>NC_091091.1:17500000-18750000 GCF_032405125.1 Capricornis sumatraensis
GTGCAATGAGAAGCCTGCATACTGCAACTAGAAAAAGCCGGCACGCAGCAACAAAGACCCAGCACAGCCAAAAATAGCTAAATAAAAATTTTTTTAAATAAAGAAACCTTTGTTCAGGCAAACTCTGCTGCCTTAGCAGCTGTTAGCTCCCTCTTGTCCCTCAAGGTCCCTTTGGTTGTGCCCAGTGCCCTTCCCCTCTATCCCAGGGTGATATATCCTGAAATCCTTTAGTCTGTTTCCCCCGACCGACTGTCCCCTGATCACTGGGGTCCAATCTAACTCATCCCTGTTGGCCTTAAACCTGGCACATGGGTGGCACTTAGTCAAGGTGCACCAAATTAAATCACCTCGCACACACACACATAAATGAGTGCCTCTATAAACTGGTGAGATCTGAATAAGGAGGGCAGACTGCAGCAGTGCCCACTTCCTGGTCTGGATGCTGTACTAGTTATGTAAGATGCTACCACTAGGCGGAAGGGCACACGGGAACCCTGCATCTTTTGCAGTGGGGAGGAGGGGGAACTTCCTATGAGTCTGTATTTCTAAGTTTTAAAATTCTTTTAAAACCCTCAACAATTTTTTACCTTTTACATACCCTAGCTTTGTGGTTTCTCCTTAAAAATGGCACGATCTGGTGATACTAGGTTTCAAGACAACGGCAGACGGGGCTGTGCAGTGACTGTCCTCCCTTAGATGGGCAGAGCTCTCAGATTCCTCTCCCCAAACACCAAAGCCAAGTGTCAGCTGCTATTCCTCGGGGTGCCTGCACTGCATTTTCTCCTAGAAATATTTCTCTATCAAAAGTAGGGAAATGAAAGGCCAATAGGGTCTTCTACTCCCAGAAAAAAGAGAGACTGCCACATTTTGGTGAAAAACATCCCCGTAAGTTTGGATTTGAAACCCCTCCACCCTTCATGGCATGTTACCTGCCCGGCCTGAGGCACTTGAGGTTTGGACCCTGGACTGTAACTTTCTAGGATCAAAGTTTTTACTGTAAGTCAGCAAATAAATTTAAAAACCAAACCACTGGAAAAGAACGCAGTTTAAATACACAGTATCCCCTTTTGCCCTAAATATCAATATTTTGGTTCTCTCATCTCACCTTTCCTGAGAACACAAGATGCTGCCCTCAGCCACCAAAAAAGAAGGTTCTACCTCTTATGCATAATCACACCCAGATATATAAGCAGGATTTTGTTTTTCCACTGAAATGGCAGTTCTGTTCAGCAGGGGAGGGAAAAGGCCCTTGGGGCATGCCTTTCCCCCACCTTTCCCATCACACCTCCACCACCACCTCCCAAAAGGAACGTGCTTGGAATGCAAGTGTCCCTGAAAGGGGGTGGGGCCAAGGCACAGAGCCCCGGTGAACTGCCCAGTGAATGTTTTCAGAGCAGCCGTTTCCAGTCAGGCTAGAGAGTCACCTGGGGCTCTAGACGATGCTCCTCAGGTGACACTCTTGCAGACAGGCACAGCACTGATTCATCCCTTGGTGTTTTGAAACTATTATTTTAGAAAAACCCCTCACTAACCTGGGCACCAGGGCAGAACACACCTCTCCAGCCAAGAGATGCCAGAGCTGTGTGGCCCTGTAAGGCAGTCACTAGGCATACATGGCCACTGAGCCCTTGAAATGTGGCTGGTGTGACCTAAGACGTAAAAGAAACCTACACACTGGATTTTGAAGACTTGGTATGGAAAAAGAACATAAAATAGCTCACTGATTTTTAAAAGTACTGATTATATATTGAAATAATGTTTAAATACACTGGGTTAAAACAAGCATGCATGGTAAGTCACTTCAGTCATGTCTGATTCTGTGCGACCTCATAAACTGCAGCCCACCAGACTCCTCTGACCATGGGATTCTCTAGGCAAGAAAACTGGAGTGGGTTGCTATGCCCTTCTCCAGGGGGTCTTCCCAACCTAGGGATGGAACCTGTGTCTCTTATGTCTCCTACATTGGCAGGAGGGTTCTTTACCACTAGCACCACCTGGGAAACCCAGATTTACAAGTATACAGTTAAAATTAATTTTATTTCTTTTTACCTTTATAGTGTGGCTACTAGAACATTTTTTAATTTATTTTTTAATTGGAGGAATAGAAAACATTAAATGGCACACACAGTTCACATCTATTACACAGCCACACTTGAGGAGACACTCAACGTTCTAGGGTGGGGATTAGAATCCTAATGGAAAAAAATGAGGGCTCTGGTCAGGCCTGTCAAGGCCTACCAAGTACATGATACTCAGCAGGTTCTCGACGTCTCTGAAGCTCAGTTCCTCCCCAGATACAGGCATGAGAACACCCAGCACGCTGGGCCCAGGGAAGTAAAATAAGAGTATCTGGAAGCATCAGACTGATGTCTTCCTGAAGCTGGTACTCAACACTTGTGCCCTTCTTCCACCAGCAACATACAAGAGGGACCAGGGCAGGTCTTCTTTCTGTCCTTGCCTGGTCCCCAAAACACCAATGTTTCCTAGAACCTTCGGATGTCAGGCCAACCCTTCATGCTTTTCTGCAGAAGTGTTTCTCCCGTGTTCCTAGGAGCCCAGAAAGGCGCCAGGATGCCCATGCACAAACCTGCAAGTTCCAGCAGCCTTTTTATTCTTCTGATACCTTCAGTCACTGGAAGAAGTCATCCTAATGAACAGAAACACTAGACAGCAGAGCACATGGATCAATTCAACCCGGGAGGGGCTCTGGCAGAAGACAGCACCTTATCTCAACCAAACAGTCACTGCTCCTTCCCTTGGATTAAAAACCTCCCCTGTGCTAAGCCATCTCTGTCTCAAACCAGCACAAAAGAGTAATTCTTGAAGAACAAAAATTTAAATATCCTTCCCAGTATTTCTGTCAGTAAAATATGACCATGAAACTCAACCTGTTCTTCCTTCTTAGGGCAAATCTCTCTATAGGGGGGAAAAATACTATGTGAATGAATCACTACATTTTCCCCACTGAGTCTCATATTTTTTTTTGGAAATAGGGTACAAAGTGAATAAGCACCAAATCTGAAAACTCGGATACATTTTTAAATTTTTCAATGCAGAAAAATGATCCGGGGTTTGTTCACTGTAATACAAACTACACATTGACTCTGGCACATCAGCCCTAAGCCCCTGCACCCAAACCACAGAGCATTTTCCTAGATCACTTCCCCCAAGTCTGCTCCCCACATTCCTCTGCTCCATAGCTAGCCTCCCTCTCCCAGACAGAACGTGCCGGAGTAGCATGAACGTAACTGTCTCCATGCAGCCTTGTCTCACTTGGGAGTCATACTCACAATCACATAATCATAATTACAATCCAGCCCAAACAAAATTCAAAATGTTATTGATCTCTTGAATGCCAGTGGGAGGGAATGCAATTCTTAATACATTGGAAAACATCTCTAAAACCCCTTCTCCTTCTCTACCACTTAGTATCCCATACACAGCCAGTAGCCACCCTTCTAGAGATTCTCCTCTTCATCTCCCTCCAACCCCCAACTCGTACACACTTTCCCTCTCTTTTTCTCTAGCCTCTGTTTCTTCTTCTCACCACAAGTATTGGGCCTTTTCAGACACAAATACAAGCCCTCCTCGCACACATTCACACATACACACTCACACAAACTCTGACTGACCCATCTCCAGCACAGCCTCCACTCTACATGAAAAAGGCCCAGGAACTGAGCTAACCAGGAGAAAATTTTCCTTAAAAGGTAGAGTAACTGGGAAGGCTGAGTAATAGACAACAATTTTGTTTAGCAGAGAGAAGAGAAAGTCCATGAACACTGACAGTGGCATGTGGCCAAGGAGTGTTAAATGTTACTCCTTAAACCAGCCAGCCCAATTTCAGAGAAGATGCTCTTTATTGACACCCAGATTATACTAATACCTCTGTTGGAAAGACAGCCCAGCACAGCCATGAAGAAGCCAGCCCACCCTGACCTCTAAAAGCTTCCAGCACATGTTGACTGTGTATATCCATCATTATATGAATGGGAAAAAGGAGCAAATGGAGAGGGGGAGTTCTGAGGTCTCTGCCTTCAGCAGAGAGTCATCCTGGTGCTTGGAGAAGTTACCATGACCTGAATGTGTGGAACAGGGGGCCGAGCACCATATAAAGGACTTCAGAGATAGCTCTGTTTATGCAACAGCTTTGTGCCTTCATTCACCATGCACAGAGGCAGCATCAGACGCAGCAAGGTGGAAGACGGAGAAACTATGATGAGAATGACCCAGCCTCTGCTTTCAAGGAAACAACCAGAGGGGATAAGAGCTATACAAGGTCAAAACTGATGAAGAGTTATGTCTGCTCATGAACAAGGTAAGAAGAGAGATAGGACAGCTGTTGGGCAGGCACAACTGAAAGAATGCCAACCTACAGCCTGGCTCTGCTAAGGATTCGCTGTGTGGCCTTGGGCAACTTCCTATACCTCTCTTAGTCTATTTCCACGCCTGCAAAATGAGAAGACTGGCCGTAGGCGATCAGTGTTCCTTTCCAGCACTGATGTTCCACAGTTCTCTGATTTTAAGGATACCTGCCATGTGGGTCATGAACAGGTGGAGAACAGAACAGCACAGCAGGCAGGACAAGGAGTACAAACGATTCCAAAAATCTGAATTACCAGGATCACTGTCACTCTGCGAAAATACTCACTGTACCTTCTAGAGCTACAAGCGTGGTCAGAGTCACAGGTCCGCTTCTAGCCCCATAATGCCAGAACAACATGCGCACTGTACCTTGAGTAGGCTGCTTGCTAATGGGCCACACTGAAGACACATTAAGAGCACTGCCTTCCTCCCACAGGGGTGAGACCCTTCCTTGTCCTAATGAAAGTCAGAGTTCATCAAGCTCCCTAGTTGGCAAATGAGCAGAATGCCTCCCCACAAGTCACTGAGCTTGGAGAGGCAGAACCAGGAGAGAAGCCCAGATTGTCTGACTCCACACCTACTGTTAAATGCCAGTAAGTAAACTGCGTGGGAGCCCTGCAAAGCATGGACACTTAGAAACTCCACGCAGACGCACCTGACTGGCCTAAGAGGGTGGGGGGGATCCTGTAAAGGCGGAGCCAGGAGCCGCCTCTCCTTCCTCCATCTCCTTGACAAGCAGGGTCATCACCAGCTGCAGGGGTCGGTATCCATCTCATATCCCGTTACATGTGTATACATATCCCGTCTTTCAGCAATGCACGTGGTGACTTGTACTCTAGACTGAGGTACCCCAGATCCTGGGGTCCCACTGAAATCCTATGCAAATCTGACCACTTTCTAAATGCACATACGTGGGCAAGTCATTAAACATCTCAGGGCCTCAGTCTCCTCATCTGTAGAATAGGGATAATAGAACTCTACACCTCACAGGGTTATGAGAAGGATTCGAGGAGGTGATACACGTAAGTGCTTAGCACAATGCCTACAACCACATAAATGTTACAGTTATTATCACTGTACTTTTTCTGGGGAAGAGTCCACAAAGTTTTCATCAGCTTCTCAGACCCAATAAAAATTAACATCAGCCCTCTTCCATGTGCTATCCTTGGAACGGAACCGAGGTCATCCTGTGGGAAGTTTCTCCCCTAGCTTCCTAAGGCTTCCTCACTGCTCCAGAAGGAAGGGATGCAAGGCTTTCTATGCTTCCTACTCGTGGAGAGCAGGAGAAAAAGAACTCTGGTGAACTGAATAAGCATTTCTGTGGCTGGGAAATGCCTCCTCGGACCCTAAGGCCCCACCCTAACAGTGGGAAATTAAAAAGGACAAGACCAGACCCCAACTCCAGTTTCTACACAGCTGGGAATAAGCCCACTCTGTCCTGACCCACTGGGGTGCAGGAGGAGGGCTACAGGTGCTGTGGCCCAGGCCCCCCTCCATCCCAGATGTCTGGCCATTTTTCCTATACCCCCTGCTAGGGAGCTGTGAAGAGAGAAACCACTAACTCCAGGTACGCAACAAGATGATATACTTCCCCCAAGGTGATGGGACGCCAAGAAGATCCGAAGCTGAGGCCCTAGCCGAGAAAGAAAAGTTTGAGGAGGAAAGAGATGAAAGGAAAGTGTGAGAGACCGGAAGCTACTCGGGTCCAGGCTTGGCAGCTCTCTGGTCTCACAACCTTGGACATGTTACTCAACCTCTGAGTCTCAGCTTCCCTGTCAATAAAATGGAGGGGGTGGTGCTAATTAACAATCCTTGCTTCAGAGGCGTTATGAGGGTCAAATGAAGTCATCAGTGCAGACACTTAACACACATCCGGCACACTGGAAGTGCTCACTCAGCTTGATGACCGTGAGGAGGATGAGGATGATGAAGGCGGAGGCAGACAAAGGTGAGCACGGCCACGAACTCTCACTGTCCTACTGTTGTTCACATGTTGTATTAAATACAAAATCAAGGCCGGCTTGTGGGGGGAGAACTACCAGTACCAGAGGGACACACAGGGTCCTGAACCCAAAATACAGAAGAGCTCTAACTGCAGAACCCCAGCCCACCTTGGGTAATAATGAAGGTGGAGAACACAGTGCCTAACGAAGGGCCTCAAACATCACGCTTTACCCTCAGTGGGAACAGCACCACTTCACAAAATAACCCAGTAACTCACTAATAGGCATTTAGTCTTTGATCAACAATGAGGGAATTACTATTTAACAAACACGACACTGGCTTAGATGAAATCTTTTAAAGCAAGGGACATTTAGAAGAAAACTAAATACATGTAAAAATAAAAGAGGCACTTTTTTGACAGTAAGAAAGACTGGGGGATATCAGTTCCCAGGGCAGCCCCGGCTCCCACCATCTCTGTGTTCCAATCTGTCATCCTTCCTGAGTTCTCTACCTTGCTACCTTGCTGGCAGACAAGGAGTAAGTTTGGAAGCAACCATGCCTTCCCAAATAATTTCCTCCAATATAAAAGCAATACATGTTTATCCTATAAAGCTGGGAAAACAAAGGAAATCTCAAAGGAAATGATAATCCAACCCCCAGCATTACCATGTTGATTTATCACTGCCTGTTTCTCAAAGTCAAATCTTTTTCAAAGAATGATATTCTATGGCTTTCCTAAGATAGCCAGCACGTCTGCAGATCAGTAAAAGCTGTAAGAATCAAGAAAAGTTTAGAACTAGTTGACAAAAGGGACACAAGACACGTGCACACACGCACACACACGTGTAAGACCTGCCTCTCAGAGATCTCTCGAGCTTACAACACAGGATGGTCGCTGTGGCCACCCCTGAGCTAAGAAGTTTAAACTCAGAGGATCAAACAAGAACTCCACCCACTAAAACAATGCTCTTTAAGTATCAAAAAGTCTAGCATTTCAAACAAGTGTTTTTTAAATACACATTGGAAAAAAAAAAAAAACCCAAAACCTAGGATGTGTTCCTTGGCACAAATCTGAGTCAGTTCCTGGTGGGGTTCCAGGCTAGAATTTCAAAAGATATGTAATTATTCCTCATGACACTGATACCATTCTATCAGACGCAAATAAATCAAAATCATAACAATAAAGAAAAACAAAACTGAACCTCTCTGGCAAACACACTCAGTGCTTAGAAAACATGTTTTTACCAGCATCTTTCATGGCTGCCCTCTTAAAACCACTTCCAATATCACTTATGCCAAAAAAATAGGAAGAATAATTTGTTGACAAGTTTCAAGGTTGCCCCCATTTGTTTATTGGAGGGGCATCTCAGACGAGGTTGTTAGCTCAGCAGGAAAGGACTTTGCAATAGATGAGCGCCGAGTTTTGGAACAGGGCAGCTCCTTGAGTGAGCAAGCTTCTCACTGCTGCAGGCTGTAAGCAGAGTTGTACAAACCACGTGGCTTCCAAGGTCCCTCGCAACTTTAAGATTCGGTCTTCATTTCAGAGGGCACTGCCCTGTGGCCTTCCCTCATTCCACATTAAGGAGAAAGATGGCAAGATCACTAGCATGGATTCCAGTGGTCTTTTCCAGAACTCAGAAGGGCCTCAGAGACAGACAAGGACAAGAGGCGGGGGTCACTTCCCAGCCTGGAGGAGACAGGCTGGCCCAGAAGAATGGTCTCTAAGAATGAACAAAGAATTCAGAGGTGTCTGTGGGTGGCTCTGGAAACAGAGTGGAATGCCAAGACTTGGGAGTCCACAAGCCATATGCAACAGCTTTTCCGGAAAAGGCAGCACTTTCAGCACTTAATACAGATCGCTCTGGGTCCCCAGGACACAGGCAGCTCTGCCATTGCCCCACAAACCCCAGACATCACCAAATATAGGCAGAAGTCACTTCCTTGAGAATGTCCAGAAGCTCAGAGCTCAAGAAAGTTGCCTCCTAAGACCCCCAAAATAACCAGGCCCAGCAAACAATGACCTGCAATTAACTGGGATGGTGTGTTTTCTCTATAATCTACAGTAAAAACAAAGAGTAACAAAATAGTTATTGGTCCAAAAAAACCACATCCAGAAGACAGCCTAATTCAACCCAGCTTCTTGGCCCTTGGTTACAGTTGATCCACGGACCTAGTAACAACACATGGCCCAATTAAAACCTAAAACTTAGAATTTTGGACAAACTTTAAAGTTTCATTGGCAAAATCATATAAGGCCAAAAGGTTTGCGTGTTATTCCATGTAAGGACCCTCCATGTCCCTTAGAATAAGGTATGACACTTGTGACTTTTGGAGAAGACAGGAATTTTTCCTCTGAAACTAAAGTGCATGGGGCAAAGCACACAGGGTGGAGAAGAAGAGCAAAATCCTCAGGAGGAGTCAACAGATAATACCTTGAAGTAGCAAAACATGCAAGCTATTAAAAACATGGAATACCAAAAGACAGTGGCTACGACTTTTAAGTGATGCCATTGGGCCGTGGCAGGTGAAAGTGAGGCAGTAAATAGTTCTGTAAGACCCATCTGGTTCCTGAAACCATGCACGCACACACGTGTGTTTAGTCGCTCCAGTCGTGTCCAACTCTTTGCAACCCCCTGGACTATAGCCCATCTGGTTCCTGTGTCCCTGGGATTCGCCAGGCAAGAATACTGGAGTGGGTTGCCATGCCCTTCTCCAAGGGATCTTCTAGACCCAGGGATCAAACCCAGATCTCTTACATCTCCTGCATTGGCAGGTGGGTTCTTCACCACTGTGCCACCTGGGAAGCACAAATGAAACCATATGCATGTGTCAGTTCAGTTCAGTTCAGTCGCTCAGTTGTGTCCGACTCTTTGCGACCCCATGAACTGCAGCACGCCAGGCCTCCCTGTCCATCACCAACTCCCGGAGTTCACTCAGACTCATGTCCATCGAGTCAGTGATGCCATCCAGCCATCTCATCCTCTGTTGTCCCCTTCTCCTCCTGCCCCCAATCCCTCCCAGCATCAGAGTCTTTTCCACTCTTTGACAAAACTACAAGTTATAAAAAGAAGAAAATGGGGGTGGGACTACGGTACCTTGGATGCATGTATTTCCCAACTTAAATACTTTAGGGAAACAACACTTAACTGTTGTTTCTCCATATTTACTAACCAGAATATTATATTCTAGTAAGGGAAACAACACTTAACTGTTGTTTCTCCATATTTACTAACCAGAATATTATATTCTAGTAACTTTTTCTTGATTAAAGAAATATTGTTCATTGTAAGAAAAACTTGGAAAGTAACACCCCCTCCCAAAAGTGGAGAAGGAGGAAAAATAATTATACAATCATTCTCCAGAGAGAATTACTGGATGATTTGGAGGTAGTTTCTTTTTATACATGTCTATAGGTACATATATCAGTAAAAAGAGAATTTGCTTTAACTCTCTGGAGTTATCCAATGACCATAAAGTTTTCGTTTTATTTTGGAGAAAGAACATTTTATTTTTTAAAGCATTAAGTAACTTAGGCCTTTGCTTCTTTTATTAGTCAAAATTAAGATTTTAAGGACAGGCATGCCAGGTTGTCATATTTTGACTACAGGGTGCATTAACAAAGAAAAAAAAAAGCACTTTCTGGATAGCAGTGTGGCAACTTTCAGAATTCTTAGACATCAAATTGCAGCAGTGGGGTGAAAGCCTTACTGAAAACTGGTTTCACCTCAAAGGGTTTTCCAGCTCTCTGCCCGTGTGCCTGGTTTCTTCCCGTGCATGCCTTGCTTCTCTCTCCCTGCCCACGGTCACTAGCTCTCCTCCCTACTCCACACCACTTTCCTGTTTCATCCGTCTCACACCTATACCATTCTCCCCGACACCCTAAACCTGACGGAATACGGACCTGAAGTCATATTCTTCTTACTTTTTGCATTTGCAGAATTGTCTTTAAGTTTAAAACAGTAACATAAAACATTCCATTCATCCATTTTCTAAGGTCCCTGCTGCCTTTTTTGTTCCTTTTTTTGAACAAAAGCAGCTGTAAGTCTGACTAGAAAACCCTCAGAAATAAGAGCTTTGACCCTTTCTCTGGGAAAGCCAGTGTAGGCACAGAACGGGCCTTGTGTGGGCAAGGGAGTTTCCCAGAGAAGCCAGGGAGGGGGACTAAAGTCAGAGTCAGCTCACACTTCCCCTGGGGACCTGCAAGAGGAAGGGCCAGGCTCCCCCACCCAGCACCACCCCCTGTGAGGACATCAATAGATCCAGAAGGCAAACCTGGGCTTCCCTGGTGACTCAGTGGTAAAGAATCATCTGCAATGCAGGAGACTTGGGTTCAATCCCTGGGTGGGGAAGAT
This sequence comes from Capricornis sumatraensis, assembly GCF_032405125.1. Lineage (NCBI taxonomy): Eukaryota > Metazoa > Chordata > Mammalia > Artiodactyla > Bovidae > Capricornis > Capricornis sumatraensis. Next base: position 17,510,662 of record NC_091091.1, read on the forward strand.
CCCCTAGAGAAGGAAATGGCAACCCATTCCAGTGTTCTTGCCTGGAGAAACCCACTGACAGAGGAGCCTGGCAGGCTATGGCCCATATGGTCGCCGGAGTCGTACATGACTTAGCAACTAAACTACCACCCAAAGGCAAACCTAAAACCATCAGGGTATCGAGCTAAAGAACCACCTACTCCTCCATCCCTCTGAGAAGGACCTGCATGTTTCTCTGATCATCCAAAACGTTTTAAGTCTTTTCTCCCCTACAAGAGCTTCTTCTAAAGTCAGGTTACCCTCATCCTATACATATAGGGCTTTTGTAACTCAGATGTTGGATACATCTTAAAAGAACTTTCTGGTTCAGATTAATCTGAAAAACTGTAAGTTCTCTCTTCCAGCCCTAAGAGAACTGCATACTTCACACAGCTGACTTCAACAGCTGCAAGGGTCTGATGAAAAAGAATATTGACCAGGCACAATCCTAGGACGGCCTCCCATAGAAAATACAAATCTGATCTGATAACCCCGCCAGCAGTGAATTCACCTGCAGCTTTATCATCCGGCCCTCACTTTCCATTTTAGTTTTAGGCTCCTAATGGGATCCTTCCCCTTCACTGAGCTCAGACATGGGTCACATACACAGTAGTTATAGCATCTACTGCAGGTCCCTGAGTCCATGTCAAGAAAGGGATAGATTCCATTTGACAGGCTTGCACTCTAGTATCAGAATGGTTCTTAGTCACTGCTGCATTCTTCCTGGTAACAGTTCCAAGCCATTTCCTTGTGAAGATATATGAACATATTTTAAAGAAAGAAAGGAACATAAATGGGGCAGTTCTGCTTTCCCCCAAGTATTTCCTGAAAAAAGGCTCCTGTTCTGAGAGGTATACCAGTAATTCCCATACCGTGAGTTTTTGGCAAATGAAGCCGGAAACTGGGGGAGGGGCTCAGAGGGGCGACCAGAGGAGGTAGTTCGGTTCTCAAAGGGCAGCGAGACAAGTTTTTATACGGTGGCAAATGATCCTTTTGGACTTGCTTCAAACCTGTGTGTGGGCCGATTCTCTGAAATAAACAAAATCCTCTTGTATAACAGAGGTTATGGGGTGATTAAAAGGGTGAAGATCCTGATGGAAAGGAAGTCACCCACGAATCACCTCTGACTTTAAATAAGATCACCTCATGCCTGCATTGTGTCTCAACTCGAAAAACCTGGTTAGCAATGTGGAGGGATATCAAAGGGTCTGTGTAGCCCTGGATGGATGGATGGATGTTGTCCCCCGCTCCCTAGCCTCCCCTTAAGTCCAGTGACAACCTGAGCTTGTCTAGCTTTTGAGAGCATTGAAACACCCTGATCCATCCAGCAAAGAGCTGGGATGCCAACCCTGGCTCCAATCAGCCCCCATACACCGCCAAGGGAGGCACAATGTCCCAAACAGCAGTTGGCCAAACACATGAGAGGGAGGTGCAGCTGCCGAGCTTTCATATTTATCAGGAAGAAAGAATGTTGATTTTGCAGATTTTTGATAATGTTTTCCCAGCCAGTGTTATTCCCAACCCATTTAAAAATGCAATCAGAACACCACCCCTTTCCTCATCAGTCTCCTTGAACTTAAATGGTTCCATCCACCTCGGCCCTGGAAACCCTTCTCTCTCTACTAGCCACACCTCAGTTTGGCCGTGTGGAGTAGCAGAGGAAAACCAGGAGCTTTGCAATGGCAGTTTCAGGGCAGGAGGAAGAATATTAAATTCAGACTTGGGCTTAAGACCCTGGCAGCACGTGGTTGCAAGATCTCTGTGGGCTAGCCAGGTTTACCCACAAGGGACTCTCACAGCTCTGTCGTTGGGTCTGTGGTTGTACTGAATTGCTGCCATGGTCTCACTATAAATTTAGTAACCCAGATGCAATAAGCTACAAATTAAAAAAGACTAGAGTGAACCAAAAAGTTACTTTAGACTGAGAGCAAATAATGGGCCAAGCACCGGCCATCTTGCTGGAGGGAGCTGGCACGCCACCACAGAAGGGATCCGGAGGAGAAAGAGCCCTTTAGAAAATGCTGAGACTTTGCCCAGGCCCTTTTGAAAACTGGGTTCTTGGGACATTTCCTGAATTTCCTCTCCACAATCTTGAACACTGACTATTATGTGGAAAAGAGAAACAAACATTTAAGAGGACAAAAATATATCCTTGGGAGACACAGGAAGAATGCTGTTTGAATTAAGGACTTTTTCTCTTTCTCCCTCATACACAACAACTCATACTCAACCAGCCTTATGAGTAATCTACTGCCATGGTGGATGCCCGGCAAGCTTTGTCATAGCCAGCAGCCTCTGCCAACAAGTGGTGCAGTGGAAGAGTTGTCTGTCCAGCTCCCTTTCTGATGCTAGTCTATTTTTGGTTAAAAACTTCGTCTTCAGTTAGGGACCAGACTTGCCTGAGGCTCCCTCCTTGGAAATACTATTTGATGACAGCAATCCTCAAGAGCCTGTACTAAAAATGGCTTTCCAGCTAAGAGGCACTGTGGAGATCAAGGCAATTCTAGACCCTTATTGCCATGGTTACGAGCTGAATGTAAGGATCAAGGGGTGACCAGCCCAAAAACATCATGGAAAAGCTACCTACCCCACCATTGATTAAATGTCTGTATGCCCATCACTATGCACACATCATAGCTTCTAAGAGGCTTATAGTTTGAGATAAAAATCAGTCCAGTGACAGCTCATCAGACAGCCATATAAAGAAAAACTTAAAAACCCATTATGAGTCACAAAAAGTTGTGAGAATGGAGCAAATGTGGGCTACAAAGGTCACCCAGACTTTGCACTCAGAGAAGGCAATGGCAACCCTACTCCATACTCTTGCCTGGAAAATCCCATGGACAGAGAAGCCTGGTGATCTGCAGTCCATGGGGTCGTGAAGACTCAGACATGACTGAGCGACTTCACTTTTACTTTTCACTTTCATGCACTGGAGATGGAAATGGCACCCCACTCCAGTGTTCTTGCCTGGAGAATCCCAGGGACGGCGGAGCCTGGTGGGCTGCCGTCTCTGGGGTCGCACAGAGTCGGACACGACTAAAGCGACTTAACAGCAGCAGCAGACTTTGCACTAAGAAATACACTCCAAATAAGCCCTGAATATTCACCAGAAAGACTGATGTTGAAGCTGAAGCTCCAATACTTTGGCTACCTGATTCGAAGAACTGAATCATTAGAAAAGACCCTGATGCTGGGAAAGATTGAAGGCAGAAGGGAAGGGGACAACAGAGGATGAGATAGTTGGATGGTATCCCTGACTCAATGGACATGAGTTTGAGCAAGGTCTGGGAGTCAGTGATGGACAGGGAGGCCTGGCATGCTGCAGTCCATGGGGCCACTAAGGGCTGGACATGACTGAGCGACTGAACTAAACAGACCTCTCTTAAGAGGACAAAACCAATATTCTGAGGTTTTCTTCTACTCCAAGAAGCTACAGCCCAGGTCATCTGCTGGTCGACCAAGAAAGAAACCATTAAGCAAACCGCATCCCCTTCTAGATGCAAGTGTCTCCTGGAGCTAGAATACAGATTTAAAAGCGGGAGACTTTAAGGAGGACAGATGGCCAAGCAGCACTCTGGGGTGATTAGAATAAAAATGGTGCCCACCACACGTTAGCAGACTAAAAAGCAGGTTAAAATCTCTTTAGTTATTTCCTTAAGTATCATTCTTCAATGCAAGCATCAGAATCCCTGGAATCTCTCTAGACCTGAGAAATCAAAGTCTCTGAGGGCGTGGCCAGGGAATCGTTTTTAACCAGACACTCAACATGGCCCACAAAGTGTGAGAACTACTGCTAGCCTATTCCAGCCTGTCCTCTTCTGACATGGGAGTAATTTAGGAAAAGGCTGGGTGCTTCAGTTAGGAAAGCGGTTTAAACAGAAACCACACATGTGAAGGGAGGGAAGAGGCTGGAACAATCAGAATCTCTTAGAGGGACAGAGAGAGAATGTGCTGATGAGCCATAAAGCCCAGCAGGGAGACTCTCCCTCCCCTGCAACCTTGGAAGATCATAAGAAAGAAGGTGATTTCTTTGCAGGCACCAAAAAGGGCTGGAGTGTGGGTGGGTCTGGGCCAGCCTCAAGAATGGAGGAGCTCACCAATGTGGATGGGACTGTCCAAGTTAGGCCCAAAGCACGCTGCACTAAGTACCTTTTGCCCCACACACCGCAGTCCTGAGAAGCATAACTGCCAAGTCCAAAGGGATCCAAGGGAACAGTGAAGTTGCTTCCACCCAACTCCACACATCACAGCCACCTGCCAATGCCCACTTAGCTCTGGCTACCACACGGCCTGGAACTGACAGCTACACTCACCATTTCCCATCTCTCTCTCTGTTCAGTTCAGTTGTTCACTCGTGTCTGACTCTTTGCGACCCCATGGACTGCAGCACACCAGGCCTCCCTGTCGCTCACCAACTTCCGGAGTCCACCCAAACTCATTTCCATTGAGTCGATGATGACATCCAACCATTTCATCCTCTGTCATCCCCTTCTCCTCCTGCCTTCAATCTTTCCCAGCATCAGGGTCTTTTCCAATGAGTCAGCTCTTCGCCTCAGATGGCCAAAGTATTAGAGTTTCAGCTTCAACATCAGTCCTTCCAATGACTATTCAGGACTGATTTCCTTTAGGATGGACTGGCTGGATCTCCTTGCAGTCCAAGGGACTCTCAAGAGTCTTCTCCAACACCACAGTTCAAAAGCATCAATTCTTCAGCGCTCAGCTTTCTTTATAGTCCAACTCTTACATCCATACATGACCACTGGAAAAACCATAGCCTTGATTAGACAGACCTTTGTTGGCAAAGTAATGTCTCTGCTTTTTAATATGCTGTCTAGACTGGTCATAACTTTCCTTCCAAAGAGTAAGCGTCTTTTAATTTCATGGCTGCAGTCACCATCTGCAGTGATTTTGGAGGCCCAAAAAATAAAGTCTGCGGCTATTTCCCCATCTATTTGCCATGAGGTGACAGCCCTGAGGCAGTGGCAGAGCTAAGCAGCTCCAGGTCTGGGCGGTATGTGCCAGTGGGTCTCAAAGTGTGGTCACCAGTATGGCAACATCAGCATCGTGTGGGGACGTACTAGATATACAAATCCTCTAGCCCCACCCGAGAGAGAGCTAGTAAATCAGAAATTCTGGAGAAGGAGCCTAGCAATCTGTAGCTTAATGAGCCCTGAAGGTGATTCTAATATAGCTAAAGTTTGAGAACAAGTATGGTATGCTATTAACATGAAGCATAATGGTGAGTCAACAAAAGTGACATTCATTTACTTAAGCCTACAGAACACTTTCAAATGTGGTATCTTAGGGCTGCTCTCCTCTAATCCTAAGATCCTATAATTCATTTGAATTTCATAGCAGTGCTGAGGTAGATAAAGCAGAATTAGTATCTCATTTTACAGGCAAAAGGATTCAGGTTGAGAGATGGGGTGACTGACAGATTACCTTACCCAGAGCCCTCACTGACGAGTCACCGGGAAGTCACCAAGATTCACCTCTAAGTAATTAAGAGTTACCAGCCCACACCAATTTTTCTTCCCATGGCCCACAGGGACACTGCTGGCAGCAGGAGTGATATCGACATTACTTTTTATCCAGTCCACTGTCACTTACTTCAAGTGACTATTTCTATGACCTCCCTCCATTCATTCTGGATTTGAACTCAAAAAGCAATTTTAAAAACACCACAAGCCAAATTCACTTAGTCTCAGTGCTGACCTGACACAGACAGCAATCCTCAACTGGTAAGTGGACCATGCACCAAAAGTTCCTGTACGGACTGGAAGGCTGGAATCCAGATTGCAGAGATGGAGTTGGATCCTCAAGATGGAATCACCAAAGTCCATCCACAGAGGGAGAGGCAGAAGAGCACACAAGCAGATCTGGGAGGAGGCCAGAAGGTTTAAACCCCAGTTTTCCCATCACTGACCAAAAGGAGACAAACCCCAAGTCACTGAGCCTTTCTAGGCCTCCATTTCTTCACCCATAAGTCATAAGACTCGCCTGGCAGGGTTGGTCAGAGGATTAGATGACAATGTTTGTAAACCACAGAGTAGATCATATGCATGCCACAGAGCAGACATGTAACAAATGCCTGAAGATTATATTAACTCCTAAACCAGTAGCCATACTATATCATTGTCCTGAAAACTATGCAATTTTTAAAAATACGCATACATTTGGGACTTCCCTAGCAATATACTGGTTAAGACTCCGTGCTTTCACTGCCAGGGCCGTGGGTTCAATCCCTGGTCAGGGAACTAAGATTCTGCAAGCTAAGAGATGTGGCCAAAAATATAAATATATATAGCATACATTTGAAATTACAGTAGGACTGACTGTGGGAGGATTAACTGCCTCCTAAAAGACCAACGGAAAAAGGGAGGGTGACAGGCTCAGAGGGTGTCACAGAAGGTCAGATCACCAATCCCATCCACTCCCCTAGTCTTTTTTCAGCTCAGTTCAATTGTCACTTCTTTGTGAACCTTTACTGGCCTCCCAGTCTGGGTTAACTCTCTCCAGTGTATCTAGACTGTAAGGGTAAAGTTCTAATCACTGTAAGGCAATGAAGAAGTCTTTCTTACAGCCTGTCTTCCCCATAACCACATAAAGCCCATGGAGTCAAGGCCCAGGTCTGTTTCTGCTCCCCAGTGTCTCCCTGATACTCCGTCCTGTGTCTGGAATACACTGGGCACTCAAATATTTGAGAAATGAATCATACCAGTCTATGTTCAGCTGGCTGTGCACATGAACAGATAAGTCACAAGGTCTTGACTCGGTTACCTGAAAAGCATACAACTCTTTCGGCCCCAGTTAAAAGAAAAAAAAAAAAAAAATCTATCTGCCTCTGCCAAATCAATTGGCTAATAAAGGCTGATTATAAAACCTACAATGCTCTTAAACCCACAGGCATCCTCTTCCAATGGGCACAGATCTCCCAGGGCCTTGCTTTGTTCACAGGGCAAGTGCTAAATGAAGTCAAGATCCAGGCAGGTTTGGAATTTGTTGGGGCTCTTCCTTCCTCAGGATCAGTGAAAGAGGGACAGATGACTCCAACCTCATCCTAGCTTGAACTCTGAAGGCATGGGAAATGCTGCTGTGAGCTGCAGTGTACCCAGTGGCTACATCCAGGAACAGTCCAGGGTGACCCTCAAAACCTAATGGAGCAGGTATGGGTCCCACTCTGCAGGTGAGGAAACAGACCCTCGTCTGTCAGGCACACACCATGATCACATAGTTAATAAGTACCAGAGCTAGAATCAGAACCCAAATTAGATTGCAAAGGGTCTGCTATTAGCCATATTCAGGTTCCTCTCCCCACACTGAGTGTAAGTTTCTCCAGACTGAAGGGTATACAGGCTTTGGTGAGTCAATGCAACATGGTTAAAATACACTTGCAGAAAGACAACTGTTGTGGGTTCTTTCATGACTATACAACCCAGGATAAGTCCTTCACCTGCCTGGGCCCCAGAGAAGCTGTTTCCCCAGTAATATTGAAGTGGGCTGGATGGTCATTACAAGAGGAGACCCACTGAGCACATAACCATGCCTATCAGTCAAAACCTATCACAAAATCACATCTGCCTGGCCCCTGCCACGAGCCCACCATGCTGTGGCTCAGCCCTCCATCACCCAAAATGAAGGTTAACTAGAGACTTTGAGGTTTCAGGTGGGGATGGAAGGAATGACAGGCCACAGACTTTCCTACTAGGTCCCCTGAAACTGACTTGGAATAAAGCAAGGATAAGCAACAAGCTGGGACTCTGGGGCTTCCCTGGTAGCTCAGATAGTAAAGAATCGGCCTGTAATGCAGGAAAGCCAGGTTCGATCCCTGGGTCAGGAAGATCCCCTGGAGAAGGGAACAGCTACCCACTCCAGTATTCTTGCCTGGAGAATTCCATGGACAGAGAAGCCTGGCAGGTACAGTCCATGGGGCAGCAGAGTTGGACACAAACCAAAGCCAGAAACACTTTCTTTTCACTTTCAAGCAACAAGCTAAAGGAGACTGTTTACCATACACTTAATTAAGCCAGAATCACTGGAACCAGCAGGAAATTGAGGGAAAAAAAAAAATGCTGTGAAAAAAGCAGGTATATATCCCCAAGCTTCCCTTGGGCTCAAACCCACCAGTTTTCCATGCAGCATCAGCTCCCTCTGAGATGTGTTCAACATACACTCAAGACCTACTGCAGAACAGCGTTCAGAGACCAAGGCCATCCACCCAAGCCACCTCACTCCCTAGCGTCGGCCCCGGCCGTAGAGAGTGATCTGGAATTTACAGTCTCTTCTACAGAGCCTTACAAGGTCAAAAATGTTCAAGCTGCATAATTCCAATGATGAAAAGGCTGTGGAACAGCACAGACTAAATGGCCAGTACGAACGACACTCCAGGAGCCAAAATACAAGAGCTGAAGGTGAAGTCAGCGGTGGACACAGCGGGAGCCAAGGAGCCCAGCTGGCCAGGCTTCAGCGGCACTCGAGCCTGTGCTGCTGCCCGCCCTGGTGAAAGTCACCACCCCCTGGCCGGTCCCCGCCAAGGGTGAGCACAGTCACCTCCCAGCACCAAAATAGGAGTCACAAGCAGCTGGCATCCATCCTGGGGAAGGCTGCTGACCCCTGAGCCATCACCCTCTTTGCAAAACCCATACTGACTTCTACATGTATGGCAAGACATGGGGAAACGGCCAAGGACATTATCTAAAATGTTCATCAAAATAAAGTCTGAGCTATGAGGAGGAGCAGAAGGGGGAGTGAAAGCAGGCACAGCCCCCTTCTTTACCACAAGCCTAGGTGCACGAAGTCCAATAATGTATACAAAGTATTGCAGCGGCTGGAAAAGTAGGAGAAACAAGGGACACACAGCAAGAACAAAGGAGAAAGGGGTGTTCCCTGGAGGTCCACAGTTAGGACTCTGCGCTTTTGCTGCCAAGGGCCTGGGATCAATCCCTGGCTGGGGAATTAAGATCCTGAAAACCATGCAACCAAAAAAAAACACAGAGAGAGAGAATAAAAAGTAAAGAGGAGAATGATGGTAACAGGAAGCCTAGTGTCAAGTTGCCCCCACCTGACGCTGCCTCGGTAGCCTTGGTCTTGCTCCCCTAGCCCTACTTACCAAGGCTGTTCAAGAGAGCAGTGTGTGATTGCCCTCAGCCTTGCTGCCAAACAGCAGACATCAAAGACATAACAAACCTAACCAACCAACTCCATGACATCAGCACCCAATCTCCCGCAAAATAAGAAAAGCAAACTGACAAACATTGAGCAGACCCACCACCCAGGAAGATACCAGACACAGAGTTCCAAGACATTTTTAGCATCTAAAACAAGCTTTTAGATGCCTAAATATACTTAGGCAAGGGCTTCCCTGATAGCTCAGTTGGTAAAGAATCCGCCTGCAATGCAGGAGACCCCAGTTCAATTCCTGGATCAGTAAGATCCCCTAGAGAAGGGAAAGTCTACCCACTCCAGTATTGTGGCCTAGAGAATTCCATGGACTGGACAGTCCATGGGGTCACAAAGACTTAGGCAAAACCTTTCAAATGGAATGATAAAATACACCTTGATTTATAAAACAAACACTTTAAGTTATTTAAAAACAAATGAAGCATTATGTTTGCACAGTGAAGAGTATGAAAAAGCAAAAAGCATTTTGCAATAAATGCTGGAAGGTTTAAGAGACTGCAGTAAGACTGAGGATAGATCTAATTTATGAGATCTAAAGATATGATTCTGCAAATTAAGAGAAAGGGTAGTAGGCAGCTAAACCGAGACCAGATAGTTCATTCTTTGTAAAATGTGTTAAAATTGACATTTCTACAAAAAGATCATGTTTGTTTATATGTATATATACGTGTTTATGTGTATGTATATATATGTGTGTATATATATATACACACACACTAACCTTAATACTCCAAATACCACCTACTCTGTTAAAAAAGACACAAACAAAAAGGATGGTTCCAGTTCTATCCACACCCTGAATCTGATGTACTCACCGCAGATGGGTCCTGCACTGGATGAGACAGAAGATGTTTATTAAACAGCTATTGTGTGCCAGACCTCAGAGCTAAAATTCCCCCTTTTGCTTGACCCCTTATTTTCCCAGTCTCCAAGGAGTAAGAATGGAGGGAGAGGGCTGAAGGTCACACCACGCCTTCAGATACAGCTGATATTTAACAGCAGGCAGAGGTAGAAGGCAAACGCAGAGCTCCAGCGACTGAATAGGTCAGCCCTAATTTAGAGATGACTTTTTCATCTTAAAAGAAAGACAAACAGAGATGAGTTAACTCTTCCATCATCCTTTCTCTGGCAGCTTCTGAGCCAATCTTCTTCTCAGGTTCTCCTGATGAAGGGCACACCTTCCTTCCCTAGTTTTATCTTCTTTCTGGTCACCAGAAACACTGATTCTGGAATTCAGCAGGACCTCGGTGTCAGAAAAGTGAAAACTGGGGCTGATCCAGTAAAGAGTGTGAAGTCATATCACTAACTTCAAGACAAGCTTCCAGTCCTCAAAGCTTAGAGCCAGGTCGCAATGCGGTGGCAGCTCAGAGAGACAGCAAGGAAGGAGGAATCTTTTCCATGTCCCAAGATCCAACCCACGGGGGCCTCCTTTTCTCCCTTTTCTATTGCTAATTATTCCCCTTTTCGTTTTTCTTTTTCTAATCAAGCAACACATAGTTCTTGAGGCTTAAACATGCACATTTCCCATTTTAACACAGCTTTTATTGATGTAAAGGGAACACCTGAAACATCGTGAAGTCGCCCCTGGGGGATCTTGTAGAAAATCTTTTGTTTAAAAAAAATTGACCTCTGAAGTGAAATTGTGCCAAACACTATTTTATGTTGGACCACAACTACTAGCACCCCACTCCCTGCCAACTTTATGTCAATATTCAGAATCGTGGGTGCAAAGTGCTGATAATGAGCGTAGGCCCGGGGTTTTTTCTGCATGACCACATACAGGACACACCTGAGTGCCTGGCAATCAAATAATAATAATGAATAAGAGCAGCCACCATGTATCAACACCTGCTCGTAGGTCAAGCATTAGACCAGTGCTTAAGTACCTGGTTCAATCCTTACAACTGTGAGGTCAACTTTATCAGCCCAGTTTAATGATGAAAAGCTGAGCTCAAAGACCTTGCTTACAGTTTCACAGCCAGTAAGAAGAGAAGCCAAAATGTGAATGCAGGACAGTCCGACAATTCTTCTCTTCCTGGTGACGGAGAAAAATCAGACAGGACTCAATGTCTGGAGGACATGTGGCAAGACCCTTCCCAGTTCTGGGGGCCCCTCCCTCCTGTGTGTGGGTCTCGTCAGTGGAAATCAATGCTGGGGGTGGGAAATCTGCATGCTAGAAATATCAAGGGAAATGACAGCAGTAAATACCTGTTCGATTTTCATGATTTTTGAGTGAGGGAAGGAGAAAAGGAGAAATCTGCATGGAAACATTCTCTGTGCCCCCAGTGACGTCATTTACCTCCCCACTTATCTCAAGCTTTAACACTAGAACATCCTGAAAGTAACTTGCTTTGTAAAACTTCGGCACAGAGAAGCAAGGGCTGACCTTGCATTATTAGCTTCTCTACTTCAACCTCAGGTCCCACCGATGGAAACGACAGAGCTGCAGGAGCGCTGTCAGCCTGACTCCCAGCTTTTGACTCTGCAGCAGGTCTCTAGCCAAGTTCTACAACCCTGAGTTGCTGAAGACTGCGCACATGTGCATGGTGTTAAAAAAAATACTAACAAGAGGCAATATACTCCCATTTGAGAAACCAGAGAAAATAAAACCAACTTTCCTATCGTGGTATTATTTGGGGACATTTCCTGGCAGCTTTTTTCATCTACATTTAGCACATGGTTCTGACTGTAGCTTACATAAAATTCTGTTGCTTGTTTCTCCACCTACCACCACTTCTGCTTAACTATCAAGGGTCCCCTGTTCTGTTTAGCCTTTCCTAGCCATCCCCTTGCCCAGGTGAAGCTGATCCCTTTCTTTCGATGCTTCCACTACCCTCTGAACACACCTGAGTCACATTCCTCTAAAATTTTACTAACGAGCTTACACATCAGGCTCCCCCTATAAACCACATAGTCATTTCAAGCAGTGTGACTGTAAGCTTTGATTATTTTTCACATAGTTGGAAGAAACACCACCAAAATGTTAACAGGGGCTGAGCTGCAGGGTCGTGCCATGACCGATTTGTTTTAGCATTCTTTCCATTTTTTGATGTGGTTCCAAATTTCCCTTAGATAACATATAATTTCTTTCATGCATATTTAACTGACTATAAAACTTTCTTAGAACCACAACTGATAAACTTCAAAATCAGACAAAGGAGAAAGGGCCCAGATGCCATGAGACATGGGCAAATGTCCCGATTTCAAAGCAAGAAGGAAGGCGATGCTGACACCTACAAATAAAAGGCCCTGGTAACTACAAACCAAGAATGACTTCTGGCACAACTACAGAACAAATGGTTTGAGGGCTTTTAGAAAGGAATGAACTTTGGGAAAAGGTACTATGGGTCTATGGGTCCACAATGCCCAAATGACCAAGCTATATCAAAATGCAACCAGTTGTTTCTTGTGATTACCAAGCTCACAGATCAGGTGAAATGAGATTTTATATATATATATATTTTAATTTCAGCAAAGCATCTTAAAAAAGTCCCATGATTCACTTGTGGCTAAGTTAGTGAAATAGTCAAGCATCTTGACCATTCATTCAGCTGAACAACTACCCCAACAGAATGTTCATCACTCTCTCTTTGGGCTGTCACTGTACTTTGTGTATGTCTCACAGCACTTACTACACCTGGATGAGCTCCTGGTCTCTCTTCCTATTAGCCCTGGGGTCAGCACTCTATCAGAGAAGGCAATGGCACCCCACTCCAGTACTCTTGCCTGGAAAATCCCATGGATGGAGGAGCCTGGTAGGCTGCCGTCTATGGGGTCGCTAAGAGTCGGACACGACTGAGCGACTGCACTTTCACTTTTCAGTTTCATGCATTGGAGAAGGAAATGGCAACCCACTCCAGTGTTCTTGCCTGGAGAATCCCAGGGATGGTGGCGCCTGGTGGGCTGCCGTCTATGGGGTCGCACAGAGTCGGACACGACTGAAGCGACTTGGCGGCAGCAGCACTCTGTAGATGTGTACCCTGGTGTCTCCAAAGGCTTGATAATAATCTGGAGAAACAAGCTGTCAGCACAACACAGTGTTTTATTCTTCTCCACACCTTGTCCATGTCTTCTCAGCAATGACTTGACTAAAGATAGACCCAAGAGGCAGGTTCATCAATGCCCCAGACAGCCCAGGACAGGAAAAAAGAGTTAATGCTATATAGATGGCAGAATCAAGATTCAAACGATCCTGACAGCCCAGCATTCTGGGCCAAAAACAAAGCCGGTTGTGCCAGTCCAGGCTGGGTGGGGGCACTTTGAAACTTCCTCGCATCCATGAGACCTGCCCGGGCAACCATCCATGTGAAACAGAGCTGGTGCCGTCTCTGACTGTAAGGTTCATCGGAGCCCACAGTGCCAAGAGTAATGCAATCTTAAATGGCATCAAAAGTAGGCCAGTGTCCAATTCACGGAAAAATGGTAATACTCCCACTGTACCCCACAGTGGTCAGGCTCAAGTGCAGGATTAAGCTCAAGATGTCACACTTTTAATGATACTCTTTAATGGTTTAAAATCACATAATTTGAAAAGCACCCAATGGTTTATCATGCAAACTCTCTATTCCACCCAGCCCAGCAGTCCCCTAGTGTCCTCCTCAGAGACAACCAACATTACCCATTTCTTCTGTACTCCAAACACACAGCATCCACATGTAAGCAAATAAACATACCCTCCTCTTTTTGCACAAATGGCAGCACCCCATATATGCTGCTCCATACACTGCCTTTTTCACTTAAAAAAAACATATTCTAGGGCTTCCCTGGTGGCATAGTGGATAAGAGTCTGCCTGCCAATGCAGGGGATGTGGGTTTGATCCCTGGTTCAGGAAGATCCCACATACCAAGGGGCAACAAAGCCTGTGCACCAGCAACTATTGAGCCCACATGCCTAGAGCCTGTGCTTCCAACGAGAAGCCACTGCAATGAGAAGCCTGCACACCACCATGAAGAGCATCCCCTGCTCACAGCAACTAAAGAAAGCCCACACACAGCAACAAAGACCCAGCACAACCAAAAATAAAAAAATGAAGATATTAAAGATACTTAATTATATATATACACATATATATTATATATATACACATATATCCTACATAGTTTTACGGCAATTACCTGAGAAGCAGTCTCACTCTCTTCTGTGGCTGCACAGGATTCACCTGCTTGGAGACCCTAGCCTGATGAGCATTTACGTTATCCCAGCCTTGGGCCACTGTAAACCACACTGTAAGAAACAAACATCATTTCTCACTTATGCGGACATAGTCATAGAACAAAGAATTGGAATTACAAGAACAAAAAGTGGATGCATTTTTAATTGTGATGGATATAGTCAAATGGGACACTGCTTTTTTTTTTATCTTTTTAAAATTTTATTTTTAATTGGAGGATAATTACTTTGCAATATTGTACTGGTTTCTGTTGTACAACAACATGAATCAGCTCTAAGTATATTCCCTCCCTCTTAATTTATAAAATCTTTTTGAGTGGGGAGGGAGGTGGGAGGGCGGTTCAGGATGGGGAATACATGTACCCCCATGGCTGATTCATGTCAATGTATGGCAAAAACCACCACAATATTGCAAAGTAATTAGCCTCCAATTAAAATAAATTAATTAATTTAAAAAATCTTTTTGAGTAGCTGCAAGATTTATTGAGTATTTATGGTATGGAGAAAATATTGGTTGGTGTCAAAGTTGAATCTCAAAAGCTGGAATATGGGACATTGCTTTTTAAAGAGAGTCATGGACAAAATGGAGTTTTCCAAAAGAGGGGGCTGGAAATTATGTAGCAAGAGGTAAAGAGGCTTAGTGCAGAGAGATGAGTACCATCAGCTTCAAAAACCCAAGGCCACCACCAAGAAATTCCAACCTAGCTCACTTACCACAGCCCGAACAGGTCCTCGGGGACTTAACACACATCATCTCGCTTGACTGTTACAACCCTGAGAGATAAGCATTTCTATCCTTATTATGAAAACGAGGAAACTGAGGCCAGAGTCCTCTTGCCAAAAGCCACAGAGCCGGCAAGGGGCAGATCGGGCACTCACACCAAACTGGGCAGCTCCCCCATCCGTGCTCCTCACCCTCCCAACCTCTGGCTCCTCCAGCTCCAGCTGCACAAGTGAATCACACGAGTGGCTTCCACAGGAGCCCTGCCCAGATTCTGACCTGACTTGTCAGGACACAGAACGTACAGGCTTAAATGCCCTCCTCTCAGGTGACTCCACTGCGCAGTCAAGACTAAGAACCACTGCCCTAGTCTACAGTAGCTCTTCAACGGGGGCGGGCATCGGACTCCCCTGGAGCCCTCATAAAAACTCAGGCCCCACCCGCCCTGAGTTTCAGAATCAGCAGGTCTGGGGCGGTGCTGGGGAGTTTGCAGCTCTAGCAAGTTCCCAGTGATGCTGATGCTGCTGGCCGGAGGACCAGTGCTTTGAGAACTGCTGCTCTAGAAGCAAGAGCTACCACTGCTCTTAGTAATAGACAGCAATTAACATTTTACAGGACACCATCACCCCAGTGAACTTCCACTGTTTCGGAAGGTCCAATGGGATAATATTCTCTGCAAGATGAAGTGAGAACAGATGCTCAAGTGTCTTAGCCAAGTTCATACAGGTTGCAAGTGATACAAAACTTTCATTCCTTTTTGTTTTAAGTAAATGTCTCTGCCTTGACTTGCTGACATTTAGTTTAATGATCCTTCTACTACACTAACATCAGACTCCAGGAGGTAAGAACCTTGTCTCTTGTTTACTCTTTTTTTAAAAAAATGATTTTTTAAATTACTGATTTATTTGGCTACAGTGGATCTTAGTTGCAGCATGCGGGATCTTTAGTTGCCAAATGTGGAATCTAGTTCCCTGACCTGGGATTGAAGCCATGCCCCCTGCATTGGAAGTGTGGGGTCTTAAGCCACTGGACCGCCAGGGAAGTCCCAACCTCTTGTTTACTCTTATTTCTGAACCTGAAACCATGCTAGTGCTCAACACATATGCCTGAATGAATGAAGTAATGAATCACGGTGTGTAGGTACACTGAGATATGGTGCCCAAACAAGAAAATTATGAGACAAGTTGATGACAGCTCATATTAAAGAATTCTAATAATTAGAAGTATTCAAAAATTAAATGAAGTGCCTCAGTGAACAGTGAACTCCCCATCCTCAGAGAGACCAGCAGAAACCAAAAGGCCAAGGCACAGAAATGTCACAAAGCAACTCTACACTCCAAGGCGACCCCCTTGATCTCTAACAACTTTTGTAAAGCTAAATTTTGATTCTGGTGCATTCCAGCAAAGAAGAGGTACCCTCTAAATCCTTCTTTAAAAAAAAATGTATTTCTTTATTTATTTTTAGCTACACTGGGTCTTCATTGCTACACTCAAGCTTTTCCTAATTGTGGTGTGAGGGGTCTGCTCTTCGTTGCGATGCACGGACTTTTCACTGCAGTGGCTTCTTTTGTTGAGGAGCACGGGCTGTAGAGCCTGAGCTCAGTAATTGTGGCACACGGGCTTAGCTGCTCCGAGGCATGGGGAATTTTCCCGGACCAGGGATCAAATCGGTGTCCCTTGCATTGCGAGGGGAATTCTTAATCACTGGACCACCAGGGAAGCTCTCCAAATCCTTCTTGATTATGGGTCAACTAGCCTGTCAACCGGAGAAGGCAATGGCACCCCACTCCAGTACTCTTGCCTGGAAAATCCCATGGACAGAGGAGCCTGGTGGGCTGCAGTCCATGGGGTCGCCAAGAGTCAGACACGACTGAGCAACTTCACTTTCACTTTTCACTTTCATGCATTGGAGAAGGAAATGGCAACCCACACCAGTGCTTTTGCCTGGAGAATCCCAGGGACAGCGGAGCCTGGTGGACTGCCATCTATGGGGTCACACAGACTCAGACATGACTGAAGCGACTTAGTAGCAGCAGCCTGCCAACAGCTATACTATGTAAATT
Organism: Capricornis sumatraensis; assembly: GCF_032405125.1. Lineage (NCBI taxonomy): Eukaryota > Metazoa > Chordata > Mammalia > Artiodactyla > Bovidae > Capricornis > Capricornis sumatraensis. The sequence continues at coordinate 17,527,817 of NC_091091.1, forward strand.
TAGGGAAGTCACTTCACTCCTGTGCCTCAGTTTCCCTGGACACAAAATGAAGGGGTGTGTCAGTCAGTCCCTCAGCATGATCTAACAAAAAGACTGGCAAATAATAGACAATGAACAGATGTACCAAAGTACTTAGAATGCATACAACGTCTGCCTCTTCTCTCCGCCATTCTGCACTGCAACTAATCTGGCATCTAATTGGTATTTCCATGAAAATTAAACTTCACAAAGAACCAAGGGCAAATTCAAAATCAAACTGATTCCCCCTGCCTTTGAATTCCATGCCTTTGTCAGTTTAACAACTGATCTATTATATTTTTTAAATCCATTCTTCCAGCAGCCACCTATTGGACATCCACTGTGGGCCAAGAATTGTGCAAGACCCTTGGGGAACACAGGAAAGAGTCACACCAGCCCTGCCTTCTGGGGTACACGCCTACATCCACCTCCTTTCATAGTTTCAAGACAGCTCTGCATTTCTCCCAGCTGGGTTGTGTGGAGGGCGTCACCATAATTTACTAGTGTAAAATTCTGTGTTTACAGATCAATTTTGACAAAGAAAACCACAGCACAGAATAACAAGATGAGAAATGAACTAAGATCCAGAGGGAAGCTTTTAATTTTTTAAGACCTAAAATACTAGGTGTCAAGGTTTCATCTTTATGATGGAATAAAATACAATGTCCTCACTTAAGACCACTGTATTCACATCTGAGTGATATGAAGCAGTCAGGCTGAGAATGTCTTCAGGAAGCAGCTTCTCAAAATTACCAACACTGTGACATCCTAGGGGCTTTTAGGAGATTTCTACGGGGAAAGGATAAGAAAACGGGGGAGACTCCCAGCAGACATCTATTACTAGCCCTTAGTTACTGGCTTTGAACACTAAAAACTGTGTTTTCAGATACATCACCAGAAGAATGAGGACTGCTATTAAAGCCGTGTGACCCTCCCTTAAAAACCTCCAAAGATGATCGGAGGCGACCCAGAGCAGAATGTCATTTGTCAAACAGAGGATGAAGCCTTTGGCTCCAAGTTAGACAATGCGAACGACCCCGTCAGAAGGCAGGAGCCAAGGGAGAATGACTCAGAAGAGGGAAGCCGGGCAAACACTCCAAAGCCAGAGATGAAAAGTTAAGGTGGGTGTTTACTGTAATGATTCAGCTCATAAACAGATTCTGACAGCCACGTTCAGGTGCATGTCAATAGGGCTTTTCTTCCTCAAGGAATATCAAGGCCAGCCTGCTGATCCACTCACAAGCACACGCCGTCAAGACTCGGGACACCTAAACTATGCAGCAGTTTGCTGAAGGCATCAGAGCTAGGATAAAACATCCAGAGAACTAACATTTTATTTTTCCTGTTCCTGTGGCCATACCTATGGCTGAGGAGCTTAGGGCTGGAAAGAATAGAGGCTGAAGTCATGGAGCCCAGCTCCTCAAACTTTAAGATGTCCAGGCATCACCTGCAGAGCCTGTTAACAGCAGAATCCCAGGCCCCACTCTCAAGAGTCTGACTGTATGAATGGGGAGAGGCGCTACCCCCACCCCCCAGGACTTGGTATGTCAAGGAGCACCCTAACATTCTAAGGTAGGTGATCCCTAGGCTGCTGCATGGAAAACCTGACCTAATCCAACTGCTGTTTCTTTGTTTTTTTTTAAATAAGCGAAAGTAAAGCTCAGAGAGGTGAAGTACCTTGCCCAAGTCCAACTTCCTAAATACAGGGCTGGCTCCACCAGGAACAGATCCGTAAGTACAAAGAGATGCCACAAGTTGTGAAAGGGTACAGTCAACCCTGAGGGTAGCAGGCAGCAAGCTAGTTTCTTAAACAGAGCCTTTCACTGGTGAGAAGTTATGAAAGAACCTGCCAAGAGACCCCCGGCAGGAAGACTGATAGGCAGATCCAGCTGAGTTATATGACTGAGGGCCTATCTTCCCACAGGACTCTGTCCCGTCACCTGCGTGGTCATTTCCTGTGAGCACCTGCAGGGCAGGGACTGAGTCTCTTCCACTTGTGCATCACCCTCTTAAATAGGGTGAACTTGGTTATGAGCTTGGTTACTGTCAGACGAATGCTATTACCCACCTCGGCCTAGAATGCCTTCCAAAGGGCTGGGCCACCTGGCACATGTCCTGCCCAGCTTTCAGCCCCTTTCTGGTATCACAGCCTCTGAGAAGTAACTGTCCTTTCCTCCTACCTCTCCCAGAGGACCCTGTGATGCCCATTAGCACCCAGGTTTGTAATCACCTTTGTTTACCTAGGAGACTCCTCAAGGGCAATGATTTTGGTCTTTGAAACCTGGGCCCCAAGCTCAGCTTGCCAAGCATAAGATGTTCTAAACAAATGTTTAGACGGTGTCAACAAAGGAGGAGGGGCCGGAAGGATGAGAGGGAGAAAGGAATCTGAAATACTTCGCTGCAGACTCAAAACCCTACAAAGTTGCAGATGTACTTCCATGGGAAAATGAAAAAAAATCCCTATTATTTCCTCTGTTCATATTTGAAAAGTCAAGTCACTGTCTCTCCAGTGCCACCACCATCAGAGAGGCGTGGTGGCTGCACTGGGAAAGAGCCTCACCTGTCGATTCTCCCAATCCCACACACACCTGTGGTCCATCCTCAACACACAGTCAGCTCCCTCCTCCCAGTGTATCCATGGCTTCCAGAGACCCCAGGGTCCTCCTGCACCACTCATGGTCTGTACCTTCTGGACAGAGCTTGGGGCACTCACCTCTGCCCACTTGGTCCTGCTGCCCTCTCCTCCCAGACAGCTGTGGGCAATACTCCCCAAGGCACAGGCCAGGCAACACACCCTTGGAGGGACTCCAAACATCCAGAGCTTAAAAGGGAGGCTTTTCAGGCAAAGCTGATCTCTCCTTGAAATGAGGCCACAGCCAGACACTTTCCCTCCCCCCGCTGTGAGGCATCCCTGTGCTGGATGTGACTAACAGTTCACCACCTTAAAGCAGCACTAAGGTTAAAACTTCAAGCTCTACTCTGTTCTGACACCCTGACACTCTCACCTTCACAAGCCCAGCTGGCAAGGCTTGCCCCACCCTTTACCTCTCTGCTCCCTCGGCCTGGGGAGCTGCAGCTAGGACCCCATCTTGCTCTGAGAGGCTAAGTGACTTGCCCAAGGTCACACAGCATGAAAGCAAGACGGGGGGAAAGCAAGGCGTTTACACTCAGACCCTGCAGCCAGCTCTCCTTGCTGCCACACTGACCACCACTGACACACCATCTCCTGAAGCCGGGGTGGTTCTCCTACCCTCTCAGTCAGGACCTTCCTTTTTCTTTTTTTTTGACTGTACCACGTGGCCTGTGGGATCTTAGTTCCCCAACCAGGGATTGAACCCATGCCCCTGCCCTGGAAGAGTGGAGTCTTAACCACTGAACTGCCCGGGAAGTCCCTAAAGCCTTCCATTTTCAAATCCAACAAGCCTTTGGGTTCTTTGGAGAGTTTATCCTATTCTCATTTTAGTGGCTATACAACAAAACCAGATTTCCTGTTTCTTTCTTGTGTTTATTATGCTCAGGATATTTTTCCTAATGCCCTGAGAATTATTCCTGAAGGAAACATTCGGCTCCTCTGAAGCTGTCTGGACTCTGAAACCCCTTTCCCTGAGAACTTGCCTTCAGGGACGTAACAGGGCTGGCGGCTGCTGATAAGCCGCAGCGTGGAGCAGGAGCACTTGCTCTGACGCTGGGTGTTCACTGTCCTGGCTCTGCCACCACCACCGCTAGGACCCACCAGCTTCACCTTCCTGAGCCTCAGGGTCCCCAGCCAGAAACACACAGATAACACAACCTAACTGACGAAGTTGCTGCCAAAATTCAAGATGATGTAGCCACTATACCCAGCACAGGGACTGACAGGCATAGCCCCCCATAACTGGAGCTGAGATTATTTTTTCAACTGCTTTCAGGCACTGCCCACGAGGACGTGGGGGAAGCACAATATACAGTTTTCCTGGTGCCCAGAGAATTCTTCCTACAGGCCCCCTGCCACGTGTAATTGCCGTCGGAGGAGAAATCAGAAATGAAGAGGGCTGCTTTGACACTTCAGGAAGGCAAAATAGGATGATTACGTACTCTCCTAGGGCTAAAAAGCCCTCACAAACACCCCAGCTCCCTCACTCCCAGCCCACAACCTTCTGGCGGTGTGTTATGTACAAGTCACTGGAGCTCAGCTGAGTCTCATTTCCTCATCTGCAAGACAGAGATAACCTTACCCACAGCCCGAGCCCTTCAGGGTGATGGGAGGCAGTGTTTCTCAGTCTGTGATCTGCAAACCACCTGTGTGCTGGGCGCTGATGGACTCCTCCCCAGCCCCTAGTCCTTCTTCCTTCCTACCGGAGACTCTGCTGTATCCGGATTCCCACCACTGCTCCAGATGGCTCCAGGAGTGTGGTCACCCCCAGTGAACAGTGACTGGCCCACTCCAGCCAAGGCGGCATGGTGGAAAAGAGCTGGGGGAGCCAGGAGTCGACCTGTGTCCTCGTTCGTCCTCTGGATGTGGCTGTGTCCGACTAAAACCTTTGGAGATGCCACAGCCAGCAGATGAAACCAGCATCCAAGATGGCAGAGATGGGAAGAACCTGGGGCCCTGTTGACATCACGGAGCCCCTGAGTCAACTCCAAGGCCCACCCCACCTCTGGATTCAGAATCGCCCCACAGCACAGCTCAGGGGAGGGGGGCATAGTCACACTGCAGGCCATGTGAACAGCGGGTCACGCAGCTGTGTGGAGCACCCCCTCCTGTCTGAGAGACAATGAGTTTCCCTACTGCTGGCCAGTGTGAGTTGGAGTTTGTAACTTGCAGCTGAAAATATTCAGAGAACCTGTACAAACCTAGGGGACAGAGTGGAAAATACAGATTCCTGGGGTCCCCCCCTGGGGAGGAATATGCATTTTTAACAAGAACCCCCAAGGGATCATGATGCTCCCCAAATTGGAAGAACTACTGCTCTAATGGAATGTTAGACACGCAGAGCAGGGCTAGGCACACAGGCAAACTCGAAGTCCCAGTTCCTTTTGGGTCAGACCAGGGCCCTCCTATTTCCTGTGTAAAGCTACTGCGAGTTGTCAAACAAGCCTCACCTCTTCCCACGAAAGGCTGCTCAGCACAGTTTTAGGGAAACGTCTGCTGACACTCGGCCAGAACCCTGTCCCGTGACTCCACTGGTTTCCTGTGCAGCAGCGCCTGGAGCCGTTACCTGCATCCCCTTTCAGCGCCACGCACACCACACGGCAGAGCGGCTCGCGGCCCCTCGTCCCACCATCCCCGCACTCCCTGTGGCCCTTCCAACTTTATTAGAAGGTCTGGCTATTTCTTATCGTGCACCAATCACCCCCTGCGGCACCAGGAAACTGCAAGGGAAGCTGGATTTATTAGGAGAAGATAAAAGAAGGCGCTGGCAGAGGCTGCCCGCTGAGTCCTGAAAGCATTGTTTCCGAAATGTCAGAGGTGCAGTGTCCTCAGGGATCGGACCCCAACCCCCTCCTTCCAACAGGGAAACTAAGACCCAAGAGGGAGCGAGACTTGGGACTCTATTCAGGCAGCTCTTCAGCATTAATCAGACAGGGCAGAGGCAGTGGAGGAAGTGGGGACAGAGAAGGCTTCGTGTGGGGAAAAAAAGGACCGAAGGGAGGGGCAGGCACTTATTTAGAGGGACCTTTGAGGATACTAGTTGCCTAGATAAACCATAATGGCCAAGTCTGTTTTGCACTTAATATCTGAGTGGTTATTAAATGCAGAGCACTTCACCAGGGGTAGAAGTGACAGGAGAAGGGTCTAGAGCTGAGAAGATGAAGAACCTCGGTGTACCAGTGAAAATGAGGCAAATGCAGAAAATAAAGGCAAGTCCCATTAGAAGAAGTGTCTTCAGAAAGCCTCCCCAACTCCCCCGAACTTGATAGTAATCAGGCGTCCATCTCTCTGTGCTTCACAGAGAGCAATGCTAAGCAATGCTGAGCAATGCTCACAGCTGAGCAACGATGATGCTGTCACCCCAGCTACGACCCTACACTGAAATCGCCTGTTTGCTCATCTCCGTCTCCGACAGCAAAGAGGTTCATCACCTGGTTCATTTCTAGCACGGGTCCTGGCACAAGGAAGAACTAAGTAAAGGCTGCTTCATGAAACGGATAAATGGATGGATGGATGGATGGATGGATGGATGGATGGATGGATGGATGGATAACGGGTAAGTGAATGTGTGCGGATATCAACGAGTTCTGGCTGGGGAATCAGGGAAGATTTCATGAAGGGCTGAGGCATCTAAGCTGGATATTGAAGCATGTGGGCACGTGGCAATGAAGGGGAGACCCACTTCATCCAAAGTGCCTAGCACCATTTTAGGCATAAAGCTGGTGCTTCATAAACACTTCCCGGATGAGTTTACTACTGAACTGGCCTTCCTAAGTGAAGGAAGCTCGTTTCATTTCCCACAGCCTTTTGCTTCTCCTGAGGTAAACAGAAGCAACTCTTAAAGAGCAGTTAAACTGATAAACCAAGAGAAAGGTCATTGCCTACCAGTCTCTGCAAACATTCCTATGCAAAGACAGTTTAACAGCATAAGGAAATTCCATTTCTACTGATGTGGAGTTTTCCAGGATATACTGTTCCGTGACAAAGGCAATTTATATCACCTCCTTATGTATCTGCACATAAAAAAACTGGGAGGAATATATAAGAAACTTCAAAAAAAAAAAAAAATCACCAACCTTTAGAGAATATATCATTTATCACCTAAACAGGGAGGATGAAACCAGTTTTGCCAGTGAAAGAGGATGTTATTGATGATTCCCGGGGACAAAGAACCTAAGCTAGGACTGCTGTGGCAAGCTGGAATGTATACTCAGCCCACCTAATGGGGACCAAGTCTGGGAAGAAAGGGAAGTGGACCTGGCAGGGATGAGAATGAAATTTTTCAATGTATACATTTTTATAGCACTATTTTGACTTCTGAACAAAGTGTATGTATCAACCATTTTTAAATGGGATTATCTTTCAATGGGGAAGAAAAAAAAAAAAGCCAAAGAATTTAACCTTCCAACTCTCCTGAACAAAGGAAGCAAGCTCATTTGGGGACACCATCAAATAGCCACCCTGAAGAGCAGCCCTAGAGATTAAATGAAATCCCTGCTCACAGCACAACCCTTTTTGCAACAGACAAGAAAGCAGCCCTGAGAGAAGAGGGCTGTGCATGGCCTAAAAAGGCTTTGACTCCATTCGGGGCCAGCTGGGATGGGGAGCACTGCGGGAACGTAAACAGTGCGACAGACATAAAGCAGTTCAGGTTTTACACAATCATGGCAACAAAGTGAGACTGATTCGGGTCTGAATTAAGCTCTTTATATTGTTTCTACTTAAAAAGGAAATGTATTGACTACAGTCCTCCTCACAGATTTATCTTCCCTGACATCAGGCACATTCATAACCTATTTTAAATTCCAAGGAACAATGCTGGGGTTTAGAAAAACGAATACCAGTGTGTTGCACCAGAATGTTTTGGAGGCTGGGAAGAAGCTTCTCTGGCTTTTAATTGCTCAGGAAACAGGCGCATTGGAGATGGTTTTCTTATCAGCCCTAACTTCCAGTTAGAAGGCTGCTTGTCCAGGATGCAGGAACTTTTAGAGCAGGTCTGTCTTTGGAAGATTCACTTTGGAGTAATCTTAGAGACCATGTGTGGTATCACTTCAGCTTTTCTTCTCTCTCGTAACCATCTCCTCCTTTCAGGCGTCACCACAATTTGTCAAGCTCAGGCCTGAATTACCTGAACTTGGGCTGTCTCATGTCCTGCCTCCAGGCTTCACCAAGGACTGTGGGCACTGATTTCCCCAAGGCCAGCCTGACCATGTCCCACCCAGGGCTCCCCACAGCCTTTAGGACAGCAGGACCACCTGACCATCCCCCAAAGAGGGACACCTGAGAGAGGGGGCTCCATTAATAATCACATTGGAGTAACAGGCAGAGCCTCCCTGGAAGCAAATCGGAAGGTGAGGTCATCAACTGTAGAACAAATCCAGCCTCTTTACCCTAAGCTTGAATTCAAGACTCTCCACCCTCTGGCCCCAACTCACCTTTCCAGTCTTTCTGCATTTTGCATTGTCCAATTCCAATGGACCTGCAGTTACACCGCACACCCTGGGCTTTACTATCCCCGTGCATTTGCTCCCAGCATTTCCTCCTCCTGCCTCCACCCCACCCCAGCCCTGGCCAGAGCGCCATCTACAGAGGCCTAACTCCTACCCTCCCTGCAAGGCTTTTGAGTGTTAGTCACTCAGTCATGTCTGACTCTTTGTGACCCCATGGACTATAGCCCGCCGGACTTTCCTGTCCATGGGATTTCCCAGGCAAGAATACTAGAGTGGGTTGCCATTCCCTTCTCCAGGGGATCTTCCCCACCCAGGGATTGAATCTGGGTCTCCTGCATTATAGACAGATTCTTTACCATCAGAGCCACCAGGGAAGCTCTACTCTCCCTGCAAAACCCAAGTCAAATGGCGCCATCCTTGACGGCATTCATTCAACAGTATTTACTGACTGCACAGTATGTGTTAGGCACATAGTGAAGAAGGCTGAGTTCCACCTGGTGTATGTGGTGGGGGGTGGTGTACACAATTGTGACAGCTGGTAGTGAGGATGGACACAGGGTGATATGCTGGAAGCTCCTTGGTTAAGTTTTTGTACAGACACACCCAGTACCCCACAGGGCTGGGGCTCCTTGAAGGTCGTGCCCAAGAGACCCAACTTACAGCCCTGTTGAACCCCACACACACCTCTAGACTCAACAGGCACTCAACAAACATTTGATGAGCAAAGAATTACTATCAGAGAAGTTTCCTCATTTAGTCCGGAGACAGCATTCCAACAAGGAGTTCCAAGTTCTCCACAAATCTGTATGGGATCCAAGGGGAGCCTAAATTTCCACCAACCTTAGAGAAACACCCCACATCCAAGAGCTGTGCTTCCCCTTCCACACTGAGGCTAGGAGGGGACTAAGGTTACCTGCTTCGATATTACGTTGCTTCTCCAGAGGTTAAGTGACTCACCCAAGTCCACACCACTAGGGAGTGAACCCCTGGAGAGGTCAGAAGATGACACAGCAGCAGTTGGACGTAATGACTGGATAAACAACCAGAGGAGTCACTGGGCAGAGGGTATCTGGAGTGTGGAGGTGACTCTGGCAGCTCAAGCAGCCAGAGAGCTTCAGGAAGGAGGTCTTGGGGTGGGGCCCAGGTGATGGAAGGCTGGAAGGGCCAGCAGGGGAAAGGCGCTGCAATGGAAGCTTGGCGACGGAGGGAGAGCCTGACACGGGGGTCACAGGGGAAGGCCTGCTGCTGAGGCCAAAGTCTCACCTGGTGACATATACCACCCAAAACAAGAACACACACCTGCTGTGCCTGTACCTGACCTGGAAGAGGGGGCTCCACCACTGGTAACATGCAGATAAAACGGCTCAGAGAAGCTCAAGTAAGGGCCGTGGGTGCCCAGGCTTTCCCAAATATGTCTGCAGCTCTACCCTGAGTGGCCCTGGCGGACAAGAGTCCGATTAAACAGTAACTAGTAACAAAGAAGCTTGGCAAGCGTCACGGTCACTTCCAAGGGCAACTGCAACATGGGTACCCCCTTCTCAGACATTCCGGTGGTGAGTGGTCATAGTGACCACTTCCTTTTATGAAGGAAAAAAATAGACAATTAGCTGCATCTGTTCTTATTTCAGTTATACCCAGAGACAGCCGAATGTGTTCCTAGCAGTCGGGACTGGACCCCACCCACCTCTCACCTGCTGCAGCTCCGCAGCCCTGGGCCACCCTGGGCTTACTGGAATTTTTCCTCTCGGCCTCCACTTACCACAACCACCACGCCAGCCCCTTGGGACTCAGTGAGGAATCCAAACTGCAAACATCCCTAAGGTATAACACAAGTCCCTGGAGGCAAGGGAACAACTCAGGTGGGCTTTGCAGGTGGCCTTCTACTCACCCTATGCCTGAGATAAAGACACACCCAGGCCCCCCCAGGGGCAGGAATGCTCAGCCTCAGCACACTGACATCTGGTGTGGGGTAACTTGGTAGTGGGGCCGTCCTGCACTCCAGGATATATGAGGAGCATGCCGGCCTCTACCCACCAAAAGCCAGGAGCACCCCCTACATGACAAGCAAAATCTCTCCAGACATCACCAAATGTCCCATAGGAGTAAAACTGCCTCCACAGAACCGTGGCTAAAGGGCTCGCTCCCTAAATGTGCTATTCTGTATATCCTCAAATACTCAGACTCCTGAAGCTCCCAGTACTATAAAACACCTTAAGGGTTAAAGGCAGAGCTTTTGATCAGGTGGATCTGGGCTGGAGTCCTGGCTCTACGTCTTACTATCTCTGTGACATGAGGCACATCACAGCCTCTCGGAGCCTCAGTTCCTTCATCTGTAAAATGGGAGCAAATCAACAGCACCTAGGCCATGGCAGTTACATAAAAATGACACGTAAAGATTGCCAGGCACAGTGAGGATCTGATAAACGTTAGTGAGTTTTTACAGGCCTGGAAAATTCCTTTTAGCCAAGCCTAGAGTTTAATCTTCTATTTCTGTGGTTTCTGATCTCCCTCCCCACCCCACTTCCTATGCCCTTTCCACCTGTTAAATGCCTTTGGTCTTAACCTTTGGTCTTAAGGAATCCTTCCTGCTGGTTCAAAGGCATCTGAGGTTAAAGTGAAGGAAAGCACACACACACAAACACACACACACAGAATCTTTCAGCTCCAACCCTGCCCAGACCAACTCTCCAGACAAAGGCTTCCGTTGTTGTCTAAAAACAAACTTTTCCACAGGGAGGCCTGAAAAGAGCCATAACAGTCTTGAAGTCTCCAGACTCTCCTAGTTTTCATCCCCATTCTGCCCCCAACCCTGGCATAGCCCTTCTCCTCCTGGGCCTCAGTTTCCTAATCCATAAAGTGAGGGGTCTAGACCCTGGGGATCGCCAAGATGCTGTGCTATACTGGAACGCCGCAGCACAGAGGGCGGCCGAGCCCGCATTTTCAGTAAGTGCTTAAGAAGGAATAAGTGTCATAAAAACACATCTTTCCCCCTTTTCCCTAGGTTCCCCTGAGAACACAGAATTTGCAGAATATAGAAACAAGTTTCTGTTGCCCTTGGAGGCAGGAGTCAGAGGCCTGAGTAAAATGAAATCCTGCTGTTCTGAGACCTTGGGCAAATTAGTTCATCTGTCTTATCCTGCTGCCTTATCTGTACAATGGGATAATAGAGGCAGAAATGATGTAAAGATTACGAGACAACGATCATGAAAGCACCTGGCACAAGAGCTAATACACACACTAGGTATTCAAAATACGTATGCCTTCCGTTCTGGGCTCTCCATCTGAAATCCTGTACTGTAATTCCGGGTCACTCTCCTTCTCTGGAAAGTCCTTCCATCTGCCCTTTCCCCAGGCTCTATCCAAGCCCTCCTCTGTCAGGACACCTTCTCCACGCAAACTCTTTTTTCTAAAGGTCCAAGGCCACAGTTTCCCCAAAGCTGACTTGGGGAGTGGGGTGGGAGGGGCAGGTGGAGAGGAGGGGGCAGGAGTTCACTAACAGCCAGTTCCCTGCCCTGAGAATTTCCTTTCTGTGAGTTCAGGAAGATTAACCCCTCCCCTGCTCCACTCAGAATGGAGCAGAGACCTCAACACTGTCCGGGCTGAGATTTTATATGCGCCTTATGTCAGGGTCTTATGAGCACCCTAAGAGGGCAGGGTAAATCTGAACCTTCTTCTCCCCCAAATTCTTCATCTAACCTGATCACCCAGAGCCTCTCCCCCACACCCACTGCTCACTCCAGAAAGATGTTTCTTTGCTCACCCCCATAGGGCAGCCTCACAAATTCACAGATCTCCAAGCCCAGATCCTTCCCCTTGCCATAAAGAGCTCAGGAGATCGGGAAATGGGCCCAAGATCTCTCAGCTAGTTCAGAGGCAGGGCTGGGTTAGAACTGGGGACTCAGGGCTCTAGACACACCAAGCCTCTGCTCACAGCCTCTTGCCCATCAGCCTGGCCCCCTCCTGTCTCAAGCGTCACCATCCTCCCAGGCTAGGAAGCTCACGGTCACCTCCACCTCTCCCCCTGCCTCGTCTCATCACCAAGACCAGGAGCCCTGATAAAGGGCCACCGCCTGGTCCCTATCACATCAGGACAAGGACAACATGCCTTTTTCATGCCACTCCCTTGTTTAACAACCTGCCACAGCTCCTCAGTCCCACCAGATCAAACCTTTCCTGCCCTACAGCCTCAGACCCCAGGCACCAGCTCCTCCAGCTCCTCAGCCCACCCGGGCCTGGCCCTGCTCCCCTCCGCAGCCCCTCCCCTCTCTCTTGGATCCTCTCGGCCCCCTCCCCAGACTCTGGCCCATGTGACTCCCCTCCTTGGAAAGTCTTCCCTTCCCGCCCTGGCGCCCCATCCTGTTGCCCTTCAAGGCTCCCTCTCCAGACCTGAGGCCTCAGCCTGGCATTCTCCTGGCCCCCAGGGTCACCGCACTGCTGAGCTGTCTGGGCTTACCTCCTCACCAAACCACAAATGCATCACCCCACAACCTGGCTACATTCCTTCCCCCTCCAACCTCAGCCTGGCATTCATTCCACAATCATTACCTGAGTGCCTCTAAGGTGCCAGAAAGTTCTTGTACCTTTAAGGGTAAGGAGACTTTCAAGAGCAAGGACATCTTAGATGCTACCTCCTCTGTGACTACCCTGAACCCAGCATCCCGTCACCCCCAGGAGTCCTCCCATCTCCATTTCAGGATGTCCTAGTTGTCCTCGAGCCCATGTCCTCCCGAAGTCCTCCCTAAATTCCAGACCTTCTCTTCCTTATTCATAGCCAGACCTCCTATGATACCCACACCAAGAGGATGCTCACTGAATGGCTTTCACAGAAAACTGAAGCATTCTGTCCAGCAGGCCAGTCCGGACTCCTGGGTGGCCTCAAGCTCTGTTCATCCAAGTGACCTCTCACTGTTCTTCCAAGATTGGATTAGGGCCCAGAATGAGTCAAATGACCTCTTATCATTCTTCCAAAATTAGGCTTTCCTCTTTAATTACACCTTATCTAGCCACACTATGTGGATTCTAATTACATAATTACTTCAAGCCCTGGGACTTAAAAAAGAAAGGAGTGCGTAGAATTACACAGGTAAGTGAATGCACCAAATATTCATACTTATATATACCATGCGCCATGGTGTATACAATGTTTGTGTATAATTTTTCATATATAATTTTATAAGCCAGAAAATATAGCCTATGAGTGGGTATCTAAATCACATTAAGCAAGTCAGCATAGATGAAGGAGAATATCATGGAGAAGCCTAACCCTGAGGGGGTTTTTGAAAGAGGCTAGAAGTCAGTCCCCAGCTCTCTCCCCTTCCCCTTCTGCAATGAAAAGAGGGAGTGGTGTGACCTTCATGGGAGATTTTTCAAAGTATGACCAGGCCTGATCTCTCCTAAACAAGATACACACTCTCTTCTGAATTCCAGGTATTCACTGTCTGACTCCTAAGGCACGTTTTATACAGTTCTAGAAGAAGACCCCACCTAGACTGTGTCCATCCTGCAGACAGGGGCTGCATCTCACTCATTTCAGCATTCCCAGTTCTCAGCCCCTGTCAATTCCAGGAGGGCCATCCAGTAGGCCCGCCTGTCTTTACTCCAGCCTTATTAAAAAGTCTTTGTCTCTCTCACACCACCCCTATCTTCACCAGGAGTGCTCTCCCTTATATGGGCCCAGCTCCCTCCCGTGCAGCTCCCCTTGCCCACTGTACTTGCCCTAACTTGTTGCTCATCACATATTGGCATAAAAGCTCTTCTATGTGCCAACCTCTCCTTTCAGACCAGTGGTCAAAAACCTTTTGATCATACCTTCCTATTGGTAAATAGCTTTGAGCATATTTACTTATAAGTTAATGATAAAATCTGGACTACTATAAATAGGAAAGCTACGTCTTGCTCTTCTGTTTGAGTTAAAGAATAAATAGAACTTCAACTGATAATGTTTTCTCTTGTTCCTTCAATAGCAATCCTGAGCGCTCACCCACTGTTCTAGGCCAGGAATTCTGCAAGGACAGCAGGAGTGTTTGATTCCCTTTGTATTCTCAGAATCTGGGACAGAACTAAAAACTTAATAAAGGAATTCATTTGCCTCACAGACAGGGAGCACCTCCTGTGGGCCAGGCACATGCTAGGTAGGCACCAGGGATAGAACACCCAGCTGTTAGCATCTGGGTCCTACAAACTGCTGGGTGGGCAGACAAACAGGATCAGCCAAACAAGTCTGACAAAGTGGCTGACACAGATGCTTTGCAGAATGCTCTGTCCAAAACCACTGAATCAGGACAGTCTCAAACAGGGGGGTGAACATGCTCCAGAGGGTCCGAGAAGGCTTCCCCCCAGGAATATGCTGCCTTCAGCTGAAAACTGAAAGATAAGCAAAGCTAACTGGGTGAGGGAGAAGAGAACACTCCAGGGTAAGGAAACCACGTGGGCAAAAGTCCTGAGGCTGGACAGAGACGTGTAAGCGCCAGGGGCCAACAGAGGCCAATAAAACAAAATGAATGAACAAGCCCCTAAAGGATGGCGAGTTTCTCCCCCTCACTCCTCTCTACTATCAAAACAGACTGCCCCCAGCTTCGTGCCTCTGAAAGGGTCACTCAGCCCTGCTACATGCCCAGCCTCTGAGCCAAACCGAGCAGGTGGGCTCTCTGCCTCCCAGCCAGCCCTGCCAGTGGCAAACTGCCCCCTGCTTCTGAGGAGCCCCAAAGCCACAGGAAGACACTCCTGAAAACCATACATGTTGCCATGGACACCACCAATCAAAGGCTCCTGGGCAGTTTAATTTTTTAAAGAGAGTGTTAAATATTTTACATCTTCTAACAGCACGGCTTCTTCCTTGCCTACAATGCAAAAGAAAACCCTATACTCCTTGAACTAAAGATTCACACAAAATAAACACCAATGTGTAGGACAGTCCTTGGAGATGTGTACCCACGGTCAAGGGGATCCTCTGGGTATCCTGGCTGCCTGGGTGTATGTTCCTTGCAGAAGCAACCTGGACAATCCAGAAAGAAGCACAGCCACAAAACCTCTTCCCTACTGGAGCTCTTCTGATCCCAAGAAGGGAAAATTATTTACAATGATGCTTCAGGTGTGTTTAAATAGCCCATGACTTTAATAATTAAAGATAAAACCAAGACCATGGATTGTAATGCAGGCTAGCGGCTGCAGAGCCTCCTCTAGCAGCAGCTGTCCCCAAGAGAAGCCGTGTCTTCCACCAGTGCTCAGGCATGACTAACATTTCCCAGTTCCTGGGAGGCCTCGCCCCCTCACACCTGCCAGGACCGGCTCACTAACGTACCATGTCCAACAGAAAAGCCCCACAAAGCAAATCCAAAATAGTCCTCAAAGGCCTGAGCCCATGCTGGCCTAGGCTCATGGGCCTGGCAACCAGGTTTTCAGCAACTACCACCAAAGCCTACCTAGGCCCTGGACTCTCCCGAGCCCCAGCGTTCTCCAGCTGCTCTATTTTCTGCCCGACTGGGACTGTGCTTTCTCCAGGGCCTGATTCGTTCTGTCCTGCTTCACGTAACCCAGTTCCTACTTTTGCCTGGCTCCTCCATCCAGATGTCTGGCTTGCTCCCCAGCCTACTGCCAGGGCACTGGGGCAGCAACTCAGATCTCCCAGATCCAGTTCCAGTCTTTCTTACCTCATCCCTGGCTTCCAGATCCAGCCTCCTGTGTGCACTGTCTACAAAGAGAGACCCAAGCACAGACAAATCAGCAGTGTGTATGCTACAGCAGCCTTGCAAAGACTCCCAACAGCAATGTACCATGAAACTGTTCCCATTTGCTCTCCTGTTAATTTGTTATCAGCAACTATAACCCCTGGCCATCATTCTGTATTGCTGAGAAACAGTCACCCAACGCTGGATCTGCCCTGACTAAAGACAAACTCTGAGAAGAACAATCGGCAAATGAATTGTCTATTTATTTACAACGTCTGACAAGGAAACTGTTCACGTGCACAGCCACAATACAGACACACATTCCAGGCAACAAGAGAAACAGGATTTCACACATTATGTCCTAGTGACCCTTCATACTGGGAAACCAAGCTCAAAGGTGGCCCGCAGGCAGATGGGAATAATCAATTCATTTAGGGACTTCCCTGGTGGTCCTAGTGGCTAAGACTCCACGTTCCCAATGCATGGGACCTGGGTTCGATCCCTGGTCAGGGAACTAGATCCCTCATGCCACACCTAAGACCCAGTGCAGCCAAATAAATATTCAAAAATAATAATAATCGATGTTTAAGGCATGCTAGAAATGAGGAATGAGTTTCCTCATCCGGAATCAACTGAGCGCCTGTTCCTGTTACAGCTGCCATGAGCTAGAAGATCCCTCTGATGATGAAAAGTCAAGGCCCACGTGGGACTGACACGGGCAGAGCCAAGTGCAGGTTAAGGTACAGTAGCCAATACTCCTCCTGCTCACCGGTGTTGGAACTCAGGCAGTATCTTTATGCCATGTTGAGAATCCGGGTTGCCAGGAACAGACTCCTCACAGTCATTCCTGGGTCGGTCGTGACTACAGGTCCATCACTGGCCTCCCTCTACTACCTCCCACGTGGGTTATATGCATGTCTAGAGCATCCTCACCCCCCAACGCCCCACACACTTGTCACCCAAAACCTTCCTACTCACAACCCAAAACAAACTGGAATGCCTGCTGGGGAAGACAAGAGCCCAACCCTCTGAGTGTTAATGAGGAAGTAAAGTCGAGGAGGGTGGGGCTTATGTCTACACTGTTCACTAGTTACTTGTTTAATGAGTGCAATGAGACTGCGGTTATTAAAGTACTTCTTAAACAAAAGTTCCACATGTAAGCAGGGACTCACCTCACAAATGGGCACCCTCCCGTCCCTGGGGCTAACAGCAGAGCTCGCTCTCTCTCTCTTTATCCAGCAAAGTGGGCTGGATGGACATCAAATGGACCTGCCTGCAAGGCTGAGCTATAGTGGGAATGCAAATCACCAAGGGATAGAAACTTCCAAGACAAGACCCGGATCCCAACCACTAAATCACCTGGCTCTGACCCTTTTCTCTTCTGCACTCCATTGGAACATCCCTTTGGCTCCACGGGTAATGGTCAACATCTGTGACCTCATCCTTCCAAGGGGGAGATGTCGGCGGAAGGGGGCAGAATGTTTGGGGACAGGAGAAAGGGTTATGGGTAGAAGCAGACCAGGAGGAAGGGGATATCAAAAGGATTCTTGCTCCAAGTACCAGTGACCAGTACTGGGGCTTCGTGAACATGCTGGCATTTTCACATCAGCTCACATGACCGAAGAGGCTTAGAAATACTCAGTTCTATGTCCCTCTCCAGATGGTTGGTCAGCTCTACAAACACAGCTTCACTGGCCAATGTTCTTTTTCAACTCCATGGTTGAAAACATCCCCTTGACACTACCAGTAACTTCTGACCCATTCTCATTTGCAGTGCAGCCACCAGCATTAGGGTGATGACTATGTGTCAGGCCCAGCTCTAAAGATTTGTGCACTCCTGTGACGTGGGCACTATTATTTTCTCCATTTTACAAGTGAGGCAACTGAGGTGCAGATGCATAACTTATAGAACAAGGATGGGAACCCAGGCAGCCTGAGCACAGAGGTCACTCCCTTCATCACTCTGCTCCCCGATCTCACTTCCAGAAGAGAGCCAAGCTCCAGCTCAGGCCCATCTAGCTGCAAGACCTTAAACTAATGGCCCTTCTGTGCCTCAGAGGCGTGTGAAGCAAGGCTGATCACAGACACCTGGTCTGCTGTCCACAGGGCAGCCGCTAGTCTCACGTGGCTATGGAACACTTGAGACGCCGCTAGTGTGACCGAGAACCTGCATTGTACATTGTTCTTCATTTTAGCAACCCACTCCAGTATTCTTGCCTGGAGAGTTCCATGGATAGAGGAGCCTGAGGGGCTATATAGTCCATGGGGTCACAAAGAGTTGAACACGAATAAGTAACTAGCTTTTAGTTAATTTCAACTTATAGAGTCACGTGTGGCTAGTGGCTACCAGATTGGAAAATCCAACTCTGGCCTCTAAATTCTAGGATACTGGGTGCCATTTCTCTTTGTCACTGCTATAGTCACAGAGACCAGCACAGACCCTAGCACAGCCCGTAGTCGGAGCTCAGTAACTATTTGTTGAACAAATCAAAACCCAAGGGCTTTTCAGGTGCCATAACTTCAGTGCCACACAAGCATCAATTGTTCAGGTTCCCTGCCCACTGGACATCCGGCCTCAGCTTGACCAGGAGCTCGGGCCTCCCAAAGCAGATCAGGAGGGAGAGGCTCTCAAGATAAAAAACTATAGAGGCAAGTCTTCTAAAGGTTCAACAGAAATAAATCTACCTCCCTGAAATTTCCACTTACTCATCCTGGCACTTCAGCTCACAGGTCCGGGAAAACCAAAATAAGTTATGAGACAGCACTTAAACATTTTTAAACACTATAAATACAGTATAATACCTCTAATTCATTTTCTTAATTAGTATGAATATAAATCTTAGTTCACTGTGAGGCTGGTTAAACAACTACACGACTGAGATCTGCCTGGGGGAACAATCCCCTACTGTCAGGGCTACGGCCCAGGACTGTTGTCTCCGCTGACTTAATGCATCCACATCCCCCCTCTCCATGAGCGAGCCAGGGCGTATACAGCTAAACTCCCAACCAGTGAGGCCTCGTTCTGCAAACAAGGTTTGGGGATCCTGGCAGAGCAACTCACATTTTCATATCTCCTTGATGTACTCTTTCTAAGTGGAAAAATCTAAGTATGCACGTATCTCCTATGAGCTGAGGACTGTAGCAGACACAGGAGATATTATTACAGCTCCATGCAGCCCGCACCAAGAGCCCACATCTAGAAAGAGTAAGAGGTGAAATCTGCAGACTACTTTCCCCATGCAAGTCACTGAACCAGATCAGGAGAAAGACATATAAACCAAACACAATCAATTCAGTGTGACACACGCTGTAACAGACACATGTACAAAACACTGAACTAAAGAGATACCCGGAGGGACCCTGCACCGTGGCTCACACACAGCAGGCACTCAGGGCAGTGAACTGAATCAAATTTTGACCAACAGCTCAATTGAAGGCTGAGGAAACCACAATCCAGACAGGTTAAGTGACTGCTCAAGGTGACGCAGGTAGTTAGTGACAGGGCTGGACATGACAGGTGGGCCTCGTCACTTACCCGCCCAACAGTCTATAATCCATCTCACGGTGCTTCTCATCTGACCCCTCATGGGGAGGGAGGCAGGATCTGCCCACTGCTTGTTATCACATCCATCTCAGAATAAACAATGGATACATTTTTGTAAGATGGTATGCTGGGGACTCTCTTGAAATCTGAGGAGTTACTGTGTGCATGCCATCCTAGAAACATGCGTTCAATCATCTAACAAACACTTCTTGGGAATGTACTATGTATCAGGCGCCTGTTTAGAGGCTTGGATAAAGAGATGAAACAAACTCTAGTCAGATCAGAACACCCACATTTATCTCTGCTCTCTCCCAGAACCCCACGAAAAGGACAGCAGAGGAATCTGCTTTTTAATGGAAAGGAGACAATGGCTGATGAGATATGTTAACAGAATTCTGAAAGACAGAGAGCCAATTGCCAGGCAGTCACTGATTCAGGTTTCTGCTTCATCTGCTCTGCTGAGTACAAGCAGGGTAGAAAACCACTGAACCAATGGTGCTTAGGCCACAAAAACAGGAGAAGGCTCAGGAAGGGAGGGGGGCACCAAGGACTGTGAGGGGAGAAGGGGAGCGGACTAGGAAGAGGGGAGCCTGCTGAAAGTTGGCGCGGGGAGCAATCAGACTCCAGGGTCCCTCTTTCAATCTGCTCAGTCTGGCGACCTCTCTCCCTAGGCCAGCAGGACATGGAGGATCACAGTTTAGGCAAATTACACCAGACACTCTGATTCAGATTCAGACATAGCTGAGGGAGGTAGGGAAAGCAGGGAGCAACTTTCAGAAAACGGACAGAGTGAAAGTCTGCACACCAACCAGGGTACCCTGCCTCCTTCCCCATCAAGGCTCCTAGAAGGAACAACACACAGCCTGTTACACCCCCCAGACACACTCCTCTCCAGGAACACCCAACATTCCCTGAGAAAACATCTACAGACACCAATATCTAGGCATCTCCAGTGAAAAAAGGGGAGGCTCTCTACTGAATGACCCTACAGTGAGGTTCACAAGCCCACTTCCTTGTCCCACAGATCCCCAATCAGCATCTTGGTGGCCACTCTTAAAATATAAACCATCAGGGATCAGCCTGCATGGAAAGATGGTTCCAATGGGAAATACAGTAACCAAAAGAAGCAGGAAAAGGGACTGGACAGAAACAAAGACAACACAGGAGAGGCAGAAAAGCAGCAAAACAAGCAAAACACAACATATATAAGTGAGTTCATTGCACCCATGAAGCAAGAACAAGATGCTATTTCGAAAAAAAGAAAAATGAGTCTTCAGAGAACTAGGGAACTGTAGAAAGTAAAACGTGCAAAAATGTTCCAAGCAAAACCATGAAAGCATAAATTAAAAATTCAAAAGGATTATTAAAGCTGAAGAGGTCTCTCAAGAGGTAAAACAAAAGTAAAATGGAAAACAATAAAAGATTTTAAAGTTACACACTTGACCCAGGATGTCCAACATCTAAGTGATGGGAGTTCCAAAGACAAAACACGAAAAAGGACAAAAGGAAATTAACAGAGAAAAATATAAGAAAATGTCCCCAAAATGAAGAGTGTGAGTCTTCAGATCAAAAGAGCACAACAAGGACCCAGCATAATAATTTTCAAAACAAGAACAATCCAAATACAGGGAAAGGGAAAGGATTCTAAAACTTTCAGCAAAAATAAAAGGTTATCCATACATGATCAAGAAACAAAATAGCATCCAAACTTTGACATTAATATTGGAACCTAGGAGACAGTGGAGCCATGCCTTCAAAATTCTAAGGGAAAAGAGCTTTCAACCTAAAGTGACCCCATGGACTGTAGCCCACCAGGCTCCTCCATCCATGGAATTTTCCAGGCAAGAGTACTGGAGTGGGTTGCCATTTCCTTCTCCAGGGGATCTTCCTAACCCAGGGATCGAACCAGGGTCTCCCACATTGCAGGCAGACACTTTACCGTGTGAGCCACCAGGGAAGCCCCAAACAAATCAAACCACCAATCAAATGTGAACGCAGAATAAGAATAGTTCAGACAAGCAAGTTTAAGGTAACTGATTTGTACAGACCCTCTCTCAGAAACTCCTGAGGAATAAATCAAGAAACAGGAAATGGAGGCTCCCACCAGAGCAAAGTGAGGGAATCCCCAGGACGAGTCATGCCCTAGGCCTAGAAGTCAGTCCGCTTGGAATAAAGGGGAGGAACTGAGGCCTCTGGGAGTGAGACCTCCAGCTGAAAAAAGACTACAGTAAAAGAAAAAGAAACACGTGTATAAAACAGAGAGGTTTTCAAAACCCTCCCAGAAACTCTGGGAATCACTAATAACCACAAAGGAAACGAAATAAATAGGGAAAAAGCAATTATTAACTCAAAAAAATGTACAAGAAATTTCATTACAGTACAACTATAAGGCTCAGCCAGGAACTCTATTTACACAGTCAAAATAATATAAGTATTGACTATCAGTGTAACAAAAAACTGTGACAGACCACACTGGGAGGACATGTAGGAACCAAGCATGTGGGGAGAAGAGAGAAGAGGGGAATAAGGGCTCCTCTAATCCACAGCAGGACAACAGTACTATCAGCAGAAACAGCTAAAAGGCCTGGAAGTGGCTATGGTAGGCAGAGCAATGGCCCCTCCGGGATGAAGATGCCCATATCCTAATCCCCGAACCCACAAACATGGTATCAATACCTGGCAAAAGGGAATTAAGGCTGCAAATGGAAGTAAGGCTGCTAATCAAATGAACTTCAAACGGGGAGATTATCCTAGATTATCCAGGTGAGCCCAAAGTAACCACAGGGTCCTTAAAAGTGGAAAAGGGAAGGGGAAGGCAGTCAGGAAGGTGTGACTACGTTAGAAGGTCAGTGGTGGACGGAAGCACTCAACTGGCCATTGCTGGCTTTGAAGATGTTGAAAGGGGGCCATGAGCCAAGGAATGCAGGTGGCTTCCAGAAAGTGGAAGACACAAGGAAGAGAATGCAGCCCTGGCACCATCTTGACTTTCACCCAGTGAGACCCTTTTCGGACTTCTAAGCCAGAGAGCTGTAATTTAAATTTGTGTTGCTTTAAAGCCACTACGTTGGTGGTAATTTGTTCCTGCAGCAACAGAAAATCATGTTCCGTGACTAGCCCTGGGGAGTGGATCATCAGATGAGGAGTGACACAGCCTTCTTCCTAAGCCTTGCAGTGTTATTTGCCTTTTAAAGTCACATATATGACTCTGATACAAATTAAATTTTAATTTTAAAAGAGCTGGGACACAAATTCTCTCTTGCCAGAGCTCATAATCCAGTAGAGAAAAACAGGGCCCCGGCTACTGCTGATAGGCAAACACAGGAAGAAAGCACCTCTTTGAGATGTGAGGACATCTGAAAGGAGTAGGCGTTCACCAGGCAAAGGAGAAACAGGCCTGCTGGAGAGGGATCAAAGACCAGGGGGAACATGAAACAGTTCTGAATGATGGCACATCAGTGGGTCTCGCAGAGTCAGCAGGAAAGGCTGGGTGGACAGTGCCCAACACCGCAGGTGTGACACCTGCCCCACTGCTGGCTTCTCTGACTGGGGTCTGGGGCTTGCTGTGCATATTTAGGGCTGGTATGGACAAGAGAAGACCCCAAACACAACGTTTTTCTGGAACATCAACTGCACCCAACAGTGAAGTGTTTTAAATGCTTTTACACTAAAAATTAGCACAGATGTATTACAGAAGACAAAACTCATGTGAATTTTTAACATAAAAAAATTGGTGACTTCTTGCTTGAGAGGCCCACTGTAGACACTAAGCTATCTGCTGACCTCTGAGCATCAAGATTCAACCATCTCTATAATTATTACAAGAGTCAGAAGAAAGGTTAAAGCGCCATCGCATGCATCCATCAGAGCACCTGGGACTTCACACCAGCAACCTCTCAAGGGCTGCCTACCCTCCCTGTGTTGGGTCCCAACATGAATGGGAAAGTTGAGAAGCATCTCATTCTTTTCCAAAGTGGTCTGGGTCCTGCTATTGCAGGGTAACTTAGCTCTGCCTGGGGAAACAAACAAAAACTACCACACTGAATGTTTCCTGCACATCTTCTCTTGGTCATAAGCCTGTCCATCTTTCTCCCATCCCCCCTCTAAAGATTACCAGGATCACTGAAAAAACCCCAGCTCAACCATCAGCACCTCCGACCCCTTACAGCACAGGCCTCTGTTAAAAAATACATTGCAGACACTCTTTCCATGGAAGGAAGTCAAGAAATAGGGCACATCTCTTGGGAGAGGGTGTCCCTTGTGTCCACAAACAAGGGTGGAAACTTTTTCTATTGTTGTGGCTGTTTTTGTTATAAAAACAATAATATCCACGTAACAGTGAACTGGGAAATTTTTTTTTCTGTAAAGACCCACTACTGACCACAGAGGAGGATTAGAGAGGGAAAAAAAAAAAACCATATATATATATCTCAATGGAAGACCACACAGAATTAAAAAGCAATTTAATTGCATTTGGTTTGTTTTTTCGTGTGTAAAACCCATACACACATTCAAAAAAAGTGAACTCAACTGATTTCAAACAGAGAGGATGAGATTTTAATAACACCTTAAATATATTACAATTAGTTATGTCATTGACAGAAGATAAAAGATGGGAGAGGCGATCAAAGAAAAAGATACAATAGGAGGAGAGAAAAAGAAATGGATAGAGGAGGGTATGGGAGAAAAAGGACGGGAAGACAGCAAGACACAGGGACGGACAGACATGAGTAACCACACACAAAAAGAAGGAACAATTAAAGCATTCCCCGAGACACTTTCTAGGCCAAAATAAATGACACTGCATATGCCAGGGTAGGCTTGGGCTATAGACTTCAAAGTAGTTTCACCTTTTATCCTTGCCTTCGAATGGTTACTAATCTGGCTTACCACTGTTCACAGCTCTTTAATTGCTCATTTAAACATTCTGAGGCTTAGCTCAGGTCAAGGGCTAGAAGCTCCCTTCAGACGAGCCACAGTCAAGCAAATCATTTACCTCCAAGTATCTGCTCTACAAAGGGAGTACGTGAAACACTCTTACACAAATCACCGTCTCAGAAAATGTACAAAGCACCAATGACAGACAGGAGAAAATGCTGTTTGCATTGAAAAGAAACTCCATAGAAAACTTTTTAGTTTTGCATTTAAAAAGCAAAAACAACAACAAAAGCAACCCAGAACTGGTACTTCAGCAGAACGGGTTCCCACCTCAGCATTTTCCAGCATCACTCCCAGCACATTTGACTTTCCACGTGTTCAAGTTCTGCCCACCCCACTGGCTTCAAAGGCTTGAGTTGGCTCTGAAATCAAACACTGCAAGCTGAGGGTCAACGGAAAGATCTCAGGGGACTGACTCCCAAGTCAGTCTCAGCCCTGCCTGGACTTTCTATCCATCCTCTCCAACGATTATCTAAAGCAATCCCTTACTTCACTCTAAGGGCTGCAGAAACCTGCTATTTCACAGCT
This sequence comes from Capricornis sumatraensis, assembly GCF_032405125.1. Taxonomy (NCBI): domain Eukaryota; kingdom Metazoa; phylum Chordata; class Mammalia; order Artiodactyla; family Bovidae; genus Capricornis; species Capricornis sumatraensis. Next base: position 17,552,591 of record NC_091091.1, read on the forward strand.
GATAGAGCCTCCCCCTTTCAGCTCCATCTCTTTTTCCTCCAAGTCAGGTGTCTATGTTTTCCTCTTCTTTACCTGACCAGCCCCCAACCTCCTACCTGGTCTATTTCCCCAACCTCTCCCTTCTGCCCCTAATCTCTCCTGGCTCTTCTCTACCCTGTCTTAGTATCATTGCTCTCAGAGGAAAAAGGGGCATAGGAGGTATATTTAGAACACAAAACCTAGAGTCAATCCACCTGAGTTTCTGCCCAGCTCTGTATCTTGCTAGCTGTTTGACCTTGAACAAACAGCCAAGCCACCCAACCCCTCAAATTCCCCAGTGAGGGGGATGAACCTGGCAACCACAGAGGTCTTGTCCAACTCTCAGGTCCCAAATATTCAAACACCCACCTGTATAACCATAAATAAAGCAGTGAATTAAACATACACAGGCAGAGGGAATGAATAGAAATTCCCTTTCCTCAGCATTCTGTCACCCCAGCTAGTGTCCCCAATCAACCCCCCACACTGAGGGGCTGTACCTCATTCTGAGCTGTTCGAGCTCTAAATTACTTAGATACAGCAAAGCCTCCCCCAATCACACTAATCAAGGAACAGATGAATCTGAATATCCAACAGAAGTCTGAGTCCTGGAATGTTTCTTTCATGCCATAGAGCAATACTGTGAATTTAACATCAGCTTAGCAAACAGAAAAGAATCTAGAAATGCCATCGAAAACTGTCTTGTGAATCTAAGAACAGTTATGTGTCGGGAACCCTGGAAAATAATCCACTCCTAAGTCCTCCACTTTCCCAAAAAGGGCAGAGGCCCAGAGAGCAGAAGTCACAAACCCAAAGCCCAGCGCAGATCCATGACCGGATCAAAGCCAGAGGTCCTGCTTCTGGCCCAGAGGACTTTCACCAAAGCTTTTGAGACCATCCATTTCCTTTTTCAAAGAGACAGATTAAACCCCAAATTACCAGTGAGTTCTCTCTACAACAAATCCATTTCCAAATCCAGGGAAGCAGACCAGAGCTAAGTTTGGATGGCCAGATGGTTACTAATACTGCCTAACAAGCTTTCTTCCCTGAACCCTGCCCATTCATTCTCTGCAGAGAAAACCCCAGACTCTGCTATCTATATGGAACTCTATTTTGGAGAAGTGGGAAGCAAAGACCCGTACAGTTCTTTGTTCTGACACTAAGAAGCATCTGCTTTCCGATAACTCCTACCTCACCTTCCAACATTCCAAGTACCTTCAGAAAAGTTCTTAGAAACTCTCCAACTAGAATAAAAGAAAGCAGGAGGTAACAGGAGGAAAGGTCCAACTGAGGGTGGATGTGTAACAGACGATGATAATACCCTCCCAGCTCTTCACCCTAGGGGTAGAAAGCATCTCTTTTCAGCTGCTAATACCCTGCACCAGAGATAGTCACCAGAGGCAGTGCCACTCAGCGCCCTCCAGCAGAGAAATGAGCTCTCTGCAACCCCTGAAGAACTAACCCTTTCCTAACCATCCACTCTAACAGTGCCCAGGACAGAGGTACCAATAGACCAATCCTCCCCAGCCCTCCCCTCCCACCAAGAGCCTGAAACATCAGAGCTCTGATGGCAAGCAGCTATTTAAGGCAGCATCAAGAGGGTGGGGCAGAAAATTGCTGGCAAAATCCTCCTCCTCCACCCCTGCCTGCCTCACAGCCAACAGACACAGACACACACACACACACCGTGTGGCTCCATAGACAGCCATTAACTCCCCTATGTCTCTAAGGTCTGGACATCTGGAGTCCCCAAACGTTCAGCATGTTTTCTCTCACTGAGGCTGCTCCACCCCCTTCTCTTCCACCACCACCAGGCCACCTTTCCAATCAAAAACACAAAATTTAATCTAGAGTTCAACAACCAAGGGGCTTGGAGATAGACAAGCCCTCCCTGGCCTTCACTTAGGAAAGAAAAAGCGCACCCGGGGTAGCGGGGGAGGGGTGATGTCAGAGGCCTGATAAGCTAGACAGGTTCCATGCTATCGCTAAATGAACCTCCCTCCTATTGATGGTGAGATCAATTCGGGCAATTTCGGCAGGTCGGCCCTGTGACAGGAGGGGCATCCCAGCGCTCAGTTTACAACAAAAATCCAAAGGCTCAGCCAGAAAATGCTGGGAAAATCCAGGGTCTGGATAAAACGAGCTACACTCAATGGGATCCTTTCTGCTTTTATGTAGCAATGTAATAGCGTAATAAATTCTGTCTGCCTGAGGAAAGCATGCACTGGTGAATTTCAAAGCCATTTTAAGACAGCGGATGCACCGGGATGCAGAATTCAACAGCATTCTTTTCCTCGTGGAAAAGAAAAAAAAAAAAAAAGTAATGATTTCAAGCTTGTTTTCCCCTCTATCTTGAATGGCGCTAACGCTTATCAAGGAAGCCACCTCGGAAAGCAGCCAGAGGAGAGCCGGGGATGCCCGGGAAATCCGGAGAAAGGAGTCGCTTTCTGTTCATCTCGGTGAGGAGCTGGCTAGCACGAAGCTGCCAGTCACTCTGAGGGACGAAGGATGAAGAAGCATGGCCGGATAGGCAGGCTCCGGCGTCCCCGGACACACATACACACGCACCCGCTCATTCTGGCGGGTCCTAGGCCAGGCCGATAGTCCTTGCTCTCCTCCCGCCGCCCTCTCCTCCAGAGGGATGCTAATGAATGAACACACCTGAGAAGCCTCCATCCTGCCGCTCGCTCCCTCCTTCTTCCTCTGGCTGCTGCAGAGGAGCCTCTCCTCGGTAGTTTCACTTTACAGCGTAAACCCACTCGGGCTTTGATGTCTCCTCCACCCACCCATATTGCAGCCAGCCTGAAGCAGGCGGACGTTCTCCTTGCAGAGGCCATGATCGCACGTACCCCCACCCACCAAAAAAAAAAAAAATCTGGAATATCCCAAACCCCGGCACACTGGGAAACTTTCCCTTAAAAACTGAGGATCCACCAAGCAGGCAGGAAGGAGCGATCGACCGAGGGGGGCCACGGTTTCCCCCGCGACCACGAAGGATGCTCTGGGGGGAGGGGGTCCCGCAAGTCCTTCCAACAGCTGGCCCTTTAAACGCACCTCCTCCGAGCGTGAGACAAAGGCGCCGCCCGCGGGGGCCGGGCTGGCGCACGCCCCCAGCGCCGGTGCTGGCGATCAAGCAAGCGCTGGCCGAGGGGCGGCTGGCGCGGGCTTACCTTGCGGGTCTCCGGGCTGGCAGGCCGGCAGCGCGCGTCCTGCCCCACTCGCACTACACGCTGCAGTTGGCCCCGCTCTGTTTTTCTGGGACTCGGCGCTGACTTCACCGACACTCCGCGGCCGGCCAATGGGCTGCGGCGGCCGCCCCCTTATTAGCATGCGACTGGAACCGTCCACTCCGGCGGCGCCTGGGAGGCGGGCGGTGCTAGGGGGCGGTGCCGGGCTCCGCAGTGACAGGAAGGGGCGTGTGTGCCAATGGGAGGCGATGATGCGCCTCCCAGCCCCGCCTCGCTGCATTGTGAGCCGGGCGCGCGGGCCCGCGGATCTCCGGCCGAGAACGTGCCCGCAGTCCCAGTAACCCTTTTTTGTCCTGGGCAGCCTCGGGCTGGGCTGGAAGGTGGCCCTGCGCGCCCTCTGATTCTTCTGAGAGATCATCCCAGGGGAGCTGGGAAGGAATCTTAGGCATTAAAAAAAAAAAAAAAATGCTAACCTGTCTTGAGTGCGTATAATTTAACCCCTGTACCCCAGTTTGCTCATCTTTAAATGGTCTAATAACCAGTACCTATTTCGTAGGACATAGAGAAAATGAATATAATTAATGTATGTAAAGCTCTTCCCAGGTGGAGCTAGTGGTAAAGAATCTGCCTGCCAATGCAAGAGACAAAAGAGACACAGGTTCAACCCCTGAGCCGGGAAGTTCCCCTGGAGGAACTTCAGTATTGGTAACCCACTCCAGTATTCTTGCCTGGAGAATCTCATGGACAGAGGAACCTGGCGGGCTACACAGTCCATTGGGTCGCAAAGAGTCCGACACGACTGAGGCAATTTAGCACACACACACTCATTCATGTAAAGCGCTTAGATGGGTGCCTGGTCGTCCGGCCGCATGTTTCTACTAGCAATACACCTGACCAGCCAATATGCTTAATGCTTCCTAGTTTTTCTCTGTTTTGATCCTCTTAGTCTTAGAGGAGAGTCGCTATTACCAATCCATATTTTTCAAGTAAGAAATCTGAAATGGTTTAAGTGGCTTGGTCAGGGTCACACTGGTGCAATCAGGATTTGAAGCCAGGCTCTGAGACTTCATTCATGTAATATATTATTCAGCTAGGCCCTGGGGTTACTGCCGAAAATAAAACAGACAAGCCTCCTCTGCTCATGAAGCTTCCATTTTAGTGAGGAAGACAGGCAAATAAACAAGTGAATAAATAAACAAGATTGGAGGCAATGTGTCAAGTAGTGTGAATAAAACAAAACAGGGTCATATGCAAGTGGAGAGACAAGGTCTTTGCTAGATGGGTTCAGAGATAACCTCTGTGATATCCTGACCTCTTCCAAGCCCTCTCAGTGTTACAGAAAGAAAACAGGGAATTCAAAGAGGAGAAACCCTCCTGCCCAAGGTCATTGCCAGCAAGTAACCAGCCTGGAAGTTGCTCCTGCCACACCTAGCTTCCTGCATCCCTGGGGCATCCTTGAAGGTGGGGCAACCATCCCTTAGGCTAAACACCACTGATTTTTGTCACTGCCCTTGGCAAGAATCTTCAGTCAAAGCATGTTCCCAGTTAGCAGACTGTGTGTGCACAGGAAGGAAAGACTTTGATGACTGCACAGTCTCATGGAAAACACATCTGCTAAGGTGCTTGGATATCAAGGAACAGTGACAATTGTTTGCTGAGCACCTGCTGTCCTAGGCTGTATAAAGAAAAAAAAAATTTTTGAAGTCTCCTAGCTGCCCGGGAGTTTATTCTACAGTTGAATAAACAAGAAACCACTAGAAAACTTATTAATCTAAGGAGCCCCCAGTCCAAACCTCCCCCAGCTTGCACCTCATCCTGTTGTTGTGCAAAGAACATTAGGCTAGAAGTCCAGCTTCCCAGGCTCTGCTATGAACTTCCTCCACGATCTAGGCAAGACAGTTCCTCCTGGGCCAGTAAAGTAATGAATGAAATAGCTAATAAGCTTGTCCCTCTGTATCTTTGGGGGATTTGTTCCAGGATCCCTCTCAGATACCAAAAGCTGCAGATGCCTCAATTCCCTTATCTAAATTGGAGTAATACAAGGAATGTGATTCCCTGGTGGCTCCAGTGGTAAAGAATGCAGGAGATGTGGGTTGGATTCCTGGGTTGGTAAGATCTCTGGAGAAGGAAATGGTAACCCACTCCAGTATTCTTGCCTGGGAAATGCTGTGGACAGAAGAGCCTGGCGGGCCACAGTCCGTGATGTCACAAAGAGTTGGACAGGACTTAGTGACTAAACAACAACAACAAACAATACAAGGAATACAGCTGACCCCCCAGGATCAGTGTGTTTCACATCTCAAGATTCAACCAGCTGTGAAGCAAATTTCATCACATTTGATTTAGTTGAATCTGCAGGCACAAAATCACTGATACCACATTGCAACCCCAGGAGGAACTGTTACTATTATCTCTAGTTTATCCACAGAGGAAAAGAATGACAACTGGAGAAACTAAGTTAATTGCCTACCCAGCAAATTCAGGGTAACACCATTTAAAATAGCTTAAAAAAAAAAAACCCAAAGATTCAGTTTGAGAGGTTTAGTTAAGAAAATTACAGTACAACCAAATGACAGAGTATCACACTGCCATGAAAAATGAAAAAATATAATGATTCATTAACATACAAAGATGCTCATAATATATCACTGAATAGAAAAGTAAGTTGAAAACTCATTTTGTACTGCAATCTCACTAGAACTATTTCTTATGGGTTATGAATATCTTCTCCTCATCTATATTTTTTCTTTTTTTTTTTTCCATCATGAACATCTATCAAACCGTTCAATGAAAATAAAACAAAAGCATCTTACAATAAAAGACAAGACTCTACCCATGGAGATCTGATCTCTAGGCAAAGCCTTCCCCTGTAAGTGGGAAACTGCCTGGAGAAATCTTTAATGAGGCCTCAGTCTTTGAGTCATCCCTCAAGTGTTACACTCCTCTGCTAGTTCCAGTATGTAAGTCATTAGGGTTTATGAGATAAATGAGAACATACTGGAAGGACAGATAGGAAGGGGAAAGGGTAGACAAAAAGAAGGAAAAATCTTACTATCCTGCAACACTCATCTAAAATGTCTCCTCCAAAAAGTGTTCAGGTAATGGCATATATGGGAAAAGAATCTAAAAAGAGGGGATATGTGTATGTGTGTAATTGATTCCCTCTGCTGCACACCTGAAACTAAGCCAACACTGTGAATCAAATATACCCCAACAAGCTTTTTTTAAAATAACAAGTGTTTAGAATTGTGATCTAATAACATTTTGACACTGAAAGTGACCCAAGAAATCGTCATGTAAATTTGCTGTTGTCTGCAGTCTTTCACTGCTTCTTCTAAGTAACAGGCCCTGTGCTCAATGCTGGTGAGACCTGCCTCCCCACCTACCAAAGGTAACCCCTGAGCAAGCAGAGGCCCAAGGAAGTCTAGCTTCACTGGGGTGCCGAGAAGGTTCCCACACTTGGTTCTTTACTCGCCATCCTGAAATTCTCCATTTGTAAACAAGAGACCACATGTTTTCATTTTGTATTGAGTCCTATAAACTATGTGGCCAGTCCTGGGGAAGAGAAATACCCAGACCTTATTAGTAGCCTATCAGTGATGAAGCCTGGAGTAAGGCTCAAGGCTTTCTACTCTCATCCCAGCCATTCTCATGTCATACAGTCTCATTCCTTGGTCCCAAGAGAAATGTGAGCACTCCCTGCTTTCCAGTCCTACAGCACTTCATTTCTTCCTTTCTCATGGAATTTACCATATTCGGCATGAACTTATGTATATATGTGCGTAGTCTTATTCCTCACCCTCTCTTCCCACCAGATTGTAAATTCCATGAGGACCGTGATGTCCTGGCTTGTGTCCGCTCATCTCAGACAGTGCTTAGCACTGTGCTTTACACACTGGTAAAAATGTGCTTACCTTTAATTTAATCTTATTAGCAACTCCTCATTTTCTCTTCACGTACATCAGATTATTCCCAGCAGTCGTTCTGCTGTTGGAGAGAAATTAAAATATCAGGCAGAAGGGTTGAGCACGTAAACCAGGATCATAAACACGTTGTAGGAAGTATCATTCAAGCAGGCCATAGGCTGAGGAATTGGGAGAGGAGCTAACAGGATTTTGAGGAGGGCAGCCCAGAGATGTCAGTCTTTCCTCCATCTTCAGGGTCACACATCCTGGGAGAGGGGGATAGGAAAAAGGTGATCCAGAGATACCAGAAAGCATAGTAAAGCCTGTGGGCAGAAGAATCCCTGCTCCAGTGCCTAATGTGGAACTCTTATGCAAGTTCTCAGGTCCCTCATCTGAAACAGGAGGGAGACATAACCCTCCTAAGATTTACTTGTGAGCTGTAGATGACAGCACATGTGTAAAATGCTCGGCATATAAGCACTCACTAAGCAGATATTATTACCAATATTACTAGGAGACCAAGTTGAGAATCATCCTTGTTAAAACATGTTGATTTGGGTAACTTGTTTCTCCAGTTACCCGGAAGATTGATCATAGTCATTTTCAGACATATCAGCTGGAAAACACCAGGAGGGAAGAAGAAAATCGAGTGAGAGAAAAGGAATTATGAATCAAAGAGCTTAGCTGTTAAATCACTAAAATCGCTGGTGGTTGTTGGCACCTAATTTCTTCTGTATCACCTTGAAGAAAATGAAGCAAGTAGTAGAAAGAGTAAAACTTCCTTAAAGAATGGATTTTCTTGCTTCTTCCTAATGAATTACTAAGAAAAAGCAAATCTACACAGTCATGCCTGAGGGCACAAAACTGATTTGAGTATCAAGGCATGCTAGATCCAAGAAATCCACATATTTTGGAGGTCAGGGCTGGCAGATGCTGCATTTGGGGATTTCGGAGAGATGAGCAGAGGCTGGTCAGGAGTGGGGCCACGTAGAGAATGAGAGGAGGCAGGGACCAAGGACATCACTGTGGTTAGGAAGCAAGGTCAAGATGAGAATGAATCAGTCACCCCAATGGTCTAGCCACCAGGCCTCTGTTTATCGATCTAAAAATGCTTGCTCCAACATGTCTTATTTTTTGCTATAGTTGTTCAGTCGCTAAGTTGTGGCTGACTCTTTTCGACCTCATGAACACCATGCCAGGCTTCCCCGTTTGTACTCCACTGTCACCCGGAGTTTGCGCAAACCCATGTCCATTGAGTCGGTGATATCACACAACCATCTCATCCTCTGTCTCTCCCTTCTCCTGCCCTCAATCTTTCCCAGCATCAGGGTCTTTTCCAAAGAGTTGGTTCTTCTAAATGAGGTAGCCAAAGTATTGGAGCTTCAGCTTCAGCATGGGTATATCCAGTGAATATTCAGGGTTGATTTCCTTTAGGATTGACTGGTTTGGTCTCCTCGCTGTCCAGTGTAGAGGGGGTGGGGATGGGGACAGTGCAATTCCTGCTCTCCAGAAACTCACATGGGTAGAGAAAGAAAGTAACAAAAAAAACTGTATTAAATGGTTCAAAGAATGAGATGATTGCCAGGGAATTTTACGTCACAGGACAGAGGAGCTGAGAGCCACTTTCAGATCCTAGAGTCTTAATGATTAATCTACAGATGGGGAAATAGAGGGGTAAAGAAGGAAACTGATTTGATCGTGTGTTGTTGCTTAGATGAAAATATGCGTACATAATAGAATCCCAGTTCTATACACTTGTGTTTTTTTATTTCCCGGGGCATAAAGTTTGAGACTGCTTCATAAGAGGCTTCCCTGGTGGTGCAGAGGCTAAAGCTTCTCCCTGCAATGTGGGAGACCTGGGTTCGAACCCTGGGTCAGGAAGATCCCCTGGAGAAGGAAATGGCAACCCACTCCAGTATTCTTGCCTGGAGAATCCCATGGACGGAAGAGCTTGGTGGGCTACAGTCCATGGGTCACAAAGAGTCGGACACGACTGAGCGACTTCACTTCATATTATTAGATAGCGGAAATGAGACATTTCAGTGTTGACCTGGGTGGACCTTTGGGAGTAACCAGACGCACAGCACGCACTTCTGACCACTTCCACTGTATTAATGGAAGGGTCTGTCCTAGGTTGGGGGTTTGGACGTGGAACAAGAGGAATAGGCAGTCTGAAGGAAGCTGCTAGGAGATAATTTTTTCCTGACTAGGCAGGGGATTCATTGAATACAATATGCTGTGTTTACTTGAGAAAGACTCACTATTCTAAAGTAATTCAGTTAGTGAAGCGTTTACTTGGGAAAACCATTTTTATAGCTGGTGGATAGAGCTGACCATTCTGAGAGGTGCATTCTGGCTGAGGTTGGAGAGATCAAAAGGGGGAAGCCAGAAAGAGGGAAAAGAAGGTGGTACAGGAGAAGTGGGGAGAACAAGAGACCCGGAGAGAGATGGCAAGAGAGAGATACAGACTAAGGGCCTGAGGGAAAATATACAGCAATTGCAGAAATGGGGCAACAAGCCTCAGTAAACTAATGTAGCCTTAACAAGGTTAAAAAATCAACAACAATGGTGTTAAGGGAATAACTGACATTCTGGAAGCTGTTGGAAGCTTGTCAGAGGTGATTGGAAGAGTTCACTGAGGGAACTCATTACACAAGGCCAGATTGAGTCACCTGGGTGCCCCGGGCAGGTTAGCAACATTTTGTCAGCATTCACCAAGAGGAGACACCGAGCCCTGGGGAAAGGGCAGTAGGGAAGATGGCGGGCGTGCCTATCAGGTGTCAGCCATTCTCCATTACCTCAGCAAGTCTGTCCTGTCTCCAGACTCGCTTGCCCTGTCTCTTAAACCTGTCTTCTAAATCTTCAGTTACCTCGACCCACTTTTGTGAATGGTATTTTAGTGACCATCTCTAGTTACTGGGCCATGCCTCTAAGGGATCTTTCCACATTGCTGCCCCAACTGGCTAAACTAGGCAACTCTCTCAGACGTGTGTGCCTCTCTGTGAGAGGAGGTCTCAGAGAATTACCCATTTCCAGGGATGTTTGGAACCCTCTTTCAATGGGCAATCTAAGCTGTGCTTGCTTGGGCTACCTCTTTATCTGACTCTGTCTGTAGAAAGGAGATAATCTGAAAGAATCATGTCCTTTGGCTCAGGAAGTGAGGTCAACTGAACTTTATACAAGGAGAAGTAGACAGAGATACATATCTCCTCCCTTAGGCCAAAAGAACCAAGGGCTTCTGCATTTGACATTTATTAGAAATAGGGAAGCCCTAGAAACATAACAGAACCAGAAAGCATGCTAGACTCAGTTTCTCAGAATCTGTTGCAGCCCAGTCTGCCACCTCCAAAGATGGAAAGCACTCTAACAAAAAGAAAGTGAGGACCCCAAAGGGTCAGTAGCAGCCCCTCTGTCTGACCCAGTGTGACCCCTGCACTAGGTTCAATGGGGTTAAACAATGTGATTCCACCAGTTAGTATTTCAACTGTAGGCTGAGGGACTTCCCTGGTGGTCCAGTGGCTAAGACCCCCACACTCCCAATGCAGGGGGCCCAGGTTCTATCCCTCTTTAGGGAACTAGATTCCACATCTCACAACTGTAAATTCTACATGCTGCAAGAATCTCAAAGATCCCAGGTGCCACAACTAAGACCTGACACAGCCAAATAAATAAATAGTTTAAAAATAAACTGTAGGCTGCTCCAGTCTTGGGTTCCAAAGAATTCTATACCTGGACTAGGGCTTCTAACACTTAGACAGTTCATTGAAGGGGAGAAGAGCCAGCTAGGTAGCCCTGGGATTGTGGGGAGAGAACCCTCAAATCATTCAATTAACAAATCATGTGTCCACTCTGTCCCAGGTCCTCTACTCAGGGCTGGAAAACCAGAGAACAAGGATAGGCCCTCATCTTCTAGATGTTCACAGTGAAGTGAGAGAGACTGATAAAGACATGGATGATTACAAGACAGTGTGATAGACACACTTTTTTTTTTCTAAATTAAGATAAATTCACATATCAGAACATTTACCCTTTAAAAGTATACAGTTCAGTGGTTTTTAGTGTATTTGTGAGGTTGTGCAACCATCGCCACAAACTAATCCCGAACATTTTCATCACTGCAGAAAGAAACTTGTATGTATTAGCAGTCACCACCCTTGGTCCCCTGCTTCCCTCTTCCCCTAATCCCTGGTAATCACCAATGTACTTTCTGTCTCTATAGGTTTAGCTGTTCTGGACATCTCATATAAATGGAATCATACAACATGTGGCCCTTTGTGTCTGGCTTCTCTCACTTATAATAATGTGAAAAAGGTTCATCCTTACTGTAGCATGTATCAATACTTTGTTCTTTTTTATGATTAAATAACATTCCACTATACACATATACTACAATTTGTTTATCCTATCATCAGTTGATAGACATTTGGTTTGTTTCCACTTTTTGGTTATTATGAACAATTCTGTTATGAACATTCATGTACAAATTTTTGTATGAACATGTTTTCAATTCCCTGGGATATATACCTAGAAGTGGAATTGCTGGGTCTAAACTTTTTGAGGAACTGCCAAACTAGCTTGAGTTAGTTTTCTGTTATTTTAACTGGCAGAACCAGTACACCTTGCTGAATGAAGAGCATGGGCCAATTTATTAATTTATGTATGTATTATTACCTTATATATATCAATAAAATTTTTCTGAGGATAAATATATTTGCAACTAATCATTTTAGGCAATTTTGAAAATGCAGAAGAGTTTAGAGGAAAAAGAAGGCATCCATATCCCCAAAGTCCAAAGCTACCACTATCCCCATTTGGCTTGCATTTTTCCTTTTAATCTTTTTTTCTATGCACATATATTTTGTATATTCTTTACAAAATAATGTCACATTGTATATTCAGTTTTATATTCTGCTTTTCTCTCTAATCATTATATTGTAAGTAGCTTGGCACTCACTGTTTTATAAACTGGTCTTCAGTTTTATTTATTTTGTGTTTTTCTTTTGAAAATGTTATCTTTATTTCCTTACTTTTGAAAAGGGGGCTAAGATTGAGGATGGGGAGACTTAGGGGAAAGAGGAGAGAGAAGACATGGAGGGTATGTGCTTGAGAAAGAATGCCAACAGAGTGGAGATGGCCCGAGTTTGCTTTCTTTAGGTCCCTATTTCATCCTACCTGGTTCCGGGAAAGGCCTAAGGCAATGCTGTCCTCCTGGCCGTGGCTCAGCTCCCCAGGCTCTTGCTGGTGGCAGTACTGCAGGGGCTGCTGCTGCGCCCTGTGCCTGTGCCCTGAGGCTGAGCCAGAGCTGGCTCCTGCAGGCTGCAGTGTAAGACGGCCAATTCGCAATCCTAGCAGAATCAATCTATTGGAAATTAATGAAGCACAAATAGTTCGTGCACTTTGAGGCTGATCTGCCAAATGAGATGAACAGGGCTCAATCAGCAGGGAGAATCAATGATGCAAACATGCATTTCAATCTAGCATTATCCCCCCCGAGTTGCCCACGACATCACATTCTATTGTTTTGGTGCTTCTGTGGCAATTCTTGTCTAAGCTCCTGTGGGCCAGGCCAGGAGAACTCCCTTACCCAGGGTTTCATGTGCCCAGGGGTTGGTACATGCCAAGATTTGGCAACTGTGACTAAGAGGCCTGGACAGGCAACATGTGTGAGAAGTGGGGACTTTCAGTTGTGCAAGAAAATGCTAAATTCTATGTTTTAAAACCACCCTCTGTAATAGGTGATATAATTAGCAAGGAACCGCATTCTGAACTTTCCAAGAGAACAAATCTCAAAAGCATTGTTCTGTTAATTCATTTATAAATGAATTTATATAATTCATTTATAAAACACAATATATAGTGATCTGTTTTAAAGTTCTATTATTTCTTGTGCCACTAAGCTCATTTTCCCTTAAATAATCTGCTAGGAAGATGTGATCATTGTGAAAAAATTGAAAATAATTGATAAGCAAGAAGAAAAAATTTAAATCATCTCTATTAAATTTCATCTTGCAAAATTTTCTCACCATGCAGAATTATTTTGAAAATAATCCATGTAATCCATGTTGTTTTATAGCCTAGTTTTTATTCCAGTCAGGCCTTTTCCACAGTCACAACATTGCTTGGGAAGGTCTGATGACCTCTCTGTTTGGTAACCTACTTGGCCCGTGGGAGGCCTGACTGGAATGGTTTGGCTCAGGTAAGTGTGGAAGGAACTGGTTAACATAAAATCTAACCACTGATGGGAGGTGGGTGTCCTGCAGGAATTGGGGCCCAAGCAAAAGGTGAGCCCCACAGGCCTGGCTAGTCCGCTAGCTCCAAGGCAACCATTAGGAATAAACAATGGCCAGTGTCTCCTGTTGGAGAAGGGAGTGGCAACCCATTCCAGTATTCTTGCCTGGAGAATTCCAAGGACAGAGGAGACTGGTGGGCTACAGTCCATGGAATCTCAAAGAGCTGGACATGACTGAGCAACTAACACTCACACGATGTCCCCTGTGAAGTCAGCAGGTTAAACCTAAGAATGGCTAGAAAACCAAGAAGGCCCAGACTGAAGGCCCAGTCTGACCAAGAAGGTCCAGGGTGAGAGCATCCCAAGGTCCTGGAGGGATGGCCTGAAATGGTGAGTCTCACCATCAGAGGAAGGCCTGGATCCATTTGTGCTGGCCCAGCACCCAGAAGGGTGGAAATTTAGTAAATATTTGTTAAATAGAGGAATGGGACTTCCCTGGTGGTCCAGTGGTTAGGACTTCACCTTTCACCACAGGAGGTGCGAGTTCTATCCCTGGCCGAGGAACTAAGATCCCGCATGCTGTGTGCAGCATGGGAAAAAAAAAAAAAATTTTTTTTTAATTAAAAAAAATTTAAACAGAAGAATAATGGTTTTACTTCATCCTAGTCACACTTCTAGTTTTAGCTCAGATATTATGTACCCTGGAGAACAGATCGAAGTGGGAACATCCCCATTTCCCATCAGGAAGTGGCCTGAGGATGGTCTTGGAGATGGTCAAGGGCAAGATGCATGAGAAGAGTAGGGTTTAGAAATGTGAGTAGTTTTAGGTAAATGGTTAGAGATGTTCATTGAAGCTAGAATGTAGTGGCCTTGAAGCCTAAGATCATGAGTTTGAATTCTATCTGGTAGCCAGTGAGGAGTCACCGAAAGCTTTTCAACAGGGGAGTGGTGTGATGTAAATGGCAGGTGAGCCTGACTTGCCTGGTGGCAACAACAGGATGAATTGAAGCCTAGAAAGATGGGAGGCAGAACAATCAGTTGAGAGGTTACAGCAATAGTCCTGGTGTGAGGCAACAAGGGCTGGGAGGTAACCATGGGCGATGGAAAGGAAGAAATATTTCATTCATCTTTTTGTTCATTGTTTCAAAAAATACTTAGTAACCATCCAGAGCCAGGAACTGTGCTAGATCCAGGAACTGAATTCATAAAGGAATTCAGTGCATGACTTGCCTTCTACTGAGATACAGAGTCCTGAGTAAAAGGAGTTAAAAGATGATTCCTCCCCCTCGCCCCCGCCCCGCTCAGATGGCTAGGATCATAGTGTTGCCATTAAGAGAAATAGAAAAGTCAGGGGAAAGATCTAGTTTGAGCTGTTAAGAAGAAATCGTTCTGAATTTAGTTTGATGAGACAGCAGGACAGGAAGAGGGAGCCATTCAGCAGACAGGTGGAAATGTAGGACTTGAGGTCAAGAGAGAGACCAAGGCAGAAGGTGGGGAGCGTGGGTACCTCTCTGAGGAGGGGGCCTTCAGGTCCACAGGAGTGCTTTGACTGAGCAAGCCTGACCAAATTCCATTCCAAGCTCAGAGCAGAGAAAGAAAAACACAGACCTGGTAAAACCTGCTGCCTCTCTCCTGTGATTCCTGACATTCTGGCCCCGTCACACATGTTGAGATGATTTTTCGGATTATTCAAAGCCTCCGATCTGACTCCCATTTCACCTCTGGCTTTGATAGTGCTCTTCCCCCTCTCAGCTAGGAAAGGGTGTACTGCAGCCAGATGGCAAACTGTGAACAGAAATAAACTCTTTTCACATGTAGCAAGTATATTTATATCCGATCCTATAATATCTCTGCGAGCATAATTACAACCAATCCCGTAATTGCGTTGCGGGTATCAGGCATCAAAAACCAGCTCAATGTTGGTGATCAGGAAGATGTGACTACTGGAACAGGAGCCACAGGGCCAGTTGCTGCCTCTCTGTGAGACAACAGGAGTTCATAGGGCAGGGCTGTTTACAGAGTGTCTGGGGACTCTGCCAACAGAGGTGGGGAATAAGGTGACAATTTCATGGGATACATAGCTCAAATTCCTATGTTAGTAGGGCTGCATGCTTTTAGCCTTACTTTTTAAAAAATTATTAAATGAAGGCTTATTTGCTGTATAAGTTTAGGAAATATGAGAAACTATCTCTAATCCCACAATCCAAAAGTAATATTGTTTATGTTTGTAACATTTTTGTTTGCCATTGCAGCATTTTATTGTGTACGCATGTGTTTTATGTCATTGTTATTGTTTAGTCACTAAGTTGACTCCGATGTTTTTGAGAGCCCATGGCCTGTAGCCCGCCAGGCTCCTCTGTCCATGGGATTTCCCAGGCAAGAATGCTGGAGTGGGTTACCATTTCCTTCTCCTGTGGGTATTCTCTGACCCAGGGATCAAACTCGCATCTCCTGCATTAGCAGGTGAAATCTTTACAACTGAGTCACCAGGGAAGTCCCTTTTGTGTCATACTGTAAGTAAGATTTTATATCTCTTTTTTTCTCTCTTAATATCTTGAGTACTTCCCTATATCATTAACATATGTATGTGTGTGTGCTAAATCGCTTCAGTTGTTTCCAACTCTTTGCAACCCTAGACTGTAGCCCATCAGTCTCCTCTATCCATGGGATTCCCCAGGCATGAATAATAGAGTGTTGCCAGGCCCTTCTTCATGGGATCTTCCTAACCCAGGGATCAACCCTGCATCTCTTACGTCTCCTGTATTGGCAAGCTGGTTCTTTACCACTAGCGCCACCTAGGAAGCCCCATCATTAACGTATATCCCCAAACATTATTTTAAACCTTGTCATTATTTTGGTATATTGTGGAATATTATACAGTAGTTAAAGTGAATGAATTGGAGCTTCATGTATCAACACATAATTCTTATGACAAGATTAAAAAAAAGGTAAATTTCAGAGTCAAGCATATAATCCCATTTTTGAGAAGTAAAATATAAAAAATATATATATTATTAATGTTGACAAGCATGCAAAAAAACAGGAAAATGGATGGAAGGAATTTTCTCTGGTGAGGGAAGAAAGAAGTTGAAACTAAATGGAAGTGATATAAGGAGGCTTTGTTTCTGTAATTTCTTTAAAAATTAATCTAAAACAAATATGCCAAAATCTTAAGGCTTATTAAATCTATGTGGTAAATAAATCTGTGTTCACTATATTCTCTGTATTGGTCTGCACATTTGAAATATAGAATAGATTGCTATTTTTTAAAATAATAGACTGAACTTCCCTGGCAGTCCAGTGATTAAGACTCCATACTTCCACTAGCTGGAGTGGGGATTTGATTCCTGGTCAGGAAACTAAGATACCACATGCTCCACATGCTGCCAAAAAAAAGAAAAGAAATTAATAGACTATTTTTCAGAGCAGTTTTAAGTTTACAGAAAAATTAAGCAGAAAGTACATGAGGTTTCCATATACCTTCTTACCCTCATCCCCAACACTTACATACAGTTTTCCCTATTATTAATATCTTGCCTTAGTATGGTCCATTTGTTACAATGGAGTCAATATTGATATATTGCTGTTAATTAAAGTCCATAGTTTACATGAGGGTTCATTCTCTGTGTTGTATATTCTATGAATGAATGAATGAATGAGTGAAGTCGTTCAGTCATGTCCGACTCTTTGCGACCCCGTGGACTGTAGCCTATCAGGCTCCTCTGTCCATGGGATTTTCCAGGCAATAGTACTGGGGTGGATTGCCATTTCCTTCTCCAGTGGATCTTCCCAACCCAGGGATCAAACCTGGGTCTCCCGCATTGTAGACAGACGCTTTACTGTCTGAGCCACCAGGGAAGGTTTGGACAAATGTATAGTGACATGTATCCATCATTACAATATCACACAGAGTAGTTCCACTGCCCTAAAAATCCCCTGTGCTCCACCTATTCCTCCTTCATTGCTCCCTACCTCCACCCAAACTCCTAGCAACCATTGATCTTTTAGCTATCTCCACAGATCTGCCTTTTCCAGAATGTCATGAAGTTGGGATGGTACAGTATGTAGTCTTTAGTCTTCTAAATACATTATTTTAAAATCAAATCTTTCAAGCCAATCGTAAGATGAAAACAAAATCCACCAAAAGTTTCACTATTTCGAGATAATCACTACTAACCATGCATGATATGCTTAGTCGCTTCAGTTGTGTCCAACTCTTTGCAACCCCGTGGACCACAGACCACCAATCTTCTGTCCGTGGGATTCTCCAGGCAAGAACACTGGAGTGGGTTTCCATCCATTCCACCAGAGGATCTTCCTAACCCAAGAATCGAACCTGTGTCTTCTGTGTCTCCTGCATTGCAGGCAGATTCTTTACCCTTGAGTCACCAGGGAAGCCTGGTGACTTAACTATGCATACAATGTATCTTTTTTCCCATGTAAATGGCATCACAATTTGCAAAATGTTATACTACCCACCCTCTACCCCTGCACTTCTCAAAAATATATTATGAAACCCAGGTGATTCAGAATTCTTCTTAAGGACTTTGAGAATATCTTGTGGTGTGGAGAAGTACAATGTATCAGTGAGTTAACTAATCCTTTATTATCGGACATTTATTATCTTGCCACACATTCTTGTGTGGCAAGAATCTTTTCCGGCTGTCGGTAAAGAATCTGTCTGCATTGCAGGGGACCCGGGATTAGATTCCTGGGTTGGGAAAATCCCCTGGAGAAGGAAATGGCAACCCACTCCAGTATTCTTGCCTGGAGAATCCCATGGACAGAGGCTACAGTCCATGGCGTCACAAGAGTCAGACATAATATAGCGACTCAACCACCACCACCTCCTTTTTTAAACTAGAAAAGGCCCTTCAGGTATCTACAGAATTGGGAGTATTCAGCCTTCTAGACCTGTGTCACTTGGATGACGTGCTTGACACTTGATTTACTTCCCAAAGACACAGATTGTGTATTTCTTTTCCTACTCTCATTCCCAGCCGCAAAGCCTAGCACAGAGCAGTTACTGGGAATCATGAGTTGAATGGATCTCAATGTCCCTAAGCAAGCAACTCTAATGAAACTCCTGAAGCCCAGAAGGATGGACTTTTTCAAGAGCGTGTGTTGCTCACTAGAAACCCAAGGAAGAAATCAGAGAAGCCTGTTTTGTAGAGCAGAGCTAGCTGGGCTCCCTGAAGAACTGGGACGATGGGATTGGGCAGGAACAGAGGGCAGTTGGCATGGATACTGAGTGGCTCTGGTGTGTGGGACAGTGAGAATCAGCTCCAATGCCCTGGGATGACTGAAGTTTTGTGTAGGCAGAGGAAGTGCTCAAGTTCCCCTAAGAGCATTTTCTTTTCCTCTGTCAGTTTAATCATCATAACTTAACAATTAGAACTTGGGGTGTGGAACAAGGCTTCTGGTTCAGATCCCAACTCAGCCACTCTCAGCTATTTGACTTTGGGCAAGTGGCTAAGCCGTGATGGCTTCAGCCCCCAAAGGAGAATCAAATACAAAAGCACCACCTGAAAGAGTCATTGTAAAGGGTAAATGAACCGCTAAGCATAGCGTCTTCAATTCAGTGGAGACGCGTTTGGGCAAACTCCGGATAGTGAAGCATAGAGGAGCCTGGGATGCTATGGTCCATGGGATTGCAAAGAGTCAGACCTGACTTAGCGACTGGATTCCAGTAGGAACAGGAAATGGAAATCCCTTACATTAGATAATTCAAAAGAAATTTGTTATAATACTTTAATGATTTTTGCAAGCTACCTGCCAGTCTATGTATACTCCCTGTGTTTTTTAGGTTTATTTTCAGGTGTTGCCATCTTTAGCTCCCATCTCATTTGGCTGCTAAATCCAGCCATTGGAAATGGATTTTCCAATGGATACATGGTTTGAATTCATCCAGTTCTACTTCCCACTCAGCGAGGGGATTTCTATCTGTGTTATCAACACATGGCCTCATTTGATCTAGGAAACTTTTTTTTTTAATTAATTTTTTTAATTTAATTTTAAAATCTTTAATTCTTTAGGAGACATTTTTGATTCCTTTTTTTCCTTCAGTCATTTCCAAGCAAACCTTGTCAATTCTTGTTGAGATCCTAAATCTCTCCTCTTCCCAGTATCACCCCTGGCATCCACCTAGAGCAAGCCTCCCTCATCCCTCACCTGGATTGCTAGGACCCTAACTGGTCCCCTTACTTTCACACTTTCAGTCTCACAGTCTATTCTCCCCCAGGAACCAAGCTACCTTTTAAAATGTCAATCAGATCATAACTGTGTCCTCAACTTGGGTCAAGTTCCTCAGAAGCAGATCCCAAGACAAGGATTCATAAGCAAGTGTTTTGTTTTAAAAGTGCCCCCAGGAGAAACTGGTTAGGGAGTGGGGGGAGCTGCACAGGTGAACAGAAGACCCCACGGGAAGAAGCCTAGGAGAATATTGTTCCTGGGCTTCCACACTTCATTCTTCCACACTTCACTCTCCACTGAGTCCTGGGCTAAGAGCAGTTTGAAGTCGCTCTCTGCACATACAGGCAAAAAGCTCCAGTGGCCCAAGGGCTTTCCTTGGAACTAAGTACCAAGAGCCGAATCTTACAGCAAAAGTACACAGAAAAAGCGCCAGGGAACTGGCATGCAGTAACCACGATGGGATCCGGGAGCACCCACAAGAACCGCTTCAGCTTCCTCCCTTATCGCCTGTCTCAGGCCCTGTTTATTTCCTTCATAACACATGTTGTGATTTATAAGCAGTTCATATGATCGTTCATCTCTATATTTTATTTGTTGCCTTTTTTCCCCACTGAAATGCAATCTCCAGGAAAGGAGTGAGCCGATTTGCCTCCCTAGAATAGAAATGGCACGTTGTGGATCCCCTGCAGGAATCAAAATGACTGGATGAATGAACAGTGGGCACCCTCAGTATCAGGGAGCTTCCACAGCCTAAAGCAGCTCATCCCACTTTCAGAAAGTCTTGACTGAAAGTCTGACCCAAGACTGAATTGTAAGCCACTTCCCATCATACTCACAGTCTTCTCTCTTGAATGACTCAGGAGACGATTGCCTCTTCCAAGTCAGTCCCGCAAATATCCAATGTCTCACCTTTCTATCCTCCAGGCTAATCAACCAAGCCTCTCCAAAGACTCTTTGACGTGGATTTTAAAACACTGGCATCTGTGATTTCACTGGTCTGAGAAAATTCTTCTTAACTGCCTACATGATGCATAGCAACCCCTCCCATCCTACCCTTTGAATACACCCAATCTTGGGTGGCAAACTAGGTCGAGTCAGATAAGAATTTGGAGAAGCAAAGCTGAACATCACTCTGGAATTAGCAGTCTTGGGTTGAATCCCAACCTACTTTTTCTTAAATGACTGATCTTGGGCAAATGACTTAATTTCTCTGAACCCGTTTCTTCACCTGTACAAAGGGAAAAACTAAGAGCACCTACCTAACAGAAGTCAGGTAAGGGTTAAATCGAATGACCCATTGGATGTAAACCACTTAGCAGAGTACCTGGCATGTCTCTAAGGACTTGGAGCTTCCACAATCTATACTTAGGATGTAATAGCACTCTACTTTGCCAACAAAGGTCCGTCTAGTCAAGGCTATGGTTTTCCCAGTGGTCATGTATGAATGTGAGTTGGACTATGAAGAGGCTGAGCACCAAACAATTGATGCTTTTGAAATATGGTGTTGGAAAAGACTCTTGAGAGTCCCTTGGGCTGCAAGGAGATCCAGCCAATCCATCCTAAAGATCGGTCCTGAATATTCATTGGAAGGACTGATGTTGAAGCTGAAACTCCAATACTTTGGCCACCTGATGCAAAGAACTGACTCATTTGAAAAGACCCTGATGCTGGGAAAGATTGAAGGCAGGAGAAGGGGACGACACAGGATGAGATGGTTGGATGGCATCACTGACTTAATGCACACAAGTTTGAGTAAACTCCGGGAGTTGGTGACGGACATGGAGGCCTGACGTGCTGCAGTCCATGGGGTTGCAAAGAGTCAGACACGACTGAGCAACTGAACTAACTAATAGCACTTTATGCCTCTGCAAGCTACTTTTTTCCCAGTCAAATCTTCCTACTAACCCAGCTCCAAATCAGACACCGCCAAACTCCTCCAGTCAAGATAAGACATTAGGTCCTGCATCCAGATGTTTTGCTGGCTCTTATTTCTTCCCATTTTCTCCAGCTCAGGCTTCTACCTCTCTGTCCTACCCCTGGCTACTCATCCATCATCCACGTGTTGATTCTCCTTCTCTTTTTCTTGTCCTTCTTGCTCAATTCTTGCTTTTTTTTCTCCTCCCAGCTTTATGGTATCTTGGAAACTAATCAGTAAAGTCATTTTTTTCTTTCTCTTTTTAATTTTCCTTTTCTATTTTGTTTCCTCCCTTGGCTCCAGACAGCCAAGAGGAAATGATCAACCTAGTAACAGTAAAGTCAGGAAGTGCTACTAATTGCCTTACCACACAGGCATCTTAAACTATGGGCTGTTTTCCATCTGCTCCTTGCCACAGACTGAGTGGTAAAATCAAGACTGGAGAGGAAGCCATCAGCAGTGAGGAAGGAGGGGAAACAGGAAGCTTTCTTTCCCTCTCCACTCTGTGTGCTTCCTGTTCCTTTTCGTGTCCATTGCATTACTGCACCACAGTGAGTTACCTGTCTTGTTCCTGACTTTAATGGAAATCCTTCAAATATTTTGCTATTAATTATGATTTTTTTCTAACTCTTGTACCAAATAACTTTTATCCAGTGGAGATAATGGGCTCTTTGATGTCCAGTTTGATAAACTTGTACCATAGGCAATTGTGAATTTCTAGATTGGAAGTAAAGCAGGAACATCAGGGAGGCAGGGTGTAGGCAAGTAGGTTGACCTGCAAGGTGTCCTGGGAACATCAGAAGGCAGAACTGAGGCCAAGTGTGCAGGCTGCGGGGTGAGGGAGCACCCTGTCCTGAGGGATTTTTCCTGGTACTGATAGTTACTCCTCATACTCAGCTCTTAAACTGTGGTGTTGGGGTTCAAAGACTCTCCTGGACCCTTGAGTGTATGAGGCATAAAACTTGGCTCTACTTATAGCTTGTGTTTCTTCTTTCATTAATTTAAATAAGAAATTCTGGATTTTCGAGAAGATTTTGGGCCCTCTCAAATTGGAGCAGATAACTGAAACTTCATCCCTTTTCACGTGAGAGCCTTTTGGAGGAGGATCTGATCCTGGTTTTCCATTCCAATCAGCTGCTGTGAAAGCCACTTCTTGTTCTGGCTGGGGGCAGATCAAGCCTCTTTTTCTCCTTGATAGAAATTCAGGAAGGAAACCAAGTAATTCCCAGAAGAGACAAGGGCTGACCACAGTACCATCCAAAAGGGCTTTTAAAGATTTCAATCTTGAATATGAGAACATTGGCACTCAAGGTTGATTATTGGCTCTACAGAGTCAGCTACATAGAGGCTTGGGAGGAGGTGTGTGGTCCTGCCATTTAGAGAGGAAAATCTTCGATGGACAAGAGGTTGCAACTGAAGCATTGCTAAGGTGCCCTTTAACACCAGAAAACTTCAGTAAAAGTGTTTGTGACAAGCATTCAAAATAAAATACTGAATTCTCATATACAGACATTTCTCAGTATACCAACCTATACACACTGTGGGACTGGTGAAAGGACATTCTAATATTAAAGTTAATCCATGTGGCATCTATTGATTGCTGTTCTATGCCTATTGTATGGTGGCTCTGGGAGTTTTTTGCTTTGTTTTTACCATGATTAACAGAAAATTGGCCAACCTGCCCCCAAATAACCATGACTGTGCTTGACATTTTCACTTAGTTCCACTCTTAACTGAAGAGGGGTGAGGAAAATAAGTGCTAAGAAACCTGCCATGGAGGAAAATTTTAAACAAAGTGGTAATGTGTCAGACAGCCTGAAATAGTATGAGAAGGTGGTGAGTAAATAAAATCTACGAAGAAAAGTTGAAAAAACTGGCATAGCTGAGCCTTAAAAAAAAGAAAAAAAAAGTGACAGGCTCATATATGACTGTTTCCAGTACAGTAAACTAGATAATATACACACTGGAAAAATACCTCCGATGGTACACTAGGAAAACAATGGACTTAGGAGAACCAGGCCCCAGTCCCGCTTCTGCCGATCTATGGCCTTAGCAGCCTCTTCATCTACCTCATTTCCATCTCTTTAAAATTTTAAAGCTGGACAACTTTGTGGTTCCCAGCCAAGGCTTCCTTTCAGGCGCCATAAGAGCAGAATGTTTGAACATTTCAAGCCATTCAAGACAGTATTTTTATTATTTATTTACTTATTGAAGTATAGTTGGTTTACAATTTTGTTCTTATCATTTCTTTTATACTTAGTAGTGTATATATTTTAATCCCAAACTCCTAATTTATTCCCCCTTCCCCCTTTGGTAACCATAAGTTTGCTTTCTATGTCTGTGGTCTACTTTTGTTTTGTAAATAAATTCATTTGTTCATTCATTTGTCATATTTTAGATTCAACATATAAACACTATCATGATATTTGTCTGTATCTGACTTACCTCACTTAGTATGATAATCTCCAGGTCCATCCACCATACAGAGATACAGTAATTTTAAATTATTACATGATAAATAGCTTTATTCAGTGATCAGAATCGTTTGAACATGGGGCTTGCCAGGATAAAGAATAACAGAAAAGGTGCTTGGTGATAAGAGTTTGGGAACCAGGCTGTAAGATGCTCCAGAGGAGGGATGGTATCTGCTTCATCTCAGAGTCCTCAGTGCTGGCACATACCTCCTTAAATGCTTATTAAGTTTCAAACATATACAGTACAGAGAACACAAAATAAACTCACATGTACCCATTACCCAGTTCCAAGAATCATCCCTTACGGCTTACGTAACTTTCCAGTGCTCCTATCCAACAAACCCCTAAACCTTCTCACAGGTTATTTTGAAGCAAGTCTGAGACATTGTATAATTTTACCCATATATATTCTAGTATGTCACTCTGAAAGATAAGTATTTTATAACTACAACATTATCACATCTAAAAAATGAACAATAATTCCTTAAATCTAATCTAGGGACTTCCCTGGTGGTCCAGTGGCTAAGATTGCACTTTAAATGCAAGGGCCCTGGGTTTGATTCCTGGTCAGGGAACTAGATACCACATGCATCAACGAAAATCAAAGATCCCACAGCCCACACTACCCGTCCCAACCAAACAGATAGATACAAAAAAGAAGAAGAACAAGAAGGATCTTAGACATTATCTGGGAAATTGAGTCCACAGAAAGTAAGAGCCCATCAAACTCTACTGGATTTGGACCAAGAGGGATTAGGAACAGATGGGAGGCTCCCACAATCCCACTGGCCAATGATGGGATAGTCAATAAGTATTATAACTTCATTGAACCCAAGCTCCTTAAATATGCTTAAACTTATGAGTTCCTAACAGCACTTAACAAGCAAACAAACAAAAACACCCTTCTGAAACAGTCACATCAATGGCATGAGGTCCATGGATGCTGACCACAGAGGTATCTGGTATTGTCCTAATTCCTTCCTTAACTAAATTTTCTTTGTTCATCTCTTTCTTCATTTAGGTGACATACTCCATAACCTTCAAAAAATCATTTTTTTGTTTGAACTAAATTATGTCAGTTTCTATTGCCTTATACCCACATACCAGCAAAGAAAAATTCTAAACTAAAACCACTGTTAGAAGGACCACTGGATGAGGAGCCAAAGTACCTGGATTCACCTCCCTTCCTCTGACACCTTCATCCCTATCATCACATCTTTAAATCCCAGACTTATTTTTCTCTGCCTATAACCAGAGCTGAAGTAATAAGGTGAAATAAAATAATAATGATACTGATGATGGTGGTGGTATAAAAATAATACCTGTTATTCTTTTGAGTACTTTAAAATTTTTTTTTTATTTATTTGGCTGCATGGGGTCTTAGTTGCGGTGTGTGGGATCTAGCTTCCAGACTAGGGGTCAAACCAGGGCCCCCTGCATTGGGAACACGGAGTGTTAGCCACTGGGCCACCAGGGAAGTCCCTTAAGCACTTTTTATACCAGGAACTATGCTAAGTGCTTTACACAAATTATTTGATTTAATCTAATCTTCAGTAACACAATCCAGAGTTCATTAGGAAGTTTTTGACTCTGCATAAGAGAAATCTCAAACTCACAATAAGGAAATTAGTTATTTCATATGTAATAGAACTTCCCTGGTGGCTAGGTTGTAAAGAATCTGCCTGCCAAAGCAGAAGACGTGGGTTTGACCCCTGGGTCAGCAAGATCCCCTGGAGAAGGAAATGGCTACCCACTCTAGTATTCTTGCCTGAGAAATCTCAGGGACAGAGGAGCTTACCAGGCTACAGTTCATGGTGTCACAAAAGAGTCGGACATGACTTAGTGACTAAACAACATATGTAACAAGAAGTCCATAGCAAGGGCAGCTTTAGGGATAGTGATATTGAAGTCGCTCAGTCGTGTCCGACTCTTTGAGACCCCACGGACTGTAGCCTAACCAGGCTCCTCTGTCCATGGGATTTTCCAGGCAATAGTCCTGGAGTGGATTGCCATTTCCTTCTCCAGGGGATTTTCCCAACCCAGGGATCGAACCTGGGTCTCCCACATTGTAGACAGACGCTTTACCGTCTGAGCCACCAGGGAAAGGCAGCTTTCAGTTCAGTTCAGTTCAGTCACTCAGTTGTGTCTGACTCTTTGCGACCCCATGGACCGCAGCATGCCAGGCCTCCTTGTCCATCACCATCTCCCGGAGTTCACTCAGACTGACGTCCATTGAGTCAGTGATGCCATCCAGCCATCTCACCCTCTGTCGCCCCTTCTCCTCCTGCCCCCAATCCCTCCCAGCATCAGAGTCTTTTCCAATGAGTCAACTCTTCACATGAGGTGGCCTAAGTACTGGAGTTTCAGCTTCAGCATCATTCCTTTCAAAGAAATCCCAGGGCTGATCTCCTTCAGAATGGACTGGTTGGACCTCCTTGCAGTCCAAGGGACTCTCAAGAGTCTTCTCCAACACCACAGTTCAAAAGCATCAATTCTTCAGTGCTCAGCTTTCTTCACAGTCCAACTCTCACATCCATACATGACCACAGGAAAAACCAGAGCCTTGACTAGACGGACCTTAGTTGGCAAAGTAATGTCTCTGCTTTTGAATATACTATCTAGGTTGGTCATAACTTTTCTTCCAAGGAGCAAGCGTCTTTTAATTTCATGGCTGCAGTCACCATCTGCAGTGATTTTGGAGCCCCCAAAATAAAGTCTGACACTGTTTCCACTGTTTCCCCATCTATTTCCCATGAAGTGATGGGACCAGATGCCATGATCTTCGTTTTCTGAATGTTGAGCTTTAAGCCAACTTTTTCACTCTTCTCTTCCACTTTCATCAAGAGGCTCTTTAGTTCTTCTTCACTTTCTGCCATAAGGGTGGTGTCATCTGCATATCTAAGGTTACTGATATTTCTCCCCATTAGGACTGGTTAAATTGGAGGCTCGATGATGTCATCAGGGACCCAAGTTCTTTCCATCTTTTTGTTCAGTTTGCTTCAATATCCAGGACAGCTCTTCTCATGACTGTAAAATTTTTGCTGAATTTCCAGGCATCCAATTGAACAAGACAATGTTTAGCAGAGGCACGGGCTCTTTTAAGTACAAGAAAAGCTTTCTAAGAAGCTTTTGGTTGATCACCCCTCTCATCTCAATGGCTGGAACTGGGTCATCATACACACATGCTTAATTCAAGCACTGACCAGAGTGTAGAATCACTACAGTGGCCTAGACCAAGCATGATTCACCCCTGAGTTGAGGGGGAAGGAGTAAAACACTCTGAAAGAACAATGAGGCCTTTTTCAGCAAAGAAGGGAGGACACGGTTAGGCAGTTAACCAACAGTGCCTTCCCCCAGCCTATGAGACAACAGGAGGCAAAGTGACTCGCCCAAGGTGAAACAACCAGCTGATGGCAGGCGTGGGTTCTGAACCCAGAATTATCTGTTTCTGAAAACTATTCTCTGGCCCTGCACTCTGAAAGGCATTTAGTTCTCACCAGATTCTTTTGCCTTTGAGGAAACCCAAATCTCTGCAGCTCTCCTTAGTGTTCCATGAGATGAACTGGTGTGTGAGCTGCCACTCGATCAGATTCCAGAGACCAAGCAACATAGCAAACACATCTAGCTAGTCCAACTTATCGCTCAATCTCTTCTCCACAGCTCATTCCATTCTCCTTGGCCATGGTAGATACAAAATTTAGCACAAGGTAAATTCATCAAATAGCAGCCTTCGGGCCCAGATTTTTGGCTCTGTTAGTGAACCTCATAGTGAACAAACACCCCTTTCTATGTCATTTCATTTTTCCTTTTATTCTGGTATTGCCCCCTTTGAGAGATTCTTTCTTCCCAACTTCAATCACTTGTTTCTGGTGTGGACTTTTAATGACCAAGTAACATCAAAGCAGTTGACAAATGGGAAAAGCACAGACACCAACCAATCAGAAGGAATCCTTGCAGCAGTGGTAATGCAGGGTCCCAGAAGCCCCAGGCTGGGTCAGCAGTAAACATTTCAGTTGTTGGATCACAGGGAAGTCCAGGGTATTCCAGGAAGGGCCAGGTGGCCATGGAGGCTTGGACCAGTAGGTATTTACCAACTAGTAAGGAAGCATTGGCTGGATGGCATCACCGACTCGATGGATGTGAGTTTGAGTGAACTCTGGGAGTTGGTGACGGACAGGGAGGCCTGGTGTGCTGCAATTCATGGGGTCGCGAAGAGTCGGACACGACTGAGCGACTGAACTGAACTGAACTGAAGGAAGCACTTCATTTAGTGAGTTCTTAATTTCGGATATTGCATTTATCAGTTCTAGAATGTCTGTTTGATTCTTTTATATATATATATATATATTCTAGTTCTGCTAAAATTCTCTCTCTTTTCATATGTTGTGTTCTTTTCCTTTGCTAGATTTTCTCTCACAAGTTTATAACACTTATTACACAGTCCTAGCCTGCTAACTCAAAGGTCAGAATCATTTGTGGGTCTGCTTTTATTCTCTACTTTTTCTTATAATTATTAGTCACATTTCCCTGCTCTTTGCATGTTTCTTAATGGTATAAAAGACTGATCATCTCAGTCTAGTCAAGGATTCAGCTGAGCTGGGGCTGAATTGCTGTTGTAATAGTCCCAGCACAACTCTGGGTCATCTTGTTCCTTAGATGGAGCCCACTTGAGCTTTTGACTGACAGTCTGGTGGATCTCTGTCTTCTCAACTCTGAAAGCCTGTGGAAGATTTAGTTCTGTTCTTAGGAGCTCAGGCTCTTTGTTCTGCCCCACACTGTTTCAAAGTTCAGCAACTGTCTTGAGGGGACAGCTGCCATATTTGATGTGGCCCTCATCTCTCTGTGTTTCATCGCTACTGGAAGCCTGTGGGAAATTTCTCTCCGCTGTGAGACACGTATAACCCAGTCTCTCCTGATGCATCCCAGAATTCAGCAAGTGCTACACAGGGAACACTGGCCATGTGTTTAGAGCTCCTCTAGATTCCAGCGTTGGCCAGATCACACTGATCATCCAAAGCTCTATGAGTTTTTTTGTCCCAGGAAAGACCTTATGCCTGGATCAAGCTCTATCCTAGCTTTGGCAAATGTCTCCAAGGAAGGAAATGGTCAGAGATCCCATTTAGAAAAAGCTCTTTCCTCTCCAGAGTCGTCTTAGTCTTTGTTGCTGCTACTCCTCTCCAATGTCTTTAAAAATATAATTTTTATAACTTATCCAGTTTTTTCTGGTTGTTTCAGCAGGAACATTGGATTATTGTTGCATATTACATCCTATCAGAAAAGGAAGTCCTATGAAATGATCTCAAGATT
Organism: Capricornis sumatraensis; assembly: GCF_032405125.1. Taxonomy (NCBI): domain Eukaryota; kingdom Metazoa; phylum Chordata; class Mammalia; order Artiodactyla; family Bovidae; genus Capricornis; species Capricornis sumatraensis. The sequence goes on from NC_091091.1 coordinate 17,581,819, forward strand.
TAATCATGGTACAGGTAAACAGGTATGTATGGCTGAATCACCCCAGACCATGCCATAGCCCCTCCTCTACAGAGTCACTACAGTGGGGGGATAAGTGGCCTGAGTAGACCAACCAGAGTCTTTCCACACTGAAACTGGGAGCTGAGAGTCTTTTTATTTTTGTGGCTAGCCGGGAGAGGGTGGTGAGACAGAGTTCTGAGAGTAAGTCTGCAAGCTTTCGCTGGCTATGTCCTATGTTCACGGACATCTCCAGTAGGAGGAAAGGAAGCCCTCGTGCAGAAAGCAGAGGCACAGGAGCATTGAGGGGATGTTGGGACCCCTGATTCTAGTCACTCACCTTCACTGTGGTTTGCTTACCTGAGGCACAAATTTCTCTTTTTGGTCTGAGCTAGTTTCAGTCTCTTGAGAGGGTGGGCCAGCTCTAAATTGTTTTTGCTTCTGGGCTTTGTGAGACACCCCGTGTCCATATAATACATTATCCTCTTCGTCAGCAAGGTGGAGCTGGTTTCTGTTACCTGTAACTCAAAGAGTCTTAACTAAGACTGCTTCTTTAATGACAGGCAGGTTTATAAGAGCCTGGTGAAACGTATCTCCCTCACTGCATAGAAGGAAGACAGGGAGGATGCATGGTGAAATCGCTGAGACCTCAGCTTTGGATCACGAATCCTCACCACGAGGGGAAGTGGATGCTTTTAGATTCTGGACATCCAGCCCATCATCGGAGGAATTTTGGACTTACCTAAGAAGTTGGCTGAATCTTTCTGCCAAATCCATGCTGTTTCATTTTAACCAAACAAGGAAACTGAATTCTTACCCTCAACAATAGTCAAAGACGGGAGAGAATGGAAAGAGGGACATTCCTGTGTTTGCACATTTTACCTACTCCTGGGGCTCTGACTTGCAGACAAGCCTGAAGTTTACACCAGAGGGTAAACAAGATAGCTATTTGGACATCACACACCACTTTGCCAGTTTCCGTTCTCTTGAATTATTTACCATCTAATTGTCTGCATGGAAACAGAATCTGGCAACACAGAGATGTAGTCTTATTTGTGAGTTAGGGAAGGAAAACTTGAGTTCAGTGGAGGACCTGAAGCAGAAACACTTCATGGCTTTCGGACATTTCTTTGCTTTGGGAGGGCTCTGAGCATGGGAGTAAAACCAGCACAGCAACAGGCAAACCAGGAGCCACTGGTTGGAGGTGCCCGAGAGCTGACAACCTCCCTAGCAGGCAGAGGCCCAGTTCCAGGACTTAGTCCCCTGAGTCTTGATTTCTTCTCTGCAAAAGACAGACTACAATGTGGGATGGGATGGGGAAAAAACGCCTGGAGAATCCCAGGGACAGAGGAGCCTGGTGGGCTACCGTCTATGGGGTTGCACAGAGTTGGACACGACTGAAGCGACTTAGCAGCAGCAGCAGCAGAGTTAAAAGACTGTTATCATAAATTTTATTTGCCATCATACCACTAACTTCCCACAGGAATAAATATTAGTAGCTATGAAAACAAGAAAAATGTTCTAAAAATATTTCAAGTAGGAAAATAGAAACTTTGGAAAACGGAAAAGTATAATGATGAGTAAAACTCACTATTAGTCCCAGTGAAGGACAGGGAAGCCTGGCATGCTGCAGTCCATGGGGTTGCAAAGAGTCGGACATGACTGAGTGACTGAACAATGAAAACAACAACTCGGCAAGAATCACTCACAATAGAGAGTGTGGAGAGAAAGGAGCCCTTCTGCATTGTTGGTGGGAATGTAAATTGGTGCAGCCACTATGGAGAAAGTATGGAGGTTTCTTAAAAAACTCAAGTTACCATATGATCCAGTAATCCCACTCCTGGCCATATATCCAGAGGAAACTCTAATTTGAAAAGATACATGCACCCCAATGTTCACAGAAGCACTATTTACAATAGCTAAAGGCATGAGAACAACCTAAATGTCCATCAACAGATGAATGGATAAAAAGGATGTGGTATATATGCATAGTGGAATATTACTTATCCATAAAAAAGAACGAAATACTGATATTTGCAGCAGCATGGATGGATCTAGAGATTATCATACTAGGTGAAGCAAGTCAGAGAAAGACAAATAAGTCATTTATACGTGGAATCTAAAATATGACACAGATGAACTTAAAGAACAGAAATAGACTCACAGACATAAAAATCAAATTTATGGAGAGAAAAAGAGGGGGAAGGGGTAAATTAGGAGTTTGGGATTAAAACACACAGTACTATATGTAAAATAGATAACCAACAAGGGCCTACTTTATGGCACAGGGAACTATAGTCAGTACCTTCTAATGACCTATGATGGAAAATAATTTAAAAGACTATATACATATATAAAACTGAATCACTTTGCTGTATTCCTGAAACTAATATGACACTGTAAATCAACTATATTTCAATAAAAATAAAAAAGAATCATTCATAATATTTTGATACATTTTCTTCCAGTCTTTTTCCTAATTGGGAAATTTTAACTATCCTCTTTAAAGCCAAGATTTTCTTATTTTATTTTTTAAAAGGAAATACTTATTATTTACCTACATTATTCCAGACATTATAATAGGGATATCAGAAAATCTGATAAAATAACTGGGTTAAGATGTCAATATGAACAATAAATATCTTTTCACTGTTCTTTTTTAATTGTGAAAGAATTCAGAGAGAGTAATGTAACGGTTATCACTGTTATATTACTAACCAGCATCAAGACCAAATGTTAACATTTTGCCATATGTGCTTCAAATATTTTTTTATCAAAGATAAAATACTATAGATATGAACCTAGAATAACTACAGTCAACCTTCCGACAACATGGATTTGAATTGTGCAGGATCACTTATACACAGGTGTTTTTCAACAGTAAATACTACAATACTACGTGGTCTATGGTTGGTTGAATCTGTAGATGTGGAGGAACTATGGATATGGAGGTATAGACAAGTTTTTTCTTCAACATTTTGTAGTGAGCCTCTTCCCCATGTCAATCAATATTCTTTACAAACAAGGTTTTCAATGGCTAATTGTTTTCAAATAGTTCACTGTAAAGAGATAGAGACTTAAAATATTAAGTCAATGGTTTCAGCTTAATTTCACATTAAAATCTAACTGGGTTACTACAAAAGATATAGAAAACAACACAGAGTTACAGATTAGATACAGAGGATCAGGAACAAACTTGGAAGCAATTCTTCACCAGGACGATTTCAGGCTGCACAGTGACCTCACTCCTGGCCTATGAATAAGAAATGAGAGAACGGAATTGATGGATGATGGATGGATGGTCTAGGTAAGAGGTGCATGTGAGGGGTACATAAGGATGTGTGAGTGGGGAGCGCACCGTATTACCGGAATCATTGAATTCATTAAAAACTGCCATCATGTTATTCCATATGCTAATATGGTGTAAAAACTATAGGCCAAGTGCCACTTTATATTTCCTTCCAGTCTTTTTTCTAAGCATAGTTTTTTTTTTTATGTGATTGAAATCCATAGTATGAATATTTTTGTTACCTGGGTTTTTTTTCCCATTTGTTCAAATTCAGTCTTTTGGTTTGACTTGTACAACTTTAGGATAAAGGAAAATGCACTGTGTGTATATCAGCAGAAAAAGACAACTTATCCATTGACTAGTTAGGGTTCTAGTTATATAAATTTCAACTCAAACCAACGGTAGTTTGAGATTTTCAAGGAAAATAGCCTACTTCTTATGGAAAATGTTCAGGATAGAGAATGAAGGAGGTAGACAAACACAATGTGGGAAGGCTGATGCTTCTTTTTTCCCTCATAGGCAACTAGGGGAGGCGGAGAGGGTCAGTAAAGGCATGTTTGGGGGAAAGTTGAAAAAGCATCCACACCTGCTCATTATATCAAATGTCTAGGGACTTTTTAAATAATTCAGGTGCAGTCGGCTCCCTCCAGGGCCAGGTGTTGAGGAGAGTTTCCAGACAAGCATCTCCTCTTGCAAAACTGGAGCATAGGATCTGATTACTTGAAAAGGGGTCTAGTTAGTAGCTATGGCAACCTCCTTCTTTTGCCTTACAACCTGCCTTGGGCTAAGGTATAGGAACTTCTAGGAAAACACTACTACTGTAGCCTGCTGTGGTGGTGAAGAGTTTTGAAGCCCACTTATCTGGTTCTAATCTAGGTTCTGCCACTTCCTAACTGTGTGACCTGGGAATTTACTCAGACTATCAAAGGCTTTCCTTGTGGCTCAGCTGGTAAAGAATCTGCCTGCAGTGTGGGGGACCTGGGTTCGATCCCTGGGTTGGGAGGATCCCCTGGAGAAAGAAAAGGCTACCCACTCCAATATTCTGGCCTGGAGAATTCCATGGACTGTATAGTCCGTGGGATTGGAGAGCTGGATATGGCTAGCAACTTTCACCTCTCTGAACCTCGGTTTCTGAGCCTAGAAAAGAGAGATAATTCATTCAGATTGCTGTGGAATCATCTGTAAGGCTCTTGCTATAGTGCCTGTTAAGTACTAGACTATCTCCCAAGAGTGTTCCCCACTTCATTTCCTAGGAAGAGATGTTTGGACTTAAAATAGAAATGTCCAGAACTAAGTGAAAGCTAGAACAAAATGAATAATACAGCTAACAGTATTGACAGTTTACTGTAGGCTGGCCATTGCGCTGAGTGCTTTATATATAATTTCACAAAGCCCACTTACGGATAAGTGTTATCAAAATTCAAAGACACTTTCCCCACCTCAAACAGCTAGCAGGTGGTACAATCAAGGCTCAAACTCTGTTCTGCTTCTTATCACCTGAAGCCCATGTTCTTATCTTCTAAGTAGACGGATTTCTGGAAGTCACTGGGCTGTGCAGCACTTCTCCAGCTGGATAGTCTGAGGATGCTGGTAGAGTGCAGCTCATCCAGACTTGAGGACAGACCTCCTTAGGTCTGTGGACCCTGATTGCCCTCTAGTGTCAGAGCATTCTTGGGGCCAGCTGGAACCCAGAATCAGGTGTCTTTTCTCTGAAGTGGTAGGGAACTCGCCTCCCCTACAGTCCAGAGCAAATCTGTCTAGTCTGGTGTCTTCCTATTGGCTAAAGGGTTTCTCCTAGGAATGGGGGTAAGACAGGTTGCAGAGATTGGTAGTTAAGAATTATTGGGGGTAGAGCAGTATGCTGAGGTTAAGCGTTGAACCACTGGATGGGGGAATGTCTCTTATACTCAGCAGACAACACACAATTGGTGCTCACTGAATATTGAATGAAGTTTTACCTCTCATTCTCACTAAAGGGTGAGTGCTGCCAAAAGAGCAGTTACAAAGGTCTTCATTGATTTTTGCCAGAAACACCAGCAGAAAAGACACTGTAACATGAACCCCACCTTCCACTTCAGTAGACTCCGAGGCATGTTTATGTCCATGGCTAGGCAAGAATGAAGACGCTGGTTAGGAGAGGAGTTGGAGTCAGCAACGACATATAGTCAGTTTAGGCTGCTAATGTCCCGAATGATCCATGGATCTCAGAGAAGTGCCCCCTCCACCTCCATATCTGCCCAGGTAGTCCACGTCACCAGGTGGTCAGTCAGCACCTAGGTGCACTGTTTATCATGGATAGTAGGGAATCTAAAGACAGGCTCACCAGGTGGCTTATCAGGGGCAGATAAGCCCCCCCCCGCCAACCATGCCCCTTGAATCACAGGAACTCAGCAAAGTTACTGCAAAATAAGGGAGAGATGGTTTCATAAAATAAAGGATATAGAGCAAATAGTACCTGTAAGAATCCAGTCTTTGGCTGCCCAATTTTCTTTCCATATGAATATTAATAACTTTGTAAATGCCCCCATAATGTATGACTATATTGTCAGACATTATTTTTATTACTATTATAACTACCTTTGTTATCATTATTTCTAAGTAATAGAAAACCTAAACCCAAGTAAACACATTTGTTGAGGGCTTTTCACCCCTCAGTGGGGAGGTGGGAACTTCAGGATTGGTTTGCTCAGCAGCTTGTGTTGCCAGAAGTTGGTAGCCAAGAAAAGGAAGTAGGAGGGTAGGACCACAGAAAGGATTTTGGAATAGAAAGCTGGCTTCCCAGAGCAAGGACTAGCCAAGGGCTGGAAGACCGTCTGGGTGGGAGAACTGGTGAGGCTCCGGCTGCTCCCTGGTCTTCTCTGGGGAATCGCTTTGCTTCTGAGGGAAGAGGGGAGAATTCTTACGGTCCACAGTCTGCAGAAATGGACTAAGGAGGCTCCCTGTGGTTGCATAGGGAGCATGGACTCATGGATGACTGAACTTCAGCTGCACCTCCTGCACTAAACTCAGCCCCGATCCAGGCCCTAAGAAGCATAAGGTTACACCTCCCAGCTGTCTGGGATGTACTATCATGTCTACCCACATGAACTTCAGCTCCAAATTTGTATATTCATTGCTCTCTGACTTGCATTTCATCCCCTCTCCAGCTTTTGCTTCCCCAGTCCCTGCCTGAACGCTCTGGCCTCTCCTTACCCTACAACTTGTCTTTCTCAGGGCCCAGTTCCAGGCCTGCCTCTTCAGTGGAGTCTTCCCCAAGGGTCTGGCCTTCTTGGGTCACTTTCTATTTTTGATTCCAGGGGCATTTGTTGTCTGGTTGGGAGCTGATTGTGGTACTTGCCATACAGTTTCAGGCAGCTATGTTTATTGCCTTTTCAGGCAAGCTATGCCAGAACTCCTCACTCAGGGGGGCAGGGCAGGCAGGGTAACGTGGCCGACCATGTAAGGGTTGGGATGAGAGGTAGCATCTGGAGCCAGCCTGGGAACATGCTCCCCATGACACCATAATTCTTGTGCTCATAAAACATCCTCAGAGGATAAGAAGAAACATGTAAGTGAATGCTTATTTCTTTGGGAGGGCCCCCATGAGAGAAGAAATCTCTCAACTGCAGCCTATCAGGCACCAAGGGCGTTAGGAACAGGACGGAAGGAGGGAGAGCTCAGAGCTGTCAAGGAAGCAGGCGACCCTAAGGCCGTGCAGATCCGGCCCAAGGACAGCACGCTCAGCTTCAGACCATCTCCATGTTTTCAGTCCCTAGGGTCCTGGGGCTTCATCTCTCGTTTCCCTCCCCTCTCTCAGGCTAAGTCCGCCCCACCCCCCCCCGCCCGTGGGGATCTGCCTGTGCTGCTCCCACCAACACCTGACACCGCTGAGGCCAATCAATGTTCAGAGAAGAGGCTGTGTCAGAGCAGGGTGTGAGAGCACAAGGCGGGGAGAGGACGAGGGCAGCACGGAGTGACAGAACTTAAATAGTGCACACAGGCTTTTCATAAGAACTTTATTTCTCAAAAAGGGGGGAAGAATCCAAAGTATTAAAATAAATCTCTAATTTTTTGTTTTGGAGAGAAAGGACAGGATGACAAAATAACTCATATAAAAATTTCAAGCATTATGGCGGCAGGTACTTCATCCTCAAACTTGCACCTCCCATCCACAGCTTTGGCTCCAACCGCGTCACAAGTAGGGCTGAGCTCTGGATCCGGAGAGGCTACCAAGCAGCTAGAAAGCTTTTTATATTCACTCCGCAAATAAATACAGAAGGCCAACCTGCCCAGTACAAATGATTCAGTCCATCTCTGTGACTGTTTCTGATGAAAATGCTAATAAGAACTGCCCCTCTCCAAATTCCAAATCTCTCATTGTTGAAGACCAAGAATGTGAAAGAAATGAAATGTGGAGAGACTTGTCAGGTACGACTGGCTCTTGTAACAACCACATGCCAAGAGAGACTCTACCTCATTGAGGTGATAAAAGGTAAAAAGCGACTGTGATTTTTCCATTGCCTTTTATGTGGGAAAACCGCACCTTTCTATTTTTATCATCAAAAGGAATTGCACTATGTGAAGCAAAGTCCCTCTCTGTAGCAATTACGCAAAATCCCTATCTAGAGCAATTATTTTCTAACTTAAAGAGAAAAGAAAAAAAGAGAAGGGGGGGCTGGAATGCGAGTCCTTAGCCTAGACTGATCTTGCCACACAGCCCAGAAGCATGGAGGTGCACTTTCCAACAGCCAGGTCCTACCAGGAGGTGGGAGACAACCGGGCTCACCCCGAGATGCTTGAGATGAGCTTCACTGTGAAGACCCCTCAGAACATGCCCAGCTCTCCTCTGAAGGCTCTCAGTTGGTGTTTCGCTGAGGAATAGGGAGGTTCTCATGAAGGTACTTTAAACTTCCGTGCTCTGAGAAGTCCGAGACCACGTGGTCCTGCCCTCGCAGCAGCCACTTGGTAGTCAGTAGTCCTTCTAGTCCCACTGGCCCCCGGGCGTGGATCCGAGATGTACTTATTCCCACTTCAGCTCCTGCAGGAAAGCAAGGATTGAGGAAGCAGCTTTGCCCAGACTGCTTCCTGTCTACCCACCAGGCCATTTCTTCCTTCTCCTCACTCCCTCTCCCTTTCCGCTCCTGACCTACCCTCCCTAGGTTGGCCTGACTTCCACTCTCCCCATAAACATGTTCTCTGCTCACTGTAAATCATGGTCAGGCCCCTTCTTCTAATGATACAGACTCTATGGGTGTCTCTTTCATATTTTATTTGCAGCGCATTTTGACAATTCTACAAGTGCTGTCTCTGACATCTGTCTGGACTGTGTACCATTATCTGATATCTGGGCATTGTTTGAAGTGTACAACAATGTACAGAGGTTTTATCTACCCAAGTATCCTTCAAACCCTAGATAGTAAGGGCTATGCTCTAGATGTTCCCCAGAATGCTCAGCTGGTAGGTGCTCATAAGACAGTGACTGAATACAGGAAAGGATACTGTTCCTTTCCCTCCCTCCTGCTCCAGCCTCAGACATGGGGCATCGAGGCTTTTTCTGGGTCTGGCGTGGTGTTCTGCACTGTGTGCAGTGGAGGCAGAGCTTCCCTGCTCATCCCAACTTTACTGAACAGGCACTGGGCTAGGCCTTGGGGATAAAGTATGTGAATAACTGATGCAATTCATGGAGCTTGTATTCTTGTAGGCAAGGCAGCCAAGAGAACACCTCAGCAAATAATTGCATGTGGTGATGGGGTGCAGTGGATGCTGGGATAGAGACTGGCAGGGTGGCAGCACCTGGGACAGGGTGGTCAGGGGGAGCCTCCCTGAAGAGCTGTCTTTCGCTGAAACCTGAACAATGAGAAGCAGCTGGCTAGTGGACAGCAGTGGAGCGGTGCTGCAGGCAGCAAAGAGGTGCCTGGGGCAGTGGTTGGCAAGGAGACTAACCACTGGCTTCAAACTCTGGTTTAACAGCATAGAGAACACATGACTTTGGGCATACTGCCTAACCATCTCTTGCTTCAGTTTTTTCTTTTGGAAAAGCAGGAAAATAATAGAATCCATTATGTAGAACTGAGATAATGCATGTGATGTATTTATGCATGGTGCTGGAAATCTAGTAAATGCTCAGTAAATATTATCTGACACAATTATTCATGCATTTCACAGGAATTTACTCAACCGGAGCCTGAGCTTTTGCTCTGAGTGACTGATGGGAAGACAAGGCAGTGGTCTTTGCTCCTCCCCCATCTTGGACCTTCACTTGAATGCTGGGAACCTCAGCCCTTACAAGTGTGTTATTTCTTCTTTAAAAACATGGGAATTAAAAATAAAGAGCCCAATGACTAAGAATAACTAAGCAAAATTCCCTTTAACAACGTTTCATAATTCAGTGAGAATTATTCCTCTAGGCAGTTCTTTATTCAAATGTTCAGAGGAGTTAAAATGTTTTAAGTAGCTGAAATAATTGTCAGATGTGCCATAAATGCCTTACTGGAACTTTGTATAAGGGTACCCCTGAAAATCAGAGACTGTCTGAAAAATCCTTATACTACTGGGGGAATGGAGATTTTACTAGTAATGATGGAAAGGGGGAGGGTGCCTTTCCAAAGCTTTGTATTTCAAAGTCTGTTTTAGAAGTCAACCTCTCTGATGCTGATGCTTCAGCCCAGCACAGGTAGTAGTAAGGACTTCCTTTGCCCTATCCTTGGGGGGATTCCTATCTCTAAGGCAACCTGGATGTCTCTCTCTGAAGCAGTAAGCCTGCAGCGGCAGTGGCCTCAGGGGACCCCGGATGCACGCCTGTCACAACCCATGCATGCAGACATGTTGTGGTCTGCCAAACGTGGAGGGAGTGAGCCAGGCTCCGAACTCAAGCAGCTCTGGGTCTGAACACCAGCTGCGTGACTTTGGGAAAGTTACTTCATTTCTTTAAATCCTAGCATCCTCATCTATGAAAAAGGAAATACAAGTACCTACCTTCTTAACCTGTGAAGTGCGTAGAACACAGGACTTCTACCAGTTCATGGTAGCTGTGACCATTCTCTCTCATAAACCCACTTTCCCTCAGTCTGTCTCCATCATCCTGACCACATTTGTGACTGTAAATGCCAGGTGTCTCCTTCACCCTCACTATGCTCCTTGGGCCACAAAGTGATCCAGAAGGGACTGTTTTCTCTCTGACCAGACTCTTTCTTACCCAGTCCAAAGCGGTAGCCATCAGAGAAGCGAGTGCTGGCATTCCAGAACACACAGGCACTGTCCACATGTTGGAGAAAGAACTCAGCTGTCTTCTCTGCAGCGTAATGAGAAGAAATTGAGTTAGGATGGCCTGGGAAAACTATCCCTGCTTCCAGCCACTCAACAGGGCCTGACTAGGTCAGGGCCCAGGCCCCTGGGGTTCTTCCCTGAATATTAAACATACAGACTTGTGAATATCTAAAACAGGAAGAAAGCAAACCCACTTCATTAGTCATGTTGCCGAAGCAGTAGGTACATGGGAAAGACTGGGTTAGAATCCAGATCTCCTTGTAGACATACCCTCAGTGTGGCAATGGCCTGTCTACACTATCTGTTTCTAGGCTCTGAGCCAAATCCTTAAGTCTCAACTCCAACTTCACACCCATCAGCTGGGTGACTGTGGGCAGGTCTCTGAACCTATGCCTGAAGTCAACAAGGACTGACACCATTACCTCATTCCCAGCTTGTGGAGAGGACATAATGAACTTACAGCTGGGGAGTACTTGTCCCAGACCTAGCAGATGGCAAGCGCTTGGTAAGCACTAGCTGTTCTCACTGGTGGTGCTGTGATTCCTCAGTTTACTGAAGGAAGTTCCCTGAGGGGCCACCCTGGCTTCTCCTTGACCATAGGTCAGCCTCCCGGGCCTGACACCCAGGCGTGCCTTTCAGTGATCACATGGGGAAGGAACGAGTGACTGTGCAGAGCTGGTTTTTCCCTACGCTAGTTGCTTCTCTGCCTAACCTCTGGAGCCTTGGTTTCCTCACCTGTGTGCATGTGTGCTAAGTCACTTCAGTCGTGTCCAACTCTTTGCGACCCCATGGACTGTAGCCCGTTAGGCTCCTCTGTCCATGGGATTCTCCAGGCAAGAATACTGGAATAGGTTGCCATGCCTTCCTCCAGGGGATCTTCCCTGACCCAGGGATCAAACCTGCATCTCTTACGTCTCCTGCATCAGGCAGGCAGGTTCTTTACCACTAGTGCGACCTGAGAAGCCCTTCCTCAGCTATAAAATGGGCCTATTTCAGCAATCTGGAAAGACTGCTGCATGGGTTAAACAGTGATGACTCTGGCACATGGTAAGCCCTGTTTAAAGTGGAGCGAATTACTTCTTCCCTGCTTCCTCCCACTGTGACAACACAACAGGGTAACAGATATACAAGCACTCAGTGAACCAGCAAGTGCCGCCAACCCCAGGCACTATCAGCAACCCACTGAGACTGTGTTTTCCTGCAGGCCCAGAGGGGCTGAGCAGAGCAGGGCCAGCTTGGAGATCAAGGCAGACAAGGTAGACCCTGCATGCTGTTGCCTGTGCGCACTGACCGTTTTCAGTGACGATGACGTCCGTGTGTGAGCTGCCATACTTGTGGATGTGGTCGATGGCGTCCTGCACGCTGTCCACCACTTCAATGCACAGCTCCAAGTCCCCGTACTCAGTTCGGAGGGACTTCACTTCAGACGGGCTGAAGGTCAGATAAGAAGCGAACTTGGGGCCTGCATGAATCTTCACCTGGGGCAGAGGAAGTTGGGGGCAATGACATAAACCCAGTAGAAACAGGCAGTGCATACTCCTCCTTCTGGATCCAACAGCAAGGTGAGTCTAGAGATGATGAGCCTAGGGATCCTGGGGCCTAGACACCAAAACGGCTCCTGCTTCCTTTTAGAGGCAGCCTCCATCCTCCAGAATGCTCTGCTTTGGAAAATGCTGACGGCCGCTTGCTACCAACGGCCCCCAGTAAAAGCGGAGCAGGGATTTAAGCAGGAAGTTTCATAAGCCCTTGACTGCTGGCATTTTATGGAAATGAACACGTGGCTAAAGAAATACCAATCCCCTGCATGTGGGATTTAGGTACTGGACTCAGATGGAAAGAGGGAGATGCTCCAAACAGACCTCTCTTCCTCTGCCAGAGAAGTCCTAGGTGTGCTTTAGAGGAAAACAGTACTTGACTGGGAGCCACTTCAAACTGTGGTAAGTTGTTAGATTTCTGACTTTGTTAGGCTGGGCGCCATATCCAGGTTCAGCTCAGGCCCAGATTTTAGGGCTAATCCCGCTCCTGGCTAGAGAAATTTAAGGATCCTGAGGGCTGGTCACTGAGGACGCACTCACAGTTCTTCAAGATCAAGCACTGGCTCAAGTACCAACAAGCCCCATTTGTCTGGTCCCTATTGCTCCCAAGGTCCTGCATGGTTTCCCATCTGGGGCCCCACATCCTCCAGGCCTGGGATCCAACCAGGTTCCCTAGGGGCCAGAACCCTACCCCTGTGCAAGGTGCCCTCTGCTTTACTTCCTGCATTACAAGGTGCTTTGAGAAGTACACACCCGGGCTCATTCTGACTAAGGAAGGTCCAGGCAACGCTGAGAAGGACTGGTGACATTGTGGGTCTGTCTGAATCAGAACTGGAGGTTTGATTCCTGGATACAAGAGAGCTTTCCTCTTGTCCAGTCCAGTCCAGCATGGTGCCTGGCACACACCAGTGCTCAAACAGGCCACTAGTGTGAGGTCAGGCCCTAAACATAAGTGGTCATGTGATCTAACTCCCTTGTAATCTGTGGGGTACATCTTCATTTTCTAAGCTGTCCTTGCAGGTTCCCATGCCATATCTGTAAGCTGACTGAAGCCTTCATTTCCAGCAAAATGATGGAAGGGAAGAGACACATGCTCAGGGTCAAAGCAACCAAGGCCAGCAGTCACTCTCTCTACTGCTGTGCCAGTTCACACAGTTCTGAAAGGACGCCAGGACACCAGATATTAAAGCTTAAAATACGTCCTGACAGAAAATTTTACATTGTCCATTTTTACCTGGAGAGTGTCTATTTCTTTGCAATTAGGATTTTAGGATGGAATATACATTTTTATTCAAAACTTACTGGCACTGTGGTTGTTTATCATCTTAATGATACAGTAAGAAAATAATCCAGAGCAGACATTATACAAATTGCTCACTCCTAAAAATCACTGTACTAATAAGCACATTAATATTGGCAACTGAAGACATTTGTGGAGGGGAGGATATATGTAAATTTTTGGCTTGAAAACATTTCTGCATAGTCTTTCCAAGTCAAACCCAAACAGGAACGTGTGTTCCGAAACATAAACTTTATGCCAGGAAAGAGTCCATTCAGTGGGCTGCCATGTGATAGGCGTTATCTTTGAACCCTCTTAGCCCTGAACACACTCCACTTTGGAATGAAGCTATTTGTGTATGGGTTTCTTCCAGCCTCTGGAGGCACAGGCGTGGCTCACTCACTCTGTGTTCTCAGCACACAACTTTGTATATGGCAGATGCTCAAAAACGTTGCTTCTCAGATGGCCTTAAATGGAATGGCAGCCGCCCCTGGTCTAATCCCAGAGGCTTCTAAATCTCGGGCGTGAGGACAGGAAGTGATGGCCTTGTCCTACCTGTTCCACTCTCAGCATGTCAATGATCTGGTCAAACAATGGTGTTCTCAGCAGGTCTCGGTGGATTAACAGAGTCTCTAAAGCATTACAGGCAGCTGGATATTCACATTTAGAGTCTCTAACTGAAAAAGGAGAATATAGAATTGTTTCCATTAACATGAACCAGGACCACTGAGGACATGAGAACTATTCTGTGCACGTAAGATGGGACCTGATCGAGCTCACCTAGCCTGGTGACCTTGTCGACACTGGCCTCTGAATCCACGTACATGTGGCAGATGCCTTCACTGTGCCCCATCACTGGGATGCCCTTAGCAGCTTTCTGGATGTCTCTAACCAGCTGAGAAGAGCCTCGGGGAATGATCAGATCTATCATTTTGTCTAAGCGGCAAAGATCTTCTACTTCTTCTCTGGTATTCACCTGAAGAGGTAGAGAATAAAAAGATGAAGATGACTTTTGATCACACAAACTATGGAAGCAGCAGCATCCCTTTCAGAGATAAATGCCTGTACCTCCTGAGAACTAAGTCTGATGCTGTGAGAACTTATTCCAAAAACAAGGAATCATGGGAATTGAAAAGTTGTCCAGCAAATGCTTAAACTCTACACATCAGGTACTGTGCTCCACATTACAAAACATGCAGGATAGGATCCCTGCCCTCAAAGAACTTAGGAGTCTGGTTGGGAAGACAGGCTAGGCCACAATGAGCCAAAACACAGGATGGATACTTCTAAAGATGACAGAAGAGGTACAAAGTGTGATCTCTGGAAGTTCAAGAAGATACAGAGTATGCCAAGCTGTGAGGGTGACAAAGGGAAGGGGCTGCTCCTCTGGCTCCCTGATCACAGCCTAAAGCACGCTGCTGGGTCTTCCTAGGGAGTCACGGTTCTCCATGACTTGGGCTGACAATCTCTACCCCAGGATGCTGGCTGGACTGACTGAAGTGCTTGTGTTAGACCTTGAAGATTATGGGCATTTTTTCCCTTCCCTTGATTTTTAATTTCCCCCCATATGGTTGTGTTACTAACAACAGAAATACAAACATATATTTACAAGAAGGTTCACAGCAACTTCAAACTGGAAACAACCCTGATGTTCATCAACAGAAGAAAGGATAAGCTGTAGTACATGCTTATAAATGGAATACTACACGACAGTAAAAAGGAAAACTACTGCTGGATGAAGCAATGAGAATGAATCTCGAGGACATAATGAATAAAGAAATACAGATGAAAGAGTGCATTCTGTATGATTTCATTTACATGAAATTCAACAATAGGCAAAAGAAATGGAATGTGAAAGAAGTAAAAAAAACAATGGTTTGATGGTGGGAGGGGGGCATGCTGATGGGGAAGGGCACAGGGAATCTTTCAGGTGTTGGCCATGTTCTGTGTCAGGGTGGTTTATACACGTGTGTATATATATATGGACACAATTATATGGGTTTCCCAGGTGGCTCAGTGGTAAAGAAACCACCTGCCAATGGAGGAGACACAAGAGACATGGGTTTGATCCTTGGGTTGGGAAGATCCCCTGGTGTAGGAAATGGCAACCTGCTCCAGTATTCTTGCCTGGATAATTCCACAGACAGAGGAGCCTGGTGGGTTACATACAGTCCACAGGGTCACAAAGAGCAACTAAGCATACATATACATCACATAAGATATACGTTACACTTCTTATATACGTTACGCTTCTTTATATACGTTACACACCAACAGGAAGGAGGAGAAGGAGGAAATCTGTCACATTAAATGAGGATATGGTGCAGCTGAGACCTAAACCCCTACAGTCTGTGCTCTTTCCATCCATTATGTTGCTGTAAGAATAGCCCAGCTTCTTGGTGGGGAGCACATAATGAGGCAGGTTTGTAGATACACCAACCCCTCTCCCCACCAGCAGCCAACAGTATTCTAGAAGGTACGCACGAGTGGGCCTCAAGGGAAAAAGAGAAGGATCTGGAGTCTGCTTGGGTCCAAATCTCAACTCTGATTCTGGGGTGTTATTTTACCAATAAGCCTATTTTTCTTCCATCTATAAAATGGACCTAATAATTAATGGTATCCTTTTCACAGGGTTGTTGTGAGGATTAAATAAAATGATGGATGAAAGTGCTGTGTCCACAGCAGGTGCTCAATAAAACGATCTAGTAGTTCAAAACCTCCACTGGATGGTTGAGGAGAGTGACACAGCTGTTAAAATAATGGCCATAACAATAACAATGTTATAGCAGGACCTCATACAAACTGCATGGTTTCTGACAAACTTTCATAAAACATATCTCATCAGACCTGGCCTAAATCACTGCCAGTGAGCAGAGCCCAGGCCTCACACTCTAGGTCTGGTATTCCTGCTGCCTA
This sequence comes from Capricornis sumatraensis, assembly GCF_032405125.1. NCBI lineage: Eukaryota > Metazoa > Chordata > Mammalia > Artiodactyla > Bovidae > Capricornis > Capricornis sumatraensis. Next base: position 17,598,080 of record NC_091091.1, read on the forward strand.
TGACCTCAAGAATGATTCCTGTCAATCAGTGGTACCAGAACACAGCTGTGAGAGAGGACCTTCATGAGCCCCCCAACCTGGGCCAAGGCAGCACCAGCACTGTCCAACATCACAGACACACAGGATCTGCTGCTCCTCCAGTCAAGCCTGCCTATACAAGTGGCTTGGCCTTCTGCAGCCTGAACTTTGCTTCAAACAGCCAAAGACCTGGCCCGGCTCCTCTGGGCCTGACCTAGCTCATTCCCAGGGACCTACCAGCTGTACAGCTTCCTTGACTCCATGGATTGAGAGGGCCTCCTGGGTCAGGAGGTGAAGGATTCGGTTGCTGTGTGAGGCCTCCTTCCCTCCTTTGAGTAACAAGCCATTACCACTTGCTATAGCCAAGGCTGCCACCTGCAGATCAAAGAGGAATACAGTGAAACACTGAGCATATTCTCTGTGCCAAGCACTGTGCTAATCACTTTATAAGGTCTACCGTGTTTCATCTTTACAACGTTCCAGTGAATTAAGTATCTGCTTTATCCACTGCTTTACAGACAAGGACACTGGAGCCGAGAGGTTGGTAACTCCTCAAGGACACACAGCTTATAAGTGGCAGGGCTGGGGACTTTACACCAGAGCCAAAGCACAGATCTTGAGAAACTGTACTATACAGCTTCCTCAGCACCATTACAAAGTAACCCAAGTTAAGTGCCCAGGGTCACACAGGCCCTACCCTCTCCAGCAACAGGTGCTCAGGAGCCTCCTGACTTAGGTGTTACTCCACCTGACTCAGCAGCACCTGAGGCTATGCAGCATCTCTGGTCACACCCTACCGTGGCCCTGTCATTGCTCTGAGAGCTCTAATGCCTGGTGCTGAGCCCCTGCACAGCTGTGGCAGAGACTGCTGGCAGGACAAAGCAGGCCATTTAGAAGGAGAGTTAGTTACCCTCTGGGAGTGAAGGGCTAATGACACTGATCTGATGAGGCCTGAAGCTGAATTTTCTGAATGCTCTAGGGATGAATGAAAATCTTCGGGCTCTTGTAATGTATCAAAAGAAACTTAACAAAATAAAACTTGCTTGAACATGTTTATCTCCAGAATAATAATTCTTACTCCTTTTTTGTTTTTGTTGCTCATGAATCGCTTACAAAAATTATGTCAACTTTTCCCAGATAAATGCAGAAAGCGCATTCTGCATGTAATTTTCAGGATTCATGGATTCCGTGATGCCGTCCAAGGTTAAGATCCCTGGTGAGAAATCTCAGCTGTACTGGATAAGAGGAAACTTTTTCCTAGTGAAGTATTCGTTAGTATGGATAAAAGGTGGCAGAGACTTCATGGACACGGCCTGCACAGCAACTTAGGACCCGTTTCTACCAGCTGACAGTTATCTCTGGGGGTTCTTCACGAGACAGATATGCGCACAGAAGGGACTGTGTGACAGCACCCGCCACAGGCTCAGGACAGACCCCAACGGCATGGGAGTCCTTAGTGGGCCAGCTGGTTTTAGATCATGTCAGGGAGCAGCCTCGACAAAGCATGTGGGACTCCCAGGGTCACATAAGCCCTAGAAGAAAAGGTTCTGTTCTCTCTTTGAAACTTTGGGGCTAGTGCAAAGAAAGAGCTGGTATCTTCCTGCTGTCAGTCCAGAGGGGAACTGGTTCCAGATTTCTGGGAATTATTTAGGGCCACAAACAAAGCCACCCTCTAATTCCATCTTATACTTCAGAGCATGGCTGCTTGGCAAGATTTTTGCCACATGGTTTCTCCACAATTATAGCCTGTGATTGGTCAGATTTCCTAAAGGGCTCACATGTTAGGCTCCATCAACTACTGAAAGTTCCTCTTCCTAAGAGATGTACCTACAGGAAGCCATCTGTGTCACTGATATTAAATGGTCTTTTTCAAATGCGCAAAACCAGCGATTAGATGAATGAGCCTACAGCAGGGTAGCAGACACTCTGTGGTCAGGGAACAAAGTGCTCCGGTGAACTAAGTTTTTGTCTTTTGGGCTGTACTGCGTAGCATGTGGGATCTTAGTTCCCTGACTAGGGACTGAACCTGTGCCCCCTGCAGCGGAAGCATGGAATCATCACAGAATGGGAGATTCATCTGGGCTCAAGGTTTAGCTCCATCCTTAAAAGTGTGACAGGAGTATTGACTTCTATAAGCTTAAGGTTTTTTCTACTATAAAATGGACATATGAATTACTGTTTTTAGAATTACTGGAAGGATCAAAAATATAAATTGCCTTAAGAGCAACCTGAGAATAAAGTCTCAAAAGCTATCTCTGGGGAAAGAAAGGAAGGAAGGAAGGGAAGGAGGGAGGGTGAAGGAGTGGGAGGAAGGGAAACGAAAGGCATCTCTCGGAGATTTATCTCGAGTCCTGAAAAGACATTCTTCCTCCAATTCCCTACTCCAATGGCCGGCATTAGTCACATACCTGGGGTAGGCAGTCAGGGCGAGATTCGAAGATGACCAATAAAACTCCAATTGGGACAGTGACTTGTTCTAGTTCCAAGTCTTTCGCAATTCGTGTCCGGCGCAAAACCCGCCCCACACTCTCCTGGGAGGAGGCTGCGATCTGCCGCAGACCGATGGCCAGGCTGTTCAATTTAGACGTGGAGAGGCTCAAACGTTTCAGTAGAGGAGTTGCAAGTCTCCCTGAAGAGGTGTGAAGAGTACACGATGAAGCAGTAGACCGGGGTGGGTTACAGCTGTTTTACTGAACACGTGGCACTGTGTTAGGAGCAGACAAGGAACTCAGGGGGTCTCGGGGAGACAAGGATATGTCATTTACACAGCTTTGCTGGGAGGGGCAGTTTGGCAGCTTACATCACCATGTAAAGGTGTGGACACCCATGAGCTTGGTGCCAGCAACTTCAGTTCCAGAAATTTATCATTTTCATGTGCAAATCTGCATGTAGGGTGGATACTTACCACAGCATTTTTATAGTAGTGGGAACTGGATTCTACCTATAGATTCACACAGTGGGCTACAATGCAGTTACTATACTGATATGGAAAGCTGTCTAGGATATAGTTTGTGGAAAAGGCAAACCATAAAACAGCATGCATGATATGACCCTAATTATCACATATTGCACATACATGTGCATAGACACATGTCAGAAAGCTTTAAGAACAGTGATGATCTATCTTTCTGCATTATTTTTTTTATAACAATTGAATTTGTTTTATAATAGGTAGAAGTAAAGCTGTTTTGTTTTAAAATAAATAGAATTATGGTAAGTTCATATACAGAATTTTGTTTTAAATTTAACAGTATGCATTGTGTGATTCTCTCTCTTAACACAAACATACACACATTTATATATATATACATGTATACACATGCAGTCAGGAAAACCATTTGGAATTACATATCACAAATAATCATTGGGCTTCCTTGGTGGCTTAGATGGAAAAAAATCTGCTTGCAATGCAGGAGACCTGGGTTTGATCCCTAGGTTGGGAAGATCTCCTGGCGAAGGGAATGGCAATTCACTCCAGCATTCTTGCCTGGAAAATGCCACAGACAGAGAAGCCTGGGGGGCTAGAGTCCATGGGTTTGCAAAGGGTCATACACGACTAAGCACACACACACATCACAAATCATTATTATGATGAACGTTGAATGATACTATGAAAAATTTCCCCTTCTTTGTTATAGTCATAACCACCAAGACAAAAATAATAAAAAGACTTTTACTTTGGAGTGGAGGAACCAACCTTTTATTAAGAAAAAAAAAATGAAACCATAATTTCATCAACCAATTATATTAATTTTCTTCATTTTCCCCCATGTGCTAAAAACCAAGTTTTAATTGTAGTGCATATTAAATATTATACTCTAGTTTGTCACCTCATAATGCATAGACATTTTCCATGTTGCCAAAATAATTTAATTACTACTAAACATCCCATTGACTTGATACAGTTCAATGCACATGACTATACCAATGTTATTAAACACTCAGGTTGTTTCCAGTTTTCACTGGAATAAATAATCCTGCTCTAAGAATCTTTTTCTTTTAAAGAATTTTTACATGCAGGGCTGTTTTTTCCTCCTGCAATCTTATCTTAGGATAAATTTCCTAAACTGGGCTCGCCGAGAAAAAGGCAATTACTATGCTCATGTATACACTAGACTTTGTTCTTAGGTCATGTGTGTCCTTATGGACTCCTAGAGAGAGATAACTGGGATCAGAAGTCAGACCTCTGCCAACAACCAGGTGTGTGATCTTAAGCAGCAGCTTTAATCTCTCCGGGTCTTAATTCTTTTAAACTAAAGATTTCAGTAAGATGTCAAAAAAGATTTCTTCCATTTATGAAAATTTTTGTGGTTTTCCAATACTGCAAAAATTCAAAAGACCAGATGTAAAGTCCAAAGAAAGTTCCAAGGTAATGGCTCAAAAATGTTTTAAGGAATGAGAGAAACACTGATGAGCCCTGCAAGGTTTTTTTTAAAGGGAATCTACTAATTTGGATGTTTGATTTGAGGCACATTTATTCACAAGGATAAAATCAAGCGCCATTATTTTAGGATGGAAAAGACAGAGAACTAAGAAAAAGAGAGACAGAGGAGAGCCTGTCTGACTCAACACGTAATTTAGTTGTCTGTAACGTAAGTTCAGCTTACTCTATCATTAGGACCTCCAGGGCATTTCTGGATGGCAGACAACATGCTGGTTAAGGAGATAAAGCTATCTTTCACCACAGGCTGCACCAACTATTTCCACTATTCTTATATACACTGTCCATCTGGGTTTGGCTCCCAAATCTGTCACTGACTGTATGGTTTTAGGCATGTTAACAACTTCTTTCTACTTTAGTTTTCTCCTCTGTATAACAGGGATAATAAATAGTAGCTACTTTATAGGCACCGTATTCTAAAGAGAAAATGAGATCCTGCCTGTTAATTCCTTAGCATAATGCCCAGCAATACAAAGGCCTCAGTAAATGTTATCTGCTATTAGCTGAATGTCTAAAATAGTGCAGTCCTCAGTCTTTTTCCTTTCTGACTTGTGATGTGTGGGGAACGCAAAAAGCCCCTCAGCAGGTGAGGGGTGGGTGGGTGTTGTACAGAATATCTAAGAAAGGGGGTGGAGGTAGTAGGTGTACTTCAAAAAATCCCAACGAGCACCAGCCACCAACCCTCAATAAAAAATGATGTGTAATATGTAATTTCTTCCATAACGATCTTATCTTTGGGCAGACTATGCTGTAAGAATTATTGATAAAACAAAGACTAAAAACCAAAACAAATCCCTCCATAACACTGACTCAGCTGCCTACTCTTTACCTTCGGCCTCCTCCAAGTCTTTTTTGTTGGCTAACAGGATCTCATCTCGCTGGTCTGTCAACAGATCGGCCAGGTGATGGATAATCTCTGCTCTCTAGGAAGAAAGGTAAAAGATTAACACAAATAAGCAAAAATGTTAACTCATGAAGAATGCACATTACACTTTTAGACTTACTCTTCTGAGTGTGCCAGGCCTTGCTCCTAAATCAAATCTCCTTACTTCATTCATTCATTCCCTACCACCACTCCCCTCATTCTTCCTTCCTCTCTCAGTAGTAATCTTTCCACTTTTCTTCCTCTTGTTCCACTCCTGATCATGATGATTAACACACCCTGGCCTTGTGTTTGGGGAGAAGGCATGCATTATTTGGCTCACTGATGAGATGGGCCAGCACTTGGAATCAGCATGATATACACACTGCACTTATTTAACAGCATCAGCTGTATACCTGATTTCCCAGGTTAAGTTTTTGCATCTAGTTCTTCTTTTTGGACAATTATTACTGACAATTAATGTAAAAATCCAGTCCTGAATGCTGGAGGAGACCCCAGTCCTTACCCACCTAGATAAGAAGACATAGGAAATCAGACTAGTGATTACTAAAGGAGTAAAAGAAGTGACTAAAGAGAAAGAGAAACTAGGGTCCTCTTGGGCTTTCCTTTCTTTACTTGTAGTTATTTCAAATTTTCTTTTCCATTCTCAGGCCAAAGAACTCCTCAGAAGAAACCTATATACGTCACTTTCAAATCTAGCCTTAACATCACAACTATCAGGAAGCCAGCCCCCGCTTCCAGCCGACTTTCTCACATTTTATTGCATCTGCTACTTCAACTGACTGAATCACTGTGGACAGGGCAGGGCTAAGCTATGGAGCAGACTGAAGCTTCCATCTTGTAGGTAAGCTACGTGATTTGGGTGAGTTGGAATAAGTTACTTTCCTACATTTCCCTGCCCAGTATGTGGCAGGATTAGGGAGCCTCTCTAATCTCATGATTTTCATGATACTTTTGATCAAAACATCATAATTATGCCAAGCTACCTCAGGCTTCAGCCTATAAAAGACAGAGGAGAAAATGAAATCGAGAAAAAGGGCAAACAAATCTGAATCACACTTATTACCCAGATTTAAGTCTATGGGACCTGAGGAATAGATGGAGAAACAGCAGGCTTGACTGTGCACGAAACCTCACAGCATGACTTGCTCTGAAAATCAACAGAACTATCAGCAAAGATTATTACCTGCTCAGGTTCCAAAGTGGCCAACATCCTTCCTCCTGATCGAGCCATTTCTCCCTGCTGCTCCACAGTAGGGCCTGCAAGAACATGTGCAGACATCAGCTCATGGTCATGATATGCTTGCTTCACATCCAGAGATCACTCTGACCAATAAACTGGCAGACGAGCATACCAGATTAACTCAGGCAGAAACATAAGAACCTGTCTGCACACAATAGGATTTACATCTTTTGGAGTTCTCAGTTCCACTTTGGCTTAAATTTTCTCATGTGTTTGCACTGCTGAATGTAGATTCTATGACAATGCTGACCTTCTGAACATCTGAGAGCACATACACCATTTCTTATGCATCCTTCCATCTCCAATGTTCCCTAGCACCTGGCATCCAGCGTGGGCCTAGCAAATGTTTCTTGAGAAAATGGATACTTATATTCTTTAACTTGATGATTTTAGCAGGTTAGTCAGGTTAGATAAGTTTTACAAAAACATAGGAGGATCCAATTTTGCAAGCAGCATTCAAAACTACACCATATTTCATACTATTAGCACATCAATTTTGTGAGCCCTCCTCCTAGGAGAGCTCTGTCTTCAGCCCCATCTAGGCCATGGAGGCACTAGCTATCATCCACAGACCACGGGACACTATGCAGAACTACTTACCTGCAGGTTTTACTTCGGAAAAGAAGGTGCCAACTTTCTTTCCCTCCACAATGTCTGTGATGACATGCCCGGACACCTTGGGGTGGGTCCCATTGGCAATGACCACAGAAGTACCACCTTGTAAAGCCCAGAGAGCTGCTTTCACCTAATGGGAGAAGTTAGATCCATGGATGAGATTCAGACCTTTATTTATTTAAATTTTTTTTACCAGTAAGTATAGAAACAGATTTTTATTCCAAATCATATCTAGAAATTTTACTAATGTTTAAAAAGAACAATTAAAATGATAATAATATATCCAAATGGCATTTATTCATTACTGACTATGAAATTCTGGTTAGGTACAAGTATAACATACATGTTGATACGACCATTAATCACACAGGTTCAGGGATATCTGAAAACAGCATGCACTTAAGTATTCAATACTTCGTGATACAGACCTTTGCAGGGTCTAGACCCCTGCACTTTAAACATGTAAAAACAAAGAAAATACAATGTGATACTAAGCAATTTAAGTATCTGTAGGAAGGTTTTCAAGGAGCTCAGAAGCTCTGAAGACACACTCAGCCCATGTGTTCGTCTCAGCCCAATCCTGGCACACGTTGTCTAAAGAGGAACCAATCTGCTCTTTGTGCTCAGTGTGTTCTCCGAGACACTGGTACTGAGACACGTGACTGCTACATTTGACTTGTCGTGCCTCAACTCAAGTGTCCAGCTTGCTGCTTGACCAGAATATGATCGAGTACTCTGAGCTACATACATGGGGTTGTAGTCTTCACCTCTGCCATTGCTACAAATGATGCTGTACCTGAAGGGTATAACTTCTTAGAAAAATTAATGAGAGAGAAGAATTTTGTAAAAGATTTTATCAGAAAATATTTGAGCTTTAATAAAAACACTTAAGAGGATTTATGAATTATAAAAAATACACTGTTCTTTAAGAGGTTACAATATGAACACATTCTTTATACATCACTAATACATACACAGAAAGACATGACTAAATACAGGTACACAATAGTCATTAAACCTTTATTTAAATATGCATCTTTGTATATATACATCAGCCCTCAAACAATTACAAAAGCAAGAAGGATAAAATACTGTTTGGTTTTAAAATTGTTATGGGCAGTAAAGGCAACAGAGTCCTACCTTGGCTTCCATGCCACCCATTCCAACTCTGGACTTGGTTCCAAATGTCACAGACTGCTGATCACCAGGATAAAATATATCAATGAGCTTTGCATCATCTGACCCTGGGGGGCTGTCAAAGAGACCTAAAAAGCAAACAAGAGTCAGTAATACTGTTTAGCAGAAGTGAGCAACCCCCAAGAGAGACCTTCCCGGGGACCTGCCAACCACTCTGTACTCGACTCATCCAGATAAATTCAGCTATTTGGCCAGCTCTGATGAGAAAAGAGGTTACGAGGTCCATGGAGCCTACCCACACTGGAAATCAGCTCCAGGAGGATGTATCTTACATACTTTTATTAACTTTGCCTGGTAAATGAATGTTTGCCAGCATCAGAGCACGGCCATATCCCTGGCACAAAATTTACTGGTCCTGCCTATAGTCTACAGTGAAGCTGTCCTCACCTTTGCCATTGCTACTTATGATACTGAACCTTAAGGATGCAACTGAAAAAGGTGAGTGGCTTTTGCACAAACAGTGCAGCAGCCGGATACTGTTTAATGTGACTATTTCCAAGGGCATGAAATATGAGAGGCTCTCATTCACTCTCAGAGTACCCTTTCAAAAAGTCACACTGCACTCCCCACATTATGAGTAAGCCTCTGAAGGTCAGGCTGAGTTAGCAGAAGAGCGCAGATCTGTCACCACAAAGCCAATGTCCTCTTTAAAACTGAGGAGACTGACATAAAATGAGAGTTACACAAAATGTTATATGCATACCATCCAAGATTAAAAATCTTTACAATTTCACTTTGAAAGGCGAGGTCTAAGGGGAACACAGGCAGAGGGAACTGCTAGTAGTCAGGGGCTGGCTGAAGGACATTTAGGCAGTGATGTTTCTGGTTTCAAGTTACTGCTTTTCTTGTGCTAAAATACACCTCTCTGCTCCAAATCTTTAATACAATCAGGCCATATGCATCCTCTCTAAGAGAGTAAGGGAATCAGAGTGGTGAGAATGGTCAGTGTCCAGGGCACAACAAAGAAGTGCAAACCATAAGTAGCAATTACACAGAGAAAGAGAAATAACCTCTCATAACCCCTGTCTGCCTCAACCCAGCAGCTCACAGCTCTGGGGGTTCAGGGCTGGGTTCTTCTCAGAAGGCATTATGCTATGGGATCATAAATAGTATTTGACAATTTAAGCCAAACCTCCAGACACCTTGAGTTCCTAGCATTCTGATATTTCACCTACTTTTCTTTTTCGTTATAGCAGCCTCTCAAACCCACTGAGAGTGTACTTAAAATTCTGGCATCTTTCTAAAAATCAATATTCAGTGGATAACTAATCAGAGTTAAGAGCACAAGCCTGCCAATGGCCAGTTTTGGTGTTTGAGGCTACATTAAAACTAAGGTATACTAAAGTCTAGTTCAAACTGGGTTTTATTTTTATTATTATTTTTTAAAAATAATTTTATTTATTCCTGGCTATGCTAGGTCTTCGTTAATACATGCTGGCTTTTTCTAAACTGGGAACAAATCCTGCCATATTAACCTGCCATGGGTGTGGGGCAGTGAACTAAACAGGTTTTTTCCTAACTTGCTGAGAATGTAATGAGGGACTTTTGAGATCCTGAGGTTTGGCCCACTTTAGATACCTCTACCATCTTCTCAGACATCCTGGAATGTGAAGTCACGTGGGCCTTAGACAGCACCACTACAAACAAAGCTACTGGAGGTGATGGAATTCCAGTTGAGCTATCTCAAATCCTGAAAGATGATTCTGTGAAGGTGACGCACTCAATATGCCAGCAGGTATAGAAAACTCAGCAGTGGCCACAGGACTGGAAAAGGTCAGTTTTCATTCCAATCCCAAAGAAAGGCAATGCCAAAGAATGCTCAAACTACCGCACAATTGCACTCATCTCACACACCAGTAAATTAATGTTCAAAATTCTCCAAGCCAGGCTGCAGCAATACGTGAACCGTGAACTTCCAGATGTTCAAGCTGGTTTTAGAAAAGGCAGAGGAACCAGAGATCAAATTGCCAACATCCGCTGGATCATCAAAAAGGCAAGAGAGTTCCAGAAAAATATCTTACTTCTGTTTTGTTGACTATGCCAAAGCCTTTGACTGTGTGGATCACAAGAAACTGTGGAAAATTCTGAAAGAGATGGGAATACCAGACCACCTGACCTGCCTCTTGAGAAGCCTATATGCAGGTCAGGAAGCAACAGTTAGAACTGGACATGGAACAACAGACTGGTCCCAAATAGGAAAAGGAGTACGTCAGAGCTGTATATTGTCACCCTGCTTATTTAACTTATATGCAGAGTACATCATGAGAAACACTGTGCTGGAAGAAGCACAAGCTGGAATCACGACTGCCGGCAGAAATATCAATAACCTCAGATATGCAGATGACACCACCCTTATGGCAGAAAGTGAAAAGGAACTAAAAAGCCTCTTGATGAAAGTGAAAGTGGAGAGTGAAAAAGTTAGTTTAAAGCTCAACATTCAGAAAACTAAGATCATGGCATCCAGTCCCATCACTTCATGGCAAATAGATGGAGAAACAGTAGAAACAGTGTCAGACTTTATTTTTGGGGGCTCCAAAATCACTGCAGATGGTGACTGCAGCCATGAAATTAAAAGACGCTTACTCCTTGGAAGAAAAGTTATGACCAACCTAGATAGTATATTGAAAAGCAGAGATATTACTTTGCCAACAAAGGTCTGTCTAGTCAAGGCTATGGTTTTTCCAGTAGTCATGTACGGATGTGAGAGTTGGACTGTGAAGAAAGCTGAGTGCCGAAGAATTGATGCTTTTGAACTGTGGTGTTGGAGAAGACTCTTGAGAGCCCCCTGGACTGCAAGGAGATCCAACCAGTCCATTCTAGAGGAGACCAGTCCTGGGTGTTCATTGGAAGGACTAATGCTAAAGCTGAAATTCCAATACTTTGGCCACCTCATGCAAAGAGTTGACTTACTGGAAAAGGCTCTGATGCTGGGAGGGATTAGGGGCAGGAAGAGAAGGGGACGACAGAGGATGAGATGGCTGGATGGCATCACCGACTTGATGGACACGAGTTTGAGTGAACTCCGGGAGTTGGTGATGGACAGGGAGCCCTGGCGTGCTGCAATTCATGGGGTCGCAAAGAATCAGACACGACTGAGCGACTGAACTGAACCATATTCTCCTTGGATCAAAATGGGAGCAGGTTAAGAAAGTGAACAGAGTGAATGGGAAGCCAAGTTGGAGCTGGGAGGGCCCCTCCATGAAGAGGGGGAATGCAGAGAGGAACAGAGTAACACACAAAAACACAGCGGTCACACAGCCTGGAATTTCCACAGTGGAGCCAATTTAAAATAATGTATCTCATGATTTACATTAAAAACTAAAAGTGATCAAGACCACAAGGCGGTATCACTTCACACCCACCCGCATGGCTATAATCAAAATGGCAGATACCAGGAAGGAAGGGCTGGTGAGGATGGGAGAAGCTAGAACCCTCATACACTGCCGGGAAAATGTAAAATGGCACAGCTGCTCAGGAAACAAGCCTGGTACTTCTTCAAAAGGCTGAACAAATGATCCAGCAATTCTACCCCTAAGTAAAATAAAAAGTATGTTCACACCAAAACTTGTGCACAAATGTTCACAGAATCAGTAGTTATAATAGCTTAAATGTCTACCATCCTGACAACTAGGTAAATAAAACTTACAAACAGGTAGTGCATCTACATAGTGGAATATTATTTGGCAATAAAAATAAATGAAGTACTAATATGTGCTATAACATCAACGAACCTTGAGAACATTAAACCAGTCATGAAGGATCACATACACATACTGTATGATCACACTTATGTCTAGAATAGGCAAATCAATAGACAGAGAGGAGACTTCCTGGGCGGTCCAACCGATAAAACTGCGCTCCCAATGCAGTGGGCCCAGGTTCAATCCTTGATTGGGGAATGAAGATCCCATATGCCACAACTAAACCACGCATCTTAACTACTGAGCCTGTGTAATATAGGCCCAGGCAGCACAACTAGAGAAGCCCACGTGCCTCAGTGAAGACCCAGAGCAGTAAAAAAAAAAAACAAAAAAAAACAGAGACAGAAGGTAGACTTGAGGTTGCCAAGGGCTGGAGGGTTTCGAAGGATGTGAGGAGTGACTGCTAAAGGGTTTGGGTTTCTTGTTTGGGTGATTAAAAATGTTCTAAGTTGTGGGGAGGGTTGAACAACTGTATGAATATACTAAAAATCATTGAACTGTAAATTTTAAAAGGTAAATTATATGTTTTGTGAATTAAAGTGCCTGGAAATGACAACATTTTACAGCATTCAACTTTATCTCCCCAGGTGCCTCCCTTCCACCGTCACATTTTTTGAATCACAAAACCCTCTTCAGACCATATGGCTCAGAAAATAATGGTCCACAGTGAAAAGATCAGGGGAACTCATGCTCACATATACAGTACTTAAAACAAAGACTGGATATAAAGTAAAGCATTTCTTTGTACCTTCTACATCTGAAAGAACAATTAAGAGGTCAGTCTTCATTTCCACAGCCAGACGGGCAGCCAGGCTATCATTATCTTTAACACTAATAACCTAAAATACAGGTACAAAAAGTTGTGAGTAAGGGACCTATGCAGTTCAAATAGAAGTTCACAGAAGTACTCAGCTAGGCTCTGGCAGGCAAAATGAATGAATCTGGGCATGTGCATGATAGCTCTTAAAGGCCCTTTCAGTCTGCAAAACATCATGCCAACTGGCAACCCCCTCTCCAAACATGCCCCCTTCTCTCCACTGACACACACAAGCCATGCTCACAGTACCACCTTAAATCCATATTGCACCTCACCAGTTGAATGAAACCCCCTGATTTTACAAGAGCTTATGCAGCCTTCCAGGAGGCCAGCTTCTCTCCCATTTCTCCATCTTGTTTATGCCCAACATCTGGTGTTAGTACATGCAGCACAGCATGGCATTAGTGTCTACAGCATGCTAACCCTCATGAATACTTTACCCACATTTACCCCCTGGAGATCACTATTGGGCTCTGCTGGAGGGACAACAGCATCGTTTGTATTGACAATGGGGACGATGTTCATTCGGAGAAGCTCATGAAGAGTCCCATTGAGGTTCCGGCGCTTCTGTTCATCATGGAAATCCAAATTGGTCACCAAAATCTAAACGGATTAAAGAAATTGAAAACGTGGGAGACAGGAAAATAGGGAACTTCCCAGGAATAGCACTCATACAAAGGATGCTAAGAGTATAGGAGTTAAACTTTAGGTTTCTTGGATCCTGAAAAGTTCAAAATAGAACAAATCTTTGAAGACTTATCTAATTCTTCTAGAGACAGACAAAAGAATCACCTGGAAGATTTTAGTATGCTCAAGCCATCTTGCAAAAATACTTTAATCCTTAGCTATTAAATCTCATCCATTTACAAAATTAAGAAAATGAATGTACCTACTTTAGAGGGATCTGGGGACAGTAATAACTGCCATTTCTAAATAATCTTTGCATCCCAGCATTTGATTCAAAGTCTGGCCATACACACAGTAGGTGCTGAAACATGTTGAGTGAGTGAATGAACCGTTACTCTGCCTTGAACACGTACCGAATGAAATGGAACAGGGCCGTACTGTCCCTATTTTTGCTCTGTGGCTGACCACTGCCGGAGGTAGCAAAGACTGTTATCTGAACAAGTAGGATGAGTCTGAGAGGCTTATGGAGATGAGTCTTTACACAAACTGAAAGAAGGGCTCAGCATAACTAGTTCAGGGACAGATTTACTCAAGCTGCTCAAAGGCAAGAGTGGAGAGCTGGGTGTGGGGGCTGGCTAACAGCTCCCCCTTGCTGGAATCAGAATATTAGGCAATGTTTAGCAGGAGAGACGGAGGAGGCGATGGCATCCCACTCCAGTACTCTTGCCTGGAAAATCCCATGGACGGAGGAGCCTGGTAGGCTCCAGTCCATGGGGTCGCGAAGAGTCGGACACGACTGAGCAACCTCACTTTCATGCATTGGAGAAGGAAATGGCAACCCACTCCAGTGTTCTTGCCTGGAGAATCCCAGGGATGGCAGAGCCTGGTGGGCTGCCGTCTATGGGGTCACACAGAGTCGAACACAACTGCAGCGACTTAGCAGCAGCAGCAGCAGCAGGAGAGAAAGATAAACGGGTATGACAGCAGGAAACAAAATGGTCACAAACTCCTAAGCTCATGAATTAAACGTTTCAGTGAAATCCCTCTGATGTTCATGGAAGAAGGCTCCTGTGATACAGGACAGAGCTGAGGTAGGAAAAGCTAGAGGCAAACGGGTCAATAAGGAAGGTATTGAAAGAGTATAAGTGGGAATGGTTAAGTCCTGAACTAGGGTCTGCTATGGTAACTGAGAAGATAACAGCAATCTTAATGATATGTGATATCTGGGCAATGAAGACAAAAATGGTAACATCACCAAGGGAAGTAATTTACTCACTCATCTGATAAACTGTTTATGTACCTCTGAAATGCCAGACCCTGTACTAGCTGTTGGGATGGAGAATAAATATACTGATGATTTGGGGAAGATAGAATAGGTTAGATCATGAATGTCTTTTCAGAAAGTTTAGTCCTGTAGGAAACAGGTCTGGGTCAAAGGTGAACATATAGATTCTGGTCCTGGTGGTGGAAGGTCAAACAATAAAAGTAAACACATGTGTAAATAGGAGAGGCAAGCAGGAGGTATAAAGGTCCAGTGAAAATATCTGTTGCTCAAACAGTTTAGCAAATAGGAGATGAAGACAAGAAATCAGAGAGAAAAGTATGTGTTTGGACAAAGTCGATCTGTTAGGATAAAAATCAGGTTCATTTCTATGAAGAAAAAATAGCTGCTGTTCTTGTTTAAGTCTTTAACCTGACAACTTATGGGAAACTTTCAAAACCCCCCCGTAATGGTCTTAAGAACAGGATTACTAAAGAAAACAAAGAACCACGTGATAAGGTGCAAAGAGCAAAGATTTCCTATAGATCAGATCTTGGGCAAGGCAAAGGTGTTAGGAGTGAAGGGGCCCCTAGATGAAGGCAAACAATAGCTAAGTTCCTGGACTTTACTTTCCTCACCTGGTTCCAGGCACTTAAAAAAAAAGAAAATTAAAGACTGAAACTGTCATTGGACTATGGAGGAAAAAAGAACTGATAATAAGAGGTGCCCAAAATTGAGATTTCCACTGCATTTATGTGACTGAAAAGAAATCTGAGACTTCAGAGTGGGGTTCCAGACACAAGCAAAAGTGAACAAGTCCATGCTTTTCTGTTTCAGCTCCCTTATTCAATGACACTCTGAACATCATTGCGGATAACAACTGGGAAAATGATGGAAAAACAGAAAAAGTGATAGGAAATGCAAGAGCCAAACCTGAAAGGATGTATAATAACATCATCTGTATATAAAAAACATCTGTGTAAATGATAGGATCAGAGGCAGCAAATCTGAAAATAACTTGGGAAGTTAGGTTTTTTTGTTGTTGTTGTTTGGTGATATTTAAATGTTTCTATTTGGTGTACAGTTGTATAGTTGATTAAAAAATACAACTGACAAGAATTCTGTAAATTAAGGTAAAAATGAAATAATGTAGAAAGAAGATTCTAGAACATTCAGGTGGTAACCTCATGTTCCATGAGGACTGGAACATGGCTGATTTGTGCGCTGCAGTATCCCCGATGTCTAACAGACTCCTCAGTACAAAATGGTGCACAATAAGCATTTGCTAAATGAATTAAAAACCAACGAACCAACAGCATTGTCCCTCAGTGGTTAGTAGGTATGTATTATATAAGGTAACCAGATGCAAAGAGAAACAAGCCACCCGAAGTCGAAGAAGTCAATGAAATAAAGACATCTAACCTATCTTCAGAGGAAGTATCGGTTCTTGGAGCAGTCCTAAGAGTTACAAGTATAGCAACAAGAGCTAACATTACTGAGAAAAGTATGTGTTGTACCAAACACATTAAATGCTTTTAATAAATTTTCTCATTGAGCCCTTCTGAAAACCCTCTGCAAGGGGCACTGATGACATCCTCATTTTTCAATAAGGAAACTGAGGCACAAAAAGGCTAAAGACTTTCTCCAGATCTTCCATCTAGCAAGTGTTGAAGCTGAGACTGTATCCTGTCAGTCTGGCTCCAGAGCCCGGCTGGCAATCACCTTATTCCACGGGAATCATCCTCACAGGTCCCATCTCCTTGCAAAGGTCAGTCTCTCACCTGGGCAGCACAGATGCTGTACTGGGTAAACATGGCTTCATACAAGGCCATCAGCCCACTCTGTCCAGCAGCTGCACAGGCTCGGGCTTCTAAGACTGGAATTGCCTGTAACATGCCAACAGACAAGGTGTGGTTGGGAGGGTGGGGAGAAGGCCTAAGGGACCCTGTTATAGGGGATGGGGAACCCACACTCACCATCTCTTTCAGGTGGTTCTGCCCTGAGTGTAGGGCCTGCCTTACACTCTGAGACAGAAGGATTTCATGGCGCAAGCGTTGCTTGCCAAAGGCTACAGCTCCACTTGTCACCAGCATCATCTCTCGGCCTTGATTCTGCAGCACTGACACCTGACGATGACAAAGGAAAAGGCACAAGTCCCTGTAATATCTCTTGCCTCTCATCACAAGAGATTCAGGCAGGGTAGACTAATGAGTGGATCCCAAGTGCCAGCTTATAGATCAGCACTGGGCTGGCTCTGGAAGAAATCACCCAGGTTGTGTGATAAAAATACAGAGTTCTACACATTTCCTCAAATCTGATAAGTAGATGGCAGACAGAAATGACAAGTTTTAATAATGGGATTCTGGTATGCATCCAGGTTTGGTACCGACGGGACTTGAAGAAACATAGAACAGTCTATAATGTGGAAGGCCTAGCTGTTTTGAGGAAATGAAGCCCAGAACACAAGTTTGGAGCCAGGAAATGCAACATAAACTTGGCAGATGGCTTCTCAAATTCTAAGGCATGCCCTGGGGAGATGGCACGTCTGACTCTCGTGGGCCGCCTCTGGCTAGACCAGGGACAGATGCTGCTGCTCTTCTGCGCGGTCTGCCTGAAACAGTGCTGGTTACTTTGTTTCCCACCTAGGAGGGATCCACATGAGAGAATCAAAGAGTCGACATTCCTAACCTGTCCATTCCCCCTGATGCTTGAACACTAAAACCTGGATCAGGAACTTATGAGACAGCTACGATAAATCATAATCTAAAAAATTTATTTCTTACACAACATAGTAAATCAACTGTACTTTAATAAATTTTTTTGAAATGAGAAAAAACTTTTTATCATAGAAAATTTCATACTTAGGCAAAGTGGTAAAAATCAAATAATAAATTTCTGTGGACTCATGACCCAGTTGCAGCAGTTGTCTCTCATGGCCAATTTCTCACTCTCCAATATTCCTTTTATAGCTCCATTGTTATTTTAATATGAATCCCAGACTCCAGACACATTATTTGCTGGTTTGCAAATATTTCTGAAATTGCTAAAACACAGGGTAAATGCATATATCCACAAAACTAAATTTATTATCTAAAATATTTCAATAATTCCCTAATATCAAATATCAAATCAGTGTTTTACATTTCCCCACTGTTTTAAGCTTGCTCAAATTAGGATGCAAATTAAGCCCACACACTGCAATTAGTCGAAGGGTCTCTTAATTCATTTTTAATCCATAGGTTCCCCTCTATCATTTTCTTCCCTTGTAATTGTTCGTTAAAGAATCTGGGTTGTCCTTCAAGGTTTCTCAACCTTGACTTTCCTGCTTCTGTCCCTGTGATATACAGTTTAATGCTGTATTCTATTTGCTGCAAACTGCTGTTAGGTATGGAGTTTTGATCTTTTTTGTCAAGAATTCTTTACATGTCATGGTGTCCATCAAGGGGATATAGAAGGCCTGCACATCTTTCTGTGATGTTAGTTACTGTTGATGATCATCATCAAGGGTGGTTAATTCATTACAGGCTACACTGATATTCTAATCCACTCATTTCTCCCCTATTTAAAGGCCGGAATACTTCCATAAAGGGAAACTTTCCTTCATCAACTATTTGGCTACCTTGAGGTATGATTTATATGTGAAAGGCAGCACAGATGTGTCTTTCCCTTTATTCACCAGTTTCCTAAATGAGTAGGCTCTCTGGAATCCTTCAAAAGTAACCAATGAATATTTTTTAAAGTATCATTGTCATTCATAGATTTAAATATATTTCACATGCTTAAATTCAGTGCAATAATTATCGATATTCAGATATTCTCATCTTTGGCCAATGAAATACACGTTAAGTTGGCTCCTGAGTCTACCTAACGTGATCAGATCTCTGGACAAGATAGTGGACTCCATATGTCAGGACTGCCCTGGCCCAGAAAACTGTTCCTTAAGGTCCATGTGTGTCCCTAGAAGGAGAGCTGGCAACCTAAGCAAACTATTACCAGGTTCTCCCCACTTCATTAAGTTTCTCCTTTGCTCAAAATCTTCAATCTTCCTTTTAGGCACAAACCTAATTCCTCCACCCAGTGTCAAAGCCTTAACTAATGGAATTAGACACATTCTCCCTGAGGAAATCATCTCCACTGCCTTCAAGCTCAGCTCCCTCCCTGGCCCATCAGCCAAACTCATTCCTGCTTTTATTTCCTGTCTGGAGACCACTCCTGGAGCCTCCCTGTTACCAGGACCACCAGGCTACACAATTCCAGGGGCACCATTCACAATGTGCACTTAGCAGCATGGAACACTTCTCTTTGCTGCTTCAAATCCTGTCAGTCACAAAGGCTCACCCTGAGGCTCATCCCTCTGAGGAAGTTCCAACAGTGACCACACTTTCATCCGTCCTTCCCACCTCCAGACCTGTCAGTACCTCTCATTTGGGTCCTCTCATTTGGATATGGTCTGCCTTGAACAATCACCTAATTATTTGGGGAGTCCCAGTTTATTCTGGTTTCCCAAGGGGAGAGACTACAGTTAGAGGCAGCCCTCTATTTACACTGGGACCAAACTCTGTCTCCAGATTGAATTACCAAGAGTTTTGTGCAAGGAATCTTGGCTGTGGAAGGCCTTAAAGCAGAAGTAGCTCTTTGATAAACATTTGTTAAACTGAACTGAACTGAGGGATTCAATCTGAAAGGCAGATCTCATGATAAATGCTTAGAACAGAAAACATATGATGAAAATTCCATCAAGTTTTAGCAGTATTCTAATACCCACTTCAGTAAAAATGTTTTTTAAAACTGAAAACATAGCTATGGAAGACAGAGCTGAGTTACAGCTAGGACAGAAAAACTCCAGCCTTATCTCAAGGATATTTGGATGTCTGGGTTTTTGACTCTTGGTCAAGAGTTGACAAACTATGACCTGCAGGTCAACTCTAACCTGCGCCTGTTTTTGGAAACAAAGTTTTATCAGAACACAGCCACACTTGTTGTTCACTTACATACTGTCTAAGGTTGCTTCTGTGGTACAATGGTATGTAAGTAGTTGAGACGGACACTGAACGGCTTACAGAGAGTAACACATTCAGTACTGGTCTTTTACGGGAAAAGTATGCTGATCCCTGCACTCCCAGAAAAAGATACAGGTAGTGGGACTTGTGATGTGATGTTTAAAGTCCAAAACTCACATGTTGACCCCTTAAGGTCAGTTTCTTTACTGATAAACTATCAGCGGTCTGGCAAAAAATTCCCACTGAAAACTCTGCTTTGAGGCCTTGCAAAGCCAAGATTCCTTGCGCAGACCTCCTGGTGATTCAATCTGGAAATAGTATGTCCTGTGGAGATAAGGACCCTGGGGGGCTTGTGCACAGGATTTCTCTCAGCCCCTCAATGCTTGCTTACCTTCCCTTCTGTGGCCTTGCATCCCTCTGCCTTTAAATGAAAGTCTTATATGGGTATTCTCTGTGGAGTCTGGTGAGTCTTTTCAAATATCTGAACTTCAGAAATATTTGCAATGACAGCTCCTACTTATTTCAAAATTACTGGGCTAATTTAAAAAGATAAAGCCTAGCAAAAAGTGGGGGGAAGCTCAATATTCACACAAATCCAGAGTTGGGTACTCAACTCTGACTACCACTACGACTAACCCTAATTTAAAAACTTTAAAAACACAGAGGGGTGAGCGCCATCCCATCTTCACTTATTAAGCAGCTGAGTGTGAAGCCCAGGCATCACCAAGCCCCTCGGTGATTTTAATGTGCAGCCAGGATTAAGAACTACTGACATACACAGCTCCTTCTCCCTAAGAAGCCTGAGGGATGAACTGCACGAAATCAACTCCGCTCCTTGACATTCCCTCTGCTTGCTCTAGGATACTGTCTCCTGGTGGCACCTTCTTCAGGAAAGGGAGTTTTCAGATTGGGTTAAATCTACTGTAGTCAAATGAGGATTATTTTTATAAGCTAAGAAATCTGAAATGACAGCTTAAAAAATGGACTTTGTTTTAGTTCAGCTGAATTTTCCATCTTGAGAATTACCTGCTCAACAATAGATGCCAGGCGGCCCAGGGCCAGGCCACACTCATCCCCTCGGGTCACCACGGCACTTCCGAGTTTCACCACAATTCTCTTTGCATGCTTCAGCTCACTGCGGTGGGCAAAAGACTTGCCATGTGTACGACTGAGGGGCACAGTGATAAAGGGGATGTTGCTCCAAGAACGGACATGTCTGATGGCTGAGGGCTGAATACGACCTGCAGAACCCAAAGTCAAATGCAAGAAAAAAAGAGAAATACGCGATATAATTTCTCATTGAAAATATGCATGCAAAATAGTAACCAGTTCAGCCACCAAAAAATAGTTTTACCATTCTCAACTGTAGAAAACCAGTATATCAAAAGCCACATCAAGCACGTTTTAGTCCAATATTGTGTGGAGTTTGTGTCCAGTACACAGTACACTCCAATATTGTGGGTCAAGAATTTAAACAAAATCTTTCCTGAAGACATGTTGGCAAAATGTATTAAAAACCTTAAAAATATTCACATCTTTGATTCAGCAATTTCACGTTCAGGAAATTTATTTTAAGGAACTAATCAGAGATAGAGACAAAGAAATTTATCAGCAGGCTATTCATCAGCATTATTTATAACAGGAAAAATCAGAAGCAGAGTAAATGTTCAAAAACAGGCAGGAAGATTTAACATTTTTAGAATTTTTAATAATATGGGACAAATGTTGTTTCACATACATTTCTAAATGCATACAAAAAGGTAAATAAATAAAAATATTAATCTCATTTTGTCTCATGATGATATTATGGGTGACTTATTTTTCTTTATTCATATCTATGTTTTCCAAACTTATGCAGCAAAAATGTATTGCTTTCATAGCCAGAAAAATATGTGTGCTTTTAAAGAAACCACATTGCTATAAGGGTCTGATTAGCTAAGACAATATAAAGTAACTGGTATAAGTAATAAAAAATCATAACTAATCTCCCTCTAAATTTTCTCTCAAATAGGGCAGCAAGAATTCAGATGTCTATAACAAGGATACAAAAAACTGGATAGCTTTCTGAAGTAATGTTGGAGTCAGATCCTTCTTTGTATCCCTGTGGACATCTGCCCCTAATCAATTCTTTCCTGATGCTTCTTGTAACACTGAACAAGATTTCTAAGAAACCAAACAAAAACAAACAAATAAACAACCCCCAAAAGAATCCTCACCACAACAAAAACAAAAAACTTGATTAAAAAGCTGAAATTAAGTCACACTTGAACGTCAGGCACTGAACCTCGTTATCACTTCTCGTGAATCCAACTTCCTGCTGACTGCCTTCCCTCACAGAGTTCTCTACGTATCACCACAGACTTAATACATACTGGAATGAGTTACTAAAGTAATCATTCTGAGCCACTTTTCAGACTATTCTTCTATAATTCTATTATTACAGAGTAACCTCCTTCACTTGAATCAACTACTCTTACCTCCCTTTATATTTACAGACAGATTTCTCAGAATTTCTCTACCCAGTGCCTCTATCTCCCGACCACTGACTCCTCTAACTATAACTGAGCACCCGCTGTCTCTGTCTACACTACAAAAATTAGGGTAAAGCAGGCAGATCCCTATCCTCATGGACTGGAAGATCACTGTGTTTCTCCTCCCTCTCTACCTCCTTCACACACAAACATGAGAAAGAACATTTTAAATGAAGTCATGAAGAGTCCTTTCTCTCCTCTCTTAAATAACCATTTCTTTAAGTGACAATGTTTCAGATCTGTGGCAATTAAAGAAAGACGGTATGGTCTTTTTTCACAACAGACTTGCAGTCTGGTTTCCAGCAGACAGCTGCACAGTAAGCCCATCAGCTGGGATAGAACTGGAGCCTGACACTCTTGCTGGACCTGTTCCTGGTGAGGGAGTCCTAGGACCCAAAGGACCGGTGTGTTGTGGGGGCTGTTCCCTGGACAGCTTTCTTTCTTCATCAGGTTCATCGATATAGGTACCCGGGCCTAGTCTTCAAGGATACTATCCTAAGCAATACACACACCTGAGTCTAAGCATAAAAGCTGTATACCTGATAGTCTTGGCCACACTGACTTGATGAAGGAAGGGGTGTAGAGGGAGAGACTTACTCTCCTGGAGTTTGGACCTGTGATCGTCAGTGGCTGTATGCAGCGCTCAGAGCTGTACCATGTCGCATGCATCTCTCTTGACAGCTCTCAAGGCCTGGTGGCCACTTTTCTCTCCTGTGCATTGCAGGACATGTCCTGGCCTAGAGAAGTGCTGCGCATGGGTGGGGCAACCTGAGAGGGCACCTCAGGGACACAGGTAGTGGCAAGCACTTAAGTCCTAGCAGGCCAGGTTAGCATAAATGAAACTCCTGATCCATAGTCTGTATCAGCATGGCTGAGGTGGGTGGCATGGCTTGGTGCCAGGCAGTCAAGGGTCACTCTGGCGACAGGCAACTGGGTCACAGCACATCAGGTTTAAGGAAAGGTTCAAGAAGAGGCCACATCTATGAACAAGGTTTTAAGCAAATAAAAGCTCAGTCACATCCAGCGGGCTCCGCACCAAGGAGCATTCTATGGGGCCCAGGGCTTTCCCAGGTTTCCTATTCTGTGACAATGCGGTCACCCTTCTAGATTGATCCCATCTTCCTTGAGGACATTTTTTATGTTCTGGAGTGTATTATACTTTTTGGGGTTCATATGAAGGACTGAGAAGGCCTTGATTAGTTAGGAAAAATCCACAGCTTCTGAATAGATAATCTCTTCCCATCTTCTAAGGACCTTTAGGCCCCAAGTCTCAAAGAAAAGCCATCTACTCCTGTTAAGGATGAAGGGATATCAAGGTACATATGTATACACATGTGCTGGGGGGAGGGGTTGCCCATATTCATCAAAAGTGCCACGAGTCACACTTCAAGGGAGAAGCCCTTTAGCTTTTCAGCATCAGAGTCCTAATACTCAGTAATGAGGCTGTGTTTCAGGCCTCAACAGGAAGGGACCTGGACATGGTTTCTATCTCCCTTTCTGCCCTTCCACTTCTCTCTGTTTGTATCTATATGCTTTCTCATTTGCCTTTTCTCTTTTTTGCTCTTCTGCTCATCATGGTCAGTGAACATGGGGCTCCAGAAATAACTGAATACAAAGAAAAATCTAGGGATAAGATCACAAAGTGTCTCCTGTGAATGAGTATAATAAGAATAAACAATAATATCAACAATAAAAACCCTAAAGTGAATAGTTACTATATACCAGGAACTGTGTTAAAACTATTCCTACACCTTATACAGAGGCACAGGAAATATGAAGGGAGGGTCTGACTCTGGAGTCAGACTTCCTGGGTTGGAATCTCAACTCCTTCACTCACTTGCTGTTACTTCATTTTCCTCATAAGGTTTTTGTGGAGGATGAACAGGGACTGGCACAAAGTAAACACTTAATAAATATTAGGTGATATATAAAAATGTATTAGCTATGACTATCATCATCATCTTTCTGAATTCTCATGAGTTAAGACTCAGGAGTTAGGTATTACTACACGTTAGTTTTTATTATTCAGTTCAGTTCAGTCGCTCAGTTGTGTACAACTCTTTGCAACCCCATGGACTGCAGCACACCAGTCCATCACCAACTCCCGGAGTTTACTTAAATTCATGCCCACTGAATCGGTGATGCCATCCAGCCATCTCATCCTCTGTCGTCCCTTTCTCATCCTGCCTTCAATCTTAGTCTCATTTTATACATAAGGAAGCTGCGGCTCAGAAAAGTTGAGTAACTTATCAGCATTATCAGACTGCAAAAATGGCCACAATACTTGAAGCTGTTCCCATCCACAGGTGGAATCTATTTTCTCCTCTCCTGGCCCTATGACTTGCTTTGACCAATACAGTGCCCCAGAGCCTAGCTGTTTGCAACACTGTTTACAAGCCTGATTTAACTTTGGCGAGATCCAATTTATCAGTTTTCACTTTATGGGCTGTACATGCGTGCTAAGTCTCTCTAGTCGTGACCTACTGTTTTCTACAAGCCTGTTTAAAACACGCCTGGCTCTGTATAAAATCTGAGCTTAGGTCGCAGAGACCTTGGCACTCCCAAGCTTGCTGTTCTTGGGAAGCACCATGTGAAGAAGCCATGGATGGCCTGCTGTAGCATGGGAGACCATGTGGAACAGAGACAATCTGTCACCCCAGCAGACTCCCCCCAGCCTTCAACAATCAACCCTGACCTGAGCCAAAGTTGAGAGCTGACAAGGACATGGAACCACTGTGTAGCTGAGCCTGATCCAAAATGCCAGCTCATGGAATTGTGACCTAAATCCATAGCTGTGGTCACTAAGTAAGTAGCAAAGGTAGTTTTCAAACACAGAGAGCCTAGTTTCAGACCCTCAGCTTTTAAACTTTACACTCTTCTTTGCATGAAAGCTTCCCTTGTGGCTCAGACGGTAAAGAATCTGCCTGCAATGTGGGAGATACAGGTTTGATCCCTGGGTCAGGAAGATCCCTTGGAGAAAGAAATAGCAAACCACTCCAGTATTCCTGTCTACAGAATTCTATGGACAGAGGAGCCTGGTGGGCTACAGCCCATGGGGTCACAAAGAGTTAGACATGACTGAACAACTACACTTGCATGAATGGGAAACAGATTTTTCCAATGGTGATAAGTTTCATTAGCTGGTAAGCAAGTCCTCTTATAGAAAGGTTTTGAGATTTGTTGATAACATTTAGGTGTTATCAAGGAGACAAGTAATTCAAAATATCATAAACAGCCTTTGTAACTAGACCTCTATAAGCAAAAAAGAAAAAAAAAAGAATCTTGACCTAACTATCACACCTTACACAAATATTAATTCAAAGTGGATCATGGGACTTCAATGTAACCACAAAACTTGTGGTAAAGAAAGAATCCGCCTACCAACGCAGGAGATGCCAGTGACTCGGGTTCGATCCCTGGGTCAGGAAGATCCCCTGGAGGAGGGTATGGCAACCCACTCCAGTATTCTTGCATGGAGAATCCCACGGACAGAGGAACCTGGTGGGCTATAGTCCATGGGGTAGAAAACAGTGGGTCATGACTATAGGGACTCAGCATACACATGCAATCCATAAAGTGAAAAACTGATAAATTTAGTCTCATCAAAGTTAAAAACACAAAGATCACTTCCCTCTACGAAAGACCCTGTTAAGGGACTGAAATGGCAAGCTACAAACTGGGAGAAAATATTTTCAAGGCACAAATCCAACCAAAGACTAGTATCTAGCAGACATTAAAAAACTCAAAGTTCAAAAGTTAGAAAACCAAACGATCCAATTAAAAATGACATTTCACTGATGAGGATATTCAGATGGCAAATAAGCACATGAAAAGATGCTCAATCTCATCAGCCAACAGGGAAAAGGAAAACCACAGTGAGATATCATTATATATCTATCAAAATGGATAACAAAAAAGAGTGGCAACATCAGATGCTGTTGAGGATGAAGAGAAAGTAGATCACTCACACACTGCTGGTGTGAATGTAAAGCGGTACAGCCACTGCAAAAACAGTTTGCCAATTTCTTATGAAACTACCTACCACACTGCATTGAGCAGCTTCACCTGCAAGCAACAAATTCTGGTAAATTCTCTTTTCATTTCCATTCTGTTATGAATATTTTCTAATTTTCCTTCTTATGGTTAGATATACCCATCATTTAAAAGTGGACATTTAATTTCCAAATACATGGGGTTTTTTAAGTATCTTTAATATTAATTTCTCATTTTGATACTAATTTCTCATTTAAATGTTTTCTTCTCTGCAATCCTCCTCTGTGTTTTTTCAGTCTTCTAACTTTACTGAGGCTTTCAATGGCTTTCAGGGTGATCTCTTTTGTCACACTACACTTGAAAATATGTGAGTTATTTTCAAATATCTTTTGATATTGATTTCTAACAGAATTCCATAGAGATAAGAGAACAGACTCTGTATGATTTAAATACCTTTAGACGATGAACTTTTTGCACCTTGTTTTATATCCCTGGATATCTTTCAGTGTCTCCTAGTTATAGTCTATGGGAACTTGAACAGGATTTGTATCCTACTATTCTGTGAAAATTGTGTAAATCTTAATTATGTTGAATTCATTCATGGTGCTTTTCAGGCATACCATATCCTTCTACTTTTCTGTATATTCACTCTATTAATTTTTAAGAGTGATATTGAAACTCCAACTAAAAATTTATCTACTTAAAAAATTTTTAAATATAATGGAACTACAAGTAACTTTGTTCTATATTTTCCAAGTCTCCTGTAAATGTGTTAAGCATACTTTCATAATTTAAAGAATAAAAAAGAGAGAAAAAAACTAACTACCACAGGCAACCAACATACAAGCCGGAAACTGAACTACTGGACATTTATCCCAAATAACCACAACTATATTCACACAAAATCCTGTACACAAATGTTCACAGCAGTCTTATTCACCACAGACAAAGAAAGTAACCAGATGTCCTTCAGTGATGAATGGTTACACTAACTGTGGTACCCCCATACCACTAAATACTATTCAGTCATAAAAATGAACACAGTGATACAGACAACAAGAATCTCCAGAGATTTATGCTGAGTAAAAAAAGTCACCCCCAAAGGTCAGATACTGTATGATTTTATTTACATAACATTTAAAAATTATAAAAATGAAAAAAAAAATTATAAAAATGGAGAACAGATTATAGGCTGCCAAGGGTTAGGGATAGGAAGGAGGATGGCTAGATAAGAGAAACTGAAGGATTCTGTAGTGATGGAAATCTTAACCTGCTTCTGTCCACATTGATACCCTGGTTGAGATACCGGGATAACTAGGTCTAAGTGCTCTCTTTGTATTCATTCTTAAAGCTGCAAGTGAATCTATAATTATCTCAAAATTAAACACTTCATTACAAAAAAAGGGAATGAACAAAAATAGCCTGCAAAAAATCTTGCGGGATTAAATAAAAGTAATATTTTATCTTTAAAAATCTTTTTAAATTTTGAGGGTTTTGACATGCCAGAAGATATAAAATTAATGTACACAACTTCATGAGTTTGCAGCTAAGTATACACTTGTGAAACCACTGCCATAATCTATGCCATAACCCGTCTATCCCCTCCAAAAACTTTACTTTATTGATAAATACAAACACAGCAATTCAGCAGTATGCTGCTTCCCTGCTTACTGTCTTTGTCCAATTCTGCCAAATAACAGTTTTTTTCCTTTTTAAAACTTTGTTTTCAAACACTCTTGGACCAAACCTCCCACATACTTATGTTTCCTAGGATACCTACGAGATCTGGAGAGTACTGTGGACTGGACCCAGGGCAGGAGACGCTGAGGGAAGGACTGGAACCCAGAGCGGCAGACTTGACTCAACATGCTGTGAGGTGGTCACTGACCAAGGTATCTGCAGAATTCATTTTTTAAAAATAAATTATCAAAATACTAGATAGTTCATTTTACTTTCATCCACCTCCCCACACCAAGAGTAAAAGCTTGACTCTCCTGATCCAAATTCTGTATTAGAGGAACTCCTATCTCTTCTACATACAGAAAAGAGAAAAACAAACGGCGCCCCAAGCTCTGACTCTATTCTTCCTTGTTTAGGACCATCTTAAGTTTTTTTTTCTGTTCGTTTTTAATAAATTTATTTCTATTTTTTGGCTGCAGTAGGTCTTCACTGCTGTGCATGGGCTTTTTCTGGTTGTGGCGAGTGGGGGTTACTCTTCATTGCAGTGCATGGACTACTCATTGTGGTGGCTTCTCTTGTTGGGAAGAGTGGGTTCTAGGCACGCAGGATGCATTACTTGTGGCATGCAGGCTCAGTAGTTGTGGTGCACAGACTTAGCTGCTTCGAGGCAGGAGGGATCTTCTTGGACCAGGGATCAAACCCATGTTCCCTGCATTGGCAGGTGGATTCTTAACTACTACACCACCAGGGAAGTCCCAGGACCATCTTAGTTTTTATGGAAAAAAATGGGAACTAAGTATTATGAATACTTTGAGTGACAAAAAACATCTTCAAGGTATAATGTTTATCTACTGATATTAATCTTCACTACAATTTCTACACCATTAGGGAGTCTTCAACCAATCAAAACACAGATTCCATATTCCATAAGCAGCCACCTTTACCTTCCTTCTCTCATCTCCCAAAAGAACTCTGAAAACCACATATTTGAAATATCAGCTTGATCTCTGCTGACAAAAAGAGAGGGAGGAAAGGTCGGAGATGGCGGCTTTGTCTTTCTTCTTGCTGTCCAGAGGAATCCAAAGCATACTCTTCAATCCCTGGAGGGAGTGGCAACACCTGTAAATGGTTGGCATCTGGAACGACCCTGGGCACACCTCATGGAGGATGAACACATAGCTAGTTTTCAGAGCTGGGTTGTGGGTATTTTCCCACTTGCAGGTCAAACTTAAGATTTTATAAAAAGAATAGTTTATTTCACAAAAAGGCAGGAGGCTTCTTCCTATGTATGTGTATATTAATATATAAATATACTCACACAGAGAGACTATGCCATTCATTATTTCAGCTCTTACACTACAGGGACATGGTTGTTTTCAGGGGATAATAAAAATCCTTCCCATCTTGCTTCTGGGCCTCCTTTTAACTTCTGCTCTACGTGTTAACAGATATATTCCAACTCTCTTACACATGCCTCAGGGTGTTTAAACATGCCTAAAAAGACTAGCATTTTGCCCCAAAGTGAAGAGAAACAAGGAATGGTTAATGTTCTTCAATTTATACTGCACAAAGGTACAGAAAGAAGAGAGAAGAGACTGGCAGGATACATCTGTCATACAAAATATGCATCTATATATGCAAGAGAAAGTGTTAAGTGCTGTCTTTGTTGACTTCAGTGTTTGTGACAGTAAGGAAAGTTCCAAGAGAAAATTATTTGCATAATACTGAAGCATGCTATGAGGCCATGATTTATGTTTGCTGCTTATACAAATTCCTTCTGAAATTGCTGCTAAACAATTATTTATACATGAATTCACCAAAATAATTCTAGTAGAGCCAAAAGGGTAAAACAATCAAATAATGACCCTAAAATTCTAATTTCATCATCTTCACAAACTTTCCCCAGCAACCCTAGCATTCAAAGTTGGATATATTCCTACAGGTTAGTTTCCAACTGGTTCATGCTATTGCTGACTTTCCCAAAAGGATTATAAACTTCCCACCGAAGGCATGGTAAACATGGGAAACAATCAGGCTTTGTGCTTGCTAGCTGTGTGCCTTCCAATCTTTTAAAGTCTCAGTCTCCTCATCTGTAAACCAGGGACAATAACAATAGGACCTCGTGGAATCATTGTGAGAGAATGCAGTAACTGCGTTCCAAGAATGGAATGCCTGGATACAGGAGATGCTCAATAAACATCTACTCTCCTCCATCTGTCTTTTAGGCACTAATGTTATTATATCTTACAACCACTTTCTTCCTTACTTCTTTCAGGACCTGTCACTGGAACAAAGAATTTCATAGTCTCTGATGGGCAGACATAGTCACAAATTATACTTATTGACTATTTATCTCTCTCTTATCTATGAAAAACCGAAAGCTCTGAATGTTTAAGGTCAGTCAGTTATCACGTTGACGACTGATGTAGAAACCAGGCCTCCTGGCCTCTCCCATCACCTCTGCCTGATCCCGCCCTCACTGCAAAAGATAGTTTATCCTGCCAGAATTTATTATGCCCTCGTAAGATAGCTAGCTAATCCCAGGGAGCAAAGGGTATGTGTGTCTGTCTAGACCCCATGTCATCAAATGAAAAGTTCCCATGTTTTGACTCAGGACATTTCTCAAGTACTTCTTTACAGGTTCTGAACAGATAGTCCTTATCTTACTTACTTGAATAGAGAACTGAACTTTAGTCTGAACAAACGTCGCCCAGAAATACAGGCTTGCTATATGGTTCACCAGTTAAAGACAAAGCCCCAATGATAAACCTCACCTCCTCTAGAGAGAAGAACGGAGATGGGGGAGGGGGGTGGATCTGGGTCGGCCCAGCCCTGATGAGCCACGGAAAGAATTATCCACAGACCTCCCGCCACACTGCAAAAGGCGGTAGTGAGCGAGCTCTCCTGCTGCGGGGTCGGGGGTGGTTATCGAGAGGGAATCACGAAGGCCCAGGCAGGCCGCGCGGGACTGCACACATAGGCCCCTGACAGCTGTGTGGGCAGTTACAAGCAGGGTGAAACCCCACCACTCATGCAGGTGCACTTGAAGCTGGTTCCGGGATCCCGGGCCGAGAAGGCATCAGGCGCTGGGTCTTCAAGCTTCCATATGGATCAGTTTCTGCATCTGGGTGTATCCGAGGGGGTCGGGGAGTTCGAGTGCCCACAGCCCCCGCAGCCCTTCAGCCTCCGCGCGCCGGCGTGTGGCGATGCAGCGCGCTCTGGGAGGCCCAGCCGGCCGCCATCCCTCCGCGCGCCCACACCCACTTACGGGTCCGACCCCCGTGACTCTGCTCCCGCTCAGGCCGCGCGCCCCGGCAGTCCCCACGGTCGCCCGCGACCCGGCGCGCACACCTTCCCTTGCCTCAGCCCGGGTGCCCCCTCAGCCCTCACGCAGGCGCCGGCACCTCGCCATCCCCGCCACCGTCCCCGCCTTCTTTGTGGCCCGCTGGTACCTGCCTCGCCTCAGCCGCTGGGCCCCACCACCCGGCCCACACTCCACGCCACGCGTCTCTCGCGCCGGCTTACTCCCCTTTTTCTTCCGTCCACGTCCCGCAAGATGACGTTACGTCAGCAGCGCTGGAGTAAACCCAGGCCGCAAGGCCTCCGCTGTTGACGCGAGGAGGCTGGCTGACCCCGAGCTGCGCTGCGGCAATGGCGTAGGTGCGTTTGGAGAATCGGGCCCGCGCTCCACGTGGCGAGCCCCGCCCGCTGAGGCCCGCAGACGCCAGGGGGCGGAGCTCGAGTGCTCTGTGTGAACGTCCACGTCCCAGCGGCAGACCCGGACAGGGGCTACGGAGAGTCGCCCCTCGGGCCTTCCCTGGGAAGCAGAAAGGACGCCTGGATTCCTCAGCTGCTGGTAGATCCCATACGATGTGTTTGCCAGTATTGATCGTTGTATCTCAGCCACATCTCGGTAATAGATTGGATCAGTTTGCACCTGAGGATCTCGCACTCCAAGCAAACTAATGCTGTTTAAATGGAAATATTTTGACAGAGATTAAATGATTTGCCCACTAGTCGCCTGGAGCTTTTCCCAAGGGTCCCAGCCCAACTGTCGTTTAGCAAGGGCATTGGTGAGGCTACTGTATTTTAAAATAGTAGTATTTAATCCCTGACAGTTGGATTCACCCTTAAAATTAGAGTTCGGACTCTTTCCTTTTCTACTTGCAGCGTTTTCCTCAAAGGGCATGTTTCTGCATAGATAGGCCTAGACGTAGCGCTGGGCATGTAGGTGATTGGGGTTGGCAGAACACTTTGGTGGAGGTTTTGTTAGGAAGGCATCTTGCCGATTGTGGGGTAGTTTCTGAGAACAATGCTGAGCCTATTCCTCATTCATTAAACTTTGGCTACTTTGTGGCAGGCATTCCCTAGGTTCGGAGGAAAACATGGTCACCTTATGGGAGAGACAGACATGTGAGCAAATGATTACACTATTTGATTAATGTTAGAGGAGGGGTGTCTGGGGATTCAGGGAAGTCTTTGGAAAGAGTAGACATTCGAATTGGGGGAAGCGGGGAGCAGGATGGCAGGAGGAAGACGGGAATGGACTATCTGGAGGCAGGAGACGCCCTGTGAGGAGAGGCTACATGTGGGACGTGACAGGAGAGGTGTTTGGGGGAGGGAGAGGGGGCGCTTGTAAAATTTCTGTGACACGCCAAAGAATTTGAATCTTTTCATCCTCAAAGTTAGAGAACCCTGACTTTCAAAGTACTGGAGGGACATGATCAGCTTTGTGTGTCTGAAATGAGTAGAGAGGGGTTTAAGCTGGGAGCTCACTTAGCCTATTGCAAAGGCCCAAGTAAGAAATGATGACTGGGGAAAGGGCTCCAGCAGCAGACAGGGAGCATAAAGGAGGGAGAGCTGACTTTGTTCACTACTTGGAAGAGGGAGAATGAGAGACAAGGAGGTGGTTGTTGCTGTTCAGTCGCTGAGTTGTGTCTGACTTTGTGACCCCATGGACTGCAGCAAGCCGGGCTTTCTTGTCCTTCACCATCTCCCTGAGTTTGCTCAAACTCATGTCCATTGAGTCGGTGATGCCGTTCAACCATCTCATTCTCTGTCATCTCCTTCTCCTCCTGCCTTCAATCTTCCCAGCATGGGGGTCTTTTCCAATGAGTTGGCTCTTTGCATCAGGTGTCCAAAGTATCAGAGCTTCAGCTTCAGTCCTTCCAATGAATATTCAGGGTTTATTTCCTCTAGGATTGACTGGTTTGATCTCCTTGCTGTCCAAGGGACTCTCAAGAATCTTCTCCAACACCACAGTTCAAAAGGATCAATTCTTCAGCGCTTCTTTATGGTCCATCTCTCACATCTGTACATGACTACTGGAAAAACCATAGCTTTGACTATACGGACCTTTGTTGGCAAAGTGACATCTCTGTCTATGTTTGTCATAGCTTTTCTTCCAAGAGCAAGCGTCTTTTAATTTTATGGCTGCAGTCACCATCTGCAGTGATTCTGGACTCCAAGAAAATAAAGTCTGTCATTGTTTCCACTTTTTCCCCCATTTATTTGCCATGAAGTAAGAAAAGTTATGACTGACCTAGATAGCATATTCAAAAGCAGAGACATTACTTTGCTGACTAAGGTCCATCTAGTCAAGGCTATGGTTTTTCCTGTGGTCATGTATGGATGTGAGAGTTGGACTGTGAAGAAGGCTGGGCGCCGAAGAATTGATGCTTTTGAACTGTGGTGTTGGAGAAGACTCTTGAGAGTCCCTTGGACTGCAAGGAGATCCAACCAGTCCATTCTGAAGGAGATCAACCCTGGGATTTCTTTGGAAGGAATGATGCTGAAGCTGAAACTCCAGTACTTTGGCCACCTCATGCGAAGAGTTGACTCATTGGAAAAGACTCTGATGCTGGGAGGGATTGGGGGCAGGAGGAGAAGGGGACGACAGAGGATGAGATGGCTGGATGGCATCACTGACTCGATGGACGTGAGTCTGAGTGAACTCCGGGAGTTGGTGATGGACAGGGAGGCCTGGCGTGCTGCGATTCATGGGGTTGCAAAGAGTCGGACACGACTGAGCGACTGAACTGAACTGAATGGGACTGTATGCCATGATCTTTTTGAATGTTGAGTTTCAGGCCAGTTTTTTCACTCTCCTCTTTCACCTTCATCAAGAGGCTCTTTAGTTCCTCTTCGCTTTCTGCCATAAGGGTGGTGTCATCTGCCTATCTGAGGTTGTTGATTGCAAATCAAATCTGGTGGTGCTACAGCATTTAGGAAATAGATGAGGGGAATAGTTCTTTTGGGTGAAGGATGAGAACACCAAACGTGTTAAGTTTTGAGCATTTTGGATTTAAAGCAGAAGACACAAAAGAAATAAAACTGCCCTCCAGAAGTTTCAGTGGGTACTTCAGCTTTTAAGAGTCTATGAACTTAGAACAAAATAGGTATCTGCTGGTATAGCTAAAGCCATTAGCTATAGCTTTGGCTGTAGCTTTCTCCACTATAGAAAGAGTGGGACAGAGGCTTTCTCCACTCAGGAAGTTCTGTTCTTAATGTGTCGTGGTGGTTCAGACAGTAAAGAATCTGCTTGCAGTGCAGGAGACCAGGGTTGGATCGCTGGGTCGGGAAGACCCCCTGAAGAAGGGGATGGCTACCCACTCCAGTAATCTTACATGGAGAATCCCATGGACAGAGGAGCCTGGTGGGCTGAAGTCCATGGGGTCGCAAAGAGTTAGGCACAACTGAGTGACTAACATTTTCACTTCAAACCACACATCACCTTAAACAGTAATGGCTTGTCTGCTTTTCCTGCTAGAATATAAGCTCCTAAGAGCAGGAAAGTATATTCCTGGCACATAATGGCCAATAAATACTTAATAAATGAATGAATTTAATTTCTTTGGGCTTAGTAATACTGTCCTTGTCTACTTTCTATACTTGCCTGTATTCTATATAGTATATTCTACATATACTAGCCTACAGCATTGCTAGGATCAAATATGAAAATTCTTTAACATGGCCCAAACATTTTGTTTGTTTTCATTACTATGTTACTGTTAATATTCTACTCCACCAATAAAGATGAGTGGGAAACAGGACTGTGGATTGGGAAAAATCAAATACCAGAATTATAATCGTTTGCCTCTTGAAAGAAAGAAAGGAAATAAAAATAGTGAATATAAGTAAAAAAAAAAAAAAGAAATCAAGGAGAATAGTTTAGCCATGGTATCTTTCCTGAATGTGACTTAAATTAAAAAAAGATTCTCTTTTGATTGGAGGGATTTTTGTCTCAGCAAGTGGAAATAGGGCTAGATATGACCAGAAAGTTACATAGGAAGTGGCTTATTTAGAACCCAAGTATAAGGCAGGGTTGAGGACTGCTTCTTCACATGCCAGAGAGTACTGCTGCTGCTGCTGCTGCTAAGTCGCTTCAGTCGTGTCTGACTCTGTGCGACCCCATAGACGGCAGCCCACCAGGCTCCCCTGTCCCTGGGATTCTCCAGGCAAGAACACTGGAGTGGGTTGCCATTTCCTTCTCCAATGCATGAAAGTGAAAAGTGAAAGTGAAGTCGCTCAGTAGTGTCCGACCCTCAGCGACCCCATGGACTGCAGCCCACCAGGCTCCTCTGCCCATAGGATTTTCCAGGCAAGAGTGCTGGAGTGGGGTGCCGTTGCCTTCTCCACCAGAGAGTACTAGGTTAAAGCTATCTTAGTCCCATGCTCTTTACTTGTAATAGAAGCTTATTCAAACAAAACAATTTACTGGAAAGAAGTTTTCAAAAGCAGGAGGTAAAATTGGATCTCTTAAGAGGTGGATACAAGGAACTAGAAGCTGGGAACCAAGACTCTCCCTTATCTCTGGGTTTCCTATTTACACTTATATCTGCACATCTGCTTCTCTTTTTCTCTTTTTAAGATACACTCTTCATTAGTGAACACTGGTAAAAAATGGCTTCCTCGGCCCTAAAATATCTTCAGTGCCTATTCCCCACTGACTTTTAGACTTGGTCCTAGTTTCATATTCCTAGAGAGAAAATCTTACTGGCCTAATTTGCCCCAGGTCTCCATTTTTGGTCTAGTCAGCTGTGGCAGGGAGAGGAGGGGTCACGCAGACCCCTCTCTGTCAAACACAGCAGAGCTCTATGTGATGGGGGATTCTCAGAGAAAGGGGAGTAGGCTAGACCAGTAGACATGTTATATGAGCTGGCAATGTTAGGACAAACACCTAAACCAGTTTTGGCCAGACTATGGAATATCCTTTGTAGTTTCACAAACCAGGCTGAACATCAGAAGCACCAGAAAGGCTTTTAAAAAGATACAGATTCTTCTAGCAGGTGAATTAGAATTTCTAGATGCAGGGCCTAGGAATCAACATTTTTAAAGAACCCCAGATTATGATGTGACTACTTTTGGGAACTCCTGCTTTAAAAGGCAAGCTTAAATGTCAAGCAAACAAATACATCAACAGAAATGGGAAGTTATTCATAAATAAGAAACATCCCTATATATGATAAACAGGGAGGGTTTTTTCCTGAAAAGCAAATTATTTTTTTTTAAATACAGTTTTATTTTCTGATCATAAAAATCAGAAATGCTTATTAAAAGAAAGATTCCCATTTTAGACATGCTAGTCTTTCAGACTTTTGTCTGTCTCTTGCCTGGAAAATCCCATGGATGGCGGAGCCTGGTAGGCTGCAGTCCGCGGGGTCGCGGACAGTCGGACACAACTGAGCGACTTCACTTTCACTTTTCACTTTCATGCACTGGAGAAGGAAATGGCAACCCACTCCAGTGTTCTTGCCTGGAGAATTCCAGGCATGAGGGAGCCTAGTGGGCTGCTGTCTATGGGGTCGCACAGAGTCGGACACGACTGAAGCGACTTAGCAGCAGCAGCAGTCTTTCAGACTTTTGTTTGTCTAAGTACATATGTATAAATATTTTTGTTTTACAAAATTAGGACTGTAAAGTATATGTACTATTTCATGGCCTATTTTATTCACTAAAAATAGATCATGAGTATTTTCATATGGCAATAAGGACTGGTGTAGTCAATTTTCAGTGGTTGTACGACATTTCAATCTATGGTTGCATCATAGTTAACTAATCCCCTATTGTTGGGACATCCCCCCACTCCATATTTAACAAATGGAATTGTTGGGTTAAAGTTTATGAACATTTTTAAGGCTTTTGATACATATTAAATAGTTATTTGCCCCTCTCTCCAAGTGTCTACCAGTTTACATTCTGTCTAAAAGTATTTGAGAGTACCTGTTTTTCTACACCTACAATGGACTACCTGGGATTTCAGTTTCGTTCTATCCAGATTGTACATACTCCTTTACAGTAAAACTTGTTCCTTAAATTGAATACAAGATTACAGCAGAGGACTTGTGCAGTGAGAGATGTTGTGTATAAATAAAGGGAGGCAAGAAGACTGCATTATTCTTTAGATGAGAATAAAGTTTCACTTAGGTCTGTTATAAATAAGAGGAGTGACTGAAGATAAGATCACCATAAAATCTTATCTATGTTAATTAAGCAGCTTTCGAATTGGAATCTTGGCTTATAAACTAAACTTGGCTTATAAATCAAATTAGCAGAGAGGTAGAGAGGAAAAGAATACTTGGGGGCATTCCTGCCTTGGAAGAGCAGATGTGCTCACTTCTGGTATAAGATCCATTAACTACAAATTGGCACTTATCAAGAGCATTGCCAGTGACTGAACAACAGAGGCATGTGCCATCTGCCTGTGCGGAGACTGAACCCCATGCTGCTGTAGCCGATGACCTTCAACAACCCCCGAGGGAGTTCAGGGTGAAGGGGGGCACTCTGTGCTCCAGGGAATCTGGTGGCACAGGTCTTTAGATAGTTGGATATTTTTAGGAATAGATTTTATGATCTCAATCTCCTCATATCTAGAGAAGCCCTAAATCCCTTCATGGTGACATCAGACCCTCATGACTAACAAAAAGCCTTTTGTAAAATGAGTGCTTCATGGTACTGAACTCCCCCTTCACCAAAACCTTATATATTTCTTTCTCCCACTGCCGCTTTGGAGCAGTCTCTCAGAGCTATCTGAGGCTGCAGTCCTCATTTTGCCCCAAATAAAACTTAACTCACAACTCTAAAGTTGTAAATCTTTTTTTTGTCGACAGATCTCATATACTATAGTTTAAAAAGGTATGGTAGATCACAATGAGACCATTTTATACCCATTATCCAGGATGGCTAAAATAAAAACAACAGCAAAAGGATGTGGAGAAGCTGGAACCCTCATATATTGCTGGTGGCACAGCCACTCTGGAAAGTAGTGTGGCAGTTTCTCAGTAAATTAAACATAAAGTTGCCAAATGGCCTAGCAATTCCACTCCTTCAGAAAGGTCCTCTGTTTTCCTAAATGCTGCCCTCTGGTCATGAGTAGGTGAGGATCTGTTTAGCCAAAATAAGCAGGCTGCTTTAGAACTTCCCATGGGGAAAACTGAAATCTGATTCTTCTCCTTTCTTCACTCAGTCTCTAGGTTGAGAACTCCAAGCAGTAAGAGACACAGGATAATAATGGCAAAGATGGAGCCTTTTTGAGAGCCTTCTCCTCTGCTAAATGCCATTTTGAAGGGAAAAAAGAAGTCAAATGGATATTTCCAGTCCATTCTGGGTTGGCCTCTTGGAGGCTCTGGCTTCTGGGTAATGTCCACAAAGGTCACCACAGTTTTCAAAGGTACTTCTGTTTCAGGCTGGGAATCCTGCAGGAAGAATGTCCATGACAGGTCAGTGCTTAGCACCCATTCAAATAGCCCTCCAATTTGAATGTGATTATTACTTCCCTGAATAAAGACCCATAACAAACTGCTATGCAGTTCTCTTTCTGAGACACAGGAAATTACTTACTTAGCAACAGTTGCACCACAACTATGAACACTTACACCTACCAAAAGACTAACTCCAGCTTCCCCCGGCTGGAGAGCTGGCCTGATAACAGAGAAGCCACTGCTTCTGTTACATGTTTAGCAGCTCTACCTTATCATCTCCCAAACGGCTCCAGGCTCTGAAACAGTACACGTGTACTAGTGCATGTAGTAGTAGCAATTTTCTTCCTTCTTCAGTTGTAGAAACATGAAACTTCATGGAAAAGGTAAAGAGCTTCAGCAATGTAGATTTTTTTAGAAAAATCAAGATTCACAGAATGTCAGGGTTAGAAAGGATCCTCCTAATCACCCACCAATTCAAGTCAAATGAAAACGATGCTCCCAGGAAAAGGGACCTTGTCAAGCTGACTCAAGTATCTAATCTAGCAGGTGTAGCTTTGGGTAGATATGGTTGCAGCCTGATGACCGGAATTATGTTTATCTAAACTGAATTAATTCCCTTTGTTCCAACTCTGTTCACCAGGCAGACTTTTGATTATAATTTGACAGTAAGTAACTATCTTGTTTCTGTCTTCACTCTGATGCCACATATT
Organism: Capricornis sumatraensis; assembly: GCF_032405125.1. Taxonomy (NCBI): domain Eukaryota; kingdom Metazoa; phylum Chordata; class Mammalia; order Artiodactyla; family Bovidae; genus Capricornis; species Capricornis sumatraensis. The sequence continues at coordinate 17,637,497 of NC_091091.1, forward strand.
ATCTCAGCTTTGGCCTTTGGCAACAGTAAATGTCAGGTTCTAGGAACATAATTTTGCTTGGTATAACCCTTCTACAGATATTTTTAAAATGAATGTGGGGCCAGTGCTGTGATAATTTTGCATGTCATACTAACTCTTTGGACTTTTTTTTAAAACAGTGACATTCATGCAGGGCTTGGTATACAATTAATGTAACTTCTGTGGCTTCCCTGGTGGCTCAGAGGTTAAAGCATCTGCCTGCAATTCAGGAGACCTGGGTTCGATCCCTGGGTCGGGAAGATCCCCTGGAGAAGGAAATGGCAACCCACTCCAGTATTCTTGCCTGGAGAATCCCATGGACGGAGGAGCCTGAAGGGCTGCAGTCCATGGGGTCTCAAAGAGTCGGACATGACTGAGCTACTTCACTTTCACTTTCTGTGGCTCTGAAAGCCCCCACATGCACTCTAAGTACAGCCAGCTTAGGCTGAAGATGCCAAGGGTTTCCTGATTCCAGCCACTGAAGACTGGCTGAGACTAACCAGATTTAAAAAAACGGGGAGGAGTTTATTACTCAAAGTGAAAGAGAGACTGGAAAATTTAAACCAGAGAAATTCTGGATTTCAGGATATATAGAAAGGACAGAGTGAAGTAAGGAACCAAAAATAGGGAAATTACTCTGCATAATGAAATACCTTGCCCCAGTCTGGCTTCAAAATGCTGAGAGATGCTCTTATCCACATACCCTTTAGTTGGGAGCCAGCAGGGTTGTTTTGTTGTTTTTTCTCTTGAGAAAAGTAGCATTCCCAACAAAAAGACAAAAAGACAAAAAGATACTGATATCTGGCAGTCCTATAATCTTGTAAAGGCCCAATTAGTACAAACACAAATAGCAGAGTATCATGTAAATAACTGTATTTACTTAATGGGTTTGTTGTGAGAATTCAATACTTATTTAAAAAATACTTATAAAAAATATTACCAGTGCCTGTCATATAGTAAATGTTCAATAAATGCTTTTCTATTATTATTATCATACAAGAAGATGTAAGTCCACACAATGTTTTGCTTAAATTCTTCTTTATTTTGTAGTTTGTTCTTGGGAACATTCCAAACATGCTCCTATTTTACTTTTTGTAGTGAGAGGAATTTAAAGTGTTTCCAAAGCTACATTTATACAATGAAAAGTCATTTTGACAGTTCAGTTCAAACTTCAGAGAGCCTTCACTTCAAGGTGTAGAAACATAAATACCTACCAGCCTAAACAGATAACCTAAATGAGAGAAGTGGGGCAGGTAAGGGTGGGTAGCTGCAGGCTGTGTGAAGGAAGTATTTTATTAGTGGCAATCACATTCAGTATGACTTCCCTGATAGCTCAGTTGGTAAAGAATCTACCCGCAGTGCAGGAGCCCCTGGTTCAATTCCTGGGTTAGGAAGATCACTGGAGAAGGGATAGGTTACCCACTCCAATATTCTTGCTTCCCTTGTGGCTCAGCTGGTAAAGCATCCGCCTGCAATGTGGGAGACCTGGGTTCGATCCCTGGGTTGGGAAGATCTCCAGGAGAAGGGAAAGGCTACCCTCTCCAGTATTCTGGCCTGGAGAATTCCATGGACTGTAGAGTCCATGGTGTCGCAAAGAATCAGACACAACTGAGTGACCTTTACTTTCACCATTTGGTGGCAGATTTTAGGCCATGAAGGAGTGTAGGATCTCTTATCACCAGATTTTCAAGACAAGTCAGAGATCTGGATGTCAAGGTAAAATTTCTTGATTTTTAAATGCTGACACAAATTTAAAAAAACAAAACGCTTTGCAGATCAAACAAAACAAGTCTACAGGCTAAACAGGCTACAGGCTGCTTGTCTGCTACTCAGCTTTAGTTTTATGCCATCATTCAGACACACTGAGCTGACTGACACAGCCTAGGTGAGACCACTGTCAACTACAGACTTTAAAAGGATGGCCCGTGGGGTAAGGAGAAGAACTGCAGAAGATATACCTTCAGCAAAATATCTCCTTAATTAGCTCCTCCTTTTATTACTTTAGACACTTTGGAACATGTATACTAGTTTTCTTTGAATAGGCTCTTGCTATGATGAGAAAAAATTGCACAGAAAGTCCTGAGAGACAGGCCTGTGTGGATAAAGCAAAGTGATTTAAAATTAAGGATAAATAATCAGTATAAACACATAAAGAAAAAATGAGTGCTTATGTGACTTCAGGAGAAAATTTCCATTCAAGACTGCAGTAAAAAAATTTCAATACAGATGATAAAACTGTCTATTATAGAATTATTTGCATTTGCTATTGGAAGGACTGATGCTGAGGCTGAAACTCCAATACTTTGGCCACCTCATGCGAAGAGTTGACTCATTGGAAAAGACCCTGATGCTGAGAGGGATTGGGGGCAGGAGGAGAAGGGGACAACAGAGGATGAGATGGCTGGATTCGATGCACATGAGTTTGGGTGAACTCCGGGAGTTGGTGATGGACAGGGAGGCCTGGCGTGCTGTGATTCATGGGGTCGCAAAGAGTCAGACATGACTGAGCGACTGAACTGAACTGAACTTTCTGTGATATGACACTATTGATTCATAACTCCTTTTACTTTTACAAGGGCATAGTATCATCTTTCATGGAAGCGAGCTTCTCAAGTGAACATTTTTGTATAATCAAAATTACCTTTGCAAATCATTTAAATCACACTAAGTAAAGCCACATGATTTGGCATATCCCAAATCACCCCTCAATATTAATAAATTCACCAGGGTTAAATTTTGCTCCATCACTGGGAATAGAAATTGTGTCTTCAGTTATGCACAAATGAAGCACAACTGAAATTCTCAGCTGTCAACCACTTAGGACAGTTAGATGTGAAAGACTGTAAGTGTGATTTTGTAGAGGGGACAGACTAACCTGAAAAGCTAACCTCTATTAAATACTAGAAAAATACAATGATTAAAAATACCTGGAAAAGACAGAGGCACTGGGTAACGTCAAGGCCTAAGAAAACCAGAGATTCAGGAAAATAAAAAGAACAATCCTGTAGGTGTATTCCTAAACTACACAGGTATTCATGAATACAGTTCATAAATATAAAACAATAGATTCAGTGCCATATCTGTAACAGGTTAAATGAATCTTACAGAAAGAGTTCTGTTTTCTTCAGTAAGCCAACACAGAAAGAATGGAATGTTCACATTAACACAGTTTCTGGTAACGAGTTTTAACACATTTATAGGCATAAAGAGCTAAGGTGCTCAACTGTGTAAGGGAAGAGCTAAAGGTATTTTACTTCTGACTTAAATGTAGTCTCCAGTTTCTCTTCTGGGAGGTAAAATCAATGACTTACAGGTAACAATTTCAATTAGTTTTAATTTCCATTAAAAAATAATAATCTGGCATACCAGTTCATACATGAAGTTCACCAGGACCTAATCATTTTATTTTTGAACTTCCCTTAGCTGTAGGCAGTTGCTAAACTGTCCTAAGGCACATCGTAAACAGCAGGTATATGTTTACTACATATTAAAATTATTTATTTTAATGGAGTACAATCAGCCAAGAACTGATGATTACAAACTAGCCACAGTAGTAACTTTAACAGCAACCAACAGGCTGGAGACTAACAAATGTGTGACTGTCACTGAATACATAGAATGTCATAGAATATCTTTTCTGTGGTTGAATCAAACAGTATATAGTAACTATAGTATGATAATTTAAAACAAAGTAACCTATACTATAGTCATGAAATTTAAAAAAACACGGGGGAAAAAATATAGATTGTATTTACCATGAAAACATGTTAATTTCAGTAACCAGGCAGGGAGGATCTACTTGAAAGTTAATTGTTCCAGCTCATTCTGACCAAACATTAGATTTTGGCTGGTAGCATAAACTGACTCTCAGGAAGTTAAAAAATTAACTGGTCATCAAATGACTGATATAATCTAGGCTTTGCAAGGCTTACCTGTATGGACTGGAATTGGTACAGAAATCGGGCTCCTGACACATGAGCTTGTGGGTTGGACTGGAGGCCTATATATGCCCACAGTATCTGGATCTCCAGGGAAACTGGTATGACACAGCAGGAAGTACAGTGCATAGCCTGCAGGAGAGTAGAGAAGCATCTGATGTAATTGCTGATGGTTGCCTATAGTTATTAATATTTATCATGCATTAAGTAGCTGTTGTTTCTTAAACATTACACAACAACAGAGAAGACAGTGTGGCTTAGGGAAAGGACACAAAAGTTCATAAGAGGTCATGTTATTGTTCAGTTCAGTTGCTCAGTCATGTCTGACTCTTTGCGACATCATGGACTGTAGCTCACCAGGCCTCCCTGTCCATCACCATCTCCTGGAGCTTGCTCAAATTCATGTCCATCAAGTCAATAATACCATCCAACCATCTCATCCTCTGTTGTCCCCTTCTCCTCCCACCTTCAATCTTTCCCAGTATCAGGGTCTTTTCCAATGAGTCAGTTCTTTGCATCAGGTGACCAAAGTATTGGTGTTTCAGCTTCAGCATCAGTCCTTCCAATGAATATTCAGGACTGATTTCATTTAGGATGGACTGGTTGGATCTCCTTGAGTCCAAGGGACTCTCAAGAGTCTTCTCCAACACAACAGTTCAAAAGCATCAATTCTTTGGCACTTAGCTTTCTTTATGGCCCAAGTCTCATATCCATACATGACTACCATGGAAAAACCATAGCTTTGACTAAACAGACCTTTGTTGATAAAGTAATGTCTCTGCTTTTTAATATGCTGTTTAGGTTGGTCATGGCTTTTCTTCCAAGGAGCAAGTGTCTTTTAATTTCATGGCTGCAGTCACCATCTGCAGTGATTTTGGAACCCAAAAAATAAAGTCTCTCACTGTTGCCATTGTTTCCCCATCTATTTACCATGAAGTGATGGGACCAGATACCATGATCTTAGTTTTTTGAATGTTGAGTTTTAAGCCAGCTTTTTCACTCTCTTTTACTTTCATCAAGAACCTCTTTAGTTCCTCTTCACTTTCTGCCAAAAGGGTGGTGTCATCTGCATATCTGAGGTTATTATTGTCCATGATCTTAAAAAAGAAAATATTCTAAAATGGAAATACTAAAATAGAAAATAAAATGGAAATACTAACATAGAGATAAATAAAACACAAATAAGCCGATGTACAATGGTTATAAGAAGTGTTCAGTGAGTGGTGGAGTCACTATTGTGGAATGCCAGAAGCAGCAGCCATTTCCGGTTGAGGATGGCTTCATAGAACCGGGATGAGTAATATGTGATGGAGGAAATGGTGTCTAAAGGAAAATTTAGGTAGAGAGATGGCACATAAAATGGTACGCAACTAGAATAGCACATGCCATTGAGGGGCAGTTACTGATTAAGTACAGTTGTTATGTCTCCTATGTGCCAGGCATGTGTGAGGCACTGACCCTGGGCAGACCACTTGACTGAAGCAATGGATCTGAACACAGGAACAGTAGAAAGATTAAGGAAGGATGTTTCAGGGTTAGATTATGAAGCCCAACTAAGCAGTCTGACTCCAGAACAATTAATTCTAAGATGCAGGAAGGACTGGTGGAAGTGAGGACATAAATCAGGAAGTTACGATAACTTAGCAAAACCAACTATCCTCAAATATGCCTTGCTTTTCTAACTTCACACTTTTTATTTATAGTAAGACTCAGACATTGGCAATAACACGTCTAAACTAGGAACAGGGGAAGACAGACTGTGTTTATGTTCAATTTATTCAAGAACTGTCAAACTCTTTTCAAATTGGCTCTACTATTTTGTAGTCCCACCAGCAATGTCTGAGGGTTCCAATTTCTCCACATTGCTGCCAACTCTTGTTATTATCCATTTTTAAAATTATAGCCATCCCAGTGGTATGTCCTTGTGGTTTTGTATTCCCTTAATGGCTAATGATGTTGACTAACTAATGACCTCTTCATGTGTTTGTTCCAAATATTTTAGAACACTTTTCCTTTCATTTATTCTATCTATATTAGGAAAATTTTTCCATGTTATCAAATATTCTACCAAAATGTGACTTAAAAATGTAAATAGTAGGTTTAAGAACCATAGAGTAAATTCCGCTATAATCTCAGTCCTGTTCACTAACCATTTCTTAATACTCAGCTATGTATCACCCCAAACCACGCTCCCTAGGTATGGCTTTATGAGGTTTAAGAAAACTTAATTTGACTACAGTTGTCCAAAGGCTGCATCAAGTACATGCATCTACTTATCCTCCAAGTCTCACTAAAAGGAAAGAAGTATACAAGGCATAAAGTCATAATAGTGCTGAGAAAGGGAAAGGGGGCCTTTAAAAATAAAATCCAAGAGGAAAGGCCTTCCAAGTCTGAACCAAAATTCAAAAGTTGAAAAAAAGACTGATAAATCTCACAATATAAAAATCAACTTCTGTACGGCATAAAAACCATAAACAAAGTCAAAAGACAAATGAAAAACTGGGAAATAATATCTATAAATCACATAACAGAAAAGAGACAATTTCTCACATACTCAAAGATCTTCTACAAGTCATAAGGCTAGAAATTCAATAAAAATGGCTAGTAATTCAATAAAAAGATATAAATAAATCATAGTGAAGAAAATAAGAATTATTCAAGTGTATGTCAAGATACTCAACCTTACTCAGAATAGGAGAAAAAGAAAACTACAATGGGATATTAATTTTCACTTATCAGATAAGCAAAGATTAAAAGCTTGATAACCCAGTATTGAGGGTATGGGTAACAAGCCATCCCATAGATGGATAGTGGGGCTGTAAATAGGTACAACCTGTATGGGAAATAAATTTGCAATATATATTAAAAATGTAAATGCATATACCTTTGGATCTAGCAATTCTACTTCTAAGATTTTTCATATAGGCTTATTTTCACATGAACAAAATTGTGCCTGAACCAGGTTATAAAATGCCACACTGTGTATAACAGCAAAAGGCTGAAAACAACCTGAATGTTCTGCCTAAATAAATTAATTTATGGTTTATCCATATAATGGAATAAAATGCAACTATACCATGCAAAGGATGAGGAAGCTTATTATATACTGATATGGAACAAACTCTCAAGATCAAGTGAAAAAAGCAAAGTGCAGAGCAGTATTTATGATCTTATATCATTTGGATTAAAAAAAAAAGAGTATTTTCTTGTGTAAGCATGTAATATCTCTGGAAGGAAAGAAAGTAATAACTCTGCCTCTGTGGAAGGGAAGAGCTATCTTGAGAAAGAGTTTTATTTTTGTACTTTTGGAATTTTGAGCCAAGCATATGTATTACTTACACAAGAAATAAAAAGCTTAAGTGAAAGGAAATAAAATTAAAGATACAGTTGATTAAAGCCAGGAGGGAAAGTGAAAGTACAGTCCATGGAATTCTCCAGGCTAGAGGGGGCAAAAGAGGAAGTAGATTTCTTTCTTTTGCTCTGACACACAGATTTCGCTATTTTACTTAGACTGGAATCAGGAGGTACACCGGCCGAGCGCTGATGTGACCACCGGAAAGAATAAAAACAGAAAAGAGCTGAATGAGATTTCGTCAGGGGTAGTGGGTATTGAGGCTTTTATTTTTCTTTAATACTATTCTCTAGACCTTCTACCTTGAGATTTTTCTCTAAGTAAGGAAAGTTTTATATATATATATATATATATATATATATACACACACACACACACACACCTGACCTGAAATGATGACTTCAGATGGCCATGATTTCTTAGAGTCTTTCTTTTAGGACAACCACACTATCTTTCTTCTGTGGCAACCAAACCAACTATGGAAACAGGTCTGGTTTTAATCTTAATAAATAAAGGAAGACAGTAAGCTTTTGTCAGAATGTGTATTTCTTTCCTTACTGAAACACTGTAGTTCCTGCTGAGGATCTCGGTCCACTCTCCCTTCTGGGCTGGGTCAGCGTTTCCAAAGATGGCAATGTGCTCTGGTCTGGGACTTCCGTGAAGAGCCTGATAAATCTCCTGCTGCAAGTGGCTGCAGTCCACCCTTTTCAGCCTAAAATCAAACACCTCGGAGTCTGGAGTCCAGTGCTAACATCATAATGTAATTCATTCAAACATTAGAAATAATACCAAAAAATAAACTGTGGGAAATAATCCTTCATAAGTATAAAAGACTCAAAAAAAAAAAACCCTCTTAGCAACATTAATATTATTTAAAGACTATTCCTAACATTCTCTGAACTCTAATTCAAAATATAAAAGTTGCCACATCACATATTCCCTACAGGTAGAGACAAATTTGCTAGAAATGATGTGGAAGCAAAGAATTACCTGAGCTTGCATCCAGATATTGCATTCACTCCAAATTGTACTTCGTGTCTCTTAACAGAGCAAGTTCCATCACCCTGGCTCTGTAAGAGGGTCATCTGAGGTGGAAAGGGATGGTCAAGGAGATCATAAAAGAAAAAGTAGGCTGATTGGAAAATGTATGCTTCTTAATATTTGCTTAACACTTTGGTACTTTACTAATATCATGATATTATTCAAGTAACATTTTTGTTTCCCTCTGGCAATGAAAACATAAGAGAATTATTGTTTTTCCAAAAATGAACATATACCTTAAATATCTCATTAAACACAATTCAGTCAGGATCCTCACCTTCAGTCAGTCTAATATAAGTTCTAAAGCCTTTGATAGCATCTGCGTTTGAGAACATAATATATTAATAGTTCGGTAAAGGAAGTCCTTGGGGCTTCCCTGGTGGCTCAGTGGTAAAGAATCTGCCTGCCAATGCAGGAGACATGGGTTTGATCCCTGGGTCAGAAAGATCCCCTGGAGAAGAAAATGGCAACCCACTCAAGTATTCTTGCCTGGAAAATCCCATGGACAGAGGAGCCTAGCGGGCTATAGTCCATGGGGTCTCAAGAATGAGATACAGCAACTAAACAACAACAAAGGAAATCCTCAATACCTAAAAAATGGAGGAATCACAGAACTGGAAAAATTCGAAAGATCAGTAACTAAAGCTTTTCTCATTAGGCTGTAGTAGGCCACCCAGATACCCAAAAAGGATACTGAGTGTCTTATATCACCAGTTAGAACCAGGAGTGGCTTTCCGACAATATAGCCAGGATTCCCACTTCTAGACCCAGTAAGGGAAGCAGCTGTGCTCTGCTGGAAAGCCTGCAGAAAGAGTGAAGGAAAGTCAGTATGAAGAAAGTCATGCTCACTCACTTTTCCGGTGTGGTCTCATACTCTTCCTTAAGGCAATGCTGCAGGTTAGCTGCACTGAACAATCTGGCCTCCTTCCAAAGTGTAGCATTTTGCAAAAATTGCTCCTCCAGCATCTTTTACTTTTTTAAATCCACTAAAATAAATCCTTATTCACATCCATCTGAACACTCCTTTTACCAAGGATTGCAACTAAAGATCTATCAAAGATCTCTCAATCCTGTTTGTCAAAATTACTATTAACTCAGGGCTATGTTCAGTGTAGCTAGAATCAGAGGAGTTTAAATGTAATTTAGAACTATATTTTAATTAACTGTATTTGTTCCACAGATGAACTCTGAGTGACATGGGGTTTAGTGAATCACTTGAGGGTAGAGTTGAGAAGAAACTGGATTCTGCTATGTTCAAAAGGAAAGAAAGTAGAAGAAAGTCAAAAGGTGGTGATCAAGACTAGAAACTTAAGCACGACATGAATAAAATGCTGAATGCCCAGAAACATGAAAAAAGCTAGTTAAAGAATTTGTGTGGGATTTTAGCTGAGTTTATGATTCAAAATGACTATTTAAAAAAAGTGTTTGGATTTGTGAGTAAAGTCCTGCTTTGCTGGGGGAATATGCTAATAAATAAACATTGCTGAATCCTTATCACTCGAAGTTAAATTATAGAATATTAAATGTTGAGACTTCAGTTGACAGACTGAACTAGGCCTTCATATTCTTATTCTATCTTACATGTATTACAGAAGCAGGGGAACTATTTCTAACCCAATACTTCTTTCTTCTTGGTCCTCTATAAGAGAAGAACCCTAACCCTGAAGTGAATGATGAAATCTTGCTGTAATGAAGTGCCTGGCTCAACAGTCAGGTTCGTTTGTCCAAAACTGACAGAGACTTTCTGGATTCCAAAAGTCCCATTGGTCTCTATTTCATAGATGACCTGAAATACAAAAGTAAAATCAATTAATAAAAAATATTTTGTGGGTCAATTATGTTTAGGACAGATTTCTTGTCTTTAAGGGTTTTCCTGTAACTAAATAAGGGAACAGAATGGTGACTATAGTTAACAATACTGCATTGTGTATTTGCAAGTTGCTAAGATGGCAGATTTTAAAAGTCTTCATCACAAGAAAAAAATTGTAACTATGTGTGGTGATGAATGCTAACTTATCGTGGTAATTGTTTCACAGTATATACATGTATCAAATCATTATGCTGTACACCTAAAACTGATACAATTTATATATCAATTATATCTAAATTAAAAAAATAACCGGATGAGGGAGACCAAAAGTGTTATCTTAAAAATGCCGAATACAAATATTATGAAAAGATAAAAGTTGACTTCATATTGTATCTACACATGAAAAAAGAATAGAGCTCTTTGAAAGAGTTCATGGGAGAGGTGAATTTATGGTAAGAATTGAAAGGAAAGAAACATAAATTTTGATTGCATGCAGAGAAAGTGAGTAGGAGCACAGGCAGAAGTGAACATGGAACGGAAATCTGGTTACTTGGCTTTCACCATGTCTGAGGATAAGTTAAGACAGTAGCTGGAGATGGAAGTCATAAAAAGGTAAAGGTAACCTTAGATTTCTGAGCACAGGTTTTAAAATGACGCTTTCCAATAATTCTTACTTTTGTTTGTTGATTAGAAGAGAGAGAATAGAGGAAAAGAAGTTGATGAGTCTATTTCAGACTTTCAGATGATACTGATTTTGTCAACAAAAGAAACTGTGGTCAGTAAAAACTGGAACAGACTGCACATGGGCAAAGAAAGAAGAATGATAAAGAATCTTAATATTCTGGACATGAAATGACAGAGGACAGTAACAATGGAAACGACTGAAACACGTTGGGCTCAGTTTTTGACATGTTAAGTTTCAGATAATGCACACAAATTCACGTGGGGTTGGTCTGGTACTTAATGGAAGATGAAGCACCTCGGTAATGCTGATCAACATACATTAGTCCAGAATCTGACGTCAGTGTCCCTACCTGGGAAACAACATTCTGACAAGTGTTTCCGGCCAACACAGGAGAGCCAGCCTGTGAGACAGGTGTTACAGGCACCTGGAACTGGAAAGGGAAAGAGGCAGAAGAAAGCATTTCCTCGTCTAGCTTATGTATTATGCTAAAATGAGTATTTTTCCTTTTTTGACAATCACTTTCCTTTCTCCTTCCGTTGCCAGTCTACCACTTCAGGTCAAAAGTCATTGTTATTCAACACTTTCCAAAACTATTTTTGGGAACATTACTAGTATTAGATATAAAACAAAGGCTCCTTGGTCAAATAAGTTTTAGAAATACTGTATCTGACACATCCCTCTTAGAGATTGAGAAGGCTTTCTAGTATATTAAAAACTTTAAGAACTACATCCTAAATATAAGGTTTAAATTTATTTAACCCAAAGTTTCTCAAACTTAGCTAATACCTTATGAACTCTTATTTCATATGATACTTATTAACACAGAGACACTGTTTCAGACTCATTCTTGAACACTTGATACATCACATATAATTCTCTTTTACCATTACAATCTAGAGTGAAACTGCCTCAGATGCAAAGGAATCAAATATTCTCTTTTTCTTTTTCCTGATAAAAGGCATCATACCTCCATGTTCTGTAGATCACTCATACCTCTTGGAACCTAGTATAAGAGAAGAGCAAGGACATGAGTGTGTGTATATCTTACATAAAATCTCCAGGAGCTTGTGGTTTCACATTTGTGGGAGGAAAAAAAAAAATCAACTTTTTTTTTCTACCTGATTCTTCCTTACACTCAAATGCCAGGAGTAGATTGAGGGGAGGCTAGATGGACTACGATGCCCACCTCCTCTGAGCAGAGCTCTAACAAACAGCAAAAGCAGGACGTTTTGGTGAAACAGTGATGTCCCCCTCTCCTACCTCCCCTAGTGAATTCCATTAGCTGGGAGGGTGAGAATCTTTCATCCTGGCTACCTAACCCTACTTCTTTCATCTTTCTTCAGATAGTAGGGCTTCTTGGCCTTCTGCCTTTTATGTAGCTCAGGCATTCTGACTTCCAGTTCAGTGCTTTCCCCACAACCCCAAAGTGGGAAGCATGGTGACTTTTAAGTCCACAGTGGTGACAGTGGGGAAAGAAGGGACACCCACCTTCAAGACTGTGAAGTTATAGTAAGAGGCAGCGTCGAGGGCAGGATCCGAGGTACAGCTATCTGCCAGATTCTTGAAGAAACGAGCACAGGTTGTACTTTTACTCTCCAGGAAACCTTAGAATTAAGGTAGCGGTAAATAACAAAGCCTATTTTTAAGTTTAACAAAAAGGGTAGCACTGGTGTTCAGGACTCACCTGCAGCATTACTCTTAGCACAGAGTCCCCCAGCTCCGACTCCTGCAGGCTGCCGCAGCAAGCTTATTACAGACCACTTGGGGAAGTAAGTCACAATGGGGTCGCCAGCCTAAACAAAGGAGAGCAGAAATTTATTCACAGTGAGATTGGACTGAACTCCACCAGAAAAGAATAAGAAACAAAAGTTAACTCAGTTAAAGTGGACAATACTTCCCTCCAAGAGAGCTGACAATGGCTTACCTAGGTAATGGCTAGGTAAAGGTCATGGCTCACCTTAACTTTGAGGTGGGCACCTCAAAGATACTAGGTCCGTTGTCAGTATGAGGAGAAAAACCAACCAAGCAACCCCTCCCCTTCCCCAAGCTCACCCTGTAGAAAGGTGGCGGAGATTGGGTTTGGGATGTTGAAGTGAATGATTCACCTCCAAATTCTGTAGCCAGGGCCTGGAAGTTGGTTGCATTGACGTTTTGGAGCTTCTGGAGATAGTTTAATCTTGCTAAAATATTTTTTAAAAGAAAGGTGGGTTAGATAAAAGAAAATTGTTCATTTTTATGTAACTGGAATACCAAGAAACTAATCTTTAAAAATATTTTTATTCAGGTATATACAATAAAGATATATACAATAAAGTATGCAAGTACACTAATCTTAAGCATAGACTCAAGAATTTTTAAACATTTATACACTTTTTTTATTACCACTCAGATTAAGTTATAGATTTTCCCCAGAAGTTTCCCAATCAATGTGCCATCTTCAGAGACAATAATGATTTTGATTTGTCACTTTATAGTTTATTTATAATCTGTTAATTGAATTACTGTTTAAGTATTAAGATCTGAGACAAGAATATGACCAATGAGTGCCAGTCAGTTCCAAGTCTCTGATGTCAGGAATATGTAAGGTTAGCAATCTATGATGAAAATAGGAGTCTTGGTAATGTGTGGATCTGTCCCATTCTAGGTGAGTCTCTAGAATCACAAAATGGTACTGTTTCCATAGGAATATGGCAGAGTTGGAGACAATATCTGACTTGTCCTCTCCAAGTCTTCCGGTTTCCTCTAAACTTCAACTGACTAGTCCTCATAATAAAGTTTCCATCCTTCAAATATATGGATTTGTCATCTTTTATTCTTTTCACATTATAATGTCTACATTCAAGATTTTTCAAATACCCAGCCAAAGGTTATTTGGTAACAATTGTATAATTTATATTATAGCAATGTATAAATCTTTCCAAACTCCTGCAGCCATCTTCTTACGGCACTTCAGAACCAGGAAAGAGATGCAGATAAAGGCCTCTGACATTGTCCCCTGCCCAGAGCGTGGCTTGTGATAAACAACACTCTGCTTTACCATCCAAGTTTTCTCCTAACTTAAAAAAAGAATGTAGCAGACAATGGTCCATACTAGTTTCTTTCATTCTTCATAATTATGGTCATTTGCAGATGACACCAATCTTATGGCAGAAAGTGAAGAGGAACTAAAAAGCCTATTGATGAAAGTGAAAGAGGAGAGTGAAAAAGTTGGCTTAAAGCTCAACATTCAGAAAACACAGATCATGGCATCTGGTTCCACCACTTCAAGGCAAATAGATGGGGAAACAGTGGAAACAGTGTCAGACTTTATTTTGGGGGGCTCCAAAATCACTGCAGATGGTGACTGCAGCCATGAAATTAAAAGACGCTTGCTCCTTGGAAGGAAAGTTATGACCAACCTAGATAGCATATTCAAAAGCAGAGATATTACTTTGCCAACAAAGGTCCGTCTAGTCAAGGCTATGGTTTTTCCAGTGGTCATGTATGGATGTGAGAATTGGACTGTGAAGAAGGCTGAGCACTGAAGAATTGCTGCTTTTGAACTGTGGTGCTGGAGAAGACTCTTGAGAGCCCCCTGGACTGCAAGGAGATCCAACCAGTCCATTCCGAAGGAGATCAGCCCTGGGATTTCTTTGGAGGGAATGATGCTGAAGCTGAAACTCCAGTACTTTGGCCACCTCATGTGAAGAGTTGACTCATTGAAAAAGACTCTGATGCTAGGAGGGATTGGGGGCATGAGGAAAAGGGGACGACAGAGGATGAGATGGCTGGATGGCATCCCTGACTCGACGGCCGCGAGTCTGAGTGAACTCTGGGAGTTGGTGATGGACAGGGAGGCCTGGTGTGCTGCAGTTCATGGGGTCGCAAAGAGTCGGACACGACTGAGCGACTGAACTGAACTGAACAGATTGAAAAGGAAATCAAGATCTGCATTCCCAAAAGCTAACGCCATATTACATAATGCCTGACCTTTATCCTCTGTGATCCTAAGGTCCTAATCATTTGACTTTTCAGCTTTCTAATGGAACAGGAAATGAAGAAAACTCTCAATTGTGGGGCCTTTCACACTACTCACTTTCTGTGTATCTCCTAGGTCTGTGTTACTCAAAGTCCGGTGCACAGACTAGCAGCCCCAGCATAACCTGGAAGAGTGTCAGAAATTCAGAATCTTAAGACACACTCCAGACCTACTGAATCAGAACGTGCGTGTTAGCAAAGAGATCTCCCAGGTGATATGTGTGTGCACATTAGAGATAGAAAAATCTTTGCTCTATAACAGGTGATGCTAAAGTTCCTGGTCTGCAGACTACCATCTTCCATCTCTGATCTGAAATCTTCACACTTTGAAGCTTCCAGAAGCTGTTTAATATACTATTTCTTTAGAACTCATACCCTGAAAACCACATGGAAGAAATACTTACCTCACTTAAAAAAAAAAAAAAAAAGTAGTTATATCTATCTTTACAAATGAAAGAAGAAAAGTTAGAGTTAAGCTAAAAAAGAAGTTGAGATAGAAAATATCCATCTGGACATTTTTTCATGGCTTAACTGAGTAAGAGAAAGTTAACCTTTTGTCTCTCACTTCACTGCAGGGATATTGGAGGTAGTGATGGTAAGTAGGAATCATGCACCTAAGGAGCATGGGTAAGGATAGAAATAGAATTTTTGCCTAAAATTTCCAATATTATATATGGAATATTATACATAACAGGGCTTAAAGGTATTTAGACTTAGATTGACACAATTTCAGGTGTGGAAGGAGGCTAGAAGTCCTGTGGCCCAATCCCATTAGGAAATTCGGATCCTGAGAGGTAAATGAGTTGCAAAAGGCCACAAAGCCATCTGGCAGAGCCAGGAGTAGATCAGAGATCTTCTGATTCCTGGTCTAGGGTTTTCCCCACTTGGTCAATGTTGTACAGTCTCTGACTAATAATGTCTGTTACTGATGGTCATTATCAGCAAATATTAAGCACTGTGGACAAATTCATGGACCATCCTTTCTATGTGCTGACAATTTACCTGGGGAGACACAACATTCATATAAAATGACAGCAATGGAAAGTATTCTATATGTCCTAAGGGACTGGGTCTCAGGTGTTGTTGGGGAAAGAAAGTACAGAAACATTGGTCTGGAAACTGTGCAATATAGCATGGAATGCAGGAGGCATTAAAAACAGGAAGCACCAGTTTGGATATTATTGTGATATCCCTGGAGTGTTTCCACAAGGCTGGAAGTAAAAGGTAATAGGAAATTTGGGAAGTATGGTGTAGCTGCAGCCTTATTTTATACCTTAATTTTTTTGGTCGCACCTCAAGACAGGCAGGATCTTAATTTTCTCACCAGGGAATGAATCCGGGTCCCTGCATTGGAAGCACAGACTTTTTACCACTGGACCACCAGGGAAGTCCTGCAAACTTATTTTAAAATGGACCATTTGCCTTGCTCCCTTTATCTTCTCACAACCTGAATGGCAGCAAGGCTCCTGCTAACTGCTTCCAAATTCAAGTCCCCCAAACCCCAAACTAGTTGTTTTAGGAAACAAATACAGTTTTGCAGTTTATTTTCTAACACTCAGATGAAACCAGGATAAGCTGACTTCAGAGTATGAGGGACATTTAAGTCTTTTATGTGAAAACATTATTTTTCTTCTTAGACAATAAATTCTAAAAATATATATCAGATGTATATCTTTAGAAATGTTATCATTATCACTAGAAAATTTCTAAGTCTATTTAAAAACTTTAATACCAACCACTTTTCATGTTTATTACACTCTGCAGTTACTGAGCACTTTCACATTTAGGATTAGTGATACTTCTCATTTTCCTGCTGAAGAAATAAGCCTGAAAATGCTAAGGGATTTGCCCAAGTGTGCATGTGTGCTAAGTTGCTTCAGTCATGTCCAACTCTTTGTGACCCTATGGACTGTAGCCCTCCAGGCTCCTCTGTCCGTGGGATTCTCTGGGCAAGAATACTGGAGTGGGTTGCCATGCCCTCCTCCAGAGGATCTTCCTGACTCAGGGATCAAACCTGGGTCTCTTGCAGCTCCTGCATCACAGGCAGATTCTTTATTGCTGAGCCACCAGGAAAGCCCACCAAGTCTGTGCAGCAGTAAGTAGATGGAGGGCTGAGACCAAAGTCAAATGTTCTTTCCCCTGTGCTGTTGCCTCATGAAATAAAAACAAGGTTGATATAGACTCATCTGTCAAAGACATTCATCCAAATATTAATTGTTGCCTCCTATGTCAGGCACTGGGAATTCAGTGAGTGTCTTCATAGAGGTTGTAGCAAGTCAGGGATATAGTTGATCTGTAATTATCTGAGCTAAGAGGGTGGACAGAAATTAAAGTTCTCTATGGGTTTTCTGATCCACAGCCAGTAAGGCAAAAGAGATTGCCAATGTTCACCAATAAGAGAAAAAAAGAGAGGGTGGGGGGACAGGTAGAGGATAGGGAGGATGATAGACATCCAAGGGGGTGGGGAGGGGAGGTTTAAAAAACAAAGAAAAGGAAAAATGTCAGAAACTAAGCTAACTCTCAAAAAATGTTAGGCAATACAAAGCCAACACATTTCTACTCACAATTGTTCACATGGACACAAAACTGCTTAATTCCATTTGAATCCATGAAAACTCTCGAAGGAAATGGGGAATTACTCCTGAAGATAAGAGAGTTGTCTACACACACCCAACTTGCAGACCTATCAGGAAACCGGAGGAAGAACAGGTTCATTTAGAAGGAAGATTATATCCAAAAAAGGGTGCCCCACCGCTGTCAGATGCCAAAAAGAGGACTCCTTAGGCAGCCACGGGACAACACAAAGGTTCTGTTCTATTGGGCAGCCCTGCTTTAGAGCATCAGAAGAGGGACAGCGCTCCTGGGAAAAACCAAGGGAGTTCCATTCCTTGGAGTGGACGTGGGGGTGGGAGGCACGAAGGCAAAACTCTTCCTACGTCCAAATATTACTTAATCCCCTTTAGGATTCAACCTGAACATCGCAGCTCACCTCACGCTGCCTGGAAGGCAGAAGGAGAAAACTGTCCTCGGATGGAGAAGATAGCAGTCACTGTCGCAGCAGCAATTTATATCGCAGGCACCAGGAGTCAAGTCACAGACACAGATCGGTAGGACTAAGAAAGTACAACATAAAACACAGCGAGTGCGGTGAGGATCCCTAAACTCTTCCAAGGCTCTTTCGACAGCCCCACTCCTTACTTTATGGGAATTCACTTGGATCTAAGTCGGTAGTTTCCATCCCCACATCCTCTCCCCTCACCTGGGAAGAGGTCCGCGGTCTTATTCCCCGGTGTCGAGGAGGTCACGACAGTAGGACCCACCGTAGAGATCCCAGGCACCTCCGAGGATTGAAGGGTCCCGCCCTGCGTCGTTGGCCCCAGGTCCGAATGGGTGGGCATTGCCCTAGACGGAGACGGAGAGGGCTGAGAGAGGACCCTCTCGGGGACCATCAGGAAGAACACCTGCAGTAGAGAGAGCTGCAAGCTAAACATGGGGGAATACAGACCACCCCCACCCCGCCCCAAACGGTTTGAGGTAGGTTTCGGCGGTCGCTAGACGCGTCGCTAGAACGTGGGTGGAAGGAGTCGCATGGCGTCTAACGTCATCCGTATGCGCCTACCCATTGGCTCATGGCGATGGCCGGGAGCTCTTCAGCCAATGGAAGCCGGCGCTGTTACAAATCCTCAGCATCTTTCAGTCGGTGCCCTCCTCCTGCGACCAGGCTCTGTTAGGTCTCCGTCGCTTGGCAACCGACAGACGTGCAAAGGCGCCCTTGCCTCTTCTCTCCGCTGAGTGGCAGTAGGAGTTCAGCCAAATGCCCCGTGCAGCTCTGACTTCCCTCCAAAAGGGCCGAGTCCTTCCTTGATAGAGGGAACCCCAGAGGCTGCAACTAGAATTTCGTCTTTTTCACTCCGGATTCTAACGCTGAGAATCCTTTTCTAAAGGATATTCTCAAGGAAGAAGGTACACTGAAGGTCACATACCTTAAAAAAAAATAAAAGTCTCATCTAACTGTAATATTTTGGCGAAAAACGTATTAGAAAGATTCAGCTCCTTCAGTTTTAACATTGAGAACATTTTCTTTAAATTTAAAAAATAGCCAAGGGACAGATAAGACTTTTTTTTGCTGTTATTATAAATCGCAACATTTTTTTTTTTTGACTGCGCCGTGGCTTGAGGTTCTCTGACCAAGGATGGAACCCAGGCCCATTTGATAGCCAAGGCCCACTGGACTGTCAAGAAATTTCCTAAATTGCCGCTTTTTGTAGCCCTCTTTAGAAAATTTTGTTTCTTTCCCAGGAGTGCTGTGCCTCTTCTGACTCCCTAGTGCAGCAGTAGCCAATAGAACTTTCTGCAATGTAAGAAATGTTCTGTGTCTACACTGCTCAGAATGGCAGCTTCAGGCTATATGTGGCTTACTGTGCACAGGAAAAGAAAGTGAAAGTAAAAGTTGCTCAGACGAATCGGATTCTTTGCGACCCAGGCTAGAATACTGGAGTGGGTAGCCTTTCCCTTCTCTAGGGGATCTTACCAACCCAGGGATCGAACCCAGGTCTCCCTCATTACAAGCAGATTCTTTACCAGTTGAGCCACAAAGAACCACCAGTGTGACGACTGCTGCTGCTAAGTCACTTCAGTTGTGTCCGACTCTGTGCGACCCCATAGACGGCAGCCCACTAGGCTCCTCCATCCCTGGGATTCCCCAGGCAAGAACACTGGAGTGGGTTGTCATTTCCTTCTCCAATGCATGAAAGTGAAAAGTGAAAGTGAAGTCTCTCAGCCTTGCCCAAGTGACCCCGTAGACTGTCGCCTACCAGGCTCCTCTGTCCATGGGATTTTCCAGGCAAGAGTACTGAAGTGGGGTGCCATTGCCTTTCCCGAAATGTGACTGAGGAACTGAATTTTTAATTTTTAATTAATTCAGAGTTAAATAACCACGTGTGACTGGTATTTAGCATATTGGATAGTACAACTCTAGGGTATCAAAATCTTGCTGTTAGCCCAGTATTTTTGTCAACCTGCATATTCCGGATACCTAGATTATTTCAATTGCTTGGTTAGGGATATAAATTAAGACCTGTTAAGAGTTATCGGCCTTCCCTAGTAGCTCAGACAGTAAAGCATCTGCCTGCAATGCCAGAGACCTGAGTTCAACCCCTGGGTGGGGAAGATCCCCTGGGGAAGGAAATGGCAACCCACTCCAGTATTCTTGCCTGTAGAAATGCATGGACAGAGGAGCCTGGCGGGTCACAGTTCATGGGGTTGCAAAGAATCGGACACGACTGAGCGACAAAACATGCACACGCAAGAGTTGTCTAACGTCTAATACCCTTATCAAAAATTAGCCAATGCTTCCTTTTCCACAGGCAGGTAAATGTTAGGGCACCTGGACCTCGCTCACATTCTCGAAGGTACTGATAGTCTAGTGCTTTGAATCCAGTAGCTAAATGTATCTTTGTGCTATAAACATTCTCAGATATGTTTTTATGTGATTGTGTGATGGACTTTCATAAGAGATATCTATATTTGAGTTTGGGCATAAAATATCTGCCTTTTTAGTAATTTCCATAGGAAAAGGCCAAGTTCATATTACTCAAATTATATGTATTTACTGACTATAAGCTCCAAAAACAGAGGGTTTTTTGTTTTGTTCACTGCTTGTATCCAATGCCTAGAACAGTGCCTAGGACATGTTAGATATGCATTAAACATTTTTAAAAATATTGTTTTGTTGAACTCTTTAGAATTAGCTCCTATGAATATTTAGTGTTTATATTAATTATGAACTGCATTTCTTTATATACAATTTCTATAACCAACTGGAGACTATTTTAGATTTCCAAGTTTGCATTTTACTCTTTAATTCTAATCAATGATAAATCAATGATGTTATTATTGAATTTATTAGTGTTGAAAAAAGAGTCTGTTGATTGAAGTAGTTTCAGGGTTGAGTGTAGGGAAATAACATTAATGGATTACTGAGTTGTTTTTTCTTATTTTTGGATTTTAGCACTTTACATGCTTTTTAAATACTTGTTTTCTCTTTTTTGTTATAGTGGAGCAAAAATATTATTTGTACTTTTGTTGTGATATGTTTGTAGCAAACTCTGTAATACAGAACTCTCAGTTCTTTTGAGATATTAAAATCTGGAAGATAATTTTGAAGGACAGGAAGTCTATTCACATGTTTCACACAGATGCCAATTTTAACATGAGGATTATATTGAACTAGCTTAATGTGTCACCTCAGAAGCAGAGATTCCCAGAAAAGATCATATGATACTGGCAGATGTCTGGGTTTGGTACTAAAAGAGATCAGTGTGTACTTAGAAATTTAACGAAGAGATTGAATCAAGATGGCAGACTGAGAACAAGTTCTAGTCTCTCCTGACTCCTCCCCTCTTTAGATTATCCCCAGAATCTTAAAAAATTACAAGAAAGTTACATGAGCACACAGAGTCGTGTGCATCCATGCACACACACCGATACTGGAAAACATGAGAGTGCTCTCAGAGGACCAGACATGATGACAACCTTTGAAAAATAGAAGGCTCTCAGGACAGGATTATAGTTGGATAAACAAAGAGGCTTAATATTGAAATAGGTGTGGCTCTTGGGGATGTTCTAAGCACACAAAAAGAAGCTATTGATATCAAAGGGCCCTTGGACAATAGAGTTACTGACTGAGGTACCACTGTAGGAAGAGTCAGGTAGGTCAGCCTTTCAGCCTTGCCTCCAGGTACAAACAGTGGCTACAAGAACTTGCTCCTAAAGAAGGCAGAGACAGCCATGTACACACTTTTATTAAAAAGATAGGACAGGGCCCTGGATAGTTTTTGACATCTAGGAGGAAGAGAGGCCTCACATCTTGAAGGCTGGTATTAGTTCCCCTTCTCAAGGTGTATATCCAACATTCCTTCCTCCACAAATCTACCAAAAACATAGGTTAAAAAGGATGCACTACTTTCAAAAGAACAATAATGAGACTCACACCTGACTTTTTAACGGAAATAAGGAAAACGGAATAATGTCTTGAAAGAAGTTAACCTAGAATTCTGTGCTCAGCAAGGTAGCCTTTAAAAATGAAGATGCAAATGTGTTTAGAAAACAAAAATTAAGAAAAAAAATTTTATTACAGATCCTCACAAGGAATTGCTAAAGAGAATTGTTCAGGCTAAAGGAAAAATGACCTCAGATGGAAGTGCAGAAATGCTGGAATAAATTAAGAGCAATGGAAAGGACAAATGCAAGGTCAGTATATAAAATTCAATTGTATTCTGATATTATAGAAATAAAAAATTAGAAAATAAAAAGCTTTAGGTGATAAAATTTATAACATAAGAAATGAAATGAGTTCAGTTCAGTTCAGTCACTCAGTTGTGTTCGACTCCTTGCGACCCCATGGACTGCATGCAGCACGCCAGGCCTCCCTGTCCATCACCAACCCCTGGAGTTCACTCAGACTCTTGCCCATTGAGTCAGTGATGCCATCCAACCATCTCATCCTCGGTCGTCCCCTTCTCCTCCCGCCTTCAGTCTTTCACAGCATCAGGGTCTTTTCAAATGAGTCGGTTCTTTGCATCAGGTGGCCAAAGTATTGGAGTTTCAGCTTCAGCATCAGTCCTTCCAATGAATATTCAGAATTGATTTCCTTTAGGATGGACTGGTTGGATCTCCTTGCAGTCCAAGGGACTCAAGAGCCTTCTCCAACAGCACAGTTCAAAAACATCAGTTCTTCGACACTCAGCTTTCTTTACAGTTCAACTCTCACATCCATACATGACTACTAGGAAAACCATAGCTTTGACTAGACGGACCTTTGTTGGCAAAGTAATGTCTCTGCTTTTGAATATGCTGTCTAGGTTGGTCATAACTTTTCTTCCAAAGCAAGCGTCTTTTAATTTCTTGGCTGCAATCACCATCTGTAGTGATTTTGGAGCCCCCCAAAATAAAGTCTGTCACTATTTCCATTGTTTCCCCATCTATTTGCCATGAAGTGATGGGACCAGATGCCATGATCTTCGTTTTCTGAATGTTGAGCTTTAAGCCAACTTTTTCACTCTCCTCTTTCACTTTGATCAAGAGGCTCTTTAGTTCTTCTTCACTTTCTGCCATAAGGGTGGTATCATCTGCATATCTGAGGTTATTGATATTTCTCCCAGCAATCTTCATTCCAGCTTGTGTTTCATCCAGTCCAGCATTTCTCATGATGTACTCTGCATATAAGTTAAATAAGCAGGGTGACAATATGCAGCCTTGATGGACTCCTTTCCCTATTTGGAACCAGTCTGTTGTTCCATGTCCAGTTCGAACTGTTGCTTCTTGACCTGCATTCAGATTTCTCAGGAGACAGGTCTGGTGGTCTGGTATTCCTGTCTCTTGAAGAATTTTCCACAGTTTGTTGTGATCCACACAGTCAAAGGCTTTGGCATAGTCACTAAAACAGAAATAGATATTTTTCTGGAACTCTCTTGCTTTTTTGATAATCCAGCAGATGTTGGCAATTTGATCTCTGGTTCCTCTGTCTTTTCTAAATCAAACTTGAACATCTGGAAGTTAACAGTTCACGTACTGTTGAAGCCTAGCTTGGAGAATTTTGAGCATTACTTTGCTAGCATGTGAGATGAGTGCAATTGTGCAGTAGTTTGAGCATTCTTTGGCATTGCCTTTCTTAGGGATTGGAATGAAAACTGACCTTTTCCAGTCCTGTGACCACTGCTGAGTTTTCCAAATTTGCTGTCATGTTGAGTGCAGCACTTTCACAGCATCATCTTTTAGAATTTGAAATAGCTCAACTGGAATTCCATCACCTCCACTAGCTTTGTTCGTAGTGATGCTTCCTAAGGCCCACTTGACTTCACATTCCAAGATGTCTGGCTCTAGGTGAGTGATCACACCATCATGATTATCTGGGTCATGAAGATCTTTTTTGTACAGTTCAGAGAAGCCTGGTAGGCTACAGTCCATGGGGTCTCAAAGAGTCGGACACGACTGAGCGACTTCACCTTCACCTTCTGTGTATTCTTGCCACCTCTTCTTAATATCTTATGCTTCTGTTAGGTCCACACCATTTCTGTCCTTTATTGTGCCCATCTTTGCATGAAATGTTCCCTTGGTATCTCTAATTTTCTTGAAGAGAAAAATTAGTCTTTCCCATTCTATTGTTTTCCTCTGTTTCAAATGGACAGAAACTCAAATTTTAATGAGCACAATGTAGCCAAAATATGACATTTTAGCTCCTTTGTAGCGAGTTGGGGTTATGTACATAGTTCTGATCCATGAGCTATACATTAAAGAACTGATGAGACTTTAGGAAAATTTACTTAGAAAACAAGTCTTTTTCCTCCCTTCTCCATGTTGCTACTTTAATTTTGAGTAAAATGGCTGGAGCTCCACCAGTCATTTTGGATCATGAGAAGAAATATAAGCAAAGATAAGCAACAAAAGGGAAGAAACCTGGATCCCTGACAACCATGGAAATTTCATGCTTGCCCAGGACTTCCTACCCCTGGATATCTTTCATACAAAGAAATAATCTTATAAAAGGGGTTTCCCTGGTGGCTCAGATAGTAAAGAATCTGCCTGCAATACAAGAGACCCGGGTTCAATCCCTGGGTTGGGAAGATCCCCTGGAGAAGGGAATGACAATCCACTTCAGTATTCTTCCCTAGAGAATTCCACGGATAGAGGAGAATTTTATAAAAGACCTCAACAATTTAAGTCATAACATACTTTAGTGGCTTACCCATACTTATGTAATAATTAGAACTCTCAAAGATTAATTTACATCATTGCTTTAAATATATTTACGTATTTAAATTAGAATTTGTACAAAAAACGAAAGCAGAATTCAAACTAAAATTAAACTAAAATCTCTGTGTTGGCATTTGTTATTTTTTTGTCATTCAGTTTGTGATCTTCCTAGTTGTAGATATGGTGGATTTGGGGTCAAAACGTGAACATTTTGGATATTATGTTATGGGTGGGGCTCTGTATCTTAATTAACTTCTGTTTTAGCCAGCCTCCTCTGACACTGCTCAGAAGGGATGTGCATACCCCTGGCAGCACTCCTTCATCACTACCAGATGGTAATGAAAGCCCCAGTTCCCCACCCAGCCTCCACTGATAGTCCAGGGAGCAACACTTCTTGTTACTGCTGGGTGGGGTAAGAGCCAGCTCTCTCAAAGTGTGCGATGCATAAGGCAAAAAGAACTTTCGTTCTTTGTGTCATTTCTAGAGTTTCTGGGTTGCTAGCCAATCTGCCTTCTTCTCTCCAGCTTTTAGAATCTCTTTCTATATATACATATATATATATACACACACATATACATATACATATATACATATATACATATATACATACATACATACATACATACATACATACATATATATACATATATACATATATATATACATATATATGTGTATGTATATATATATATATATGCTTCCCAATGGCACCCCACTCCAGTACTCTTGCCTGGAAAATCCCATGGACGGAGGAGCCTGGTAGGCTGCAGTCCATGGGGTCGCGAAGAGTCGGACACGACTGAGCGACTTCCCTTTCACTTTTCAGTTTCATGCATTGGAGAAGGAAATGGCAACGCACTCCAGTGTTCTTGCCTGGAGAATCCCAGGGACGGGGGAGCCTGGTGGGCTGCTGTCTATGGGGTCGCACAGAGTTGGACACGACTGAAGTGACTTAGCAGCAGCAGCAGGTGGCGCTAGCGGTATAAAGAACCTGCCTGCCAATGCAGGAGATCTAAGAGACATGGGTTCAGTTCCTGAGTGGGGAGGATCCCCTGAAGAAGACAATGGCAAGCAACTCCAGTACTCTTGCCTGGAAAATCCCATGGACAGAGGAGGCTACAGTCCACAGGGTCATAAAGAGTCGGACAGGACTGCAGTGACTTAGCGTGTGTGCATGCGTGCACACACACATGAATATAGTGTCCAGAGTTTTCAGTTGTACTTAAGCAACAAGAATAGGGAAAAATATATCTATTCTATCTTCCTCGAAGGATATATTTGTTTTATTACAGAGAAGCGTTGCTGAATCCCTCATGCCGCCATAACTGAAAGTCTCTCTACTTTTCTCTTAAACATTTTTTCTTTCCCTCTACTTTTACAGTTTCTATTACTAGTTTAACTAATAATCATCCTCAATAATCTAAGTTTAAAAATAGAATTTAAATGCATTCAAAACACTCTTAATTATCTCTTGGTGCATAACAAACCATACCAAAATTTTGTGGCATAAAATGACAACTGCTTTATAATCACTATGGATTCTCTGGGTCAGGAATTTAGACAGGGTACAGCAGAGATGGCTTATCTCTGGTTCATGATATCTGGGGTCACTGCTGGCAAGATTTGGATAGTTGGGGGAGACTACTGGATGAGGTCCAGAATCATCTGTAGGTCTCTTCACTCACATGTCTGGTGGCTGGGCTGGGAATGCTTGAAGGTTCGGCTTAGTTGGGCCTGCTAACTGGAGTGCCGATGACATGGTCTCTTGTGACTTAGGTTTCCTCACAGTGTGGTAGCCTCAGGATGGTCAGACTTTTTCAGTGGTGGCTCAGAGCTTCAGGAAAGAGTGTTCTAGTGGACAAGGCAAAAGTTGAAGGGCCTTTTTGGATCTAGTCTTAAAAGCCATTTGATGTTACTTTAGTCCATTGGCTGAGACGTCCCATCCCCCTCCCCTTAACCCCTCTATGGAAGGGCTGTAAAAAAAATTGAGGCCAATTTTTTAAACTGCCACAAAATGTATAGAAACTTTGAGTATCTTTTATATAAAAAGTATAAAATAAATGGAAAAAAGTTTACAAACAATGGTTCAAGAAATTGTTTTTCTTCTAGTGTATTCAATATTGGGCTTCCCTGGTAGCTCAGAAGGTAAAGAATCCACCTGCAATGCAGGAGACCTGGGTTCAATTTGATCCCTGGGTTGGCTGGATTCCTTGAAGAGGGCATGGCAGCCCACTCCAGTATTCTTGCCTGGAGAATTCCCATGGACCAGAGGAGCCTGGTGGGCTGTAGTCCATGGGGTTGCAAAGAGTCGGAGACGACAGAGACATGTACATATTCAATATTATCTGGTAAGTACAAAGGCCAAATACAATGATAATTAATGACAATCAAAATTTAAATTAATTTAAATATAATCAAAAGTTTTAACTGTTTCCTGAAATTTAACTAGGTATTATTATTATATAATATAAAGTTTATATTATTATAAAATTATATTATTATATTTTATAATAATAGTTATAATTATAGCTACCAATGTGAAGAATAAGTGTTGTGTTTAATACATGTTATATCTAGACTTACATATATACAAAGGGAGGAGGAGAAG
Source organism: Capricornis sumatraensis (assembly GCF_032405125.1). Taxonomy (NCBI): domain Eukaryota; kingdom Metazoa; phylum Chordata; class Mammalia; order Artiodactyla; family Bovidae; genus Capricornis; species Capricornis sumatraensis. Next base: position 17,664,719 of record NC_091091.1, read on the forward strand.
GGGCCGATAGAGGATGAGATGGTTGGATGGCATCACCAACTCAATGGACGTGAGTTTGAGCAAGCTCCAGGAGATGGTGAAGGACAGGGAAGCCTGGAGTGCTGCAATCCATGGGGTTGCAAAGAGTCAGACACGACTGAGCAACTGAACAATTGTTTACTATTGTTAAGTTTTCCTCAGATGCCACGTGCAACTGTTGTAAAAACTGTTAAATATTGGATATAAAGAGTTTAAGAAAGTGAGCACTCTGCTTTATGACATATTTTACTGTTCAAAAACCTACTGTGGTCATGAAATTTGAGAAGAAAGATACAATGAGCTAAATTTTTTCTTACTTAATAATTTCTCCAACTCAAATGCTCCTCATGCTTTGACGCTTTGTCCATCTTTGGTGTCAGCAGTGCCACAGTCTTCTCTTCTTCATTTGGACACAGGGTAGGGTGGCAGAGTGTTCCTCTGGTGCTTAAGTGGTGTGAATCACAGCAGCAGGCGTGTTGGATTGTGAATTGCCCAGTGTCATCACTGAGCACTGGGTCCTGAGTGACAGAAGTACCCATGTGATTTTTGCCAAATTTGTTATTTGTGGTTTTCTGGTTTACGGGTCCCTGTAAGGTGCGGAACTAGAGCAGGAGCCCTTTGCCGAAGTTTGAAGGCGTTACCACTTCTCTGGGAGCATGAACTTTCCAACTCTGTCTAATCACTCTCACTGCTATCTCCAGTTCTGAGTTTATAATCCAGGGAGCTTCCAAGAACATGAAGTTCTTTCAGTGGTGTTTCCACAGTAAATTTTGCCCCAGCTCTCAGGTTCAGAAGTTGATGGGATGCCAGTTTGACCCATAATGTGAAGCTCTGACATCTGGAGGGTGTGATCACACTTGGTACTCACAATGTTCCTTGACCTTTAGAGGTGAGTCATAGCTTCAGTATATTGAATTTTCTTATTCTAAGGGAAAGGGGATTCATTTAATCAAGCAGAACCCTTGTATCAGTGAGCCTAGACAACCTCCAAAACGTAAGGCCTCTATGTATATTTATTCTCTGGAATTTCTTCTCCATATCTGAGAGCTGTGGTCAGAATTCAGTCTAGAGATGATCTCAAGGTCTCGACCTCCTATTTGGAAGCTGTCTAGGGATTTCCTCCAGAGAATACGCATGCAGCTCATACTTTACGGCCATAAAGAGTTATTTGAATGAATACCCATATCTTTGGGAAAGAGCTCTTTCACTAGTCAGTCAGCTATAGAAGAGCTCAAAATGTGTTGTGCAGAGAGCATAATCTCTCTACCCCTCTTTCCCATTCATTAGTCAGATCCATACTTATCATTCATGTCAGTATCAGTATTTGTAATTCATTTAAGTGCATATATTTATTCCTTTTTTAAAACCTGGAAATGGTATCTGATGTTACTTTTCTCATGGCTATTTACAACTAATTGTGGAGTAAATAATTTGTCCACATTAAAGACATCTAAGATCTCAGAAGGCAGTGGGCAGAAGCACTTAAATTCTGATTGAGGCTCTCTTAACAGTACACTGAAGATGACACCCAGATAATGTCTGTCTCATTATTCCTAGCAGTCTGATGCCAAAACCCACGCCAATCTATAGAGTTTCCACATTTGGAATGACAGTTGTATAAGTAGTAGAGTATTTATATAACCATCCTGTATAAATTAAATTATTTGAATATCCTTTCCATCCAAAAAATGTTTTAAATTTTAATATGTTTTTGTTTTCAGTATTACAAGTTGGAAAAATCTTTTAGCAAGTTTATGAATATAAAAATAATAGCTTATTAATGCCAGCTAACCACTGAATATATTTGATTTCACTTGTGCTTTCAATTCTTCACCCCATCTAATCTCTCTCCCTCTTTGCTCCCCTGCCTTCTCCCTTTTAAAACACATGTCAGATATTGTAGTGTCTTAAATGGAGTTCCTAGCAATTTTACTCAGAGAATTGTAAATATGGACAATGGAAATTACCTACATGGAAAATGGCTTATCATTTCCTAGAGAATTTTTTTAAAGTAGTTTCCTTTAACCTTACTGGGAGGAGAGTCTATGCAAAAATTGTCTTTCCTGGAGTAGTCATTTCTGAGCTGTTATGTCTGTTATGCTTCTTTGCCAAAGTTCAGAAGGGCAATATCTCTTTCCTCAAGACGGTGTGATAATGGGATGTTACATTGTTCTTGATGTGAAGCAAAGCGGTAATGCCCGAAGGTTAATTAAAATAGGGTTAACATGCTTTAAGGAAAAAGCCAAAGCCTTTTCCTTCCCTCTACTTTTGAGTCTTCCTGTTCCCACCTACCACGAAGACTTGAAACAACAGAGTCAGCGAAAAGAATGATATTTTTATGTTCACTCTTTTTTAAAAAAAATTTGTTCATTCTTCTGATATATCTTATTTTGTTTATTTAATGACTGTCTCCACCTTCTTCTACCCTGTGGATGGGTAAGAACTATTAAGTGCTTATTTTCCTAGGGGTGGTACCTTTGAAAACAGCCTCCCCTCCCCCACAGATCCTTCATGAAAACTTTAGGCCAGTCAAATGAGTTACTACGGTGGTTTTTAATCCAAGGCAGTAACAGTGTGACAACCCCAAGGGAAACACTGCCTTTTGTTTCATGAATTTCTTTGGGTTACTGAGAATCTTGATTCCTGATTTTTAGCAAGGGAGTGACTCTGACATCTCCATTTAGGGGCAATAATTGTAACTTTATTCATTCCTTAGACTGATGACTGCACCTAGAAGATTTTCTATCTAGTATTTCTTAATATAATCAAATGGTGCTTCCATCATTAGGCTTATTTTCTACATTAAAAGGGAAGTGAAAAGAGAAAAGATGTAGAATTGTGATCTTGGGCATGATTACTAGCTCATCAGAAATGTTGAAGCACGTAAGGACAGAGAGGAAGTGGTTAAAAGGGTCAAAAGCATGCTGTCAAAAATAAAAGGAAATAACTAGAGAAAAATGCCTATGACTATTTATTAGAATAGCAACTGATGTAATTAAAATGAATGTAGATTTTTTGTTTGGGGGATTAGTGGTAAGAAAATCACTGTGAGTAAATACATGTTAATTATTATACCTTGTCTAATTAAAAAATTTTGTGTGTGTGGTGGTAAACATGTAAATATCTTCCTAACTGAAAGAAACACACACAAAAATAGGGGCATTTCCTTCCGAAAAGTGTTTAAAAGTGGTATGGCTTCCTTTCGGTCTGGACGGTGAAGGTATACTAACTCCTCACTGTATAACCCTTTTAACCACAGGGTATTTTATATTCTTTTGATTTTCATAACAGCTTTGTTCAGTCAATAGGAGCTTGCTGATTATAAGAATGAGGAAACAGTTTGAAGTGTACAATGACCTGCTCAAATTGTCATCATTCATAATTATTAGAACCAGAACTAGAACTTCAGCCTCCTCTCATTTGCCTTGTGCTCTCTCTGCTGCTTGGACTCACAGAGATGTCTTCCAAGGTCCTTTCCAGTCGCACGTTTCTTCAGTTTTAGTGAAGATACAGATGTATCATGACATTTTTATAGTCAGAGAGTGCTGTCCTAGATTTTAAATGCAGACATTTGGAAACGGTGGAAGGCAGATGTGTTGGATACTCTCTGCTTGCTGCACAGGCCACTGTTCCTCCTCCTCCACCCTGCTCTGTGCCACGGGAGACCGTCCAGAGTGAACTGCATCAAGGGCCATCTGATGAGGTTCAGCAGGAGATTGGGGGATGGGCCGAGAGCGAGGTCAGCTATTTATTTATTCTTCCGCTCCTTCTCTGTGGGGCCAGAGTGGCAGTGGCTACGGCCCTTACCTGAGGCATAGCAGGTGCCATGGTCCCCACCCAGGTTCCTTCAGCCCTCACCACCGCTGATGCACAGTGGTGGCTCCTTCCTGTGCAAACTCTCTGCCTGAGGGCTTTTTCTGGCCATGGAAACATGCCTACTCTATGTTCAGGGCAGGCCGAAGGAGCTGGACAGTTGATAGTCTCACTGTTGTATGGGAATTGGTGAGTAGACATCCCCATATCTTCTCCCCTGGGTTGGGACAACTCTAAGCCGTGTTCTTCATCATCGCCTATGTCCCTCTGGAGACTGAGCCACATTTGCACTCAGTGGCCATCTCTGCCGATCAGTGCACACTGTCTTGGCCTCCTTCCCTGCCCTGTCTCACTTACCCATCCCTTTCCAGGACCTCCTGGGATTGCTTCCAAATAAACTACTTGTGCTGAAATCCTACTCTTGAGAATGGCTTTGCGGGGACCCCAACCCAAAGTAGAAGCCACCGTTCTTGTCAAGCAACTGTCTTCTGTAGCCATCATTACTCCGTGGGTTCCAGGAACCTCTTCTTTCCTCCCGCTGCCCCTTCGGGCCAAGCATAATCATGGACATCCATCGTTGCTACTGCCAGAGTGAGTCACTGCTTTTGTACACACAGCTGCAGAATAGGTTGCAATGTAGTCTTTATGCCGGGTGGCTAAACAATGGATATTCTTTTAGATAGGGAGAAAATGAGAGTACGAGAAGCGAACGTGTAGCAGACTTCAGAAGAACACTTCAATTTCTAGAATTTTTGGAGACATATTGTCAGATAATTAAATGATTGACAGCAATGCTAGTCAGGCCAGCAGGGATTATAATGCAGTCACCACCATAATGTCAGTAAAGGTATCAGGGTCATCTATGGGGTGCTCTTCAGGGTTGCCACTTGAAGAAGAGCTGGTTCTGTCCTGGCTGTGCTCTTTGGAGGCAAAGTTCTTGGAATTCCTCCATAGTCCTATCTGATGACATGTTAACCTCATCCTTCTTAGTTACAGCAAAGCTGCTCCACACTCAGCTGCCTAATGTGCTTCATTTCATGTCTTGGGCATTGCTGTGGCGTTATTTCTACTCAATTGTAGGAAAAGAATTTTTAAAACATCAATAAAAATTTGGAGGGACTGCTAGGCAGGGATTTGATTTCTTTTTTTAATATAAATTTATTTATTTTAATTGGAGGCTAATTACTTTATAATATTGTATTGGTTTTGCCGTACATCAACATGAATCTGCCATGGGTGTACACGTGTTCCGCATCCTGGACCCCCCTCCCAGGGATTTGATTTATTGTGTGCCCTGGTTGAGAATTCCCATATGAGGTATTTTAGAGGACATAAAATGAGTAATAATCTGTCCTTTTCCTGCAGAACTCCAAGTCGAGTAGCGATAGAGTGTGGAGGGAGGGCTGGAGGGAAGTTTGGGGTGGGAGGGAATGACACCACCAGTGTAAAGTGGCGGGATGCTTTGTTAAGGTGTTAGTTATTGTGAGTCCCCAGTCCCTTCCTAGCTTGTTGTTGAAATTGCACAAGGTGCCCTGAAGCGATAGAGTAATGGATAGATAGAGTACTAGAGTAATAAGGGGGTAAGCCTCTGAGGGCCAGGGAAGAGTGGAAATTCTGGAGCGCTGGGGAGGGGCTGGAGGTTGGTGGGTAGTGGGCACCCTTGCTTGTTCTGTGGTTGAGTCCTGCTCATCAGGATGGTCATACGATGCCTTACGGAGACTCCACTCTAGACACCAGAGCTTCCAGCAAAGATGAACCCCCCTCACCAGACCACCTCCATCGCCACTCAGCAGTGGAGCAGAAAGCCTGTCATGTTTCAGGGTTGGGCAGTGAGAATTTCAAAAGGGCTCAAAGCAGAGGAGAGATTAGGAATCTTCCCCCTATTTTCTCATCTATGCACTTCTCCCTGCTTGTGGTGTAAACCAGGGAGGTAAGGGGATTCCAGTAATGACTGCGATCGACTTTCTTGCCAGCTCAGAGGGAACCAAGATGGGCTTAAGTTAATATAAAGAAAATGAAGGTACCAAAGCTTCTTAGGTACCTAAACACGATGGTTTGAGAAGGAATCTGCTCCATGCTTAAATAACCAAAACAAAAAGCAGAAAATGACAGGGGCTGGCACTATGGGAGGCTATGGGATTTAACATAGCTGTGATAAACCACGGAGTATTATTTTCTGTTTGGGAGCAGTCTCTTTTTCACAGGGCTTTTTCCAGCTAGGCAGAGGAAGGAACTGGAGGGAAGTTAAGTAGAGAAGGAGAAAGAATTCTTTTTCCTCATTGATCCTCTAACTTACTCCCTTTTTATAACACAAAGCACAATAACATAACTGTACATGTGGTAGACAGTCCAACTCTGTGCGACCCCATAGACGGCAGCCCACCAGGCTCCCCTGTCCCTGGGATTCTCCGGGCAAGAACACTGGAGTGGGTTGCCCTTTCCTTCTCCAGCGCATGAAAGTGAAACGTGAAAGTGAAGTCGCTTAGTCGTGTCCGACTCTTGGCGACCCCGTGGACTGCAGCCCACCAGGCTCCTCCGTCCATGGGAGTTTCCAGGAGAGAGTACCGGAGTGGGGTGCCATTGCCTTCTCCGAGTTATATATTAGACAAGTATTAATGAAGTATAATTTCCTGGTAATTTCTTCTCCTTTCTTCTAGTTACATGTCACACTTGAATATATCCCGTGTTGTCCATGTTGTCCATCCTCTGGATTACGGTGGCAGAAAAAGCACTGTCTCATCAAACAGACGTTGTTGACACACAGAGCACAGATCCTTGTGCTCCCCTGTCTGTCCCTCCCACAGATACTTTTCTCAATCAGCAGCTTTCTCTTTGCCATTGTAGAGGCTCTGGAGCAGGGACCTCTATGAAATTTCCATTTTTCCTGGAAAAAATTAAGGTGAATGGTTGCGTGGATAGGCTTCGAGACATTTTCTATATGCAGTCTGCATATCCTTAATCCTAAAACACGTGATAAAAACAGATTTTTAATGTTCTGAAAGTAGGCATGTGTCTTGTAATTAAATGTCAGAAGAAATCCGTCTGTTTCCAGGCAGAACTGTAAGTTATGCTGTGTTTGTCATTGTGCACATATGTGCTCAGTTGCACGGAAGATCTTTTTATCTGATCACCAACTCAACGGTTGATCGCCAACTCAACAAATTTGTAACAATGCTTAACGTAGGTGTATTTTAATTTACATTCTTGATTCCCAGTTGGCTTTCGAAACCTTTTAAAGATTACAATTCAGCAAACCTACCTTTTTTTTTTTTTCAAGGTGGCAGATTAGCTGTCATATGCCGAGTATTGAATTTAAGAAACAATAGGAATTGTTACATACTTTGGACTAGATCAGAAAATTTCAGAGTTGGGAGAGATTTGTATGACCAAGTCATGAGCTGAGAAGGAGTTTTATTTGAGAATGGTTCATCTAGTAAAAGATTCTAACTAACTTTTCCCCCTAAAATTTAAGCACATATGCAAAACACTGGCTTGGGTGCTCTGGGATTTGAAAGGATGTATATGGGGAGGAGAGAAAAAGAATTTGTAGTCAGGCTCAAGAATTTGAAGTCAGACTCTTTAGTTGTGTATATGAGATATAGTCATGTTAGTCACTCAGTCGTGTCTGACTCTTTGCGCCCCCAGGGACTGTAGCCTGCCAGGTTCCTCTGTCCATGGGATTCTCCAGGCAAGAATGCTAGTGTGGACTGCCATTCCCTTCTCCAGGGGATCTTCCTGACTCAAGAGCTGAACCTGGGTCTCCTGCACTGCTGGCAGATTCTTTACCATCCAAGCCACAGGGAAGCCCTTGTATGTGAGACAGATCACACTTGAAAAGAAGCTGGAAGTGCAAGGCATTAAGCAGGTGCTGTTACTTAGCAACTTCCGTTGCAGTTCAGTTGGTAAAGAATCCACCTGTAAGGCAGGAGACCGGGGTTCGATTCCTGGGTTGAGAAGATCCCCTGGAGAAGGTAATGGCAACCCACTCCAATAGTCTGGCTTGGGAAATCCTATGGACAGAGGAGCCTGGTGGGCTATGTCCATGGGGTCCCAAGAGTCAGACATGACTTAGCGACTAAACCACCACCAAATTACTTGGCACTTTGAGAGGAGAATTATGCTCTCAGAATTTGGAGGAGCTTGGAAGCCTTTAAAAATAACCATGCAATTAATAATCTCAAAAGTAGAAAAATCAGTGTTATCTTTCTCTACGCTTTATTTTTTCAGGCTCTGCTGGCCTGGAATGGACGAAGGGCCTAATGTAAAGGAACGCGGGATGCCTGACTTTGGCCTTGTCTCCAGTTTGTCGCCCCCGCTAAGCTCTGCAGAGGCAGAGACATTGACAGCAACATGAATACCTCTTGCTTCAGACTGGCCTGGTATTGCGGGCTATTACTGTCTTCAAAAAATGAGTGTGTGAGCCACCATGTTGAAGTCTTGAGCATAAGACTCTAGAAGCCATGGGTTCTATAGGAATTTCTCCTGCCTCCTAGCACTAGCAGTGTCCTGAATTAGAAATTTATGTCCTTGGCAGTCTTGATTGCCTAGCAAGTATGGTCCAGCACTTAGGGTCGGTTAAGTGTGGTGAATTTTTCTTAAGTACAACTTGTCCCCTTCTCAGAGCTACTTTAAGTTCCCCAGGCAATGTTCCCATATGAGGGTGGTCGTCTGGAGAAGCGTAGCCATTCTCCTCCCTTTTGTATTATTTTTTCCAGGTTCTGGAACCAGCAGTCAGTTCTCCTTCCTGCCCTCCCCTGGCCCCAGAGTTTGTGACTTCTCCCCGGAGACACTTACTGGAAACTTTTTGAGCCAGTGAGGCTTTTTGCCTTTAGACCAATGGGAATATTGTGTGTCATGGATGAAAAGATGTGAGTACTACCATTATCACATGGAGTCTATGTAACAAGACTGTTTCCGTGTCTTGGCACAGAGCCTGAGTTAACTTTGCTTTGCTGGATGTAGGGACAATGAATTCTGTTTGAACAAGAAATCATGTGTAACAAATACTTTTGCAAAACCATGTCCTTTTAGCAGTTATTTTAGTAAAGATGTCCTTCAGCATTAGTTTCAGTACAACAGATGCATTTAAACACCTATACAATGCTTAACAACATATTTTTTAAAAATCAACTTTTAATTTTAGAATAGTTATTGATTTACGGAAAAGTTATAAAGATTGTACAGAGACCACTCATATACTCCATATCCAGTTTCCTCTATTATCTTAGTGTGACCGATTTATTATAATCACCCCTACCCTTGCCTGTCTGTAACCTTCCACTCCCACAATGAGAACCCTCACTCATATTGTCATCTGTTTACATAATTGTCCAATGCCAGTAAACATATGTAGTAGTATATGAACTTTGAACCCATATCCCCGTGGGAAACAGCTGTATCAATGGAGTCATTAGTTTTTGTATGGTTCCTTCTGCCTTTAGTTTTACAAACTTCACTCATTTCCAAAGTGACTCAGGGAAGTAACCTTTTTCCTACTCTCTTCAATGAGGTTCTTTCATACATTTGTAATAGAGTTAGATTCTTTTGTCATAACCGACATGGCATTCAGGGATCCCTTAACCTCATGGATGATTTCTTTTTTTAATTGTGTACATTAAGTTGCATTCTTTGTCCTTTAAAGTTCCACAGGTTTTGACAAATATTGTCACGTATCCATCATGATAGTATCATACTGAATAGTTTCACCACTCTAAAAAATCCCCTAAGCTTCACTTATTCAAGACCTCCTTCTCCCCCAGTAGGGCAGCCACTGATCTGTTTACCATCTCTATCTAAATTTAACATTTAAAAAATATTTTAAAATTAAAAAATTTTTTAAATAGTTGGAGATTTTATAAATCAAATGGGTTTCCCAGGTGTCCCTAGCAGTAAAGAACCTACCTACCAATGCCGGTGATGTAAGAGACATAGGTTCAACTGTGTCGGGAAGATCCCCTGGAGGAGGACATGGCAACCCACTCAACTATTCTTGCCTGGAGAATCCCATGGACAGTGGAGCCTGGTGGGCTACATCCTTAGTGTCACAAAGAGTTGGACGTGACTGAAGTGACTTAGCACAGCACGTAAATCAACTGGACTTTCATAGATAGTACTTTCTTTAGAAGTGAATATTTTTGACCTTAAAGATATTATGATTTTTGTTGTTTGTGTTTAGTTGCTAAGTCATGTCCAACTCTTTGCAACGCCATGGACTGTAGCCCACCAGGCTCCTCTGCCCATGGGATTTCCCAGGTAAGAATACTGGAGTGGGTTGCCATTTCCTTTCCCAGGGGATCTTCCTGACCCAAGGATTGAACCTGTGGCTTCTGCCACATCTCCTGCATTGCAGGCAGATTCTTTAACCACTGAGCCATTGGGGAAGCCCAAAGATATTACAGCTGTTATCAGTTATTATACCTGAAACTCATGGATTTGGGGCTGGCCTCTTGAAGTAGCAATACAATTTTATCATTTTTAATGAAGGAACATTTCACTCATTACATCTGCAAACCTCTGAGACATTTAGAGTAATCAGGATACTTTATGTGGGGGGGTAGAAGGATAAAAGAGGTAAAGGGGATGTTTCAACAGAAAATATAAGAGATTTCAGCTAATGCAGGAGAAGTGAAGGGTAGCTGTAGCTCAGAATAGAGTGGTTATGAATCAGTTGTTCAATACTTGCTGTAAACAAAGATAATACCTAGACAGCAGAGACTTTATCAAGTACTGGGATCAGGTTAGGCATTTACCTGTAGCTCAGGATCTCTATTTTAATTCTTCAGATTCCTTGTTGAGTGTCTGCTCTGCTTGATTCCCATGTGCCATGTGCCCGGAGCATGCCTTCTTCTTGTGCAACTGTTTGGTCACGTACTTCCCCTTTGGAAGAGCTGGCCCCATTCTGCAACATGCAAGGGCTTCCCTGAACTCAGAGTCCAGGGCATTCCTCCCTGACTTCCAAGGCCACTTGCTTATCCTTGAAAGAAGAAGGCATGAGTGACCCTTGGTCATACTTCCCTCTCCAAACCCCTATTTCAGCATGCCCCTAGTCCCACAGTTGCTGTTGAATATGTAAGATCACAGTAAGTTTGGGGAAGGGTGGTAGAGAGGTCCTGTGTACCGGAGGAGGGAAGGGGCTTCTGTTCTCTGCAGGGAAACTGAAGTTGCCATGGGGTTACTTCTGAAAAATAAATGGAAGGTGTTAGAGCAGGGAAAAGTAAGGGACACAGGAAGAGAAGACAATATTTTATTTAATCTGAACCATATACCTAGCGTACAAGTGAAGAGGAAAGAAACGGGAACTTGGTGAGTGCCAACTGTGTGCTGGGGTCTCTGTTGGGAGTTCTTATCATTTATTTCCTCCTTTCCCCTACCGTGGCTCCGTGAAGTAGATTTTTTAAAGAAAACTTCAGTTCACAGATAAACAGGTTCAGAGAGGCTCACCAACTTGTCTAATTTCACACAGTGAGGATTTAAATCTAGATCTCCTTAACTCTAAAGCCCTGGCAGCACGTTAAAATGACCTGAGCCCTTAAAGAGAAATCCTTGCTTGAACCTTAGACCAAATTCCAATATCTGAGAATGAGGATGGGCATTTGTGTGTTTGAAGCACTGCCAGTGATAACAATTTGTATAATGTGCAGCTGGGGTTGAGAGCCCTGGCTCTGCTCTGAGCAGAGCTTTTCCTTGTACTCAGTGGGTCTGTCGTGTATGACTCTTTGTGACCCCCGTGAACTGTAGCCCACCAGGCCCCTCTGTCCCTGGGATTCTCCAGTGAGAATACTGGAGTAGGTTGCCATGCCCTCCTCCAGGGGACTCTTGCTGGGCTCCGGCAGTGCAGGCATATTCTTTACCACTGAGCCAGTACCTTTCTTATTCTCCTAAAAGAAGGGAAGGGGTGTCTTCTGAACCAGTGTGCACTCTAAACACTCCAAGAGTACTTTTAGGTCCACCCCATGCTCTGTTTCCTAGCCCTCACTGTGGTTCTTATCATCACTGAATACCTGTAAGCAGGCAGATGGAGTAGGGGCAGAGGTTATTATCAATGATGAGTGAGTGAGTGAAGTCGCTCAGTCGTGTCCGACTCTTTGCGACCCCATGAACTGTAGCCTACCAGGCTCCTCTGTCCATGGGATTCTCCAGGCAATAGTACTGGAGTGGATTGCCATTCCCATCTCCAGGGGATCTTCCCGACCCAGGGATCGAACCTGGGTCTTCCGCATTGTAGACAGGCACTTTGCCCTCTATATGATTGAGTTAATCTAATCCATGTTTGTTTTTTTTTAAATAAAGCATGTGAATGTGGTACTGATAGACTGTCGAGGCACAGTATCAGATACTGGCGAGAAACTATAATGATGGATATGTCAGTATATTTTCGTCAAAACCTGTAAATGTACAGGGTTTCCCTGGTGGCTCAGATGGTAAAGAATCTACCTGCAATGCAGGACACCTGGGTTTGATCCTTGGGTCAGGAAGATCCCCTAGAGAAGGGAATGGCTACGCACTCCAATATTCTTGCCTGGAGAATTCCGTGGACAGAGGAGCCTGGTGGGCTACAGTCTATGGGGTCGCAAAGAGTCAGACATGACTGAGCGACTAACATACATACACATAGAATGTACAACATCAAGAGTGAACTCTAATATAAGCTATGGACTTTGGGTGATGATGAGGTATCAGTGTAGGCTCATCAGTGGTAACCAGTGTATCACTCTGATGGGAGATAGCAAGCAAGGCTGTGGCAGTGACAGAATTATATATGGAAACTTCTGTACTCTGTTCACTTGTGCTTTGAACCTAAAACTGCTCTAAAAAATAAAAGTCCATTAAAAGTGAAAAAAATAGTGTCACGAAAATTTGATATGATTTTCAAAAGGTGCTGGTAAGTTTTGTTTGTTGAAAATTCTTACAGCAAATACCAAGTAGTACTGATTTAGTATCTTGGTTTATAGCAGGTGTAAGAAGATGGGGTTTGGGTGTATTCCTGGTGGGAAAAAATTTTATAAATTTCTAAGATTAGATTTTAAAAAGAACTAAAGAGCCTCTTGATGAAAGTGAAAGAGGAGAGTAAAAACTTGGCTTAAAACTCAACATTCAGAAAACTAAGATCACAGCATCTGGTCCCATCACTTCATGACAAATAGATGGGGAAATAATGGGAACAGTGACAGATTTTATTTTGGGGGGGGGGGGCTCCAAAATCACTGCAGATGGTGACTGCAGCCGTGAAATTAAAAGACGCTTGCTCCTTGGAAGAAAAGTTATGACCAACCTATGGGGTCGCACAGAGTCAAACACAACTGAAGCGACTTAGCAGCAGCAGCAGCAGACAGCATATTAAAAAGCAGAGACATTACTTTACCAACAGAGGTCCGTCTAGTCAAGGCTATGGTTTTTCCAGTAGTCATGTATGGATGTGAGAGTTGGACTATAAAGAAAGCTAAGCGCTGAAGAATTGATGTTTTTGAACTGTGGTGTTGGAGAAGACTCTTGAGAGTTCCTTGGACTGCAAGGATCTCCAACCAGTCTATCCTAAAGGAAATCGGTCCTGAATATTCATTGAAAGGACTGATGCTGAAGCTGAAACTCCAATACCTTGGCCACCTGATGCAAAGAACTGACTCCTTGGAAAAGACCCTGATGCTGGAAAAGAATGAAGGCAGGAGGAGAAGGGGACAACAGAGGATGAGATGGTTGGATGGCATCACCAACTCGATGGACATGAGTTTGAGTAAGCTACTGGAGTTGGTGCTGGACAGGGAAGCCTGGTGTGCTGAAGTCCATGGGGTCGCAAAGAGTTGGATACAACTGAGCAACTGAACTGAACTGAAGATTAGATTTGTTAATTGCCATACAGCATTTAACCTTTTACTTCATGTTTCTTGAAGTATGATTTACCATGTCTAGGATATCCCTATCAATTATAAAACCCCATCCTTTTGCAGTCTCCTTTTAGCCTTGATACCAACCACAAGTAAGAACTGTTTAATATCAAAATGACATAACATTTTGACCACTGTGTCAAATGTTATGAAGAACATTTTGGTATATTCAAAAATAATAAAAACTGTATAGATAAACACAGGCATTCTTGAAATTGGGGAAACATGTCATTTTGCACAATAGTTACCCTGGCCATTTCTTTTAAGATACATAAAAGCAGAGTACCTCTTTTCATGAGTTTTATCAATAGACATTTGTTTTAGTGGAGAATTAGAAACAGTGTCAAGACCAGAATGCCCATTCTCCACCCTATCCCAACCAGCTACCCCTGGCCCCCAGATGCAGAAACTACCATCATTACTCTGTCTAGTTAATGTTATTCCTATTTGGTCTCTGTTGGGTGTATGGAGAGTGCCTCAAGTAGTCAGAACACGCTGTGGATATTGCATAGTTGGATAGAGTTATAGTCCTTTTTAATTTCTACATCTAATGTTATGTTCCACAAAGAAATCTAAGAAAATCCTGATATAGCTGCCTGATTACTGTGCCACAGGAAAAAAAAAATGCATAGTGAATATACTTTTCTGGCTTATGCTGGTATAACAACTTTTTAGCTTTGACCAGTTTGTTGTTCAATTTCTTTTATTTTTCAAATAAATCTTACAAATAATCTCTTTCATCTGACTGTTTGCTTCTTAAATGAAGTGTTGAGGCTTCAAATTATAGCAATTTAAAAAACCCAGCTGAACCTTGTCCTCTTTCAACCCCCAAGCTGATTTTACATATGGCTACTGTCTCAGTAAATATGAAATCATGTCTTTAAAACTCTGGAACAATTCCCTGATAAAACTATTGCATATCATCAGTTTCCCACTTTTTCACCTAAGATTTTTTTTTTATCTTTTATTACAGAAATCTCAAACATACTAAATGGAGAAAATAGTAAATCCAACCCCCATGTACCCACTATCCAGCTTCGACAATTATCACTTCATCTGTAATCTTGTTTTATTTATACCTAATCTACTACTCCTTTTTGAAGCTAGTCTCAGACTTCTTCTGTAGATATTTCAGCATGTCTTTCCAAAAGATACATACTTTTGAAAAATAACCACAATATTATATGTATCTTTAAAAATAACAGCTCTTTAATATTATATAATATCCAGTGTTCAAATTTCTTCAGTTGTCCTGTCCTGAAGTTTCTTTCAAATTGGTTCAAATCAGGATTTCAAGGCCCAGTTACTGCATTTTCTTGGTGTATCTTTTAAATTTCTTTTAGTCTATAGGTGCCCCATCCTCTTTTTTCTTCCCTGCAACTTCCTTGTTAAAGAAATTGAGTTACTTTATAGTGTTTCCTCCAGATCAAGTTTTACTGACTGCATTCCTGTGGAGCCTTTTAATTTGGTTTTCAGTGCCCCCAGGCCCCCTGTGAGCTGGTAGTTATATATAGAAGCTTCGATGTTAGCAAGACTGCTTCAGAAGTTGTGCTATATACCTCCATCAGAAGATTGTCAATGAATGTTCGTACCTACTTTTGTGATATAAGCAATCATTGGTGATTATGCTTAGGTTTATTCTCTTTTTTTTTTGTAGGGAGGTTGTTTGCACAATGGTTATACTCAAATTTTTTTCAATTATCTGGAATACTTGAGGGAGGAACTTCTCCCTCTTCGTCAACTATTTGGTCCTTCTATTGGTGCAGTTTGTGCAGCAAAGGCAGGTTGAGTGTTGATATTTTCCTTTTTTATTTACATTTTTTTGGAATAATGAATTGGTTCCAAAGATGAACAATGAATATGAGTGTCAATATATCTAATGTGTTTCAATACATTTCAGTTATTTATTATTGCCACTCAAATTTTTTATCACTTTGGCTAGTAGAAGCCACTTGAAGTTGGCTCCTGAGTCCTTTTGGAATGGACTAGTTTTAGATGGTGTCCTTTATTTCTGGTATGACAAAATGTTCCAATCTCATCTTACACACTTCCTGCTTCAGACTTGGAATTTGCCATCTTTCCAAAGAACCTAGATTCATTTTCGTGGAAAACACTAGAGATCACTATCTTGTGCTAGGATAGAAGACAGTAATTTATTAAAGACTTAGGAATGAGCTCTGTGGATATTTGGGAGAACAGTACTGTAGGCAGAAAGAACAGCTAGTGCAAAGACTGAGGCTAGAGAAGAGGCAACATGAAGAGAACAGTAGGAAAGTCAGAGAGGTGATGGGGAGCAAGCCAGGTAGGAACTGGTTTATGCTTGGAGTGAGATGGGAGCCACTGGAAGGTTGAGCAGAAGAGTGATATGCTTGGTTTGGTTTTAACTGAATGACTGTGAGTATTGGGTACAGAATGACTGAGCAGGATTGAGAGCAGGATCTGGGAGACCAGTGGGAAGCCTATCGTAATAAACCAGGTGCGAGATGATGTGGCTTGGCCCAGCGTGGCTGCACTGGGGGTAATGAGAAGAGGGCATGTTCTGGAGGGGGCTCTCCTTGACATGTTCACATGCTTGTCTTTTTCTCCCACATAACCTCTCACTCACCATGGATCTAGATCCTTTTTTTCCTCCTTCTAGCTTTGACAGTCTTTTTTCAATCCCATAGTTCACAGGATATTTTGTAGACATGTTCTTTTTGGATCTTTTCTCTGAAACAATGATGCCCAGACAGTCATAAACCCATTATAAAATTGATGATTTTTGCAGATATATCATCACATCAATTAAAAACGATTTTACCACAATAGGACAAATACCAAACTAACATTTCTTATTAGAAATCTTGGTATCTGGAAAAGGCATCCACTGGATTCTCATTTAGTATAACTAGCTTTTATTATAAATGGCAAATGCTCTAACTCTGAAACCTTTAGTAAGGTAAAGAAAGTCTTGTGCAGACTCAGATTTATTAAAGCACTAAACTTTTTTTTTTGGGGGGGGGCGGTGGGCGGGCGCTGTGCCATTAAGATCTTAGTTCCCTGACCAGGAATCAATCCTGTGGCCCCTGCAATGGAAGCATGGGTCCTAACCACTGGACCACCAGGAAAGTCCAGCATGAAACATTATTGAGCACACAGTATGCTGCTGAGCACTGAGCAAATAACAGAAACACCTAAACTGAAAAAAAAAAAACCCTGCCTTTATTAAAGTATGATTAAAAGTATAGTGGGGAATATATTTTTATAGAGTAAAAAACAGCCTTTAGTGGTCACCAATTTAATAGCTTATGGAATATATATGGAAGTAAAATGATAGCTCAGCTGGTAAAGAATCCACCTGCAATGCAGGAGACTCTGGTTCCATTCCTGGGTTGGGAAGACTCCCTGGAGAAGGGATAGGCTGTCCACCCCAGTATTCTTGGGCTTCCTTGGTGGCTCAGATGGTAAAGAATCCGCCTGCAATGCGGGAGGCCTGGGTTCAATCCCTGGGTTGGGAAGAGTCCCTGGAGAAGAGACAGCTACTCACTCCAGTAATCTGGCCTGGAGAATTCCATGGACTGTATAGTCTGTGGGATTGCAAAGAGTCAGATGGGAATTAGCAACTTTTCACTTTCACTTTCAAAATGTTTTATGGTGTAACTGATTTTAGACACAAATTCTCACGTGGAAGAAACAATGTAGAAATCAGATTTATGTTCTGCTTTGCTGCTATTTATTAACTCAACCATTCATCAAAACTCTACTAAGCACCTACACTGTGGGAGAAACTGTATCAGGTGCTGGAGAGCATGGTAACAAGTAAGAGAGAGCAGCTCCCTGCCCTCAACACGAACATGAACTTGTAGCTTAACATCCCCACATCTCTATCTTCACTTAGACTACATGTCAGGTCTCTTTGAAACCTAAAATGCTAAAGTTTGACAGCCTCGTGGAGGGAGAAGGTGCCCAAACACGCTGCCTTAAGACTTGGAAACTTACCTTCCTGTGGGTTGTCTCTTATCCTGATTTCAAAATAACTTCATAGACACCGTTTCTTTTTAATGCTTTGGTCAGTCTGTATTTGGGTCATCGTGGCAAAGCCTGGGTGTGGCAATTCCTGCCTATAAGACTTCAGAGGTAGGGGGTGAAGGTTTGGAAAAGGTAGACAATTCGCATCAGCACAGCTAGACAGCTATTCCCAGCGAGCAGCCTTCTCTGCCGTCCCACCATGACTTCCGACCAATACTACGGTTTCTCAAGCCGCAGCGTCCTTTGCTTGGGTGACCCAGTGCTCTTCTGGCGTAATGAACTCCAAAAAGGGATTGCTCATCAGGGAACCAGAAGTAATCGGATTTGTGGGGCCAGCAGATCTGTTCCTGAGTCCCATCCTTTTTCCAGTCGGTATCAAGGTAACAAGTTTCTTGTTAGCTTGCTTCAAAATTGCAGAAAGTAAATCGCGCTTTTTTTTATTTGCTTGCAGACAAGATACATTTTTCAAGGGGGGGGAAATGGATTTCTGTATCAAAGAGAGAGGGGAAAATCTGAAGCGAAATCTGAACACACATTGCCTCAAGATAGAAAAAGTTACAGCCCAGGCAAGCTTTAGGGGAATGAGCTGCTGAACTCCTCGGCATTCTGTCCTTTCAGTCAATGAAAAAGACATAGGGTTTGAGGTTCCTTCCGAAACGGGGCAGGCTAATTTAGCCCCTCCCATGATTCCGAGGGTCTGTTATATCTCTGTTCCTTGAGTACCTCTTTCACTGAGACCGACCACAGCAAGCAGAGGCTGAAAAGTAAAGAGCAAAGAGGAAGAAAACAAAAGCTGCCAATTATGGAAGATAGAAGGGGTAAGAGCAAAATTGATTTGATCTGAATCCTTAAGACCAGGAAAAAATAAAAATAAAAAAACAAAAAAAGGAAACCAAAAGCCCAGACCAAAAGCAAGTACTTGAAAGAGCAAGAGGCAAAAAGCCCTATATACACTTTCCCACCCTCTCCTTCCGAGAGGAGGCAGAGAGAAAAAACTTTGGGGAATATTTTACAAAGCCAAGCTCCAGGGTTACAGTCAAGGGTGACTCTTGAGCAAGCTGGAGCGGCTCATGAATATTTATGAGCAATTGGTATTCAGATCTGGTTTTTTAGAGGCAAAAGACTTCTTCCGTCCCCTCACAGTTTAGGAGGCAGCTGCCTCTTTTGCAGTCCGGAGTCGTCTTGCTTCGGGTCAGTACTTCACCGCGTTTGCTGGAAGATGCTGGGCTGCCCGTGTAGATCTGCTTTGTTCTCGAATTTCCTGTGTGCTTTCCTGTTGTGAAATTAGCAAAGACTTCTCTGCCTGGAATTAGAGAAGTTAATGTGGCAAGAGGCTGTCTCAACAGGACCCCAGAGTGTGTCTTGCAAAAGGCTAAACGTTTCTTGGGAGGTGTGGGGGAGTGTGCATGAGTATGGGGGTGGGGTGGGGTGAGGGGAGGGAAGTCTCCAAGAACAGTTTTATCTTAAAAAAGTAAGGCTTATCTGACTGACTGACTTTAGATTCTGTCTAAAAACTAGGAGAGCAGCCTGGTTTGCACAGATGGTGTGTGATCTCTGTCTTTTACCTCTTTTGGGCATTTTCTGCCAGGACAGAGAACACAGAGAGCCAGCTGCTTGCCAGCCCATGGGAGCCAGGAAGAATGTCTGCAGCAGCGTGCTTGTGTAGGATTGTAAACCTTCATCACCTCCGGTTTCTAGTATCCCCATGTGTTTTTATCACATCGAATGTGGAGGAATGGGATGAGTAGCCAATAGAGTTCCTAATAATGATAAAAATGATAGCTGTTAACATTTTCGTCTTTCCTCTGTGCTGGGAGCCGTCCTAAGCCACTCCCCGCGACTTATAAAGTGAGTGCTATCATCACCCCCATTTCCCAGATGATGGCGTTGAAGTAGTGAGAGAGTAGCTTGCCTTGGCATCACACAGTAAGTGGTGAGTTTAGATGCAGGTGATGGACACAGGGTCCAAGGGGCTGTTTCCCCATTCTGTTGCTCCAATTCAGAGTCTCCTGCTACTGCCCTGAAACTGTCGATTATGTTTGCAAATCTTTGAAGCTACTGGGGAAATGATATTGATGAAATCTCAAGTCTGCGAAGCAATCTGCGCTTTGCTATCAAGTTTACATGCATTTTTTCCTATTTGGTGCCTGTGGCCATTCTCTATGGTAGAGTCCAGGCATTTTTATTATTGCCTTTTATGAAAGGGCAATTACTGCCTTTTATGACTGAAGCCAAGAAGGGTTAGATGACTAGAGTCACACAGCTAGTTTTCAGAAGTCCACAGCAGACTGTCCCCTGCCTCTGGTTTCCCTTCTAACCTGCAGATGGAGCTGAGTCATCTTGGAACTTCTGCCCCCACCCCCAGACACTTTTAGTTCCTCAAGGGACTTGGGGAGCGTCTTTCCTCCTTCTAGACTGTTGCGAGACACTTGTCTCTGCCTTTAAGGCTGATTTAGCTCTCTCCTTCCCGTTTAGTCTGGAACCAAGCTGCTCCAGCTTGGTTTGAATCTAGCTCCACCATTTACTTTAAGCCTCAGTCTCCTCATCTTTAAAATGGAGAGAATAATGTTATCTACCTCACAGGGTGCTAAATGAGGGTTCTCAAGCAGGCTTCTCAGAACAGGGCCAGATGCATGTAGTATGTGCTCAATAAATGTTAGCTGTTGTGATCACTCCTTGGTTTATCTCGGTTGTTAGTCCCTCCTCCAGGCCTCCTCCAACCCTTTGCGCCTTATATTAGCCATCTGTTGGATGTCTCTACTACCTCCGTACTCACACCTAAGGTGGCGCTTGTACCTGTCCATATTCCTGCTTTCTGCATCACTTCCCAACCTTCCCCGACTGTAATTTCTTTATCCTTTGGCTCTGCAGTGTCAGGCACAGTGTTTAGCACATAATGGGTGCTCAATAAATAGTAAGCAAAGTGACATTATTTTAGTTGATATTCAGCCAAGTGTCAGTAGGCTGGTTTTCAAGGGGCCCTCTGAGTTTGCAGGGGAGTCCTGCTGGTACAAACAGCTCTTTTGTGCAGTATGTAGAGACATCCCTCTAGGTGAATACACTGAGAATCAAAACACATCTCTTCTAGGTGGGTGATCCTCAGAGCTGATGTGACCCTATGCTAGCTAGGGCGCCCAGTTTAGCCAGTCTAGCTCTGGCTGAACTTCAGCCCCCAACTCCCATTCCAGCCCAGGACCAAACTGGAGGTTTCAGATGCCTCATAGCACTACCTCATATCGCTGAACAGAACATCTGGTTGCAGAAATAGTGTTCTTCCAGCCCCATTTACAGCAGCCAAAGTCTGAGACAATGTGCTCTGGAAATGGAAGACAAACAAGTATCGCAGAGGTTGGTCCTGGATAAAATCAAAAGTACATTAAACTTGTTTCCAGCACCCTCCCTTTCCTCTTCCTGGCATACCTTCAAACCATTTGACAAATATTATTGTATCTTCCATTTGTAAGACCCTGTGGCAGATGTGGGGTGTAAACAATTTGCTCACAGTCTAGCAAGGAAGGCAGACATACATACAACCAACTCTAATTGAAGCCAGACTCTGCGAAGTGCTAATAATCATAGCTAACACTGGAAATTTATTATGTGGCAGGCACTGTCATTTTTATGTGCGTTGTCTCATGTAACCTTCATGAAAACTTCCTATGATACAGGTTTCTCCATCTGACAGCTGTGGAGGGAAGTTACCTGGCCAAGGTCACCCAGCTAGTAATGTTCATAGAAAGGGGGGAATTTAGACCCTTATAGTCCAGCGGCAAAGCCTGGATTCCTAATAGATTAAGTTCTCGTACTTCCTTCCCTAAGAGCCATACTAAAAGTTTCAGGAAAATCTCCTGGGAACCAGAATAGGGAGTGATGATTTTGAGGAAAACTTCTCAAAGGATGGGGCACTTCAGTGGGACCCAGAAAGATGAGTAGAGTCTGGAGCCCACAGTAAGCATCTTCCAAGTCCCTCGGTGCTTAAAGACCAGTTTTCTCTCTTACCTAAACTACAGGCTAGATTTAAGAGTAAAAAGCTCTTTTCCACGTTTTCTAAGTTTCAAGTAGGGAACCTATTTACATGTTCATCCTGGAGATTTGAAGGCAGAAATCCAAAGTTTGTCTTGCAAGATCATTGGGCCTATTTGGTAAACAGTTTTTACAAATGGCAGTGACTGGTCTCGCTTGTACTTGGCCAAACCACATTTGAAGTGTGTTTTCTCCCTTGTGTGGTCTTTTGCTTGCTTCTGATTCCATAATCAGTGGTATGCTCAAGAGAATTAATGTTTAATCCCACCTGCCTGTGCAGAGTGGGGCACATCCCCTGGTCTGTTTCCTGTGAGCTCCATTCCCTGAAAAAGTTTGGAGGGAGACCAAAATTGAGGGCAGCCCTTGCAGGGAAGAAACATCAGACCTCCGGAGGGTTTGATGAAAGTGCGGATTGGCTGTAGTGCCAGCTTTGTCTTGGTGAGAGTGTGTGTGTGCTCTGAGACAGTGTTTCTTATATGTCAGTGTGCAGTGCGTGTGCATCCCTGCGGACCTTGTTAAAGCGCAGTTTCTGGTCCAGCAGCTCTAGAGTGTTGGCCTGAGACCCTGCATGTCTGACAAGCTCCCAGGTGGCAGTAAATCTGCCCCTACTTAGGCCACATTTCAACTGCCACGTCATAAGTTCATTGTATGTCTTAGTCTCAGGACTTATTTTGGTACCGAACAACCAAGCCCTCCCTCCCCAGACCTCCACCCACTGAAGCTACCACTTTGAGTTACTGATCAGCTCTGTCATTGCAGAATGATAGGAAACCTAATTCTTTCATTCATCTGTTCTTTCAGTAAGTGTATATCCCAGAATTTTGCCACACAAGAAACAAAATCTGAATCTTAATCACGTACAATCTGTTATTACACAAAAAAGGCCCTGTGTTGGATTTCCTGAATATCTCCCACCTTTTATCTGTGTCTCCAAGATTCCTTAAGCTGCTTTCATTCTCTGCCTCCAACCTGGAAAGTAGTGGCTGCTGGAGTACTTTGCTGGGTGTCTGGAGTGCCAGAGACCTGGGGCTAGCAAGGATTCCGAACTCTGAGGCTGGGGGCAACATGGCAGGGGCACCCTCTGCACTGCCGAATTGAGGTGAGAAGGATCCCAGACACAAAGGAGGAAAGTGAGTGCAGGGAGGATGGATGGAATTTCTTTAGGTTTGGAAACTTGAAGGAATTATAAGGAAAAGAGAAGTTGTTGGAGTAGAGAAGGCAGGAAAGAGTTTGCCTAACATACTTCCATCCCACAGTTTTTGTGCTAGAATTTCAAAATGAATTTAGAGACCCAGGAACAATGGCAGTACACGCCCTACATAAAGAGGTATTTCCTTCTAATCCACAGAAAGGATGTGGACAATTCCTTTATATCCGTGAGGATGTAAGGAATATGGCGCATACTTGTTTAAAAAAAAACAAACACATGAAATATGAATTGGAGAAGAAAAGAAAAACAATCACTCGTGACAGTATTTTGGTGTATTTCCTTGCAGCTCCTTTTTCTCGCCCGGGTTCTCTCCCTTTTAGCACTTACTAGATTAGGACTTTGCAAAATTAAGAGATGCCACTGTGATTATGAGCTTGAATATACAATTTTAAAGCCAGACTTCTAGTGCAGTAATAAAGGACAGGTATTTTCTGCCTCATAGCATAGTCTTTGTTAGCATAATTTTTATAGTCACATAGTTTAACCATGTCCCTGAGATTGAATATTTAGTCTGTTGCCATTTCCAGTAAACAGCTTTGTGTGTGAAGTTTTTCCATGTGTGGGGTTGCATGCTGAGGATAGATTCCCAGAAGCAGAATGACTGGATTAAAATTTGTAAATTTTTTAAAGTTCTTGATTACTGTCAGCAAGTTGCTTTACCAAAGTGAGACCCTTTGTGCTTCCGCAGCAGTTCCTGTTTGCTACATCCCTGAGAGATTAGGGTTTTTTTTAATGGTCTTACCCACTTTTATGTTGTTTTAGTTTGTATTTGTTTAATTGCCAGTGAATTTGACATTTTACACACAGTGTTGTCCTTTTATATGCTCTCTCATTGCCTGTTTCTTACTCAATGGATTTTATGTTTGAAATTAATTTATGTGAGCTCTTGATATAATAAATATATTCAAGTTTTTAAGCTATATTTGTAACAGTTTTTCTGAAATCTTAATATTTTTATACAGAGATTTACAACTATGAATAGATCCAGTGCATTTCTAATCTATGGTATTATATTTCCAAAAAAGTTTGATATTGCATTTATTGTCTCTTAACCCAGAATAATTTTTCTAAAGTGCCAAGTAATTGTCATTTTTATTTAAATCATTACTTTTAATTAATTTTTCATTATATTTCACAAGGATTAGAGAATATGGCTGTAATATTTCTGAGGTTTCTTTGAACCAAAGCATGTCGTGAAGTTTTACAAATTTGTGAATGCTTGTGAATAAGATATATTCTGTTTTTAAGATATGAAATTGGATATTTGTAAATTTATCCAGTCATTTCAATTATATGGTAATCCCTCCTCAACCATAATTTTCTCCTATGTGAAATTATAGTGTATGTACATTAACTTTTATATGCTTTTATTGTTACCTATGCATTTTCATTCCAGGAGAAAGAATCCAGGGAATCACTTTATATTATGGCTTATTAGAAAAGGATGGGGAGTGGTGATGGAGACTTAGGACTATAAAAAGAAGTAAAGTAGATGCAGAGAAGGAGTAGTTCAATAAGGTTTTGAGAATGATGAAAGAAGAGGAGATAAAATTCTCAGCATCTTAGGGAGAAGAACTTTATAGAGCTACATAATTTTAGGAAGTATTGAAGTGTGGTGTGAATGAAAATTGCCAAATCTTTCCCTTCCAAATAATAATTGCAGGCCCCAGGTGGCTAGAGCCAAGAGGTGGATCTGGTTGGCAAGATTTAGGAGGTGAGGGTCAGAATTTCTGAACTATAAAATTGAAACAGGATTGCTCAAGTGGATAAAGACTCAGACACATATGCACAAAAGACATCTGAAGCCATGTGTCATCAGCAAAATAATTTTTTAGGCATTGCACTGAAAAGGCAGGATGCAGAGGACTTTAAAAGCTTCCAGTGAACAAGGATTGGTAAATAGAAAGTAATAGTGCAGTGGGCTTCCCTGGTAGCTCAGCTGATAAAGGATCTGCCTGAAAGGCGGGAGACCTGGGTCTGATCCCTGGGTTGGGAAGATTCCCTGGAGAAGGGAAAGGCTACCCACTCCAGTATTCTTGCCTAGAGAATCCCCATGGGCTGAGGTGCCTGGTGGGCTGCAGTCCACAGGGTCACAAAGAGTCAAACATGACTGAGCGACTAAGCACAGTGTACAGTACTTATATTTTCTAATGTAAGCTGTGTCAAATGTTCTTGATACCATCTTTTGCTTAATGTCTTTTTTATTTATTGCTTTTGTGTGTGTGTGTGTGTACTTGCAAATAATCATAAAGGCTTTTTCATACATTTATTTTCTTTTTCTTCTTTTTTGGTTGATATAATAATGGTGGTAGGCTGCAAAGATTGCAGTGCTGAATCCCTGGAATTTATGAATGTTTCCTTATATGGAAAAAGAGTCTTTGCAGATGTCATTCAATTAAGGAATTTAAACTGGGAAGATTATCCTAGATAATCACGGATGGTCTAATAAGAAAGAGGAAGAAGGAGACCTGACACAGAAGAAGGCAGTGCAATCACTGTAGCCGCATGTTGTGCTACTGGCTTTGGACAGAGAGAGAGGCCACAGCCAAAGAATGGGGAATGCACAGAATGCCGTCAAGCAGATGGAAAAGGAAGGGCAGCCCTGCCCACACTTTATTTTAGTCCTATGAAACTGACTTCAGACTTGGTAACTTCAGAATTATAAGAGTAAATGTGTGTTGTTTTAAGCCATTGAGTTTATGGTAATTTGTTATGGCAGCCATTAGGAAACTAATACAGTAAGTATTTAATACATGGGTGTGGTGATGGCTTAGTTCATTAACCCACAGGTTTATAGAGAGTATTGAGCCACATGCTGTTCCAGTCCACTTGCAGTTCTCAAACAACTATTTGAAGTTGGTACTGTCCCTCTCCTACAAAATGAGAAACCAAGGAATAAGTAGTTTATTGACCTTCCTAAAGTCTCTCAGTTGGTAAGTGCTGAGGTTGACATTTGAAGCCATAGTTGTTGATCTTATTATTTTGAAATATAGTTCACACACCATGTAATTAACACATTTAAAGCCTATGATTCAGTTTTTTTTTTTGCTGTCTCGCATATAGGGTTATCGTTACTATCTTTCTAAATTCCATATATATGCATTAGTATACTGTATTGATGTTTTTCTTTCTGGCTTACTTCACTCTGTATGATAGGCTCCAGTTTCATCCACCTCATTAGAACTGATTCAAATGGGTTCTTTTTAATGGCTGAGTAATATTCCATTGTGTATATGTACCACAGCTTTCTTATCCATTGGTCTGCTGATGGACATCTAGGTTGCTTCCATGTCCTGGCTATTATAAGCAGTGCTGTGATGAACATTGGGGTACATGTGTCTCTTTCAAATCCAGAGCCCCCCAGGTACCCCTTCTTTCCAGAACTCACTTATCTGAACATTTCAGCTCTCCCTAGAAGACCTTCCACGTGTTGGTCTCCAGAGCCCCCATGCTGGAGTTTCTAATGAGGAGCTGGCCTGAAGCATGCCCACTCCTTGGAGTTTATTTGAATATGCTGGCTGCCTCGGTTTAGGGCTCTGTAGAAGATACATAATGAAATTGCTCTTGAAATGAATTACTGTAAGAGAAAAATTATATACATATGTTTTTTAAAACAAAATACCTGTATATAAGCTTGCTTAAACAATTAGAGAAATGATACTTGCTTTAAAAAAAAATGATTCATTGTTTTTAAACACATTTACAGAATTGTACAGATATCACTATGATCAATTTTAGAACATTTTAGAACCATAAAAGGAAACCCTGTACCCATTAGTGTGCATTTAATTAATTTCCATGTAGTTCTTTTCTCACTGTCTTTATTTTTGAGTTCTTAATTTTAGTTCCTTTCATAATGATCTGGTACCTATGAAAGTAATTTTTTAGAAGGGCATCAATGTGGTAAGAGAGTGACAACTTGTCTAAATGTAGATACCTTATCCCCTTCAAGTAATTGGAGGTATTCCTCTATTGTTTTGAGGAGTTTGATTCTGTAAAGAAGTTTGAGGACACTGTTTTTCAGCTTGAATAATTTTCTATTCTCTACTCCTGACATAATTTTCACAGTAAGACAACCAAGTATAGACTTTCTTTTATAGATTTTGCTTAGAAAATGGTAAACCCTCTTGATTTCCAAATTCAGAACTTTAGGGCAAGAAAGATTTCTCTGGTCATAACTTGAATCAGTGTTCGTATTTTGTTCATTTGCTTATCTTCTTCAGTGACTTATTATTTGGATCTCTTATCTCTGAACTTACTCCATCTTTCTTCCTTTCTTTCCTTTATTTTTCTTTGTATTTTGACAATATTTCCCTAAGATTATTCTGTATATCACTGATTCAATTTTCCTTAATTATCTCTAGTATGAACTTCCATTCAATTGCAATATTTTAGATTTCCATGAAATCTTCTATCTCAGTGTATTCTCTTCTCAAAGCAACATCCTCTTATATCCAACCAAAAAATAAATAAATATTTTCCTCTCTTTCCTGCATCATATCTATTTTTGGAAGCAGGCTTTCCCTCTACCATTTTTTCTACCTTATTGCAAAATTTATTTAATCTTGATGCTTTTGAACTGTGTGGTGTTGGAGAAGACTCTTGAGAGTCCCTTGGACTCCAAGGAGATCCAACCAGTTCATTCTGAAGGAGATCAACCCTGGGATTCCTTTGGAGGGAATGATGCTATAGCTGAAACTCTAGTACTTTGGCCACCTCATGTGAAGAGTTGACTCATTGAAAAAGACTTTGATGCTGGGAGGGACTGGGGGCAGGAGGAGAAGGGGACGACAGAGGATGAGATGGCTGGATGGCATCACTGACTCGATGGCCGCGAGTCTGAGTGAACTGCGGGAATTGTTGATGGACAGGGAGGCCTGGCGTGCTGTGATTCATGGGGTCGCAAAGAGTCGGACACGACTGAGCGACTGAATTGAACTGAACTGAAGGCCTTATCCTTGAAAGAAAAGAAAAGAGGTATTTTCTGTATGTGTGCAAGGATGAATGTGTTTGTTGTAACTACACATTGGCCCTTGCCATCTACCTTTACAAGCATAAAACCATGTGCTGCTGCAGCTGCTGGCTTTTAACATCCCCTGAAGGGAGTTCAGAGCAGAGAGCAGAAATGAGGCTCTGGAAAAACTGGCAGAACAGGTCTTCAGATAGATACTTTCAGAAGCTGATTTTATGAGCCCAGTTCTTTTATCTCATCTAGAAAAGCACTAAATTTCTTTTGTTTCTGCTTCTTTTGATTAGCAGAAACCTTCTGCAAAAATATATGCTTAAGTGCATGTACTCTCCCTTCAACAAAATCACATATGTACTGACCTTCCGCCTCACTCTGTGGAGCAGTTTCTCAGGGCTGTCTGAAATGCTGTTTCCGCATCTATATTCCTCATTTGGCTCCAAATAAAACTTAACTTGCAACTCCCACGTTGGGCATTTTTCTTAACTCAACAGTGTTTTTCATCTTATTCTAAAAGGAGTTTAAGGAAGCATTAAGGGAGATTCACCCTAGTTCAGTGTTAGAGATGAGGAGTGAGTGGTCTCCCCTTGACTCCCTTAGATCCATTTGGATCCGGAAATAATACAGTCACCAAATTCTAGGTCCCCCTTCTGTGAGTGGGAAGATATCTCAGTCCTTTACCCATAAAATCTCACTAGGATCCAGGAAAGAAAAATTCTGTTGCCATAGAGTCATATTTCAGAGGATAGCGAGACTAGTGGTGTCAGGATTCTGTCAATATTTTTGTCCAGAGGCATAAAGGCATTCAGGAAGGACCCTTCTCTGGGCCCATTTTCTTGCTTTCCCCCTTTTCTACTGAGAACAAACTTCCATTAAACTGCAGAGTGAGCTCCTGTCCCACTGCTTAGTATCTTGGCCAAGTAATGCCATTTTTGGAGAACAGTTCTAAGTCTCTGTATACTCATGGTAGACCTAAGGTTACCAGTTCACAGAGGCAAAAACCCCCACACAAACAAGCAAAACAACGCAAGACAAAACAACAAACACGGGGGCTTCCCAAAGAGTTTCCTCTCCCCTCCCATCACGTCCCACTTCTCGTCTTCCCATAGTGCACTTAAAAAAAAATTTAGTTTTGGCTGCACTGAGTCTTCACTACTGCGCAAGGGCTTTCTCTGGTTGCGCAAGCGGGCCTCTCACTGAGACCAGGTCTAGGGTGCACGGACTTCAGTAGTTGTGGCTCACAGGCTCTAGAGTGTGGGCTCAGCAGTTGTGGTACATGGGCTTAGTCGCCCGGCAGCATGTGGAATCTTCCCAGACCAGAGATCGAACCTCTGTTCCTTGCATTGCAAGGCAGATTTTTAATCACTGGACCACAAGGGAAGCACCCACAGTGTGCTTTGGTTGGCTCCAAGTTAATGAGTATCGTGAGGGCCATCTGAGACCTCTGCTTATTTGCCCTGGTCATGCTGTCTTATCTCAGAAGAGGTGATGCTTGCCATTAATATCATTTCTTAATACTAATGCACTGACAGTTTTTGAGGGAAAAAAAATTTTTTTAGGATGCAGATACAGAGTTTTACAAGAATGTGAGAGCGTATATCAAAGTATTTTCAGTTATGCAATCATCATACTTAGTGGTCATAAGACTTGGCTTTGTGAGATACTGTGGCAGGAATGAACCAAGAAGTTGGTGAGCAATGGGAAGAGACTAGTATTGGGCTTTGGCAATAGTCCATTAGGTGAGAGATGATGGGGACCTGCCTAAGGCATTGATGGTGGGTAGGGGAAGAGGGTGGCTTTCCCTGGTGGCTCAGCAGTAAAGAATCCACTTGCACTGCAGAAGCTGCAGGAGATTTGGGTTCGATCCCTGGGTTGGGAAGATCCCCTGGTGGAGGGCATGGCAACACCCCACCTCCCGTATTCTTGCCTGGAGAGTCCCATGGACAGAGGATTTTGGCAGGTTACAATCCATGGGATCGCTGGATTACTGAAGCAACTTAGCACGCATGCACACAGGGGAGGGGGATGGATGGGAGGGGCTGGATTTAAGCAATATTCATAAGGTAGAGTCTGAGGTAGAGTGTGGGTGGTTTTTTGGGAGAGAAGGAGATGGAGATGTTAAGATTTATTCTCAAGTTTAGCTGTGGATGACTGGGTTAATACATATTTATGGATAAGACTAGGAATGGGGGAGGGAGAGAGGATTTGGCAGGGGCTGAGAGAGATAATAAGTTCATCCTGGCACATGCTAAATATGAGATGTTTATAAGACATCAAGGCAGAGCTATTTGGTTGGTTGCTGGAAATTTGAGTCTAAAGCTTGTAGAGGTTTGAGCAAAATCAAGAGATAATGGGAGCTGGAGTTGGAGCATGGAGTCAGTGGTTGAAAATATGAACATTTGAAGTATGAGTCACTCTGGAAACTATAGGGAATGAAAACAGAGAGGCTGAAGAACGGAACCCAAGGAAACACCAACAATAAAGGGATGGAAAGAGAAAGGACTTAAGAAGAGAGATTCAGAAAGAAAGCCTAAAAAGGTAAGAGAAAACCAAGGAGAGTCTGAACCT
The DNA here is from genome assembly GCF_032405125.1 of Capricornis sumatraensis. NCBI lineage: Eukaryota > Metazoa > Chordata > Mammalia > Artiodactyla > Bovidae > Capricornis > Capricornis sumatraensis. Next base: position 17,695,206 of record NC_091091.1, read on the forward strand.
GGTAGCCAAGAAAGAAAGTGTCTTGAGACCAAAGCTTCTAGAAGTGCCAAATCTTCCGATTAGGCAAGAAGGAGAATGAGAGGAAGAATCATATTTTCTCTTTTTCTAGCACACTTCCCGCCTCGACCCCTGCCCCATAGTTTAATGTTTTTGGGAGTTGGGAGGCCCTCCATAGTATTTCCTACCCACAGACCCTTAATCCCTCCAGCAAAACCCTTCAAACTCGAATGGTACATTTTACAGTGGAAGAGATGTGATCAGGTTTGGGAATTTGGAGCTTATGAATATTCTTGGTGGAAACTGACTTAGTAGAATATTAAGAGGTTAAACAGCAGATATTAAGAAAGTGGGAACATTGAGCTTATTACATGACTCAGGAAGTGAGGTGGTGGAGGGAAAGAGAGCTGACTTGAGGGGTGAGTTAGGTCAAAGGAAGAATGTTGCAGACTAGAGTGGACTTGATTATGTTTAAAGGATGAGAACCAACAGGAGGGGATTCCCTACTAGTCCAGTGGTTTAGGACCCTGTGCTTTCACTGCTGAGCCAACTGAAGGAAGATGGACTCATCCATTCAAGAAGTATTTACTGAGCAAAGAATATATATCAAGCACTGTTCTAGCCACTGAGGATACAGTGGATAGCAAAACAAAATCCTTAACCTCACAGGGTTTATGTTCTGGGTGGCATACAGATAATAAGCAAAGGAGAAAGATAAGATCTATTTTAGTGATGAAAAGTAATCTAAAGCAGGGAAGAGGACTGAGGAGTCTAGGGAGGTTATAATTTTAGATGAGGATTTTAGATAAGGATCTCTTTGAGTAGATCCTTATTTGGGACTTTTTGTGTTTCCTGGACCTGGAGGTTTGTTTCCTTTCCCAGGTTAAAGAAGTTTTCAGCTATTGTATCTTCAGATATGTTCTCTGCCCTTTCCCTCTCTCTTCTCCTTCTGGGAACCCTATAATGCAAATGCTAGAATGCTTGATATAGCTTTGCTGCTGCTGCTGCTTAGAGGTCTCTCTATTTAAACTTTCGTCATTTTTAAAATTCTTTTTTTGTTCAGCTTCAGTGATTTCCTCCACCCTTCTCATTAACTGATCCGTTCCTCTATATCGTTTAGTCTGTTGTTGATTCCTTCGAGTGTATTTTTTGAATATTTATTTGGCTGCCTTGGGTCTTGGTTGTGGCATATGGGATCTCTGTCATGTCAATGGACTCTAGTTGTGGTGTGCGGGTTTACTTGCTCTGCGGCATGTGGGATCTTTAGTTCCACGACTAGGTGTCAAACTCACATACCCTGCGTTGCAAGGCAAATTCTTAACCACTGGACCAGCAGGACAATCCCTCCTTCTTCTGTATTTTTCATTTCAGTTATTGTACTCTTCACCTCTGTTCCTTTGCTGTATTTTCTCTTTGTTAAAACCTTCTAACTTCTCACCCTGTCATCCATTCTTCTCCTGAGTTCTTTGATCTTTGTAATCATTACCTTGATTTCTTTACTGAATGGATTGCCCATCTCCAACTTCACTTAGTTTTTCTTCTGGGATTTTATCTTGTTTCTTCTCTTGGAACATGTTCCTCTGTCACCTATTTTACCTAACTTGCTGTTTTTATTTCTATGTATCTGGTAGGTTGGTTATATTTCCCGACTTTAGAGAAGTGGCCTTTTGTAGGCGACGTCCTATGAGTCCCAGCAGTGCACTCCCCTCTGGTCGCCAAATCTATATGCTCTCGGTGTGCCCCCAGGTGGGTGCTGCCTGTCTTTTGTTTGTGGCGGGCTGACGGCTGTGGATGGTCTGGTAGGTATGGCTGACTCCCAGTCTGGTTGGTTACCGGTCCTGCTTTGTGTGGAGGCTGCTAGCTGTGGGTTGGTGGGGCTGGGTCATGAAGCAGCTGATTGCAGAACCCCAGGAGTCTCCAGGCTAGTGCTGGCTCATTGGTGGGCAGAGCCAGGTTCTAGAATAGTGATTGTGGGGTCAGGGTTCCCTGATCTAGTGTTGGCCTGCTGGCAGGAGGAGCTTGCTCCTGACACAGCTGGCTGTGCGTTCTGGGGTGTCCTAAAGCTGGTGCTGGCCTGCTGGTGAGTGGGGCCAGAAACTGGGGCAGCTAGTTGAATAGCCAAGGTATCTCAGAGCCATCGTTGATCTGTTGGTGGGGGAGTGGTCAGGGCCTAAGGGGTCTCAGGGCTAGTATTGACCTGATAGTGGGTGGGGCTAGAGCCCAGGGGATCTAGGGGATCCTGGATCCACTAGTGCATGGACCTAGATCTCAAAGTCTCTGGTTATAGGGTCCTGAGGGTGTCTAGAAGCTAGTGTCAGCCTGCAGGTGGGTGGGACTGGATCTCAGGGTGTCCCAGGGCTGGTGCTGGCCCACTGGTAGATAGGACCAGGTCCCAGAGTCTCTGACTGCAGAACCCAGGGGTCTGAGAGCAGGTGTTGGAATGCTTGTAGGTGGGGCCAGTTCTTGACACTGGCTACAGGATCTGGGATGTACTGAAATTTGTGTTGGCCTGCTGATAAGTAAGGCCCAGTCCCAGTATGGCTGGCTGAGGGGCTCAACTTGCCCCAGAGCTGGTGTTGATCTGTCGGTGGGCAGATCTGGGACCCACATTTGTTTCTCCAGTACCGTCTTCTCCTCCGAACTCCAGACTTGTATATTCATCTGCTTATTTCAAAATCTCCGCATCAAATGGGCGCTTCTCTCCTTTCCTTTTTCACCCTGCCATGCGGCATGCAGGGTCTTAGTTCCTTGACCAGGGATTGAACTTGTGCTGCCTGCAGTCGAAGTGCAGAGTCTTAACCACCGGACCATAAGGAAGTCTCCAAATAGAATTTCTTACCAAAGGCATCTCAAACTGAAAACATCCAAAACTGAGATCCTGAGCTTCCCACTCAAACTTGTTTCTCCTACCGTCTTTCTCAGCTCAAGGCCACTCCATCCTAGTTTTTGGAAGGCCCAAAACCTTGGAATCAAATTTACTTCTCTCTTTGCTTTCTATCCATATCCAGTCAGGAAATACTGTTGGTTCTCCCTTCAAAATCCAATCACTTCTTGGAAGAGTTCTCAAGATGATGGAGTAGGATGCTCGTATCCTCCCAAAGGCACACCAAAATTGCAAGTATTTACAGAGCAGCTGAGAAAGGCCAGAACCCTCCAGAAAAGATCTTCAGTAACTAAAGATATAAGGAAGGAACTACGGCGAGATGGGCTGGAAGGGCGGAGACGCAGTATTGTCAGGAGCCATGCCTCTGGGTGGGTGACCCCTCGGCGGGTGACCCCCAAATGAAAGAATAACCACAGTTACAGAGGTTTTCCCCCAAACATGAGGGATCTGGGCCCCACATGGGACACCCCAGCTGTAGGTCCTCTTCTGGAAAAGTGAGCCCCCAGGGTATTTGGCTTTGAAAACCAGCAAGGCTTACTTTGGAGAGACCCAGACAGCTGCAGGAAATGGAGGCTACAAGCTTAAAAGGCTCACATAAAATCTCATGTGCTGTCAGACCCAGGGCAGAAGCAGTGATTTGAAGAAGCCTGGGTCAGCTCCACCTCTTGATCTTGGAGACCTCCCAGAGAGGCAGGAGACAACTTAGATCTCACCCTGGGGCCATAAACTCTGGTAGCAGGCATATTGGGGATCTCATTTTATGAATGGACACTAATGCTGGCAAATGCCATTTTGGAACCCTCTCTCTACCTTTTTAGGGCTTGCCTGGTGGCTCAGATGATAAAGAATCCTCCTGCAATTCAGGAGGCCTGGGTTCGATCTCTGGGTCGGGAAGATTCCTATGGAGAAGGGAATACTCCAGTATTCTTGCCTGGGAAATCTCATGGACAGACGGGCCTGGTGGGCTCCTGAGATCCGTGCGATTGCAAAGAGTCAGACACGACAGCGACTAACACTTTCTCTACCTTATTGGTCTTGGGACCTAGCCCCAGCCCTGCTTCGTTCATGCCTGTAAGCATGAATACTGGAATGCCTTGGGCCAAACAACTAGCCAAGCAAGCACACAGCTCCACCCACTGCAGGTAGGCTGCCTTAAGATCCCGAGTCCAGAGCCATCCCTGGACACAGCCCTGTGCACAGGGGCCCAGGACCTAGCCTCACACACCAGTGTGTGGGTACCAGTCCCAGGACGACCACACCAGCCCCAGGAAAACCACAGCTCTGCATCTGCCATGGAAGGACCCAGCCCACCACGAACAGGTAGTCACCATCCCCAGTTGTGTTAGGTGGTGTTGAAACTCAGTGATACTGGATTTAAATACAGTGAGATTGGATGAGACCACCATGGAAGTGCAGATAGAAAAGTATTCCAAGGACGGAGCCTTGGAATGCTACAAATTTAATGACTAGGAACAAGAGAAATCATCCAAGAAGACAGAGAAAGTGTGTATATGTGCGTGTTTGTGTTGGGGTCGGGGGAGGGGATAAACTAGGAGAGTATGTTGTCCTGAGAGCCAAGTAAAGGAAGTGTGTTAAGAGGAGAAAGGGACTTTCCTGCTGGTCCAGTGGTTGGTAATCTGCCTGCCAAGGCAGGGGACACAGTTTGACCCCTGCTCTAGGAAGATTCCATGTGCCGGAGAGCAGCTAAGCCCATGCACCACAACTACGGAGCCTGCGCTCTGGAGCTGGCATGCGGCAGCTACTGAGTTGCCATAACTACTGAAGCCTGTGCACCCTAGGGCCTGTGGTCTGCAACAGCAGACACCTGTGTGCTGTGACTGGAGAGTAGCCCCCACTCACCACAGCTAGAGAAAGCCAGTGAAGACCCAGCACAGCCAAAATAAAATAAATAAATTTTTTTTTTTAAGGAAGAGGAGGGAGTGGCTGGCTGGATCTAATGCTGCTCATGGGTCAAATAAAGTGAAGCTGAGAAGTGACCGTTGCATTTAGCACAGTGGAGGTCCGTGGTGGGCTCCGTAAGAGCCTGTTTGGTGGAGTGCTCGGAGCCAGATTCTCACTGGACTTCATCCTGTTGCTTCTCCTCTCCCCTTCCTCTTCCCTGAACTAAAGAAGAATCAGTGATATCTGGAGAACATGGTGGAGTGTGAAAGGGGCATGGTTCCTCAGGGGAAATTCAGAGTCCTGGTACCAGAAGAAGGGGAAACGGATTTTTGGCAGACAGTACAGCAAATGTTCACATTAGCTAGAAATAGCCAGTTTCTGTCCTGGGTATCCTATTTACAGCCTCTACCATCAGCTGTCTGTAAAGTTTTTTGGGAAAGGCAACTTTTATAGGAAGGCTTATAACTTGGTGCTGATAAACCATCCATATGGCAATCATTTTCCTTGAAAGGCAGAGGCCCTACAGGGCCAAGAAGTGTGTACGCTTGTACAAATGTGTCTTTCTCAGGAAGCTCACTCCAGGATTCAGACTATGAAAACAGCCCAGACACCAGGCTCCCAGTCACTGTTGCACTTTCCAGAACTGCCTTATGGTTTCATATGGTATATCTGTTTGCAAAATCCAATGATTTGGAGAATTATGCATCCTAAGACAAAGTAAGGGCAGGATAGACGTGGAGAAAGTCTCAGTTGCTCAGTCCTGTCTGACTCTTTCCAACTCCATGGACTGTAGCCCACCAGACACTTCTGTCCATGGCATTTCCCGGTGAGGTGCCATTCCCTTCTCCAAGGGATCTTCTTGACCCAGGGACTGAACCTAGGTCTCCTGTAGGAAATCACAGTTCGAGTGTGGTCTAGGTATTTCTGCATTTGGCAGTTTAAGAAGACTCAATGAACGTTCGTGCTGGAAGGCCACTTGAGTATTCTCAGATCTCTTCATTAAAATATAATTAACTGTATTGCTGTCTTTTAAAATTACACACATGATACAAGTTTTTTTTTACAGAAAATTTGGGATATATAAAGAACAAATAAGAAAACAAAAATCCTCTGTAAGCTCACTGTTCATGCATCATTGTCATGTAACTTCTCTTTTCTGTTTTCTCCTACTTATTGTTATTACTTATTTTCTAAAAATTTGGAGCCATGTTATCCATACTGATTGTAATCTTATATTTTACTTTATAATTTGCTAGGACAATCAAATTGTTTTGGGGTGAGATTTTTTTAAATCAGTTAATTTATTGTTGGCTGTGCTGGGTGTTTGTTGCTGTGCGCGGGCTTTCTCTAGTTGCACCGAGCGGGGCCTACTCTAGTTGCGGTGCATGGGCATCTCGTTTTATTGGCTTCTTTTGTTGTGGTGCACGGGCTCTAGGAGAAGGAAATGGCAACCCACTCCAGTATCCTCGCCTGGAAAATCTCATGGACAGAGGAGCCTGGGGGGCTGCAGTCCATGGGGTCGCAAAGAGTCGGGCACAACTTACACACACACGGGCTCTAGGGTGCACAGGCTTCAGTAGTCATGATGGATGGGTTTAGTTGTACCTCAGCATGTGGAATCTTCCCAGACCAGGGATCAAATCCTTGTCTTCTGCATTGGCAGGCAGATTCCTAACCACTGGACCACCAGGGAAGTCCACCATGATTTTTAATGACCATATATAGTACTCCATTATTTGAAGATATACCATATATTTATTTAACCATTACCTTTTGTGGAATATTTAGGACATTTCCAAATATTTCACTATTACAAAAACTGCTGTGGGTCATCTCACAAGGTTTCTTTAGGATAAATTCCTAAAGTAGAATTTGTAAGTTGATCTCCAAATTACAGCAGTATCTGAGGGACAGAAGTATTGAAGTCCTGAGTTGGGAAGGAATGTGCCCAAGCCGCCTTGTCAGTGGCTGAGTGTTTTGGAGTCCAGCTGCTCTGTCTTTTGAAAGATCCGTTTCCTTGACCCCATGCCTCCTGTTACATTCAGCTCCTTGTTAGTGATGTCCTGCAGAACTTCTTGACATTGATGACATATACTTTTTTCCTGCAAACTCTGCAGCTCCCACTCATGCCAAACTGGTCCTCTAATTCATCTGTGCACATGAACTCTGAACAGTTAGAGACACTTTTTTTTCATGGGAGAAGATGGTACTCCTCAGGTGCCTTCTCCTTTGGGGCTGTAAATGCACACCCCCTGGACATTCCTTCACACACATGAAGTGTTACTGAGGTCCCTCTGACTTCTTTTTACCCTTCCTGATTTTACACTTTCTTTCTAGAATGCTGCTTCACAGTAGTGCTTCTCTAAAGCAAAGCCGCCTGTCAGTGGACTCCAGCGACCGAGTCCCCCTCCTGTGCCGGTCATGGTTCACTTTGAGTCACCCCACCCCATCCAGCCAGTGGGCAGAAACACAGCAAGGCCTTCACATTAGAGCAGGTTGTACAGGTGGCTCTTCTGTAGCCGAGAAACTTTTAAAAGGCATTGGCAGTTTGGCCAGTTCTTAACCTAAGAGACCTTCCCCAGTTGACAAATATATTTATTAGGTTGAAGCTTTTGAAACTGACAGTATTGTGAGATCAAAAATTGTCAACTCTTGGCACTTTCTTATGATTCATCCTAATATGTAAAATGATCTTAGATGTCAAGGAAACATAGATGTCATGTCATCTATGATCTTAGATGTCATACCACTTGCATATCCCAGAATAACCCCAAGACAGATTCTAGAAGGTCTTCCACTGACTCCTAAACACCCAATGAGAACTGCATTTCTCACATATTAATAGGAAAAGTTTTTCATTAAAAAAATGTCCATTGTTGTTGAAGAGGTGGGAAAATTAATATTCCCAAATTGTTGGCCAGAATGCAGTGGGTAAGCTTTTCTAGAGGGAAATGTGGCTATACTTATTCAAAACCTTGTAAATGTGTACACTTTGACCCAGCACTATGCACATCAGAACTTACCCTAAGTGAAGCAACCTGGATATGTGCATAGATGTACGTACCTTCAAGGATACTCATTAGAGCATGGTTGTGATAGTGAATGATTAGAAATAACATAAAGTAATGTACATGCCTAGGTGAAACAATCAAATAATTAAATGATATAGTAAAAGAATTTCCAAGGACAAGAGGAAAAAAAGCATTGTTAAGAAAAAAACCAGTTATAAATTTGATCAAGACCCATTTTGTCAAAAAATTTATAAATGCAGACATTAAATATACACAGGAGGAAGACTGGCAAAATATATAATGCAATATTAAAAGGACTATTTATGAGTACTCAAAAGAGAGTGGGTTTTTATTTTCCTCTTTTATTTCTGTATTTTCCAAGTTTTTAAAAGTATCCATATAATATTTTGCAATCATAAAAAATTGTTGTGGAAAATTTTTAATGTTAAATGGAAAGAAACTTACTGACTACTAAATAATTAAGCAGATAAGAAATAAATCTGAATTTCAAATAACAGAAGCAGATGAAAGTAGGAATGAAAATGAAATGAGAAAGTTATATTGGATTAAAAAAGAACAGGTATTTGCAAAACTGAAAAATCACTAAACTCTTAGTGTCATAATAGTAAGATTGGCTACAATTCTCCTTTGTCTGCTTTGTAAATGAAGTTTCTCAGCACAGATCAACAATTCCACTAGGGAACATGAGGACATCAAATAAGTCTCAAAGAATTATAGACCTTGATAATCAACTAGTTCGGTGGCTACAGGAGTTTTTAAATTTGATGTACTGGTAGGATTTCTCTTTAAAAAGTCAATATCAATTTTTTATCAAAGTAATGCATGCAGCTGCTCAGTCCTGTCCAATTCTTTGCATAGTCCATGGAATTCTCCAGGCCATAATACTAGAATGCGTAGCCTTTCCCTTCTCCAGGGGATCTTCCCTACCCAGGGATCGAACCCAGGTTTCCCACACTGCAGGCAGATTCTTTACCAGCTAAGCCACAAGGGAAGCCCAAGAATAGTGGAGTGGATAGCCTATCCCTTCTCTAGCAGATCTTCCCCACCCAGGAATGAACCAGGGTCTCCTGCACTGCAGGTGGATTCTTTACCAACTGAGCTATCAGGGAAGCAAGTCAAGTTTAATAATCATAGCAAAGAACTGCAGTCACCCATACCATCACTTTCTGCCCGCCCTCTTACCCTTAAGCCTTGTTCTGCAGATTAACCCTTTAAATCTTTTCAGGATTTCTTTTGGCATTTGTGCTGACTCTGCTAATTAACATAGCAAATCTAAGTTAAGTGTTGTTTGTGGCTTAGATTTCCTTTCCTGTGTGACTTTTCACTTTTACTGGTGTTAATAAGGTCTGATTTTTTCATCTATGTCTCTGATAGCAATTCTTTTTTGGTAAAACTTCTGATATAATTTCCTGCATAGTCAATAAATCTTTTCTTTGTTGTCCCTTTTCTTTTCCTGTCTGTTCTTTTTCAAACCCCCCTTGCTGAATCTATTGTCTTGTTCCAGTCTAAGCTGGCTGGTCTCTTGGCCTGCTTCATAGTTGTCTTGCTGGACTTGCCTTGACCTTTCTCCTGTGTTAATTCTTGATTTGTACTATATCTCTTCCTCTTTCTAGGTTCACTACCTCATCTGGGTGGAGCACATCCTTCAGTAACTTCCTGAGAAAAGGTGCCCTTGAGGCCTTTGTGTATCAGAATTTTGAAGTTCAATGTTATTCTAACTCCCAATTATTTTTATATCACTTGTTCCTTCAACCCCACCCTTTGTTTCCAGGAAGCGTCTAGGATTTTTATTTATCCGTTATGTACTGAAATTTATGCTGGTGTACTTTGGTGTGTGTTTTTCATCCATTGTGTTGGGCATTCAGCCCCTCCCATCTGGCAATTTAGATCTTTCTGTTTGGGAAAATTTTCTCATATGGTTTCTTTGATAATTTCCTTCCCACGCTGTTCTCTGTTCTTCTTTTCTGGAAGGCCTATTAGTCAGATGTTGTTTCTCATATTAATTAAATGTCATTTATTTCCTCTCGTTACTCTTTGACAGTTGGCTCTACTTTCCAGGGGTATTTCCTCAACTTTATCTTTCAACCATAACATTTAAAAATTTCTTATTTCAGCTTTTATGGTTTCAGTTTCTAAAAGCTTGTTTTTATTTCCTGGTGGTTTCTTTAAACAAAGCTGTATACTCTTTTGGCCTCATAGATATAATATTTTCTTATTTCTCTGAGGCTAAAAAGTGAAGTTTTATTCTCTCTGTTTTCTCTTTTTGTCACTGTTGTTTGTTTTCATTTCTCCCTTTCATGTTGAAGACTTTTTTCTGTATGTATTATTATTATCATCACACAATTCTATCAGATTAATATTATTATTATCCTCTTTTTATTGTTAATGGTTCTTAGATCATTGTTTTATTTTTCCTACTGTGGATGTCTGAAAACGTTATCACGGACTGGGCATATCCACCGTCCAGCTTCTCAGTCACACTGGGCTCTCTTTTGAATCGTTAAGATTTCTTCTTACTCTCCTATACTTTACCTCCCCCACCTCCCAGAGAAAGTTGTCTTACTATATTAGACAGCTCTGTTAGAAAGATATGATCGTTATAAAGTCTCATTGAAACATTTCTCCTTCCCTGCATTTTCCTCTGTCGGTACTGCTAGTTCTGTCCTCTGGGCCAAAGAGACGGACCAAACCTAAATCTCCCTCCGTAGGATAGACCCTTAGATATTTGCAAGGATATCATCATGACCCTTCCATGTCTGTCATTCTCCAATCTGGAGAGGCCTAGGTCTCCTACTGTATTTCCCTCTTCCGTCAAGCTCCAGTTGGCCAATGTTTTGGAAAGCTTTGGATCAGCTTTTAGCTGTCCAGATCTCACTCTAAGCATAGTGTCTGTAACTTAATGCAGACTCCAGATGTGCTCTGAAACACTGAAACTTGAATGGGACATTCTCATTAACGTTTCCTACAATTGGTTTAGTTTTAACCTGGGAAGTTTCATGTGCTTCTTTTCCTAGTAGGTGATAGTTTTGAGAAGTTTCTCATAAATTTTAATTTCTGGGCGGTTTTTGATTAGGGTTGTGGGAGTCGGACACAACTGAGCGATTTCACTTTCACTTTTCACTTTCACGCATTGGAGAAGGAAATGGCAACCCACTCCAGTGTTCTTCCCTGGAGAATCCCAGGGACAGGGGAGCCTGGCGGGCTGCCGTCTATGGGGTCGCACAGAGTCGGACACGACTGAAGCGTCTTAGCAGCAGCAGCTGCTAAGTTTATCCCTTTTGTTGATTCCTGTTTTTTTGTGGGAGTGCAGGGAGGCATGGGTACCAGGGACGTAAGGGTCAGGGAGGTGAGGAATAAAGAGGTAGAGGGCTTAGGGAGGTGAGAGGGTGCAGGGGGGCGAGAGGGTGAAGGAGTGTGGGGACAGGGAGATGGGGCACAGAGTCTGCATCTGAGTCCTGTCTCCACAGGTCATCCAATTATTGGTGGAAAGCCTCTATGGGGCTAGAGGAGCGTCTGTTGCAAGGACTGAATAAGGAAGTCCATGAAAACAGTCATTATAGTGTCAGGAGAACAGCAGCTACCCAGCAAAAGTGAGGTACAATTAAGTGAAATGAAATGAAGATCTAAGAAATGAGAAGGCAGAAGCTGGGTGAGACTGTGGCAAGGGGAACACAGAGCAGAAAAAGGAACAGCCTATGCCAAGCTCTGTGTCAGGAAGAGGCATGGTTTGTTTAAGGAACAGGGAGGCAGTCAAGGACAGAAGTCTCTAGTGAAGGGTTCGGGGTGGGAGACTCTCTGTTGGTTACTGTTGTAACTTCTTAGGGTTTTCTTTTCAAGGCCAGTTGCACTTGACCTTGTTGTTGTTGTTGAGTCTCGAATTCATGCCCAACTCTTTGCGACCCCATGGACTGTGGCCCATCAGGCTTCTCTGTCCATGGGATTTCCCAGGCAAGAATACTGGAGTGGGTTGCCATTTCTTTCTCCAGAGGATCTTCTCGACCCAGAGATCAAACCCACATCTCCTGCATTGTAGGCATATTCTTTACCACTGAGCCACCAGGGAAGCCCCTGACCTTAGATATTATTAACCCCAAATAGAGGTGCTAAGATAAAATTGAAAAATGGAAAGATCTTGTTAATATTAGGTGCATAAATAAAACTATAATATGCATATTTGAAGAGGAAAACACAACAGAAACAGGGTTATTCCAGGCACCATGTTGAGCATTTTGTATATACTACCTCATTTGCCCTTTATAATAATCTTAAGAGATGAGAACTACCATTATTCTCATGTTGGAAGTAAGGAAGTGAGGCCAATGCCTGGTATAACTAGGAGGGCCAAAAGTGAGATGCAGGCCTAGAAATGCCAGATTCACGGCTGACAGTACTGTTCCTAAAGAAATGAAGCTCACACATGACATTTTGTGCTAATTATAGCTGATACTGTTGATGGAATTATCTAATTTACTAAAGTGTACTGCATCTTTCTCTCTTCTCTAATAGCACACCAAGCATTTAAAAATGTGTTTAATAGGTCGAGATGATGACATTGACATTCTGAGCATTAATTTTTGTCTTCTTTAAGGGCAGGGATTAAGTCTTATTCCTATTTATGTATCTAGAACCACTCACATTCCAGGCAATCAAATATGATTCAGATCAGTGCAAGTATGAGTGAGTACATAATGAATGAATGGATGAATGAAATTATGGAATAGCACCAATCAAAGTTTTTCTATTAGTATTTTTAGACTTATTTGCCCCTGTACTAAATCCTAAATTGCCGGCTTTTCTCTATGAGCTCACATGTCTGCTCTTTGTATGTTTTTTCCTTCCTGTCAGTGTTCTAAATGGAATATCCGTTAACATGAGATTTGCCTGCATCTCTGCAGATGGGGGAGAGTGAAAGGAAGTTGCCCTGATTAGTTCAGGTCATCACGTCCAAGGGAGGGGAATAAACTCGTGTTTGAGCCAGGCCACGGCCATGTTGAGGGTTCGGATCTGAGGAGTGGGGTCCAGCTCCGGGGCTGTATGGGGAGTACATTCTTGGTCTGTGGCCACATTGTCAGGTAGGGAGGTCTGTCTGCATGAGCACAGAGAGAACATCAGAAACTGAATTTAGGTCCTATGTAAAAGGAGCAGACTGAAACCAGTGGACGGAGTCAGCCCCCTAACAATTTGGTCAACATATATGGCCAGACTCTAGTCCTCGGGTGGAAATGAAATGAGGACCAGGACCTGGGTAGCCAGACAGACTGTTACAGACTTTGGGATGGATTTAGCTAAGGAAGTTTGCCCAGATTCTTCCAGAGGGGAGATGAGATTCTTTCCAGAACACTTAACACCAGGCATGGGAGCAATCATGATTTTCCAGATGCTCTCCCACAAAGGTAAAGAAGTTCCTAATATATTCCAGAAGTTAGATGGGGTCCCTAATATCTTCCAGAAGTTTTCATCCTCAGGATGAAAACCAATGATATCTTTCCCAGAGCAGGACAAAGCTGGAAAGGGCAAACAGAGAGGGACAAAATGCTGGTGGACGTTCAGTGAGTAAGAGCTTCTTTGTTTTCTTTGGACCTTCTTTCCTCCAGTCTGTTAATGTCTTTCTCCGAATGCACTGCCCTGAAGTGTGTAGGTAACACTGCAGAGATGGTGCCGTGAAGGCACTGATCTGACGTGATGCGTAAAGGAGTTGGGCTTCCCCAGTGGCTCAGTGGTAAGGAATCTGCCTGTAATGCAGGAGATGCAGGAGATGGGGGTTCAATCCCTGTGTCAGGAAGATCCCCTGGAGGAGAGCGTGGTGACCCACTCCAGTATTCTGGCAGGGAACCCCACAGACAGAGGAGCCTGGTGGGCTGCCGTCCATGGGGTTGCAAAGAGTTGGACGCGACTGAAGCAACTGAACACAGCGCATGAAGGACCCTTTTAAGAGCTTGACTTCCACTATCTCGTTTATCTTTACAACAGCGCTTTTTGTCCCCATCAAGATATAGAGCATTTCCATCACCCCCAAAGTTCCCTCGTGATTCAGTACATACCAATTTACTTTTGACTGATTTATGGAGTGAAGAACTGAAAATCACATTTCCTCTGTGCATCACACCGAAAGTGAGATGTTGACAAACTAGGTGGGTGGATGTGTCCAGAATGGGGAAGGATCCAGAGGCCATGTAATATAAGGAACATGTGTCAAAGGAGATAATGACATGAATGTGACTGGTACTGATATGGTAGTTCCAAGAAAACATTGGAAACTTACTCCTGGTCAGTCAGGAAGGTTCGGTTCAGTTCAGTTCAGTCGCTCAGCCGTGTCCAACTCTTTGCGACCCCATGAATCGCAGCACACCAGGCCTCCCTGTCCATCACCATCTCTGGGAGTTCACTCAGACTCATGTCCATAGAGTCAGGTTAGCCAGAGGAATCTAAGAGACTATCCAATATTGGATGAAAGGGTCATTTGGGGAAGTCCTGAGTCTTAGAATAGGCCCTTTGAGGAAGTTCTGAGTAGGGAGGACATGAAGGAGGAAGAGAGAGAGAATTTCCCTGTTGCCTTATTGACTTCCTCCTGCCTTAGTTCATCTGAACACTTCCTGTTTGTTTCTCCACAATCTTTCTGTTGTTTTACTTCTGAACTGAATTCTCTAAAAGCTCCAAGGATGGTTTTTAAACTTCCAGTCCTCTGTATCACAAATTCTATTGGTTTTAGGATTCTTGGATGATAATGGGAATGGTGAGGTGGAGCCATAGAGAACATCTAAGATAAAAGGACATGGGGCTGGACGTGGAAGCCTTGGTTGAATTGTACAACCCTGCCACATACAGGGTGGACAAGTTTCCTTGCTATTTAGCCTCAGCTTTTACATACCTGAATATGGGATTTGTGTGTGTGTGTGTGTGTGTGTGTGTTTCTTCTATGTCCTGTAGAGTTTCTCTGGAGATCAGAAAAGAGAATGGACATAAATGTGTGTTTGCAAACTCTTGTCAAGACCATCAAAATGTAAAGTTTTGTGAGTATCACTGTTGCCATTGTGACAATGCCATTTGTTGAACCTCATTTAATTTGACAGCTCCCTAACTCACAATAATTTGTGTAGTAGGGTCATTACCATGTTGGAGCCGTAATAGAGACTCTATCCATCATTCCCTAAAGGTCAACCACTCCAGAGTCACATGAGAACAGAAAACAAATCGTGTTTGTGAATTGGTTTCAAGTACTGTCAGCTTCAAATGGAGGTCTTTGGGGGTCCTTGGCTGCCACATCAAGGGGGCATTTCAGCAGAAAGAGGCTAAACCTTGACTAGACCTCAGAGCAAACGTTCCCTCTGCTCTTCGCCTCTCCCTTTCTAAAGGAAAACATTTTCTACTTGTTTGTTCCCTTGTTTGTTTTACTTGTTTGCATGTAAACTTTATCTGCTTATTCTAATCCATTTTCCCCAAGCCTTCTTTTGCTTGTTCCATTTTAAACATGGAACAATCTTCTAACACACCCAGCTTTTACATTATTTTCTGTTTTAGGACTTTCACAGTATTCCTGAAATTTTGCCTAAGTGGCATTGTGCCTTAGTTATTTTACAGGTATGCATAAAAAAACCAATATCTATTTACATTCGTCCTGTCATTTTGATAGTAGGAAAGATATCTGAGTTTATTTTTAGGGCAAGTCACACGACAAAAAGAATAACAAATATTTGTGGTTGTCTTGGGAACTCAGTTTCTAGATATTGCTGATTATGGAAAGGAGGAACAGATTTGAAGATGGGACGTTTGGTAACCAACAAATAGAACAGCAGGAGGCCCTGGAATAGGGGTGGAAGGAAATAGACCATCTATGTTAAAAAAAAAAAAATACAGGTTCCTAGTCAATTTTTGCCTTTTTTTCTGTTTCTGATTACTATATCCTGTCTTCCTGAGGGTGGAATGCTTTATATAACCAAGTGATTTTCTTGTTCAGTTTTGTGTATGTGTGTTTGTTTCGTTCGCTTTTCAGTAGGAAAGATCTGGGTAGCAATTTGTCCCTTTGCCAAACTGTCCATAAGACAGAGTTTCAAAGGGAAGAGACTTGAAGCCAAGAAATCCTGCTTTTTGTATTCCTGGATCTTTCTTGGAATAGCCCATCGTTTGTGGTATGTATACGAGATCCTTAGAATACGCAGACTTTATGGGTGCACTAAAAACGCACTCCATGGTTAGTTGTCAGCATTCCCAGCACTTACTCTCACCAGAAACTCTTCACTCGGGCCGACCTCAGAGATGTGGGGATGTCTGTGAGCTCTGAGGTCCCTTGTAAAGAATAGGGGCTCTACCTGCAGGTGTGAAAGCTGGGGAAAGATTCTGGATTTACTCCCCACCACCCCAAGGCCCTGGTAGACCCAGGAAGTGGAAATGCTAGAGGCCAATACTTGTACGGCCTTCTGAGTTTCCCACTACATCCGACTTGCTGTTCTCCCAGGCAACCTTTGATGTCCACCCAGGGCACCGAGGGCCTGTTGAAAGCACCTTAGGCCTCCGTATCCTCTTCCTGAAGCTGGCAGACAAAGAGGAAGGAGGCAAGAGTTACTTATCAGGAGAAGAAGTAAAGCTGGAGGCTGGGGTGAAGGTAGGATTCAAGGATCAGGATCTGCAAGGTTCCAAGGTCACTCCATCCTTCAGACCAGATTTGGGATGGGGTGTGTTGCAGGGAGTTTAAGCCTAAAGAGTGTGTCTGTGTCAGGCACCGGTGACAAGGACTGGATTCTTTTCCTGTTCACGTCCCCATATGGATTAGTCAGGAAATACAGATAACAGACTCCACTGCTGCATAGCAGCTGGACTGGGGCCCCTTTGATGAAGGCGTGGCTCCAGCTCACACGACTGGACAGCTACTGTGGAGGTGTCCCCCCCCCTCATCTCTCTTCCACGGAAAAAACTCCTCTCTTCTCTGATTCTCTTCTCTGCTGTGGTGGCTGGACAACTCCCCTCTGTTGTCACAAACTGATTTCAACAGGGTTTCTTGTTCAGGCCAACTCCGTTGATCTTTCTCCCGAAAGGAGATAGAGCAGATGAACCAACTTCCACTCCTAGTTTTGCCCTTTACTAGCTGTTTGACCTCAGGTTGGTAACTTAACTTCTCTGAATAGCAGTTTTTCCACCCATACAATGGGATTAAAATATGAGTACCTAGTTTATAGTTTTGTTATAAATAGTAACTGAGATCATGAAACCCAACCTAAGCTTTGGCTTAAGCAGCAATTGCTGGAACAACCTCTTGTGGCCAAGATCATAAGATCACAGGATATGAAGGTCAGCCACAAAACCCAACCTAACAACTTATGAGACAGAAACAGTCCATTGCAACTTTTCTCAGAGGATGGCTGCGTAAACTGGTTCTGCTTGGCTGAAGGAAGTGGGTGGGTGGTAGGTGGGGGTGGGAGGGATAGAAGAGAATTAGATGAGTATCAGTTCCTCCTGATAATTAAGAGCGTAGACTTGCCAGACTCAGACAAGCTTGTGTTCAGATTCCAGCTCTGCACTCAGTGTCTGTGTGACCTTGAGCATATTCTGACTCCCAGTTTCCTCAAATGCAAAAAAGGGTCTGATGTTATCTACAGTGTTACAGGCTTTCACAAATAATGCATGTAGAGTGCTTAGCACAGTCCCTGGTACCCAGCAAACACACAGCAAATGATGCTGGACATGACTGTGAGGGTGACGGGAGCTTTTCTGGTCTGTAGTCCTTCTCTTTTCACCTGAGGAGGTGGGAAGGAGACAGGGTGAGTGCTGGGTAAAACTGGGTGCTGATGAAGTAGATGTGTTACGTGAGGGCCTCACTTCTGAGCCTCTCATCTACCTCTGATCCTGTATGTCTTTACCACTGAGCCACCTGTGAAGCCTTCATTAGTGCCCTTCTTCCTTGATTTAATTCGGATTGAAAAGAAAAATATGGTCAGAAATGTAGGAGAAATAACTAGTTTATTTAGGCATTAATAATCCTAATGTTGAGAAATACAATCAGAAGGCAGATTAAAAAAAAATTATCAGAAAGATGATAGGTGAGATTCCATGGCCAGATTTGGTAAAGAATATGGCTCAAAAAAGTTGAGTCTAAAAATGAAATAATCAACTAAATGAGAAATCTACTTATATAATCACAATTAATCTTAATACATAAGAGAAGAGAAACATTTAAAACATTCATTTGACCAAAGGGAGTTTGATAAGGAGCTCAGAAATTATGGCTGAGTTTTTTATTTTATGTGTTTCTCTTTTTTCTGAAAATGTCTATGATGACCATAACTTTTATGAAATAAAAAAAAATTTCCCCAAATATTTGTACAATAGAGAAAAAATAGCGAGTAATTGAGAAAATGTTTAGAAGCTAGGAGAATTCTTTTAAAAATAGTGTCACTTGGGCCAAGTATCATCTGGAGATTAGGCAGGCAGGAAAAAATGCTAAAGATAACAAAAAAAAGTTATTTTGGTTATGATTCAGTTCAAGAACATGAGCAGGAAGGGAGATGCGCAATGACAATGGATTTCACAAAGGAATTGGAACTCTGAACTTCTATTTTGCTTCAGTCTAGAAAAACGCAGTTCAATCAATTCAAACTAAAACTTGTATTATTAAGTTATTAAGAAAGCCCCTGACTTTTCTAAATGAGTTTAAAGAACATGACAGAGATGACCTTTAAACTCTCAGAGTTAGCAATCTAAGTTATGAAATATGGGGGAGACTGGATTCAGGAAATTCCACATGAAGTTAATTCTTGGCAAAATCTTAAAATAAATATGAAAGATTTGTTAGAACCTAGGAAAAAAAGATCCCAAACAGTTGAGCTGGCATGGAGTTTTTAAATCAAGTCATATCAAATCACCCCCATTTGGGAGATGGATAGTTGGGGGCTAGAATTAATAAATTTTGGCAGTCTCTCAAATTTATACAAATAGTGTTCTTTGCTTCAGCAAAAGAGTTACAAAATTTTTAGTTATAGAAAACATCAAACAAAAAACAGTGTATTATAATAAATCTCTGCATACCTATTACCCATCTTCAACAATTATCAATACATGTTCTGAGATTTTTGTTTCCTCTGTTACTCTCCCTTCCACCAAGTCTTTTTGTTGTTGGTATTGGAATTTTTTATGACAAATCCCACATATTATATAATTTTATATGTAAGTATTTTAGGATGAGAAAGATGTATAACAAAGTCTTTCATGATATGCTTAAAGATGAGATGGAGAAATATGGACTGGATAAGAATGAACTAAGAGGATTAGCATTAGTATGAATCATGGCTAAATCATGTCAAATGTGTTAGTCATTCAATCATGTCTGCCTTTTTGCGACCCCAGAGACTGTAGCCCACCAGGCTCTTCTGTCCATGGAATTCTCCAGGCAAGAATATTGGAGTGGGTTGCCATTTCCTTCTTCAGGGGATCTTTGCAAGCCCGGGATCAAATCTGGGTCTCCTGCATTGCAGGTGGATTTTTTTTTTTTTTATTAAATTTTAAAATCTTTAATTCTTACATGTGTTCCCAAACATGAAACCCCCTCCCACCTCCCTCCCCATAACATCTCTGTGGGTGATCCCCAGGATTTTTTATTAAAAACTTTTTTTTTTCTAATCCTCAAAGACAAAATTATTTATATACAAAACTATGTTCTGTTGGCCAATCACACTTTCTATGTTTTCTGAACATAGATTGGTCTGAGCCACCAAATCATGTCAAAGATGGTATGAAATCCACATTGAAGAAAGGTGATAGATCAGCAGTCCCCAAATTTTTAGGCTCCGGGGACCGGTTTCATGGAAGACAATTTTTCCATGAACTGGGGACAGGGTAGGAATGGTTTCAGAATGATTCTCATAAGGAGTGTGCAACCTGGATCCCTCTCATGTGCAGTTCACTGTAGGGTTCCATCTCCTGTGAGAATCTGAAGTTACTGCTCAGGCGGTAACACAAACGATGGGGAGTCGCTATATATACAGATGAAGCTTCACTTGCTCACCTGGCGTTCATCTCCTCAGTTCAGTTCAGTCTCTCAGTTGTGTCCAACTCTTTGAGAACCCATGGACCATAACATGCCAGGCCTCCCTGTCCATCAACAACTCCCGGAGTTTACCCAAACTCATGTCCATTGAGTCAGTGATGCCATCCAACCATCTCACCCTCTATCGTCCCCTTCTTCTCTTGCCTTCAATCTTTGCCAGCATCAGGGTCTTTTCAAATGAGTCAGTTCTTTGCATCAGGTGGCCAAAGTATTAGCATTTCAGCTTCAACATCAGTCCTTCCAGTGAATATTCAGGACTGATCTCCTTTAGGATGGACTGGTTGGATCTCCTTGCAGTCCAAGGGACTCTCAAGAGTCTTCTCCAACACCACAGTTCAAAAGCATCAATTCTTCGGCACTCAGCTTTCTTTATAGTCCAACTCTCACATCCATAACATGACTACTGGAAAAACCATAGCCTTGACTAGCCGGACCTTTGTTGGCAAAGTAATGTCTCTGCTTTTTACTATCTGTGATTTGAATGAAAACAAAGGAAGTGTGATTAGCAAATTTGCCAACAGAACATAGTTTTGTATATAAATAGCTTTGTCTTTGAGGATTAGAAAAAAGTTACTAAAGAAATAAACATACACTGTGTTGCTTCATAGCTCATTGGGATCAAGGGATAGGATTTAGAATGTAACAAAGCTTGAATCAAGATAAGAGTTTATTGATAATTACAGATGTCTGTCAAAGGCTAGGACTACATGGACACGTAGTGTAGTCCTGACTCCAGTGACTGTCCCCATCAATGGAGCAGTTTACTGAAGAGGTTAAATATCCATCTTTCAGGAATTCTGTAGAACTGAATTTGCCACTTAGAAGAAGTTTTGAAACCTTGGTTGTGCATTAGAATCACCTTGAAGGGCTTTTAAAATGACCAGTCCTGGGCTCAGTCCCAGAGATTCTGATACAATTGCTCTGGGTAGGACTGGAAAAAGTCCCAGGTGAGTCTCCTGTGTAGTCAGGGCTGGAACCTTGAAGTGCAGAAACTCTAAGGATCCTTTCAAACTTTGAGATTCTTTTTAATCTGAAAAAGATAAATCCTATTCATTCCCCCAAAGTCAGAATGGTGGGAAGCCTGAATATGACGCTGAAATCAGACACAAAAATTACTTCAGGGAAGGAAAAAGAATGGTTTAAGTGAAACTAAAATTGCTGGAGGTTGCCAGGAGGGTGTGTGTCTTAGAGGAGAGGGTGCCTGTGTGGTTGTGGAGAAGGTAGGAGTGAAGCTGAGTGGGGACGGTACAAGGGGAAGGGAGTGGAACTGAAAGGACTGAAAAGAGGTCTGAAGATATATTAAAACCAGGATGGTCCTGGGCACCGTTAGCGTGCCCCACCGGCCCCCAGATTAGGACAGTACACAGAAAACCTCTGTTGTCCTAGTCGCTCCCCTTGAAGAGAGAAGATGTCTTGTCTGCACATCTGAATATATCACACTGACATGCTGAGCAGGTGCTAAGGCTAAAATCTACGTGCACTCTAGCTATTTTTTCCAGTGATAGTGTCTTGCATGCTTGCCTGGCATCTTGCCAGGGTGCTGGTGCTAGGCTCAGTAGCTTGCTTTGGGATACCTTGGAATCCCTTATCCTATCCTTCCCCACCAACCTCTGCTGAAACTTCCTAGAGTGACTGTGAAGTTTGTTTCTTTGAAGAGCTTCTTAGCAATTCCCTCACTGCTATTTTAACCCCTCTTCCACCATTGTGTTAAACAATCCTGAGGGTGGCTTCACAAATCTGGCTGGCTGCAGAAATGGTGAACCAGGGCTGCCTTTAAAAAGGAGCCTGGAGGTGTTTTCTAATTTCCCTGTTAGGAAGAAACTGGAGGCATGCTCCCCCCGCATAGCTTCACAATCTCTTCTAAAAAGAGAAGTATATGCATGGTATAGTTGTTTACAGAATAGCACAGAGAAAATCCCTCTGAAATCATGGGAGAAAGACCCATGGTTGTGCATATTTTTCTTTATATTTATAAAGAATATGTTGGATATAGTCTTTACCCACTGTACCCCTAAAAGCCCTCATAGCTTCTCTCTCTATTTTAAGAAAATATCAGCCATTAAGTGGGAGGTAGCAGTGATTTTCAAAGTGTGGCCCCAGAGCCAGCATTACCTGGAAACTTGTTAGAGGTACACACTCTCTGGTCTCATTGCAGACATACTGAATCAGAAACTCTGAGGGTGGGGTCCAGTGATTTTTCTTCAACAAAACTTTCTGGTGATTCTGAGCAGGTTGATGACTGAGGCCTGGGCTATAGGACTCTAGAAACTATATCCTTAGAAGGTTCTCTAAAGGAGTTAGTTATACAGAGTTTGCCCTCTGACACAGGACTTAATAGGAAAACTGAAAGCTGAAGAAACTTCAACTGCCATTGAGCTAGGGTGGTGAGTGGGTTTGACGTTTGCTTAATAAGAAAAGGTCATGTGGCAGGAGAGAAAAGCTACTAACAGAGAGGAGTAAAACAAAAAAGAATCAGAATGACAAAGCAGTGGGCAGTCCAATTAACTCTTGTCATTACAAAACTAGAAAGTTCCTATTCAAGTGACTATAATTGCTAATGTATATACATACATAGAAAAGAATTTGAAGCTATGAATTTTTTAATATGCTGTATTTTGTTTCACCTTGGAGAGATAGCTTGTTGTGAAAATATTTTGTCAAGTAAGCCTAGTCAGTTCTTAACTGAAGCTCTGTGTTGACAGGAAAATAGAAATTTGCTGAATTGTAAAAGCATGGTTTGGCTGCTATTAATACGTAATTGGGATTTTGTGGTAAAGGATCACAGATGCCAAAAATGTGAAAAAAGTTATAATCTTAATCATAACCATATTGACCATAACAATAATAATAATAATCATAGCTGCATTTACCATTTATTGAGTGCCTACTGTGTGCGACAGTGCCGTGTGCTTGGCTCTAGGGATAAAGCTGTGGATAAGCAGACCCGGTCCTTGCCCTCTGAAGCAAAGTTTCTCAACCTTGGCTGCATGTTAGATGCACCAGGGAACCATTAAAAAATAGCAATGCCCAGGCTCCACCTTGATGATTCTGATTTAATTAGTCTGGGATGGGATTCGGGGGTTGGTATTTTCACCAAGTTCTCCAGTGACATTAATGTGCAGCTAGAATTGAGAATGACTGACAAGGTAGATTTCAGCATGTAGCTAATGGACTGATTGATTTTTGTTAGTCGCTAAGTCATGTTTGACTCTTTTGTGACACTATGGACTGTAGCCTGCCTGGCTCCTCTGTCCATAAGATTTCCCAGGCAAGAAAACTGGAGTGGGTTGCCATGCCCTCCTCCAGAGGATCTTCTGGACCCAGGGATTGAGCCCACATCTCTTGTATTGGCAGGTGGATTCCTTACTGCAGAGCCACCTGGGAGGCCCAGCTAATTAATTATAATAGCCTTAAGCAATATGAAGAAACCATTTAGAGTGCTGTGAGGAGTGCCAGTTAGTGAGGAGTTCATGCATGGGGTTTCTGAGGCATCCTTGAGGAGGTGACTTTCACCTGTAATCTAGAGAGTGGGAAGAGAATGTTCCAAGCAGAGTTAAAAAATTGTGCTAGGACCCTGTGGCAGGGGAAGAAAGGTGAAGTGAGGGCTGAAAGGAGGCAGAGTGAGGGAAGAGAGGTGATAAGAGAGGCTGGAACCTGAGGAAGGGCAGAACCTACGAGTTACATGAAGGATTGTGGTCTTAGAGTAATGGGAAGCTATGAAGGGTTTTAAGTAACTAGTGGGTTTTGTGATCATATAGAGACTTTGAAAAGTTCACGCTGCAGTGTGGAAAACAAGTTGTCAAGAGGCAGGGGTGTATGCAGGGCGACCAACCTGGCATGGGAGGAGGTGGCGGTTGAAGCAAGAAGGTGGCCGAGTGGTGGCGGAGGACAGGGCGTCAGAATCTTTGGGCGGTGAATCCCAGGGTTCGACACAACTCTCAGTTACACTTGCTGGATGGGCAGCTCTTAGGATGTGGACAAGGATGAGGAGGGGGTGGAGGATGATGCCGTTATTCTCGGTTCACAGCTGGATGAGTGGTAGAGATGCTCACCGAGGGCCATGGAGAGCTGGGTGAGGAACAGGTTTGGTGAGAAGGGGAAAGCATGAATTCCGTTTGGGCAGAATAGATTTGAGGTGCCTGTGTGTCAAGGAGACAGTTGAAATATCAAGAATCCATATGTCTGGACTAAATATAAGTTAGAGTATTTCCCACATATGGATAGTAGGAACTGAGCCCATGGGGCTGGTTGGGATCACTCAAATCATTTTTTTCATTCAGAGCTCACTACATCTTCACATCAGCTTCCCAAACTCAGTGACAGATGTTTTAAAATTTTTAGTCTAGAAAATGAAGATTTAGAAAGATCAAGTAAGTTGCCCAAGTCACAGAGCTAGTTAAGAGGCAGGGGTGAGAGTCCATCCTATAGGATGATTATATAATCAAAAACAAGGAAATAGATGGATTGTTACCTGATCGTAAAATGCTTCTCTTTAATCAGAATGACTCACTCTCAGAGACAATAACTAACTAACAATAATTAACTAACCATGCTAGCTTAGAAAGGACAAACTAAATGTGTAGTTCCTTCTACTACAAACAAATCATTTGAATCTATTATTCTTGGTAATTCAGCGAGAGAATATTCCATGGAGTTTATGACTAAGCTCTGGGATCCAGATTTGGGACTTACTGCCCAAACATCTGTCCTCTTGCTTCCTACAATACATACAAACTGAAGTTGAGTTGCCTGGCAGCTCACTAAAAATAGTCAGAACCATAAAGTTGAGAAGTTAAAACACATTTGGAAAGATCAAATAAATCTCCCCTTTTCTTGAGGGAAAACGCTGTGTACTAGAGATTCAAATCCATCTTATCCATTCATTTATTCAGCTGACATATGGAATATTGACACAGACCAGATCCTTTGCTGATTTCTGGAGATCTAAAACTGTGCAGTGTTCTCAAAGCATGTTGGTCTCATAGAGGAGACTGACACAGACAGATGCAAAGGAGGGTATTTAATCTGTCATTAGAGAAGGGTCCAGAGACTTTCAGGAAGACTTCCTGGAAGAGGTGACACATACACTAATTATCCTCGACTCCAATTTCTTCGTAAGTTAGGAAAAGATGAAGAGAGGAGAGAAGAGTGCTTCAGGCAGAATAAAGAAGCAGGACGTGTGGCAGGAGAGAAAAGCTATGAAGATACAAAAGACACGGAAATACGAAAAAGAAGGGCCAGTTTAGAAACTAACACTTTGAACCACACACGAATTGTGTGGGGACTTGGCCTTTAAATTGTGGTTAAAGTGTTTAACTTTTATTTTGAGACACATGGGAAGATCACCCTGGTGGCAGTCATGTAATGAGGTTTGCATTTTTTAGGATGATAATGCTAGCTTCAAAGTAGAGGATAGCTGGAAGAGGAAGAGCCTGGATGTGGAAAGGCCTCTACAGAAGCTATTGTAGAAGTCAGGGAAGAAATAGATAAAGGCCTTGGGAGATATTTAGTGGGTAGAATCAATAAAAACTTGAAGTTTGATTGAAGGGAGAAGGGAGAGTCTAGGGAGACGAGGGGAGGAGGCAATGGCGCCCCACTCCAGTACTCTTGCCTGGAAAATCCCATGGACGGAGGAGCCTGGTAGACTGTAGTCCATGGGGCCGCTAAGAGTCAGACACGACTGCTGCTGCTGCTGCTGCTAAGTCGCTTCAGTCGTGTCCGACTCTGTGTGATCCCATAGACCGCAGTCCACTAAGCTCCACCGTCCCTGGGATTCTCCAGGCAAGAACACTGGAGCGGGTTGCCATTTCCTTCTCCAATGCATGAAAGTGAAAAGTGAAAGTCAAGTCGCTCAGTCGTATCCGACTCTTAGCAACCCCATGGACTGCAGCCTACCAGGCTCCTCTGCCCATGGGATTTTCCAGGCAAGAGTACTGGAATGGGGTGCCATTGCCTTCTCCGCAGACACGACTGAGCGACTTCCCTTTCACTTTTCACTTTCATGCATTGGAGAAGGAAATGGCAACCCACTCCAGTGTTCTTGCCTGGAGAATCCCAGGGACGGGGGAGCCTGGTGGGCTGACGTCTGTGGGGTCGCACAGAGTCGGACACGACTGAAGCGACTTAGCAGCAGCAGCAGCAGCAGCAGCAGGGAGACTAGGGGCATGATGATGACGTTCACGGAGCAGATCATGCGGAACAGGGAAATTTAGTTTTAGGCATGGCGATTTTGGCTGTTGAACATCAAAGCAGGTATGTTCAGTAAGTGACTAGAATTACAGATCTGGGGCTCAAGACAAAGTCCTGGACTGGAGACATAGATCAGGAGGTCATCCCTGTAAAGCTCGGGGAACCATCACCATTCAGTTGGTTGTATGTGTGTGAAGCAACATGAGCCAAGTTTCCCAAGATGAAACACTGTGGCACATCTCTGTTGAAAGAGTATGATGAGAAAGAGATGCCAGGAAAGTAAGGGTCAGAGAGATCGGAGGACTACAAGAAGAGTCTGGTGTCATGGGAGCCAAGAAAAGGGAGAGTTTGTGTAATTAACAGTATCAAATTCTATAAGAAATGGAAAAACATCCATTGGATACTTGTGTGAGTGGCTTTAATAGAATGGTGGGACAGAAGTCAGGTGTTGTGAATCAAAGAATAACGTGGATTGTGGAAAGGTGGAGTTTAGGCATGCACAGAGTACAAGGAGGCAAAAAAAAAAACAACAACAAACAAAAACAAGTCAGAAGAAGTCAAATCTTTAGAACTGGTGTGGCATGGATCAGTTCACTGGGGATACTAAAGGCAAGAGAAGTGGAATAAACGTATCAGCGCTGTGTAAAGGTCTAAGAAAGGAAGTGGCCTTTCTCCACCCAGCCCTGAGAGACTTAGTGGTGAGCCAGCCCAATGGTGTCTTTGTTATCTAATTTAGCTATCCACCCTCTAAAGATGGGTCTACTAATGTGGCATTCTCAGCGGTCAATTCTAGGAAACAAAGACTAGCAGAAGGTGGAGTAAAAATTTCCTCTTCAACTCTTGCATTCCCCAGAGTCTTTGGGTTTGTAAGCATCTTTATAAAGAATTTAACTGTCTTAGCCATCATTTCCAAAGACTATAATGTATGGTTCCTAGTATGGTATCCTTATGTGGTGTCCTTAGCTTTTGCTAAGAGACACTTTCCCCTCCATTCAGCACATTATTATGATTCCGGAAAAGGGAAAGCACATGGGATCTGTCTTGTCTGTTTTGAGCCCCTAGAGTTGCCTCTTTGTTTGGCTGCACCCCTTCTACCTCTGTGAATCTGAGCAAATAAGAAAACAGACCTCTTGGGTGTGAGCAAGAAGTGCATAGACTGTGCTGTACCCGTGGCCTGCGGTCTCCGCATTGCATCTGTATTCTACACGCAGCCTGTGTCTTGTTGTAGTTCAGTGGCTAAGTTGTGTCCAACTCTGTTCCACCCCATGGACTGCAGTACACCGGGCTCCTCTGTCATCCACTAACTCCCAGAATTTGCTCAGATTCATGTCCATTGAGTCAGCGATGCTAACTGTCTCACTCTCTGCCACCCTCTTCTTTTGCCTTCAATCTTCTCTAGCATCAGGGTCGTTTTCAGTGAGTCAGCTCTTCACATCAGGTGGCCAAAGTATTAGAGTTTCTGCTTCAGCATCTGTCCTTCCAGTGAACATTCAGGATTGATTTCCTTTAGGACTGACTAGTTTATGGCATAATAATACCACTATTGTTTAACAATGATCAGCTCATATTTTTTTACCTTGTAGACAAATCATGGCAAGAAAACTTGGTGAACATGAAATCATAGTGGGGGGTTAGTTTGATTAACTTAGAGGAATTATCCTTCGTCACTATGGAGAAAGAACTTTCAGGGAAGTGACCGTGACCCAAGACATCGTCCCCTCCCAGACTGTGCTGGAGGGACCCTGCACTGACCAGTTCTTTAAGTTGCCTTTTCACTGCATGCAGACGGCCCTGCCTCACCATATTCTCACATCTTTCTTCATCCAGGATACAAAAGTGAGTAGGATGCCACTTTCTTAGTTGCATTCTGGATTTGAGGAAATACTCAAGTCACAGGACTGAACATACATTTTTTAAAGTGTGGGTGGTTTCGGTAGGAGCTGTTTTCATCTGTTATGGGTTTATCTTATTAGTTTTGCTCTAAGGAGGACACGCCTTTCTCCAAGGCCCAGGAACCTTTCTCTAACTCCTGCCTTCCACCTCACTAAATGAGTACAGGAAATATGCTTTGAATAATCTAGGGTACTCTCAGATTGCCCCTCCCAAATAAGTTGTTATCTGTCACTTCTTTGACAGGAACTACATATTAATCAATTTAGAACTGAGTTCTCACATAAGCATCTGAAGTGCAGGTACTCTGCGTTGATGGTTGAAGAGAGTTGCTTAGATACCAGGTGATCTGTGACAGTGACAGTTACCATGGATGTTTAGAAGCTTGATCATGCCTTATCCAGAGAGCTGTTCCCTCTTGCATTAATACGTAACAGCAGAGATGCCTGAGCGTGTGCATACTCAGGCGTGTGCATACTCAGTCAGCGTTGTGGCTGACTCTTTGTGACCTCCATGGATTGTAGACCGCCAGGCTCCTCTGTCCATGGAATTTTCTAAGCAAGAATACTGGAGTGGTTTGCCATTTCCTACTCCAGGGGATCTCCCCGATGTCAGGGACTGAACCCGTATCTCCTATGTCTCCTGCATTGGCAGGCAGATTCTTTGCCATTGGGCTACCTGGGAAGAGAGGCCTGAAAAGAGATGCCAAATTTCCCTCAGAATAAAGCTTTTAATCCACCCAAAGCCTGGTGAAATGAGATCTGACAATTTTTCTGTAAAGAATACAAAAGAGATGACGTTGATCTGGGAAGACTGAGTGAATGGGGACCCAGAGATGGCTGCTTGGACTGGTTATGTTAGTGAGTGGCTGGCAGGATGGTAGAGAGGGCAGGGAATCAGCAAAGGTGACATCAGATCACAGACACATCTCTTCCCATTTACCCGATGCCCACTTTCCAGGCTCCTAGCATCTTTATCACTTTAATCCCAACTGGAAACCCTCTGTAAATTCTTTCTCTTCAACTCAGAACCTTTAGGTTTTTGGGAATTTTTACTAAGAATTTTTAATTACTAGAGAAGAAAGAAGGAAGAAAGAGAGGGAAGGGGGAGAGGAAAGAGAAGTTAACGAATGTATATCGTTCTGTAATTACCACCACAGCCTAGATGCAGAATGCATCCAGCTTTGCTGAAAGTTCCCTCGTGGACTTTTCAGTCTGTCCTTTGTCCCTGAACCCTCTGCCTGCTAATCTGATTTCTGTCCTTAGTTTTGCCTTTTCCAGAATATCATATAAATGAAATCATGCACAGTTCTCTGAGTCTGGCTTCTCTCACTCAGCATAATGCTCTTGCGGTCCATCCATGCTGTTGCGCTCATGAATAGTTTATTCCCTGTTTGTGGCTGAATAGAATTCTGTTGAATCACAGTTTCTGTGCTTTCACATTTGGGTTGTTTTGAGTTTGGGGTGATGAATAAAACTGTTATAAATGATCAGGTACAGGTTTTTGTGTAGACACATCTCCACTCTTTTTGGGTAAATAGCTAAGAGTAGGGCTGTCTGGTTGTATGATAAGCATATATTTTAACAAGGGGCTTCTCAGGTGGTGCTAGTGGTAAAGAACCTACCTGCTAATGCAGGAGACGTAAGAGACGTGGGTTCGATCCCTGGGTCAGGAAGATCCCCTCAAGGAGGGCGTGGCAACCCATTCCTGCATTCTTGCCTGGAGAATCCCCTGGACAGAGGAGCCTGGTGGGCTACATTCCATGGGGTCACACAGAGTCGGACACAACTAAAGTGACTTAGCCTACACACCTGTGCACACGCACACATGCAGACACACATGTGTGTTTTAACTTCATAAGAAACTCCCAAATTCTTTCCAAAGTGGCGTTTCCATTTTGCATCCCCAGCAGCAGTGTATAAGACTTCCAATCGCTCTGTATCCTTGCCAACATTGCATTTTTTTTTGCCATTCTAATAAGTATGTAATATTATATATTAAAAAACTTTGTTAATATCAAACTTTAAAAAACATTGTTATTCTGATAAGTAATAAATAGTATCTCATTTTTCATTTAGTACATTTAGTACATGCTTCTAACATGTTGACAGTATTTATTTCTTTTTCTTTAAATTACTTATTTATGTTCTTTGCCCTTTTTAATTTTTTTAACTTATTTATTTTTTAATTGAAGGATAATTCCTTTACAGAATTTTGTTGTATTCTCTCAACCCTCAACATGAATCAGCCATAGTTATACATATGTCCCCTTCCTCTTGAACCTCACTCCCATCTCCCTCCCCATCCACCCCTCTAGGTTGTTACAGAGCCTCTGTTTGAGTTTCCTGAGCCATACAGCAAATTCCCATTGGCTATCTATTTTGCATATGGTAATGGAAGTTTCCATGTTACTCTTTCCATATAACTCACCCTCTCCTCCCCTCTCCCCATGTCCATAAGTCTGTTGTCTATGTCTGTTAAATTCTTTGGCACCATCTTTCTAGATTCCACATATATGCGTTCAGTTCAGTTCAGTTCAGTTCATTTCAGTCACTCAGTCATGTCTGCCTCTTTGTGATCCCATGGACTGCAGCATGCCAGGCTTCCCTGTCCATCACCAACTGCCAGAGTTTACCCAAACTCATGTCCGTTAAGTTGGTGATGCCATCCAACCATCTCATCCTCTGTCGTCTCCTTCTCCTCCCACCTTCAGTCTTTCCCAGCATCAGGGTCTTTTCAAATGCGTCAGCTCTTTGCCTCAGGTGGCCAAAATATTGGAGTTTCAGCTTCAACATCAGTCCTTCCAATCAACACTCAGGACTGATCTCCTTTAGGATGGACTGGTTGGATCTCCTTGCAGTCCAAGGGACTCTCAAGAGTCTTCTCCAACACCACAGTTCAAAAGCATCAATTTGTCAGCACTCAGCTTATATGCGTTAGTATATGATATTTATCTTTCTCTTTCTGACTTACTTCAATCTGTATAATAGGCTTTAGGTTCATCCATCTCATTAAAACTGACTCAAATGTGCTATTTTATGGCTGAGTAATATTCCACTATTTATAAATTCCACAGCTTCTTTATCCATTCATCTGTTGATGGACATCTAGGTTGCTTCCATGTTTTAGCTATTGTAAATAGTGCTGCAATGAACATTGGGATACGTGTGTCTATTTCAATTTTGGTTTCCTCAGGGTATGTGCCTAGGAATGGGATTGCTGGGTCATCAGTTCGGTTCAGTTCAGTCGCTCAGTCGTGTCCAACTCTTTGCGACCCCATGAATCGAAGCACACCAGGCCTCCCTGTCCATCACCAACTCCCAGAGTTCACTCAGACTCACGTCCACAGAGTTACTGATGCCATCCAGACATCTCATCCTCGGTCGTCCCCTTCTCCTCCTGCCCCCAGTCCCTCCATATGGTGGTTTTATTCTCAGTTTTTTAAGGAATCTCCATACCGTCTTCCATAATGACAGAATCAATTTACATTCCCACCAACAATGCAAGAGGGCTCCCTTTTCTCCACACCCTCTTCAGCATTTATTGTTTGTAGACTTTTGGATAATGGGCATTCTGACTGGTGTGAGGTGATATCTCATTGTAGTTTTGATTTGCATTGGCTATGGTTTATCCTGTGGTCATGTATGGATGTGAGAGTTGGGCTGTGAAGAAGGCTGAGCACTGAAGAATTGATGCTTTTGAACTGTGGTGTTGGAGAAGACTCTTGAGGGTCCCTTGGACTGCAAGGAGATCCAACCAGTCCATTCTGAAGGAGATCAACCCTGGGATTTCTTTGGAAGGAATCATGCTAAAGCTGAAGCTCCAGTACTTTGGCCACCTCATGTGAAGAGTTGACTCATTGGAAAAGACTCTGATGCTGGGAGAGATTGGGGGCAGGAGGAGAAGGGGACGACCGAGGATGAGATGGCTGGATGACATCACGGACTCGATGGACGTGAGTCTGAGTGAACTCTGGGAGATGGTGATGGACAGGGAGGCCTGGTGTGCTACGATTCATGGGGTTGCAAAGAGTCGGACACGACTGAGCGGCTGAACTGAACTGAACTGAATAATGAGCGATGTTAAGCATCTTTTCGTGTGTTTGTTAGTCATCTGTATGTCTTCTTTGGAAAAATGTCTGTTTAGGTCTTTTCTCCACTTTTTGATTGGATTGTTTATTTTTCTGGTATTGACTTGTGGTAATTCTGAGGGGTTGTCTTGATCATTGTCTTATCGATTTTTAATGACTTCATATATTAAGGAAGCCAACTATTTCATAGTTGTTAGAAACGTTTTCCTCAGTTTGTCATTTTTATTTTGTTTATGGCATATTTTGTTGCAGAAATATTTTTACGTTGCTTCTGACTTTTGTACTTCATAAGTGAAAAAATGAGGAGGTAGAAATAAGATAAGTTACAAATGAGATGCAGAAGACAGAGGTGGGGGTGGGGTGGAGGGGCGGGCTTGTGAGGCTGGGCTACCTGGGTGAGTCAATTCACCCCGTCCCCACTTTGACTCCCACACTAGTGATACATGGCCAGCACAGATTTTCTGTCTTTCTCACCAGCATAACCAAGGCTTGTTGACAAATGCAGCTGATTTGAGAAAGCATAGAATCCCCAGAGCACAATTCTTCAATTTCAGATATGGAAGAGGATTTGTTTAGTGGAAGCAGTGTGTTTATTGCAGAGACCATCAATACACGTGGTTATTATCCTTGTTGGCTGGGTCACAGGGAATTCCTGTCTGTGATCTCAATGATATCACTCTGCCGGAAACAACTCTGTACTTGAATATGGGAATCCAGGACGTCCACAAAGATCTATTGTTCTCCATGCAATCTATGGGCAAAAGAATTCAGGAAAGGCCAGAGGGGGTGGGTGAGGAGGTAGGTGGTGTGGTGGGAGGAAGTAAGAAGGAGAAAGGGAAGGGGAACCCTTTGCTTCCTTATTTCCCATACGCAGATCCTCTGCTACCCTTTGATTTTTGCAGTTATTAACAGTTTTAGAGTCAGGCACACCAGTGCAAAGCCAATCAGTTACTTGCTACCAATCTGAGAAGAGCATAGCCCACAGCAAGAACGGTTGGGTGATGAGCTTGAGGTTGGCTGAGTCTGACTAGCAGGAAGAGCTTATTCTGTTCCCCAACCCTGGTTCCACTGCCCAAGGTCACCCAATGGGCTCTTCCCACCCAAAACTGAGCCTCTTCGGGGACCACTCAGGATCAACCAGGCTCCTTTGTTAGGATAAATGCATTCTTTTTCTAACTAAAGTACAGTGAACTGAGACTAACCAGCTAAGTAACATTTCGAAGAGCAGAAACAAAGGATTATAAACAAGTCTAATAACTTTCTCTGAGGGCTTCCCTGGTGGCTCAGACGGTAAAAAATCCGCCTGCCATGTGCGAGACCTGGATGGATTCCCTGGATTGGGAAGATGCCCTGGAGGAGGGCATGGCAACCTACTCGAGTATTCTTGCCTGGAGAATCCCCATGAACAGAGGAGCCTAGCGGGCTATAGTCCATGGGTTTGCAAAGAGTCAGGCACGACTGAGCGACTAGGCACATACAACTTTCTCTGAAGTCTGTGGTTCAAGAGATCCGTGGAACTGGACTTGGGTATTTATTAACCTGTCTCTCTCTACCTCTCTTTCTATTCCCCCCGCCGTCTCCCTTCCACTCGTGTTCTCTGTGTCTATCTGATTTCCCCTCTTCTCCTTTACTTTTTACCCTTTAACTGATTGACCATCATTGAGGCCTTGAAGTGCACTTTTAGCATTTGTCTGTTTATTGACATTATACTGACTTCCTTGACTTAAAAATAGGCAGGAAAAAAACCTCACCAAAGTAAACTGCTTTATCTTCAAACTGACTCTGAATGTATTAATTGGGAAAATATGGGGTGGGGGTGAAATTTAAGATCTATTTGAACAGAACTTTAGGTTCTTTTGCATTGTTTCAGCCAAGAAAGAATGAAGCTGAGTAACTTCTATGCGTCTCTAATGCAGGACAATAGTTGAGGCAGTGGAGCGGAGTTGGGAGACTTGGATCCAGTCACTGTTCTGCTGCTTACCAGCTGTGTGACTTTGAGCAAGTCCCTTAACCTCCCTGGGAACCATAATCCCAGCCTCTGTCTCTTAGCTGCTAGCTTCTGACCATCAGGGACCAAAAGACTCTATATTTGAAAAAGTGTGACGTTGTCTGACGTCCAGACAACCCCTTCAGCCAAATCCTCAAAGTCAGTCATGGTTCGCTCCCTTCTGGATAATGGGATTGGCTCCCACATTCAGCATTTGTACCGCACAGCAGGCACAGTCATATAGTGTAGGGTAGTGTGTGTGCTCAGTTGCTTCAATCGTGTCCAGCTCTTTGCGACCTTATGGACTACAGCCTGCCAGACTCCTCTGTCCATGGGATTTCCCAGGCAAGAATACTGGAGTGGGTTGCCGTGCCCTCCTCCAATCCTCCTGACCCAGGGATCGAACCCGCATCTCTTGCATTGCAGGCGAATTCTCTGCAGGCTTTTCTGCAGAGCTACTGAGGAAGCCCCATGGTATAGGGTAGTGAAAGTGAAGTGAAGTTACTCAGTCGTGTCCGACTCTTTGCGACCCCATGGACTGCAGCCCACCAGGCTCCTCAGTCCATGGGATTCTCCAGGCAAGAATACTGGAGTGGGTTGCCATTTCCTGCTCCAGGGGATCTTCCCGACCCAGGGATCGAACCCGGGTCTCCCACATTGTAGGCAGACGTTTTACCGTCTGAGTAGAGTGGTGGCTAAAATCTAGATTTCTGGACCCAGAATGCCTGACTTTAGTTCCTGGTCCCTACGTTTATTTCAGTGTAACTTTGGGCAATCTGCTTAACCTATGACTCAGTTTCCTCACCTGTAAAGAGAGAGCACTGAGGATAACAGTTCCTGGTACTGCAGTCTTATTTGGAAATGAAGTCTTTGTAGATGCAGTTAAGGATCTTGAGGTCGTTCTGGTTTTAGTATGGGCCCTAAATCTAAAGACTGGTAGATAAGAAAGAGAAAGGAGGGGGAAATCTACTGCACACAGAGACTGGGGAAAGGTCATGCAGAGACCGAGGCCGAGAGTGGACGACGTAGCCACAGCCAGGGAATGCCAGGAGCCGCCAGAGGCTAGACAAGGCAAGAAAGGAATCTCTCCAGAGCCTTTGGCCCCATTGACACCTTAATTCTGGACTTTTAGCCTCTGGAATTGTGAGAATAAAATTCTATTGTTGTCAGTCACCCACATTGGTGGTGATTTGTTGTGGCAGCCATAGCAAGCTGATACAGATGATGAAAATAGTACCTCGAAGGAGTGTTGTGACGGTTAAATGAGTTGCTGTGTGTAGAGTGCTGAGAACATAATCTGGAATACAGTGAGGGTTCTTTTGCAGGTTGTTATGTATTGTTAGCTCATTGACTCTCACCTAGCAACCCTATGAAGTCCGTACTATTATGAGTCATCTTGCA
This sequence comes from Capricornis sumatraensis, assembly GCF_032405125.1. Lineage (NCBI taxonomy): Eukaryota > Metazoa > Chordata > Mammalia > Artiodactyla > Bovidae > Capricornis > Capricornis sumatraensis. The sequence goes on from NC_091091.1 coordinate 17,730,612, forward strand.
TGCAGGGAATTGGAGGATTAGACACTGAGCAAAGGTGAGGTTGTCTGGACTGTGCTCCAGTTTGAGCCACCCCTCAGAAGTCTGTGGAGTTTGGCTTTGGGGGATGGATCCAGGTGACTTTTGGTTTGGAGGCCCCTCATAAGGATGTTCTCTCCGCGAAGATTTAGCAGCTCTGAGCTACCAACGAGAACAGAAGGTATAGAGAAGATCTATCACGATGTGGTTCTTACTCCTCCTGGCCATGTCTTCCCAGCCCTGATCTTGGCACAGGCTCTACTCTAGCGGAGCCAGGCTCTGTCCGAACTTGACTAAGTGGTTGTCCTGAGAGCTGACTTCACTGGGGTGCCTCAGCTCCTCATTACAAGAGGCAGAGACCTGCCACCTAAAAGACCACACCCTCCTTCTTCGGGGTCTTCAAAGGTCCCTGGTGGTCCCTTGTTTACCATGGTGCTGAAGATAAATTATACCAATGATTAGAAAGAAGTCAGATCACTTAAGAATAAGACCAAACCCTCACCAGAACCTGCAAAGCCCTATGAGCAAGGCACCCAGTGACCCCACCCCTGACCATCTCTCACTCTTTTCCCCTTCCTCACTCTTCCGGCCACACTGGCCTCATGCCCAGGTACTGTTCCACCCCTGGGCCTTTGTACCTGCAGTTCCAGTTTAAATGCTCTTGGCTAAGTGGTGTGCTTGCTGTCTCTTTATCCCTATCGCTTTTAATATCACCATCTCAGGTTTTTTCTAATCACTCTGTGCTGCCTCTTTACCTGCCTTTTCTCATTTCTTAGCGCTTATAATTATTAACATACTATAAACTTTACTTGTTTTATTTTTTCAAACTAGAATATAAGCACCATGAAATGGAAACATTTGTTCACTGCTGTAACTTTAGCCTCAGGCAGGTCTAGTGAATAGTGTAATGCACTGAATAAATAATTGTTGGCTGACTAATAGAACAATGGATGAAATAACAACTACAGAACTCCCAAGCCAAAATAGGCCAATCCGTTAAATATCTACAGGTAAGCACGTGAAGAGAGGCGTACAGGAACCATTGAGCTTTGAGGCCTATGGAGGGAAGCATAGCCTCTATTTGAGCTTGATTTTGAACGTGACAAGGAAAAAGATTTGGTGGAGAAAGAGGGGAATAGGATTCCAGCTGAAGGAAATCTCATGTTGAAAAATATCAGCATCCAAAATTCATTTATTCATTCAAAATAGGACTATAGCAATGAACAAACCAGAAAAAAGTCGTGGCACTTAGGGAGCATACAGTCTAGTGGTTGTAATGTCAGGCAGCATGATCTCGGACACACACATCTGCTTATTGGAATGGTGAGATGCGAAGTGCTTAAATTTCTAAAGGGCTGAGAGGGCTGGGTTGACAGTGCAGTTTTCATCTGGCAATCAGAAGGAAACTACCTTCATTTTTAATCAGGAAGAGCCCTGGGAATATCAATTATGGAGGAATTCTGCAGGTGCATGAAGGATGGATTCTGATAGGAAAAAGAATTAGGGAGATACTAGAAAGGGCTATTCTAGAGAAGCGGTGGTGATTGGAACAGAGGGAGGGATGTTGCCATAGAAGAGATTGAGTCTAAGGGACCTGGAATGAAGCAGCTGAGAAAGGATCTTAAAGCTCCTGAATGTGAGAACAATCTAAGTATGTGTCACCAAGAACTCCCCAATGGAAAGGAAGGAAGAGGCGGAGAGGGGGCAGAGACTCTAGGAGCTGGAGAAATGGCAAAGTCAGATTAGGACCAGTCCCCTGAGCTTCAGTGATTGTCCCATCACTGAGCTGTGTAAACACAGGAAGGGACCACAGCACTCCACTGATGCTCACTCTCCAGTGCTCGTCTGTATTGGCTGTTTTGTTCTCTATATGACAAGCCAAGCTTGGTCTGGATGTAACCCATCAGAAATTGGAAACGATTTAAATCTAATGCGTCACACTGAATCTGCAGAGCAAAACTTCTGTTTGTTTTTTTTTTTTGCCTAAAATCCACCACATCTGCCAACACCCCAAATCTTTCTTACTAATAGAGTGAAATTTTAAAATAAAACATCTTTGATATCATAAAGTAGAGAAGCTGGGATTTCTCTGTATTGCAGAATTTTGACTAAGGACAAATTACATAATTTTCATCTTTAATAGGATGCCAGCTCTGGATGTCATGATAACTGTTTCTGTTAGAGTTAAAAAGAATCAGCTTTTTTGCCTCTGACATAGCTAATTGGCTTGAAATCAGCCTGTTTTGTCAAAGCTTCGGTTTCCTTCAGTTTTGTCTCTGTCAAGTGAAGAATTGACATTTCTACCTGGCTCTTAGCCAAAACAGAGAAACTTTCTCATTCATCCTTTGACAGGAAGGGAATAAGAGGGCAGGGGCAGTCTTAAGTTACTCAGGATAGTGGGAAAATTCAAAGCAATATAACACTTCATCGTTAAGATATTTTTGGTAAAAATATTTCTTGAAATTGTTTTTTAAAATATAATTTCACATTGTATGTTACAAACCACGTTTCTTTTATCCACAAGGGAAATGAGGAGCTTTTCAAGGGGATACAGTCATTGTGAATTTTCCATAATAGAACTTGACTGTAGCAGACATGACATCTGAAAGAGCTCTGGGGCCTAGGAAGAAGGACAAGTGGCTCCCTTTTATGGAGATGTCTTAGATAAGCCCACCTCTGGACCCCCATGTCTGCTGTTTTGCTCAGTCTGTGTCTGACTCTTTGCAACTCCGTGGACTGTAGCCTGTCAGGCTCCTCTGTCCATGGGATTCTCCTGGCAAGAATACTGGAGTGAGTTGCCATTTCCTTCTCCAGGGGATCTTTCCGATCCAGGGGTCAAATCTGTGTCTCCCGCATCTCTTGCATTGCACATGAATTCTTTACTGCACTGAGCCACCTGGGAAGCCCCCACATCTGGTAAACCACTTCCTAAGAACCTGGCTTCCTCCCATGTGATAATGACTTCTGAAAACTATCTGCATAGTTCATAGAAAGCATAGTATTTTAATCATTCCTAAGTAACTTAGTTCACATGAAAAACAGTCATTCTTTTTTTGATAATGCAGCTTTTGGAAAATTCCTATATTTCCTCTCTGATTTAAGTCCTTTTTGTTATCATATCTTCGATAAGACTAATGTGATGAAAGACTTGAATATATTCGAATAATATGGGTATCACTGCAAAAGCTGGGCAAATGTGGGAAAGTATACTTTCTTTTTTAAATTATTTTTTATTGAAGTATAGTTGATTTACAGTGTTGTGCTAATTTCTGCTGTACAGCAAGGTGACTTAGTTATACAATACATACTTTTTTAAAAAATATTCTTTTCCAGTATAGTTTATCCCAGGAGACTAGATATGGTTCCCTGCACTATGCAATAAGACCTTGTTATTATCAATTCTAAATGTGACAGTTTGCTGCTGCTAACCCCAGACTCCCAAACCGTCACTGTCCTTTCTCCCCTCCTCCTTGAAACCACAAGTCTGTTCTCTGTGAGTCTGTTTCTGTTTTGTAGATGGGTTCATTTCTGCCATATTTTATATTCCACGTGAAGTGATATCATATGGTATTAGTCTTTCTCTTTCTTCCTTACTTAGTGAGATAATCTCTAATTCTATTCATGTTGCTACAAATGGCATTATTTTGTTCTTTTCTATGGCTCAGTAATATTCCATTATAGGTACCACATCTTCATTATCCATTCATCTATTGATGGACATTTAGGTTGCTTCCACATGTTGGTTATTGTAAATAGTGCTGCAATGAATATTGGAGTGCATTTATCTTTTTGAAATATGGTTTTCTCTGGATTGTATGCCCAGGAGTAGGATTGTGGGATCCTCAGTTCAGTTCAGTTCAGTCACTCAGTTGTGTTCGACTCTTTGTGACCCCATGGAATGCAGCACGCCAGGCCTCCCTGTCCATCACCAACTCCCAGAGATTACTCAAACTCATGTCCATTGAGTTGGTGATGCCATCCAACCATCTCATCCTCTGTTGTCCCCTTCTCCTCCTACCCTCAATCTTTCCCAGGATCAGGGTCTTTTCAAATGAGTCAGCTCGTCGCATCAGGTGGCCAAAGTATTGGAGTTTCAGCTTCAACATCAGTCCTTCCAAAGAATATTCAGGACTGATTTCCTTTAGGATGAACTGGTTGGATCTCCTTGCAGTCCAAGGGACTCTCAAGAGTCTTCTCCAAAACCACAGTTCAAAAGCATTAATTCTTCAGTGCTCAGCTTTCTATATAGTCCAACTCTTACATCCATATATGAGTACTAGAAAAACCATAGTTTTGACTAGACAGACCTTTATTGGCAAAGTAATGTCTCTGCTTTTTAATATGCTGTTTAGGTTGGTCATGGCTTTTCTTCCAAGGAGTAAATGTCTTTTAATTTCGTGGCTGCAGTCACCATCTGTGGTGATTTTGGAGCCCAGAAAAATAAAGTCAGCCACTGTTTCCCCATCTATTTGCCATGAAGTGATGGGACTGGATGCCATGATCTTTGTTATCTGAATGTTGAGCTTTGAGCCAACTTTTTCACTCTCCTCTTTCACTTTCATCAAGAGGTCCTTTAGTTCTTCTTCACTTTTTGCCATAAGGGTGGTGTCATCTGCATATCTGAGGTTATTGATATTTCTCCCGGCAATCTTGATTCCAGCTTGTGCTTCCTCCAGCCCAGTGTTTCTCATGATGTACTGTGCATAGAAGTTAAATAAGCAGGGTGACAACATACAGCCTTGATGTGCTTCTTTTCTTATTTAGAATCAGTCTGTTGTTCCATGTCCAGTTCTCACTGTTGCTTCCTGACCTGCATACAGACTTCTCAGGAGGCAGGTCAGGTGGTCTGACATTCCCATCTCTTCCAGAATTTTCCACAGTTTACTGTGATCCACACAGTCAAAGGCTTTGGCATAGTCAATAAAATAGAAGTAGATATTTTTCTGGAACTCTCTTGCTTTTTTGATAATCCAGCAGATGTTGGCAATTTGATCTCTGATTCCTCTGCCTTTTCTAAAACCAGCTTGAACATCTGGAACTTCACGGTTCATGTATTGCTGAAGCCTGGCTTGGAGATTTTTTTTTTTTTTTTTTGAGAATTTTGAGCATTATTTTACTAGCGTGTGAGATGAGTACAATTGTGTGGTAGTTTGAGCATTCTTTGGCTTGCCTTTCTTTGAGATTGGAATGAAAACTGACCTTCTCCAGTCCTGTGACCACTGCTGAGTTTTCCAGATTTGCTGGCATATTGAGTGGAGCACTTTCATAGCATCATCTTTTGGGATTTGAAATAGCTCAACTGGAATTCCATCACCTCCACTAGCTTTGTGTGTAGTGATGCTTCCTAAGGCCCACTTGACTTCACATTCCAGGATGTCTGGCTCTAGGTGAGTGATCACACCAGTGATTATCTGGGTTGTGAAGACCTTTTTTGTATACTTCTGTGTATTCTTGCCACCTCTTCTTAATACCTCCTGCTTCTTTTTGGTCCATACCATTTCTGTCCTTTATTGAGACCATCTTTGCATGGAATGTTCCCTTGGTATCTCTAATTTTCTTGAAGAGATCTCTAGTCTTTCCCATTCTGTTGTTTTCCTCTATTTCTTTGCACTGATCATGAGGAAGGCTTTCTTATCTCTCCTTCCTATTCTTTGGAACTCTGCATTCAAATGGGTATATCTTTCCTTTTCTCCTTTGTTTTGTCTTCTCTTCTTTTCACAGCTATTTGTAAGGCTTCCTCAGACACCCATTTTGCTTTCTTGCATTTCTCTTTCTTGGGGATGGTCTTGCTCCCCGTGTAATTCTATTTTTATTTTTCTGCAGAACCTCCATACTGTTCTCCATAGTCGCTGCACCAAGTCATATTTCCACCCTCAGTGTAGGAGGGTTCCCTGGAAAAGTACACTTTCAACTGTTCAGTGATAATAATGATTTAGTAAATATTCTCATTTGAAAAAGGAAGAAACAGATTCACTTCAAGCTATTTTCCATCTCAGGGCTTTTTCAGCTTGTGCTTCCTCTTCTTAAAATGTTATTTCTCCTTCTCATAACTGGTGTTTTCTCACCTTTAAGGTCTAAGCTTAAATGTCATCTTCTCAGAGAGCCTTTCCTGACCCTTAGTCTCATCTCCTCACCCCGACTCTGCTGCAAGTCACCCTATAACATTTCTTGGTTTGAATTTCTCCTCCACACTTTTCAGGACCTGAAGTCCTTATCTGCAGACTTCTTTTCTGACTTATCTATCTTCCCAACTAGATGCCAGTTCCAACGAGCAGGACCTTTTTGGTCATTTTCATTGGATTAGCACCCAAATGGATGAAAGAAAATGAAATAACCAAACTTGTCATATTTACAGAAACAAAAGAATAGGTAGACCTTTTGAACAGTTTGAGGGAGTATTCACAATTCTGTTATAGTAGAATTATTGTTGCAGTATGCAATTTTTAGATTAGATTTGTAATTTTTCATTTAAAACATGTGCTGCTTATAAGCTGTGTTTGTCAGTGTCACCACTTTGGGAACCAAGATAGGTAAAATTAGCTAAGGGGCTCTTTTCCAGATCCCACAGCCCTGGCAGCAAAAAGGACATTGCTGTCACAGTTGTATCAGGATGTTTTAGCTTCAAGGTATTTAAATCATCATTCTAATTGGATCAAAGCTTGAGTCTCATGAGAGGATCAGATCAGGATAAGTTGTTTCAGCAGCTCAAAATGCTTCAAGAACTCAAATTCTTTCCATCTCTCTGCTCTACCATCATTGGCTGGACCATGTCTGATGAAGAAGAGAGAATGCTTCCTTTCTTTTCCTAGACTTGTCCCAGCAGTCTTCCTCCAGGGTCTCACAGGCTGTTTTGGGGGTATGTGCCCACTGTTGAACCAGTTACTAGAGAGGGAAGGAGATTATGCAGAACAGTCAGCCCCTTCCAAGGAGGTGTATGAGGTGCTTGGGGGAGCGGCAGGCATCTGAACAAAACTGAGATTCCTTTGGGAAGGGAGGAGGGGGACATTTCATTTATTGTGTATTTCATTCATTGTTCCTTTGTTTGGAAGAAGTAGATAATGGTGTTGCTAGAACTTCCCCCCTAAGTTTTGTACTGTTTGGCTTGATGAAAACAGACTGATTCAAGGTTCTAGAGGTAGGTGCAGACTGGAGACCCAAGCAATCACCACCCTTTGGATTAAGTCCAAGCTTGTGCTCACGAGCTCAAGGAGGAGCTCCTGTGTTGGCGTAGCTGCCGCTGCTGAGCAAGAGGGAAAGAGGAGGAGGGGACTCAAGTTCCTCTTTCAGTTGCTTTAATCCCTTGCCTTCTGTCTTAGAGACGTGCAAACTATTTTGGAGAGCCCATCTCATTTCCACATGCTTTTTTTTTTTTTCTTTAACGTGACCCCGTCCTTTTCCCCCAAAGGCTTGGGAAAAGGTTTGGGGATAGTTTGGGAAGCTAGAGGGGAAGGATGAGAGTTCACCACTGCCGCGGGCTCTGTTTATCCTGCTCAAAGTAAATTTGCCCTTTATAGAATTCTCCTTCTGGAACTTTTTTATGGCCTGTGATGATGAAAGTATTTACAAGATAGATAAAATAATACAAATGATGAAACGTTTAAAACTCCACAGCCCCTATGTTATTACCTACAGTTATTTAACATGTAAGGGTGGTTGAAGTTGAAGGTCAAGCCAGGAAATGTCATGAAGCAGAGGGACTTTGATGTTTGTTTGGTGATACATTCTGAATACTTTTTAATATTGTACTCATATTTTGGTAGATTTTAAAAATGAGGAAGGCCATCTTTGCTTTAACCTTGATAGATCTATGTGAAGTAGTGAAGTGAAGTCGCTCAGTCGTGTCCGACTCTTTGCGACCCCATGGACTGCAGCCCACCAGGCTCCTCTGTCCATGGGATTTTCCAGGCAATAGTCCTGGAGTGGATTGCCATTTCCTTCTCCAGGGGATCTTCCCAACCCAGGAATAGAACCCGGGTCTCCCGCATTGAAGACAGACGCTTTACGGTCTGAGCCACCAGGGAAGTCCCTATATCTGTCTGACCTAGTAAATAAGCTGCCCGTTTGGGATTTTCCCTTCTTATCTTGTATCTCATCACTGACCTAATTCTGCCCATTCTCCTTACCACAGCCACTCACTCAGTTTTGGCCCTCATCACAGTACAGACACATACTTTTGTTTTTTAACTTTTACCCAATTACTTTGCAAGTGCCTCTTGGATAAAGTTCACCTTTTATCTTCTTTGCTGTCTCCAGAAAGCCAGCACAAGGCCATACAGAAAGGGGAGGAAAACCAATGTCTGGTCATCTCTTACTGATGTTTTCTCTTCTTCTTTTGGTTTTAGAATCTGAACTGAAGGTATTTTGCTCTAAAAACATACTGACCATCCTTGGTTTCTCCTGCATCATCGCTGTGATAGCGTTGCTCGCTCTGGGGCTGACCCAGAACAAAGCACTGCCAGAAAATGTTAAGGTAACTCAAACCCCTGAGTATGTGTGTGTGTGTACATGTGTTTCAGGGTCCCTGGATGGGGCAGAGGGAAAGGGGAGTTATGGTAAATTAGAGCAGTAGGAGTTGAGGTTCTGGAAGCCCAGGAGCAAGTCAGTCTCCATTGAACTAGGTGAGTAAAATGGTAGCGTATGCTTATTCTGGAGGAGAGAATGCCTTGGATCAGTTAGGGGTGGAAAGATAATTGTCTTTACGATTGTTCAGCAAACTGATTAAATCTGTATTCTAACAGAGACAAATGCTTTATTCACCACATCCAGATCTGTGATATACTGTGTTGGTTTCCATAACTCTAGTACTGTCTCTGCTTCCCACTGTTTGTTTCCTTGTGGAAACAATGAACTCTTTGTTTACTGAACACTGCATTCTTTGTTCTTACTCCATTATTATCACTATCACCAAAACAATAAACTCTACTAGACAGCTCTGTATGAAGCACTTTGGAAGTCAAAGATTCTGGCGAAGGCTTGTTCCTCATCTCTAAAATATTAAAAAGAAATCAATTTAAAGATCAATTTTTTTAAAAGCCCCTGGAGACCACATACATGTATTGAATATAGTAACTTGAAATGAACTCATGGATGTATAGATTTCTTGTGAAATTTCCACATTTGAAGAGCTGGTGTGTGTGTGTGTGTGTGTCATTAAAAATAATTAGGGTCATTAACTCTGCTGTGATTTATTTCTGCTTCCTTTCAAAATTAATCAAAGTTCAATTTCAAAGACATGAATACCTCACTAATACCTTGTAATATGTTCATTATTTAGGCCATTAATTTAAAAACATACAGTAAGTTTAAGTTTTTGTTGTAAATACATTGATTTTAAACTTTCATTTGAATTATAGTTAATAAATCTTCAAGGGCCCAGAGACCAGTGTGCTAATAAACACATACATATGTGTGGACAGTGACATATTATGGAAACCCTGAAATACATATGCAGAAGTATATATATTTTTGCATTTGAATATACTAAACTTTGAGCCTGGAAAGATGGGTGCATATGCCAGGCCTCTGAAACTACTGCCACTTACTCAAATCATTTGCTCTATAGCAGAGGCCTGGATGTTACATTGGCATCTGTTTGCCACACACATTCAACTCAGTGGGGCTGTGCACAGCAGTCCCTTTGTCAGCACTGGAGGCTGATACTATCTCACTGTCAATGGTCTCTTGACTTTAAATATTCAGTGATGCTGGCTCTCTTGGCTAAACTTCACTCACAGTTGAAGCCTCATGACATCTTGGTTGTGCTATTTGTTTACCAGCTCCAAAAGTATGTGATTGCCTTCTTGATTTGACCTTTTTATATGTCCATTATTGCATCATTGGTGAGGGAGATGGCTTAGGAGGCAAAATCCATGACAGACTCAGGCTCTGTGTTCTCAGTGAATACTTGTGGTCATGGATGACTTTTTGTCATTCATGATGGTTGTCTTCAAGACTGTTGTGATTCTGTGTTATTGTGTTGGCCTGGAAAAATGGAACAAGGTCTTTGTCATCTAAAGTGAATCTTTATAGTAGTATGATTGGCCCAATCCCACTAGGACCCTCTGAAGAGCTGTGGAGAAAGCACTTCTGAATTACTGCTGTAGGGATTTATCCCTGCGTTCTCATCCCTGTTGGTCAAGGGTTGCCCCAGAGGTTAGCTCCTTGTCACTTCCAGGTTTACGCATACGTCAGAGGGGCTGTGTAGGACTACGAGGAAGTAGGAGAGAAGACTCTGAAGAAATAGAGAGGTAAGATGCAGGTTGAGCTAGAAAAATGCTGATCAAAAAGCATGAAGTGGCCACCAAAGTTATCTGAAGCATCACTGTTGTGATACCCTTTTGTAGGAGAGAGAGTCGTTTGTACACATAGTTTCAGAACAACAGAGACGTGTGAATATAGGTGTAGTGCTACAGCTGCCCAGAGGAAGGAGTCACCAGTTGTGCCTGGTCATGTGAAGACTTCATGGAGGAGGTGGCCTTGGGGCCAAGTAATGAAGAACACTAAGGAGTCTGACAGGAGGTGAGCTAGGACATTTTCTGGACAAAGACCATACCATTTGTTGCAGAGTGGCAGCTGAAAATAAACAGATGATCCTGGGGAATCACCAACAGCTCATCATGGCTAGAATATTGAACATAGGGCAGGAAGGAATGGTGGGAGAGACTTCCACCTGAGTATGCCTAGCTCAGTGATGGATATCTCATTCAGCTGTAGCAGTGCTCAAGATTGGCTCCTGGGGAGCTTTTTAAAAATACTCATTTCTGGACTCTACCCTGGGTCTGTTAGAATTTGGGGGGGTATGTTTTAGAACCTTCCCAGGTGATTTTAATGAGCAGTCATGCTTGTCAACCACTGCTTATATTTCAAACAGGGTGTGTGCCTGTGTGCTCAGTCGCGTCTGACTGTTTGTAACCCATGGACTGTAGCCTTGCAGACTCCTCTGTCCATGGAACTCTCCAGGAAGAATATTGGAGTGGGTTGCCATGCCCTCCTCTAGTAAATCTTCCCAAGCCGGGGATAGAACCCGTGTCTCTTATGTCTCCTGTGTCGGTGGGCAGATTCTTTACCACTGAGCTACCTGGGAAGCAAACAGAGAGGTGGGGCGCAGATTGTGTTTCTGAGATTCTTCTTGGCTGGAGAGCAGATTGGAAGAGAGATCAGGTAGGATATTCCTGACGTTGTGTAGACAAGGCAGATTAGGCTGGAACTAAGGCATTGCCATGGAATTAAGGTATTAAGGAGATACTGTGAGAGACACTGAGGTCCACCAGATTTTAGTGATTAGATTCCTTTCAGTTCAGTTCAGTCGCTCAGTCATGTCTGACTCTTTGCAATCCCATGGACTGCAGCAAGCCAGGCTTCCCTATCCATCACCAATTCCTAGAGCTTGCTAAAACTCATATCCATCAAGTCAGTGATGCCATCCATGAGATCCAACCATCTCATCCTCTGTCGTCCCCTTCTTCTCCTGCCTTCAATCTTTCCCAGCATCAGGGTCTTTTCTAGTGAGTCAGTTCTTTGCATCAGGTGGCCAAAGTATTGGAGTTTCAGCTTCAGCATCAGTCCTTCCAATGAATATTCAGGACTGATTTCCTTTAGGATGGACTGGTTGGAGCTCCTTGCTGTCCAAGGGACTCTCAAGAGTCTTCTTCAACACCACAGTTCAAAAGCATCCATTCTCCAGCACTCTGCTTTTTTTATAGTCCAACCCTCACATCCATACATGACTGCTGGAAAAACCATAGCTTTGACTAGACAGACCTTTGTTGGCAAAGTAATGTCTCTGCTTTTTAATATGCTGTCTAGGTTGGTCATAGCTTTTCTTCCAAGGAGCAAGCATATTTTAATTTCATGGCTGCAGTCACCATCTGCAGTTATTTTGGAGCTCCCCAAAATAAAGTTTCTCACTGTTTCTACTGTTTCCCCACCTATTTGCCATGAAGTGATGGGATCGGATGCCATGATCTTAGTGTTTTGAATGTTGAGTTTTAAGCCAACTTTTTCACTCTCCTCTTTCATTTTCATCAAGAGGCTCTTTGATTCTTCTTTGCTTTCTGCCGTAAGGATGGTGTCATCTGAGTATCTGAGGTTATTGATATTTCTCCTGGCAATCTCGATTCCAGCTTGTATTTCATCCAAGCATGATGTACTCTGCATTTAAGTTAAATAATCAGGGTGACAATAAGTAGCCTTGACATACTCCTTTCCCAATTTATTTATTCATAATTATTTATCATTAGATTCTTTAGAGGACCTTTTAAGATAAAGATGGAACACCTTGGATGTCATGTGGAGAACAATCTCTCCATGCTTCTGTTTAAAGAGGGTGGTGGCCATATGCTTCTGAACGGGAAGGCTTTCGGCTGTCTCTACACATTTCCTGACTCTTCATCCCTGTCTTATTGTGGGGATCATTAATTCTGTCTGCTTGGAGTGCAACACAGCAGGGGCCATGGATTCATACCACCTGGGTTTAAACCTCAGCTCTGCTCTTATAGAGATAGGACATAACTTCTCTGAGCCTCAGTTTCTCCATTTGTAAGACAGAGCTGATCACTGCTATCTTGTAGATTACTGTAGGAATTGAGTGGGATAAAGTAAACGCAGTGTGAAGTGCAGAACAGGATACTGGCCCACCACACACCCTTGTTGTTGGCAACTTATGTGTTATCATTATCATCTTTGCAGCCTGTCTGCCTGGTGACAAATCACCACTTATCTTTTCCCTGCCTCTTCCCATCTGACTCGCCCTCTTCTAGCCCAGTTCAGGTTAGCCCTCCAGTTCCAAAGATCCAGTCTTCTCATCTTTCTGCCTGATCCAGTTTGGGTTCAGCCTGGTTGGAAAGTGGTTGCCTCATGCCTGACCATATCTCACAAAACACAAGAACTCTCTTTTGTACTGATGGCCTTACTTGCCCAGCCACCCAGGTTGTAAGCATTCTGAGGCAAGGACTGGGTTTCATTCATCTTTGCATATATCAATATTGTCTTAACCTTTCACTCCATTCATTCATTTAATAAGTAGTCGTTGACCATCTACCCTGCTTTAGGCCCTAGGAATACAGCAGTGAGCAAGACTGGCCAGGTCCTGATCCTCACGAAGCTATAGTCTAGCGGAAGAGACAATCATTAACTGAACTGTCAACAGAATAAATGTTAAATTACGGCCAGCACAGCATCTGACTGGGGTGGCCTCACAGAAGTTTGCTGACTCAGTGAGTAGAGTGGGCTCCCTGCTTGGATGTGAAGAGGATGTGAAGAACGACAGCAGAATTTGTCAGTGTGGGAGGCAGGCCTCTGCCTCAGGATGCCCTCTGGGTCCTGGCTCCGCATCCTCATTCCCAGAGCCTACATAATTCAGACCTCCAGTGTGTAGGGCCCAGGAATCCACACACATAACAGGCATCCTGGGCCGTTCTCGTGACATTAAAGTCTGGGAACTGCTGCTGGGTAAATATGCAGTGACCACATTAAAGCAAACAAACTGGGACCTTAATATACTGAAGAATCATTATCTGTACCTAAATGTCTCCTGGGAAAGTGTTTTTGTCCTGTGGACCTGGTGGGGAGGTAGCTTTGAGGTCTGTTTGGCTCACCACTTCCTAAATTGCAGTTATTGACCTGTCAGGATATTGCTACAGCACAAGCATTGCACATTCTGGCACACACAGAACCCCACAGGTTTCTTTCTAAGGCACCAAACTGACCCTGTCCAAAACCACATGCCTTCATTAAAACTTGCCACTTCCCTGGAATGCCAGACAGTTTTGATTTCAACCCCAGATCTGCCATTTGCTAGTTTGAGACTTCTGGCAAGCAAATTCTCTCCACACATCAGTTTCCTTATATGTAACATGGTGATAATAGCTACTTGGAAGATGGCTGTAAGGATTAAATGGAATAGGACTGCCAGCTCACTTATCAGAGTGCCCAGTGCATCAGAAGCTCTCAGTGGAGACCAGCTGTCTACTCTGCTTTGGGAATGAGTTTAAGGAAAGGCCCTCAGCTCTTGGTGTGTTGTGGTCACTGAAGCCGGTGCTCCCAAGATTTCCAACTGCTACTAACCTGTGCTGGGCATCTGCTTTTGTCACTGCGAACTAAAGTGCTATCTTTTAGGACAGCGCTTGTGATTCTTTCTTTTTTTTTAATGGAGAATTTGGAAGAATTTGCATCCATTTTCAACCTCAAATACTCTTGGAAAATAACTATAGTATTTTCATTCCACTGGATTTAAAAACAAAGCAACAAAAACAAAGCAGCAACACCTGGAGATGAGAGGTGGTGATGGCTACACAATAGTACGAATGTACTTAATGCCACACTGTACACTTAAAAATAGTTAACATGGTCAGTTGTAGGGTCTGTGTATTTTACCACAATTAAAAAATAAAAATAATAGACAACAAAACTGCAGTTTGTATTAAAGGTCTAGTAACTCCAGCTAAAGAAAAAAGAAGAGAAGAAAATAGTCCCTAATTGTTTCCAGGTGCTTCCAGCATCCCTGTAGCTAATGCAGACCTGATTTGTTTACAGAGCACTAGAGTCATTCAAAAGGACAAGCTCTGTTTATTCTAAAGCGCTCACAGAAACAGAGTGATGAGGTTGCTGAAGTTACCGTTAAAACTACAGGGCTTTTAAGAAAGATTCTGAAGGACCAATATGTGTGAAGAAACCAAAAAGAGTTAATTCACGCTGTAGCCCATGTTACCTGACTTCTGGGGTTTTTGTTGTGGGGGAGGGATGGAACTCAGCCCCATGGTATTACTTTATATTAGACTGTGAATATTCACGTCTTTTAGGACTGGAAGGAGTTTAGGGACCATATAGTTCTAACTCCCCTCATTCGTTCATGTGACTCAGCAATTGTCTGTTGAATTCCTTCTTTGTACTTAACACATAATAGGATCTACCATGGTAGATACTGGATATACCATAGTAAGCAACGCAGAACTGCCCTAACATGGCTTAGAATCTAACAGGGAAGACAGATATTAATCAACTAGTCACGTAAATATGTAATTACACATTGTTATAAGTACTGTCTTTAGAGGGAAAACACAGGCAATCCGAGGCATGGATTAAGAGGGTAGATTCGAATCTGAGAAGGTCAAACAGGGCTGGGTCCCAGGTGAAGGGCTCTCGGGGCCAAGTCTCTGGAACAGAAATCTCATGGCCAGTGGGGAACTGAGAGTAGAATAGTTGAGAGGGTTGAACTGAGAGGGTTGAACATCCCAGTTCTGCCAAGTCAAGGGTAGAAGCGCATCATCTGATGTTCCAGTTTTCTTTCTTTTCATATTGAAGGAGACTTACTCAGAAGCTGGGCTTATGACATTTGCAGAGGTAGAATTATTTCCATCCTAAGATAAGATCTTATCCCCCTCCACGTGGCCTCTAGTCTCCCTGAGCTCAGGCTTGTTGCCACCCTATCCCCGGATCTTCACCAAGGCTCCAACATTCATGTCTCAAGAACCAACACCCTCTTTCTAGACTACTACTTCTATTCACTCAACATTGCTCATCAAGACCAATTATCACTGATAAAATCATGTACACGACCAAAAACTAGCTTAAGATCAAGATTTACACAGTCTGGTCACAACTATATGAAAATTACCACGAACTGAAAAAGATCAGAAGGGAATAAAGGAACAGTGATGTCTAGTTGGTGAAATCGTAAATGTCTTTTTTCCTTTTCTCTTAATTTTCTAGATGCTATTTAATAAACTTGTAGTACTTTTAAAAAGTGAAATAATATTGAAAATAATATTAAGAGGATGTCAGATCTCTAGCTCGCTACTCAAATCTTTGATTTTTCTTTGATGTGAAGGATATACGGGCTTTTAGAAATGTCTTAAATATGAGCTACAGAGACACACTGGGTAGAGTGATAACATGGCAAGCATTTCACAAAGCATTTCTATAGGGTGGAGATTGTATTTAAAACATAATTCTGTTGTCACCGAGTCTGGGGGATGCCAGCTTAAACAAGGTTAAGCGGGTTTCTCCACTGTCAGACTTCTCTGAAGTAGTCACTACATAGTGGGTTCATGAGCCCAGGATGGGGAGCAAGCATTCCCCAAACTTCAGGGAAGCTTTCTTCCTTGCAGGCTTAGTGCTTTGGAAAATGCTGGTGTAAGGAAAGAGAACAAAAGCTAGTGGCTCCTGGGGTTCTAGATTGGTCAGGTGAGGCATAACTATTAAAGTACCCATTCAAGTCAAACTGCTCTGGAAATGAACTGTGAAAGTTCATTTCAGTTAGGGGAAATGAACTTCTAACTCTATAATGAGCCAGCGATGAACAGCAAATGAATATGCTTTTAGTGTTGCAACAATGAAAGGCAAACACCCCATATGTTCAAACCTAAGAATTTTCAGACAATCAAGCTTTACCTATCCATAAGACAGCAAGCGATGCCAATTTTGTGTGTGTGTGTGTGCAATCCATTTTGGAAGACAAAAAACATTTAGTACAATTCAACAGTTTAGCTGCTATATATATAAGGTGAAATGTATACGTCAATTCCTGTGTTAAAGTCTGTCTACCAGCTCTTCTCAAGCACTTGTCAAATGAAATGTGGTGAAAGTTTTGGTCTCTCAATCACCTCACTGTGTAAGGCCTTGGTGAAACAGGCTGATAGGAGCAAGCCTGGTCCCTCTGTTCTACTGGAAGAGTAACTTTCATGTCAACAGAGTAGACAGAACAGAACATCCTGATTCCAGAATAAGGCTGCTTGTGCCGCTGCCTAGCTAGCCTTTATCATGTACTTCTGTGGTTAGGACATTTTCTGGCAGGGAGAATTCAGGGACCCTGCTAGGGAAAAGCAGGGTTTTCTGCCACGTAAGCCCTGAGGCTCTTTCTCCACACTGGGAGGTTTCCCATGGGTTCAAAGGTCCCAGATCTCAGTTAGATTCCTCTCTGTGCACAGAGGTCACCACCTTAGGCAATTCTTGGTTTGATCTCACTGCAGGCCTAGTTGCACAGGAGTCTGTGCCGTTTCCTTCATCACCATGCCCAAAACCAGCATGCCGGCCCTTTCCTTTGTAAGGGTGTAATGCTGGTCACCATAGGGAAGTCCCACTGTGCAAAAGGGGGCAGAGAACATTGTGGAGGTTATGGAAGGTCAGGGAGGCTCACACAGCAGGACACTGGCACTCCCTGGTGGCGAAATGGAAGAAAACTCGACACCTCAACAAGCTTGACATTTAGCTCTCCGCAGTGGTTCCTGGTGGCTCAGACGGTAAAGCGTCTGTCTACAATGTGGGAGACCTGGGTTTGATCCCTGGGTCAGGAAGATCCACTGGAGAAGGAAATGGCAATCCACTCCAGTCCTATTGCCTGGAAAATCCCATGGACAGAGGAGCCTGGTAGGCTACAGTCCATGGGGTCGCAAAGAGTCGGACATGACTGAGCGACCTTCCCTTCCTTAGTGGTTCAGGTACTCTTACCTGGAAAATCCCATGGACAGAGGAGCCTGGTGGGCTGCAGTCCATGGGGTCACTAAGAGTCGGACACGACTGAGCGACTTCACTTTCACTTTTCACTTTCATGCATTGGAGAAGGCAATGGCAACCCACTCCAGTGTTCTTGCCTGAAGAATCCCAGGGACGGGGGAGCCTGGTGGGCTGCCGTCTGTGAGGTCGCACAGAGTCGAACATGACTGAAGCGACTTAACAGCAGCAGCAGCAGCAGTGGTTCAGGGAGGTCAGTTAATTCTAATTCTTCTTTTCTTCCTGGAGGCTCTTAGGTTCTTCCCAGGTGATAAGACAATACGCGGCGATAGATGTAAAACTGCTGACTTAAGCAGTATCAAGTGGCAGACCACACTGTGAGGTCCGCAGCTCAGATGGGCAGCAAAGTGTGACTCAAGTGAGTGGCTGGCTCACACTTGAGAAGCACCTCCTTGGTTTCTCATCCTTTACTTCCCTTTCCCTTCCATTTACTTTGCTTGATGTTTCTTTCTAGGATAGGGGTGACAAATAAAAGGCACCCGAGCCACCATAATCTCCTCACAAGCCTGTGGCAGACATTGATAACCATGTCATTTATTTTCCTGATTAAACCCAGGGGCGTCACCAAAGATGAGTATTAATTGCTCAAAATGGGCATTGGGCAGTCTGCTTGTGTGCTAAGTTGCTTCAGTCTTGTCCAACTCTTTGTTACCCCATGGACTGTAGCCCACCAGCCTCCCTTGTCCATGATATTCTCCAGGCAAGAATACTGGAGTGGGTTGCCATGCCCTCCTCCAGGGGATCTTCCTGACCCAGGCGTTGAATCCACATCTCATATCTCCTGCATTGGCAGGTGGGTTCTTTACCACTAGCGCCACGTGGGAAGCCCAGTGGGCAATCTACTCCTGGGAGATACCTGAAATAAATGGGTGCTTAGGCCCACAAAATGTTTTTCACATTTGGAAACCACTCCAATGTCCAACCGTGGAATGGATAAACATACAGTGCATGCATATAATGAAGCACAGAAGCGACGAGGGACAAACTATGGATACTCACAGCCTGAATGCATCTTAGAGACTTGTGGAATGAAAGAAGTTAGACATCGGGGTGCATACAAGGTGAGCCCATTTACTGCCGTTCCAAACAGGCAGAACTCCTCCATGGTGACAGACGTCAATACTGGCTTCCTGTGGGGGAAGCTGGCTGAGAGGGACACTGAAAACGACCTGGGGGCTAGAAAATGTTGCATACCTAAATCAAATCCCTTATGTTTACACAGTGGAAGTGACAAATCGATTTAAGGGACTACATCTGATAGACAGAGTGCCTGAAGAACTATGGACAGAGGTTTGTGACATTGTACAGGAGACAGGGATCAAGACCATCCTCAAGAAAAAGAAATGCAAAAAAGCACAATGGCTGTCTGAGGAGGCCTTACAAATAGCTGTGAAAAGAAGAGAAGTGAATAGCAAAGGAGAAAAGGAAAGATATAAGCATCTGAATGCAGAGTTCCAAAGAATAGCAAGGAGAGATAAGAACGCCTTCCTTAGCTATCAATGCAAAGAAATAGAGGAAAACAACAGAATGGGAAAGACTGGAGAAGGCAATGGCACCCCACTCCAGTACTCCTGCCTGGAAAATCCCATGGACAGAGGAGCCTGGTAGGCTGTAGTCCGTGGGGTCGCTGAGGGTCGGACACGACTGAGCGACTTCACTTTCACTTTTCATTTTCATGCATTGGAGAAGGAAATGGCAACCCACTCCAGTGTTCTTGCCTGGAGAATCCCAGGGACGGGGGACCTGGTGGGCTGCCATCTATGGGGTCGCACAGAGCTGGGCACGACTGAAGTGACTTAGCAGCAGCAGCAGAGATCTCTTCAAGAAAATTAGAGATACCAAGAGAATATTTCATGCAAAGATGGGCTCGATAAAGGACAGAAATGGTATGGACCTAACAGAAGCAGAAGATATTAAGAAGAGGTGGCAAGAATACACGGAAGAACTGTACAAAAAAGATCTTCCACCTAGATAATCACGATGGTGTAATCACTTACCTAGAGCTAGACATCCTGGAATGTGAAGTCAAATGGGCCTTAGAAAGCATCACTACGAACAAAGCTAGTGGAGGTGATGGAATTCCAGTTGAGCTATTTCAAATCCTAAAAGATGATGCTGTGAAAGTGCTGCACTCAATATGCCAGCAGATTTGGAAAATTCAGCAGTGGCCACAGGACTGGAAAAGCTCAGTTTTCATTCCAATCCCAAAGAAAGGTGATGCCAAAAAATGCCTAAACTACCACACAGTTGCACTCATCTCACATGCTAGTAAAGTAATGCTCAAAATTCTCCAAGTCAGGCTTCAGCAATGTGTGAACCATGAACTCCCAGATGTTCAAGGTGGTTTTAGAAAAGGCAGAGGAACCAGAGATCAAATTGCCAACATCTGCTGGATCATGGAAAAAGCGAGAGAGTTCCAGAAAAACATCTATTTCTGCTTTATTTACTATGTCAACGCCTTTGACTGTGTGGATCACAATAAACTGTGGAAAATTCTGAAAGAGATGGGAATACCAGACCACCTGACCTGTCTTTTGAGAAACCTGTTTGCAGGTGAGGAAGCAACAGTTAGAACTGGACATGGAACAACAGACTGGTTCCACATAGGAAAAGGAGTAGGTCAAGGCTGTATATTGTCACCCTGCTTATTTAACTTATATGCAGAGTATATCATGAAAAACGCTGGGCTGGAGGAACCACAAGCTGGAATCAAGATTGTCGGGAGAAATATCAATAACCTCAGATATGCAGATGACACCACCCGTATGGCAGAAAGTGAAGAAGAACTAAAGAGCCTCTTGATGAAAGTGAAAGGGGGGAGTGAAGTTGGCTCAACATTCAGAAAACTAAGATCATGGCATTTGGTCCCATCACTTCATGGCAAATAGATGGGGAAACAGTAGCAACAGTGAGAAACTTTATTATTTTGGGTTCCAAAATCACTGCAGATGGTGATTGCAGCCATGAAATTAAAAGACGCTTGCTCCTTGGAAGGAAAGTTATCACCAACCTAGACAGCATATTAAAAAGCAGAGACATTACTTTGCCGACAAAGGTCCGTCTAGTTGAGGCTGTGATTTTCCAGTAGTCATGTATGGATGTGAGAGTTGGACTATAAAGAAAGCTGAGTGCCGAAGAACTGATGCTTTTAAACTGTGGTGTTGGAGAAGACTCTTGAGAGTCCCTTGGACTGCAAGGAGACCCAACCAGTCCATCCTAAAGGAAATCCGTCCTAAATATTCATTGGAAGGACTGATGTCGAAGCTGAAACTCCAATACTTTGGCCACCTGATGCGAAGAGCTGACTCATTTGAAAAGACCCTGATGCTGGGAAAGATTGAAGGCAGGAGGAGAAGAGGACGACAGAGGATGAGATGGTTGCATGGCATCACTGACTCAGTGGACATGAGTTTGGGTGGGCTCTGGGAGTTGGTGATGGACGGGGAAGCCTGGCGTGCTGCAGCTCATAGGGTCGCAAAGAGTCAGACACGACTGAATGACTGAACTGACCTTCACCTTGGTGGTGGTTTATATGGATGTGCGTACGAGCAAAAGTTCATCAGGACACTTTGCTACAGTCATCCCTGTTTAGAAGTCCTCTCAATGGGGCGCCAACTGGAAAACTGTTGTCCTATACCTTGCTCCTCTGTCCCTCTGTGCTAGAAACACAAGGCCTTAGTTAGGTCTAACTCTGACCCAAATCCAGGCTCCGTCACCTAATCACTCTGAATCTTGAGCAAACTACTTAACCTCTCTGTACTTTCTCTTCTCATCTGTATATTGGGGATGAGAACAGTATGTCCTTTATAGCAGTGAAGGTTAAGTCAGCCAATTCTTATAGAATACTCCTCACAACCCTTGCTGGTGCATTTCCCATCCTTGTGAAATATGAAGAGGCAGCTTTCTGTTCTGGCCACCTCATTCTTTCTCATATTGTCTTCTTACCCTTCCTCCTCCACCCTCTTCCTTTGCTTCATTCTTCTTTCCATGCCTTCTATGCTTAAAAGCCAAAATCATGAAATCAAAGTACAAATCTTTTAAAATTTATCGAATACAATTTATAGCTATATTTGTAATAAAAAAGCAGGTACATTTAATATTTTCGATATCTCTCTTCCAGACCTCATACATACTAGACCAATCAAATCACAAATCTGGGAGCCAGACACTAGCAACAGTAGCCTTTGAAACGCTTCACATTGTTGTCACATGATTCCAGGCTTGGGAGCTGCTGGATTAATTGCTTTCTATTCCCTTTCTATTGTCTCAGCTACTTCAGTACACTGATCACCTGAGAAGCTTCCAATGGCAGGCCCCTCCTTGGGTAAAGCTTGGATGTTGCTAACGTGCAGCCAGCACTGAGAGCCACAGTTCTAGAGGGGCTGGTGTGTTGGTCGATCTTGTGATCAGCACAGCTCCAGACACTCACTCCCCCAGCACCCAACCCACCCTCACCATGAGTTGAAATACTTTCTCCTGTTTCTGAAAGCCCCTGTCTTTTGTGTCCTTTCTGTTGCAAGCTCAGTGTGGAGAAGAATGATGTAATGCTGACAAGTTCTCGGTTTGTTTTGCCCTCAGTTTGGGATTGTGCTGGATGCGGGCTCCTCTCACACGAGTTTGTACATCTATAGATGGCCGGCAGAGAAGGAGAATGACACGGGGGTGGTGACTCAGATAGAAGAATGCAAGCTGAAAGGTAAGATGAAGAAAAAGGGGCCGGGAGAGAGTGGGCACAAGAGAACAAGAGGCATGTGAAAAGTGAAACACACGAGGAAAAGGGAAGTCAGGTGAGAAGGTAGTGGAGCTGCTACTGTTGCTATTTTATAAATAACGTATTATCATTAGAAAATAGTACTGGAATCAGTCCTTAATGATGTAGCCCTTGAAAAATAAACTTCAGAATAATTTGGTAATAGCTCCCGTTAACAGGACGCTTCTGTGTGCTATGCACCAAGTACTGAAAATGCGTTATTTCATCCTCACAATCTCCCTGTAAGGAATGTATTCCCGTTTTTTTTTTTTTTTTGTCAGTGAGGGCACTGAGGTTTCAAGAAGTTATGCCACTTGTTTAAGGTTACTTGAGCTAGTAAGTGATGGAACTGGAGCTCAAACTGAGATCTCCAATTTAACTAAACCCTTATCGGTCATCTCATTAGCAAATATCTCCTCCTATTCAGTAGGCTGTCTTTTTGTTTTGTTGGCGGTTTCCTTTGCTGGGCAAAGACATGCACAACTTTAAACCCACGTGTTAGATAGTGGTTCTCAAATTTGAGCCTGCATCAGAACCACAGATGCCTGCTCTCACCCCAGAGTTTCTGGGTCAGTAGGTCTGAGACAAGGTCTGAGAGTTTGCATTTCTAACAAGGTCCCAGGTGATGCTGATGCTGCTGGTCCAGAGAACTGCTGCTCTCAATCTTTGTCCTCTAATTTGAGGCTTGGAAGAAATTTCTAAAAGCCGTTAGCTTCTGTATAGGCAGGCAAATCATAGACCCTTAGGGCTGCAAAAAAGACCCTGTGGATCACTGAAATCTTGTTTTACAGGAAAGGAAGCAAAAAATCTGAAAGTCTAGTGACTTGCGAGTAGGAACAGACCTAGGGAAAGAATCTCGCCTCCTAGTACAACTCCAGGCTCCCTGCTACTGAGTCACTGCATTGCATGCTGAGCTTTTTCCTAGTCAGTTTTCTTTCCAGGTCACAAAACAAGACAGAGTTGTTGACAACAGCTCCCTCTGCTCCCTCCCATCCAACACTCCAGCAGGCACTGAATGTTACCACATGGCACTGTCATCTTCGGACTCCTCTCTTGGCCTTTGGAGCCAGGGACCTACTGTTTAGTTTTAGTCAGACAGGTTACCTACGCCCCAGAAGATAATTGACTTTTCATAGTTTGTCAGGAAAGCTGTAAATAGGAGGTGTTTCTAAGACAGCGAGTCATGGTATCCAGTGCCTGATGTCCTCAGTTTGGTCTTATAAATTCTGAGATAGTATTTCAAACATTTCTTAAAACCCGAATCTGTCATTTTATTGACTTCTATTTAATTATTCATTGCCTTCCATTTCTGAAAGTCGTGTTGCTGTGTTAACCTCACAGCTATCTATGGAGATTTATCCCATGCATATTTGGTCTAATAATTGCAGTAATTTTCCTTTCTCAAAAGAGAGAGAGAGGGAGAGAGTTCTCTAATCAAATATTTAAACAGAAATAAAGGTTGAGTTGAGAGCCACCAGTTACTGAAGGCCAGACTTTTTGGAATCAAAACAGTTAGCTGGTAACTTGGAGCTGATTTTTCTTATTACAGTGAAGTGGACAAGCTGTTTAAAATTTGGCGAATGATACTGGTGAATGATATGGGTGAGATAGAGGCCTCCCAGGTGGCTAGGTGGTAAAGAATCCCTCTGCCAGTGCAGGAGATCCAGGTTCAATTCCTGGGTTGGGAAGATCCCCTGTAGAAGGAAATGGCAACCCACTCCAGTATTCTTGCCTGGAGAGTCCCTTAGACAGAGGAGCCTGGCAGGCTACAGTTCATGGGTCACAAAGAGTCAGATACCACTTAGAAACTAAACAATAGCAGCAGCATGGATAAGATCTGGATACTTACTGTTAAAGCAAATCCTCGTTATAAAGCATTGAAAATGTACATTTTTAGCTTAAAATGAGCCAAAATTGTTGTGCTAACTTTAAAAAATTTAAGGAATCTTGGCTCTAATCCTCTCCATAGCAACAGTTTAAAAGGCTCTAAAACTGGATAAACAGTTTTGCAAGGCAGTCAGGATATCAGAATGGGAAAATTGCTGAGGAATCATGAATACTATTCCTGTTTTTTCTAACGAAGGAAGAAATTTTGCTTCAGAAATTTTAGGGGACTGGCCACAATTATATAGCCAGTTAGTAGCCATTCCTATCTTTTCAGTAAAAGCCCGTGTGCCTGGTGCATATTTTAATTTTTCTTCCTTTAAAAAATTTTTTTAATATAAATTAATTAATTTTAACTGGAGGCTAATTACTTTACAATATTGTATTGGTTTTGCCATACATCAGCATGAATCCGTCACGGATGTACACGTGTTCCCCATCCTGAATCCCCCTCCCACCTCCCTCCCCGCGCCATCTCTCTGGGTGCCCGGCTAGCTCAGTCGGTAGAACATGAGACTCTTAATTTTTATTCTAAATGTTACCTTTCACCTTTCTGGTCTTCTAGGAATTAGTGTTTTTAACTACAGCTTTGTGGAAGAAATGTCATAAAGCAGCTATATATAGAGTAGTTATCTATAAGGTCCCCATTAAAATCCGAGAGCCTGTTTTTAGGAAGGTTATGTCATTGAATGTGAAAATTGCACCACCCAGTGGCAAAATTATTGAACAGCAAACAAAACTAGCTCGCGGTGTGACAATAAATCCTACCAAGGTTAGATTCAGTGAGTTATCCTTTAAGTACCAAAACCTAATGTTGTTGTTTAGTTGCTAAGTCACGTCTGACTTGCAACCGCATGGACTGTAGCCTGTCACGCTCCTCTGTCCATGTGATTTCCCAGGCAAGAATACTGGAATGAGTCGCCTTTTCTTTTTCCAGGGGATCGTTCCAACTCAGGGATCAAACCTGGGTCTCCTGCTTGGCAGGTGAATTCTTTACCACTGAGACACCTGGGAAGCCCACCAAAACCTAATAAATATCAAAAAAAGAAATTATCTGCTTGCATTTTCTCAGAAAACATCACTATTTTCTCTAATAATGTGACGATATGTCTTTTACTTTTAAAAACGATTTTCATCTGCTTCTACATCTTTCTCTAGGACCTGGAATCTCAAGCTTTGCTAAAAAATTAAATGAAATCAATGTTTATCTGACTGCATGCATGGAAAGAGCCAGGAAGGTGATTCCATCAATCCAGCACACAGAAACGCCTGTTTACCTGGGAGCCACGGCCGGCATGCGGTTGCTCAGGTATGACAGCCGGTAGGGACTGAGCGCGGCTGGGAGTTGGGCTTGGTTGCACTAGAGCCTCTGAACTACGAGCAAATGCCACACTACTTCTTAACACAATTCTAGAGATGCTAAACGTCCACACCGAAGAAAGAAAATGTCAGTGAACAGATAATATTCCCAAAGTCTTTGAATGTATAATAATGGGAGTTTACATATGTAAAAAAAAAAAAAAAAAAGCCCTCGTGCTGATCTCCCCACAGGGAATTCAAGGGAGTGATGGCACAAAGAAAGATTGAGCCTGTATACTCTGATATTTGGGGTAACAGATTTAGCCATTCCATATCTGGGAGGAGGAGACCCAGAGGAGATCACAGATGTCCCAAGACACAAATTGTCCCAGCACAGCATTACTGGTCACCACTTAGCACCTATCGGCTTAATTTTTCATTTGTTTGTTCACTCATTGATTCGGTGTGTAGTGACCGCCTCCTCTGTCCCAGGACATGGGAATAGACTATTCATCTCCCAAGATCCGAGTTTTGATACAGGGTGGCCAATTCTTTGCTAGAGGAGTGCTCAGAGCTGCTACAGGAACATACCTGTCCCTGCCAAGGATGGGAGGAGATCAAGAAGACTCACCAGAGGAGGAGTGCATGAACCAAATCATTGAGGGCTTGTTGGGGGTTGGGAGAAGGGCATCACAGCCCAAGGAGATGTTATGTATTCCATAACCTATGTTTGCTGCTGCTGCTGCTAAGTCGCTTCAATCGTGTCTGACTCTGTGCGACCCCAAAGATGGCAGCCCAGCAGGCTCCCCCCTCCCTGGGATTCTCCAGGCAAGAACACTGGTGTGGGTTGCCATTTCCTTATCCAATGCATGAAAGTGAAAAGTGAAAGTGAAGTCGCTCAGTCAGGTCCGACTCTTAGCAACCCCATGGACTGCAGCCTACCAGGCTCCTCTGTCCATGGGATTTTCCAGGCAAGAGTACTGGAGTGGGGTGCCATTGCCTTCTCTGATAACCTATGTTTATTGGACACCTATTACATGTCAGGCACAAGTCCCTCCTATTCCTGGATCTTGTATTCTAATCACTGTACCCAAGAGGGATATGTGAGAGACCAGGGCCTGTTCAGAGGACTATAGATAGTTCTGCACAAATGGAACACAGGGCGCATAGGGTAAATATCAATAGTGACAATAATAGTGGTAGAAGCTTGTATTTGTTGGGCCTTTTCTATGTTCTCAGCACCATGTTACGGAGGTAACTCTATAAAGTAAGAGGTACCATTAGCTATTCTTAACCAGCTTAAGAAAGCTGTGGTGCACAGATGTTAAGGAGCTCACCAAAGGTCACTCATCTGGCAAGTGGTAGAGCCAGGTTCTGAGTGGGATTCCGAGAGGGCAAGGTTCAAATCACAATGTGCCTCGTGGGCCATGCCAAGGAGATTGGAGTTTATCTGGGAAATAATGGGAAGCCACGAAAGGATGATACACAACCGGTGACACTCAGTTACCCAGTCGAGTCTGACTCTTCGCGACCCCATGGCCTGTGGCACGCCAGGCCTCCCTGGCCTTCACCATCTCCTGGAGCTTGCCCAAGTTCATTATCATTGCATTGGTGATGCCGTCCAGCCATCTCATCCTCTGACACCCTCTTCTCCTTCTGCCCTCAATCTTTCCAAGCATCAGGGACTTTTCCAATGAGTAGTCTGTTAGCATCAGATGACCAAAATACTGGAGCTCCAGCTTCAGCATCACTCCTTCCAGTGAATATTCAGTTTATCTCCCTTATGTTTAACTGGCTTGATCTCCCTGCTGTCCAAGGGACTTTCAGGACTCTTCTCCAGCACCACAGTTCGAAGGCATCAATTCTTTGGTTTTCTGTTTTCTTTGTGGGCCAACTCTCACAACCGTATGTGACCACTGGGAAAACCATGGCCTTGACTCTACGGACCTTTGTCGGCAGAGCAATGTCTCTGCTTTTCAACACACATCTAGGTTTGTCGTAGCTTTCCTACCAAGAAGCAAACGTCTTCTGATTTTATGGCTGCAGTCACCATCCACAGTGATTTTGGAGCCCAAGAAGAGGAAATCTGTTGCTGCGTCCACATTTCCCCCTCTATTTGCCATGCAGTGTGCCATGCACACTGGTAGAGAGGTGGATTGGAAGGGAGGAAAACTAGGGATAAGGAGGCCCGTTGCTAGGGTATGGAAGGCATTCAACTGAGAGATTATGGAGTCTGATGCCGGTTGGAAGGCAGCATTTTCTGACCCAGAGACTCTCAGTATTGTATTAGCTAGATCTTGGAAGGGCTTCCTAGGTGGTGCAGTGGTAAAAGAATCCACCTGCTAATGCAGGAGACACAAGAGACATGGGTTTGACCCCAGGTTGGGACGACCCTTTGGAGAAGGAAATGGCAACCCACTCCAGTATCCTTGCCCAAAAAATCCCACGGACAGAGGAGTCTGGTGGACTACAGTCCATGGGGCCGCAAAGAGTCAGACATGGCTGAGCATGCAATCCTTGGTGAAAGCAGTTGTTGTCCATCTTCATTATGACAACCCTGGAAGATTTCTTCTTTAGATCTCAAGATTTCAAACCCAAAAACCAAGGCACAATATGAGAAAGTTGTTTTATTTTTTAACCAATCTGGCACCAACTGAGTTTGGGTATCTGTCTCAGGACGTTTACCACCTGGAATTTCCTAGAGCCCTAACTAAAAACCTCAAGGAGAGTCCTGAGGCTGTGTAAGCAGCTCAAAGCCTCCATTAAGAGCTAATGTAGCACAGCTCAGCTCTAGGTTTGGTGATCAAGCAATATCCAGCTACCACCACTGTAATTAAAATTACTCTGATAATTTCCTGGAGCCAGGCAACAACAATGCAAATGGTCTTTTAAGAGGACCAACCTACGTAGGGATTGAAAGGATTTGGATTTGGAGAGAGGGGGCCAAGAGTAGTTATGCCTCACCCCAAGGGAGGGCTCCTCAGACAGCCATGTATGGGGATCTCCATCCATCTGTTTAGTCCATGAGTTTGTGGTTCAGCTTCCTAGTAGAACAGGCTGGAAGCTCTGGCTGCAGTAGGTAGTTGTAGTTATTCAAACAAAACCAGTAACCTCAGCTCTTTGTGCAGGATGGAAAATAAACAGATGGCAGACAAGATCCTGGCTGCGGTTGCAAGCAGCATCAGCAAGTACCCCTTTGACTTCCAAGGTGCCAGAATCATCAGTGGCCAGGAGGAAGGTGCCTATGGCTGGATTACTGTCAACTATTTGCTGGGCAAATTCACTCAGGTGATTATCTCAGAGCACCCTGGGAGGTGGCTCCATGGGGGTCAATGCCATTGATATATCTCGGAAATACCTGGATCACTAAACAGAATGAATGATGGATAAATGAACAAATTAACTTCCTCTCATATTTGCAAGGGTCACCAGAGGTATAATTCTCTTACAACTACTCTTACTATCGGAGAATAAGGGAGCCATATCTTCACCTTATAGAGATACAGAAAAAATAAAAAATAAAGAAGTGTAGAAAAATCAGTCTTCCTGGGTGGCACTAGTGGTAAAGAACCCGCCTGCCGCTGCAGGAGACACAAGAGACACGGGTTTGATCCCAGGGTCTGAAAGATCCCATGGAGGAAGACATGGCAACCCACTCCAGTTGTCTTCTGGAGAATCCCATGGACAGAGGAGCCTGGTGGGCTATAGTCCATAGGGTTGCAAAGAGTCGGACAGGACTGAAGTGACTTTGTATGCACACACACACACATAGAAAAATTAAAGATCTATCATTGAAAATAAAGGTATCTGTTATCTTCCCGGTGCTGTGTGTCTTGTGCTATATGCAAAGCATTTTTCATATACCATTTGATTTAATCTTCAGAATACTTATAGGAGATGTTCTCTCATTGAAAAGCCACAAATGGAGGCCTAGAGAAGGTAATTATTCTGCCTAAGGTCACACAGCTAATGAGCAAATGAGTGGAGATTGGAATTTTAGTCTTTCTGGCCCCTGGTTGTAAACTGGCCCTGTATTGCTACAATCTGAGCTGAGTCTCTGAAGCCCCTCTTCTCTTGCTGTTGATTTGATGCAGACTCAGGAACCTCTGGTGAGCTTGGTGTCACCCTTATGCTCCTATGCCTTAGGAAGTCCTTGAGTCCAAGAAATCATATGAAAAGGGAGATGTACAGAGGCTTCTACAGCTGGTGACTATACTCTTTTTCAGAAACTGAGTTGGTTTAACTTGAAGCCAAGCAAAGACGATACTCAGGAAACCTATGGAGCTTTAGACCTTGGGGGAGCCTCTACACAAATCACTTTTGTGCCCCGAAATGAAACGACTGAGTCTCCAGACAACAACCTGTACTTTCGCCTCTATGGCAAGAACTACAATGTATACACACACAGCTTCCTGTGCTATGGGAAAGACCAAGCACTTTTTCAGAAACTGGCCCTGGGACTTCAGGCAAGTATAAATGAATCCAGACCACCCTCCCAACAGCTGGGGGCCTCCAGCCCCCACATCTTGTTGTTTTCTATTTCTACTGCATAATTGGTCTGAAGTTGGTTGCTGTACTTTCCAAAATTTTTCAGGGAGGATATCTAAGAACATCTGGTCAATTCCTGTGAACTGTCCCATCTAGACATCACCTCCTGTTTGTTTACTGCACTGTCTCCAAGAACACGACTCAAATCCTTTCTTTGGAAATAATTTCTCATCCCTGTAGAGCTGACAATGAAAAGCCTAGAGTATTGCATGTGTGTGTATTCATGCTTTCCTCCCAAGCTTTCTGCACTGTCAATAAGATGGCTGCCATGAGTGGAGGGGCTGCTGCCCTAAGGCTCCACTAAGCCTCTCATCCATCGCAGCCCCCTGTCGTCTCTTGAACAGACTGAGCTGTGGGCTGAAAATCATTTTGATACTCCTGTGTCAGTATGATTTATGGCACTTCTAGTTCTTGGGATTTTTGCTTCTGGCTTAGACGTGGGGGCAGGAAGATAAGCAGACCCCCAGAGAACTACCTCAGGCTCAGAATTTTGAGACCCTTGAGAGTGTTCCTTGTGGATCTGCTTCTGACCTAAGCACTCAGGGCCGATCCAAACAAGTGGAATCTCTGGGCCCAGCTTCAACCACATTAGCTTCCTATGAGTAGCAACAGTTCATTTACATCTGATACCATTTCTGGTGCCTGTTAAACAAATACAACTATTCCCAAGGGTCAAAAAGACAGAGCAGGGGCTTACTGATGCCAGTGCTGAGTGCCTGGATGTTGTTCAGTTGCTATACATTAATGAAGTCAGACTGGTGCTTTTGTCCGAAGCATTTGCACGTGGTACCTTCAAGTGATTTTTTTCCCCTTCAGGGTACAAATGGAATCATCCGTGAGCCATGCTTTCACTCCGGATACATAAGGAAAGTGAAGATGAATGTCTTCAACGAAGGTTTCTGTACCAAGAGATATGAGTTGAATTCTTCATTTTATCCACTCTTTGACATTGAAATCCGTGGCACTGGACGCTTCCAACAATGTCAGCAAAGCATCATTCAACTCTTTAACACCAGTTATTGCCCTTACTCCAGTTGCTCCTTCAATGGGGTTTTCTTACCGCCACTCCAAGGGCAGTTTGGGGTAAGTTTGTGAAATAATGATATACTTGTTAGAATGATTTTGGTTGTAAATTATAGAATATGTGCCTCCAAAGGGTTTAAATAACAGGATTCTTTATCTTCTCACATGGTAATAATCCTTGAGATAGATAGTTCTGGGCTAGTTCTTTAGCTTAACAATATCAGCTTTTCAATTATTTTCTTGGCTTTATTGTGGTGCTAAAATGGCAGCTACTGCTCTGTGCAAAGCCAATGCAGGAAAGAAAGAAGTTTATCTTGCATATATCTCTCTCCAACTCTGCAAAAGTGTCAACAGACATCTTTTTAGATACCATTAGCCAGAATTTGGTAAACCAACCTGTGATAAAGGGGAATGGGTTACCATGGTTGGTTTAGACAATCACTGTTCATTCCCTGGAACCGGGGAATCTTCTTGAGCAAATTGCTTTCCTCTACCAGGTAAAATCATGAATCTGTAAGCCAGATTGTAAGGAATCTGTAAGGCTGTTGAGTAGGCACCCATTAGAATCTGCCACAGGTGGCGTCTCAGATGTCAGAAGAAGAATCAGCAGTTAGATGTCTTAGGTAAGGATTTTCCTCTATAAAGACACTTAGGAAGTAGAAACTAAGTAAGTCCCAAGGAAACAAGAAGATAGTGTCATTTTCATTACATCTTGAAGAGTTGGGGGATCATTTGAATCCTGACTCTAAATTCCTTCTTTTCTTCATTATTCCAGAATAAGAAAAAAATTTAAGCAGAGGCTGAAAGAGGTGCCCCTAGATCTACTCATTATTTCAAATGTCATGTGTTGGTCCTGAAGACCAAAAATTACAGTACTCACAGTTTATAAGTATATTGTTCCATTAGCTCCCATCAGCTGAGTTGCTCAGTCATGTCTGACTCTGCAACCCCATGGACTTCAGCACTCTAGACTTCCCCGTCCATCACCAACTCCTGGAGCTTGCTCAAACTCATGTCCATCGAGTCGGTGATGCCATCCAACCGTCTCATCCTCTGTCGTCCCCTTCTCCTCTTGCCTTCAATCTTTCCCAGCATCAGGGCCTTTTCAAATGAGTCAGTTTTTCCCATCAGGTGGCCAAAGTATTGGAGCTTCAGCTTCAGCATCAGTCCTTCCAATGAATATTTAAGACTGATTTCCTTTAGGATTGACTGGTTTTATCTCCTTGCTGTACAAGGGACTCTCAAGAGTCTTCTCCATCACCAGAGTTCAAAAGCATCGATTCTTCGGCGCTCAGCTTTCTTCACAGTCCAAATCTCACATCCATACATGACTACTAGAAAAACCATAGCTTTGACTAGATGGACCTTTGTTGGCAAAGCAATGTCTCTGCTTTTTAATATTCTGTCTAGGTTGGTCAAAACTTTTCTTCCAAGCTACCATCAACTGAGTTCTAATTATTGACTAATATATATGTTATCTCAACTACTTAAGATTACATTCAAAGAAACAATAGGCTTTTGTCTGCCTTCACAGTCTCCCTTTTTCAGAAAGTAGATCAGCATGTGAGGAAGGGGGGTTCAACTCCTCTCTCAGACCTCAACAGAAGAGGCTCCTCCAAGGTCTCTTGGCCCAATTCAGTGTCGCAGAAAGAACTTCCTGGAGAAAGCACAGGCCCTGTAGTAACCATACCTGGCTTAAAATCTGGCGTTACCATTTGCGAATGATATGGAGGTCTTCATTCCCTTGGTCTCTGGAAAACAACAATGGGTAAAATCATGGATCCTGCTCACCATGGCCTAGACCACAGTTTACCTGCCTCTCCCATTTTCTGAGGGAAATACATGACTGCACAATGACTGGCAAGGTAATATTTGGTCATTAGTTGGCTCCAAATACAAATTCAGAACAAACTACACTCTCACCTGGATGCTCCATAGCTGAAATAGGACTGGCTGCCTGTTTTGGGTTTTTTTGAGCCAAATTCCTTGCCTTGGATCTAGCTGCTGGAAGAGAAAGGAGGGTGCCACAAAAGGGAAGAAGGTTGCCAGAGATGCTGGGGACAGCCAAGGGCCCTTTCTATTCCACTCACTCCTGGGAACTACATTTGAAAGAAAAGGGATATATTATTTTGTATTTGCTTTTTAACTCTTTTGAAACCTTTACCTCCTGAATAACATGGCCCAATTCTTGCTTTCAAGCTTGACAAGCCCTTTTGACTTAGCACGGTTGGGGGTGGAAAGATGGGGGTGAGGGTGGAATGTAATTTGAATGTAATTCCCCCAATCAAGGTAGGACAGGGCTAGAAAAGCAGGATGAGCCTTGAGCTTCTCCTGGTAGCTTTTCTGTTTGGTCCCTTAGTTCCTCAGAGAAAGACTTGTGCACTGAAACCACAAAGCACTGATGAAAGAAATTAAGGAAGACACAATGGAAAGACAGCCTCTGTTCATGAAAGACTTAATATTGTTAAAGTACCCATACTGCTAAAAGTGATCCACACATTCAGTGCAATCCCCATTAAAATCGCAGTGGTGTGTTTTACTGAAACAGAAAAAATATATATGAAATTCATTTGCAGAACAAAAGACCATACAAAGCCAGAACAATCCTGAGAAAGTAAAACAAACCTGGAGGTATCAACTTGTGGATTTTAAAATATATTACATTTAATTTAATTTAAGGTGCTGTAATAAAAACAGCATGGTGCTGGCATAAAGACAGGCATGGAACAGAATAGAGTCCTTAAAAAAAAAACCCCACATATATATGATTAACTGATCTTTGACAAGGGTGCCAGCGTACACAATGGGGAAAGAATAATCCCTTCAGTAAATGGTTTCAGGGAAACTGTGTATCAGTTCAGTTCAGTTAAGTCACTCAGTCGAGTCCGACTCTTTGCGACCCCATGAACCGCAACACACCAGGCCTCCTTGTCCATCACCAACTCTCGGAGTTTACCCAAACTCATATCTATCAAGTCGGTGATGCCATCCACCCATGTCATCCTCTGTCATCCCCTTCTCCTCCTGCCCCCAATCCCTCCCAGCATCAAAGTCTTTTCCAATGAGTCAGCTCTTCGCATGAGGTGGCCAAAGTATTGGAGTTTCCGCTTCAGCATCAGTCCTTCCAGTGAACATCCAGGGTTGATCTCCTTCAGAATGGACTGGTTGGATCTCCTTGCAGTCCAAGGGACTCTCAAGAGTCTTCTCCAACACCACAGTTCAAAAGCATCAATTCTTCAGCGCTCAGCCTTCTTCACAGTCCAACTCTCACATCCATACATGACTACTGGAAAAATCATAGCCCTGACTAGACGGACCTTAGTCGGCAAAGTAATGTCTCTGCTTTTGAATATGCTATCTAGGTTGGTCATAACTTTCCTTCCAAGGAGTAAGCGTCTTTTAATTTCATGGGTGCGGTCACCATCTGCAGTGATTTTGGAACCCAGAAAAATAAAGTCTGACACTGTTTCCACTGTTTTCCCATCTATCTCCCATGAAGTGATGGGACCAGATGCCATGATCTTCGTTTTCTGAATGTTGAGCTTTAAGTCAACTTTTTCACTCTCCTCTTTCACTTTCATTGAAAGGCTTTTTAGTTCTTCTTCACTTTCTGCCATAAGGGTGGTGTCATCTGCATACCTGAGGTTATTGATATTTCTCCTGGAAATCTTGATTCCAGCTTGTGCTTCTTCCAGCCCAGCATTTCTCATAATGTACTCTGCATATAAGTTAAATAAGCAAGGGGACAATATGCAGCCTTGACGTACTCCTTTTCCTATTTGGAACCAGTCTGTTGTTCCATGTCCAGTTCTAACTGTTGCTTCCTGACCTGCATATAGGTTTCTCAAGAGGCAGGTCAGGTGGTCTGGCATTCCCATCTCTTTCAGAATTTTCCACAGTTTCTTGTGATTCACACAGTCAAAGGCATTGACATAGTCAATAAAGCAGAAATAGATGTTTTTCTGGAACTCTCTTGCTTTTTTGATGATCCAGCAGATGTTGGCAGTTTGATCTCTGGTTCCTCTGCCTTTTCTAAAACCACCTTGAACATCTGGGAGTTCACGGTTCACATACTGCTAAAGCCTGGCTTGGAGAATTTTGAGCATTACTTTACTAGCATGTGAGATGAGTGCAATTGTGTGGTAGTTTGAGCATTCTTTGGCATTGCCTTTCGTTGGGATTGGAATGAAAACTGACCTTTTCCAGTCCTGTGGCCACTGCTGAGTTTTCGAAATTTGCTGGCATATTGAGTGCAGCACTTTCACAGCATCATCTTTCAGGATTTGAAATAGCTCAACTGGAATTCCATCACCTCCACTAGCTTTGTTCGTAGTGATGCTTCCTAAGGCCCACTTGACTTCACATTCTAGGACGTCTGGCTCTAGGTGAGTAATCACAACATCGTGATTATCTGGGTCATGAAGATCTTTTTTGTACAGTTCTTCTGTGTATTCTTGCCACCTCTTCTTAATATCTTCTGCTTCTGTGAGGTCCATACCATTTCTGTCCTTTATCGAGCCCATCTTTGCATGAAATATTCCCTTGATGTCTCTAATTTTCTTGAAGAGATCTCTAGTCTTTCCCATTCTGTTGTTTTCCTCTATTTCTTTGCATTGATCGCTGAGGAAGGCTTTCTTATCTCTTCTTGCTATTCTTTGGAACTCTGCATTCAGATGCTTATATCTTTCCTTTTCTCCTTTGCTTTTCACTTCTCTTCTTTTCACAGCTATTTGTAAGGCCTCCTCAGACAGCCATTTGCTTTTTTGCATTTCTTTTCCATGGGGATCATCTTGATCCCTGTCTCCTGTACAATGTCACGAACCTCTGTCCATAGTTCATCAGGCACTCTGTCTATCAGATCTAGTCCCTTAAATCTATTTCTCACTTCCCCTGTATAATCATAAGGGATTTGATTTAGGTCATACCTGAATGGTCTAGTGGTTTTCTCTGCTACTGCTGCTGCTGCTAAGTCGCTTCAGTCATGCCCGACTCTGTGAGACCCCATAGACGGCAGCCCACCAAGCTCCCCCGTCCCTGGGATTCTCCAGGCAAGAACACTGGAGTGGGTTGCCATTTCCTTCTCCAAGTGGTTTTCTCTACTTTCTTCAACATAAGTCTGATATAACTGTGTATGTCCATATGCAAAAGAATGAAATTGGAACTATATATTACAGCATCCACAAAAATCAACTTAAAATGGACTGAAGACTTTAACACAAGACCTGAAACGGTAAAATTTCGAGAAGAAAATATAGGTGAAAAGCTTCATGACATTGGTCTTAGCAATGAGTTCTAGATATGACACCAAAAGCCCAGGCACCAAAAGCAAAAATAGATAACTGAAACGACATCAAACCAGAAAGTTTTTGCACAGCAGAGGAAACAGCAGAGGAAACAGCAGAGTAAAAAAGCAACCTGCAAAATGGTAGAAAATATTTGCAAACTCTATATCAGATGAGAGATAGATTTCCAAATTATATAAGGAATTCTAACAACCCAACAGCAAGAAGAATACTAACTCGATTAAAAATGGGCTAGAGAGTTGAATAGACATTTGTCCAAGGACAACATACAAATGGCTAGTTGGTATATGCAAGGGTGCAGAACATCACTAACAATCTGGGTAATGCAAATCAAAAATCACAATGAGGTATCACCTCATACCTGATAGAATGGATATTATCAAAGGAAAAGCAAAAGCAAAAGACAAGTGTAGTGAGGATGGGAAGAAAATAGACCCCTTTGTATATTGTGGATGTGGCCGCTATGTAAAGGAGTATGGAGGTTCCTCAAAAAATAAAAAATGTATCTATCATATGATCAAGCAATCTTTCTTTTGGGTGTTTATCTGCCCAGGTGTGGAAACAACCTCAATGTCTATGAATGTTGAGAGAGGAATGGATTTTTTAAATGTGGTATACACATAAAACAGAATATTATTGAACATTAAAAAGAAGGAAATCCTGTGACATGAGACAAAAATGAACCTTGAAGACACTGTTGTGCAGTTGCCCAGTCATGTCTGACTCTTTGTGACCCCATAGACTGTAGCACACCAGGCCTCTCTGACCCTCACCATCTCCTGGAGCTTGCCCAAGTTCATTTTCATTGCATCGGTGACGCTATCCACCCATCTCATTCTCTGACACCCTCTTCTCCTTCTGCCCTCAATCTTTCCAAGCATCAGGGACTTTTCCAATGAGTCGTCTGTTTACATCCGATGACCAAAATACTGGAGCTTCAGCATCAGTTCTTCCAGTAAATATTCAGGGTTTACCTCCCTAAAGATGGACTGGTTTGATCTCCTTGCTGTTCAAGGGACTTTCAGGAGTCTTTTCCAGCACCACAGTTCAAAGGCATCAATTCTTTGGTGTTCTACCTTCTTTACAGTCCAGCTCTCACAACCATACGTGACCACTGGGAAGACCATAGCCTTGACTATACAGACCTTTGTCAGCAGAGTAATGTCTCTACTTTTCAACATACTGTCTAGGTTTGTCATAGCTCTCCTGCCAAGAAGCTATCATCTTCTGATTTCATGGCATTTGAAGACATTAGCTATGTGAAATTTGCCAGTCACAAAAGGACACATAATGCATGATTCCACTTACATGAGATATCTAAAATAATCAAACTTACAGACTCAGAGAGTAGAATGGTGGTTGCCAGGGGCTTGATGGAGGGGAGAGATGGAGAGTTACTAATCAATAGGCATAAAGTTTCAGCTCAAGATTAACTTCTAGAAATCTACTGTACAGCTTTGTCCTTCACTGTATACATTAACATTTGTTGAGAGGGTAGATCTCATGTTAAATTTATTTATACCAAAAATGTAAAGTTTACAGTAAAAACTTAAGTCTTTCCTTCCTTCCTGACCCACAATCAGTTCCCTGGAGGAAAACACTCTTAATAGTTTTAATTAATAGGGGAGAACATTTTCAGGCATCCACTATGCATATTATGCTTCCCCAGTGGCTCAGCAGTAAAGAATCCACCTGCAATGCAGGAGACTTGGGTTCAATCCCTGGGTCAGGAAGATCCTTGAAGTAGGAAATGGCAATCCACTCCAGTATTCTTGCCTGGAAAATTCCAAGGACAGAGGAGCCCGGTGGGCTATAGTCCATGGGGTTGCAGAGAGTGGGACATGATTGAGCATACACGCGCCTCAGAAAAGAGATTTGCCAAGTGTCTCTCACATTCTAGCCAGCACTCTAGGAATTAGAGAGAGGGTGGTTTTCTGCCATTTACACATTTATAGAGCTCTTCCATGTCCAAGTGCGATGTTAGTGCTGCAGATTCATCTGAGAGGCAAGGCCGATGTGGCCCTGACATTATGGAGCTGGTGTTCTGGAGGGCAGGCAGACAAGAGACCAGAGATACAGACAAAGCAAGTCAAACTGTGGCAACTGCTGGGGAGAAAAAAAGTACTGTAAGAGGGATTAATAGAGCATCCTGGTCTAGGTGGGTGATTAAAAGATCTCTCTGAAGAGGAGCCAAGGACGTTAACTCCACTAGAGGGAAGAGCAATTATATAACTGAGGGGGAAGAAAAGTTTGGCATGCTTGAAGGCCTGGGTGGCTGGGATGTGGTGGGTGGGTCAGCAGTGGTATGAGATGGTATTGGCCTAGAGGGTGGGGTTAGAACATGCATGGCTTTGAGACATCTGGTAGAATTTGGTCTCTGAAGGCTTTAAGCAGAAGAGATCAAATTTGTTTTTAAAAGATTCCTATGACTGCCAGTTCAGGATGGGTTGGGATAGGACTAGAAAGGTAACATGGGAGACCAACAAGAAGTCATTGCAGTGTCCACACAGGAGATGATGATGGCTTGGGTTAAGAGGATAGAAATAAGACTATACCATGATCTTGTTCTGTAACTGGCATACAGTATTTAAAGTGTTGAATTCCCGAGTTCAAAGTATGTAGAGGCTGCCTTTTCCGACGGAGCTCATCTTCCACTGAGGGATGAGCGCACCAGTTCACAAGCTAAATGGTTGTTGATAGCAACCTTGCTTATAGGAAAAAATACTGGAATCAAAGGAATGCTCACCAGTAGGGAGTTGTTGAATGAACTGTGATACATTACCATTATGGACTCTCATGCAGCCATTAGAGTGTTCCCATTAGCCATTAGAGTGATTTTATTTACGTATAAATATTCTTTTTCAAATTCTTTCCCACTATAGGTTACTATAAGATGTTGAGTATAGTTCGCTGTGTCCTGCAGTAGCTTCTTGTTGTTTATCTGTTTTATATATAGCAGTGTGTATATATTAATAACAAATTCCTAATTTATCCCTCCCCGTCTCCCCACTCTCCCTTTATGGTAACCATAAGTTTGTCTTCTATGTCTTTTGAGTCTGCTTCTATTTTGTAAGTAAGTTCTTTTGCATGATTTCCTTTTTAGATTTCATATATAAGTGATACCATTTGACAATTTTCTTTCTCTTTCTGACTTACTTCATGTAGTATAGTATGATAATCTCTAGCTCCATCCATGTTGCTGCACATGGAATTATTTCATTCTTTTTATGGCTGAGTATGTTTCCATTGTGTATATATACCACATATTCTTTATCCATTCATCTGTTGATGGACATTTAGAGTGCTTCCATGTCTTGGCTATTGTAAACAGTGCTGTTTTGATCTCTGGAGTGCATGCATCTTTTCAAATTAGAATTTTCTCTGAATATATGCTCAAGAGTGGGACTGCTGGATCTTATGGTAACACCATTTTTAGTTTTTTTTAAAGACCCTCTTGACTATTCTCCATAGTGACTACACCAATTTACATTCCCACCAACGGTATAGGAGAGTTCCCTTTTCTTCATACCCTCTCCAGCATGTATTATTTTTAGTGATGGCCATTTTGACTGGTGTGAGGTGATACCTCATTGCAATTTTGATTTGCATTTCTCTAATACTTAGCAATACTGAGCATCTTTTCATGTACCTGTTGTCCATCTCTATGTTTTCTTTGGAGAAATGTCTATTTAGGTCTTCTGGCCATTTTTTGATTTTTTTTTAATATTAAGCCTTACATTTGTATATTTTGGAAGTTAATCCCTTTTTGGTCACATCATTTGCAAATATTTTTCCCAGACTGCAGGTTATCTTTTTGTTTTGTTTATAATTTCCTTTGTTGTACAAATGCTTTTACATTTTAAGGTCCCATTTTGGTTATTTTGGGTTTTATTTCCATTACTCTAGAATTTTTCCTTTTAACTCACTTTTAAACTTTTTATATAGTTTTCACATATTGTGATTTTTTAAAACTTTTAAATTGTGCCTAGCTCGTGATAGACCTGCAAAAAGTATCTGTTAAATAAACATTGGCTATTTAAAGAAAGTACTTGTACATTATAAAAATAGGCTCAAAATTGCATAAATAAAAAGAAAAAACCTTATAATTTTGCTAGAGATCACTCCCATTACCTCTGTGTAGAATTTTCCAGGCTTTATTTATTAAAAATTCATACATAGTAGCCTTTTAAAGATGGGATTTTTCTGACCTATTCCTCTCTCTTTTATCTTCTCTTTTCCCTATCTTTCTTTCTCCCTGATTCTCTTTCTTTCTCCCTGATTGTAGAGAAAATTAGCTACCAAACAGCTCAGAAATGCCTGTCAGTGGCAAAGTGACACCTTCCAGGAAGGAAGCAGTTCCTGGGTCTGGAATATCACCTGATCGATGATTTAACCTCAGAGATTTCTAGGCACTTTCCCTAGGGGTTTGGCCTTCTGGAGAGTGAATCAATGCCCCTCTGTGTTGGACACAGCACCAAACTCAGCACTTTTCTCTTGTAGGCATTTTCAGCTTTTTACTATGTGATGGAGTTTTTAAACTTTACATCACAGGAAACAACATCTGTGGAAAAGTTGACTGAGAAGTTGGAAGAGTTCTGCGCTCAGCGTTGGGAAGAGGTAAGCAACTGGAAACAGCAGCTGTTATCATTGTTACCATTGCCCTGTGCCCTTGACAGAAGGGAGGACGTGAGTCTGCTCTTCAGGTTGTGCTAATGTGACCAAGATCCAACACACGTGTTAGAGAGGCCCAGACGGTACACTCAGTTAGGAATAAACTCAGTGGCATTCCATGATAACTGGCCATACAATGGATTAAACAAAAAAGGTCTTAATGATTTTCACCTAACTTGAAGTATGGCAATAGGCAGTTGCTGGCATGGGTTCAACAGGTTGACTATCTTCAATCATTCTTCGGTTCTTGTTAGGCCTCTTTCCTCATGGAAATAAGGTGTAGCTTCAGCGATCACATCCAGATACATCAGTTCCTTTTTACAGGAAAGCAAAAGCTAGTCTTTTCCAATGAGTCAACTCTTTGCATGAGGTGGCCAAAGTACTGGAGTTTCAGCTTCAGCATCATTCCCTCCAAAGAAATCCCAGGGCTGATCTCCTTCAGAATGGACTGGTTGGATCTCCTTGCAGTCCAAGGGACTCTCAAGAGTCTTCTCCAACACCACAGTTCAAAAGCATCAATTCTTCGGCGCTCAGCCTTCTTCACAGTCCAACTCTCACATCTATACATGACCACTGGAAGAACCATAGCCTTGACTAGACGTACTCTAGTCGGCAAAGTAATGTCTCTGCTTTTCAATATGCTATCTAGGTTGGTCATAACTTTCCTTCCAAGGAGTAAGCGTCTTTTAATTTCATGGCTGCAGTCACCATCTGCAGTGATTTTGGAGCCCCCAAAAATAAAGTCTGACACTGTTTCCACTGTTTTCCCATCTATTTGCCATGAAGTGATGGGACCAGATGCCATGATCTTCGTTTTCTGAATGTTGAGCTTAAGTCAACTTTTTCACTCTCCACTTTCACTTTCAGCAAGAGGCTTTTTAGTTCTTCTTCACTTTCTGCCATAAGGTGGTGTCATCTGCATACCTGAGGTTATTGATATTTCTCCTGGCAATCTTGATTCCAGCTTGTGCTTCTTCCAGTCCAGCATTTCTCATGATGTACTCTGTATATAAGTTAAATAAGCAGGATGACAATATACAGCCTTGACGGACTCCTTTTCCTATTTGGAACCAGTCTGTTGTTCCATGTCCAGTTCTAACTGTTGCTTCCTGACCTGCATATAGGTTTCTCAAGAGGCAGGTCAGGTGGTCTAGCATTCCCCTCTCTTTCAGAATTTTCCACAGTTTATTGTGATCCACACAGTCAAAGGCTTTGGCATAGTCAATAAAGCAGAAATAGACGTTTTTCTGGAACTCTTGCTTTTTCGATGATCCAGAGGATGTTGGCAATTTGATCTCTGGTTCCTCTGCCTTTTCTAAAACCAGCTTGAACATCTGGGAGTTCATGGTTCACGTATTGCTAAAGCCTGGCTTGGAGAATTTTGAGCATTACTTTACTAGCGTGTGAGATGAGTGCAATTGTGCAGTAGTTTGAGCATTCTTTGGTATTGCCTTTCTTTGGGATTGGAATGAAAATGGACCTTTTCCAGTCCTGTGGCCACTGCTGAGTTTTCCAAATTTGCTGGCATATTGAGTGCAGCACTTTCAGAGCATCATCTTTCACGATTTGAAACAGCTCAACTGGAATTCCATCACCTCCACTAGCTTTGTTCGTATGATGCTTTCTGAAGCCCACTTGACTTCACATTCCAGGATTTCTGGCTAGATACGACCAGCTTAGAGCCCTAGATCCACGAAGAGCTACCTCTTGGAGCTGAGCACATTGTCTCCCACTACTTCCCTTAACCCCCGAGGAAGATAGGCAGTTCACAGAATCTGCCACAGACACCACTGTGGTCAGACCATTTTTCCATCAGACAGGGTCAATATATATATCCTGCTTATGATAGAAGCACAAGTTTTTTTCTGGTCTGAGGCACTGAGTCATTCAAGATCCAGTGCTACCTGATGAAAATTTCCAGGGACGCAAGAGAAAGATATGGAGTTTCAGTTCAGTTCAGTTCAGTCGCTCAGTCATGTCTGACTCTTTGTGATCCCATAAATCATGGCACGCCAGGCTTCCATGTCCATCACCAACTCCCGGAGTTCACTCAAACTCATGTCCATCGAGTTGGTGATGCCATCCAGCCATCTTATCCTCCGTCATCCCCTTCTCCTCCTGCCCCCAATCCCTCCCAGCATCAGGGTCTTTTCCACAAGTCAACTCTTCGCATGAGGTGGCCAAAGTATTGGAGTTTCAGCTTTAGCATCAGATCTTCCAATGAACACCCAGGACTGATCTCCTTTACGATGGACTGGTTGGATCTCCTTGCAGTCCAAGGGACTCTCAACAGTCTTCTCCAACACCACAGTTCAAAAGCATCAATCCTTTGGCACTCAGCTTTCTTCACAGTCCAACTACGAGACCACTGAAAAAACCATAGCTTCAACTAGATGGACTTTTGTTGGCAAAGTAATGTCTCTACTTTTCAATATGCTATCTAGGTTGGTGATCACTTTCCTTCTAAAGAGTATGCATCTTTTAATTTCATGGCTGCAATCACCATCTGTAGTGATTTTGGAGCCCCCCAAAATAAAGTCTGACACTGTTTCCACTGTTTCACCATCTATTTGCCATGAAATGATGGGACCAGATGCCATGATCTTCGTTTTCTGAATGTTGAGCTTTAAGCCAACTTTTTCACTCTCCTCTTTCACTTTCATCAAGAGGCTTTTTAGTTCCTCTTCACTTTCTGCCGTAAGGGTGGTGTCATCTGCATATACTCTGCTCTAAAAAAACCAGATCATCTAGAAGTGGCTAAAAAGAGCAGCTGTTTTAAGTCGACACTGTTGCAAAATGCATGGTGCTTTCATTCTGAAGACATGTGATTAATTGAAAATGAATGCTGTTCTCTTGGGCACTGACAACCGAGGAAGGAAGATTGTACAAGAGCCTGGACATTTGGAATTTTCTCTTAAGTATTCTGTCTGAGTTGTGACATGAAGGAGGATATTCAGGGCTTTCAGAAAGAGCAGTTCAGATATGCCTCAGCCCCTTACAAGAGGGAAGGCGTTTTGCAGCTGCTGGTGATCTGTGGAGAAAGACGAGCATCTTGGATTCTTGAGCAAAATGCTTCCTGAACTGGGTTCCAGAGCAGTGTTTGTTGAATGTAACTGTGCCAACTCACTGGAAAAGACCCTGATGCTAGGAAAGATTGAGAGCAGGAGGAGAAGGGGAGAAAGAGATTGAGATGGTTGGATGGCATCACTGACTCCATAGACATA
Organism: Capricornis sumatraensis; assembly: GCF_032405125.1. Taxonomy (NCBI): domain Eukaryota; kingdom Metazoa; phylum Chordata; class Mammalia; order Artiodactyla; family Bovidae; genus Capricornis; species Capricornis sumatraensis. Next base: position 17,774,837 of record NC_091091.1, read on the forward strand.
AGTCTGAGCAAACTATGGGAGATAGTGGAGAACAGAGGAGACCGGCATGCTGCAGTCCATGGGGTTGCAGAGTCAGACACGACTTAGTAACCGAACAACAACAAAGGGCAGGAAGCTGGGATAGAGTCAGGACTCCAACCCTAGTTCTTTTGATTCTACATGTTGAAATGTCTTAACAAAGATCAAATTTTCCCCACACTTAAAGATCTGTAAAATGAAAATACGGACACTATATTTATTGAATAAATGTGTGTATAAGTGGACAAGCTCATTAAACAAAAATTAATGATTTCTTTCATGTAACATTTTTTCAGTTTTGAATATATGTGGAAAATGTTTCACAAGGGATGAAAAAATATAGTAAAATCCCATGTTATTGAACCTATTAGACCGCAGAAACTAGATTTTTTTTTTTTCCTCCTGGAGCACTTATTAATGTGTCATAGAACCCTGTGGAGGAAAAGATTCCTTAACAGACCCTAAAGTATGAACCCCTGCACCCATGGAAGGCGTGCAGCACCATTCCCAAAGCCCTCTGCAGAGGCCAACCCTCAGGCCCATGTGAGCTGGGGCTTTCTACTCCCTTGATCCGCTCAATAGTGAACATGATGGCTATCGAGAAGGGCCTGTTGTACAAGTATGACGTTTTCTTCACTTTGCTTCCAGGTGGAGAAGAATTTTGGTGATGTGAAGGAGAAATACCTGAGTGAATACTGCTTTTCTGGCACCTACATCCTGGCGCTCCTCCTGAATGGCTACCATTTTACAGCTGAGTCCTGGAAAAATATTCACTTCATGAACAAGGTTTGTTGGGTTAAGGGGGAAGTCGGGTGGTAGTGACTGAGAGAGCTTTGAGTTTGAAAGAGGTAGCAGTCAGCCTAATTTAAATTTTGGCCCTATGTCCTGTTCTGCCACCTCACCTCTAACCCAAGCTGGCATTTTGTGTCTGGCTCTCCTGGCATGTTGACCAGCCAAGTTGTGGGCATCCTATCTAAGGAGGTCTACTTACATTCTCAGCCTCACCTTTCTGCTCATATAACAATGACTAACCCTTTATAAGACAAAATATAAGATATTAAAGTAATATAACAGTATCTCAACAGCCACAGTGATTCTATGTGCTGGCTTCAACATCCATCCCAAAGGCCCCTTCATGAATCCAGAAAGGATGATCACGATTTCTTATAAGGGGTGAAGGCCTTGTTAGTTGCAGCTTTAAGAATGACCAGTCTGAAAGCTCACTGTGAGGAATGAGAGGAATGACTGTGCATGGGGGCCTTTGCTTAAGAAATCAGGCTTAGCATAAGCCTTACAGAAGCAACCTCATGGTTGTGCATTACCAAAGCATCACCTGCAGGCATTCAGGCCTGGAGCAACATTTATATTGGCAGTGAGACACATGAACACACTCGTCCCTGATGAAAAGTATTAAGGACAGTGTTTCTCTACCTTTTAAACTCATACCAATTAATGGCAAAAACAATTTACCCCTTTATTAAATATGGTGACTTCAAGCAAAACAAAGCATTAAGGCCGAGGACTGTGGTGGCCGTGAAAGTACCAGTTTCACCACACTCTTGTCAATATTGCCTTTGCTAATTTGAATCTTTTCCTTGTTTTAACATCCAAGTTTTCCTTCTGTTCCATCATAGTTTGTCTGTTTGAGAAAGATGTCTATGTCAGACTTATATTCTCTGAGGTACAACTCTGATCTGTTATTTCTAAACCCTAGGTGATAACTCCAGTAACTCTGGAGGCTTCTTTGACACAGGCAGTCAGACAAAGTTCCAGTTTCCCATAAAAGGAAGTGGGCATTTTACAAATTATTAATTCCTAGTACTGGTAAAGGCGTAGGGAAGAGGAGCATTTCACATGATATTGGCTGGGATGTAAACTGGCATAGCCTTTGGGAAGACTGTTTTGGCAATATGTGCTAGAAGCCTTAAACATCACTTTGTCCAACTACTCCATCTCTAGGGTTTATAAATAATTGAATAAAGTGAGTAAAAATGACCATATAAGGTAGTTCATACCAGTGATGATGCTGCAGAAATCCCTTAAGAGATGTGGGATAATATTTACAAAGAATTGTTAAGTGAATTCTACATGCAATTTAATTCCACTTTTTTCTGTCAAAAACATGCACAGAGAGATTGGTAGGATATAACACAAAATGATAATAACAACAACTCCGAGTGATGAAGCAGAGGTGGTTTTATCTTCAAAAAAAGAAGATACCTGTACTTTGTGATTTTCCTACCGTGACTATATATAACTCATGTAATAGAAATATTTCCACAATTATTTATTATTCACAGACTACCTATATTTCAATACATTTCAAGGTGATTTGAAAATATCCCTAGGAAGATGGCAGGGTTGGAGAATGTTTTTTCACTTGAGAATAATCCTTTCTCATGCATACGCAATGTCTTTGAACATCCGTTGAGTAAGACTGACTTGATGGGGATTATTCCCCAGGTTTTCCCCAGTTGAATTAGAACAGAAGTCCTGGTTTTGTATGGATTAGATTCCTGGGCCTGACATGGTTGTAGAAGGACAGGGACAGTCATTAATCTCTCATCTTTTCCCTGCTTCCGATCAGCCTCCAGCCCCCTTCCCCACCTCACCCACCCACATTCACACAAACAGCAAAAGAGAAATGCAAACTTCCAAAGGCCTAATTTGAATTAAGTTCTTCTTGGCAGGAGACCTGAGCCATCATTCACCAAATTCTTCTCTGAATTTGAGGAATACAGTAGTGAGGCCCCTCTCCTAATCACTTGCTCCTGTCTCCTCACAGCCATATTCCCAATTCAAAATATAGAAGGAATCCCTTTAGAGAACTGAACATGGTGCTTTCACTTCCTAGTGGTTCAATGTTACGGGTAGGGTTGAATGAAAGCTCATTTAATCCTCAAACCAGAAACAACACTTTCCCCACTGTTTGCAGGTCCGGAGCACCAGCGTTGGGTGGACTTTGGGCTACATGCTGAACCTGACCAACAAGATTCCAGCTGAGCAGCCACTGTCCGCACCCCTCCCCCACTCCACCTATGTCTTCCTCATGGTCCTCTTCTCCCTGATCCTGCTCGCAGTGATCATCGCAGGCATAGTTGTCTTTCACAAGCCTTCGTATCTCTGGAAAGACATGGTATAGCAGGAGCAGCTGAAATCTTCTGGCTGGAGTGAGAAAACTTGCCCAGGAAGCACTTTCCTCCACAGTGGTGCACAAGGTCACCACTCTTGCTCACCAAGGCCAGTCTTGACCAGCATGAGGCTTCTTTGGCTTTTGCTAAAGCCTCTCCATGGGAGGTATTCACCACCCTCTGCTTCAAGGACTTCCTGGCAGACACTGTCTTTTCTGTGAGTCTTTCCAAACTTCCCCCCTTTCTCTTTTGTACTCTCTGTTTGTGTGGGTCTTAAAGATCTGCCTCCTTTCATGATCATTGCTTTATAAAAGAACAATATTGACTTTGCCCCAAAGAACTGAGAATCTTGAGTCCTGTGCTGGGAAGCTGCCCTGGCTAAAAGAAGAATCTTGGGAACTAATTTAGTTGTGATCTTACAGACCTGTTTCCCATTTATTAAGAAAGCCATACAATGCCTTTGGAGAAGACAGACACACACCCAAGCCCAGCCTGCCCTTTCCATGGGAAAATTTTCTAGACTAAGCAAATGTGTGCTAGGGCAAAAGAGTCTTGCAAAGGAATTTCTGTGCTTATGCAGTAATAGTTAATCCAAGCCAAAAGAGGGTTTTTGCCTAAGTCACATATTCCTGGGTGATGCCAAAAATGATACAGAGTAGGACACACATACCAGAGATTATTTTAAAAGCTGCTGTACATATATATATAGGGATTCAGATATCAGGGCATATTATTTAGTTAGGTGTACACATGTCAGGAAGAAAAATACAGTGGCAACATAAGGTTGGAAAAATGCGTCCTCCAAAACATCTCCTGGGGTTGGTTTTCATTGTGGTAAAAGGCACAGAACCTAAAATTCACCATTATAACATAAACAGTGTAGTGGCACTTAGTACATTCACAATGCTGTGCGACTGTCATACTATCCAATTCCAGAATATTTTCATCACCAAGAAATTGGCCGGTATAAGAGCATCCTGAGGTAGACATGAACCATCAACCTTTCCATTTTGCTAAACATGCTAACCACTTGCACCACAAAGATGCTCCCTGAGATGCTCACTAAAGCCATGCTATATCTTACTGTCCCAGGATCTAATTTAGTGAGGGAACTTCATGAGTGAGAGTGGCATGCCTTTTTGGTGTCATGGTATTTACACAACAAAGTGTGCCAGGAACCACATCTACAAGTATTACTGCTGGTTCTAGGTACTTTTGCTTTAAGCATCTTTGCCATAGACATCTTTGCCACAAGCACTTGTGGCCACATTTTCACTGTAGTAATTGGCTTGGAAGCAATTTTGCCATAAAATATAAAATAATGGAAAATAAAAGAGGGGCAATTAAAGGACACAAGGAAATGAATAACAAAATTCAAGACACTATGAAATATAAAATGTTTGCATACATTTAAAATGTGTGTAGATTCATGGCAATACTGTACAAATAGCTTATTTTATTTTGCAGGTTGTACCTAAGCACTCCAAGTCTTTCATTCATAGCATTTTCTATGGAGTTTATTTTTTTGGCTCATTGGTTTGTCTCCTCATTCTGCATCATACTTTTTCTTGTTCACTAAAATTTCTTCCTTCATAAAGAGTGATGTAAGTTTCCAAGTACTTAGAGGCATCTTTGTAACTGAGCTTTGTGCTGTGCTGTGAAAGCTTCTACACAGCTGTTGTTTGCTCTTGGCGTACTGTCACGTGTCCGTTGACAGACATTCCAAAGTCATGTGGGAAACATGGGTTTCCCTCTCCACCTTCTAGGACTGTGGCCTCTTTCTCCTCCAAAGTAGTGTTTCAAAATAAGAAACCAACTCTTGGGACAAATCAGTGTCATATGCCAGCTGAATAAAGCCATCGATAATGTTGCCAACTAGAAGAAATGCTAACACATTTTAACCGGTTGAAACCAAACTGTCAAACCAAAAACTCTCACGTTGGTTATTTTATCTTTCACGGAGACTGTGCCTTATAGGCAGTGAGTTATCTGATGAAAATGTTTGCCGCAAAAACGCTTGTGGCAGAGGTGTCAATGGCAAAGATACTTATGGTGAAGGGGCCTAGGACGCATTTCAACATGTAATTAATATGTAATTAATGAGATTTCTTATTTTTTAATATTAAGTTTTTGAAATTTGTTGTGTATATTACACTTAGAGCACATCCTAATCAGGACTACATTTTAAGTGCTCAATAGCCATGTGTGACTAGTGGCAACCATATTAAACAGCACATATCAAAAAGTACATTCAAAGCTAAAAAACCCAGGCAATGTACTTTGTCTTTCTTTGGTGGGGCAGACTTCTTTAAACAGCTATAGATGCTGTAACATCCTTGCTATTATTTATTATATATGAAGTTTAACATTATCCTTAACAAGCTTTTAACATCCCAGCTCAGAATTTCACATTATTCCTCAGGTTTTGTTGTGTTTTTTTTTTTGTGACAATAGAGATGCCTGTCATTCAAACCAAGATGCTTGATGATTAACCCTAAACTTTAGAAAATTTAATCTAGATTTAAAGATAATACAAGATAATTTGGATGCTTATATTCTATAGTCAAAGTGTAAATTTGAATATTAAAATAAAGATTAGTCTCTTAAGAGCTCACAAAGTTTACCATATAATAGTAAAATTACTATTAAAATATATTTTCATGTATTGTTGGTTTGAAAGATGAGTTGAATTTCACCAAAATGGTTTCATCCCTCTCTGATTCAGAGTCTGATAATTGCTATCTTGTTTGAACATAAGTTGCTCACAATTAGCCTGCACTAGCCAGGTATTTCAGTTTGTACTAGTTTTTTCTTTAATTTCTTATAACGACCTCAAAATTTCAGTGGCTTACCACAGTAAACATTGATTTTCATGTTCATGGGTCTCAAGTCAGCTAGTATCTCTATTTCTGGCAGTAGGTCAAGTTCAGGCCTGCTCCATGTATCTCCCACTCTTCTTGTCTGGTGACTTCCTGAGCCATGTTCTGAGTAGAAGGGACATGAAACGGACAGAAAATGCAGGATGCCTCTTCAGGTCTTGGCCCAGACTTGACCCTGTCACTTCCATTCACATTCTACTGACCAAAATAAGTCATATGACCAACCCCAACTTTACCAATTGAAGAAACACTGGGAAAAATTGCAGAGTCATATGGCAAAGGACATGAATGACTAATTGTAACAGAAAATGCATGAAACACTGGGCACAATGCTTCAGTCTACCACAGCTTCTCATTACCTAAAAAGCATGTTCTCCATAAACTGAAACCTACTTATCTTGTCAAAGAATATCCTTTAAAAAAATGTCATTTCTTACAAAACATCACCAATTCCATCTTCTTTCCACAGCCTTAACCAGGATCCTCCCACATCAGTCTCACATTCTCCAAAATGACAGATTAACTCAGAGACCTTCTATTTATTTTCCTTGTATGTTTAAGACAGTGTATAGTTAACTACTCAAGTTTTTATTTGCACAAGAATCTAATACAACTGAACATAATTGGTTTAATCACAATAGTCTTTTAATAGTTATTTTAATATTTATTTAATTATTTTAAATTAATTGGGAAAAGAATGTCTCCATAAACCTTCTTCTTTCAAAGTGGCATTTAAGACTACATGTTTTAAAAGTGTTGTTATGCCTTTTGTATTTCTCTATTTTAAGTAAATTAATTTCTAAATTTATATTGATGATATAATGATGGAATCATCCTCATCAGCACCTGAGTTGACTTTTTATTTCTATTTCCCTTTTGCATGATGAGTATCAGAGAACATGGATTAGTCAATGAAAAGTGAGATACAGTCTCCTAAGAAACAATGTCATTTCTTATAGCAAGGTTCTAAGAAGAGAGGGGAGGAAAGTCCTGTGATAGCGAACAGTGTGTATTTAGGATGACTTATACTGAGCTCTACCTTTCCTCATAAACTTGCTCCTCCTCCTGCATTTTATCATGATTAACACCACCACTTCCTTAAGGAACCAAGATCAGAATCAACTTTATCAGTGTTGAAGTGACAGGGGCTTGTCCTGGCCAAGACCTGCCCATTCTGCCTTTATATAGCATTTTTCATTTTGATTCCCCTTTCCAATCTTGTGATTACCACCCCAGTAGAAACCTGATATCAAGAACAATGATCTTGTCTGCAATATATTACTTTCAGATTAATCAATATTTGCTACGCAGTTTGGAGACAATTAGTGTCCCATGTCATGTTAATGCTTGTCCTGTGGGGGAAACAAGAGTTCTGTGCTCAAATAATTTGGGGAAATTCTGGGTTAAATAAAATTTAATAAATTATTTTTTTTAATGTATTGAAGTATAGTCGATTTACAATTTGTGTGTTTCTTGTGTATGGCAAAATGATTCAGTTATATATATTCTTTTTCATATTCTTTTCCATTATGATTTATTACAGGATACTGAAATTGTTCCCTGTGCTATACAGTAGAATCTTGGTGTTTTTCTATTTTATATATCATAGCTTAATAATATATAATAATTATATAAAATATATAATAGTAATTAGCATCTTCTAATCCCAACCTCTCAATCCATCACTCCCCCAACCCCCTCCCCTTTGGCAACCACAAATCTGTTCTCTATGTCTGTGAGTCTGTTTCTGTTTCAAAGATAAATTCATTTGTGACATTTTAGATTCCACATATAAAAATTTAATAAATTCTTCAGGAATCCTAAGGGCTTTTTATAAAAAGTAATGCTCATGCTGATTGCAGTTTGCATTTCCAAAATTTATTTGACTTAAACACTTTTTACTCCTGTAAAACAAATAATATCTCATGAAATACTAGTTTCCGATATCCTTATGATGCATCTTAACAAGAGCTAACTGATCTGGTCCAATTGCTTTAGGTTACAAATTAAACAAGAGTGGCCTGAAAGGTTATGTCGCTTGTTCTAAATTATATACAATTTCTAAGCGGTAGAGCTAAAGCTTTAACGCACATTTCCTGATTCTTAGTAAGTATGTTTCATAACATTTATAAAATATTAATATAAAATCATGTCTCTTTTACCCACGAAAGCCTTCATTTTGAGGGTCAATCCATGGTTTAGTCCATAGAATCGGATGGGAGACTGGCTGCTTCATCAGAATCCCACATATCCACTCCAAGATTACTAGAGGAAAAATACCAACTCAAATTTTAAAAATTCAATCAGAAAGAGGCTTATAGGCTTTTAGGCATAAAAGCTGAGCACAAAGTAAGGAAAAAAAAAAAAAAGCAAATGGGGGTGGGGCGGTGCGAGGGAGGCAGGGAGGGGCGCCAGGGACGGAGGGCGGGCGCCTAACCAGGAGCAGGTACACACTGGACCGGCTACACACACGCTGTAACCGGGACCAGGTGCCCCAAAGAGGCCCTGCCCCGGCGGTTAACCCCAGGTCTACCCCAGACGAGGGCATCCGCGCAGATCCCGGGGCAGAGTCTGATTCATCCGCAGCGCTCAAAACTGGAGCCTCGGCGGGCGGCGGGCGGGGAGGAGGGCGCGGCCTGATGATGCTACCACAGCCTGGAAGACCGGGAAGAACCGCGTGATATGGAGCCTCCCATGGTCTCCGGGATAGCAGTGGGAGGAGAAGAGGAGGAAGTGCGGTAGGAACTGGGGCCGGGAGGAGAACGAGGCGGCCAGGAACCCAGGAGGAAGCAGCAGCAGCAGCCAGAGCTGACCGCCCAGGGTCCGGTCCTAGAGGAAGGAGCTTGCAAGGCACACGGATGAGACTGCAGCCAGGGTGCAGATAGTGACTGCAACCATGAAATGAAAAGACGCTTGCTCTTTGGAAGAAAAGCTATGACCAGCTTAGAATATTAAAAAGCAGAGACATTACTTTGCCAACAAAGGTCCGTCTACTCAAAACTGGTTTTTCCAGTTGGATGGAAGAGTTGGACCATAAAAAAAGCTGAGCACCGAAGAATTGATGCTTTTGAACTGTGGTGTTGGAGAAGACTCTTGAGAGTCCCTTGGACTGCAGGGAGATCAAACCAGTCAATCTACAGGAAATCAGTCCTGAATATTCATTGGAAGGAGTGATGCTGAAGCTGAAGCTCCAATACTTGGGCCACCTGATGCGAAGAACGGACTCCTTGGAAAAGAACCTGATTCTGGGAAAGACTGAAGGCAGGAGGAGAAGGGGACAACAGATGGCATGGTTGGATGGCATCACCAACTCGATGGACATGAGTTTGAGCAAGCTCGGGGAGTTGGTGATGGACAGGGAAGCCTAGTGTCCATGGGTTGCAAAGAGTTGGACATGCCTGAGCAACTGAACTGAACTGACATATATTATATTAGTTTCAGGTGTACAACATAGTGATCTGGTATTTTTATACATTGAAATGATCACAGTAAGCCTAGTTAACATTGTCACCACACCAAAATTTTTCTTATAATGAGAACTGCTGCTGCTGCTAAGTCACTTCAGTCGTGTCCAACTCTGTGCGACCCCTGAGACGGCAGCCCACCAGGCTCCACCGTCCCTGGGATTCTCCAGGCAAGAGCACTGGAGTGGGTTGCCATTTCCTTCTCCAGTGCATGAAAGTGAAAAGTGAAAGTGAAGTCGCTCAGTCGTGTCCGACTCTTAGCGACCCCATGGACAGCAGCCTACCAGGTTCCTCTGTCCATGGGATTTTCCAGGCAAGAGTACTGGAGTGGGGTGCCATTGCCTTCTCCAATACTAACAACTTTCAAATAGACAATACAAATATTATTAACTGTGTTACCACACTACACATTACACATCCCCCTATGACTTAAGTTTGTACCTTTGAACCCTTTCACCATTTCTCCCTCCTCCGGCAACCACCAATCCAATGTGTTCTGTTGTTTGAGCTTTTTTTTTAATTTGTTTTTGGCTGATTGTTGTTTTAGAGTCCTCTATGTAAAAGTGAGGTCATACAGTATCTATGTTTCTGATTGATTTCACTTAGCATAATGCCCTCAAGGTTCATCCATGTTGTAGCAAATTCAAGATTTCTTTTTTTGTGTGAGTGAATAATATTCCACTGTATATACAAGCATATCTCATTTACTGTGCTTGACTTTACTGCAGTTTGCAGATATTGTGTTTGTTTTTTACACATTGAGGTTTGTGGCCACCTTGGATCAAGCAAGTCTAGTGGTGCCATTTGTCCAAAAGCATTTGCTCACTTCTTGCCTCTGTTACATTTTGGTAATTTTGGCAATATTTCAAGCTTTTCCATCATTGTTCTATTTGTTGTGGTGGTCTGTGATCAGTGATCTGATACTATTGCAAAAATATTACAACTTGCTGAAGGCTCAAAAAAAGAAAGCAAATGGGCTCATCATTTGCATCTTGGAAAAATTGACAGATATTTTGCTATTTTGCCCTAATGGAAAGAATAAAGCTTAAGAACCATGGGGTAAAGGTCATCAGCCAAGCCAAATTTTAGAGAGGATTTTCAACTGTTAAGATATAAATATTATTTCCTGTGACCAAGAGATCATAAAAATTAAGGGTTTAAGTTTAAGAACAGGCACCATGAGGAAAGGGTGACAGAAGAAATAAAGGTGGAAAGGGAGTAAGGTCAGGAGTACTAAAGTACTGGACATCAGACCTCCCTGACTCCACCCTTCCATATATTTTCTCTGAGTACCCACTCTTTCACTATCTGAAATTACCTTATTTGTTCAATCAGCACTATCCATCTATTCATTAGTTTATCCATTCAGCAAATATTAGTACTTATTAGGAGCCCTAAATGTGCCAGGCACTGTTTAAACACTTGTGTGTATTCTCAGTTGCTAAGTTGCGTCAGACTCTTTGTTACCCAAGGACTGTAGCCCACCAGGCTCCTCTGTCCATGGGATTTCCCATGCAAGAATACTGGAGTATGTTGCCATTTTCTTCTCCAGGGGATCTTCCTGACCCAGGGATCAAACACAGATCTCCTGCTTGGCAAGCAGATTCTTTACCACTGCACACCACCTGGGAAGCCCATTTAAACACTTAAGAGATATAGTAATGATCAAACAAGGCTAAGTCCCTGTTCTCAAAAGAGAAGTAATAGTTCAGTTCAGCTCAGTTCAGTTCAGTCGCTCAGTTGTGTCTGACTCTTTGCGACCCCATGAATCGCAGCATGCCAGGCCTCCCTGTCCATCACCAACTCCCGGAGTTCACTCAGACTCATGTCCATCGAGTCCGTGATGCCATCCAGCCATCTCATCCTCTGTCGTCCCCTTCTCCTCCTGCCCCCAATCCCTCCCAGCATCAGAGTCTTTTCCAATGAGTCAACTCTTCACATGAGGTGGCCAAAGTACTGGAGTTTCAGCTTCAGCATCATTCCTTCCAAAGAACACCCAGGACCGGTCTCCTTTAGAATGGACTGGTTGGATCTCCTTGCAGTCCAAGGGACTCTCAAGAGTCTTCTCCAACACCACAGTTCAAAAGCATCAATTCTTCGGTGCTCAGCTTTCTTCACAGTCCAACTCTCCCATCCATACATGACCACTGGAAAAACCATAGCCTTGACTAGATGGACCTTTGTTGGCAAAGTAATGTCTCTGCTTTGCAATATGCTATCTAGGTTGGTCATAACTTTCCTTCCAAGGAGTAAGGAAATTCAAGTTAATGCAATAGGCAGTGACTGGTGGAGAAGGACAATATTAAATAAGATAACCAGGGAAGGCTGACTCTAAAGTGGTGATATTTAAACTAAGAGGTCAGCCATGCAAAGATAGAACATTCTAGGTAACGGGAACAGCAGTGCAGAATTCCTTCATATAACGCCTTGCTAGTCCACACAAAGACAAGATAAGAGAAGGGATCTGGTCTTTCTTATTCAATATTGACTTCTCAGAGCCAAACAGAGTTCTAGGACACAGTGGGTGTGCCATAAATACTTATAGAATGAAAAGGAATAGGCAGTGTGTCCTCTATTATAGCACCTACTCTATTATATTTGCTGGTTAACTTACCTATTTGAAGGAAAGGGCTCTTCCTGACCTCTGTAGCCATGTTTAGTACTATATCTGACATGTAGAGATCTTAGGAGAACTGCTAAGCAGCGTATAAAAGATGCTGAATGAATACTATATCTTTACAAAAGAAGAGAAAATAAAACAGAAGATATTCTTTAGGAATGCCTGCTGAAAATATGCTAAGATACATAAGATTTTTGAACTGTTCCAATGTTGCTTAGGTTTTTTTTTTTTTAGGGGGGTGGGTGTGAGTGCTGCGCCACACAGTTTACAGGATCTTAGATCTGGGACCAGGGATTGAACTGGGCTCCCAGAAGTGGAAGTGCAGAGTCCTAACCATTGGACAGCCAGGAAATTCCCTGTTGCTTTATTTCAAAAAGAAGAAAACTGACATCTGGACATGTTATAAAGGAAATTTTCTCAGAGATAATGGCTAGATAAAAAGATGGGAAGAATTATATCTTAGTTTAAGAACAGTAATCACTACCTTAACAGAATACTGAGTTCAAAAAGTGACTTTTCTAAATTCTAGTAAAGTGTTGATTTTCTGGTACTTTGCCATCTGTTGGGAAGAACATTTCCTAAGGTAAGGGCTATAAATAAGCACAAGCAAAAGGTTTCCAAGAGAAGGAAAACATGAGAGAGATTTAATTGAGGACTTCTTATAAGAAATAGAAATGAGTTAGCCAGTAAATTTTCCTCCTAGAATACTTGAATAAATACTAGGAAGGAAATTTCTAACTCCCAGGCAAAATTCAGTTTCTAGCTAAACTTTATTTAGCCTGTGTGTGCTAAGTCGCTTTAGTCATGTCCGACTCTTTGTGACCCTATGGACTGTAGCCCTCCAGGCTCCTCTGTCTATGAGGATTTTCCAGGCAAGAATACTGGAGTGGGTTGCCATGCCCTCCTCCAGGGGATCTTCCAAACCCAGGGATCATATCCAGTCTCCTGGATTGGCAGGTGGGTTCTTTACCGCTAGCGCCACTTGGGAAGCCCTTTATTTAGCCTGCTGCTGCTGCTGCTGCTAAGTCACTTCAGTCGTGTCCAACTCTGTCCAACCTCATAGACGGCAGCCCATCAGGCTCCCCTGTTCCTGGGATTCTCCAGGCAAGAACACTGGAGTGGGTTGCCATTTCCTTCTCCAATGCATGAAACTGAGAAGTGAAAGTGAAGTCGCTCAGTCATGTCCGACTCTTAGCAACCCCATGGACTGCAGCCTACCAGGCTCCTCTGTCCATGGGGTTTTCCAGGCAAGAGTACCGGAGTGGGGTGCCATTGCCTATTAAGCACTAAAAAAAAGACTTTAGTGCATTGTAGAATAAAACATGTGGTCTCTAAAAACAAATATAAAACAGTCATTCTTCTATGAACTATTAAATAAGCTTTACCAAATACTTATGATTTGAAAAGAAAATGTGATTTTAAAAATCAAGTATAGGAATAAAAGCACAAAGCCAAAGCGAGTCTATAAAATATCTGCAGTGAGAAGGAAGAAGACAACTTAAGGTGACTGATAGCTACCAGAAAATTAAGAGACAAGCTTGAATAATAGTGTGCAAAACTAAAAATACAAAGTATACATGGAGAGTGGTTAATGATCCCAGAGATCATTAACAAAGAAAAGCTGCAGGATTTGACTGGATTGTTGGTGATCTCTGGGAAGGCAATTTTAATTAAATGGTAAAAACAAAGTAGATACAGTAATCCCTGCTTATTTGTAGGGAACACATTCCAAGACTCCCAATGGATGTCTGAAACTGTGGATAGTAATGAACTATATATACACGTTTTCTCCTATATCATATATATGATAAAATTTATAAATTAGGCACATAAGAGATTGACAACAATAATGAATCATAACTTTCGTTACAGTATATTTCTGTAACTGTTTTATTTTATTACTGGTTACCGTCAATCTCATGTGCCTAATTTAAAAATAGAACATTACAGCAATATACTGTAATAAAAGTTACGTGAATGTGGTTGGTCTCCTTAATCAACTTCAGTTCTCTTGGAAATGTGGCAGTGCTTCTTCACTAGCAGACGCAGCCTCTCCAGTAATTGTTAACATTTTTCAGTACAAAACTGTTCCTAAATCTGTATAACCATCCCTTACTTGCCGTAAATGGCTTGGGATCATTTGTTTAATGGGTTCTTTCGCTGAAGTCTTTGTACAGACTACATCACAAGTGATGGTACAGCACATTACTCAAGTTGTGATAAGACAAAGTGCAAATTCATTTTGTCTCAACCCTGAGGAAGGAAATAAAATTAACCCACAGCAGATGGGAACTGTATAGAACAGGGGTTGGGAAGGTAAGCGATATGTTTTTGTAAATAAAGCCTTACTGGAACACAACCTCGCCCATTTCTTTATGTTGCCTATGGCTGATTTCAGGCTACAGTGGCAGACTTCAGTAATTGTGACAGAGGCTATATGGCCGGCAAACCTAAAATATTTACTATCTGGCTTTTTAAGAAACATAATCTGTTAACTCTGTATAGAATATGCTGTCTTTACTGCCAAACTAGGTTCACAATGGGGCCTCTCTGGTAGCTCAGCTGGTAAAGAGTCTGCCTGCAATACAGGAGACCCTGCTTCAATTCCTGGGTCAGGAAGATCCTCTGGAGAAGGGATAGGCTACCCACTCCAGTATTCATGAGACTCCTTGGTGGCTCAGATGGTAAAGAATCGACCTACAATGTGGGAGACCTGGGTTCAATCCCTGGGTTGGAAGATTCCCTAGAGGACGGCATGGCAACCCACTCCAGCATTCTTGCCTGGGGAATCCCATGGACCGAGGACCCTGGTGGGTTACAGTCCGTGGGGTCACACAGAGTCAAACACAACTGAGCGACTAAGCACAGCACAAGTTCACACAGACAAAGACTCAAATGGAAAAGAAAAGAAAAATAGCCCGTAATAGTGATGTCCTATGTGAAGAGTTTCTGGAGTATTCAAAGCTTAACCTGAAGAACTAAGTGGACAGGATTAGGAGCTGGTGAACTCAGAAGACACTGTATTAATATAATCATTATTAATTAATTAATAATTATAATTAATTAATTTTTTTATTTCAGGAGTTAGGTGTACCTAACAGATTAGATATTGTTTGCACATGCCCACATACTCCATAACGTTGCTATTTAAAGGAAGTATTTCTAGACTTTTTCTCTCTTTCTCCACTATCATTTTTCCTAAATTCCTACACAGAAGAGCCCTAGAAAATCAAGATGGGAGACGCAGGAAGGATTTTATTCAGAATGACAGTTTGGCCAAATGATTTCAAGGTTTGGACACGTTTATCTGTGTGCATTATTTCAGATTATTAGGTGAGTAGAACTTCAGGTCTATTTCTGCTGCTGCTGCTGCTGCTGCTAAGTCGCTTCAGTCGTGCCCGACTCTGTGCGACCCCATAGACGGCAGGTCTATTTCTACTTATGTCATAATGCACCAGTATAACCTAGAAC
This sequence comes from Capricornis sumatraensis, assembly GCF_032405125.1. Lineage (NCBI taxonomy): Eukaryota > Metazoa > Chordata > Mammalia > Artiodactyla > Bovidae > Capricornis > Capricornis sumatraensis. Next base: position 17,790,420 of record NC_091091.1, read on the forward strand.
ATTAGCTTTGCAGCAGTTTCTCTACTTTCACATCTCCCCTCCCCTAAATGTACAAGGTTTGTTAGAAGTTTTAAACACTTTCTAGTTTCTCTAGAATTAAAACGCTAAGCACAACGCCTTACAGAGAAAGCAGCTAATAAACATTTGCTAAACGTTTGAATGAATGAAAGCGTACAGATAGCACCTCGGTGCGGCTTTCCGTACTAGCAAATTTCCTCCCTCCTCGCTGCCTATGCCCCCGCCAAGAGTTTGCCAGGACAAATTTCCAACCACAGAACATTTTATTTAACTCTTTATTTTAACACGGCGGTCAATCACTGGGAAAAGAAGATAAGACAATGTAAAGTTTATTATTATTATTAAACAAAGATGACATGACATGAGCGAGCGTGTCCAGCATGCCCTATTTTAAGCTTGAAAAATAAATTTGTTACACTAATAGCAGGCTCCGGAAAGAGAAAGACCCCCCCGCCCCTTGCATATTCCGGGCGGTCTTTTGAGATGCCACACCCAAAGCGCCTGAACTCAAAGAATCTCTGCTCGCGGCAAGGCAGAGGCAGCGCAGAGCGAAGCAGGTCGCAGGCTCCCAGGCGCACCTGGACGGCGTGGGCGACCGCACTTCTACGGCCAGCTGGGGAGCATCCTCCGCCAGGAACACCTGCTCAGAGGCGACTCGGGTGGTCGGTCACCCCCGGCCCGCGCAGGCCAGGGGGCGTGCGGCCAATACTTACCGGTTTGGGGATACAATTCTTCACCGGGACGAGAGATGTGGGGCTGTCACGATCCAGGCCAGCCCGCTTTCAGATCTCTTCCAGAACAGCCACCAGGGCAACTGTGGCTACTGAGACACAAGCTCAGCGGCGGGTGATCAAAACCACCAGACACGCTAGGCTGGGACGAGGGTGAGTCTCAAGCCGTGACAGCCAGGTGAGCAGAAGTAGCGCACCGAAGATTCCGGAACACACAGGCTCGGCGCGCGCTCCCGCCAGGCTGGCTGAGAGGCCACATCGCGCATGCTCCTGGACCGCCTAGCCGTCCAGCCCTGAGGAGGAAGAGCTCCGCAGGCTTGGGGTGCGTGGGGTGTAGACGTCGCGAGCGGTGCGGGGCGGTTGGTGACAGCTCAGAGTCCGTGGTGAACTGCGCGTCCTGACTTCTCCCCCCAGGCATAGCAGAAGGGCACCGACCATCCAGGTGAATGTCTTAATGACCCATAAAATGTCCTTACGCTTCCCTGTAGGACACTCCAATATTTCGTCTGGTTGCAGCCCTACTCTGTGGAAGGAACCCGCGGAGTCCCCAGACTACCAGGTCCAGACCCGCATGGGCCCCTGAGACTTGTAGTCCCCAAGATCTGGCTCATCCATTAGTCATCACTTTTGGGAATTGATAAGGCTGAGAACCATTCCATCATACCGCATTCGAGAGCAGTGCCTGATTTGTTTCAAATCCAGGTTCGTATTATTTATTGAGTCCCTACTGTGTGCTGGATACTTGCTAGGATTGGTGGAGGGCAGATGAGTTCAGTGCCCAGCTCTCGTCCTCACTTTAGAGCAGGCAGAAAGTGAGCTTGCAGGGTAGGCTGTAATGAACAAAAAATACGTTATTATTAGTGCTAGTGGAGATCACAAAAGGACCAGAGTCAGAAAAAAAAAAAAAAAATCCCGGAAGGTGTGACCTTTGAATGAGGCTTTGAAACGTGGAATGCCCTAGATTAAGGGAAAGGTGGAAAAATCAAACAGTGGAAATGCCAGGAAATATAAAGAAGAGTTTGGTCTGAGTATAGCTGAAGGTTTATTTTGGAGAATGTTGAGCAGGGCTTAAAGTGGGGAAGTGGACAGAAGCTTTCTTGGCCTCACTTACAGAAAGGTGCTCCATTTTGAGTTTCTCTCCAGCAGGGACTGTGAGTACAGGCACCAAGATATATGTTCAGGTTTAAATAAAATGCAGCATCACAGGACTTACTTGTGTCCGGTTTCTAGACCTCATGGTTCTCAGTGCTATATGGATTAATACATTTTTATCAATCCTGTGATGAACTTTGTGGGTAGTGAAATTATATTGCATTGTGTGTTGGATATAATCTTTGAAAATATACTACAGTTTTTATAATTTGTTTTGTCACCTTTTCAGTTTTATATATATTATAATACCAGAAGTTTCAAGGGAATTAGACCCAATCTTTCTTGACCTACAGAAACAGGTTGTGATGTGAAATTTTCAGGCTTAGTTCTGAGAACAATGGATGATTTAATTTTGATGCCTTTCAAACACATGTACAGATTGATGGATCAGAAAAATCCTTTGTCAAGACTTGGTTCCTAGGTTTTCTTTTAGAAAATAAGATCACAGTTAACTAAAAGACACTAATTTTCAAACTTAGGTAATGGAAGACATGGAATTCATGCTAGTTTTTGTGAAACACTGTGAAATAATGCTGTCTCACACTTAATTGTAGAATTTTTTGGTTAAGTTCCACCTTTTCCATATGCCAGTACCAGTAAAGATTAAATATTATAGATAATCAATAACTAAATAGTATTAAAGGCAATAGTGTGTTTCTTTGTTTAGTTTTTAGTTAAATTTAAAAATTTACATAGCATAAGTTTATCTTATGCATCAAAATAGTTGTTTTCTCTCAGTACTTATATCATTCTTAAAGATATTTCTTATTTATTTAGAAAGTGGAAATGAGAGAACCATCATGAGAAAGATTTCAAAGAGAAAAGAAGATATTTTTAGAAAGGTATTAATGGAGTATTAATGGAGTTTATAAGGATTTTGATTATACAAAATAGCTCAATTATAAATGTAAGATAATCTTGGAAAAAACGGTATATTTGATTTTATATACAAATCATATGGTTCGTATGTTAAAAAATAATATGAAAATTTAAGGGTGATATACTGTTTGATCTGTCAATTATGTAATTAAGAGTATTAGAGGGGAATTATTTATATATTTACTTATTTATTTGTTCCCTTATTTAAATGTTTATTTATCTGTTCTCTCAGCCAGCCAGCAGTCAATTCCCTACTTTGCTAAAAAAAAAAAAAAATGTTTTTCTTTGTTTTTTAATCAGCAAGTGAAACATTTTTAGGACTGGCATCTACATGTCACCTACAGTAATTCCAATTAAGATTCATATTTTATTCCTGTCTTCTAAATGGGGATGGGCAGTTATGCAAAATATATTCAGCATGTTGGGTGATATTATTAGGAATTAAAGGAGACCTCTATCACTCACTTGGTGGCATTGATGTTCCATCACACCTTCAAGGTTTGCTGTCCCCTTGGTCAAGAATTTAAGTATTTTCAATTTTGTTGAGGAAAATGCTAAAGGTTTAATAAGAACAGAACATCTTAATTCATATTGACCTTATTTAGCCATTCTTAACTGTGGTTCAGAAACCACTGGTGGATTTTGGAGTTCTTTCAGAAAATGTATAGACTAAGCTTGTAACTATGGTCATGTCAATACCGTGCTTTGGCTTTTGACGCGAATCCATGTTTTTACTGTGATTATAAATCTAATGTGTGTCTGCTTGCTTCTCCCACTCCAGCTGCACACTAGTTTGATTAGCATGTACAGTTGTTGTTTAAAGAGTCTTTTGCTATTCTATTTTTTTAACTTAAAATGAAAACCAAACTTATCCTTATTGTGCTGAAAAAGAGTTTAACATTGCTAGGATGGTTTCATTTTGGAATATTGAAGTTTAAAAAGTGGTGAAGGAACTAAATGCTGATTTTAACATGTTGAGTTTTTGATGATGGTAGGATATTCAATTAGAAATACTACTAGGCAACTAGAAATATGGTATTCAGGAGAGCAATCAAGGTTAGAGACACATTTAGGAAGTCATGGGAATATATACATTCTGCAAAGCCTTTGAATGTACCCTACATTTAAACTATTAAGAGAAGTGTGACCAATGAAGGATACAAGGAGTTAGTGACCAGAGAGGTAAATGATAGAGGACAAGGATCTGGAAAGCTTTTAGAAAGTTATCACATGCTACAGAGTACTCAAGTAATAGCTAACATTGATATGGTGTTGAGTTTCAAAGTATTTTTATTTGTTTGATCTCATTTGATCTTCCTAAAAGATACATAAAGTAGGCAATATATGAACACTAAGAACTAACTACTGGATTTTATCATTTAAATGTCCTTTTAAATATTACAGAGAGCAATTTCTTATTTAAAAATCTCCTATGTGTAAAGAGCTCATGGCTGCATGCTAAATCACTTCAGTCGTGTCCACCTATTTGCAACACTATGGACCATAACCCGCCAGGTTTCTCTCTCCATCGAATTCTCCAGGCAAGAATACTGGAGTGGGTTGCCGTGCCCTTCTCCAGAGGATCTTCCCAACTCAGGGACTGAACCTGTATCTGTTCCTTCTGCATTGGCAGATGGAGTCTTTATCATTAGCGCCACTTGGGAAGCCATAAAGAGATCATACCAACTGATAAAAGAGTGAAATTTAAGAACATGGGCAAAAGATATGAATTGTCATTTTAAAGGAGGTAACTTTCAAAGGGCTGCTGCTGCTAAGTCACTTTAGTCGTATCCGACTCTGTGCGACCCCGTAGACAGCAGCCCACCAGGGTCCTCTGTCCCTGGGATTCTCCAGGCAAGAATACTGGAGTGGGTTGCCATTTCCTTCTGCATTCGAAGGGCTGATGAACTTATGAAAAGATATTAAATGCCGGAACAAAAAGATGCAAGGTAACCCTACCGCTCTTTTCTTGCAGATGTCAGAAGACGCAGATAACGTTGCAGTAGAAGAAAATGTAGACGAGCGTATCCCAAAAGGTTCTCAATAAGTATACCACAGCTCTGATGCTGCTGGGCTTTATTTATTTTAATATAAATGACTAATCCTACCCCACAGTTTCATTTGGGAACACAGTTCCTTAAAAGATGAGTTCAAACAGAAGCTAAACTTCCTATATAATATTTAATACAAGTGGGCATAAAGAAATAATGGTAAAGTCAGTGCATGTAATAAAATTAAATTTTGTTTCCTCTCTTTTTCTGTGCAAACATGGAAAATCTCCTCATGATTCAGGCTGTGTTCGACCATAAAGATACAGAGATCTAGAACATGCTTTAGTAAACTTCAGATCTCAGGAAGAAAGATAAATAAACAATGGTTTATCCCTGTTTCATTCATCCAGCACATATTTATTAAACACCTACTATATGCCATCTGTCATTCTAAGTTCTGGGAATAGAGTATAAACAAACCAACTAATAATTTTTAAATTATATCACAGAACACTACAGTTAAAAATGAAGATGTTTGGGGACTTTCCTGGTGGTCCAGTGGTTAATACTGCACTTCCAACTACAGAGTGCATGGGTTTGATCCCCAGTGGGGGAACTAAGGTCCCACATGCCTTATGGCCAAAAAGTTAAAAGAAAAAGAAGATTCGCATAACCTATACTGATTTAGTTTTATGCTCACCGTCTATTTCCACCATTTTTTATTTATCATTAAGTACTCAAAGGCAGGGAAAAGAAAAAGAAAAATACAAGGCAAAATGACCATTAGGTCCTTCATTTTCTATACCTAGGACTGCATGACTCCTGTCCTCAGTCCATATGGTAGATCATCTGATGGATGAATCAAAAATAATATGTGGCTTAGAGTGCACTCGACAGCTGGAGCAGTCTTTATACTCAACAGGATTGTTTCATTTCTTGTAGGAGCTGGCAGGAATTGGGGTCAGCTGTATTACACTGAATTTTCAGAACTGACATAAGTGGTTAAAAATGAGTGCTTGAAGACTTACCTTTCTTTTTTTCAGATTCCTTCCTCTTCAGTTTAATCACATTGAAGTATTGATATTTATATATTTTATAGACTATAGAGCAGCTTATATAGAATGGCTTTGATATTTATATATTTTGTAGACTGTCTACAGTTTATATATAGAATATTACTGTTTTCATGGATTTCTTTTTCCTAAAAGGTAAAAAAGGTTTCTCAACAATTTTTTTTTTTAAGCCTGACTGCAAAATTCAGTCCTGATCATGCATGACTATTCCAGATGAAAAGGAGGAAGGTTCTAAGCTCTGTTTCCTAGATTCTGAACTCTCATGGGGCAGTGATTTGGTCTTCATAATTGTCATGATCCAAAGAAATGCATGTTAGCTAGCTATTTAATAAGGACTCTATTGCTGTTTCGTTATACTTTAAGAAAGTGTCATGAGCTCTGTATTCTGTTGGCTTCCTGACAGATTTGAATGTAGAAGAAAATCAAAACATAATAGAAACTCTGAGAGGCAAAGTAAGAGAAAAGCTAAAAAATGCCAAGGTAATGCTAATTTTTTTTTCTTTCTCATTTTCAAATTTACTGTTTAAATGTAGCATGTATCATGGTGAACTTTTCTTTGTCAGAAAAGAGCTAAAATTCAGTTTTAACATAACTCCTGAAATCCAAAAAGCTTTAGATTCTTTTCCTTGCTTTTTTTCCCTTCAAACCTAAAGCCAAGAAAAATTAAATGATTTGCTTGTGGTCACTATATATGACATCTCAGGAGAGAACATGTATATACTTTTTTAAAAAAGAAAAACATTGAGAAGTCTTTGTTTTTATCCATTTTGGGCCGAAGACTTATGAGCATGATTAAATCTATATCTGTAGAAATTAAGTTTTCCATACTCTTCATTTGCATTGTGTTTGCATTGTGTTTCAGATTAATCAAGGTGAAAAATCATCAACTCAACTGCTCATTGATAATAAGATATATCAGTGGTCTAAGGTGAATAACTCTTTTTTAACCTTACAGCTTTATTGAGATGTACTTTACAGAGCAAAAATTCACCCATTTTAAGTGTACGATTCAGTGAATTTTAGTAAACTTACAGAATTATGCAGTCAACACTATAATCCAATTTTAGACCATTTTGGTCACTCTTGTGCTAGTTTTCAGTCACTCTATTTCTACTTGACATTATTTTGCATCCTAAAAAATTATAATACAATATTTTAGGTGATCCCTGACTTACAGATTTTGTTCTAAAATCCAATGTGTAATCATATATTTGAAACTTGAAATGAAAAAAACAACTCAAATTTTAAAAGAACTGTGTTATTTAGAGTAAAGGCAAAGCAGCTTTAACAAAAAGATTCAAACTAAAATGTCTTCTTTATATTCCTCTTTAATATAATAGATAAGTAGTCCAGGCTGCTAGGTGGAGAAGGGCATGGCAATCCACTCTAGTATTCTTACCTGGAGAATCCCATGGACAGAGGATCCTGGCAGGCTACAGTCCTTAGGGTCACAAAGAGTCGTACTGAAGCAACTTGTATGCACACACGCGAGGCTGCTAGGAGAGTTCTGCCTCTTCAACACTTGGTTTCCATCCTTGAGTCCAGTGGCAAAACTCCAGGGTTTTCATTTGCTGGCCAAAGGCAAGGCAAAAGGAAGAGAGCCATAGGATTGCAGATTGATCTCTTGCAGGACAAGACCTGCAAATTGCACACCAGATTTCCACTAAAAGAACATGGGTGCATTGTCTAGCTATCTAGTTAAAAGATTCTGTTATTAGAGATAGGAAAAGAGACAGTCATTAACAACTAGTCATTTTTGCCATAAGCAATGAGAGTATTAAACCCTACAAACTTTAAAATGCAATGATCGTTTCTTGGGTTTTTACGAAGTTCATCTTTGTCCTCTTTGTAGGGTCCTTCTTGGATTCTTAGTACAAATTATTTTAATTAAAGTAAAAATAGACTAAGGAAAAGATGTTTGTATATATGTTATTCATTCAACAAATGAATAAAAGTGTGCCTGGATTGGATGTAATTTAACTATGAATAGTTTAAAAAAAAAGGAAATTTGTCAACATCACTTCATTGAATGTCAAGAAAAGAGGTGAAAAGGAAGAGAAATTGGCTTCTAAGAATTTCCATTACAAACTACTAAATTGGCATAGCTGCTCAGGAAGTTGAGGATTTTAGCAAATGATTTTGCAAAGAGCAGAGACAAAGGGAAGTAAAAGTATATCCTGAAAATTTATATATAAGTATTGTTGAAAGTTAATGAGTCAGCTAAGTTGTAGATACAAATATATAGGATAAGATTTTATATTTTGCATATTTTAAAATTCTTTGGCTCCTAGGAACTAGCAGTTTGATTGATTGATTGATTGATTGATTCTTCTCCCAAATCTCTCTAAAAACAATCCATTAAATGTACGTGAGAAAGAAGTGATAGGTGATTTACATTTAAAAGATTCCTTTATGGTATTGAAAAGTAAGAGTCTATTTATATTCATGTCAACACTGAATACTGGCTAACTGTTGCTTAACCCACAGGCTGAAGTTCCACTGGATGAAGGTCTTTCATTTTTCATTCTGAGTGGTGAAGAAGACTCAGCTATAGGCCAATCTGCAGAGCAGGTTGGATTTGTTCCTCCTGAAAATATAGGCAGATTTAGTAGGAAGGGTTAAAAAGCTGGGATTTAAGATGAGAGCTTGATGTGACTCAGCTGTCAGGGCAGATCTCAGCTCTGAAGCCAGGTTTAAAGCCCTACCAGGGGTGCAGTACAGGTAGCTTGGTAATGGGAGCTCTGGAAGGTACAAAGAGCCCCTCTTTGTGGTTGAAATCTTCAATCCCCTATGTGAAGATACCTCAAATCTTGCTCGAGGTGTCAGTGTCATATCTTGTTTGACTTATGAAAAAAAAAGCCACAAAAATATCTGATTTTAAAATCTTTTTTGATTTCATGACAGAAACATATACAGAAAATATGATGATGCGATGACGCGATATGAACCTAGATGATACTTAACCATGTTACTCAATTTTGTCAAATTGATCAAAGCCATGTACAGTTATCTATTCAAAGGAATTCTATGATTAATTCTTTTTATTTAATTATTTGTCCCTAAATGTATGTTTTCAAAAATTAAGGGATTTTTATTTACATGACTCACATACTCTGTCTCCTTCTTTCTTTCAATATATGTAGATTTTAAGTTAAACAACTATAGTCATCTAAAATGGTGATTTTTTTGTGTGTGTGAAGAGACATATAAAATTTCTGATATGATATAAAAGTGTACGTTTTTACATTTAGTAATATGTCTACTTCAATATCTCCATTGTTTGAAACTTTTATATATCATATTTCAGAAATAATTGATCATCTGTCACAGACTTCTACTTGTATTGTTACTTTTCTTTCTTTTTTTCTTAAAGAGCATCCAGAAAAGAACATGACTGCTCCACATTACCTTAGGTAGTACTGCTTTCTGAATGGTGAAAAAAATGGGGCTGAAGACCACATGGCTTGATGTCCCTAGACTTTGCCCTGTACTGTAAATTCTCAACAATTGGACTATCATAGACCAATATCTTAGAACATTTTTCCATAGGAGAGGAGAGACTTGAATTGTAGTTCTTTTTCAGTAGTATTTTGTTGAGAATTGCAATGAAGGGCTATACGAAAATCATAGTTTATGATATTAAGCCTTAAGTGAGTTCTTCAGTGTTCAATGAAAGTTCATTGTAACGTGGTTTCAGCTTGAACTTGAACTAGGTGGCATAGATCAGAAAGACTTCATGGCAGGATTTTAGTACATTTTATTTATCTGCACATTAATCATTGGGGACAACCATGTATACTTATGTTTCTTTTGGGATTCAACAGAAATCAGTAAATGGTAGTTACCACAAACATTTTTCACTTGGTGATGATTTACAGAACTTTGCTGAGGGCCAAGATGAACATTTTGTGGAAGAAGTCATTTTCCCAGATTTACTTGAAGTAAAGGCTGCTGATTATAAAGATGACCAAGAACAAATAAAAAAACAACAGGCAAATATTTTTGTTCCAAGTAGTTCTCCAGGTAAAGGAGATTTTTTTCATGATATTTTTTTCATGATAAAAGTATTCAAGTCATTAATGAATGATAGTGTAGGATAATAGCTTCTTTGTATGGTGGGTAGATAAAAAGTAATGATCTGAAATTATAGAAAGCTATCTGTATTTATTCTTTGTGCATTATCTGAGGTTAAGGGAATTGGTTAAGAGAGCTCATTTGTTGTCGTGTGTGTGTCTGTGTGTCTGTGTCTGTGTATTTGACTTTCTGGTAGACTTTCAGTTAGTTCAGTCTCTCAGTCGTGTCCAACTTTGCAACTCCATGGACTGCAGCAGGCCAGGCCTCCCTATCCATCACCTACTCCTGGAGTTTACTCAAACTCATGTCCATTGAGTCCACGATGCCATCCAACCATCTCATCCTCTGTCGTCCCCTTCTCCTACCCCTCCAATCTTTCCCAGCATCAGGGTCTTTTCAAATGAGTCAGCTCTTTGCATCAGGTGGCCAAAGTATTGGAGTTTCAGCTTTAACATCAGTTCTTCCGATGGACACTCAGACTGATCTCCTTTAGGATGGACTGGTTGGACCTCATTGCAGTCCAAGGGACTCTCGAGTCTTCTCCAACACCACAGTTCAAAAGCATCAATTCTTCGGTGCTCAGATTTCTTCACAGTCCAACTCTCACATCCATATATGACTACTGGAAAAACTATAGCCTCGACTACGTGGACCTTTGTTGGCAAAGTAATGATTCTGCTTTTTAATATGCTGCCTAGGTTGGTCATAACTTTCCTTAAAAGAGGAAGCGTCTTTTAATTTCATGGCTGCAGTCACCATCTGCAGTGATTGTGGAGCCCCCAAAAATAAAGTCTGACACTGTTTCCACTGTTTTCCCATCTATCTCCCATGAAGTGATGGGACCAGATGCCATGATTTTAGTTTTCTGAATGTTGAGCTTTAAGCCAACTTTTTCACTCTCCTGTTTCACTTTCATGAAGAGGCTCTTAATTCTTCACTTTCTGCCATAAGGGTGGTGTTATCTGCATATCTGAAGTTATTGATATTTTTCCTGGAAATCTTGATTCCAGCTTGTGCTTCTTCCAGTCCAGCATTTCTCATGATGTACTCTGCATAGAAGTTAAATAAGCAGGGTGACAATATACAGCCTTGACGTACTCCTTTTCCTATTTGGAACCAGTCTGTTGTTCCATGTCCAGTTCTAACTGTTGCTTCCTGACCTGCATACAGGTTTCTCAGGAGGCAGGTCAGGTGGTCTGGTATCCCCATCTCTTCCAGAATTTTCCACAGTTTCTTGTGATCCACACAGTCAAAGGCTTTGGCATAGTCAATAAAGCAGAAATAGACGTTTTTCTGGAACTCTCTTGCTTTTTCCATGATCCAGCGGATGTTGGCAATTTGATCGCTGGTTCCTCTGCCTTTTCTAAAACCAGCTTGAACATCAGGAAGTTCACGGTTCACGTAGTGCTGAAGCCTGGCTTGGAGAATTTTGAGTGTTATTTTACTAGCATTTGAGATGAGTGCAATTGTGCGGTAGTTTGAGCATTGTTTGGCATTGCCTTTCTTTGGGATTGGAATGAAACCTGACCTTTTCCAGTCCTGTGGCCACTGCTGAGTTTTCCAAATTTGCTGGCATATTGAGTGCAGCATCATCTTCCAGGATTTGAAATAGCTCAACTGGAATTCCATCACCTCCACTAGCTTTGTTCATAGTGATGCTTCCTAAGGCTCACTTGACTTCACATTCCAGGATGTCTGGCTCTAGGTGAGTGATCACACCATCATGATTATCTGGGTCATGAAGATCTTTTTTGTACAGTTCTTCTGTGTATTCTTGCCACCTCTTCTTAATATTTTCTGCTTCTGTTAGGTCCATACCATTTCTGTCCTTTATTGAGCCCATCTTTGCATGAAATATTCCCTTGATATCTCTAATTTTCTTGACGAGATCCATAGTCTTTCCCATTCTATTGTTTTCCTCTATTTCTTTGGATTGATTGCTGAGGAAGCCTTTCTTATCTCTCCTTGCTATTCTTTGGAACTCTGCATTCAGATGGGTATATCTTTCCTTTTCTCCTTTGCTTTTTGCTTTTCTTCTTTCTACAGCTATTTGTAAGGCTTCCTTAGACAGCCATTTTGCTTTTTTTGCATTTCTTTTCCATGGGGATGGTCTTGATCCCTGTCTCCTGTACAATGTCACAAACCTCCATCCATAGTTCTTCAGGCACTCTATCTGATCTAGTCTCTTAAATCTATTTCTCACTTCCACTGTATAATCATACGGGATTTGATTTAGGTCATACCTAATGGTCTAGTGGTTTTCCTCACTGTCTTCAATTTCAGTCTGAATTTGGCAATGAATCTGAGCCATGGGCAGCTCCCTGTCTTGTTTTTGCTGACTCTATAGAGCTTCTCCATCTTTGGCTGCAAAGAATATAATCATTCTGATTTCGGTGTTGACCATCTGGTGATGTCCAAGTGTAGAGTCTTCTCTTGTGTTGTCGGAAGAGGGTGTTTCCTATGACCAGTGCGTTCTCTTCGCAAAACTCTATTAGCTTTTGCCCTGCTTCATTCTATATTCCAAGGCCAAATTTACCTGTTACTCCAGGTGTTTCTTAACTTCCTGCTTTTGCATTCCAGTCTCCTATAATGAAAAGGACATCTTTTTTGGGTTTTAGTTCTAAAAAGTCTTGTAGATCTTCCTAGAACTGTTCAACTTCAGCTTCTTCAGCGTTACTGGTTGGGGCATAGACTTGGATTACTGTGATATTGAATGGTTTGCCTTGGAAACAAACAGAGATCATTGTTTTCGTTTTTGAGATTGCATCCAAGCACTGCATTTTGGACTCTTGTTGACCATGATGGCTACTCCATTTCTTCTAAGGGATTCCTGCCCACAGTAGTAGATAGAATGGTAGACTTTAGTGATAGAGTATTTGATAGTCCTCTTTTGCTTCTTGTTTGGTTAATCCCAGTTTACTGTTTTGGACTTGAAAGTAACATCTAGGTTTTGTTATTAAGTGATCAACCAGCTTAAACTGCCAGAAGATATGATGCCACGCATTTTAGAAGAAGAAGGATTCTATATTCAGAAAAAGCCAGAAATATATAAAAAGACCTGCAACAAAATGGAAAATCGTCTGCTTAAACTAGAAGAGGCAAGTTCACTACCTGATAAGCTAAATCACTCACTTGCAGTATGTGACATTTGTTTTTAGTGTAATATTTAATTACTCTATTCTTAAATATTTTTAATAGGGAAAGTGTTGGTTTGAAGAAAGTGGAGAAATAATGTCATTACCTTCACCTATTAGACGGTCATGGAATTTCAGACTAAACATAAGCAAGGAACCTTTAAATCCAGCACTGAAGACCATGTATAGAAAGGTAACCAACAGTTAATTTGTGATTATGTTTAGAATTCTTGTAACATAAATTATAACTTGTATATTTACTTGTATACTTATTTTGTTAATTCACCTTTTGAGGATATTAGTAAGTCTAGTAAAGGCAAAACTATGATGAAGTATTAAATAGCCATTAAAATTATGTTTTCAAGGAATATTTAATGATGGGGGGAGAGCTCAGAATATGAAGTTTAAAAAAAAGGCAGAACATGAAATTTCATATGATCCTATCTTTATAAAAATAGATAATGAGTGAATGAATTTATCAATGAATAAGTACAGACATATGTGTGTATATAGATTAAAAGTCTGGGAAATATATCAGAGTTAATAATTATCTCTGGATAGTAGGACATAGGCTTATTTTTATTTTTTTTCTTATACTCTCTTCTAGATTTCAGAAATGAATATATATTGTACTTATAATCAAAGGAACAAATTTTATATGTATTTCGGAGCACCTTATGAAAATTAGCAGTTCATTAACCTAATGAAAAGAAATATTTAGACAGCAATAGTTATATTAAAAATCTGGCATAAAAAAATTTAAATAAGAATTATGTAAAAAAACTTAATTGCTCAATCACTTGCCTTTGTTGTTGTTCAGTCACATAATCGTATGACTCTTTGCAACCCCACGGACTGCAGCACACCAGGCTTCCCTGCTTTTAATTATCACCCAGAGTTCACTAAAACTCATGTCCATTGAGTCGGTGATGCCATCCAACCATCTCATCTTCTGTTGTCCCTCTTCTCCTGCTTTCAGTCTTTCCCAGCATCAGAACTTTATCCAATGAGTTGGCTTTTCACATCAGGTGGCCAAAGTGTTGGAACTTCAGCTTCAGCATCAGTCCTTCAGTGAATATTCTGAGTTAATTTCTTTTAATATTGACTGGTTTGATCTCCTTGCTGTTCAAGGCAATCTCAAGAGTCTTCTTCAATACCACAGTTCAGTTCAGTCGCTCAGTTGTGTCCGACTCTTTGCGACCCCATGAATCGCAGCACGCCAGGCCTCCCTGTCTATCACCAACTCCTGGAGTTCACTCAGACTTGTGTTCATCGAGTCAGTGATGCCATCCAGCCATCTCATCCTCTATCGTCCCCTTCTCCTCCTGCCCCCAATCCCTCCCAGCATCAGAGTCTTCTCCAATGAGTCAACTCTTCGCATGAGGTGGCCAAAGTACTGGAGTTTCAGCTTTAGCATCATTCCTTCCAAAGAAATCCCAGGGTTGATCTCCTTCAGAATGGACTGGTTGGATCTCTTTGCAGTCCAAGGGACTCTCAAGAGTCTTCTCCAACACCACAGTTCAAAAGCATCAATTCTTCAGCGTTCAGCCTTCTTCACAGTCCAACTCTCACATCCATACATGACTACTGGAAAAACCATAGCCTTGACTAGACAGATCTTAGCTGGCAAAGTAATGTCTCTGCTTTTGAATATGCTATCTAGGTTGCTCATAACTTTTCTTCCAAGGAGTAAGCGTCTTTTAATTTCATGGCTGCAGTCACCATCTGCAGTGATTTTGGAACCCAGAAAAATAAAGTCTGACACTGTTTCCACTGTTTCCCCATCTATTTCCCATGAAGTGATGGGACGGGATGCCGTGATCTTCATTTTCTGAATGTTGAGCTTTAGGCCAACTTTTTCACTCTCCTCTTTCACTTTCATCAAGAAGCTTTTTAGTTCCTCTTCACTTTCTGCCATAAGGGTGGTGTCATCTGCATATCTGAGGTTATTGATATTTCTCCTGGCAATCTTGATTCCAGCTTGTGCTTCTTCCAGTCCAGCGTTTCTCATGATGTGCTCTGCGTATAAGTTAAATAAGCAGGGTGACAGTATACAGCCTTGACATACTCCTTCCCCTATTTGGACCCAGTCTGTTGTTCCATGTCCAGTTCTCACTGTTGCTTCCTGACCTGCATACAGATTTCTCAAGAGGCAGGTCAGGTGGTCTGGTATTCCCATCTCTCTCAAAATCTTCCACAGTTTCTTGTGATCCACACAGTCAAAGGCTTTGGCATAGTTACTAAAGCAGAAATAGATGTTTTTCTGGAACTCTCTTGCTTTCCATGATCCAACGGATGTTGGCAATTTGATCTCTGGTTCCTCTGCCTTTTCTAAAACCAGCTTGAACATCAGGAAGTTCACGGTTTACGTACTGCTGAAGCCTGGCTTGGAGAATTTTGAGTATTACTTTACTAGCGTGTGAGATGAGTGCAATTGTGTGGTAGTTTGAGCATTCTTTGGCATTGCCTTTCTTTGGGATTGGAATGAAAACGGACCTTTTCCAGTTCTGTGACCACTGCTGAGTTTTCCAAATTTGCTGGCATATTGAGTGCAGCACTTTCACAGCATCATCTTTCAGGATTTGAAATAGCTCAAGTGGAATTCCATCACCTCCACTAGCTTTGTTCAAAAGCATCAATTCTTCAGTGCTCAGCTTTCTTTACAGTCCAACTCACATCCATACATGACTACTGGAAAAACCATAGCTTTGACTAGACAGACCTTTGTTGGGAAAGTAATGTCTCTGCTTTTTAATATGCTGTCTAGGTTGGTCATAGTTTTCTTCCAAGGAGCAAGCATCTTTTAATTTCATGGCTGCAGTCACCATCTGCAGTGATTTTGGAGCCTCAGGAAATAAAGACTGTCACTGTTTCCATTGTTTCCCCATCTATTTCCCATGAAGTGATGGGACCAGGTGCCATGATCTTACTTTTCCTCTTCTAGTAATTATATGCCTTTTGTAGTCAATGTTTTTTCTTAAAAGATGCCTTTCTGTATCTCTTTCTTTTTAAAAAAAATTAATTATTTTAGTTGGAGGCTAATTACTTTACAATATTGTAGTGGTTTTTGCCATACATTGACATGAATCAGCCATGGGTATACATGTGTTCCCCATCCTGAACCCTGCTCCCACCTCCCTCCCCATCCCATCCCTCATATTCCAGTAGCTGCAACATTTTAACAGCAAGAGTATTTCATTCCTTATAATGCTGATACTTCTCAGCTTACACAGAAAATAAGGTTTCTCCCTAAACTGAAGAGATTTATACTTTCGGAGGTCTCCTTATCTTTCTTTAACATGTGAGAATCTTCTTTCTACATAATATATGCTCTCTTTTCTTCTCCATAGTCTCTGTTTATTTCTCAGAGAATCTAGAAAAGTTTTTTTTAATTCCTCATATAATATGTTTTTAATATCTTTATACCACTTATAAATTTATTTCAGGATTTTCTAAAAATACACCAAAACTTCTTGCTGCTAAGAAAATCTTTTACCATTTTACCATAAAAAAGTGCATTTAAGGTCTAATTAGTTGTCCTACTTTTAAAATTAAGACAAATACAAGATTTTTTTTTATCATGAATGAGTGTTGATGTTTTTACCAAAATTCCTTGCTGTTACCCATACTTTGAGTAGACAAAACCCGTAAGAGTTTTACCTTCTTTTTTAAAATTGGCTTGTTTTACTTTCTGATGAGTATCTGTTGGTTCTTTCAGGTTCTCTTAACATGATGGTCAGATGTTTCATTGCTTCTTTCGACTTTTATACAGTCACCAATACTATGCAGATCTTGCTGTTAGTGGTTTTTCTCCACCCACTTGTATTTTGGATTCAGTGGAGATGTTTTCAGATGCAGTTTTGTTTAAAATCTTGTCTCTGGATTTTTGGTCTTGCTATCTAGTTACTCTGCTTGTTTTGTATAGATATTTGGGAACATAGGCATATCTCTGAGATATTGCTGGTTCACTTCTAGACCACCACAGTAAAGCAAGTCAAATGAATTTTTTGGTTTTGAAAAATGTCAAAAGTGCATGTAAAAGTTATGTCTACATTAATCTGTAGTTTATTAACTATTCAATAGCATTATGCCTAAAAAACCCAGTGTACGTATCTGAATTAAAAAACACTTTATTGCTACAAATGCTATTAATAATTGTCATCGGAGCTTTCTGCTCTTTTTTTAACTTCATTCAAGCTAATTTCAGTGTTTCATGGACTCTTACAGTTGGAATAAATATAAAATGTCACTTCACCATGCATGTAAACTTGAGTATTAAAATTCATTCTGTAGCACCATCCTTAGCAGGTAATATTCTGCAATTGCTGCTGCTAAGTCGCTTCAGTCATGTCTGACTCTGTGCGACCCCAGAGACGGCGCCCATCAGGCTCCCCTGTCCCTGGGATTCTCCAGGCAAGAACACTGGAGTGGGTTGCCATTTCCTTCTCCAATGCATGAAAGTGAAAAGTGAAAGTGAAGTCGCTCAGTCGTGTCCGACCCTCAGAGACCGCATGGACTGCAGCCCACCAGGCTCCTCTGTCCATGGAATTTTCCAGGCAAGAGTACTGGAGTGGGGTGCCATTGCCTTCTCCATTCTGGAATTGGTGTCAGACAAATACCTCTGCCTGCCTTTCCCTTCTGTCTCCTACAGTTTTTATTATGCACAGCCAGCTATGGAGGCAAGGTTCATTTGGGGTTTCTCACTGGGAAATAAAAATCTCAATGCTGTAAGGGCCACTGAAGCAGAGATAATAGTTTGCGGTTTAAATCTAGCTCCAGATGATTATTAGATTATCACATTAACGAACTATTGACCCACCAATTCTAAACACCATTTTTTTTTTATCGTGATCCTTTAGGAAATTACTTGGGGGCTTGTAACTTGAAAGTTCAGCCTCTGTCAGCACATAGTAGTAAAGTAGATGACCATTTATAGTAAGGTGATTAAAATGCTCCAATATAAATATATGAAATCAAGGGCTATAATCAGTTTTAAGAAAGAAGGAGCAAACAATTGTTTTTTTTGCTTTTGTCTTTATTTTCTTAACAGTTAGCACGTTACTTTTATAAGGAGTTACTTGTAATTAAAAAAAATAGAATTGAATTAACATTGTGTGAATACTTTTCTTTAAAAGGCAGTGAAATCTGATTTAGAAAGCTCCATTAGGAACAAAATGGAAGGTCAAAGGGAAATGTACCAATTAGATCTCAATATAGTGGGTTTGCAATTCAGTCATCATCCTCTCTTCAATCAAGAACAAGTATTATGTGCTAGGCTGCTCCAACTTTATGAGTGTTTTCAGGACAGGCAGCAACAGAATTTACCACAGCTGCTTTATGAGAAGGTAAGCATGGTTTTCATTATGTTTACAGAGCTGAATCTTTAATATTGAAAGAAAAAAAAAAAACTTAGTACAGAGCAAGTTATGGTGGAATATTCCCTTAGCACTTCAACTATTTAACCAAATAAAAGAAAGCTTGATTTCAGTTTTTCTGAAAAGAAACTGTAGGAATTAACTGACCAGGGAGACAGACTCAAACATATCCTTCAGGGTGTTTAGCATTTATAAATAGTTTGCTAATCAATGGGTATTTCTTGATCCTATGACTCAAGAAGAATATTTGAAATGATTACTATTTAAAGAACCAAATGACTATTTCAAGTCTTGTAAGAAAGTATTTTTTGATAAAAATATTAATGATCCTGAACCTTCTACAGAGTTTAGTATGAGAATGATTTAGCCAACTAATCGTCTAATGACACGCATGCGTGTGCACACGTGCGTGTGTGTGTGTGTGTGTGTTTGTGTGTGTTGCACATGCACTCAGTCGTGTCCAACTCTTTGTGACCCCGTGGACTATAGCCTGCCAGGTTCCTCTGTCCATGGAATTCTTGCATGCATGCATGTTATGTAGCTTCAGCCGCGTCCGACTCTTTGCAGCCCTATGGACTGTGGCTCACCAGGCTCCTCAGTTCATGGGATTCTCCAGGCAAGACTATTGGAGTGGGTTACTTCAGGGGATCTTCCAGACTCCAGGATCAAACCTGCATATGTCTCCTGCTTGGCAGGCAGGTTCTTTATGGAAGCCCAATGACATCATAAAGGGTACATAAAATCTGAGGAGGAATCAAAGAAATATACCCACTGACTACTTTTATAGATATGTACCTCTCCTTTAGACTGTATGCTGAGTTTTTGGTACATGAATGTTTTGTTAACTAGTGTTCTCTCTGAAAAGATATTCTGATAGGTCTCATTCAGCTAATTAATACACTTAAATATTTAGTGAGGTATTTAGTTAAATAATCAAGCCTAGTAGAGTCACCAAGACATTTCAATACACTAGAAATGAATTATACCTTAATATATTTGCTTTTTAAAGTACAAGTGCAGAAACAATAAGACTTAATCCATTTGATTGAGTTTTCATGTAGCAAATGTGTGGGAGTACTTCCTAAATGAAGCCTATGAATTAATAAGGTCAGAATATTTCCTAAAACAAAAGTTGAATATTCTAACTTTTAGTTTAATATGACCATTGTTTTTTTGAATGAAAGAACCAACTCTGAAACTAAGATGTAGGCCATTGAAAATATGATTTGTCTATTTAATAGTTTTCCAGCACTGTTGTGTAATCTTTGAATCCTGATCTAGCAATAGCAATTTTGTTTCACTAGAATACTACCTGTTACTGTACATAAAAACTCATTTGTTTTTCATGTAGCATGGCTTTCTGTGTAAAATAATAATGAGGGATCATTATTTGCAAAGTTTTTATTATATTAATGATTCTTAGGAGCCAAAAGTAATTTCTTAGCTGTTTTTTACTTTTCTTCGCTTTATTTTAAATGTGCACATAAAAAGTGCACATTTAGTTGTTTAAAATGTGCACATAAAAATGTGCACATTTATTTATTTATTTTAAATAAATATGCACATAAACATTTTCTCCAGTTTCCTGGTAAATTGTAAAAAGAGAAATTTGATAGGGCATGTGTATGCCCTTCTAAAATGAAAGAGAACTGTAGGAGGAAGGGAAAAAGACCAAGAGTTGCAGGGTGTGACCACTGGTCTTCTGCCAAAATATTGATTTATAATTTTTGCATCCTTTTAGTCCCTTCGTGTGAAATATATGGCTCTGCTCGTTCTCAGTGTGTTCAAACCAAGTTCAAAGTAGTAGGAGACTCAGTGACATCCAAGGATTTCTTAAACTGCAAAATGTCCCGTTATGTGAATGTGAATTCCACTTAAAGAACATGGAGGAGTGTTGTAGACAGTATAAAAGAGTGGAACGGATCCTCAGTTTTGCAGAGTTCTGCTGTTGTGCCCTCTAGTTTACACAGGAGGGAAATTGCACAAGTAACACAGGAGTTCATTCCCGCTGTAAGAGATTCAGTGTAGAAGTTTCATACTGTGAAAGTCCCACTTCAATCTTCACCTCATGGTTTAAACTACAGCTTTAAAGATCTCTTTTCCATGTTTCTCTGTATATACATATTCTGTGATAGATTTTAAGATAAATTGGATCTTCTGGTATGTATTATTTGGCAACTTGGCTTTTTAAAATTACTTCTTTTTAAAAGTAATTTAATTACTTTAAAATTACTTGTAATTTAAGATTACAAGTCTTGGAGCTTGTCCCATATCATTATATATAGACTCATAATATACATGTGTTTTAATATGTTCAATCACTCCTCATTCTTGACACTTCTTATGGTCATGAATGACTTCATAAATTACTTCTTAGGTCATTTCCATCTTCTTATGATTACAAGTAATAAAGCAGTGAACATCCGTGTATCTATGTATTTGAGCGCATGTGTGAAAACTTCTGTAGGCTAGACTTGTAGAAGTGAAAGTTCTTGGTCAAGAGTAAGGGTGCATGAAGTTTAAATTTTTATCAGAGAGTAATAAATTGCCTTTCCAAGAAAGTTTTTCAGTTTGAATTTCCACTGATAGTACAGGAAGAGCTTACTTCCCAGAGTCCTAACCAATAGTTGATATTACTTGCCCAGTTTTCTGTATAGCTTTGTTCATCTTTATAAGAGTTTTCATATATATATATGTACAAATATATATACACATATAACTATTTACACATGTACATACACACACATTGCATGTACAAAATGTATATCTTTTGAATATGTTTTAAATATTTTTATCCCATTCTGTTACTTGCCTTTTGACTTCATTTTTCCTATCTCTTGGAAATATTTAAAATTTTATGAGGTCAGATCTGTCAGTTTTTTTCTTTGGGGACTTTAGGTTTTGTTGTTCATATATTAAATTTCCTAGATTTTTATCAGTTAGCATATCTTTGGTTACTTAGCATATCTTTGGTTACAATTCACAGAGAGCTCTCTCAGTTGCTTTGAACCGTAGGGAAAAGGTATGACTTTACGTATCACAAGTTCTAAGTTAGGGCAGTTCTGTAGTTGGTTAATTTGATGGCTCAACAATATGAACAACCCTGACTTCTCTAAGGACAAGTATCTCCTCATTGGTTTTTTTCCTAGAATAAAATTTGTATGTTCTTATAGAGTTAATCTTCCATATGAACATTAGAATTAGCTTGTCAGCTTCTATTTTAAAGATTCCCCTACCATTTTTACTGCAGCTGCTTTGAAAATGAAAGTGTTAGTCTCTCAGTCACGTCCGACTCTTTGCAATCCCATGGACTGTAGCCCACCAGACTTCTCTGTCCGTAGAACTCTCCAGGCAAGAATAGTGGAGTACGTAGCCATTCCCCTCTCCAGGAGATCTTCTGACCCAGGGACCGAACCTGGGTCTCTTGCATTGCAGGCAGCTTCTTTACCATCTGAACCACTGGCTATTATATCGTGAAAGAAATTTTATCTTTAAAAAATTGGGTTTCCTCATCCAGGCATTCAGCATGTCTTCACAGTTGTTGAGGTCTTCCCTTGTGTCTTGCAGTAGAAGTTTATATCCATTGACTCCAGTCTTGGAGTTCCCACAGACTGTCCCTAACTGTGATAGGCTTTTTCTGCCTATCCCTGTTGTAGAGAACAGTTTCCCTGGTTTTATTTCTTTGTCAATATTCTCTGTGAATAGTTCTCTTTGTTTTATAGTTTCTTCAGTACATTTTGTTGGTTTTATCTGATTTCTTTTCCTATGTTGCTATATATTTATTCTTTTATAGATGTAGATATAATTATAAAATACTTATATAGATATGGTTGTGATGATGGCAGTGGATATGGATAAAGACAGATAGATATCTTTTCTGTAACCATGGGATATTAGGTAGAAGATAAAATAGATTCCTGTGTTCAATCTTCTATCTTGATTGATTGACATTTCCTTATGTTAATTGATCAAATGACTACCTAGAAGTTGCATGGGATAAGGTTTGTTTCTTAGACAAATATTGAGGCTCTTTTTCAGTTCTGCCTGAAGGTACCTTTATGAAATATATTTTGGACAACAAGACAGTAATACAAAAAAAGTATACACTTGTGTTTCTGATGCACATACTTAGACCTACAGGTGAATTGGAGTGATAGTAACAGGTGGATGAAGTGTACCAAAAAAGCTCTTTCGTTTTAGCTTAAAGCACTGACAGATGCTACCAGATTAGCAAATGAAAATTTGGAAATAAGCCAGCTGACCAGAGAATCTTTGCAGGATTATTATTGGCAGATAAGGTAGGTTTTAGGACATTCTTGTATTCATCAAGCATTTATTAAGGAGCTTGTTTAAACAAAGTATTGTACTATGCTGTGGAAGATGTAAAATGAGAAACTAACAATATCCTTACTATTTAAAAAATTGAAATATAGCTGATTTGCAATTTTTTGTTAGTTTCAGGCATACAGCAGAGTGATTCAGTTGTAATTTTCTGATTATATTCCATTATAAGTTTTATCAAATATTTGCCATTATAAGATTTATCAAATATAACTCCCTGTGCTAAGCAGTAAGTCTTTGTTGCTTATCTATTTTATGGGTAATAGTTTGGGTTAATCCAACACTTCTAATTTGTTCCTCCTTCCCTCCTTTCCCCTTTGGTAACCTTAAGTTTCTTTTCTATGCCTCTGAGTTTGTTTCTGTTCTATATACAGATTCATTTGTATTATGTTTTAGATTCCACATATATGTGATGTTATATAGTATTTGTTTACTCTTTTGACTCGCTTCACTAAGTAAAATACTCTCTAGGTCCACGTATGTGTGCTTGCTAAGTCGCTTCAGTCGTGTCTGATTTTTTGCAACCCTGTGGACTGTAGCCACTAGGCTCCTCTGTTCATGGGATTCTCTAGGCAAGAATACTAGAGTGGGTTGTTATGCCCTTCTTCAAGGAAATCTTCCTGACCCAGGGATCAAACCCGCATTTCTTATTTCCTCCTGCACTGGCAGGCAGGTTCTTTACCACTAGCGCCACCTGGGAAGTCCCTGTAGGTCCGTATGTTGTTGCAAGTTATAATATTTCATTCTTTTTTATGGCTGAGTAATATTGCATATTTGTGTGTGTGAGGGGATATATACATCTTAAACCAATCATCTGTTGAACCCTTGGGGCTTGTTTCCATCTTCTGGCTGTTGTAGGTACTGCTGCTATGAACATTGGGTGCATATATCTTTTCCAATTAGAGATTTCCTGTTTCCTGGTATATACCCAGGAGTGAGACTGCTGAAGATTCCTAGTCTTTAGGCAGTTAAATAAATGGTTCCAACTTTTGGTAACATTTTTGGGTAAAAATATTTAATAGAAGTATCACATGAAAGTAGTTGTGGTTTTATTAATACGATCTATTTATTTAAAAAATATATGTTGATTAAAAACTATTACAAACTTACTGATACCTTTCAATTGACTTGAATCATGTTTATCTCAAGTGTTTGTATGTTTGAGAACTAGTCTGCATACACATATGTACAAGATATATTACCAATTTAATCTAAAAGCAATACTCAGTGAGTATGTAGAGTTAAGGACCCTTATTTTTAAAAATGGTCTACAATTTGGGAATCATTAGCTAATAGACTAGTTAGGAAGAGAAATTAGGAAAGTATAAAATAATTGGAAAAATAATTTAAAGACAATACATAATTATGTGCCTAGGCATCTCCAAAAGCAGGAAAACTCTCTGGGAGGTACTTATTGGGTAGAAAGTTAAACTTGCACAAAGATATGACAACTCTGAGTGATTTGATAGTTAAAGAATTTCTCTGACTCCCTGCCCATTGACCTAAAATGGCTCTACAAATTCTTAACCACTGGAGGCAAGTTAAATAATTGGGTTTCCTAGAATAGCCTGCTGCTGCTGCTGCTAAGTCGCTTCAGTCGTGTCCGACTCTGTGCGACCCCATAGACGGCAGCCCACCAGACTCCCCCATCCCTGGAATTCTCCAGGCAAGAACATTGGAGTGGGTTGCCATTTCCTTTTCCAATGCATGAAAGTGAAAAGTGAAAGTGAAGTTGCTCAGTCGTGTCCAAATCTTAGTGACCCCATGGACTGCAGCCTACCAGGCTCCTCTGTCCATGGGATTTTCCAGGCAAGAGTACTGGAGTGGGGTGCCACTGCCTTCTCCAAGAATAGCCTAGTTCAGTATAAACGTTGTTACTTGTTCAGTATAAACATTGTTACTTGAGGAAGTTGACATATGCCTTGTGCAAGTACTGGCATATAGTGAACTATCTCTGTAAATAGTAGTTGAATGAATGAATAGAAACCAGCAGTATATACAAAACAGTAAATTACTGTTGTTTATAAGCTGAAACTCCAGTACTTTGGCCACGTCATGCGAAGAGTTGACTCATTGGAAAAGACTCTGATGCTGGGAGGGATTAGGGGCAGGAGGAAAAGGGGACGACAGAGGATGAGATGGCTGGATGGTATCACCGACTCGATGGACGTGAGTCTGAGTGAACTCCGGGGGTTGGTGATGGACAGGGAGGCCTGGCGTGCTGCGATTCGTGGGGTTGCAAAGAGTCAGACACGCCTCAGCGGCTGAACTGAACTGAACTGATAAGATTAACTAAAACTTAAAGCCAAAAACACTTACTGACATCAAGAACACTGAGGAAGTAAGGAAAGACTAAGGAGCAAAAAGAGTGGTAAATATGTGGCTAAGTCTTAGTGAGCAGTCATGTAATGATGTTTTACAGGGCATAAAATTAGAGAGTTCACAAAATGGCTTAGACTTCCATAAAACTCCTAGAAGAGAGCATAGACAAAACATTCTCTGACATAAATTGTACCAATGTTTTCTTAGCTCTGTCTCCCAAGGCAAATAGAAATAAAAAACCAAAGTAAACAAATAGGCCCTAATCAAACTACAGACTTTTGTACAGCAAAGGAAACAGACAAAAACAAAACCAAAAAACCCCCGAAACACAATTTATGGAATGAGAGAAAGTATTTGCCAATGGTGTGACTGACAAGGGCTTAATCTCCAAAACATATAAATAGCCTGTACAATTCAATAACAAAAAACCAAACAACCCAATCAAAAAATGGGCAGAAGACCTAAATAGAAATTTCTCCAAAGAAAGTGTATAGATGGCCTGTAGGCCCATGAAAAATACTCAACATCACTAATTATTAGAGAAATGAAAATTGAAACTGCAATGAGGTACCACCTCATACCAGTCAAAGTAGCCATCATTAAAAAGTCTACAAGTAACAAACGGTGGGGAGAGTGCGGAAAAAGGGAATCCTCCTACCCTGTTGGTGGAAATGTATGTTGGTGTATCCACTATGGAAAACAGGATGGAGGTTCCTCAGAAAACTAAAAATAGAATTACCACATGATCCAGCAATCCCACTTCTAGGCGTATACCTGGGTAAAGCTATAATTCAAAAAGATGCATGCACCCCTCTGTTCATAGTAGAACTATTCACAGTAGCCGAAACATGGAAATAACCTATAATAAATGTCCATTGACAGATGCGTGGATAAGGAAGGATGTGGTCCATATATACAATGGAATACTACTCAGCCATTAAAAATGATGGCATTTGCAGTTTCATGGATGAAACTAGATTGTCATACTGAGTGAAGTAAGTCAGAAAGAGAAAAACAAATACCATATGATATCACTTCTATATGGAATCTAAAATGAACCTATCCACAAAACAAGCAAACTCACAGACGTAGTGATCAGACTTGTGGTTGCCAAGTGGGGAAGGAGAGGAAGGGGCTGGAAATTCGGGGTTGGTAGATGCAAACCATTGCATTTAGAATGGATAAACAATAAAGTCTTACTTCATAGTACAGGGAACTGAATACAATTTCTTGGGATAAACCATATTGGGAAAGAATATTTTAAAAAGAATGTATATATGTGTAAAACTGAGTTACTTTGCAGTACAGCAGAGGTTGGCACAATATTATAAATCAACTATACTTCAATTAAAAAACAGTTAAAATATAAAATTTTTAGAATGGAGTAAAGAATGGAGAAGGGTAAGAGTAATTAAAGATATTTGCGTTGGCGATTAAGACTTTAGTAAATCAAGGACTTAAATTTTAACTTATAACCTCTAAAGAAAGAGAATAAAAAGATATAGTTTCCAAATCAAGAGGAAAATGAGATAATAAAAATACTCAACCGACCCAAAAGAAGGCAAAAAAAAAGAGAGAGAAAACGGAACAGAGAAACATGAGACAAGGAGAAACCACAAAAGAAAATGGTGAAGTTAAACCTAAATATATCTAAATGGGTTAACCAATCCATTTTTTATATAGACTGGATTATATTACTTTGATACTCAAGTAGTATGCTCACTACCCCATCAGGTAAAGTACTTCTAAATTTGAAGCAGTAGTTCTGATTGTTAATCTGAAAAAAGTATGATAAATATACTACAGAATGTCAAGAAAACCTGAAAATACGTGGATTTTAGTAGAGTACTTTTGAATAGTGAAAAATCTTAAAGATGCATAAATCTCTAAATGGTATTTCATTCTCTATATGAAGATGTGAGTGAAATGAAAAAAAAAAAAAAATGAGGTGGGGAGCCCAGAAGAGTTAGTGCAATAAATTGTTTGAAGCCGTTTGTGATGACTTGTAGCTCTAATCCACTAACATGGTGGTTTTTTATTTTTTTCATTTTTATTGGAGTTTGGTTGCTTTACAATGTTGTGTTAGTTTCTACTGTACAGCAAAGTGAATCTCATATATATATATACGTATATATAGATATATATATATCTATATATATCTATATATATCTCCCCTCTCTTGGATTTCCTTCACTGCAGAGCACTGAGTAGATTTTCCTGTGCTATGCAGTAGTTTCTTGTTACCTATTTTATACACAGTATCAATAGTGTGTGTATGTCAATTCCAATATCCCAATTCATCCCACCCACCCTCCTTTCCCCTTTGGTATCCATATGTTTGTTCTTTACACCTGTATCTCTATTTCTGGTGTGTAAATAGATTGCCTATACCATTTTTTTTCAAATTCCATATATTAATATATGTGTTCCTGTGTGAGACTTGTTTTGTCTCTCAGTCCATCCATGTCTCTACAGATGACCCAATTTCACTCCTTTTGTGACAGTAATACTCCATTGTATATGTGTACCACGTCTGCTTTATCCATTCCTCTGTTGATAGATTTAGGCTGTTTCCATGTCCTGGCTATCGTAAATAGTACCGCAGTGAACATTGGGGTGCATGTGTCTTTTTGAATTCTAGTTTTCTCTGGGTATATGCCCAGTTCACTAGTGTATTTTTAATCTAACATTATTGTTGTAGTGATACAAAACAACTCTATGAGTTAGAAAAGGAAAAGGACTTTTCCCTACTACACAGTATATTACAGACTTGGAAACAGATAAAATCCCTTCGACAGCGACAAGGGTTTACAAGCACTTCAGTAAAGTTACAGTTTCAGAGGTGAGTGGCTGCTCTGTTTGTTCTTATAGGGCTCCTGAGGAGCTGCCCACTAATCACTGGGAATTAACGGAAACTGGGAAAAAATCCAGAAGTCAGTCAACTGCTTGATGTAGTCAACAAAGAATTTGTGTCTTGAATATATAAACAGTAGTTACGGTTTTAAGACAACTGTTTTCCAGAGCAACTGCACCATTTTCCATCCCCAACAGAGCATATAATATCAAAGAATCTCCTGTTTAAAGATTAAAATTTAAAGACTAAACTTTGTACTGAAAAGCGTAAACGCCTGCCATCTGAAAGTGTTCCAGATACCTGGGGTTTTGCTGGACTACTAATGGAAGAGGAATAATAGTAATCCCTACTTCTAGGGTTGCCGTGAGGATTAAGTGCGTTAATGTGTGTACAGTACTTAGAACATTGCCTGGCATGTACTTGTTAAGTACAGTGTTTGAGGTAGCTAGTAGTAATAGTAGTAGTTGCAGTAGTTGTTAGTGATGGTGGTGGTAATGGTTGGAGAAATAATAGTACAGTAGTAGTCGTCGTCAGTGGTGCTGGTGGCGGCGGCAGTCACTGTACTGGTGGTAATGTCATGAAATCCTTACTGTTTACGCATAAACCCCCAGGAGTATAACTGATTTACCACTTACTGTTGCTATAGTGTCTTGCCCTTACACATGCTCATGTTCACAGCTCAAGAAATATGAGAGGGACTTGCTTGGGCCACTTGGACTGCCACTTGCTTGGTGGTCCAGGGGTTAAGACTCCACGCTTAACCATGCAAGGGGTGTGAGTTCAATCCCTGGTTGAGGAACTAAGATCCTACATGCTACCTGTTGTGGCCAAAAATTTAAGTTAAAAAAAATGAGAGGAAGCATGGGTTATGCCCTTACATTTATATCTTCCATCCCCATTGGTTCCTTATTCTCATCAGAGAGGTTTCTTAATATCCTTAGAAAGGGTGTAAAAATACTAACAGTAAATTAACTGGGCTTCCCTGGTAGTATTTAATAAGTAGGGAGAAATCTGTGAAAACTGAGCACAAGCTTATGAAATTTTATATTTATATGCATATATATGTATGTGTATCATACTGATAAATTCCTTGGGATGTAAAGTTATTTAATGTAAGAAATTGGGATGTATGTGTGTAGTGTATTGGCAAGATCTCTAACAACTCAAATAATTCCATATTTCTGCTTTAAATCTATTTTTCATTAATTAGGTTAAAAATGAATAAATGTGATGAACAAAAACAAGAATTGTCAAAAATGTCTGGGACTGAGAAGAAAACTGAAGGAAAAGCATTTAAGAACAGGAAGGAACCGGAGGTATTCACACTGCAAAATAACATTCAACTCATCCTAGCTGGTTATAATATTTGTTTAATAGAATAGTGATAGAATAGGAAATCTTGATATTTATAATAGTTACCCAACAAATGACACATAAAAACTTTAATTTTAAGAATAATTGTCCTAAACAGTGAACTTACATTATAAATTATTTATTTTTCTGTTTCTAGAGCTTCTCATGTTTAGCTTCAGAATTTGAAGAAACGGATATTGAAATAGTAAATCCAATTACCATGATACCACAACTTTCTTTCACAGAAGAATTAACAAACTTATCTAGATGTTCACTGTAAGCATCTTCAAAATTATTTTAAGCATTTTCAGATTGTTTTTCTTCATTATATGTTATCTGGTTACTGTATTGTTTCTTTAATAATGTTAGATTTCCTGATTGCTGGGTTTAAAAAATAAATTTGCACTTTAAATTGCTACCATAGTTCTATGTATGATATTATCCTCATTTTAGAGATGGGTATTGAGCTTCTAGTTTATGACTGAGGTGGGACATAAACCAGTTTGGTGTGATGATTGGTTTTTATTTTGCTATGGTAGTAATTTTTGTTCAGGTGTAAATAGGTGGACTATAAAGCCACTGTGATTATATGGTCATCCTTGCTTGTTGAAGGATCTCCTGGCTTTCATAGAAAATGTTCTGATTAGAAAGGACCCTCTGGAAAATTTTTTTACTTGGACAATACAAGCTTCTTTCTTTCCCACTTGTGACTTCTTCCTTGACCTTTAAGGTTTTCTTTCTACTCCTAGGAAATCCATGCATAACAGATATCATGCTGATCCCCATTTCTCCCATCTCTAAGCCGTTGGATCTCATCTCCCTTAAAGAGGATGTAGCAACTTAGAGCCCTGAACTAGGTACTACTTTCCAACCTCTGTCCCATGAAACATTTGGTACCAGCTCATCTTTGAGTACTGTGAATATGCACCCATTTAGTGCAGTGTTGGAAGATACTGGGTGTCCAATAAATATTCATGCTCATTAAATGAATGAATAAGTGGTTAAACTTTTAAATGAACATAAAGAGTGGCAAACACAAAGGCAAAATGATCATTACCTTCTTTCTGACTAGAGAAGTAGAGCAGTGAAGCAATGTTTTATTTGTTCTGCACCTACTTCCAAGAAGGGGCCCAAGATAATTTCTTGTGTAAGATGCCCACAAAGTTCAGTTCAGTCGCTCAGTCGTGTCCAACTCTTTGTGACCCCATGAATCACAGCACGCCAGGCCACCCTGTCCATCACCAATTCCCGGAGTTCACTCGGACCCACGTCCATCGAGGGACCGTCTAAATAAGGATAAGAGGACAGCCATAAAATGGAAGTTGGAAATAAAGAGGAGAAAAAGAAGGAAGAAGATATTTGGGCTGGAAAGGCTAAGCTAAAACTTAGAGGAAGTCAAGGCAAAAGGAAATTAAATGCTTTATATCTTTTCACAGCTATTGCTGTCATGAGGCATTGCTGTCATTATCCACTGAAAATGTCCAGTTGAGTAAGAATTGAGTCTTTAGAAAAGAATAATATGCTTATGTCAAAGAGAGAGATAAAAGGAGTACATGGATTAAGGGAACATTAAAAAAGAGTTTACAGGTGCAAAAAGGCAAGATTTGGTGAAGATGAATATAATCCCGAATCAACAGATTCTCATAATCAGTAGATAAGCTCATTATTTAAACTACTTTCAGAGGGCAACGTAAGGGACATATTTTATGAAACTATTAATATTTCTTTAAAGGTAATTGGGAGGAAGGTAAAAAAAGACCACCAGGGAGATAGGAAGAATAAGTAATCTTTTGTCCCATACCCCTTTGAGAAGATTATAGAGAAGATGGGCAGCTATGCTGGATGATCAGGGTGGAGAACAGAAGGGAATTTTATGTTTCAGCCTATGGCTTATCTTCCAGCTAGTCTTTTACCTTCTGAAAATCAAGGTCAAATCTTAACTATCATTAGGTCAATTGACTTGTATCTGAGAAGATAGTCAGTAAGTGTTGGTTGAGAGAATGAATGAATGGATGCCTTAGAAGTTCATATTATTGAATGGATCCATTTTTTCCCCAACAAGTGTTGTCATAGTAGCCCCAAGAAGTTAACCTTTCTGGCTGGCCTCTGATCTTTGGGTTCAGAGAAACAATGTCCTAGAGAAAAAGAATATATAACCTAAAGCCTAAAGAGATTCACAAAGATCTTTAAGAGGACACAGCAAGGCTGTTGTCTTAGAGTCACCTGCTTGAGGTTATTGAGAACATAATGTGTGTGTGTGTGTGTGTGTTTTAAAAGTTTGAAAATATTTTTGAATTCTTGATGCAAGCTCCCTCACCCCCATTCCTAAGTCCCTCAGTTTTTTCCTCTCATAAAACATCTTATAATGGGTGTGTTATAATCTCTTTAAGTTCTAATTTAGTAAAATAAATAGTTGAATGATTTATGGTACTTTAATTTTAGTTCTTTTTCTGTTTTTGAGTTAACATCTTTTTAAGGAAATTTCTTGATAGGCGAAATTTCTTATCTGTAGATAAAGGATAGGCAAATGTTATTGGGCTTAAAAATAGCATTTGTCCTCTAAAATTACCATATTTTAATATATTGAGGTATATTTTGAAAAGAATAATATTTTAAATCTGGTTTGCTTTTCAAGGGTCTCTTAAAGGTTTATTTAATTTTTAGGTACGAACAAAAGAGGAGAGCCAAAATTCAAAAGCTTAAATATTTTATGAAAATCTTATACAACGATAAACAGGTTTCTTGCACTTCAGTATCTCCTCTACAGTTTGATTTTAAAGTCATGTTTCAGCAAATTTTCAATATTCAGTTAATATATTGGCCTGAAACAATTTGCTTGGAGGTACGCCATTGTCATTTAATTTTGTATATTATTTTATACAATACATAATTAAAAATTTCTTGTCAGTTACTATTATAAGTAAGTTTTTTATATTAAGATATTAATATTTATAAATAATATACTTAAAATTCATCAGTAGTTTTTTATGCTTTAAGTACAAAATTATTTGATTTGCAGTTGTTCTAAATACTTCTTTCCTGCTATAATTCTTGCCAACCCTAGACATGCAGCATTACTCATTTATTAGTGAGGTGGAAGAGGTGAAAGAAGGTTGTTTAAACTATGAGTAGTATAGCAATTGTTAGTGTTGAATAATTTCTTCAAATTGCCCCAACCTTGGCTTGGTGATTTCAGTCTTTTGATATATTTGTTCATCTTTAAAAAAATTTTTTTAAAGAATCTGATGAAGAAACACACATGTAGCAGACCCCTGATCCCTTCCCAAAGACCCCATCATAAGAATCCCGGCACTAAAAGAAGAAAATATGATAATGAAGACAAATTAGAAACAGTAATGGAGTCTAGACAACAAGTCTTGATGGCTAATGGAAGAGTTAAACTTGAACCTAAACCTGAAAGAAAAGTTAGGAGGAGTAAAGATTTGTGTTATATGAGTATGGAGTGGAGTCTGAGACATGGGGAGATTATTATTACAAATCTAAAGCAGTTATTTTTCAATGCCTAAAATAACTTTGTGCTATCCTTGATCAAAAGCTGTGTTTATTTTATTCATCTGTGCTATTAAGTTACTATCATTTTTAAATGTACCTCTGTTGAAATTTTTTAAATTAATTAATTTTAATTGGAGGCTAATTACTTTACAGTATTGTAGTGGTTTTCGCCATACATTGACATGAATCAGCCATGGGTGTACATTGTTGAAATTTTTATTTTGAAAATATACTGACTACACTTTCCTACTATTGTACCTAAAATAAATTGTGATATCATAATCTAACTTCTTGAAGTTTAAAATCGCCCCCTCTCCCAAAATAGGTAAGTGTAGATTTTGAATCCTTCGTCGTCATCAATTAGTACATTATCCTAACAAACTAAGAGGCAGAGAAAGAAATGAATCTATCAAGGGACAATTCACACCATTAACAGCTGGATGAATAGCTAAATAAATCTATATGCCCTTGATGAACACATACAAACCTACATTTCTAATTTTATTATTATTTTTCTTAACTCCTTCTTCACTTCAGCCAAACTGAACTGAACTTCTTCTTTGATTCTTTTCCCATATATTTTTGCAATGCCCTACTTAGACTTTTTTAATATTTCAGTTTCTCCACTTATAATGCCTGTTTTCATTCTCGACACATCATCTCAACTACACAGGTCTTGATAGCTGCCACTGGGGACAGGTCGTCTCCTGGGAGATTCCAGGTGTCATTCTCGACCTTTACATCTGCTGCTGTCCAGGATCTGGCCTCCAAAGTGAATTTGACAGTTCCATGAGAATGCATGGACATACCCTAAACAAGTCTGCAAGATTGATGTGTAAAATCAGAATGCCAACTGAACATTTGAATATATTTGTCAGTTCATTGTCTCTTTTTAGTTAGCCAGTTTACTAATTTACAATAAGAAAGTTTTTTCAGAGATGTAAATACTTAAAATCCATTAGCTATAATTAGCTATAACCGCTGCAAACCTTTCTGTATTAGCGATGCCTTTGGCAAAGGGACCAGTGTGTTGGCTTAAATTCACTCTTATAGGAACAGCATTTAGATGACCAGAAAAATACTTGTCTCTTTGTCTGTGTTTCTCTCTGTCTTCTTGGTTATCTACTGTCCTTTTGGTTGGTACATTCTTTTGTATCTTTTAAGGGGCATTTACCCTCCTTGATTTTCTTTTGTTTAGAGCACATATCACTGTTTCCCGAGACACTGATAACAGAGTATAAGTCAAAATAAGATTTTCCTATTGAAAAAATTTGGGTTTGTAGTTATGGCAGTGATGGAATTCTAGTAGAAAACACAGCGTACAGAATCATAAGACCTAATCAGTAGATGTCTGTAGAACAGCATACTCAGCGCCTCCCTTATTCCTTCTTCTAGGACTTTTCCTCCTTTCCCTGCTACATAGCTTATTTAATCTGTCCTTGGACTCCATGAGCCAACAACTCTCCCTTTTTCTTAGGCAATTCAACCTGAGTTTCTATCACTTTTAATAAAAATTAATGGAGTTTCATATAGAGATTTCATTTCTTCATTTATAAAATGGGAAGAGTAATGGCCATTTCCTGTAATTTTTATCAGGTTTAAATAAGATAAAGGACTTTTAAAGTGCTACACAAAAGTAACTTCTTTGGGTATTGTGTTATATGTACTGAATTCCCAGAATTATATTTCTAATCCTTTTATTCAATTGATTTTCTTTGAAACCAGTGAAAGTCACTATACTTTTAAACACATAAGATTACCTAATTTTATCATGTGGATCAAAGGCTCTAGAGAAATACCTATTTTACATTCTAGTATTTTTAAAAGAATTATGTTAGTGATGATCTTTGTTTTAGTTTTTTTCTATTTTGTACTTTCAGTGAGTTTTCAATCATTTCTTTTACATTTAGGTTTATGAAATAAGTAAAAGGACGTGCTTATTGGCAAAACTATATTTACCCTTACCTAACAGCACAGAGTTGAAAAGCAAAACTATTTTGGAGTGTCTAGAATTTAGCTCTGATAAGCTGGTCATACCTGCATATGGAGAAGTGGGAAGCAGTAAGTTTATTAAAAATATGTCTTCCTTCCTATTTCCTTCATGAGTTCTATATCCTAAATGACCCTGGGTCATTCATATGAATAAAGAATCCTATTCATAGAGTCACAAAATATGTTGGTAGATGCCAGGGGCTGGAGGTGGTGGGTTATGGGGTGGGAAGGGAGAATGAGGATTTAGTGTTCAATGGGGACAGAGATTCAGTTTAGGAAGGTGAAAAATTCGGGAGATGGTGAGAATTGCACAGCAGTGTGAATGTACTTAGTGCCACTGAAATGTACAGTTAGTGAAGTGAAGTCGCTCAGTCGTGTCCAACTCTTTGCGACCCCGTGGACTGTAGGGCACCAGGCTTCTGCGTCCATGGGATTTCCCAGGCAAGAATACTGGAGTGGGTTGCTATTTCCTTCTCTAGGGGATCTTCCCGACCCAGGGATCGAACCCGGGTCTCCCGCATTGCGGGTAAACGCTTTAACCTCTGAGCCACCAGGGAAGCCCAATGTACAGTTAAATGTTTTTAAAATAGTACATTTTACATTATGTGACCTTTACCACTATTAAACATTAAAAAGGAATCCTGTATTTACCGTGTTAGGTTAAAACTAATTAAGTTCTTCCAGAGCGTAAAGCAATTTTTAAAACTTTGACTTGAATCAAATCTTTGGGAAATCTGAACTTTGGGACAAGCTCCTTTGCTTTTCCTAGGGCATCTGGGACAAGAGCACTGTGCTTTGTATAATGTGAGCTCCACACCTTTGAAGTGAAGTGAAAGTCTCTCAGTCATGTCCGACTCTTTGCAACCCCATGGACTATACAATCCATGGAATTCTCCAGGCCAGAGAATTGGAGTGGGTTGCCATTCCATTCTACAGGGATCGAACCCGGGTCTCCCGCATAGCAGGTGGATTGTTTATCAGCTGAGCCACCAGGGAAGCCCACCAGATGGTCTGACCTTTAGTAAAGCCTGAAGATGTTCCAGGACGTGTTGATTCATCTTTGAACTGAAAAGGGGAGGAAGGAAGAGGAGAGAGAACAGAAGAGATAAGAGAGAGAGGAAAGAAGAAGGGACTTTTTTTTTACTGTCTTTCAATTGATTTTCCTCCTCCTGCAGTTTAAGTTAGCATGTCTGCCAGAATGCTGTCATTGCTCTTCTCCCACGGTTCCCTTCTGTCTCGCCTTCCTTGCAGTGTTGTAATTGCTGTGTCCATCTGGTGAAAAGAAAG
The DNA here is from genome assembly GCF_032405125.1 of Capricornis sumatraensis. Lineage (NCBI taxonomy): Eukaryota > Metazoa > Chordata > Mammalia > Artiodactyla > Bovidae > Capricornis > Capricornis sumatraensis. Next base: position 17,826,509 of record NC_091091.1, read on the forward strand.
GGAGTATGAATGAGTGAGCAAGGAGGAGAGAGAAGGAAATAAGCAGGCAAAGGAGCAAGGAAAGTAGAGAAAATGAGGGAGGGGTGTAGTCTGCTTAGATAAAGTCCAGATGAAGCAGAGAAGCAGGTTGTGGAGACCCAGGAGAAATGACTTAGAAAAATTTAGGATGCACTAAGTGCTTGGCAGAAGTTTCAAGAAATATCACTGAGCTCTCTGGAGACTGAGAAAGAAGATGAGGAGAGGGGAAGAAATGGAAGAATGTAGGAAAGGAGCCAAACAGCAGCTCTTTTTCTGCTGGCATGCCTGCTCAGTTGCTAGTTGTGTCAGATTCTTTGTGACCCTGTGGACTGCAGCCCACCGTGGAGTTTCCCAGGCAAGAATACTGAAGTGTGTTGCCATTTCCTGCTGCAGGGGATCTTTCTCCCCACCCCCGTACCTCCTGTCAGGGATCAAACCCACATCTCCTGATCTTACATTGGCAGGTAGATTCTTTACTACTGAACCACATTGGAAAGCCTTTTTTTGCTGCCAGTGGTTTTTTCCTTGCTGGCAGCCACTCCCAGAAAGAATGGTTAGAAAACGCCTTCAGATAAATTCTCTCCCCTCTTGTTTGTAGTCTGTTTGAAACAGTCTGCCTTGAGGGATTTTGGGTAGGAGTTGAGGGAGAGCTGTAAGAATAGAGCCTGCAGTCAGCATAAACTTTGTATTTCGGGGGTTCCAGGAGCACGTAAAAGGGGAAAAAAAAACTGTAATGTGCTCAAATATTCATATGTTTTTAATGCCGTTTATAAACAGATGTGCCCTTTCTTCTTGAGGAAAATGGGACTGAAGAACTTTGTCTTTTGACATCAGGAAAACTAAGCTATTCTCTATCATGGGCCTTAGATGAAAATGGTGTTCCTCTGACACCTCTGTCACAGTCGTTACGATCTGCTTTCTGCAGGTAATAAACTTTATGCTTGAAAAATAATGCCAGTCCTCAGCAAAGCATCACACAAAGCCTACCAAAGGGAAACTCTAGATAAATGGTAGGAACAGTTTAGTTTACTTGGATGTTGCTTTATTTTTATTTGTGTTTGTAAATATATAAAATATTTATTTTATTTATAATCACGTGCCTTTATGTGTAAGAGAATGTGTCTTTTCAGTGTTTAGGATTACAGCTAAATGGATGATGACAGAGGCAGTTCCACAGTCCTTAGACTGTGTAGGCAAAGGCCAAGACTCCCAAGGATTTGATTTCTGGGACCTTTATCTCTCCCAGTCATTCTGGATTATGTAAAAAAAAAAAAGATTTTTTGCATTATCAATTTGCTGGAAGAAATTGCCAGACATAGAAATTTCATCTATATCCCACAGCTTCCTAGAGAAATTGGAGTTAACTTCTAGACCCTATCCACAAACAGTATTACTAGAAGTACAGTAGAATTCTATAAAAATGGCGATAATGCTGGCTTATATACTGTGCTGTGTTTGAGTAAGATGACACATATGAAGGGCCAAAAGATCTCATCATTAAAGAAATTAATGAATGATAATAAAAGGATAGCCTTTTCCCTCCCCATCTGAACACATATTTTTATTTTTATTTATTTATTTTTTTAAACACATATTTTTTAAAAAACAGGCTAGACCCAACTATATGACATTATGGAAAAGGCAAAACTAGGGAGACAGTAAAAATGTCATTGTTCACCAGGAATTAGGAAAAGGGAGGGATGAATAGGCAGATCACACAGGATTTTTAGGGCAGTGAAACTACTCTGTATGGTACTGTAATTGTGGATACGTGCCATTATATGTTTGACAAAAATCCGTATAACATAGGACACCAAGAGTAAACCTTAGTGTAAATTATGGATTTTGCGTGTTAATGATGGGCTAGTATAGGTCCATGGATTATAACAAGTGCAACTCTTTTATTGGCAACAAACATAATAAATTATAACTCTGATGCAGGATGTTGATAGTGAGGTAGGCTGTGTATGTGGAAACTGTACTTTATACCAATTTTGCTGTGATCCTAAAACTCCTTTGAAAAAATTCCTATTTTTAAAGTAAAATAATAACATTAAAAAAAATTCCTATAAATAATGTGGATTAAATAGGAAATCAAAACTGAAATTAGAGACTATTTTTTTTTTGAGACTATTTTTAAAATAAGAATGAGAACACCATCTACAAAACTTGTGGCATATAGCCAGAATCATAGCAAAAGTTCATAAGTGGTCTTCTTGCATACATGAGTGCTAAGTTGCTTCAGTCTTGAAGGAGGGTTGCCTTGATCTCTTCCCGAGTGGTCTTCTTGGTAAATAATAAAGAGTTTTAGAGAAAAAACTAAACCAATGTCAGTAGTACTCAGCAATTGATGTTGAAGAAACAGGAAGTGGATGTAGATTACTCATCAAAAAGCTTGACAGTAAGAAGAGGCTGAAAATAAGAGAGAGAACAGAATCAAAGTATGGAGTTCTTAAAAACTGGGGGCAGTACTTATCTTCTAAAAGGAAGTGATGAAATTCATAGGAAAAGAGCCAGAAGGTATTAGAAAGAATATGAGATAAAGAAGCCACCTGCCCATACAGGCAAGGCAAGAGACTTGGGTTTGATCCCTGGGTTAGGAAGATCCCCTGGAGGAGGAAATGGCAACCCACTCCAGTATTCTTGCCTGGAGAATCCCATGGACAGAGGAGCCTGGTGGGCTACAGTCCATGGAGTCCCAAAGAGTCGGACACAACTGAAGCAGTTAGCACATGAACTCCTTCAGAGTCAGGATGATATTGAACCAGAACATAAGACAATAGCTATGGTTCTAGAGAAGAGGAAATATCTTTCCAAAGCAGAGAATGAGACAGAAATCGCAGTATACACAGAAATGTAATTTTGATGGATATGCCTGTTTTGCTAAGTAAATCAGGTCATCTTAGAAACCTGGAGCCAGGGCATTTTAGGAGAAAAATGGGTTGTCATCAGTCAGTCACTCAGTCATGTCCAGCTCTTTGTGACCCCATGGACTGCAGCACGCAGTGAGAAGTGAAAGAGGAGAGTGAAAAAGTTGGCTTAAAGCTCAACATTCCGAAAACGAAGATCATGGCATCCGGTCCCATCACTTCATGGAAAATAGATGGGGAAACAGTGGAAACAGTGTCAGACTTCATTTTTTGTGCTCCAAAATATAATGCTTACTTTAGTACAGAGTTTAAGATGAGTTGTTTTGTTGTGTTATCATTAGCTCTGGGCTTAAAGGAAAAAAAAAAAAAAGGCTGTAATGGGATAAGTTTTATGTGACTAAGACTAAGGAATGTAGAAAAAAAAGTTTGTTCTTTTCTCCCCTTTGAGAACCCCAGACCCCAGACTTCTTATCAACCTACCCAACAGTTGACTCTCTCAGATTCATCATAAAAAATATGAATAGATACTGATGGAAAGTGGACAGTGTAAAATGTGTGTCCATGTTTGGGCTGACATTGTGGAATCTGAGTCAGACTGTATTATTGAAATCGTAGTTTATAGACTGGAATTTTCCTTGAGTACTACATACAAAGGATCTTAGAAATCTTTCAGTCTGAAGCGTTCTAATTCCACAAGGTGAAATGAATTACCCATGAAGAGAGAGATTAAGTAACTGGGATAATTGATGGCTGAAAAGAAACCCTTTCTGTTTGGGTTGAATTTCCTCTGCACTTTGCCTGTAGTTGAGGTCACTAAGATTGCACTCCCAGGTGTGCTAGTGGTAAAGAACCTGCCTGCCAGCGCAGGTAGACATAAGAGAGGTCAATCAGGAAGATCCCCTGGAGGAGGGCATGGCAACCCATTCCAGTGTCTTGCCTGGAGAATCCCATGGACAGAGGAGCTTGGCAGGCTGCAGTCCATAGGGTTGCACAGAGTCGGACATGACTGAATTGACTTAAGAACGCGCTTAAGAGTACACTCTAGCCTGTCTTTCATAGCTCTCCAACTTCTAAAGATATGGCCTCATAGGACCAAACAAAGATATTCTTCTGACTCATACTTCCCAGTTAATTGTATTACATACTCTGTATTGTGTTTCAGCTATAAAGATATAGCCTAAAGATTCAAAGACTTTGATGCTGGGAGGGATTGGGGGCAGGAGGAGAAGGGGACGACAGAGGATGAGATGTCTGGATGGCATCACTGACTCGATGGACGTGAATCTGGGTGAACTCTGGGAGTTCGTGATGGACAGGGAGGCCTGGCGTGCTGCGATTCATGGGGTCGCAGAGTCGGACACGACTGAGCGACTGAACTGAACTGAAAGATTCTTTTTATATTGTGTATTTTAGATAGCAAAGAGGAATATTTATGGACTTTACCCTTAAGACCTTTGTCTCTTAAGGGAGAGGTAGACATTTATCAAAAAACTATCATACAGTTAGAATGTGAGAAGAACCAGAGAAGATAGCACATCTGAGCCTTCTGTTTTATCCTTAAATGCAGAGGATGGATAAGCTTAATCTTCAAATAACTGTAATGGGTCTGTTTTACCCCATATAACAGATGTATCACCTGTATATTACATACAAATTCACAACATATTTTTCCTTATGTTAGTGTGTTAAGGAATGTAGATGCAAGAGGTGTTCCTGAAATTCCATGGCTTATTAATGCACAGAAGCTTTTTGAATGGGCCAATGAGGTCAGAATTGACCCAAATAACCCAGAATGTTCTGATTTAATGGAATTTATTATGGTAAGTTGTAGCAAAATATCTGTACTGTAAGTATATTTATTAAGCTCTATACTCTTATGCTCCTCCATAGTTTGCAGTGTATTTTTCTAGGCACTAAGAGTCATTAAAAGTAAAAAAAGAGTTTTCAGCCAGTTTACAGTATTATGAGGCAGTTAGAAATTCAACAGCTGGGAAAATGATTGGTACTCCACTCCACCACTATTTAGCAGCCCTTGCTTGGTGCGTCCAGCAGAATAATCTCCAGGTTGACATCAGTTGTACGTCTACTGAGTACCAGCCATATTATTAATTGCTGAGGACTTTAAAGATGATTCAAAGACATCCTCCTTCCCTCAAAGACTCTATTCACTTCTCCTACTCCTGCTCATAGCCAACTGAACTGCTCTGTGTGCTCCCAAAATGCTTTCTTCATACTTTTATCCATGCCATTCCCTCTGCTTAGAAGGGCACCTATATCAGCTATCTTACCCACCCTGCAAGTCTGGTAAATACTTCCTTGGCAACCTTGTTACCGAGTCCAAGCTCCCTCTGCTTCCGCACAGGATAGGCCAGTGAATCGGGCAGATAAGGTGTTGAGGCAAGGAATATGGCTTTATTTGGAAAGCCAGCTGATGGAGAAGATGGCAGACTAACATCTCAAATTACCATCTTGTCAGCATCTGGATGCCAGTTTCTTTTATGGATCAGAGATGGGGGGGTGGACATAAGGAAACAAAGTAGAAAGGCCATTTAATCTTGCAAGTATCACCTGGAATGGCAAGCCTCAGGCAGGGGGATGTGTTAATTTCTTTCTTCCTGCCAGCCAGGTGTTCAGGGTTATGAACAAAGGCAGTTTAGCTTAAGTCCAGCAAAGGGGCAGGGTTCTTTGAGGCAGGCCATTATGTGTAATTATAATAACAATATCAACGGAAAAGAAGTCAAAGAAACAGTTTCAACATGGAGTCAAAATTGACTTCTCCCTGCAACAACTTCAGTTAGATATGGGCTTTTCTTTTCTTGCCTTCCTGTTCTTTTTTTTTTTTTTAATAACTTATGGATCTATTTATAAGACAGAGTTTGAGCAAGCTCCCAGAGATGGTGAAAGACAGGGAAGCCTGGCATGCTGCAGTCCATGGGATCGAAAAGAGTCAGACACGACTGAACAGCAGCAAATGGATCTATCATTCTGCCTGTACTGTAGTCGTTTGCCCATGTGCTTTATCTTTCCCTGTGGAACTACAGCTAGTAAATCTGTCTCTCTTATGGCACTAGCACTTTGCCTCTCATGTACTGTGTATTCACGTTTGCATTTATTGAATAAAGCAGTACATAGATTATTGCAGTTAAGTTTCCTCAGATCATAGCTTCCCAACTGACATGCTGAATTGATTACTTGTACATAAAACTATTGAACTTCTCTCAGCTCATACAGCAACCGGATATGAAAAGCATCATCTTTTAACCCATTGTACAGTAACATGTTTTCATTTTCTATATAAATCATGACCAACCAGGAAAAGGTTGAGAATCTATGTAGGCTAGATTCTGCATTTATTTTTTTCAGATTTTCTATTACAGATTCAGTTGTTCCATTTCCTATTTATATTGTAATTCTCATTTCTCACAGTTTCAACTGTTTTGAGGTCTTGAATTAAAAAAAAATTATTTTAAGTAAAGACTTTACATTATTTGTGTTTTACAGTACATAAAACATAAAGGACAGGATATCCCAAAGTATTTTCGTCTTGAACAGTTGCAAGATGAATTTAACTTTGCTTCTGAAGAGGAAATGAAAAAGAGTAAACGTTTCCAGCTATTGCAGCTTAGAAATGCTGGTCAATTAGATGTTTTCCTTCTGCAGCAAATGCCCCTTTATGATACAGAGATTCCAGATTTAGTCTTCCAGGTACTTGGTTTCTATTTGAATATTGCATTTTCTATGATAAGTTAACGTTTTGCTGCTTTAAATCTGTCTTAATTTTTTTTAAACTATCTGTAGACAAAAATTTTCCCCTTCTTAATTTTTTTTTTACTTGAAGTATATTTGATATACAGTGTTTGTAAAAGATTTACAGATGTATAGTATAGTGATTTACAACTTTTAAAGGTTATGTTGCATTTATAGTTATTCTCCAGGCAAGAATACTGGAGTGGGTTGAAAAGGAAATGGTAACCCACTGCACAGCACAGCACACCAGTACTCTTGCCTGGAGAATCCCATGGACAGAGGAGCCTGGCAGGCTACAGTCCATGGGGTCGCAAAGACTTGGATACGACTGAGTGACTCTCACTCACTCGTAGTTATCATAAAATACTGACTATATTCCCTCGGTTGTACAACATATCCTTGTAGTTCATTTTATACATAATAGTCTGTACCTCTTAATTTTTTATCCCTCTATTAGCCCCCAATAAAATTTCAATAATCAAAAAAAGCAATATGTTATATATAAATAAATAATTGCACATCATAATCTCGTAGGGTTTATTTCTAGGTAACGGAGATAATCTAATTAAGGAATCTATTAATATAGTTTACCACATTAACAGAATTAAGGAAGGAAAAAATATGCTCCTCTTAATAAATGCCCAAAAGGCACTTAATAATTTCAGTGCTCATTCATGATGAAAGCTTTTCGCATCCTAGAATTAGAAGAGAACTTCTTTAAACTGATTTAAAATATTCAGTATTTCGGATTTTTCTGCTGATGCAAACTGCTTTGAAAAGAAGTGTTTCAGGTCAATTGTAGAATTGCGGGAATGGGAGGAGAGATGAGGACACCTACACACCCACTGGATAATTAGAGGGAGTTTCAGAGTTAATTAGCCAGGAATGCAGAAATATACAGAAGTCGGGCAGAGCACAGGGCAGGACAGTGAAGCAAATTTTGTGTTGGTTTTTCCTGGACTCTGGTACTATGGTGGGGGTTTGGGAATATTAAACTTCTTGTGACATGTCCACATAGAGTAGGATTTTGCAAGAGCTAAGAACAAAACAAAAAACAAACCAAACCAAAAAACCTGTACAAAATAGGCAAGGTTTACATTACCACCCCAGAAAAATTAATATGTTCATGGTAAATGCACTTCCATTTAAGGAAATGTTTACAAATGTTGGACTCCTCTAGTTCTTAAACCCAATTCAAGGTCAATAAGGGTATATCATCCTTCAAGAGAAGAAATAGAGCCAGTGCCTAGGTGTCCCTGAGCAAATTTTCTGTCTCCAGCTTTCCAACGTTCTGAAAAACCAGTTCCTTATAAACTATCCCTTGATTTGATTCAGTGCCTGATTATCTGTGTGGTTCTGAAACTGTTTGGTATAATGATCACTATCAGAAATCAGTTTCCTCACAGACTCCTACACAAACATTGTACTTAGTAGCTAAACATCAGTTTTCCCATTAATCTTAACTTGAAAATGCCTGCTATCATCTCTACCAGTAAGAGCCAATGCCTTAAGCCAGAAAGAAGAAAGGAAAGAAGAAAATTAGAATTGGAATAGAAGAGACAAACTGTCCATGTTTGCAGGAAATTCATTTGTCTATATGGAAAACATAAGAGAATCTACAGCTAACTGTGCATGCTGACCATGCTAAGTAGCTTCAGTCATGTTTGACTCTTTGCGCTCTTATGGACTATAATCCTCTAGGCTCCTCTGTCCATGGGATTCTCCAGACAAGAATACTGGAGTGCGTTGCCATGCCCTCCTCCAGGAGATCTTCCCAGCCCAGGGACTGAACCCATTCTCGTATGTCTCCTGCATTGGCAGGCAGATTCTTTACCGCTAGTGCCACCTGCACATGTAATAAATTTGCTGAAGATAATATCCACTTTTAAGAATAAATAGCTACTTTTTATTTTAAAAGGAAAATTGTACCTCTATAATAGAGAAATCTAGTTGTTACCACCTTGGCTTAGTGATCCAGCTTAATCTTATTAAGGGCGGTAGGCAGAATAATGGCTCCCTAAAGATGTCTACTTCCTAATGCCCAGAACCTATGAAAATGTAATGTACCTTGCTTAAAATGGGGAGATTATGGTTGATTATCTGGGTGGACCTAATTTAATTGTATGAGCCTTTACAAGCAGAGAAAACTTTCCAACTAAGAGCAAAAGAAAGATCGCTTTTGCAATAGCAGGAGAAATCAGAGGAATTCCAATCATGAGAGGGACTCAGCATGTGGTTGCTGGCTCTATGATTTAGTGGTCCACCTGTGAAGATTGGAGAGTGATCTAAGAGTGGGCCCGAACTGACAGCCAGTGAGGAAACAAGACCTCAGTTCTGTAACCATGAGATATTAGATTCTGCCAACCATCTAGATGACCGTAGAAGCAGATTCTTCTCAGAGTCTGCTGGTGAGAACCCAGCTGGCCTAAACCTTGGTATTAGCTTTGTGAAACCTGGAATAAATAGCTACTGCTAAGTCACTTCAGTCGTGTCCGACTCTGTGCGACCCCATAGACAGCAGCCCACCAGGCTCCCCAAGTGGATTGCCATTTCCTTCTCCAATGCATGAAAGTGAAAAGTGAAAGTGAAGGTGCTCAGTCGTGACGGACTCTTAGCGACCCCATAGACGGCAGCCTACCAGGCTCCTCTGCCCGTGGGATTTTCCAGGCAAGAGTACTGGAGTGGGTTGCCACTGCCTTCTCCAATAAATAGCTAACACCACTGTAAATAAATCCATTTGTATCATGAGACAATCTAGGCTTCTAACCTACAAAACTCTGAGATAATAAATTTGTGTTGTCTGGAGCCACTAAATCTGTGATAATTTGTTCCAGCAGCAATAGGAAACTAAAACATTGATAAAGGACAGGCAAATATTATTGCCTCCTAATGTGATACGACATGAAATACACAGCACTACGTGTTTGAAATACCCTTGCCAAAAATGTATTACCTGAATCAAATTAAGACTTTGTTTTTTTACGAGAAATATGAGGAATAGAGAAACAAGTTAAATAGCACCACAAGAACCAGTCTGACCAATATGAAATGTGGGACTACTGGCTAGGAAGTGCAACCATTTTTCTGTTACATTTTGATCTCTTTAAAAAGCCATCATATTTAGACTTAAATAGACATTTCTCCAAAGAAGACATACAAGTGGCCAACAATTACATCAAGAGACAGATGTTCAATATTGTTATATGTTCAGTTCAGTTCAGTCACTCAGTCGTGTCTGACTCTTTGCGACCCCATGAGTCACAGCACGCCAGGCCTCCCTGTCCATCACCAACTCCTGGAGTTCACTCAAACTCATATCCATCGAGTCGGTGATGCCATACAGCCATCTCATCCTCTGTCATCCCCTTCTCCTGCCCCCAATCCCTCCCAGCATCAGGGTCTTTTCCAATGAATCAACTCTTCTCATGAGGTGGCCAAAGTATTGGAGTTTCAGCTTTAGCATCAGTCCTTCCAATGAACACCCAGGACTGATCTCCTTTACGATGGACTGGTTGGATCTCCTTGCAGTCCAAGGGACTCTCAACAGTCTTCTCCAACACCACAGTTCAAAAGCATCAATTCTTCGGCGCTCAGCTTTCTTTACATTCCAACTCTCACAACCATACATGACCGCTGGAAAAACCATAGCCTTGACTAGATGGACCTTTGTTGGCAAAGTAATATCTCTGCTTTTGAATATGCTATCTAGGTTGGTCATAACTTTCTTTCCAAGGAGTAAGCGTCTTTTAATTTCATGGCTGTTATATGTTAGAGAAATGCAAATCAAAACTACTATGAAGTATCACCTCACTCTAATCATAGTAGCCATCATTAACAAGTCTACAAATAGAAAATGCTGGAGAGGGTGTGGAGAAAAGGGAACCTTCATACACTGTTGATTGGGAATGTAAATTGGTGTAGTCGCTATGAAGAATAGTATGGAAGTTCCTTAAAAAAAACTGAAAATAGTGTTATCATATGATCCAACAATCGCACTGCTTGGCATATATCCAGAGAAAACTCTTAATTCAAAAAGATACATGTGTCCCAGTGTTCATAGCAGCAGTATTTATAATAGCAAGGCATGGAAGGAACCTAAGTATGCATCTAATGGATAAAGAAGGTGTGGTAGTGTATATATACACTCGGCCATAAAAAATAATGAAGTAATTCCATTTGCAGCAACGTAGATGGACCAAGAGATTATCACACTACATGATAATCGTGTCGTAAGTCAGAAGGAAAAAGACAAATGATACCATCTTCAACTCAGGAAATGCATTTCAAAATCTTAAAAAAGAGAGCTGTGCATTTATGTGCTCATACACTTACATCCCTTGATTTGCTAGGAATTTCCAGGCTGTAATCAGTAGCAGTTTTCTAGAATTGTGTAAAGCTATCATTTGGCCGTCTTATGTAAAACTTGTTCTCAGTAAAATAAGATGAAAAAAATATATATGATACCACTTACATGTGGGATCTGAAAAAAAGATAGAAAGGAACTTATTTTAAAAACAGAAATAAGACTCATGGACAGAGAAAACAAATTTACCAATACCAAAGGGGAAAGGAAATGGAGGAGGAGTAAATTAGGCATTTGAGATTAGCAGATACAAGCTACTATATAGAAAATCAATAAACAACAGGTTCCTACTGTATAACACAGGGAACTTTATCCATGTCTTGTAATAACTTATAATGGGAAAAAAATCTGAAAAAATATGAACAGTGATTGGTGGAAAAACAGCAGCAGTTGGTAAAATTTGGATATTGGAATATTAAGTATATTGATAATTGAATTATAGATATATTGGGAAATTGTTAATTTTGTTGTCTGTGATTATGGCACTGTGAATGTATCCATAGTATTTGGAGATTCATGCTGAAGTATTTATTTAAGAGTGAAGTGTCATGGTGCTATAATTTACACTGAGATATTTTAGCCAAAAAAAGAAAAGAAATAGATTAAACAAATGTGGCAAAATGTTAATTACTTAATCTAGAGAGTAAGTACATAGATTTTAACAATCTTTCTCATTTTCTGTATGTTTGAAAAACTCGAGGAAAAATTAGAGACAAAAAATAAATAGCATTCTATACACCAATGAAAACCCACTAAAAATGTAATTTAGCAAAGATACACCTTACAGTAGCAATAAAAACTCTTAAATACACAGGAATATGTTTAACAAAACATGTACAAAACTTAATGGAGAGAATTGTAGAACATTTTGAATGATGTAAAATTAGATTCAGACTTCACAAAAGAAACAAATACCATGTGTAATGAAGATTACCCATGAAATGCAAAACTCTATTTTTAAAATTGATTTTTATTGGAGTATAGTTGCTTTACAGTATTGTGTTTCTACTGTACTGCAAAGTGAATCAGCTGTATGTATACATATATCCCCTCTCTGTGGGATTTCCTTCCTATTCAGGTGGCAACAGAGCATCGAGTAGAGTTCCCGGCGCTATACAGCAGAGTCTCGTTAGTTATCTATTTCATACATAGCATCCATAGCATGCATACGTCAATCCCAATCTCCCAATTCCTCCTCCCGCCCCACTCCCCTCCTTGGTATCCATACATTTGCTCTCTACATCTGCGTCTCTACTTCTGCTTTGAAATGCAAAACTTTAAATGGATATCTTAATCTTGGACAGGAAAGTATTTCTTAAACAAAGCACAAAAAGTATAAATTATAAAGAAGTGGAATAATTAACTTGATAATATTAAAATTTAAACCCCACAAATTAGGAAAAGAGATTTGTAAGTTACATATTAGTTAATAAAAATTAACATCCAGAGTATTTAAGCAAATCTTATAATTTAATACTTTTTAAAGCAAATAAAGTGATATGAAATAGTAATATAATATGTTGTTTGTTTAGTCGCTCAGTCATGTCTGACTCTTTTGTGACACCATGGACTATAGCCTGCCCAGCTCCTCTGTCCATGGGATTTCCCAGGCAAGAATGCTGGAGTAGGTTGCCGTTTCTTTCTCCAGGATATCTTCCTGACCCAGAGATGGAACCTGCATCTCCTGCATTGGCAGGTGAATTCTTTACCACTGAGCCACCTGGGAAATAATATAATGTTGTTCATTCACTCAGTCATGTTCGACTCTTTGCAACCCCATGGACTGCAGCATGCCAGGCCTCCCTGTCCTTTACCATCTCCCGGAGTCTGCTCAAACTCATATCCATTGAGTCTGTGATGCCATCCAACCATCTCATCCTCTGTTGTCCTTTTCTCCTCCTACCTTCAATTTTTCCCAGCATCAGGATCTTTTCTAATGAGTCAGCTCTTCACATCAGGTGGCCACAGTATTGGAGCTTTAGTTTGAGCATCAGTCCTTCCAATGAATATTCAGGATTGATTTCCTTTAGGATTGACTGGTTGGATCTCCTTGCTGTGCAAGGGACTCTCAAGAGTCTTCTCCAACACCACAGTTCGAAAGCATCAATTTTTCAATGCTCAACCCTCTTTATGGTCCAACTCTCACATCCATATATATAATATAATATATCCTTAGGTAAAAGTGGTTACTTGCCAACAGAATTAATTTCACGGTTTCTTTGGATAATTAGAAAAGCAAATTACTTTCAGATAATTTGTCTACTTTAAAGATACTTCATAATTTTTGTGTTGTCTTTAATGTTCTCTATAATATAAAATGATTTTTGTGTGCTTTAGGAACGCATCCCAGAAATGCAGATGTAATAGATGCTGATTTATTTTGAATTATATAAATGAAGCATCCTGACATATAATCATACCAACTGCTATATGTAAAGTTACTGATTATGGTCAACATATTTTGATTACTTACTACATGCCACACACATTATAAATATTGTTTTAGTTAAATCTCACAGCAATCCTGTGACATGTTAATAGTAGTAATATTATTACCAAAGAGGAAACTGAGATCTTCAGTAGTTAATTAACTTTTCCCCAAACCACACAGTCAGTAAATGGCAGGGCCAACTTGAATCTAGGACTGTGACCTTCAAAGCCCACCAACTTGAACATTATACTTTAATGTTAATATTTCCCATTTCTTTTGTTTCTAATGATACCAGGTAAATGGACACATGAAGACTAGTTCTCAGTTGTCTTTACATCTTCTTACCATTTTCTCAATTGCAGTTTTTTTTTCTCAATCATTACTTAGTTTTAAAAGATGAATGAAACTCCTCCTAGAATAAAACAAAATATAACAGTTCTTTGCTAATTCTCAGATGGAAGAATCTTAAAGAAACATTCTCTCCTCCCAGTTCCATTGTGTTGCCAATATCTCTTACAGATAAACTGAAATGAATAGTTAATATTTCATTGCAGCATATCATATCTAAACTTCGTTACATTCAAGAAGTGAAACTAGGATATTATCCTGGTGGTCCGGTGGTTTAAAATTCTGCACTTCCTGGGCAGGGGGCACAGCTTCGATCCTTGGTTGGGGAACTAAGATCCTGCATGCTGCATGGCATGGCCAAAAAAAAAAAAAAAGTGAAACTAGTTTAATTTCTCTACTTACAGGAATATGAAAGTCAGATAGAAAAGGATATGTCCATTTCAGATGTGAATTCTATTACTGCACAAAGGATTAATTCTGCCAATTTTCTGAAAAAGGTAAACAACAACAAAATAATATTGTCAGTGTGTTTGAATTTAGTTTTGTGAAAACTAGTCTGCCGGATGCATAGCATAGTACTATACTCTTCCCAGAGAGTCAAGTGGGCAGACCTGGTTGCTCCTCACCTCTTTCTGATCACTAAGGGGTTTTCTGTTCTGTTCAGACTTCTTTTTCAGAGTGAGTTATTGACCATCTGTAACTGTACACAGTTGACGTGTATTATTGATGCAACAGTTACTTCAGTTGACAGCAAATTCATTATTAGAGAATATTCCAACTTTTTCTGTTTACACCCATCTCTTCTTGACCCTGAAAATTCACTTTGAGAAGTACACCAGCATTTTGCTGGATTCCCTAGTTTTATGAACAACTCATAATGCCACACACCACAGCAGTTGAGCAGACAATGGATGGAGGACCTGCTAGGAGCCAGGAAACAGTAGAGAAAGACATGCTTCAGATATTTACAGAACACCCTGCCAAAGCCTAAATGAAGTTTGAGGTGGAATCCCTCAATCAAATTCACTCCTGATTTCTTTCCACTGACCCCTCATCCTTCCACGCTAAGCTTCCAGAGCACAGGGACTGTATCTATACATCCACAATGCCCAGCACTGTGCTCTTCACTCAGGAAGTGTTGAGACACATTTGAGCAGTTAATGAGGTTAGGAATAAAACCAAAAGGCTGAGGAGATTTCTAAGACTTCTGCAAGAGTAGAATTGATAGCCCTTGCTATAGAGCACCAGAGAAGCCTTTCAAGATAACTTGAAAGCGGAGAGCTATGGAAAGATCTAAGAGATACACACCAAGTACCTCGTAAAGATAGGAGAGAAGGGACCTTGTGTGACTAGGTGAGCCCTAGGCAGGTATGTGCAGACCTGTTCTGACCACCTCATTTGTCTTTGGGCCAGTTATCTCTGCACTGAGTCCTGCTTTATTGTTTTATAAAAGCAGACCATCAAAATGCCCGCCTTGCTTTTCTTCTGAAGTAAGATGATAAAACTGCGAGTGCTGTGCTAGTTTATACTCCGTCCCTCTGAGAGCATGGCGGAAGTGTAGACCGCTGTAGCTGTCATAGTCTGTTTCAGTACTTCCTGTTTATCATTGGCAGGTGTTTTTCCCCACTCACCCTTGCCCCTCCTACACCTTCTTTGTTAATTCCATGTGTGTGTGCCAAGTCACGTCAGTTGTGTCCGACTCTTTGTGACCTTGTGGGGTTTAGCCCACCAGGCTCCTCTGTCCATGGGACTCTAGGCAAGAATACTATAGTGGGTTGCCATGCCCTCCTCCAGGGGATCTTCCTGACCCAGGGGTTGAACCCGCATCTCTTATGTCTCCTGCATTGGCTGGCGAATTCTTTACCATTAGCACCACCTGGAAAGCCCTACTAGCTCCATATTTCTTTTAAAAAGAGTTGAGAGGTGATTTAATAATGAGATTTATGTCTTAGGAAATAAAGAGGTGTTCTTATAAGAAAAGGGAACACATACCCTACTCATCCCTGCTCTTCTTTTTGATGGATAAGGAAGCCCAGGAGGGAGGGTAGCGAGGATCAGGAAGATGGTAAGAGCGCAAGTGTCTGAGGATTCTGGAGCTTCATGCAGGATCCTGCAAAGGAGTGTCAAGAACATTTTGTGGTTGTGTTTCAGCTCCTTGTGAAGACGTCTTTGTTATCCAGAGATAGTTTCACACTACAAGTTGAAGGATACTGACTAATTATAGGTGCTGGAATCCTGGTTTGACATTGGAGGCCTCAAAGGGCCATGGGTGTTTAAATCTGATTGTGAGTTATGTGGGTTAAACTCCCTGCTGTGTTACTGGGGTCAGTGGTACCTGAGACTAGGGTTAGAGCAGTAAAGTCCCAGCACTCTCATGGATTGCTAGATAAAGTTTTGCTGAAATATTTGTATCTAAGAGGCCTGCAGCTCTCCTCAATCTGTCCCTTCCATTAATTTACTCAATACTTACTGAGCATCTGCTCTTAATCAAGCATTATACTAGAGATTGGAATTACAGCAGTAAACAAGAGAGACTAAAATCCTTGACCTCCTAGGCATTCTAGTGGGAGAAGTCAGATAATGAACAAAATATTAGTGTATTAGATTGTGATATGTGCTCTAACAAGTTGGAAAAGGGCACAGGTGTGTGTGTGTGTTGGGATGTGGGGTACAGTTTTCAATAAGATAATCAAGGAAAGCCCCCCAGAAGGCAACACCAACAAAAGACCTGAAAGCTGAGGGAGCTGGAGTTGGAGCTCCAAAAAGTTGGAGTTGTCGTGGGAGAAGAACATTGCAGGCTGATGGAACCGCATGTGAAAACTGAGACAGGAAGATGCGGAGCCTGTGGCAGGAACAGCAGGGAGCTCAGTCTGTGTGCTGCCAGTGGAGCAAAGGAGAGAGAGAGAATGAGAGAAGCGGTGGGAGAAGGGAAAGAAAGCAGGAAAGGGAGGGAGGGCTCAAGCACAGTAATGAGGTCAGAGGGGAGAGGGATGTGGTTCACCTTCAAGGCAAGCAGTTTGTTGCTCATACAGGCTTCCCTGGTGGCTTAGACGGGAAAGAACCTGTCTGTAATGGAGGAGACCTGTGTTCAGTCCCTGGGTTGGGAAGATCCCCTGAAGAAGGGAATGGCAAACTACTCCAGTATTCTTGCCTGGGAAATTCTATAGACAGAGGAGCCTGGTGAGCTACAGCCCATGGGGTCACAAAGAGAGTAACACACACACACACACACACACACACACACACACACACACACACACACAGCAGAGTAATTCTTAGGAATTCTGTTTTTCCCATTCTCCTACCACCTCATTTTCCTATATAATTTAAGCAGATCACTAGTCTCTAGGTTGGGCTTCCCAGGTGGTGCTAGTGGTAAAGAACCCTTCTGCCAATGCAGGAAAGGTAACAGATGCAGGTTCGATCCCTGGGTCAGGAAGATCCCCTGGAGGAGAGCATGGCAACCCACTCCAGTATTCCTGCCTAGAGAATCCTGTGGACACAGGAGCCTGGTGGGCTACAGTCCGTAGGGTCGTAAAGAGTCAGACACAAGTGAAGCGACCTAGCACACATGCGCGTTACACAATGTCTAGGCTACATTATCTCCAGGATGATTTGTGGCAGGACGGAAAGCAGAAATTTCCCTCGAGACACGCTTCTTCCTGGTTTCATTTCTAAAAGTCTACACCTGATGTGAAGGATGGGATCAGAGTAGAAAGGGAGGAATTTCCTTAGACTATAAAGAATTTCAGAGTCCTCAGAGGAACCAATTTCTGTGGGTTCTGCAAGCAGCACAGGCTTAGGGGAATGGCTCTGCTGAAGCACTGAATATCTTACCAAGCAGACAGAATGAGGACTTAAGGTCAGAATAGGATGAACTCAAAGGACATACAGAATGCGATGGCATTTCTTTGTGGATCAAGATTTTCGCGTATACAGGTGACTTCTGCAAAAACACATTCACAGGTAGTCATCTTTGGTGAAGACTAATTCTGTCTATGTGAATACTCTTGAGTTAGGTTGCAAAAGAGATGAGGTCATAATGAGAGTGTTAGGAATGATTTTGATAATGGTAGAAAACAGAATCATACTTTCACTTATCTAATTCCCCTTCCCATTCCTGACTTACAAAAAGTAAGAGTAACAAAAAAAAAAAAAGAGTGATACCAGTAGCATTGTGTATACTTAATCTTAAAATATGAACTCTTCATTTCTTAAAAATATTTTTTGTAGATGAGAAGGTTGGTAATGAGAAGAATTGTCAAAGTTAGCAAATTTAACTTATCAGATATTGTGGCTGATTATGAAGAAATTATATCTGCAAGGTATATATTAAAATTATTATTATTTAAGTCTGAAATATAAAGCTATAAGCTAGTTCCTTCAGAGTTCTCTTTTTATATTAATGTCAAAATCCAGTTACAAAGCATAAAATGAAATATAGTGGTTTAAATATTTTTAATAATTTTAAAATTCCATTTTGGACATATCTGTATGATTTATATTTTCAATTATATAGTATTTTAGTTTTTAACCCTCTCCTTGTGGCAAGAAAAAAAAGAAAGCGAAACACCTTTGTCCAAAATTAGTTTTGCTCTCCGATCTCCCTGTCCTGGGATTGATTCTGGAAAAATCATTGGTGGTAGCACCAAGCACTAAGCCTATAATCTCCCCCTTTCAAAACTGAATCCTCAGCAAGGACTGATAAAAGGACTCTGTGATCCACAAGCAGCTGCGGGGGAGCCTTTTGCTGAAGGAACTCAATTCTCATACTGTCTTATCTGTGAGATTTAAGGGTAGGAACAGGAATTAGGGATGTTACATATCTGGGAAACCACTCTGCGGCCACTTGCAGATTCTTCGTATGGGAAACCTCTCTGGGGCCACTTGCAGATTCTTCGTATTAACAGGAAGGTTTTAATTGGTTTAGGATGCTGAGATATATTTTGGGGGAGGGGTTTCTATTCTAAAATATACCTTGAAGTAATTCTTCTATGAGCAAATGTTTTTTAAATGAAAACTTATTTAAAAAAACTTTTATTGGGGTATAGTTGATTTACAACGTTGTGCTAGTTTCTGCTGTACAGCAAAGTGAATCTGTTATAGATATACGTATATCCACTCTGTTTTAGATTCTTTTCCCATATAGGCCATTACAGAGTATTTAGTGGAGTTCCCTGTACTATACATAGGTCCTTATTAGTTATCTATTTCATATTTAGTAGTCATATATAGTGGTGTGTGTGGTGATGGACCGGGAAGCCTGGCGTGCTACAGTCCATGGGAACTGCAAAGAGTCAGGCATGACTGAGTGACTGAACCGAACTGGCAGTGATGTGTGTGTGTCAGTGATGAAAACTTATTTTTTAACTTTTCATTTTACATTGGAGTACAGGTGATTAACAATGTTGTGTTAGTTTCAGGTGTACAACAAAGTGATTCAGTTAGACACATAGATGTATCTATTCTTTTTCAAGTTCTCTTCCTAATTAGGTTGTTACAGAATACTGAGCAGAGTTCCCTTTGCTGTACTTGTTGTTTATCCATTTTAAATATAACAGTGTGTACATGTCAACCCCAAACTCCCTATCTGTCGCCTTCAACCCTTCCCCGCTGGTAACCATAAGTTTGTTCTCTAAGTCTATGAGTCTGTTTCTGTTTTGTAAATAAGTTCAGTTGTATGTTTTTTTGGATTCCACATATAAATGATATCACACAACATTTCTTTCTCTGACTTACTTTCCTCAGTATGACAGTCTCTAAGTCCACCCATGTTGCTACAAATGGCTTTATTTCATTCTTTTCAATAGCTGAGTAATATCCCATTATATATATTAAGAAACATATATATATGTATATATACACTTATATATGTATATAAATGCTACAACTTCTTAATCCATTCTCCTGTCTATGGACATTGTGGCTGCTTCCATGTCTTGGCTATTGTAAACACACTGCAATGAATACTGGGGTGCATGTATGTTCCCTTTCAGACCATGTATTTCTCTGGATACATGCCCAGGAGTGAGGTTACAGGATGATATGGTAGCTCTGTTTTTAGTTTCTTAAGGAACCTCCATACTGTTCTCCATAGTGGCTTCACAAATTTACATTCCCACCAACAGTGTAGGAGGGTTCTCTTCTCTTTCTACCCTCTCCAATGTTTATAGTTTCTGGGTTTTTTGATGATAGCCATTTTGTCTGGTGTGAGGTGATATCTTCTTCCAGTTTTGATTTGCATTTCTCTAATAATTAGCAATGTTGAACATCTTTTCATGTGCCTCTTGACCATCTCTATGTCTTCTTTGGTGAAAATGTCTGTTTAAGTCTTCTGCCTCTTTTTTGATAGAGTTGTTTGTTTTGATGATGTTAAGCATCATGAGCTGTTTATAAATTTTGGAGACTAATCCCTTGGTCACATCATTTGCAAATATTTTTCCCAGTCTGTGAGCTGTCTTTTCATTTAGTTTATTGTTTCCTCTGCTGTGCAAAAACTTTTGAGTTTAATTAGGTCTTATTTGTTTATTTTTGTTTTTCCATTTCCATTACTCTGAGAGAGGGATTGAAGAAGATGTTGGTACAATTTATGTCAGAGAGTGTTCTGCCTATGTTTTCCTCTAAGAGTGTTATAGTGTACAGTCTTACATTTAGGTCTTTAATCCATTTTGAATTTATTTTTGTGTATGATGTCAAAGAATGTTCTAATATTATTTTTTGCATGTAGCTGTCCAGTTTTCCCAGCACCATTTATTGAAGAGACTGTCTTGCCTTCAATGTATATAGTCTTTCCTCCTTAGATTAATTGACCATAAGTACATGCGTTTATTTCTGGGCCTTCTGTCCTGTTTCATTGATCTGCATTTCTATTTTTGTGCCAGTACTATGCTTTTTGTGTGTGCCATGCTGTTTTGATGACTGTAACTTTGTAGAGTAGTCTGAAGTTTTTATTTTCAGTCTTTAGAGGAAAACAAGTGTGACCGTAAAGTTATAATTCCATATAACTTTGTGTTTCCATGTAGGTTCCATATAGGTTTGTGTTGCCAGGAGTTGCAGCACTTATAACTAACTCCTACTCAGAACTATGTAGAAATGATCAAGAGAATAATTCCTAAGAAATGAATACTCTTTTGAAATAACATCTTGTTTCATGGGATTACCTCTCCATGCCCTATATCTTCTTGGACCATATACCCAAAGAAAATGGAGCAGTCAGATGCTCTCTTAAAACACAGAATCCCTTCTACACTCAGAAAAAGATTATTTTCTGGAGTCTAAGACAACTCTGTCTCTCCTACACAGTAAAGAGAACATGGTTCAGAATAATGACCTTATTTATAATAAATTTTAAAGATCATTATCTTTCAAACCTTAAGTTATTTTATATCAATCTGATTGACCACTTTTTAGCCAGTTGACAGATGCAGTTTGTAAACTTCTTGAACAACGAAGAAAGTTAAAGCCTCAGAGGAAAGAAAGGAAAAAAGTGGCAGCACAGACTATCTGTGATAGAGATATTAAGATTCTTATCAGAATACTGAGAGCTTATAATATTCCTACAAGGAAAACAACAGTTAATAGGTAAGGCAGTTGCACCAATTTTTGGAGTTACAAAAAAATGTCTTAAATGTAAATTTCTAAACTATCTTTTTAATAAAACTTTGTACTTTATTCATGTTCTACATACAAAAGCTGAATGAGAGTTGAAATCTTCATTTGAATAGTCAAACTTAACGTCATTGCTATGTAGTAAAAGTTTGCAGAAGTTTGAGATGCCCAAAGTATCTTTAACATGTGTATTTTTGGGTGCTTTATTAAATAAATGCTTTCTGTCCATATTCCCTATTTTGAAAACTTAAGCAGCTATTGCCAATTAATTATACTGTCCACTCACAGTGTTGGAAGTAGAACAGTAGAATACAGGAGAGAATAGGCTCCATTTTGGACTTGTCATTTTAGGTGACTTCTATAAAAATCAGATCTTACCATCTCTTTTGCAGGCACTCAGAATGATGTGTTTTATCGGTGTTTCTTGGGCAGAGGATATGTGGGGTCAGAATGGTCAAATGAAGTCATCCTGAATATTTAGTATATCCTCAATATCAAGTGTCATATATTTAATCTCATATATAATTTATATATTGTAAATATTTCATACCCAGGTACCTAAGGGATACTGAGTATCCCTATCTACATTTAACACAGGTGTGTTCTACTTGCTTATTTTATGTTTATCCCTTGAATTCTACCTATGAGAAACATTTTGCTTACTAGCTACTAACCTACAGTTAAAACCTCTTAAAGGTTTTGTCTGTGTTTTGTAAATATGATTTTATTTATAATACACTTGATATTCTCAAAACAAATGCACATTTCAAGGCTGTTTTGTGAAATAAGGACCTTTTAAAATTACTACCATTTTCTGCAATAATTGGGCTTATTGGGCTTCCCTTGTGGCTCAGCTAGTAAAGAATACACCTACAATGGGGAGACCTGGGTTCAATTCCTGAGTTGAGAAGATTCCCTGGAGAAGGGAAAGGCTACCCACTCCAGTATTCTGGCCTGGAGAATTCCATGGACTGTATAGTCCATGGGGTTGCAAAGAGTTGGACATGACTGAGTGACTTTCACTTTCTGCAACAATTAATCTGTAAAAGAAAGAATACTGTAACACCAAAAATAGAAATAATACAGCTCCAAGTATTACCTACCCTATTTTTCCCTTTTTGCTGAGGATCAGTGAAGACTTTACTGCAGACTGGTTCCCATCCATAGCTTAGCACTGAGGAGCTACCCTTTCAGAGTAGTGATATGAAGACCCAAAGCAAACTGTAAGATCCAGGGTAACTGACTTATCTATCTCTATAAGCATAAGCAGAAACCCAACAACATAGCACAGAAGCATAAGCAAAAACACACCTACTCGCACCAAAACAAATACTGAAATTAATTAAAATGTATGTTCCTATATTGTTTTTCCTGAAGGTCCTTGGATATGCCTACTTATTTGATATCATCCATGTCTCGCCTCAGACATAAAGAAACAATCAAATCATTAACCTCAGATGAACTCTTAAATGAGGTAAGTATTTAACACTTCTCTAAAGCGCAGTTTTGATCATGTTTTCCCTGAATTGCAACTGGCCCCTAACTGGACTATCCATCGCTACTCTCTTGGGCTTCTAGTTTACTCTCCATAACACAGTCATGGTGCTGTTTACATAATGTAATTCTAACCATTTCATTCTCTACTACCCTGCTCTCAGGGTCTATAGAATAAAATGCAAGCTCCTTAGAAAGTCTACCAAAATCTGTATTTACCTGGTTCTTATCTACCAATCAGCCAGCCACATTTCCCTCCACCCCACAGCAGTATCATATCACACTACTGCATTCTAGAAGTCCTCCATTCTTGCCCTTTCCTTTGCCTGGAATGGCCACCATACTAAATGTGCATGTGTTACTGGCCACATGAACTACTATTTAATGTTTCAAAGCCCAAGCCCATGCAATGTGTTCTCTGTGAAGTTCTCTTTGTCCTCACCCCCAAAAGTTTAGTCATTCTCTCTCCTGAGTAACTATTATATCCTGAATATATTTCTTATGTTTCATTGCCATTATTTGCTTAACTGTTTGTTTTCTCCAGACAGACTTAAGATAAAAATCTTTACTGATATCCATGTATTTTTGAATCCTAGCAAAATCGTACCTGATATTAAATAGAATGAAATCTTAATTGAACGAATGAATGAATACATAATGGTTGTTTGAAAAATGAGAAAAACCAAACCATCTAGTTATCAGCCAGTAACTAATTTCTACCTTTAATCAACTATATAAAATATTACAAAAACCTAGTCAGTGTTTATCATGTGTTTCAGGATATTGTACACCCCTTTGTGGAAGTTTCTTTTCAGCACACTGTATACCAAACCAGCATTGCCAGTGGATCTCATCCATGCTGGAATGAAGAAATTAAAGTAGATTTTATGTAAGTTGGAGTCCATTTTTCCTTGACTTCTAAAACAAACCAATAACAGAATTATTTTCTTGAGCCATTTATTTAAAATAATGATTGATACAGGCTTAATTTTTAAGTTTTTAAATTATGAAGTGTGTTTACATAGATAATATATGCGTGTGTGCTAAGTCGCTTCAGTCATGTCTGACTCTTTGCGACCCTGTGAACTGTCGCCCACGAGGCTCCTCTGTCCGTGGGATTCTCTAGGCAAGAATACTGGAATGGGTTGCCCTGCCCTCCTCCAGGGGCTCTTCCCGACTCAAGAATTGAACTCGCGTCTCCTGTGGCTCCTGCATTGCAGGAGGATTCTTGAGTCAGCAGGGAAGCCCGTATATAATGTACATGTAAATATAAGTTCTGAGGGAAAATGAATATCTGCGTATCTACGATTTAGCTTTAAAAATGGAGTGTTACCAGTAACTTTGAAGGCTCCACTGTGCCAATACCTAACTGTATCCCCTTCCTATCTCCCCAGAGATAACAACCATATCACCCTTGTGTTTATCCTTCCTTCTCTTTCTTTATGATTTTAAATCACAGATATTCGTCCTTAGCTATGTTTTACTTATTTATGGATGCCTTTCAACTGTATATAAATTGAATTATCTTTTGCAACCTGTTTCTTTACTCTTCATTATTTTGAGAGATTTATCCATATTCATAACTATTTCTTCCTTCATTTTCACTTCATTTTAGTATTCCACTGTGTTAAAATGCCATAATTTATTTATTCTTTATCCTGTTGATGCACATTTGCCTAGTTTTAGTGTTTTGCTATTATAAATAGTGTTGCTCTGAACATTTTTGTACTTGTTATCTGGAACACACATCTAAGAGTTTCTTTTTAAGACAGTAGTTCTCAGGCTATTTTGTGCACTGAAATCACTTGTATGACTTCTTTAAACAAATTGCTGGGCCCAACTCCATAGTTTCTAATTCAATAGCTCTAAAGTAGGGCTGATACATAATTCCATTTCTAACAAGTTCCAGGTGTTACTGATGCTACTAGTCAGGAGACACTTTGAAACCCTCTGCTCCAGGATCCATATCCAGGAGTGGAATCGCTTCAACTTTACTATGTAATGTCAATTATTTTCCCGAAGTGATTGTGCCAATATACACTCTCAGTATATAAGTTCCTATTGTGCCACATATTCAATAATATTTAATATTTTTTAAATTAATTTTTCTAATATGGTGGATCTAAAGTGATGCTCTTACTGTGATTTAATTTACATTCCTGGATTTCTAATGAGATTGAGTTTCTTTTTCTTCCATTTTAAACAAACTGATAGACTTTATCATTTTTAGAGAGTTTAGGTTCCTAGTAAAATTGAGCAGAAAGCAGAATTCTTACATATTCTCTCCCTTCAACACACACACACACACAGAGCTTCCCTAAGTGCCAGTGTGATACATTTCTTATGAAACAGACCATATTATGAGACAAAGTCCACAATTTGCGTTACAATTCATTCTTTGTGTGGTACATTCTATGCGTGTGTACTCAGTTGCTTCAGTCATGTCCAACTGTTTGTGACCCTATGGACTATAGCCCACCAGGCTCCTCTGTCCATGGGATTTCTCCAGGCAAGAATACTGGAGTGAGTTGCCATGCCCTCCTCCAGGTGATCTTCCTGATGCAGGAGTCGAACCTGCATCTCCCACATCTCCTGCAGTACAGGTAGATTTTTTTCCCACTAGTGTCACCTGGGAAGCCTTGTATGTTCCATGGGTTTTGTCAAGAATAGCAAGGAGAGATAGGAAAACCTCCCTCAGTGATCAATGCAAAGAAGTAGAGGAAAACAATAGAATGGGGAAGATTAGAGATCTCTTCAAGAAAATTAGAGATACCAAGGGAACATTTCATGCAAAGATGAGCACCATAAAGGACAGAAATGGTATGGACCTAACAGAAGCAGAAGCTATTAAGAAGAGGTGGCAACAATACACGAAGAACTATACAAAAAAGATCTTCATGACCCAGATAGCCACGATGGTGTGATCACTCACCAAAGCCAGACATCCTGGAATGCGAAGTCAAGTGAGCCTTAGAAAGCATCACTACGAACAAAGCTAGTGGGGGTGATGAAATTCCAGTTGAGCCATTTCAGATCCTAAAACATGATGCTGTGAAAGTGCTGTACACAATATGCCAGCAAATCTGGAAAACTCAGCAGTGGCCACAGGACTGGAAAAGGTCAGTTTTCATTCCAATCCCAAAGTAAGGCAATGCCAAAGAATGCTCAAACTACCACACAATTGTACTCATCTCACCCACTATCAAAGTAATGTTCAAAATTCTCCAAGCTAGGCTTCAACTGTACATGAACCATGAACTTCTAGATGTTCAAACTGGATTTAGAAAAGGCATAGGAACCAGAGTTCAAATTGCCAACATCCGTTGGATCATCGAAAAAGCAAGAGAGTTCCAGAAAAACATCTACTTTTGCTTTATTGACTATGCCAAAGCTTTTGACTGTGTGGATTACAACAAACTGGAAAATTCTTCAAGACATGGGAATACCAGACCAGCTTACCTGCCTCCTGAGAAATCTGTATGCAGGTCAAGAAGCAACAGTTAGAACTGGACGTGGAACAACAGACTGGTTCCAAATCGGGAAAGGATTACGTCAAGGCTGTATACTGTCACCCTGCTTATTTAACTTATATGCAGAGTACACCATGCAAAATGCCGGGCTGGATGAAGCACAAGTTGAAATCAAGATTTCTGAGAGAAATACCAACAACCTCAGATATACAGATACCACCCTTATGGCAGGAAACAAAGAAGAACTAAAGAGCCTCTTGATGAAAGTGAAAGAGGAGAGTAAAAAAGTTGGCTTAAAACTCAACATTCAGAAAATTAAGATCATGGCATCCAGTTCCATCACTTCATGGCAAATAGATGGGGAAACAATGAAAACGGTGAGAGACTTTATTTTGGGGGGCTCCACAATCACTACAGATGGTGACTACAGCCATGAAATTAAAGGACGCTTGCTCCTTGGAAGGAACATTATGACCAACCTAGACAGCATATTAAAAAGCAGAGACATTACTTTGCCAACAAAGGTCCGTCTAGTCAAAGCTATGGTTTTTCCAGTAGTCATATATGGATGTGAGAGTTGGACTATAAAGAAAGTTGAGCACTGGAGAATTGATGCATTTGAACTGTGGTGTTGGAAAAGACTCTTGAGAGTCCCTTGGACTGCAAGGAGATCCAACCAGTACATCCTAGAGGAAATCAATCCTGAATATTCATTGGAAAGACTGATGATGAAGCTGAAGCTCCAATGCTTTGGCCACCTGATGCGAAGAACTGACTCATTGGAAAAGACCCTGATGCTGGGAAAGATTGAAGGCAGGAGGAGAAGGGGACGACAGAGGATGAGATGGTTGGATGGCATCACCAACACAATAGACACAAGTTTGAGTAAACTCCAGGAGTTGGTGATGGACAGGGAGGCCTGGCGTGCTGGAGTCCATGGGGTTGCAAAGAGTCGGACACTACTGAAGAACTGAACTGAACTGAACTGATACTCACTCCAGTATTCTTGCCTGGAGAATCTCATTAACAGAGGAGCCTGGTGGGTTACATTCCATAGGGTCACAAAGAGTTGGACATGACTGAAGAAACTTCGCGTGTGCGCACACCTGGGTATGTGCCCGTAAGTGGGATTGCTGGGTCATATGGCAAATCTATTTTTAGATTTTTAAGGAACCTCCATACCGTTCTCCATAGTGGCTATACCAATTTACATTCCCACCAACAGTGTAGGAGGGTTCCTTTTTCTCTACATCCTTTCCAGGATTTATTGTCTGTAGATTTCTTGATATTGAGTCTAATGAAAGATAACAGTCATCTTGAAAACACATAGCTTTTCTTAGCTTACACTTTATAAAAGAAAACAACACAGGTAATTTTATAGTCCTTTATGAATAATGATTTTATAAAATCAATTAAGCATCTGAATATGTTTTCTTATTTACAGCTTACCAGGACATGATTGTAACTTCTCAAGTTTATCTAAAATAAAAGATAATATATATATCAACATTTTTGATGAAATGATTATTGAAAAGCATGAGGTAAAGTAGAAAAATTATAATAATCAATGTTGAAATAATTCTAGGTTCAGACTGAATGAAGTCTGTGAACATATTTGTTAATTTGCTTTTAGATGCAGTGTCTATTTACAACATTTTCTAAAAGGGATATGGAGCAACATGAAATAAAATCAGACATGTGACAAGTCAGTTCAAAAATAACAGAGATCATAAACCACACATAGGAAGAGGAGGGATAAATATACCAAGAATTTGGGGAAACTAGGTTTCTGCAGTTGAACCTTATATCTACGTGTGAACTTCCTGGTAGTGAAGCTTTAGCATATTTTCAAGGTTTGCTGCACTAAGCATATTTGCTATGATATATACTGAATGTATATACTACGGTAAAGGTATATACATTAAGGTGCTTTACATAGTTTACTGAGATGTAGGTAAATCTCAAAAGCAATGGCTATGAACTGCAGACAGGAATCAGGTACTGGGAGCCTTTTTCAAACTTCAGCGCTTTCCCAGATTCAAGTAAATGGTAGCAACACATCCAGGGCTTAGAAACTGAATACCATGGCTTTCTAGCTGGCATGTGATCACTAGAATCTCAATATTGTCTATTATGACCCTGAACTCCCTGGTATTTGTTCTTCTTAGAAGAAAAGAGAGATCAGATTAAAATGGGAGCCAGAATATATTGCACTTTCTTTTGCAAGGTTTTTACATTTCTAAACTGGACTGTCTGCAGGAGGACCATTCAGTGAATTTTCTTAGTCAAGAAATGGCCCATGTTAACCTTTGTTGTGGTGGCTGTTCAGTCAATAAGTTGTGTCCGACTCTTTGTGACCCCATGGACTCCAGCACAGCAAGCTCCCCTGTCCTTCACTATCTCCCAGAGTTTGTTCAGATTCATGTCCACTGAGCTGGTGATGCTATCTAACTGATGCCATTATTTCTTGGCAGTAAGCCAACATAACCCATAATTATGACAGCAAGGGAAAGGTGGTTGATGGCAAAGCACAAAATGAAGAAGAAAGCAAGACAGTATATGGGGAAAACTACAATGAATTGTCCTTTTTATCTCCCTTCTTTTTTCCTAGCTCTTTACTTCAGCCCAGATTAATAGTGTATATCTGTAATATTAATAGAAATTTTGAGTTTATAGATTTAAAAGAAATCACATTAACATCAATAATTTAAGGTCTTATTCTTTTTCTACCTTCTACTCACAAAACCTCCACCAGTCCCTCGCAAAATTTTCTGGAAGCCTCCAAGGAGTCCTCATAATTGTGCTTAGACATGACTGTTAGCTATAGTCGTCAGTATGTGTGTTCTTTTGACTCAGCCCCCGAAGCTCTCAAAGCCACCGAAAAGAATCTCACCACCAGCACTGTTGACACTGCCCCTGATTATGCTGCCACCATCTGTGCCAAGGGTGTTATCCCTCCAGTTATCCTTGAGCCCAAAGCTATCAAACTTCTGAACACTCAAGAGGCACTGGATTCTGTACAAACATGGGCAGAATGGGCCTATTTTCTCTGAATCCATACCACATATTGTGTATCTAGACTTTAAAGCAATAGTGTTTGTACACAAAATCTCACAGTAGAAGAGCTTCTCCAGCCACTGACCCTAATCATCAGGGGCCAAACCAAGGACAAGGGACCTAGTGGGGTTCAGTGTGCACCAACCCTTTCCGTGTCTTCATTGTTCTTTCTCTTCTTGATTCCTAAACTCAACCCAACTGCTCTCATCTTCCCTAATTACAAGTGAAAATCAGTGGATACAAGTATATACTAGTACTATGGAGCAGTTTGTTGCCTATGCCAGTCTTAACTCAAACAAGCAACATGCCTATCCCAAGAACTATTCTCTAACACCTTTCCCATATTCCCCCTATTTCAGCACTTTGGCTGATGAAATGAAAAATGTAAATGGCTAAAAGTGAAGTGAGTTACAGAGTAAATGCCAGTGGGGTTAGTGGTGTTGGCAGTAAATGCCAAATCTTTTTTTGCCCAATACCCCACTACACTCTCTAATTTTTAAAAATAGCATTATTGAGAAGTAGTTGGCATACAGTAAGCTGCACATAAAGTGTGTATTTTGACAAATTTTGACATATATGTATATATATACATGAAACCATCATCAAAGTCAAGGCAATGAATATATGCATCACTCTCAAAGGTTTTCCTCTGTCCTGTTAGAATACCTCCATCTTTCCCTTCCTTCCTCCCACCCCAGGAAACAATTCATCTGCTTTCAGTAACTATAGTTTATATTTTCTGGAATTTTATAGAATTGGTATCATACAGTTTTCACTCTTTTTTCCTTGGCATGGCAGCTTTCCTTCAGGGAAAAAAATTATTTTTAGATTTGTCTTTGTTGTGTTATTTATCAAATAGTTCATTACTTTTTATTGTATAGTGGTAGTCTGTTGAAAACACACATTGTATTGTATGTTTAAATATTCACCTGTTGATGGACAAGTGGGTTTTCTATGGCAGGGGTGAGAGGGCTATTATAAATAAAACTACCATGAGGATTTGTGTAGAAGTCTTCCATACAAATGCTTTAATTTTGGGGGCGGTAAATACATAGGAGTGAAATGACTGGATCATATGGTAAGTGGACACTTAAGAAACAAACTGTTTTTTCAAAGTGATTGTACCATTTTTTATTTCTACCAGCACTGTATGAGACTTCTAGTTCTTTCACATTCTTACAAGAATGTAGTCAGACTTCAAAATTTTAGCCATTCTAAAAAGCCTGTGGTTGTATCTCATTATAGTTTTAATTTGCATTTCCTAATGACTAATGAAGAGGAACTAAAAAGCGTCTTGGTGAAAGTGAAAGAGGAGAGTGAAAAAGTTGGCTTAAAGCTCAACATTCACAAAACTAAGATCATGGTATCTGGTCCCATCACTTCATGGGGAATAGATGGGGAAACAGTGGAAACAGTGTCAGATTTTATTTTGGAGGGGGCTCCAAAATCACTGCAAATGGTGACTGCAGCCATGAAATTAAAAGACGCTTACTCCTTGGAAGGAAAGTTATGACCAACCTAGATAGCATATTCAAAAGCAGAGACATTACTTTGCCAACAAACGTCCGTCTAGTCAAGGCTATGATTTTTCCTGTGGTCATGTATGGATGTGAGAGTTGGACTGTGAAGAAAGCTGAGTGCCGAAGAATTGATGCTTTTGAACTGTGGTGTTGGAGAAGACTCTTGAGAGTCCCTTGGACTGCAAGGAGATCCAACCAGTCCATTCTGAAGGAGATCAGCCCTGGGATTTCTTTGGAAGGAATGATGCTAAAGCTGAAACTCCAGTACTTTGGCCACCTCATGCGAAGAGTTGACTCATTGGAAAAGACTCTGATGCTGGGAGGGATTGAGGGCAGGAGGAGAAGGGGAAGACAGAGGATGAGATGGCTGGATGGCATCACTGACTCGATGGACATGAGTCTGAGTGAACTCCGGGAGATGGTGATGAACAGGGAGGCCTGGCGTGCTGCGATTCATGGGGTCGCAAAGAGTCGGACATGACTGAGTGACTGAACTGAACTGAACTGAATGACTAATGATGTTGGATGGCTTCCCTGGTGGTTCAGATGGTAAAGAATCTGCCTGCAATGCAGGAGACCTGGGTTTGATCCCTGGGTTGGGGAGATCCCCTGAAGAAGGGAATGGGAACCCATTCTAGTATTCTTGCCTGGAAAATTCCATAGACAAAGGGGCCTGGCGAGTTGCAGTCAGACATGACTGAGCAACTAACAACACACAATGATGTTGAGCATTTTTTAATGAATTGCTCTTGGTGTCATGTTTTTTGGCTCTGATTTTATAACTCTTTATTAGAGTTACAGGGCTTCCCAGGTGGCGCTGGGGGTAAAGAACCTGCCTGCTAATGCAGGAGACATAAGAGACTCAAGTTCCATCTCTTGGTAGGGAAGATCCCCTGGAGGAGGGCATAGCAACCCACTGCACTATTCTTGCCTGGAGAATCCTCATGGACACAGGAGCCTGGAGGGCTACAGTCCATTGGGTCACAGAGTCAGACACGACTGAAGCAACTTAGCACACACACACACACACACACACACACACACACACACACACTGTTAAGATTATATTCCTTCTTCATGAATTGATTGCTCTATTATTATGAAATATTCCTCTTTATCCCTGGCTACATTTCTTAATTCTTAAATCTACTTTGTATGTTATAAATATAGTCACTTCGGCTTTCTTTTCATTGGTGTTTGTATGTTTGGTGTATCTTTTTCTTTCTCTTCTTCTTATTTTTTCTTTTAATCTGTGTCTTTATATGTAAAATGAGTTTACTTTAGACAGTGTATAGTCTTGGGTCTTCCTTTTTTACTCAGTTAACAACCTCTATCTTTCAATGAATGGGTATTTATGTTTTGTGTAATTATTGACTTGGCTGGGTTCCATCTTCCTGTTTGCTTTCTACTTGTCCCATCTGTTTTTTATCCTTTTTTTCTTCCCTTTTTTGGATTAATAGAGTACTTTTATTATTCTGCTTTATTTTCACTATTGGCTTATTAGCTGTACTTTTTAAATTTCTTAATTGTTGCTCTAGGTTTTGTTATATTTTACTGCACTTATCACAGTCTATAATATTATGCCACTCCACATACAGTGTAAGGAGAGGATATTATTACACTTCCGTTTCTACTCCCATGCTTTGTGTTAGTATTATTTTATCATATATTTTGCTTTTACGTATGTCATAAACTCTGCAACAAGTCATTATTGTTGCGTTAAATAGTCAATTATCTTTTAAAGAAACTTTTGAAAGTGAGAAAAAAACTTTTCTATTTACTCTTTGGTTTCTTTTTAAAATGAAAGAGAATTTATTATACTTACCTGCAAGTTTGTGTGAAGTTGTTCATCACATGATATAGAATAGTAATAGAAAACATTTATTTTAATAGGATCGCTGTTTCAAGAGCTGCAGTGCTCATTCATATATAAGAAAGAATTGGCTTGGATCCATTGTCTTCCCTTTCTCTGCTCTCCTACAACAATCTGAGGTAATAGAAAATGATTCTTTGCTAACTCTAAATTTTTGTCTCTGGCTAATAGAAACACTTACTGTTTTCTTTGAGTCAGATTTTGATTGGCAGGTTGATAAGTCAGTTGAAATGATCCTGTATGCAAGTGCCTCTTAGGTGTTGGAGTATTTGAAGATTTTAGCCATCTCTAGGAGATACCCACAAATTTATTTCATATATTTTTAGTGTTCATTGATGAAGAAAAGGAAAGCTAACCATAGGTCTTAAAGCAACATTCGTATTTGTTTATAATAGTTACATAATTCAAGATTCATACATTTTCTGAATAATGACATTGCTTCGTAACCATGGATTCCATGATTCTATGCAATCACAGCATGTCACGTGGGAGCACGTTACAAATACAGGTGCTGCAGATAAAGAGCAAGGGAGATTTTAAGTTGTTGGAGGTATAGGGCTTCCTGTTATAATCCCTGCAGTTACTTCTCCGTCTCAGGCCAGATGCTAGGATAGAGAAGCAGTTAGGAACGTGAGCTTCAAAGGTAGACTCGTCTGCATTGTAATCCTGGCTCTACCACTCATTGGTTGTGTGACCCGTCACAACTTCCTCACATGCTCTGAACTCATTTCCTTATCTATAAAATGGAGATTAGTGGTGTCTACCTCATTGAATAATGTGATCTATATCAAGCACTTGGAAGAATGCCTTATACATGCTGCTGCTGCTGCTGCTAAGTCGCTTCAGTTGTGTCCGACTCTGTGCGACCCCAGAGACGGCAGCCCACCAGGCTCTCCCGTCCCTGGGATTCTCCAGACAAGAACACTGGAGTGGGTTGCCATTTCCTTCTCCAATGCATGAAATTGAAAAGTGAAAGTGAAGTCGCTCAGTAGTGTCCAACTCTTCGCAACCCCATGGACTGCAGCCTACCAGGCTCCTCTGCCCATGGGATTTTCCAGGCAAGAGTACTGGAGCGGGGTGCCATCGCCTTCTCCGCCTTATACATAGTAGGTGCTTAATAACTATTAATATTAGTTATGTTGTTAGTAGTAGTAGTTATTATTTTAAATTATCTCCTCACACACACACAAACATACACACGCATACACACACAGTCCCTCCTCCAGTGGACTTTGGGTCATCTCTCCTTCTGTTCCATTTTTTTTCTTTCCAGACCCAGTGCAAAATGTAACATGGTCTTTTAGCTTTTTTCTCTGTGCTTAAATTTGATTCTCTAAGAGTTTCTATCACTCTGGTATGTTAACTTGCTTTCTCATTTCATCCCTTTCTTACTTCTGCCTTTTCCACATACTGCATATTACAGGGGGACCCAGGGTGTCAAGGTTGCTTGTGAGCAGACCATCATGGACAACTTTATCATTCTTTGCAAGTCCCTATTAGTCAAATCAGCATGAACCCATGCAAGCCCATTTCCTGCAATGGAGTAGACTAAACTGAGCTATCTTTGACTGATGTTTATTTTCATCATGCAGAATCCTTTCTGTTCATATACTCTTTCAGATTAGCGGAACATTTCAAGTAAATATTCCACCCTTTTTGCTTGGGTATACTTGGAGTAAGACTTATGTGTCTCCTAAAGAAGATTATAATGGAGAGAATTTAAAAGAATGTACCTTCTTAAATATTTTTGCTACTATTGAACCTCAAATATCATATGCCATCTGTAGTCCAGCACTAGACAAGGTAGGCTTTCCGCTGAATTATTTTCAGATATACTATCAAAGGAGTGTTAATTTCAAAGATGACAAAAATAAATGTTGGTTCAATTTGTTGGTGGGAACAGTATGGTAGCAAGTTGAAATATTTTGAACTTGATTCTAGTTTTCAGATCAAATAGACATTTTGGAGAGAGCACGGATTTTTACAAAAACTTGCAAGGCGTTATTTCCTAAACGAAGAATCACCACTACTGTTTTTAATGATGAAGGGATACAGATCTTAGTGATAAGATACATCAAGGCATTGAATCCACCTCAACAACTCCTGGATATGTTTCTTCATGATTCTAATGCAAGACTTGTAAGTGATATATATGTTAGTAACTTTATTGAGATATTCACAAACCATATAATTTGCCCTTCTAAAGTATATAATTCAGTGGTTTTCACTATATACACCAAGTTGTGCAGCCATCACCACAGTAAATTTTAGAACATTTTGATCACTCTAAATTTATATTTATTTTAATTGGTTTATTTTTTAATATTAACTTTGAGTAAAACTTTCTTATTAAAATTGCTTTATCTTCGGAGACAGTTTCATGAGAGAGATACCATCTGTGTTGCAATGTGTGCTCCTGAGTGCCTGGTGGAAGAAAACATTTCCTCCTGTTGCCCTTCACTCTGCCCACTTGTACTGAAGGTCACTGTTGCCACATCACTTCATGCGACCGTACCAACTTCAAAATCTTTCTGTCAGACTTTGAAAAATGATGCAGAAAAATTCCTTTTGATTTTCAGGCAGAATTGAAAGTTGTATTTCTAAAGAGATTGTGTCTAGAACTTCTAAGGATTGCTTCTTGTTGTAAAGAGGCTATGTTATCTTTTGCTCTGTAAACTGCCAACATAACACTTCTCACCTTATGTGGCTTTATGCATATCTGTTATTTACCAGCTGACAAAAGAGACATGTACAGGTGTTCATTATGAACTCAGAAGAGGAGATAGCTTCTTTCACTTTGAGAAAGGGAAATGTGAAAGCAGAAATCTAGTCTCCCCTTTAAGGAAAAAAAAAAAAAGCTTTGATTAATGGACATCTATGAAAAATCATTTATACCTTTTATTTATTCAGGCCTGATT
The DNA here is from genome assembly GCF_032405125.1 of Capricornis sumatraensis. Lineage (NCBI taxonomy): Eukaryota > Metazoa > Chordata > Mammalia > Artiodactyla > Bovidae > Capricornis > Capricornis sumatraensis. Next base: position 17,862,226 of record NC_091091.1, read on the forward strand.
GACTCAATTGACTCTCCTTAGAATATTTATATTCTTCTTCCAGTATGAAGCTCTCCCCTGAATTCTTTAAGCGAAAATCGAAAGTCCTAATTTAGATCACATACACTCTGCTTTTGGGTTTCCTCTTTTCCTATTTCCTGATACCAAAAGTCCAAGGAGATAATGATGCTCTCAGATTTCTTTTAAAGACAGTCTTTGTCTTTTAAAAAAAAGTAGAAAGAATCCTAGCTCTTTTGCTTATCAGGAATTGTGAGCCATGTTTAATTAACTGCATGAAGTCAGAAACACGATTAGTGTAGGAGGTCATAGTAGTGCATATATGGTAGCTACTGTAAATCAGTGAAAATGTTGGTGAACTGTCTGTGTTAACTCTGAGTCCTTATCTCCAGCCCTATAGGGGTAGGAGGCCACAACAGAAGTTCTGTTGTTTGTAAAAATAGGCTGCACCAATATCTTCTTGCTTCAGCAACTTATAACTGGATTTTATTAATAAAAATAATTCTGATGGATTTTGAACCTGAAAGAAAATCAAACTTTTGCTACTCTTCTACACGTTTTTTTCAATTTTCTTAAACAGTTGTATTTTAAAGTATACATGTAATGTATCACATTAAAAATTTTAATTTATTATAGTGAAATGTAATGATTAATATACATGGTCTGGAGTCATGCTAACGGGCTTATTCCCAGAGACCCATATGTTGTGTTAGTGTGTGACCCATATATTATGTTAGTGTGTTAGTGTGAGTGTTAGTGTGGGCAGGTTATCTTAGCACTCTAAGCTTGTTTCTTCTTTTGTAAAATAAAATTAATAATAGTGTGTATTTCAAAGGCTTGTAGGATATACTAAATTTGGTGATAATGCATGTAAAGCACTATGCTTGGTGATGGGCATATAGTATGCTCTTAATAAATCTTAGTTAATATTATTTCAGGACCTTGTTGCTCACTTTGTATCTTTGATTCCCATTATGCCTGATGCACTGGATGAAAATGATGGTTTTGATATATGGATGACATCAGAGGTAACCAATTACAATTTATAATTTAAATGTATAATGTTTGCTTTTCTTTTAAAAAAACATTTCAAAAATATTATGCACTTATGTAGTAGCTTTGCTTATGCAGTTTGAAGGCATTTGATAATTTAATACACTCTTTTCATTCAGCTCTATAACAACCCATATAAATAATTCTTAAAGACCAAAAATCTTGTTCAACTCTTTAAGTAGCTCATAATATTCAGATTCAGCAGGAATTCCAGGAGTACAACATTATGACATTCTCCAGAGAGAAATATGAAATATGCCTTGTTCGCTATAGAGCTGGTTAGACCCAGCAGTCTAGGGGAAATACCACCACTTCCCAGAAGCTTTCCCTGGTTTTCCCATATCTGAATGAAGAGCTTCCTTGGCACTTGGATTAAAATTGTATTTAGACTGGTTACCATGCAGTATTTGGGACATATTTAAACTAAAAACTATTTATTTGAAATTTAAATTGCTTTAGGCATCCCATCCCTCCCCCCAAAATCTGCCAATCCTAATTAGAACACTTTTTCCATTTCACCTTAAATTATATTTCAGTTCAGTCAGTTCAGTTCAGTCGCTCAGTCATGTCCGACTCTTTGAGACCCCATGAATCGCAGCACGCCAGGCCTCCCTGTCCATCACCATCTCCCAGAGCTCACTCAGACTCACATCCATCGAGTCCGTGATGCCATCCAGCCATCTCATCCTGGGTCGTCCCCTTCTCCTCCTGCCCCCAATCCCTCCCAGCATCAGAGTCTTTTCCAATGAGTCAACTCTTCGCATGAGGTAGCCAAAGTACTGGAGCTTCAGCTTTAGCATCATTTCCTTCCAAAGAAATCCCAGGGTTGATCTCCTTCAGAATGGACTGGTTGGATCTCCTTGCAGTCCAAGGGACTCTCAAGAGTCTTCTCCAACACCACAGTTCAAACGCATCAATTCTTCGGTGCTCAGCCTTCTTCACAGTCCAACTCTCACATTTAGTTGGCCTAAACTAAATATACACTGGCCCTATACCCACACACTATATATATACATCCCAAGTTTAATCTCCTTGAATGAAAAGGTAAATTTGCACTTATCTAGAATGCTTAGAGGCTGGATTTGAGCTGAAATGGATTTAGAGAGCACAGGACTAATTTAATAGGTCAGTTACCCTGCCTTCTGCTAAATGAGAATAAGAGAGACACAAGCATGTAGTTTGTTTTAGGACCCAGTGGTTCAAATCTGGTAAAACTCAAAGAGATGTATATTAACTCTAGACTCTTCTGAGAGTCTTCAAACTAATCAGAATGTGTTACAATCCTGCAGAACATTGAAAGATAGCCTCTAAAGTAGCTAAAAATAACTATAAAAATAACCATTCTGGCAAATACCAGTGCTTCCAAGTGCCCTCCAAGCCAAACGGTACTCATAATCAACAGGTCACCACCGGCACAGGCTTCCTTTTGGCTGGTGTCTTCCCATTGCCATGAACTCTGGACTTGGGAACTCCCTGAGTGAATGACTAATTAAATCGTCACAGGAGTTATTTCCTCTACCCAACATACAGTCTTCGAACAAACCTTGGTTCAAATCCTACTTCAACCACCTGATACCTGATACCTTAAGTTATTCAGCTTCATTAGACTTCACTTTCCTCATCTGTGTCATAGAGGGATTTTGAAAGGATAGGCAGCTAGAACACAGTATGTTAGTTACCTTGTTGTTGTTGTTCGGTTGCTAAGTCGTATCCGATTCTTTGCAACCCCCTGGACTGCAGCAACCAGGCTTCTCTATCCTTCATGGTCTCCTGAGTTTGCTCAGATTCATGTCTTTTGAGCTGGTGATGCTATCGTGCTGTCTACCTACCTCATCCTCTGCTGCTGTCTTCTCTTTTTGCCTTCCATCTTTCCCAGCTTCAGAGTCTTTTCCAATGTTAGTTACCTACTCTCATTCATTCCCTCCTCCTCTTATGAGATGCAGTCAGGGGAACCTCCTTAGCCTGACATTGAAGACTACTCATGTTTAGCTATTCATTCTTCTGTTCATCACACGTATCTTTCAGAAGAGCCGTGTTACCATTCTTCTTAACCTCTATCCCTCACCATCACATCCAGCCAGTGTGTACTGATGTGGCCACATCTGTTGTTAAACCATTGAAACGCTGCCCGACTGACTGGTAAATAGTCACTCTGAGAGCTCCTGAGCTCCCCCTCCCCAAGCTCCCTGGCCACCACAGCCCTTTCTCTGGGACTAAGGAAACGGAAGCACGTGTCCAGTCTAAATGGTGCAGCCGAGTCTGCATGTTGCAGCTGCTACTAAGCAGCAACACAATATTGCCGTATGAACATGTGGGCCCATATATTTTGTTAGATCCTTTGATTCTTCAAGAGAATCCAGAAATTCAGAGCTGTATGTGTGATCTTGCAATTTTTAAAAGCATTTTGGGGCCAAGCAAAACACACCTATAGACTGGAGCTGAATCATAGGCCACTGGTCTGCCACCTGTGCTGTGCTTTTTCTCTCCTGTTACAACTGCCTTACTAGGCACTCCGCATTTGATTACACTTACCCCTGCTGTTCAGGTCTTTCTGTTAAGGAAGTTTCCATCACTTTTCTTGATTGGGCTCCAACTCAGATCTCTTCTTCTAAGTTGAGACCATTATATTGGTACAGGGCAGAGAGTGACTCCATTGACCAAAGGATCCTTTCCTCCAAACACAGGTGATTTCCTATCAGATGAAGTTCCTTAAAATATTAGCCAATTTTGTTATTCAGTCACTGAGTCATGTTCAACTCTTTGTAACCCCACAGACTGCAGCACGCCAGGCTTCCCTGTCCGTCACCATCTCCTAGAGTTTGCTTAAACGCACGTCCATTGAGTCAGTGATGCCATCCAACCATCTCATCCTCTTTTGTCCCCTTCTCCTGACCTCAGTCTTTCCCAGCATCAGGGTCTCTTCCAGTGAGTCAGCTCTTCACATCAGGCAGCTAAAATATTGGAGTTTCGCTTCAGAATCGGCCCTTCCAATGAATATTCAGGATTGATTTTCTTTAGGGTTGATTGGTTTAATCTCCTTGCTGTCTAAGGGACTCTTAAGAGTCTTCTCCAGCACCACAGTTCAAAACCATTTATTCTTTGGTGCTCAGCCCTGTTTTCCCAGGGTATTTGTCCCCCAAAAAAGCTGCCTCATTTTGGATGATAAAATTATTGGGTCGCAAAGTTATCCACATTAATTGTCCCATAATAAAGGTGACCCTTATGTTCCAGGTTAATGTTCTCTCTTTCTAATGCCCTAATGTTTTAACAGGAAAAGTGTGTCAGAGTTTTAGGCTTTGCAGTCATCTTAGTGACCTGGCAAAAATGTGTGTGTAAGGGCGTGGAGGGGCCCTGAATCTGTTGGATGCTTGCACTACTCAACTCTCTCTCCTCCCCTCCCTTCCTTTTTTTTTTTTTTTTTTTTTTGTCTTTGTTGCTTTTGTTTCACCTTAGCGCTGCATCAGTTTAGCTATTGGAAATAAGGAGGAGCATGCCATACTTCTCTGTAATTTCTTCCTGTATTTTGGAAAGAAAGCTTTGGTCCTTCTAGGAACCTCAGTGTTGGAAGTAAGTGTTGGACTTAATATTTAAACAAAATTGGGAGAAGGCAATGGCACCCCACTCCAGTACTCTTGCCTGGAAAATCCCATGGACGGAGGAGCCTGGTAGGCTGCAGTCCATGGGGTCGCTAAGGGTCGGACACGACTGAGCGACTTCACTTTGACTTTTTCACTTTCATGCATTGGAGAAGGAAATGGCAACCCACTCCAGTATTCTTGCCTAGAGAATCCCAGGGACAGGGGATCCTGGTGGGCTGCCATCTATGGGGTCGCACAGAGTCGGACACGACTGAAGCGACTTAGCAGCAGCAGCAGCAGCAGCAAACAAAATTGATTAGCTTTCAGGTGCAAGTTTTAAAGACTTCAACTCCAAGTTTCCATTTTTTCACTAATTAATTAGGAAATTTCATAGGCAAACAAATATTTACTTAGGAGAATAATGTTGCTTCATCAAAATTTCCACAGTGTAAAGAATGACTTCCTTTTGTTTTTCTTCTTTGTAAAGTAGTACAAATAATAGTGCTACTTCATGGCAGCAAATTTGGAAAACTCAGCAATGACCACAGGACTGGAAAAGGTCTGTTTTCATTCCAGTCTCAAAGAGAGACAATGCCAAAGAATGTTCAAACTACTGTAAAATTGTGCTCATTTCACATGCTAGCAAGGTTATGCTCAAAATCCTTCAGCTATGCTTCAGCATTATGTGAACTGAGAACTTCCAAATGTACAAGCTAGGTTCCAAAGAGGCAGAGGAACCAGAAATCAAATTGCCAACATTTGTTGGATCATGGAGAAAGCAAGGGAGTTCCAGGAAAACATCTACTTTGCCTCACTGACAATGCTAAAGCCTTTGCCTGTGTGGATCACAACAAAATGTGGAAAATTCTGAAAGAGATGGGAATACCAGGCCACTTTACCTGTTTCCTGAGAAACCTGTATGTGGGTCAAGAAGCAGCATTAGAACTGGACATGGAACAATTGACTGGTTAAAACTGGGAAAGAAATATGACATGGCTGTATATTGTCCCCCTGCTTATTTAACTTCTGTGTGTGAGTATATCATGCAAAATGCCGGACTGGATGGATCACAAGCTGGATTCAAGATTCCTGGGAGAAATATCAATAACCTCAGATACGCAAATGATGCCACTCTAATGGCAGAGAGTGAAGAGGAACTAAAGAGCCTCTTGATGATGCTGAAAGAGAAGAGTGAAAAAGCTGACCTGAAATTCAATGTTAAAAAACTAAGATCATGGCATCCAGACCCATTACTTCATGGCAAATAGATGGGGAAAAAGTGGAAGCAGTGACAGATTTTCTTCCTTGGACTCCAAAATCATTATGGACAGTGACTGCAGCCATGAAATTAAAAGATGCTTGCTTCTTGGAAGGAAACCTACGAGAGACCTAGACAGTGTATTAAAAAGCAGAGATATCACTTTGCCGACAAAGGTCTATATAGTCAAAGCTATGGTTTTTCCAGTAGTTATGTACAGATGTGAGAGTTGGACCATAAAGAATACTGAGCGCGGAAGAACTCTTGCTTTTGAATTGTGCTGGAGAAGACTCTTGAGGGTCCCTTGGACTACAAGGAGATCAAACTAGTCAATCTTAAAAGACATCAACCCTGAATATTAACTGGAAGGAATGATGCGAAAGCTGAAGCTCCCATACTTCGGCAACCTGATGTGAAGAGCTGACTCATGGAAAAGACCCTGATGCTGGGAAAGATTGAGGGCAAAAGGAGAAGAGGGTGGCAGAGAATGAGATGGTTACATAGTGTCACTGATAACAATGGACATGAGTTTGAGCAAACTCTGGAAGATAGTGGAGAACAGAGGAACCTGGCATGCTGTATGTAGTTCATGGGGTCGCAAAGAGTTGGACATGACTTAGCGACTGAACAACATGGGGTTACTAGAAATACTAAATTACGTGGTAAATATATGACACTGAGAGCAGTATCTGGTTTATGGAAAATGCTCAGTAAGTGATGGGGGTAGGTGATGTAGCAATAGTTACGTAGTGGTTGTTAACCATCATCACCATCATCATCTTTATATGTTCCTAGAATTATATTTTAAGATAATTAAGATGTGCCTCTCCCTATTTTTCACTGCTCAAATTTTAATTGTGCAAGAAATGTGCCAGAAACTCACTAATTTGTACAGCTTAATTATCTGTTCAGTTCAGTTGCTCAGTCGTGTCCGACTCTTTGCGACCCCATGAGTCTCAGCACGCCAGGCCTCCCTGTCCATCACCATCTCCCGGAGTTCACTCACACTCACGTCCATCGAGTCCGTGATGCCATTCAGCCATCTCATCCTCTGTCGTCCCCTTCTCCTCCTGCCCCCAATCCCTCCCAGCATCAAAGTCTTTTCCAATGAGTCAACTCTTTGCATGAGGTGGCCAAAGTACTGGAGTTTCAGCTTCAGCATCAGTCCTTCCAAAGAAATCCCTGGGTTGATCTGCTTTAGAGTGGACTGGTTGGATCTCCTTGCAGTCCAAGGGACCCTCAAGAGTCTTCTCCAACAGTTCAAAAGCATCAATTCTTCAGCGCTCAGCCTTCTTCACAGTCCAACTCTCACATCCATACATGACCGCAAGAAAAACCATAGCCTTGACTAGACGGACCTTAGTTGGCAAAGTAATGTCTCTGCTTTTGAATATGCTATCTAGGTTGGTCATAACTTTTCTTCCAAGGAGTAAGCGTCTTTTAATTTCATGGCTGCAATCACCATCTGCAGTGATTTTGGTGCCCCCAAAATAAAGTCTGACACTGTTTCCACTGTTTCCCCATCTATTTCCCATCAAACCTCCAGAAAGCTGCCTTATTAGGACTCTATTTCTATTTAATAATATGAACTATATTGTAAGCGTTTAAAACGTCCAGATTTTTTTTGTCACGATCATTTATTTCTCTATATTTCCTTTGCAAAACTGATTATTTCTGTGTCCTGTTTGTTAGCTGAAAGTTCAGTTCAGTTCCCGACTCTTTGAGACCCCGTGAATTGCAGCACGCCAGGCTTCCCTGTCCAAAATCTATGGCTAACTTCCCCATGTGATCGCTCTGCTGTAGCTTTGAGCACCATTAGATGGCAGTAAACAGTGAACAATATTTTAACAAACATTTGTATTTGTACCTGTGAGTCAACACTGGGTGTCAGCACTTACCTATACAGTTCACCTTGGCTGTGTGGTTGAGGTGAAGCCTCTTTACCTGGGAAATCCCATGGACAGAGGAGCCTAGTGGGCTACATACAGTCCATAGGGTCACAAAGAGTCAGACACAACTGAGCAACTTTCACTTCACTAATAATGTTTACTAGCTGTATGATCTCAGCCTTATTTATTTCTCTGAGCCTCACTTATCTACCTCCTCAAAGTGAAAGTGAAAGTCGCTCAGTTGTGTCCGACTCTTTGCGAGCCCATGGACTATACATTCCATGGAATTCTCCGGGCCAGAATACTGGAGTGGGTAGCCTTTCCCTACTCCAGGGGATCTTCCCAACCCAGAGATTGAACCCAGGTCTCCCCACATTGCAGGTGGATTCTTTACCAGCTGAGCCACAAAGGAAGCCCCCGCTCAAAGGAATAATGCTATTTACTGTTACCCTAGACATGTTGTTAACCTCTTATTCTTCATGTGAAAGGTGGGCATGATAATCATACCTACCTCACAGAATTTGGAATTAATTAAAGTGAGAAATTAAGTAAAATTAGCATGAGCAGTACAGAACCTGAGGTACGTAAATGATAAATGTAAGCAGTTATTATTATCATTACCTGAGATTTTTATTTTTTGCTAAATAAGAAAGGTTTACACTTCAAAAGTATGTGCAGAGCAAAATAGTAACATAGTGACTACTTTTATTCCTCAATTGGTTTTTTGTTTAATTTCTCTCTGGCCTCTAATTCTACATCTTGTTCTTGTTAATTTGATGGCTTTTTAACTTCACCTAGCTTTTCAGAGCCTTGGACTAACACCATAACTCTACATGGTGTTCACCCTTGATCTCTAAATATATTCTGCTTAAAGCAGGGCTAATCCATGTAGCACCTTTGTGTGAGTTATACAAAAGTACCCCTACGCATTAGCACTAAGTATTAGGAAATGTTCTTCATATACTGATTTCATCAGAACAATATATTTTATTGCTATGAGGGTGGCAACACTGGCTCATACGTTCTCTCATTTGAACCCTCATGATAGCTTGGGCCTGTGGATTTCTATTGCTTTGGCTTTTCCCTTTTCAAAAAAATTGTAAATATTCTAAAAAAGGCTTTTAAAAGATCAGAGATACCAGGGAGTTTCCTGATGACATAGTGGTTATGATTCTGGGCTTTCGCTGCTGTGGCCCGAGTTCAGTCCCTGGTCAGGGAACGGAGATCCCTCAAGCCGTGCAGCATGGCCAATAAGTAGATAAATCATACAGAATAAAGAATCTATAGGGTGATTGATAATATTATCTGTACAAAGTCAGAGATAGCATATGCTTACACTACAATTTCCAATACAAAAATGAGTTAAATCGATCATCCACCAGAAATAATTTTAACTCTTTCTTCGGACAGGGGCCCGTGGCGTATGTATTAACTCAGGAAACTGATGAATATTTGCTTTGGAATCCATTAACTGGACAGTGTCATAAGCAGTCTGACCCATTTTGCCCGTTACACGGTGTAGACTGTTTGTTTGATGGTGAAAACGTAAGTGTATTGGGTGAGGAGGGAAGATCTTGAGTTCTCTCCTCAGGAGTCAAACTGGTGGCTCTCCACCCTGACTATACGTTAGGATCACGTGGAAACGCTGAGGGAACCGCAGACGTTCAGTGAGAGTCCCTGGGGGGTGGGGCCAGGGAAATCTTCCATCCCCAAAGCTCCTTGAGGTGATTCTGTAGTGCCTCCGGGGCTGAGAAGCAATGAGCAGGCTCGTGTTCACATGCCCCTGCAGTTCTCTGCACCTCCTGCCTCAGAGCTGTCCTTGGTTTCTGCCACTTCACTGGGTAGAAAGACTGTAACCCACTATGGGCTTCGTACTCCCATGGGCCTACGTTGATTCTGTGTTAATGTTTTAATAGGTCTGGTTTAATCTTCAGCAGAATAATTCACCAATGGCTATGTATTTTGACTATTCAAAGGAAAGTTTCTGGAAACAATTGCTTCCAAAAAATTATCAAGGAACAAAAACACAAAGCATTCAGGTAAATCACACTTTTCCAGGTGTGTCTCTATGAAAGTTACCATTGGTTCTGACCTTAGAGTTGTGATAGCTCTTGTTACATTTATATAGCTGATTGCTTATTGAATGGTTTAGCAATATCATTAAAATCCAGTTTTCTCTGCCATCCAGCCTGACTTTGGGCTACGCTGGTCCTTTTCCTCTACTTGCAAAACAAGAATTGGAAGAAGGCATCATCTTAATTGTGAATTTAGGTTTTAGAGTAAAATTTTTTAAGTGTTCATCATGAAACAGAAAATATAACGTCCAGATGGTGTAATAAGTTCTTACTTTGACCTTGCACTTCTACTACACATCCATGACAATAATAAAGTATAAAAATTGAAAAACAAAAGGCTTATCTGGGCTCTGAACCATGATGGGTATCTCGTGGAATAGAAATAGGACAGAAACACCATCGGTGAACAGGGCCCAAAGAGGATGGGAGCGAAGTCTAAAAGTGAGTCATGAAATCCAGGGAACCAGAGCCAGTCTCAGTTTTTGAAGCCAGGACTGTGATGGAGCTTCTCTACTTTACTCCTCTTGAGAGAAGATGAGAAAGGTAAGCTGCAGACCCATTACCTGGAGCTCAGGAGTTAAGAGGCCTAAGTACAGATCAGAGTGTTAGGAACCAATCTAACCACCAGACGACTTGGCCAGGGACTCTGTGGTGTGCTCAGTATCACTTTGGGAAGACACCCAAATTCCATTGCAACAGCCGTTTCTGGATTGGCAGCCATGGTATATCAATGTGCAGGCAGTTGCAAAATTCAAAAACCGGGAGCTATGACCCAGAGGAAGCAAGAGAGGGGGGATAAGGGAAAGAACAATGGAAAAATAGGAAGAAGACAATTCACAGAAGCAGAAACTCCAGAGCTCAGCCTCACTTGTACTGAGGGAAATATTATTTAAAACAAAACATGATTTCACATGTATAAGATTGGGAAACATTTTTTTAAGTGTGATCATATCAAATATTGGCAAACAGGCTGAGAAATAGTGGGAGTGTAAATTGCTATAAACTCTTTGAAAATCAATATGGTAAGGTTGCTAAAGTTGAAAAAGCTCAACCTTTGATCCTCCAATTCAGCTTCTAAGTATGTACCCTAGCACAGAGAGACTAGCACAACAATGGTCATTACTGAATTGCTTGAAATAGGAAAAAAAAAAAAAAAAGACAATTTATCAACCAGAAAATGGGCACATAAGTTGTCAAGAACCCATACTGTGAAATCTTATACGTGTGTATGTGTAAGTCGCTCAGTCATGTCCGGCTCTGTGACCCCATACGCTATAGCCCACCAGGCTCCCCTGTCCATGGAATTTTCCAGGCAAGAATACTGGAGTGAAAAAAAAAAAAAAGAATACTGGAGTAGGTTGCCATTCCCTTCTCCAGGGGCTCTTCCTGACCCAGGGATCAAACCCAGGTCTGTTGCATTGCAAGCAGATTCTTTACTGTCTAAGCCACCAGGGAAACCCAAAATCTTCTATACAGTAATAAAAAAATATATGGAACTAATTTACTGTAGCTCTCAACTTGATTGTACATCCATGACATCAGAATCTCTGAGTGAAGAGCCCACACATTGGTGTTACTTAAAGCTTCCCAAGTGATTCCCACAGTTGGGAACCACTGACCTAGAGCTGTTGTATCAACATGAGTGAATATAAAAAATGTAATGTTGAGCAAAGTAAAGAAGATGTGAAATGACAGATACATATGAAATTTGAAAAATATGTGTTTATATATAGATATATAAGTGAAATTGCTAGTTGCTCAGTCATGTCCAACTCTTTGTGACCTAATGGACTGTAGCCTTGCAGGCTCCTCTGTCCATGGATTTCTCCAGGCAAGAATACTGGAGTGGGTTACCATTTCCTATTCCAGGTGGTCTTTCCAACCCAGGTATCGAACTAGTGTTTTCTGCTTGGCAGGCAGAAAGAATACCATCTGAACCATCAGGGAAGCTCATAGATACGTAGTGATAGTATAAAAGCTAGCATGAGAATGATAAACATCAAATTTAGGGTAAAGGTTACCTTTGGAGAGAGAAAAAAGGGAAATGAGATCAGGGAGCAGTATATAGAGTACTTTAAGTCTATCAGTAATGTTTTACATCTTTTAAAAAAATGTATTTATTTATCTGGCTGTGCATATGGGAACTAGTTCCCTGGCCAGGGATCAATTCCAGCCTCCCTGTGTTGGGAGGGCAGAGTCTTAGCCACTGGATCACCAAGGAAGTTCCTACATCTTTTTGAAAAATCTAAAACAAATGGAGGACTGGTCATAGCAAACACCCTTTTCCAACAACACAAGAGAAGACTACACATGGACATCACCAGATGGTCAACACCAAAATCAGATTGATTATATTCTCTGCAGCCAAAGATGGAGAAGCTCTATACAGTCAACAAAAACAAGACCAGGAGCTGACTGTGGCTCAGATCATGAACTCCTTATTACCAAATTCAGACTTAAATTGAAGAAAGTAGGGAAAACCGCTAGACCATTCAGGTATGACCTAAATCAAATCCTTTATGATTATACAATGGAAGTGAGAAATAGATTTAAGGGCCTAGATCTGATGGATAGAGTGCCTGAAGAACTATGGAATGAGGTTCGTGACATTATACAGGAGACAGGGATCAAGACCATCCCCCTGGAAAAGAAATGCAAAAAAGCAAAATGGCTGTCTGGGGAGGCCTTACAAATAGCTGGGAAAAGGAGAGAGGCAAAAAGCAAAAGAGAAAAGGGAAGATATAAGCATCTGAATGCAGAGTTCCAAAGAATAGCAAGAAGAGATAAGAAAGCCTTCTTCAGCGATCAATGCAAAGAAATCGAGGAAAACAACAGAATGGGAAAGACTAGAGATCTCTTTAAGAAAATTAGAGATACCAAGGGAACATTTCATGCAAAGATGGGCTCATAAAGGACAGAAATGGTCTGGACCTAACAGAAGCAGAAGATATTAAGAAGAGGTGGCAAGAATACACGGAAGAACTGTACAAAAAAGATGTTCACGACCCAGATAATCATGATGATGTGATCACTCATCTAGAGCCAGACATCCTGGAATGTGAAGTCAGGTGGGCCTTAGAAAGCATCACTATGAACAAAGCTAGTGGAGGTGATGGAATTCCAGTTGAGCTGTTTCGAATCCTGAAAGATGATGCTCTGAAAGTGCTGCACTCAATATGCCAGCAAATTTGGAAAACTCAGCAGTGGCCACAGGACTGGAAAAGGTCAGGTTTCATTCCAATCCCAAAGAAAGGCAATGCCAAAGAATGCTCAAACTACCACACAATTGCACTCATCTCACCCGCTAGTAAAGTAATGCTCAAAATTCTCCAAGCCAGGCTTCAGCAATGTGTGAACTGTGAACTCCCTGATGTTCAAGCTGTTTTTAGAAAAGGCAGAGGAACCAGAGATCAAATTGCCAACATCCGCTGGATCATGGAAAAAGCAAGAGAGTTCCAGAAAAACATCTATTTCTGCTTTATTGACTATGCCAAAGCCTTTGACTGTGTGGATCACAATAAACTGTGGAAAATTCTGAAAGAGATGGGAATACCAGACCACCTAACCTGCCTCTTGAGAAATCTGTATGCAGGTCAGGAAGCAACAGTGAGAACTGGACATGGAACAACAGACTGGTTCCAAATAGGAAAAGGAGTAGGTCAAGGCTGTATATTGTCACCCTGCTTATTTAACTTCTATGCAGAGTATATCATGAGAAACGCTGGGCTGGAAGAAACACAAGCTGGAATCAAGATTTCTGGGAGAAATCTCAATAACCTCAGATATGCAGATGACACCACCCTTATGGCAGAAAGTGAAGAGGAGCTAAAAAGCCTCTTGCTGAAAGTGAAAGAGGAGAGTGAAAAAGTTGACTTAAAGCTCAACATTCAGAAAACGAAGATCATGGCATCCGGTCCCATCACTTCATGGGAAATAGATGGGGAAACAGTGGAAACAGTGTCAGACTTTATTTTTGGGGGCTCCAAAATCATCACAGATGGTGACTGCAGCCATGAAATTAAAAGGCGCTTACTCCTTGGAAGGAAAGTTATGACCAACTTAGATAGCATATTCAAAAGCAGGGACGTTACTTTGCTGACCAAGGTCCGTCTAGTCAAGGCTATGGATTTTCCTTTGGTCATGTATGGATGTGAGAGTTGGACCGTGAAGAAGGCTGAGCGCCGAAGAATTGATGCTTTTGAACTGTAGTGTTGGAGAAGACTCTTGAGAGTCCCTTGGACTGCAAGGAGATCCAACCAGTCCATTCTGAAGGAGATCAGCCCTGGGATTTCTTTGGAGGGAATGATGCTGAAGCTGAAACTCCAGTACTTTGGCCACCTCATGCGAAGAGTTGACTCATTGGAAAAGACTCTGATGGTGGGAGGGATTGGGGGTAGGAGGAGAAGGGGACGACCGAGGATGAGATGGCTGGATGGCATCACTGACTCGATGGACGTGGTTCTGAGTGAATTCTGGGTGATGGTGATGAACAGGGAGGCCTGGCGTGCTGCGATTCATGGGGTAGCAAAGAGTCGGACATGACTGAGCGACTGAACTGAACTGAGGTGGTATGTATGTTGGGTGGATGTTCATTACATTATTCTCAGTGCTTTATCTGTATGTTTGACATAGTTCACAATATCGAAAAGAAGGAATGGTGGCTGTGGGGGAAAAGAAATCAAACAGTACCACAGTATATAAAATGAAGAGTTTCTTCTCTCTTCAGCATTTTTTCCCCACTCTAAGAAATAACCACAGTCAATAGTTTCTTGTGTATCCTTCTAAACATTTTCCTTGCAGACTCAAGCATTTATATGTCTGTAAAGTCATTTTAAGTAAGGGGAAATGTGCTTATCTCTCTTGAGCAAGCCACATTTACAGCATCCACACAATGCCTTGCTTGCCTATCCCAAAGTTGTGACCAAAGCATTTGGTTGCAGCCTCCTAGGGAGAGAACAGTATATTCAGAGATGAGAATTTTTGTTTCTTTTAATCATTCTCTTCTTAATTTAGATAACATTTATTGAGTGCTGCAATGGGTCAGCACTGTGTTAGGCACAGGTACCACAAGGAAAAAGAGTTTGATGTTGGGAAAGATTGAGGGCTAGAGGAGAAGGGGGCAACAGAGGATGAGATGGTTGGATGGCATCATCGACTCAATTGACATGAGTTCGAGCAAACTCCGGGAGATAGTGAAGGACAGGAAAGCCTGGCATGCTGCAGTCCACGGGGGTGCAAAGAGTTGGACAAAACTGAGCAACTGAACAGCAACTGTGTTCTTGGAGCTTGTGATCTAGAGGAGGAAACAGAAGGAAAAAGCACTTGGAGTAGAGAGAGAGAAATACCGCTAAGAAGAAATGAATGTGCTTTGGGGAGCACACAGCAAGAAACATGAGGGGAAGGGGAGCTTCAGGGGCTTCCTGGGGAAAAAAGTGATGACCAGCAGTACAGTGGGGAGGGTTGAGCAGCAGGAGCTGGTCTAGATGAAGATTAGTGAAGAGAGTAGTCCCAGCACAAAGCAGAAACAGCAGGCTTGAAGACCTGCTGTTTGTGTGTTAGTCGCTTAGTCATGTCCGACTCTTTCTTTGCAACCCTATGGACTGTAGTCTGCCAGGCTCCTCTGTCCATGGGATTCTCCAGGCAAGGATACTGGAGTGGGTTGCCATGACCTTCTCCAGGGGATCTTCCTGACCCAAGGATCAAACTCAGGTCTAAAGCATTGCAGGCAGATGAAGACCTGTGGGGCCAAGTGTCTGTCACAGAGCTGAAAGGCCAGCTTGGCTGCTACCAGAGGGTGAGTGGAGGTGAGCTGAGGTCCGGGTCAGGATTTGGGCATTTATTCTCCATTCAGCATCACCAAGGAAAGGGCTGCCGTTACCAAAATTGTATTTTTAAAAGCCACTCTGACTGAGAGTGGAAACTAAACCTTTTGTCAAGTTGAGTAATTAAACAGAAAACTCATAGTTGCATTTGACTTTCATCTTTACTGATGTCTTCCCTGTGGGTCAGTGGCCCTTGATCTTCTGCCTTGTCACACACATAACAGAATAAACCACCATTTGTAGTGAATGCTGTTTTTTTTCCTGTTAATCACAATTGAGAACATAAATTTGTGAGAGAGAAATGGAGTTACAGGGAAGTCCTCTTCAAGTTTCAAAGGTTATGAATTCCCTGAAAGGGGCCTTTGCCCAAATGGGAAATAAACTAACACTCCATAAACGTATTGGGTCAACATAACCCAGGCCTCTTTTTCAGGCCTGAAGGTGGTCTAACTAATCCACAGGAGTTGCCACGTTAGGGGCATAGGGCAGTATTTTGGAGGAGCAGACAGTAATTGAGGACAGCAGTCGGGATTTGGTTTACCTGCCCTGTCTGCAATAGTTGGTGACCTCTGCAAGATGATGCTGGGTTTTAAGCTTTACTTTCTCCAGTATTTCATCTTCTACCATGTTCTACTCTGGGCAAATTCACTGTATCTGAGCATATTCTCTAATCTAGTGGTTCTCCAACCATGGCAGGCATCATAACCCTCTGGAGGGCTTGTTAGAAAGCAGTGTGCTAGGCTGTACCCTCAGAGAAGGCAATGGCACCCCACTCCAGTACTCTTGCCTGGAAAATCCCATGGGCAGAGGAGCCTGGTAGGCTGCAGTCCATGGGGTCGCTAAGGGTCGGACACGACCGAGCGACTTCACTTTCACTTTTCACTTTCACGCATTGGAGAAGGAAATGGCAACCCACTCCAGTGTTCTTGCCTGGAGAATCCCAGGGACGGAGGAGCCTGGTGGGCTGCCGTCTATGGGGTCACACAGAGTCGGACACAACTGAAGTGACTTAGCAGCAGCAGCAGGCTGTACCCTCATAGTTTCTGAGTCAGTAGGTCTGAGGCTGCTGACTCAGCAACATTTTGCTGCGGGGGGCATCACATTTTGGGAGCCACTGACTTAGATCAGGACGTGATAGACTGAGCCTCCTCAAGTCACCCCTGAAATTTTCTGAGACCTAGAGTCCTAGCAAATGTTTCCTCCCTTACACTCATGAGGGGGAAGCATCTGTCCCTGTCTCTACAGAGCCTCTATTTCTCAGCTCATAAATATTCAACGTAAAGACTCTAAACCCAGTCCCACTCCTCCATTCTTGTCTATGTGAGCCCTGCAGGGCGTTTGGGTAGGAGGGAGGGGGTTGGAGAAGTCTGCTCCTTGTCCCAGAAAATCCAGCTCAGCGGAGCAACATGGGGAAACACAGTAGAGCCTTGCTCTCTGCTGTTGCTGGGGTGCCTGAAGCAAAGACTTGAAGACAGCAGAGACTGAAATGGACGCTGTGTGTATGCTTGCATGTGTGCACATGCACACCTGGGAACATGGAGGCCTGGCTCCTGCCTGCTGAAAGAAACAAAGGAGGAGGATGATAAACCATGTTAGAAGAGTAATATCTGGCCTTATTGAGCAATATGTGCCAGGCTTTACATGTATGACTTTATTTTAAAATCTGCATGACTCCAGGGAAGTAGATGCTCTTATTGTCCCTCTTTGAAAGATGTGGTAACCAAGACTCAAAGCGGTTAAGTAATTTCTCCAAGGTCACAGTTAATAAGCGGATGAGACCAGTATAGCTTCCAAAGATTGTCTGATGGAATGAATAAGTATGCCAGGTTCTTATTTGAATAAACAAACAGTAGAGCTGTCTCATGAGAAATATCTTCCGTAAATCCATTTCCCGTTCCCTGCCCTGGTGAAGTAGTATTAAAATCAAAGGAAACACTGTGATCTGTGTTAGCTTTGCGCCCCTATTATTGAGTGTTTCTGCCACATGAGACAGGTTTAGGTTGCCCCTCCCCATTATGATCAGCACTCCAAGGGGTGACTGATATCCAGATGGCCTCCCCAGAATCTTTTCTCACTTTCAGTTTTCTGTATTTCAGCCTGAAGAAATAATTTATTCTGATACTAATAAGAGCATGGTAGAAGATCTAAAGAACAGGTATGATCTCTATTTATATGCTATGATTATCATGTTTTCTCCCTAATCTCCCATTCAGCCACCCTTCAATTCTGTAACCCAGTCTCTCAAAATACCTATTAGACTCAGCAACAGAAGCATGAAATGGAGATTTAATAGTTCCATTGAGTTGTCTGCCTCTTGGCCCTTGCATAAAAAAATCAGCCCCTCTGCTATCCACAGTACTCCTTGAAAAAACATGCCAAGTTAAATACAGTTGCATCTGGACAACACTGTGGGCTGCTATTGGGAAGTTCTCAACACACATCTGTTGAGCCTTATAGTAATAATCAATAGCTAACACTTCTTGAAAGAACAACAGGGTGTGGTAAAAAATCCGAGCTGGGTAGTAGAAACATCAGTACTGTCCCTGGTAGCCACCCTCATATACGTACTCCACACACACAAACACAAACACACACCCTGAGGAGTTGCTCAGTCAAGCCTGAAGTGTCACAGCCTTTGCAGCAGACCTTGCTCCTACTCCAGATATGTCAGAAGCTTCTAGATCTGACTACTTCCAGTGACTCATGCTGACACAGCAGGCTGGCATGTAAGCTGCTACCAACTAATCAAAACTGAAAAGGACAGAAAGCATTTTGCCACTCCCTTTTCTCACTAGCACATGACCCCCACCTCTTACTCCCCTTCTTCTTCCCCAGCTCTTAACCAAAAAAAAAAAAAAAAAAAGGAAGAAATGCACTAGGGAAATTGTCTCCAACTTTTCGTTTTCATCAGAATTGCTTCTGGAACTAAATATAGGTGCCAGAGTCCAGGATCAGACCTGTTGAGCCACTATCTGGAGGATAGTGAAGTATTTTGATAGAGTCCTACAGGTGATTCTGGTGTGTAGCCATGACTGAGACTCTCTGCAAACTCAATACTGTATTAGACTCAGCCAAAAGGAGAGGCCCAGCACACAATAATCCTCTGCAGAGGAAAGGCTTCCCACCAACCAGCTCAACTGGGCTTCACTTTCTTCCTCCCTGGAACAGTTCCTCAGCAGGCATTGTTTCAGAGGCGGGGTAGATAGGTGAAACTCCCTGCCAGCATAGAGCATACATTTGGGGGAAATGATCAGATCAGGAGAAACTGATCATGATCAGATCAGGAGAAACTGATCATCATACTGATCAGTCCAGTGTCTCATTTCCTCCCAATTCCACTTGCTGGATTAACTGATCTAATAACCCCATTCCTACTAACATTACCCCAGACAAGATACCTGGGTTTTTATAGAGCATTTCTTGGAAACAAGACATCTTATGTCAGAGGAGGCTCTTGGAGAACAAGAATGCCAACCCAGTAATCAGACGGTAGCAAATCACACCTAGTAGGCAGCTGTCTACACACAGGGAACTGGAAGAAAGAAGTGCCTTTGAGAACTAATTGCTGGCTACCCCAGGAAGCATCTTGCTTCCTCAAGCCAAGCAAGAGCCTGATCTCTCTCAAACCAGATTAATATGGTTGATGGCAGATATCCCTCACCACGGAGGTCTGGTTTTCTCCTACATCAAAAATGTATCATTTTTGAAAATTGTGAATGACTATATATTTTTAAAATTTATTATTTTTATTTGGCTGTGTGGGGTCCTAGTTGCACCGTGAGTTGGGTCATGTGGGATATTTGGTTGCAGCTCATGGCCTCCCTAGTTGTAGCACAGGGGCTCCAGAGCGCTTGGGCATTTTACTCAGTGGGGGGATCTTAGTTCCTTGACCAGGGATTGAACCTGCATCCCTTGCATTACGAGGTAGATTCTTAATCACTGGACCACCCCACAAAGTATCATTCTCATACTTGAGTAAATGCGACAAAACTTTTTTTTCACATTTATTAAATGAGTTGCATTTTATCATAAAATGACCTTTGCATTCTTACTAATGCAAGAAATCCCCAGGGAATTACCCCAAAGTATTATTCTCATACTTGAGTAAATGTAACAAAACTTTTTTTCACATTTATTAAATGAGTCGTAATTTATCATAAAATGATCTTTGCATTCTTACCTTAGGATTGAAAGAATTCTGAAGTGTAAAATAATGGAATGGCGGCCTAAACAGCCAACACGTTGGAATAGACAGTGTACTTCCATTTTACGACAGATTCTTCCTAAGTTAGAACTTGGTACTGGAAGCTTTGTTTCATCTGAAGAAGAGAGTGAATTTGAAAGACTACTACAATTTTATTGTGTTTGTATATGATTTAATGCATTAATGACATTTGTTTTATCTATGATGTTAATTGCCAGATGATAGTAATCTTAAAAACCCCTGAGATATCTTTTATCTTAATCTCATTGGGCTTCCCTTGTAGCTCAGCTGCAATGAGGGAGGCCTGTGTTTGATCCCTGGGTTGGGAAGATCCCCTGGATCTGGTAGGAAAGGCTACCCACTCCAGTATTCTGGACTGGAGAATTCCATGGACTGTATAGCCCATGGGGTCCCAAAGAGTCAGGCACAACTGAGCAACTTTCACTTCAAATCCACTTATGTTTAGACCAAGACTTTTCAAATGTAGTGAAAAACTAGTACTGTGACCAGATTGCGTGACATTTTCTTGGAATCAGTTTTATGATACACAAACCACAAACTTTGGAAAGAGATGCCCAAAAGGGAATGACTTGCAACTAAGAAAGTAAGAAATGATCTCTAGATGGTAGTAATAGGATGGATTCCCTGTCCTTGGTTCTGGGCAAGAGGACTTCAGGTAAGCTTTAATTACCTTCCATAAGCAAATTATTCTCAAATTTATACATCATAGCCTGGACATCTGTTTTAACCTCCTCTCGTATATTCACCAGCACATTTGACATCATCCTGGATGGTAAAAAGGCCTATCAAACTCAAGTCCATAATCAAACATGGTAGGCATTTGGTGTATTTTGAAGTCCTTGTTTTCTTCCTGAGTTCTGAGAATCCTCTTACCTCCTCTTGCCTATGAATTGTTGCAGTAGTTTTTGGAAGCCCCAGCCTCCCAAGAATGATATTCCTTCCCCATTCCATCCTGTAGATCAGAAAATGTCCCCTAAAGAAATGTCCCCTAAATGTCCCCTTTAGAGAAAGCCTTGGGAAGAGGAAAGGAAGCTATCTGTTGAAAGTTGATACTTAGGCTGCCAGGGAGGGGTCTGCAGGCACTATTCATGAATAGGGAGGTAGTTGTTTTGTTTTGCTTTCTTTTTAATTGAATTAGGGGGTAAATAGATAAGCAAAGTATTATTAAGTATAAGCCAAGGTTTTAAACTTAGAGTTCCTTTGTGAAATTATCTGCTGTTTAATAACACAGATTCATAAATCTAGACTGAATCCTGTGGCTTGGGTTCAAATCCTGGCTCAACCACTCACTAACTTTGACCAAATTACCCAATTTTTCTATACGTTCTTACCCCATTGCACAAGATAAACAAGGATAAAACTAGTTAGCTATTTTGTGGTTGTGGTGAGGATTAGGTGAGTTGCTTAACCATAGCACCCAACACTTACTAAATGTTAACTATTATTTGTATTCCATGTGGCAATCATTGTGCCATTGACTTGGGGTCATGACAGTAAATGAGACAGACAACATCTTGAGCATTCACAGAGACAATGGGCTTGTTAGACCAGAAAACATGTAATTGCAGTGTAATTTATTAAGTAAGCTAAGGAAGGATAGTGTACTATGCAGTCACAAGGGAGGAGCACGTGAAGAGATTTAAAGATCAGAAAAGTAAGCAATCTGAGGCTTGAAAGCAGCTTATGATTGTCCTTTGTAAATTCTTTAATAGATAATTTTACCTGAGACCCATGTCCCATATCCTTTAATCCTGTCATCGGAGGAAATGAAAGTGAAAGTCCCTCAGTCATGTCCAACACTTTGCCACCCCATGGACTATACTGTCCATGGAATTCTCCAGGCCAGAATACTGGACTGAGTAGCTGTTCCCTTCTCCAGGGACTCTTCCCAGCCCAGGAATTGAACCCAGGTCTCCCCCATTGTAGGTGTATTCTTTACTAGCTGAGCCACAAGGGAAGCCCAATCCTGTCATAGATATCAATAAATATAAAGTAAATCAATGTGAAATAAATTCTTCCGAAATGCTCTTTCAAATCATTTATATGGCAAAGAATTTTCCTTCTTGGCAGCTTGCCATTGCAGAAAAAGTGCAAGTATGTGGAATGTTAAATGTGTAGACTCTGGCATTAGACAGACCTGGCTCGCTGCTCTCTCTGTAAAGTGGGGTTATAGCAAAACCTGCCTCAGAGCGTTGTTTGAGGGTTAATTATATATGTGAAGTATTTAGCACTGTGCCTAGAACATAGTACATGCTCAGTCACTTCAGTTGTGTCTGACTCTGTGTGACCCTACGAACTGGAGCCTGCCAGGCTCCTCTGCATGGGATTCTCCAAGGCAAGAGCACTGGAGTGGGTTGCCATACCCTCCTCCAAGGGATTTTCCCAGCCCAGGGATAGAACCTGTGGTGTCTCCTGTGTCTTCTGCATCCCAGGCAAAGTCTTTACCGCTGAGCCAACCAGGAAGTCCCCTAGAACTTGGTAAACACCCACAAAATGATAACTATTATTATTATTTTATGACTTCCATTTCTTTGAGGCTTCTGTAATCTCTTTTCATACAGTAATTCCCAACCACCTATATGATTGTAATGTGGGTTTATGTATTATTGTCTTTGGTCCAGGTCACAGGATTTCCTATCCAGATGCCATATACGGATGTACAGTCAGTTATTGATGCTGTGTATCAAACTGGCATTCATTCTTCTGAATTTCCACAGACAGAATTTGCTCTAGCTGTGTACATTCACCCCTACCCAAACAACGTCTTATCTGTGTGGGTTTATTTGGCTTCATTAGCTCGACATCAGTGAAAAGGAAAAAGACAGAAGGAGAAGATGGTACATGGGCCCCCAACCAGGAGACAGACTTTTCTGGTGCTTGAGATTTTTCTGTTTATCCTCAAGTCCAGACAAGCGTGAGCCCAATTTTTGGCTCACTTATAGAGTAGGGGACAAGACTCACTGCCTGAGTTTCTGGGGACAAGTATAAATGACCTCCTCATCAGAGACCACAGCAAGGAGGACCCTTCGGAAACTCTGGCGCCTGGGGTCACTGTCTACAGTAGGTTTATTCTGGGAAAGAAGCAATTCTGGCCTCTCTCTAAAGCCAGTGTTGCTCTAACACCTCCATCAAAATCACTTGGAAAGCCCTATTGAAAATGCAAGTTCCCACATCCTATCCAGGACCTACTGAATCAGGATCTCTGAGAGTACAGCTCCAGAACCTACATTATTTAAAACAAGCTTCCCAGGCAATTCTGTCAACCAGTTAAGAATGAGAACCCTGCCTTACAGAATGCTGTCATTACTAAAGTGAGACTGATAACTTTGATGATGGTTCTGATGGAATTCCAGGCAGGAGTTATTCAAATAGAAACCCATGAGGTAAAAGATTATTTCACTGGTTAAGAATGAGAAGGAAATATGCCATGTTGGGTTAGGACAGCTTCCGGGGGCTTCTTAAAAGTTTCCTCTTTATATACTACTGACCTAAAGTCATTTCACCTCCAGGTATTTAGAAGGGACTCTCAGGAAACACTACCTAAATTCTTTCCTAATTCTGTGAGAAAGGGAGATAAAAGTCTTACCCGAATTTCAGAGTCCTCTTTATCTTACTGAGGAGCTCCCCATTCTGCCTCTGGCACTTTCTGCTGCTTTTCTTTTACAATGGTGCCCCAAAGAGACCCATCCAGGGCCTCGAGAAAGAGCGGATAGGGATCTAAGTAGAAAACACTGTACTTTATTGTATTTGTTCTGTACTTCTTTGAGAAAAGTGTTCAAATAGTTTATGTAAATGTTACATAACTTATTTTTTAATCAAAGGATAGATTTCCAAAGGTTTATGAGAGAAATTTTATGAGGTTAAAGTAGGAAAAAGAAGATTCACTTCTCCCACTGTAGCAGCACTGGGGCCCCTTGAATCACTCTCAGAGAAGCAGAGAGAAAACCCCCAAGTTCATCCTCAGGGAACCCTCAGCCTAGATCCCCTCTCCCAATATGCCTGCAGAGGCCAGAGAAGACCTCATTTATTTGCAGGATGTTAGTCTCAGACCAAACTCAAGATTACTAGAGAAAAAGGGTATGTAGGTAAAGAGAATGTTTTTTCTGCAAGGTTAAAACTTTGTTATGTATGTCTTCTGGCATGCATCAGAAAATGACCAGAATTGTTTTTATTTGAATGTTTGTGTTTAAATGCTGTAGGAGGTTTTGTTATTAACAAGTTTCCCACATCAACTGGGGTAGCACAAAATGATATCTATGGAAAGACAAGTTTGCCAAATAAAGGCTGAACTCATGCAATTCATTTCTGTGCCATACTGAATGTTTGCATAGCTATTTTGTTAATTTTGTTTGTGGTTTTAGAATTGATAGACCACTGAAGAGTAAGGTGGAAAATGTTCATAGGCAAGTGTGCATTATATTCTGTATTGTATTCATTTTGAAATAGGTGTCTGTGTTTTTCAACTAAAAATTTTTCCTAAAAATTATATGATTGTAATGAACCGTGTTTTTTGATTTGACTGTTTTAAAAGTACATGATATTAGATGTAATGTATAATTTTAAATTTTTTTGTTGTTCAGTCACTCAGTTGTGTCTGACTCTTTGCAACCTCATCCACAAATAATTACAAAGCATCCATTATGTACCAGACACTTCAGTATGTGCTAGAGGACAGTGTGAAGACATTCTTACAAGGAAAACAGATCATAAGCAAATAAACAGTAAGTAGGGGAGATAATTCCAGGGTATAATGAGTGCTATAAAGTAAACAAAAATGTTGGTGTAATGGAGAAGGACTTTGATGGGGATGGAGGGTATAAGCAGAGTAGTGGGAGAAGGCATCTCCACAGAGATAATGTTTTGAGCTGAGATTTAAAAGATGATTTATCAATTAGAATTGCATTCAGTTGCAAGGGACAGAAACCTAATCACAGTAACATAATCAAATAGGGATTACAGCACCATCAAATGCAAGGGAAGCAGCCCAGTTCTAGTGCAATAGCTTTGTGATGTCAGAAGTACATTAGCCTTCATCCATCTTTGCCACCATCTCTAAGGAACCTTCTGTCTTCTTCCTCAGTGGCTCTCAAACTTCAGCATGCAGAAGAATCACCTGAAGAGTTTGTTGAAACACACTTCTCTGGGCCTGACCTTCAGAGTTACTGATTCCCTGAGATCTGGAGTGGGGCCTGAGAATTTGCATTTCTAACAAGTTCCCAGGTGATACTGAGTCTGCTGACCCGGGAACCACAGAGGCTCTAACCTTACAGTCATTTCATTAAGAAAACACAGACAGGGAGGGAGGAGGTAGAAGAGGCAGCTGGTTTAGCTCTTTTAAAAAGTTTTCTAGGAGACTGTGCCCATTAACTTCTACTTACATCCCATTGGCCAAAATTGCATCACTCCTAGCCACAAAAGAGGCTGGAGATCAAGTATTTTAAATAGACCCATTTCTCTCCCAATAAAATCAGTGTTCTCGTGGTGAGGAAGAGGGGAGGATGGCTATTGGATTAGGCATCTGTGGCTTCCATACTTAAGAGGAAGCCAATCATGCAAAGACTTTTAGCAAAAGGATTTCAGGCAGAGGAGACGACCTATGATTACAAAGCCCTCCAGTCCAGAAAAAGACTCACATGGAGAAGAAGGAGTAGTAGCCCATAAGGCTGGAGAGGCAGACAAGGACCAGGTCACATAGGTCATGGTAGAGAGCTCATATTTTACTCAAAGTGCAATAACAAATCAATTAAGTAAAAGAATAAAGTAGTAGTTTTTCTTTTTTATATTTGAGAATATAAGCCCCATTCAGTTGCAGTGCCAGGTCCCAGCTCTGTTTTCCACAGCTCTGTTTTCCACAACTGCCCACTTGCCTTAGTACAAGCAGCCTTCGCCCTAGTGGGCAGCTGCACTAGGGGTAGAGGTGCCAGAGTGGGCGCTTGGCATGCTAAGGTGGTCATGAGAAACTGACTAGGGCCCTGGATAGTTTCAATCTGCCTCCTTCGCCATTTCCAGTAGTAAACAGCATGGGCGCACTTTTCTCAAGCAGAGTCTAGGTTTCTTAAAGCCCTCCTGTTAGTCCACTGGTTTTCAGACCAGCTAACGGGACTCTTCCTGGTGTCAGACCCAAGGACTGGGTTGCCCAATATGTGGTTCAATCTGTTTCCTCCACAGGGAAGCTCTCTCTCTCTCAGCCCATGTAATCCCCTGCTTTTCTGTGTCCCCTCCTAGAGGGACAGGTCCTGATTCTCTTCACTTCTTACCTAACTGAGTAGGGACCCTTCTTTACAGCCTTGATTGTATACGAGACTTTCTGACACTCTTCAGGTGTTTTCAATGAGATTGCTCCACAGGTCAATGTATTTTCAATGTGTACATAAGGGGAGGTGAGCTCGTTGTCCTTCTATTACACCATCTTAACCTCAGGCCACCTTGATATGCTTTCAACTTAAAACATTTACACCTGGATAATGATCGGAGTACATCATGAGAAACACTGGGCTAGAAGAAGCACAAGCTGGAATCAAGATTGCCGGGAGAAATATCAGTAACCTCAGATATGCAGATAACACCACCCTTATGGCAGAAAATGAAGAAGAACTAAAGAGCCTCTTGATGAAAGAGGAGAGAGGAAAAAGTTGGCTTAAAGCTCAACATTCAGAAAACGAAGATCCTGGCATCTGGTCCCATCACTTCATGGCAAATAGATGGGGAAACAGTGGAAACAGTGGCTGACTTTATTTTGGGGGGCTCCAAAATCACTGCAGATGGTGACTGCAGCCATGAAATTAAAAGACTTACTCCTTAGAAGGAAAGTTATGACCAAGTTAGACAGCATATTAAAAAGCAGAGACATTACTTTGTCAACAAAGGTCCATCTAGTCAAGGCTATGGTTTTTCCAGTAGTCATGTATGGATGTGAGAGTTGGACTATAAAGAAAGCTGAGCGCCAAAGAATTGATGCTTTTGAACTGTGGTGTTGGAGAAGACTCTTGAGAGTCCCTTGGACTGCAAGGAGATCCAACCGTTCCATCCTAAAGGAGATCAGTCCTGGGTGTTCATTGGAAAGACTGATGCTGAAGCTGAAACTCCAATACTTTGGCCACCTGATACAAAGAGCTGACTCATTGGAAAAGACTCTGATGCTGGGAAAGATTGAGAGCAGGAGAAGGGGACGACAGGGGATGAGATGGTTAGATGGCATCACTGACTCAATGGACATGAGTTTGGGTAAACTCTGGGAGTTGGTGATGGACAGGGAGGCCTGGCGTGCTTCAGTTCATGGGGTCACAAAGAGAGACACAACTGAGTGACTGAATTGAACCGAACTGAATGATCAGAGCTTTATGAGGAGTGTTGGGCCTCTTTCACTGTAGAGGACTTTGCAGAATATCAAGTAGCAGTGGCCTGCTGCAGGGGCAGGGGCGCTGGGTGCAGCAGACCTGGGTATGGCATAAGCCCTCATGAGGGAGGCGGCCATTAACCCCACCACAGAGCTGCCAGAATTTACACAGGACTAGGGCAACAGACTTTATGAGGGCACAACCAAAACCTTGTGCACACCAGGACCCAGGAGAAAGGAGCAGTGACCCCACAAAAGACTGACCCAGACCTGCCCCTGAATGTCCAGGAGTCTCCAGCAGAGGCGTGGGTCAGCGATGGCCTGCTGCATGGTTGGGGGCACTGAGTGCGGCAGTGTGTGCATGGGACCTTTTGAAGGAGGTTGCCATTATCTTCATTACCTCCACTATAGTTTGGCCTCAGGTCAAACAACAAGTAGAGAACACAGCCCTGCCCATCAACAGAAAATTGGATTAAAGATTTACTGAGCATGGCCCCAGCCATCAGAACAAGACCCAGTTTTCCCCACAGTCAGTCTCTCCCATCAGGAAGCTTCCATAAGCCTCTTATCCTTATCCATCAGAGGACAGACAGAATGAAAACCACAATCACAGAAAACTAATTAAACTGATCACATGGACCACACCCTTATCTAACTCAATGAAACTATTAGCCATGCCTGTGTAGGGCCACCCAAGACTGATGGGTCATGGTGGAGAGCTCTGACAAAACGTGGTCCACTGGAGAAGGGAATGGCAAACCACTTCAGTATTCTTTCCTTGAGAACCCCATGAACAGTATGAAAAAGCAAAAAGGACACTGAAAGATGAACTTCCCAGATCAGTAGTTGCCCAATATGCTACTGGAGAACAGTGGAGAAATAATTCCAGAAAGAATGACGAGATGGAGCCAAAGCAAAAACAACACCCAGTTGTGGATGTGACTGGTGATGGTAGTAAAGTCTGATGCTATAAAGAACAGTATTGCATAGGAACCTAGAATGTTAGGTCCATGAATCAAAGTAAATTGGAAGTGGTCAAACAGGAGATGGCAAGAGTGAACGTGGACATTTTAGGAATCAGTGAACTAAAATGGACTGGAATGGGTGAATTGAACTCAGATGACCATTATGTCTACAACTGTGGGCAAGAATCCCTTAGAAGAAATGGAGTAGCCCTCATAGTCAACAAAAGAGTCTGAAATGCAGTACTTGGATACAGTTTCAAAAATGACAGAATGATCTCTGTTCGTTTCCAAGGCAAACCATTCAATATCACAGTAACCCAAATCTATGCCCCAACCAGTAATGCTGAAGAAGCTGAAGTTGAATGCTTCTATGAAGACCTCTAAGACCTTCTAGAACTAACACCCCCCAAAGATGTCCTTTTCATTATAGGGGACTGGAATGCAAAAGTAGGAACTCAAGAGATACCTGGAGTAACAGGAAAATTTGGCCTTGGAGTACAAAATGAAGCAGTGCAAAGGCTAACAGTTTTACCAAGAGAACACATTGGTCATAGCAAACACCCTCTTGAAACAACACAAGAGAAGACTCTACACATGGACATCACCAGATGGTGAATACCAAAATCAGACTGATTCTATTCTTTGCAGCCAAAGATGGAGAAGCGCTATACAATCAGCAAAAACAAGAGCAGGAGCTGACTGTGTCTCAGACCATGAACTCTGTACTGCAAAATTCAGACTTAAATTGAAGAAACTAGGGAAAACCACTAGACCATTCAGGTATGACCTAAATCAAATCCCTAACAATTATACAGTGAAAGTGACAAACAGATTCAAGGGATTAGATCTGGTAGAGTACCTGAAGAACTACAGACGGAGGTTCGTGACATTGTACGAGGCAGTGATCAAGACCATCCCCAAGAAAAAGAAATGGAAAAAGGCAAAACAGTTGTCTTGAGGAGGCCT
This sequence comes from Capricornis sumatraensis, assembly GCF_032405125.1. Lineage (NCBI taxonomy): Eukaryota > Metazoa > Chordata > Mammalia > Artiodactyla > Bovidae > Capricornis > Capricornis sumatraensis. The sequence goes on from NC_091091.1 coordinate 17,891,390, forward strand.
TACAAATAGCTGAGCAAAGAAGAGAAGCTAAAGGTAAAGGAGAAAAGGAAAGAAATTCCCCTTTGAATGCAGAGTTCCAAAGAATAGCAAGGAGAGATAAGCAACCCTTCCTCAGTGATTGATGCAATGGAAAGAAATAGAGGAAAACAAAGAGATCTAGAGATCTCTTCAAGAAAATTAGAGATACCAAGGGAACATTTCATGCAAAGATGGGCACAATAAAGGACACAAATGGTATGGACCTAACGAAGCAGAAAATGTTAAGAGGTGGCAACAATACACAGAAGAACTATACAAAAAAGATCTTAGTGACCCAGATAACTACAATGATGTGATCACTCACCTAGAGCCAGACATCCTGGAATGCAAAGTCAAGTGGGCCTTAGGAAATAACACTACAAACAAAGCTAGCGGAGGTGATAGAATTCCAGTTAAGCTATTTCAAATCCTGAAAGATGATGCTGTGAAAGTGCTGCACTCAATATGCCAGCAAATTTGGAAAACTCAGCAGTGGCCACAGGACTGGAAAAGGTCGGGTTTCATTCCAATCCCAAAGAAAGGCAATGCCAAAGAATGCTCAAACTACCACACAGTTGCTCTCATCTCACCCGCTAGTAAAGTAATGCTCAAAATTCTCCAAGCCAGACTTCAACAGTACATGAACTATGAACTTCCAGATGTTCAAGCTGGATTTAGAAAAGCCAGAGGAACCAGAGAATCAAACTGCCAACATCTGTTGATTTATCAAAAAAGCAAGAGAGTTAAAAAAAAAACAACAACAACTGCTTTATTGACTATACCAAAGCCTTTGACTGTGTGGATTACAACAAACTGGAAAATTCTTCAAGAGATGGGAATACCAGACCGCCTGACCTGCCTCCTGAGAAATCTGTATCCAGGTCAAGAAGCAACAGTTAGAACTCGACATGGAACATCAGACTGGTTCCAAATAGGGAAAGGGATACATCAAGGCTGTATATTGTCACCCTGATTATTTAACTTAAATGCAAAGTACATCACGCAAAGTGCTTGGCTGGATGGAGCACAAGCTGGAATCAAGATTGCCAGGAAAAATATCAATAACCTCAGATATACAGATGACACCATCCTTACAGCAGAAAGCAAGGAAATAAAAAGCCTCTTGATGAAAGTGAAAGAGAGTGAAAAAGTTGCCTTAAAACTCAACATTCAGAAAACGAAGATCATGGCATCCAGCCCCATCACTTCATGGCAAACAGATGGGGAAACAATGGAAACAGTGACAGACTTTATTTTTGGAGGCTCCAAAATCACTGCAGATGGTGATTGCAGCCATGAAATCAAAAGACACTTACTCCTTGGAAGAAAAGCTATGACCAACCTAGACACCATATTATAAAGCAGAGACATTACTTTGCCAACAAAGGTCCGTCCAGTCAAAGCTATGGTTTTTCCAGTAGTCATGTATGGGTGTGAGAGTTGGACCATAAACAAAGCTGAGCACTGAAGAATTGATGCTTTTGAACTGTGGTGTTGGAGAACACTCTTGAGAGTCCCTTGGACTGCAAGGAGATCCATCCAGTCCATGCTAAAGGAGATCAGTCCTGAATATTCATTGGAAGGACTGATGCTGAAGCTGAAGCTCCAATACTTTCACAACCTGATGGGAAGAACTGATTCATTGGAAAAGACCCTGATGCTGGGAAAGTTTGAAGGTGGGAGGAGAAGGGGATGACAGAGGATGAGATGGTTGGATGCCATCACCAACTCGACGGACATGAGTTTGAGCAAGCTCTGGGAGTTGGTAATGGACAGGGAAGCCTGGTGTGCTGCAGTCCATGGGGTTGAAAAGAGTCGGACATGGCTGAGCAACTGGACTGAACTGAACTGAACTGTAAAATGTGTATGGCAAGAGCAAAGAACCTAAAGTGGTAAAGTCAGAAGCAGTCTCTGTCATCACTCAGTTCACTTTCTGGAGGAGGAAGGAACTGCCCTGCCTTAAGGCCACTCCAGTAAGAAATAACTAATCAACAGCCAAGAGCCAAAGCCCAGGGCTTCTGACTTTGCATCTTGTGGAATATGATGTAGTCATTGAAAGGAATTCTGAGTGTTCCGTTATGGAAGGTTCACCAGTATGTGTTGAATGACAAAAACTAGGTACATAACAGTGTAGTGTGTTCCAATTTGTGACAAAATGGAGCAAGGAGATTATGTGCATCAGTTCAGTAAAGTCGTTTAGTTGTGTCTGACTCTTTGCAACCCCATGGACTGCAGCACACCAGGCTTCCCTGTCCATCACCAGCTCCCGGAGCTTGCTCAAACTCATGTCCATCGAGTCGGTGGTACCATGCAACCATCTCATCTTCCGTCATCCCCTTCTCCTCTCATCTGCAATTTTCCTAGCATCAGGTCTTTTCAGATGAGTCAGTTCTTCACATCAGGAGGCCAGAGTATTGCAGTTTCAGCTTCAGTGTCAGTCCTTCCAATGAATATTCAGGACTGATTTCCTTTAGGAGTGACTGATCTCCTTGCTGTCCGAGGGACTCTCAAGAGTCTTCTCCAACACCACAGTTCAAAAGCATCAATTCTTTGGCACTCAGCTTCTTTATAGTCCAACTCTCACATCCATACATGACTACTGGAAAAAACATAGCTTTGACTGGACGGACCTTTGTTGGCAAAGTAATGTCTCTGCTTTATAATATGCTGTCTAGGTTGGTCATAACTTTTCTTCCAAGGAGCAAGCGTCTTTTAATTTCATGGTCGCCATCTGCAGTGATTTTGGAGCCCCCCAAAAATAAAGTCTGTCACTTTCATTGTTTTCCCATCCATTTGCCATGAAGTGATGGGACTGGATACCATGATCTTCGTTTTCTGAATGTTGAGCTTTTAGTCAGCTTTTTCACTCTTCTTTCACCAAGAGGCTCTTTAGTTCCTCTTCACTTTCTGCCATAAGGGTGTTGTCATCTGCATATCTGAGGTTATTGATATTTCTCCCAACAATCTTGATTTCAGCTTGTGCTTCATTCAGTCCCTCATTTCGCATGGGGTACTCTGGATATAAGTTAAATAATCAGGGTGACAATATACAGCCTTGATGTACTCCTTTCCCAATTTGGAACCAATTTGGATTATGTAATTGGGATTACGTACATGTGTGGTTATAAATATATCTGGATATCCCTGGAAGGAAACAAAAGCAAATAGTAATAATGTTGCCTTGATGAAGAACTGGGATCAAGGCAGAGAGGAAGATTGGATAGTCACTGAATACAGTCTTATACTGTTTGAATATATTACCGTTTGCATGCATTCATTTGAATGATGAATGAATTGTTTAAATAAATATAAATATAGTTGCTTTACAATGTTGCGTTAGTTTCTGCTAACAGTGAAGTGAATCAGCTATATGTATCCATATATCCCCTCATTTTTAGATTTTCATAAGTTTTGCCATTTTAACTTCCATCCTCTTATAACCTCACTGATCACTGCTTTTGAGATTTATCTCCTCTTCATTCCAGGTATCCTCTGCCCTCCAAACACATCTTCTTACAGCCTTTGCATTTACTGTTTCCCCTGCCCAGAACACAGCCTCCAGAAATCTGCATGCTCCCTCACCTCCCTCAGGACTTTGCATACCCTACTTGTCATAAAACAATGCCCACCCACTGTCATTTCCTAGTCTCTTTTTATGTTCATTTATCGTCACAGCACTTATCACTATGTGACTTTGTTGTTGCTGTTCATTTATTCTCTCCCTATTGGAATATAAACTCTATATATTCTATACAGAGAGCAGACTTTTATTTAGGAATTAAGCAAATACCTAAATTGTGTCCAGCTTGCTCTAAATGAATTAATGAAGAAATATAATAGACCTGGATTTAGGATTTTAGGGACACATTGGGCAGGTTATATTTTCCACCCCCCACCCTCAACACACACACAAACGCTAAAATCAATACACATACCAGTCCTTTCATCATATCCAGAAATCCAACAGAATGATTTCTGAACAAATAGCTCCCAATGAATAACATCTTCAAAGGAGAAACCATGAGAGACAGCCTACTTATTAAACTGATGATTACAGTCTGTGACCCATTTTTCTGAAAGAGTTCTTAAGTAGGCTCTGGACATTTAAGTCATTGGGAAGCCAAATTATTGTCATAAAGTTGCTTAGTGCACAAGAATTGGAGCCTGAGGAGGTAGGTACTATTTAAGTGCCATCATAAATGGCATGGCGCTTTCAGCCTGATGTGGCCATCTCCTGTCTAGGGAACTAAGATGGGCTAAGAACAGCCTCTCCTCCGATGATGCTGGGCTAGACTGGGCTCTGCCAACTTCTGCTTGAGTTTTCCTTGTCTTGTCATTGGTTCCTGTAGCCTATGTCACATGGCTTACATATTGTACCTATTTGTAGCTGTTCTTTAAGAATCTGAAGATGTTATTGTGATAGCTAAAACTCAGATTCATGGAACCTACATTCATCACTTAATTGTAGATCTTCATCATGTATCTTCTGGGGCAAAGGATTCTAAGTAAAAGAATTAAGGCTTCATGATCTATTTTTTCATATTTAAAGAGGTTGATGAACATGTTCAGAAGTGAGGATCACTATCCTGGGTTGACCATCTACTTCTGGTCTGATATTCCACTAAACAGATTAAAGCACAATTGACTAGATTTTTTTCTAATCACATTTCGGGGCTTATATCGTTTTATCTGATGTTGAGAGTGTTTTCATAGTTTTGTTGTTTTCCTGATTTACCACCACAGATGGTTAATTACATCCACTACAGACTCGACAAGCCAGGTTATTAAAGGTAATCTTGGGCTGAGTCGCTCAGTCGTGTCCGACTCTTTGCGACCCCATGGACTGCAGCCTGCCAGGCTCCTCTGTTCATGGGGATTCTCCCGGCAACGATAGTGGAGTGGGTGGCCATGCCTTCCTCCATGGGATCTTCCCAACTCAGGTCTCCCGCATTGCAGGCAGATTCTTTAGACTGAGCCACCAAGCTTACCTCCTTTCATTTAAAGCTTTGGGAATTTCTAAAGCAAAGGAAGTAAGGCGGGGGAAGAGATTACTTGGGTTTCTACAGGAAGGAATAAGTTTTGATGTGGAACCTAAGAGGCAGAATTTCACAGAGAAAGCATTTTAGGGGTTTCGGAAACGGGTAAAGCACATATGGAGGGACTGATAAGCCTACTGAGCAGCCCCCTCAGAGGTATGGGTCTGTTGTAACGTGAGATGAGGCCGAATCAATCCTTGCCGAGAGGGTTTTAAACGCCAAACTGAGGCATCGGAACTTTCCTCCTCCGCCTGGGGAGCAAGCGGAGGTTCTCAGCAGGTGAGAGGCATGACCGGATTGGCCAACGGATGGATGATCCGTATTATAATTTCTCCCGCGCGCTCTTCCGACCTCTGCCCGCAGCGCAGGCCGGCTTCGCGGTAGGTGGTGTTGGGGCTCTCCGGTAAAGCGAACCGCGGGCCGGTCAGAGATGCTGCCCGGTCCCGCTGGGGCCCCCAAGCCACTGCCGGGCGCTGCACCTGGGCCCGGCCCGGCCGCCGATTGGACGACTCCGGGTGACCCGGCTGTATCGCGAGACGAGATTGGCAGCGGCGGGTCCGCATGTGCCCCCGCGCTGGCTTTGTACGCGGAGCCGCCTGCCGGTCCTTTAACAATGGGCGGCGCGAGCGCCCTGGCGTTGGGTCGGAGCTGAGGCCGGCGCTTTGCTGCCGACTGTCCGCAGCATGAGCGGGGCCGGCGTTCCCCGCGTGTCGGCGGGGCTGGGCCTGTGAGGGCCGCGGTTCCGGGTAAGGGAGGCCGCCGTGGGAACCGGCAGGCCTGGGTTGGTGGCGGGGCACTGGAGCCGCCCGGCCCGGCCTTTTGTTCGCCTTTCTGGGGCCGCGCGATCCCGTGCGCTCCTCCGGATGAGGAGGCGGAGGCTTGGGTGCGCGCTGGGCCCGGCCGGGCCGCGGGGAGGCTACGGAGGAGGAGCGCGCGCCCGATCGTCTGCAGCGGGCACCCGCAGCCGGGCTGGCGTTCGTCTTCGGGCTTCTCGGCGGGAGGTTTTTACCTCAAGGGGTCTGTGAGTGCTGTCAAGTCTCGCTTCTCGGGCCCGGAGAATTCGAACCCGGGGCGCGGGGAGTCCCGAAGCTGGGCCTCCGGTCTAGCTTTTCCGAGTACGCGCCCGGGTTCGCGCCTAGGGAACTCGGGCCCGAGTTGGTCCCCTTTTGCCTGGCACCCGGTCTGGCAGTTCATCAAACAAGCTGGCTTCTCCTGACTGGGTAGCGTGGGCCTTCCGTGAGGCGTCAGGGAGTTGGTTTGGTCGGTGCTGGTTTTCGGACGAGTCAGGTGAAGATGAACAGTCACCCTGGGTGGCCTGAGGTCACACCCCTCGGGCGGGGGGTGCGGAGGGGCGCGTGGAGGGAGCTGGCAGTGACCGCGTCTGGGGTGTGTCTTACAGACTGAAGTTGCCTCGTCTAGCCAGGCACGCCGCCGGATCCCATGGAGCTGGAGGCGCAGTGGTGGCGGGGACAGCTGGCTGCCGACATCCATCAAGCTCTTCGGTACAAGGTAACCGCTATGCCCCGACCTTTCGGTTCGGTGCCTCAATGCCAGTTAGTGTGAATCTCGGCTCCCTGGAAAGCCTGGTCAGGGTCTTTAACCACTAGTTTCCAAATCAGAAAAGGCGAGTTTGCTTATTTGCTCGAGGTTAATTAACTTCTTGGCTTCTTCCCTGGGGTGTATCAGAAGAACCTGAAACTTGAATGAGGAGGTGGGTGGGGCGTGGTAGTTGAGAGAGGGAAGATGTGAAGGGACAGTCTGATGTTCTTGTTCCCAGGTGGAACATGGATTTGATATTGTATTTTATAAGATATGTGTGCTGGCTTTTTATTGGGCAGAGCAACCCTGCTTTCTTCTGTAGCTGCTGTTGCATGCAGCTGTCTGTTATGTCACATTTGTACAAAAGTAAATCCCCCAGCCTTTCCGCTAACTTACTGTGAAACTTTGGACAAGTTACTTAAATTTCTGATTCCCAATTTTCTTATCTGTAAAATGATTAATAATAGAACGTGCTCTATGAAACGACTGTGAAGATTAAAATGAGGTAATACTTCAGATGTGCTCAGAACAATGATTGGCAGATAGTACACACTAAGAAAGTGATAATTTTGTTATTTTCTTCCTTTGAAACCCCAAGACTTGGGGGGTGTTCAGAAAACCTTAAGATAGGAGTTAGCTGCTCTTTCAGCTAATATCAAACAGGAGTAGACCTAGTGTATTTAAAAGATATTGGGGGAAAAATACACCTTTCTAGCACAATGCAAAGTTTGTTTATTGTTGCTGTCACATCTGTTTAACATGTCACTTCTGAGTCTTTTATAACTTTAATAGAAAGAGCCCAGATCCAAAATTAACTCAAACTTGACTTAATTTCACTGTGGATAGAAAGAACCATTATTATGTATAGAAAATTGGAAAGAAGCAAAACAGCTGACTCTTTAATAAAAAGGCTGCTGACTGTTGGAGTTGAGAGGTCCTGGGATGACTTGTATCTTGATTTTTTTTTTTTTTTAAAGAAAAACAGGTTAAATAGATTAGAAAACCTAATTCTGACTTAAACTATTACAATTGTACCCTTTTCTAAAGTTTGAGATTTCTAAATGCTGGTTGTTAATTCTAACATTCAGTCTCTTAGACACATTAAATACACCTCAGCTCCCTAATTGTACCATAGAAAAGTCTCAAGTATGGAATGGTTCTTTGGAATGTTAAGAGAGTTGCAGGTTTTCCACCTTGGAAATTGTTGAAATACTTTTGATTTTTTTGTTGTTGTTTCTTATTTAGATATTATCTTTCAGTTTTAAATGGTCCTGTTTTCTAAGTGTCAGTTCTTTATTCCTCTGGTGTATGGGGAAATTAATATCTGATGTTTAATGATACATATGTTTTTTAATGACATGAAACTTAAGATTTTTCATGGTGATTTCCATGGTTTTTGATTCTTATATTTTAAGTGTAATTTTAATCCTGAGTGATGAATTAATTTTATTAGCTGAAGTTGGAAGTGCATTTTTCCAGCAGATTTATTGATGTTTTTGTTTATTGGTCTCTGGGGAGGATGCAAGGAATAAGACACAACCTGTACTAAACTTATGTACAAACTATCAGTGGACGAGCTAGAACAGGGCCTGAAAGAATGCCACTGAAAGTTGTGTTGGGCCACCTGCCGCCTGAGACTGTGGGTTGTCTTTATTTTATCTTTAAGCATTGTGTAAGCCACATTCTTGTGATTTGACACAATGGCCACACTTTATAAAGAATTTGTTAATCAGTAAAACTTGAACCTGTGAAGCTGGGGAGACCACTCTTTGTAGTACACTGAAGTCAAGGAAAGTTAAAATGAACTTTTCTCGCAGAGAATACATGTCAATTCCAGGCTATTAATTAGGTTATTTAGTTGGGTAGTCATATGCTTATTTATTCAACATATTTGTATGCCTGCAGTGTACAAGGTGCTGTCAGGCATTAAAAGGGTAGTATGAGATAGACATGATCCTTGCCTTTAAGTAGTCTAATTTCATCTGAATTTAGGTCTTCTGTTGGACAGTTGCCATTTAGGCACAGTGGAAGGTATTCTGTTTAGACCCAAGGTTTGTGGAGGAATAATTGATGTGACCAGCATTGAATCTACTGCTGCTGCTGCTGCTGTCGCTTCGGTCGTGTCAGAATAGAGAAGAGTAAAAATTACAGCAAATGAAAATCCTCTTCAACCCCAAATGCCAGCTATACTGTTTCCATTAAATACAATCACTTTTTCCTCAACAAAGCAGCTGTCCTCTAATACCCTGTGTCTTCTCTTTCTTCTCATTGTTTTGCTGTGTATACTAGTGTCTTAGGATGCTTGGGGAAATATTTTTAGGAGCCTTTATGACAGATAGAAACGATGCTAACTTTGTGAGAAACATCAAGAAAATATCCCACAGAGTTGTGAGTATTCCTTCTATGCCTTAATTTTCATCCCGGCTGGACAGTTAACCCAGTTTGGGAATGGGATGGCATTTAGGGTGGTGAACTAACAAGGACCTGTGATTGGAGATGGAGATGACATATTTAGATCTTTCTGTGCTTTGGTCCTATGGGATCCTGAGAAGCAGACAGGAATAAGAGTGTTCAATTCTAGGGAATCAGGAATAGACATTAGAAAAAATTCATAAGCTGAAAGAAGCATAGGTCATTTTCTCATGTGTATAACTGTACTACATGGACAAAGAACTAAATCTGACAGCCATATGATAAGCCCATGTCCTTTACCATTTGCAATAATATAAAGAGAACGTATTGGATACACTTAAAAATCTCCTAGTGGTGGCCCTTAGAGTTCTTGCTTTTGTTTTGTCTTCTTTTAGCCAAGTTAACGTAAAGTCCACCAGTGTCTTCCAACTATGTTCCCCTGTCCATCTGGCAAAACTATGGTGCCATTACCACAGCTAGGATAGTATTGACATGGATACAGTCAACATCTAAAACATTTTCTGTACATTTATCACCACAAAGATCTTTCATCTTACCCTTTTATAGGCACAGCCTCTATCCTCCCATTATCATTCTCCCTTAACCTCTGGCAACCACTCATCTGTTCTTTATTTTTATAATTTTGTCATTTTAGGAATGTTACATAAGTGGAATTATGTACTACATGATTTGGGGGGATTCATTTTACCCACTCAGAATAATTCCCTGGAGATCCATCCAGGTTTTTGACATTAAGCTTTTTTATTCCACTCTTTTGCTACTAAAAACAGTGCTGTAAAGGCCCTCCTTATATGTAGGATAAATTCCTAGACCTGGTGTTGCTAAGTTAAAGGGTATCTGCAGTCTGCATTTTCAGAAATGTATATTATCTAATCACCCTTCTGAAGGTTATATGAGTTGTCAACCTGACCAGTAATACACGAGTTTCTGTATCCACTCTTGATAACATAAGCAAAAATTAATGAAATATAAAAAAATGATTATTGAAAAAACTATATAGTCATCCCTCAGTATCCACGGGAATTGGTTCTAGGATCCCTGTAAATACTGAAATTTGAGGATGCTCAAGTCCCTTATGTAAAGTGGAGTAGTGTTTGCATATATCACATATATCCTACACACATCCTCTTGTATATTTTAAATCATCTCCAGATGATTTAATCATCCATGTTGCAGCATATATCAGAATTTTATTTCTTTTTAAGGCTGAATAGTATTCCACTGTATGTATATACTACATTTTGTTTATCAGTTCATCTGTTGATGAACACTGGAGTTGTTTGTTTCCGCTTTTTGGCTCTTGTGGATAATACTGCTCTGAATATGGTTGCACAAATATCTGTTTGAGTCCCCAGTTTAACTTCTTTTGGGTATATATCTAAAGGTGAAATTGCTGGATCATGGTAAATCTACATTAATTTTTTGGGGGAATTGCAATACTGTTGTTCACAGTGGCTATACAACTTTATATTCCTACCACTACACAAGGGTTCCATTTACTCTATATCTTTGTCAATACTTGTTAGTTTCTGTTTTCTCCATTTTCTTTTGGGGGATTTTTTTTTTACAGTAGCAATTCTAATTGGTATGAAATGGTATCTCATAATGGTTTTGATTTGTATTTTCCTGATCATTAAGTGATTTTGAGCATCATTATAGGTGCTTATTGGCCATTTGTACATCTTCTTTGGAGAAATGTTTAGTCAAGTCCTTTGCTCATTTTTCACTCGAGGTGTTTTGGATTTTGTTGATTTGTATGTATAAGAGTTCTTTATGATCTGGATATTAACACTTTACCAGATATATGATTTGCAAATATTTTCTCCCATTCTGTGGGTTGCTTTTTCACTCTGATGAAACTGTCCTTTGATGCATAAAAGTTTTTTTTGGATGAAGTCTTAGCGTTTTTTTTAATCTGTGCTTTTAGGATCATATCCATGTTACTTCCTTCCATTATAATACCTGTTGGGTTTACTGTGGCATTGTGCTGAGCTCATAAAATGAATTTAGAACTCTTCCATCTTTCTGGAAATTCTTTAATAGTATAGGAATTTTCTTATTTTTAAAAAATGAGAAACCAGATTAGAAGATACTGGTGGATCTTCAACATCCCTACAAGTATAACACAATATGTATTATACCAGAAGCATGTCCATTTATTCATTACTTTCTAACTAAAAGCTTTGAGCATCTTTAGGGGATGTGTATGTATGGTTTGGTTAGTATTTCGGTAATGATGTTTTTCTGAAAATACGTGGTAGGGAAAACAGGATTCCATTATTAAAAATCTTGCTAAAATACATCTATTCCATAATGTAAGAAATACCTATAACTGGTAATGTCAGATGTGGTTAAGAATAAGGAGAAACGTTTAGTTCTAAATTTGAAATGCCATTCATTATCCTTCCACTCAGCTTTTTCATTTTTGTTTTTTACTCAAGAAAATGTTTTAGACAATGGTAACATTAGTATATTGGGGGGAAAGTGTCATCTTTGCATTGAGGGGATAATTCTTCTACAGCCTATATTAGACTAAATGTTCTTCTTGATTTAGGAGCTGAAGTTGCCTTCCTACAAAGGCCAGTCCCCTCAACTAAGTCTCAGAAGATATTTTGCTGACTTGATTGCCATTGTGAGCAATCGTTTCACACTCTGCCCTTCTGCCCGACATCTTGCTGTCTATTTGCTGGACCTGTTTATGGATCGTTATGACATCTCTATCCAGCAGCTGCATTTAGTTGCACTTTCCTGTCTGCTTCTAGCAAGTAAGTATGAGTACAATCTACATGACTGGAAAATTCTAGTTTATAATTAAATAAATTTACTTAGAACTTGGTGAAAAACCAAATTCCTTTCATTCCAGTTTACCAGTATTGGAAAGTTTATGTTGAAAGTGCTTTTTGGCATAGTAGTTCTTAACCAGACATATTAAAAAGTGGCTCTGAAATCTTTCAAAAACATGTGTACCTGAGCCCTACGTCCTGAAGATTCTGATACAGATGTCTAGGTCACTCCGGATCTACTGACTCAAAATCTGCATCCTGGGACCTGGATATTTTTTAACTTCTTAAAAATTTCAAAGGTGATTCTCATGTATCTTCCCAGTTGGGAACCATTGCCTTAAAGCAGTGGTTCTTAACCAAGAGCAGTTGTGTCCCACTGGGGGATATTTGGCAATGTGTGGAGACAGTTTGGGTTGTCGTTACAACCGGGGAGGAAGCTAAACATCTGCAATGCACAGGACAGCCCACACAACAAAGAATTATCTAGCCCAAAATGTCAGTGGAGCTTAGGCTGAAAAACTCTGATAGGTATCGTACTCTTGTGTTGTTAGAATACCTTCTACTGACTAAGTGGTGATTTAGATTAATGAACTGAAGGTTCACATGCAATAGCTACACATGTGAAAACACTTGCTTTTACAGTAGGCAAAACTGCATAGTAAGCTGTAGGGTAGAATCTGTTAATGGGCCTTTTGGTGCCTCTTTCTCTTAACATCTTCCTGTGACATATTTCATTGTTTGTTAGTATCTTGACTGAAGAGAAAGAGGGTGAGTAAAAGCATTGAAACTGAAATTTTTCTTCTCTTAGTAATCTGAAAAGATGGTATTTGTTGTTGAATCCATTATGTAGTGTTTTTTGTTTTTAATTATTCATGTCATTATAATGGAAATTTAAGTCCCACTTAAAGTGACATGTAGAAATACCGACTGCCTTCACCTCTAGCCCCCACTTGAGGATTTAGGATCCAATGTGACTGCTATCTAAGAAACATTCCTTCTCTACCCTACCACCAGAATTCTTTCTAAAACACCTTTGCATTTGACTATAATAAACCTAAAACCAAATACAGGCCTGTGTGGTATCATTTATGATACTAGTCTTTTCTGCTTTTCTTTTTCTGTCCTTATTTTTCCTCTGATGGCTTCAGCTCCCTGTTTTATCTCCTGGAAGGTCTTTTTGTAAACTATTTCAAATCTTTTGTGGACCAGGTTGACTATATATAAACACAGCCCAGTGATAACTTCCCACTACCCGTGGGTTAAGGTAGAAACTCCTTAATGTAACATTCAGAACCGTTCATCTGGACTCAGCCATCTTACTAGACTTTTCTTTCAACTCTGTCCCCATGTAACTTGAGTCAGATTCTTACCGGAATTATATATTTCCTGAGTATCTGTCTTTCTCCTTTAATCTATTGTCCTCTAAGATCTGTTCGTATCACCTGCTCCTCTCGCCACCATCCAGAAAGCCAGAGGTAATGTTTGTACATTTATAATTAACCTTTAACTTTTAATTAAGGTCTTATCCTTATAAGCAGTCATGTGTACAGTTCTGTGTTTCATCACTATGATGATTTGTGATGTAGTAGTTTGCATAGGGTTGGAAAAGCCCATACTTGCCATGTCAAAAATGTGTGAGAATCTACACAGAATGGCTTCCTGATATCCTGTACAATATTAGTATATTATAGGATCGGTTATAGCTGAGAGACACAGGATATCAAACATGCAAGTTAGGTTATTTTGAAATCTTAGGATCAGTAATGAAAAATTTTTTGCCTGCTGTGGCCATCACTGTAACCTTCAGTCACTACCAGGCCCTACCTGGTCTGTGCCTATGGACTGTGAAATTATGAATGATGGATAGTCAGTTCATAGACTGACTTATGTTTGTGACTAAAATTTACTAGTACCTTACAAAATGACTTGGGGATTATAAACTAGACATTTATAAACTACATATTACAATCAGAGTTCACCAAGGTCTCTAGCTGAATACTCTAAAAGGAACTCTGGCCACCATGCAGAGCTTGGCATTGGTGCCAGGTTTCTGCAGTTTATACAGTTTGGGGAAAGGATCTTCTATTTATGCACCACTTTAGGTTGATTGGAATGGCATTTTCAGTTCTTCTTTCTAAATTTTCTATAACTGTCAGTTTAAGGTTGTGATCAGTTTATTTTATTGATGATTGTTTGACTTAATCTGTGGTAGTATATAGTTACTTTTGACTCATTTTCTAGGAACTAGGCTTTAGGATTTGTGTTTACTGAGTTCAGATGAGAATTGTTTACTACCTATTACTAAAAGAGTCAGATACCTCCTCCCTTTGTTTTACTGACCCCACCCTATTGTCTCTCAGAGAGAATTGCTTTTACATTGTTCTTCATCCACTGGAGAGTGGGAAAATGTGAGATAGGTGCCCCTCAGGGTCTCAGCTCCTCCCAAGTAGTCACTGGTCAAACGGAATTCAAGCTGTCAGCTCTTCAGTGGGGTCAGGAATCAAAGATGCTGGCCCTTAGTAGCCCACTGAAATCTCTTCTTCCAGTTAGTGAAGTCTAACTTTACTCCAACAGAAATGCTTAGGATGCTTATAAACCAGTAGTCTGTTTTTAGTATCTGACATATGTTTTAAAATTGTGGAGTTCTTTCTACTGTTTCTTACATTCTTATACTATATCTTATTATATTTGAATTCCAGTGTCAAGTCTCCAGTTAGTTATCATAAACTTGACTCAAACGATGCTTCTCTTGTCTCAGAATGATTAAACTCTGAATGTCCCCCTCCCCCAGCTGCTCCCTGCTTTGGGATGGGCAGTCTGTTGTATAAAAGTGAAGAACAGCTTACAGCTGACAGGACTCAGTGACAGCTGTCTTTTAGTTATTAAATAGGTTGGAAGGCTTTGGTAGTTTGGTTAAAAATGGAGCACAGCTTGTAAGTTTCGGGTACTAATGCATATCCAGCTGCTTGGATGTACACTATTAGAGGTAGGAAGAAAGGGCCTACAAACTGGAGAGTGGCATGTAGTATTTTTACAGCAAGGATTATGGGAAATCTATATGGATATAGAATTGAATTTCTTGTCAGCAATATGAATTTCAACAACCCTTGAGTCTTAGGTTTAGACTTCCCTGGTGGCTCAAGACCATAAAGTGTCTGCCTACAACGTGGGAGACCTGGGTTCGATCCTTGGGTTAGGAAGATCCTCTGGAGAAGGAAATGGCGGCCCACTCCAGTATTCTTGCCTGGAAAATCCCATGGACAGAGGAGCCTGGCAGACTACAGTCCATGGGGTTGCAAAGAGTCAGATACGACTGAGGAAGAAAGGGCCTACAAACTGGAGAGTGGCATGTAGTATTTTTACAGCAGGGATTATGGGAACTCTATATGGATATAGAATTGAATTTGTCAGTAATATGAATTTCAACAAGCCTTGAGTCTTAGGTTACTTCTTATAAAATGAAAATAAAGACACTTAACCTTACAAACTTGTTGTAAGGATCAAAGTAGGGTAGTATGTTTAAAAGCACATATGAAATTGAAACATAAAGGTTAGCATTGTAATGATTAATTCCTCCATAAGTGTTCTATAATCTTTAGTCTGGCTCCCTAGCCCCAAAGATTTTGACTCATTCCAGAAAAGACTGATTTGTCCTGGGAAGTTCTCAAACTCTTAACTCCTTGACACTCTTAACTCCTGGCTCAGAGAGCATGGAAGTGGTCTTAAACCTGAGACTTTTGATAATCTGCTCAAGGTATTGTGTGTGCTTAGTTGCTCCGACTCTTTGTGACCCTATGGACTGCAGCATGCCAGGCTTCTCTGTCCATGGGTGTTCTCCAGGAAAGAATACTGGAGTGGGTTGCCATGCCTTCCTCTAGGGGATTTTCCCAACCCAGAGATCAAATCCAGGTCTCCTGCATTGCAGGCGGATTTTTTACCATCTGAGCCACCAGGAAGCCTCTTCAAGGTTTTGTGTAACTAAGAAAAGATCTTAAAGTCAAGATGAAGTCAAAAGTGAGATTATAGGCTTTTAATAGCAAAAATTTGTGACAAGTGCTTGTTTCTTCTTGCTCACCAGTACTGGGTTGACAAAGCTTTTTACTATTTGATAGGTGAAAAACTGTATGTCACAGATGATTCTATTTATATATAGATTTTTAGTGAGAATAGAACCTTTTTTTTTTCCCCCCTCTATGAATTCTGTCTTCTGGTTCCTTATCCATTTTTTTCTTATTAGACTGGTAGTCTTATAAATTTGTGAGAATTCCTAGTAAATATTAAGGATGACTTTTTTCTCCTTAGTAATAAAAGACAAAATGTGGGTTGGCAGAGATCACAGTGACATCTATCTGATCCATGCCCTACTACCACATACCTGCCATTCCCTCCTGACTTTGAATATGTGCTGGTTTCCATGGCAGATCTGAGCATTTCCTATAAAGGAAAGACAACCTGATGTTTTGTTTCTGGGGCCCCTGATTCTTTATTTTCTGGGAAGCAGATGTGAATTTCCTGTGCCCTTATTTCCTGTTAGGGACCTTTATCAATATAATCACATGGCTTCTGGTATTTCCTTTCAATTGAAGAAACTGATCTTTGTGATCTGTATGTGGTATTACGGATAAGTAGATTTAAAATAGTCATGCACATAGCATTCAGCATGATAAAAACTGTACATGAATGCAAGGACTCATGACATTGTCTCACATTTTGAATTCTTTTAACATCCATGCATCTGAGTATATTACTATATATAATGAAAAGTTTCCCCAAAAAACTAAACCTCAATTTAAATATCAAATATGGTTATTTATGTAGTATGCACGTTATTTTTAACTTTGCAAATCAAGATGCAAAGACCTTCATACTTTTAATAGCCAAGTACTTTATAAATATAGAAACCCCATGGATCCTTAATAATATAGAAGCCTGTCTATTCTAGGAGTCCCCATTTAGCTTTGGTCTGGAAGCAGATTTGGGAATTCAGGCATAAATCTTCCATTTTGGGTTTGACTCAACTTAATTGACCTTAAATTAATTGGCCAACCTTGCTAACTTGGTTTCTTGAGCTGTGAAATTGGTCATATACAATTTTGTTTTCTGTGTTGAAAGGTTCAAGGAGATAATATGAAATATTTTCTTAATCCTTGAATTAAATAGTGAATTGTGGTATATTAATTTCTTCAAAGGAGCTTTAAACTCATTAACTTTTACAATATTCCTTTGAAGTTCAATGCCAGTATTGCTGCTGCTACACAAATAGAGTACTTTGAAAGCCTTAATGATTCATCCAGAGGGATTGAACTAAATTCCTAAGTCATTCTCCTTCTGAAGAATTCCACTTTGTTATATAGAGAACAGTGGGTTCCTCTCCTATATTTATGCAGTGATCATACTGGATGACTGTCATTAAGACCACTGTAGTGCTTTCAGCTCTGCTAATAAATACCATTGGCAAAACTTGTGAAATTCATCTGTATGTGATTTGAACTAGGAAGCATTATCTAGATTATTGAAAAGTCTGAATTATGTAAGTTTTTTTGATCAATTCATACTTGCAGCAATATTAAGAGTGGTTTAAATCTAACAAAGTTCAAAATTTCTGGAGTGGGAGTGAAATTTTAAACTCTTTGGACCTAGACTCAAAGTCATGAGCTTAGAGTGCCTGGCATAGGAGACAAACCTTCTCCCCTAGTTCCCCCTCCCTAAGCCAAGACCAGGGTAGTTAGTGTTTTTTCGCAGCCCCTAAGGCTGGCAGACTTGAACAGACCTCTCTGACTCCAGTATACTGAGCATCTGAGCTGAGTGGTTCTGGCCACTATCATTTGTTGTCAGAATTTCAATATATGGTTCTGAAAGAGAACCATTCCCAGTTTTCACAGGGAAACTGGTTTGATTTCTTCTGGTTTGGCAGTCTTTCTGGTCTTCTACAAAAAATGTTTTTAAATGAATAAAATAAAATTGTAAGATTTCCAAAGAAAACAAATATATTGAAATAAATATCAAAATAGTAAAACAAAATTTTATATAGTAATATATAACATTCTAACAGCTATAATTATGAACAAGTATAAAAACTATTGTGAGAAATTATAATAATTGCAGTATAATATGATTTTATACCTTAATATGAAAAAGAACATAAGGCTAGGAAGTAGAAGCTTTTAGTTTTAATTTCCCTTCTTCTTTGGACAGTCATGGAACAAAAACCCAAAGAAACTTGAAGATAATTCTTTTGGTTCTATTGCTGTATTTGAAGAATCATGATAGTACTTGATACTTGAACTTTCTCCAGCCGTGACTTTTAGAAATACCTAAAATGAATAATTTATATTTAGTAAAATACTTGAAGGAAGTTAAAGTGCAAGATGATAATCAATAGAAAAATCATTCAGAGTTAGAGGGGCCATTTTATTCCTCAGCTGTACATATGGGTGAGTTTCATGAAAAGAAGTTAATGCCTTCAGATAACCAGGTTCAGTATTTATGCCTATTCTGCCTTGAGTAAGGGGATATAAAAGTGGTATAAAGTATTTTCCCCTTTTTTAAATAACAGACTTGGCTAGATTTTTGATTTCATTCAGAAGAGGAGGATTAAGGGTTTTTTGTAGAGTGGTAATGTTTGTGTTAGATGGTCACCTGTTTGTTTTTTTCCTTTATTTATATCTCTCTGAGATTTTGCTGAAAATATGCTGAGATGAAACTCTTGAAGCTTAGCTATTTTTTATTTCAGATAATTTTATGACATTAAATACTTGAAACTTTGTCCTAAAATAGTTTTTTTTACCAACCATCATCTGCCCTCATAAAGAAATTTTCTGAAAAGATTGAGCTGTTGAGATGGAAGTTATATTTTCAGTGGCACATAGGACTGTTTTCCTTACACAATAGGACATAGATCAAAATGTTTACACGTTCCTTTTTTTTTTTTTTAGGAGAGGGTAAAGGGTGTGGAACGGAGGCATTGAAAGAGAAAACAAGATTTGAGAACCATAGAGTTCTAGCACAGTTGTATCTACCCAGAGTAGGGAGAAAATGTCTTTGGATCTAAATCTTTGTACTAAGATAGCAGGTCCCATTTAAGTAACTAGACTTAACTTTGATCATTTGGCCTAATATTTTCTTTCTCTTGCTTTTATTTCCCTTTGCATATAAGGTAAATTTGAAGAAAAAGAAGATAGTGTGCCTAAGCTGGAGCAGCTCAACAGCCTGGGTTGTATGACTAATATGAATCTAGTATTAACAAAACAAAATTTGCTACATATGGAACTATTATTATTAGAAACCTTTCAGTGGAACCTTTGCCTTCCAACAGCTGCCCATTTCATTGAGTATTATCTCTCCGAAGCAGTACATGAAACAGATCTTCATGATGGCTGGCCAATGATTTGCTTGGAAAAAACTAAACTCTACATGGCCAAGTATGCAGATTACTTCCTGGAAGTATCTTTGCAAGGTGAGTTGTTGTAGATGCCAGTAAGTGACTTGTGAGCTTGTGACTTGTGTATTCTGTTGCTTAAGTTCATTTTTGATGTCTCCACAGATTATGCCTTTCTAAATTATGCACCTTCTTTAGTAGCTGCAGCATGTGTGGCTTCTTCAAGGATTATACTTCGTCTTTCTCCAACGTGGCCTCCAAGACTGCATCGTCTTACTGCTTACTCCTGGGATTTCCTAGTGCAGTGCATTGAACGGCTGTTGATGTAAGCCTCTGTTCTTTTGTTTGTAATTTCTTATTAACATTCTTCATGTAAAAGGGGCCTTGGAAACAAGTTCTCAAAGGCCGAGAGCTTTTAGGATACTTGCTCTGACAGCTTCCTGCTGCCATAAGCAAGCCCCTGGCGAGCAGTACTCAGTGGAGTACTGAGTGAAAGGGGAGTTTCTTTTGGTTGTTATCCAGGTAGAGGCTGTCATTGCTAGTATGATTCTGGGTACATAATAAGGAAAGGAGCTGCTCTTGTGTGAGTCCACAACTGTGAGATCATCCAGGTAAGTCTTGCTCCAGTCCCCATTTCCACATCTTTGGGGATATCTTGGTGGCCTCACAATTCAAAGTGGCAGTCATATTTAAGTACTCATTGTGAACATAGCTCCCAAGCTGAAAAGAGCCCTCAAAGCCACTAGCAGCCAGTCCTCAAGGGTTATACCATGGGAAGGAACTTTCAGAAGGCTAAGAGTGAGTGCTGTTGTTGAAATTATGGTTGCAGTGACTGCTACCTGGGCAGTGGGGCAGTCCAAGGAGCCAGCTGTTAAGGAGTTGGGGGTGATGTGTGACTTTCTTGCAGATTTTTCTCAAGTAACATTATTAACATGTTTCCTTTCTATGTTGCAGCGCTCATGATAATGATGTGAAAGAAGCAAACAAACAGAGAGGACAGGCAGGACCTCAGCCAGCACAACTAAGTATGTTCCAGACAGCCTCCCAGCCCTCTCGGGCAGTTCACTTTCAGCAACCTCAGTATCTCCATCAGACTCATCAGACCTCACTGCAGTATCGCCATCCTGTATCGGAACAACCAAGCTGTCAACAGATTGTATCTACTACACACACCTCATCTTACACACTACCAACATGTCCTGCTGGCTTCCAAACTAGTGTTCAGGGCCTTGGGCATGTGCCAACTGGTGTTGGGATGTCACTGGCAATACCGGTAGAAGTTAAACCCTGTCTGAATGTTTCTTATAACCGGAGTTATCAGATAAATGAACATTATCCTTGCATTACTCAATGCTTTGAAAGGTGATTTTATGTGAAGGTAAGACCTGACCCAGACTGTTTGTGACTTGAAGCTCTGGGGCAAGCTTTTTGTAAAACTTCTCTTCAAAAGGAAAGGGATCCAAATTTCATCAGAGCTCTTCAGATACCAGCACCAGGAAGACTGACTATCCCTTCCAACACACCGTGAATATCTGGGAGGACTAAGGTAACACTGCAAACACTTTAACAGTGTATATGTCAAACCCTGTTAAAACAAATTTCTATATGCCACATTTTAAAGCCCCAAATGATGGTCCCAATATTTCAAAAATATTCAACCCAACAGAAAATTTGGACAGACTCCAAATTTGCTGTTTCAAGATTTGACCTGTGGTGGGCTCTGGGCCTAATGTTGGCTTCTATGTCAGAGATTAATGTTTATCTGTGGACTTGCCAAACGTTCTTTTTATGAAGGAAAGTTACAGTATTAATTTTTGAAGAGATCCTTTTTTTTAGTCTCCAGTTTTGATTTATATTTTTGATCTGCATCTGCAAATGAATTTCTGACTAAGTTTCAACTTATGAATTTCTTTGCTATACCAGTCAGTGTGGTTAAAAAAATTTTTTTTAGATATTCTAAATAACTCCCTGTCACAGATAATATAGGTATCTGGATTTATGTACTAAAATTAAGATTGGAGTAGATGTCTTAAAATCATGGTCATACATTTTTCTTGTTTTTCCCCTGTGATCAACCTCAAGTCTTTAGAATTAAACACATTTAACTCAGGGAAATTGTACTACTTGGAAACACTTAACTGTAATGCAACATGTTTTGGGAATGTTATAGTATGACTACCTTAATAACATAGGTTAGTAGACTCCTGCTAGAGTGTGTTTTCAAATGAGAACATAATTGTAGCGTAGAATGAATGAAGTGGTGGTTCCTGTCATTCATAATACACATACAAGTTTTGCATTTCTCAGTGCAATCAATGATTTATACTCAGATTTGATACTATTCTAAAAAAGGTTTTTCAAGTAAAGGTGTAACTGTAAAATGTCAGTACTAGAATAAAGTCCCATAAGTTTGTTTTGAGGTGGAATGTGGCCAGGGTAGTTCTCAGGTTGTGCTAGAGCAGCACTTTGTTACATGGAAGACAGGTTTTATAAGCAGCCTTTGAATCCAGCTAGTCAAGTTTAACGGAGAAGGCAATGGCAACCCACTCCAGTACTCTTGCCTGGAAAATCCCATGGATGGAGGAGCCTGGTGGGCTGCAGTCGATGGGGTCGCTAAGAGTCGGGCACGACTGAGCGACTTCACTTTCACTTTTCAGTTTCATGCATTGGAGAAGGAAATGGCAACCCACTCCAGTGTTCTTGCCTGGAGAATCCCAGGGACAGGGGAGCCTGGTGGGCTGCCGTCTATGGGGTCACACAGAGTCGGACATGACTGAAGTGACTTAGCAGCAGCAGCAGTCAAGTGTAAGCAGGCAAAGGTGACTTTCATTGGACTGGCCCCAGAACTGCCCTGGGACATTTCAGTATATTGGTAATGAGTGAAAACAGCGATAGGTCCTTACAGCAAGGGCAATTTGGAGGTAAAGAGTTTGGAGGAAATATACTGAAAAAAGTAAAAAGAAAAAAAAACCATTGTAATAACTGAAACTATATACATTGTGCTCTTATCTGTGGGAGAAGAGATTTGGTGGAGGGAAGCTTTCTGATAGAAAAATTAGTAAAGTGTGTCATTTTGTTTGTGTGTTCTTTTTTAAAGATAGCACTTGAATAGAAGGGAAACTGCATGGCAGGTATGTGACTGCCGTAATATGCATTGAAGACAAGCTTCTTATTATAAAGACGTTATGGGTATGCAGCAGGAGTCTCAATAATCAAGCCAATGGCTTTTGTTAGGAAGGGAAGGGACTCATCACAGCAGTGGATTGATCCAGATGGCTCCAGTAGATGAATGTGGGTGGGTGGCTTCTGTCAGTGTGAGTTCTTACAGAATATCCTTTCCTTAAATGAAAGGTAACTTTTATCATTAGAGTACATAGGGCATGATGTGGATTTATTAGTCTGGTAGATAAAATGAAAAACTACTCAGGTAAGAACACTCACTCATGGCAGATTTTTCAAGTATGAAAATTGTTTTCTGAAAGTATCATCACTTTTCTCTTTATACAAGGCTGCTTATTGGATTTTGGTAGTCCTTACCTCAAGAGAACTTGAATTATTTGGGGGAAAGTGGGTTCAAAAGAGAATATATCATTCACATTCAGAACCTAGCAACCTGGAGTCCAATTTTCAGTATTTTAACTACC
Organism: Capricornis sumatraensis; assembly: GCF_032405125.1. Classification (NCBI taxonomy): domain Eukaryota; kingdom Metazoa; phylum Chordata; class Mammalia; order Artiodactyla; family Bovidae; genus Capricornis; species Capricornis sumatraensis. Next base: position 17,914,221 of record NC_091091.1, read on the forward strand.
TCAATAATACTATGAATGTAAGATATTGGGATAAAGATCCCAACTTGAAACAACAACTGGTGCCTATGGTAATTTAAATGTCTTGTCAAATGCTTTTACTGATTGGTTTAAATGTCATTCTTGTTATAGAAGAATATGCCTTTTTAAAAAGCCTGTAACACTTTCCCAGTTTATATTTTAAAAAACTAAAGAACACTGGACTAATTTGGGGAAGGGGGGGCAGAGAGTAAAATAAATAATTGGTTACTATTGCTGCATACCCAGGGTAGGGTGGGATGGGGTGGTTGGAGAAACCAGTACTATTTTTAAAACATTAGGTTTCAGTATAAATACAGCTCACAACTGCTAGCTTTGGGGGGCTGTGGGTGGGGGGAGTTGTGTGGGTTTTGTTTTGTTTAATTTATTGATTAGTCTTTAAAGCAGGTTTTTTGGTTTTTGAGATTACTGGACCACCATTAAATGTGTACTGTGAAGAAATTAATGATATGTATAAAGGGCTTTACCAAAGTCCACTAAACACTACTCAAATATAGACTGCAAACCAAAATGTATCTGTTATGACATTAATTGCAAATAGCAAGTATGGTGCTAAAGTCCACACCAATGGAATTAGATGAGTGCTATGCACTTAATTTTAAAATAAAACTAGTTTTCGTTAAAGTGGTTTTGGTGTTTTGTTTTAAATATAAATTTGTATATTTGCAGCTTCATTAAATCATGTCATCATGTAAGTCAGACTTGGAATCATAATTACACTTATGAAGTAAAAGCTATCCCAATGAAGAATATCACCATAGTGGTGGGAAACATTTGTCCATTGATTATGTATTCCATCCAGCGGAGACCAGAGCCCACAGAAGTGTATTTGATACTACCTTTCTGGCCTTTTGAACTCAAAATAGTTGTTAGTATGTTAGAATTGCAGTGTATAATTTGCAAAACAATAATGCAAGCTGTAGAAAATTTGACGTCTGATTTCAAAAGTAGGAAAGTGTAAAATGGCCAAAGGTGTGAGAAGGCACAGGGTTGACAGTGAGTGAGAATGGTCTGTTCAGTTAAGTATCATTGCTACTTAATTCAATTTAAAATTTAACAGATAAAATTTGTTTTGAAGAGTAAAATTTTTAGCAGGGTTAGGAAGTTACATCCATCAAAAGTATTTCTTTAATTTGTTCTATGTAATGTCACTTACTCTGGCACAGTGGCATGGTTTAGCAACAGTTAATATACATTGTTTGTTGTTGTTTTCACATTGTTAATACACATACACATTGTTTTTTAAGGCTGAATTTAAGAAAAGCAACAAGCATTCCAAACCGGGGCAAGTAGCTTTGCATTAAAGTGATTCTGAGTCCCATGTGATAAGTTTATATTCATCGATAACTCAGCTTATTAAGCCCATAGTGAAATACATCTCCCTAGCCTCAAGCAGCTTACATTTAACTTGCCACTTGAAGAATTAGAATGGTTTATCATCCACAACTCAGTTTAAAATTATCTTGGTTAAGGGATCACTCAACTTGGTTTTTAAAATCTCTTATATTAAGGGAAAAAAATAGTTAAAAGCATCAAAACCAGGCTCCTGCTTCCTACGAGAAGGCTACCTTCTACTCTATTCCTAACCCCACCACCCCTTTTTTAATTAAAAATTTTTATGACTCTTTAAGAGCAGTTTCGTGTTCACAGCAAAATTGAGAAGATAACTTCTTCCTGCCCCTACACATGCACGGTCTCTCCCATTATCAACATCCCCACTAGAATGGTATATTTGTTACAAGTGATGAACCGACATAGTCTCCCATTATGAACATTTTGGTTTACTCTTGGTGCACATTCCTACTAGCACCATTGTAAATTTATGAAGGTGCAATGGCATACAGTTACAAATGTGTAAGGTAAGGTAAGGTGAAGTCACTCAGTCGTGTCCGACTCTGCGACCCCGTGGACTGTAGCCTACCAGGCTCCTCCGTCCATGGGATCCTCCAGGCAAGAATACTGGACTGGGTTGCCATTTCCTTCTCCAGGGGATCTTCCTGACTCAGGGATTGAACCCAGGTCTCCCGCGTTGGAGGCAGACGCGTTAACCTCTGAGCCACCAGGGAAGCCCTACAAATGTGTAATAGCATCTGTTCCACCATGTAGTCTCACTACTGGAAGTCTCTGCTCCACCCACTGGTTCTTCCTCATGCAATCCCCACCCCTTACCCCTAGGTAACCACTGATTTTTTTTCTTGTTCCATACTTTGCATTTTCTGGAATGTCATAGTTGGGATCATACAGTATGTGGCCTTTTCTTTCACTTAGTAATTATGTATTTAAGTTTCCTTCATGTCTTTTCATGGCTTGATAGTTCATTTTAGTGTTGAATAATATTCCACTGTTTGGGTGGATCACAGTTATTTATCCACTCACTTAAAAGGACATTGTGGTTGATTCCAAGTTCAGAAATTATGAACAAAGCTGCTGTATACATCCATGTGCAGGTTTTACTATAGACATAAGTTTTCAGCTCCAAGGAGTGAAACTGCTGAATCTTAGGATAAGAGCATGTCTAGTTTGTAAGAAACTACCAAACTGTCTTCCAGAGTGGCTCTAGCATTTTGTGTTCCCACCAGCAATGAATGACTTCTGTTCCACATTCTTGCCAGCATTTGGTGTTGTCAGTGCTACAAATTTTAGTCATTCTAATAGGTGGGGGTTAATTTACATTTTCCTGATGACAATTGATGTGCAATATCATTTCATGTGCTTATCTGACAACTATATAATCTTTAATGAAGTATCTGTCAAGGTCTTTAGCCCATTTTTAAGTCAGATTGTTTGCTGTATATTTTGGGGAATAGTCCTTTATTAGATGTATTTTGCAAATATTTTCTTCCAGTCTGTGGCTTGTCTTCTTAATCTCATGACATTGTCTTTTGTAGAGCAGAAGTTTTTAATTTTAATGAAGTCTAGTTTATCAGTCTGTCAGCACTTAAGAGAATTACAGATGCTGAAAGGCTGGCTCAGAATTCGCCAGCAGTCCAGTGCTTAGGACTCCATGCTTCCAACACAGGTGGCCCAGGTTTGCTCTCTGGTTAGGGAGCTAAGATTCCCACAAGCCATGCAGCATGGCCAAAAAAAAAGCAGTTTGACTAAATAAATAGGTAAATGGAGGATATTATAAAGTCAAGGTATTACGAATGTAAATAACCATGGGAACAAAAATACAAACCTCACAAAAGCCTACACACAAAAGACAAAGCAAGGAGTCTATAGTAAAATTCTTTAAAAGGGATAAATATGGAGAGTATAACTATGGCATAACTAAGAGCAAATATATCAAACTAATAAATGTAAATGAGCTAAACTCAACTATTTAGAGAAAAAGAATTTCAGACTGAATCACAAAGCAAAACTCAAATCTATGCCATATGAAAGACCTATAACAACAAAATGATTCACAAGGGTTGAAGACAGAAGGATGAGTAAAGAGAGAAAAACAACCAGCAACTTCTTAATAACAGATGTGGCTGGATTCAGGCCTAAATCAGCAGGAAATGGGGTGGAATGGGGGCATTCTGTAATGCTAAAGGTTACAATTCAAAATAAGGGTGAACAGTTATGAACTCTGGATCAAATAACCTTGCAACAATATTAAGTAAAATCTATAAAGGATATAAAGAAAAATAAAACAGGAGGAAACTAATTCATCTTGGTCCATGAGAGATCAGTAATTTAAAAAACAAGAGATAGAAAATCTTAACATACTGTGGTAAACTTAATTGAGTGCAAGAGATTTGGGTTTCATCTCTGGGTCAGAAAGATCCCCTGGAGAACGGAATGGCTACCAACACCAGTATTCTTGCCTGGAGAATTCCATGGATAGAGGAGCCTGGGGGACTACAGTCCATGGGGTAGCAGAGTTGGACACAGCTGAGCAACTTAAGAAAGAAATGCCTTTTGAGAAGGGAAATGGTACAAACCTGGCATAACTAAGATGGACAGTATAACAAAGGACACTGACAGAGCCTGGCACCCATGCTAACAGCAAAACTCAGTCTTCTGAAGAGGCCTTAAACAGCTGCAACTGTTCTTTTTGACACATCAAAGTGACTAAGGTCAGAATACCTTGACTGGTCTTTTTGCTGGGTGCCAGTTCATCTGCAGCTCACCCCCACCGCCAAATAAAACCTGTGGTTTCCAAACTACACAAATTCTCATTTTTTCCCTTGCCAGATGAAACTTGATTCATTACTGGTTTCTTGTGTGTACAATAGTGTACTAATAATTATCTATATTTAAGTTTTCTTTGATAATATTAAGGTCTAATGTGAACTTCTATAAAATTTGACTGAATTAATCTATAAAGAAAACAATTCCAAAAAGTAAAGATAGAAAACATGAGACTTTTCTCATGAAAGAGAAATGAACAAAATATATATATAATAGGACCTCCCCCCAAATCTCAAACAATTCTTGGATTAAATAAGAAATCCAAACGAAAATTTCAGAGTATCTACAAAATTGCTATCATGAAAATTCTAGAAACCAGGAACATCAGAATAATGCTAGAACAGTGCTCAGAAGAAAATTAACATCCAACTGAAAAAGTATGAGATATAACAAGTAAACAAAACAAAAACAAGAAGGAATGAAGTAAAAGCAGAAACTAATGAATTACAAAAGTGGAAAACATATGCATGCATGCATTGCAACCAGACTATAGAAAATAGTTTAAAAGTTGGAAAGGAGGAGGTAAAATTAGCATTATTTGTAGATATGATTAAACACCTGGCAACTCCAAGATCATCAACTGAGAAACTATTACAGAGAATAAGCGAATTCAGTACACTGTCTAGGTACATAATTAAAATAGCTTTCATGTATACAAACAACCAGCAGTGAGATTTAGTGAAAGATATACTCAATTACAATGGCCACCAAAAGAAGGTAAATGCCTAGCAATAAATACAAGAAATGTGCAAGATTGATATGAAGAAACTTTTAAAATACTTGTGACACATGAATCAGCATCATAACGATGTCAATTCTCCTTAAGTTAAATTTAACAATCTCTCAGGCTTTTTTTTTTTTTTTTAATGAACTGAACAAGTAAGAAAGGGAATTTCTGGAAAAGGATAATGAAGGGAGATAAGCCCTCTGGTACATTAAAACATAAACTTGCAATAGATAAAACACTATAGTACTGGCAAATGAGTTGGTAGAGAATTCAATGAAACAATAGAAATTCCAAAAATAAACCTACATATATATTGAATTTAATGTGATAAACAGAGCACCTGAAATCAGTGGAGGAAAACATGATTATTCAGTAAATTGAGTTGGGTCAGTGGGTTGCCACCTGGAAAAAAAAAAGATACCCATCTCAAAAAATATGTATAAGGAATCTAAAAGCAATAAAATTTAGCTATATAAATTAAAATTTTTTCAGCATGGCAAAAATCACCATGTGTGCTATGTGCTAAGTCACTGCAGTCCTGTCCAACTCTTGCGACCCCATTGAGTATAGCCCACCAGGTTCCTCTGTCCATAAGGATTCTCCAGGCAAGAATACTGGAGTGGGTTACCGTGACCTTCTGCAGAGGATCTTCCTGACTCAGGGATCGAACCGGAGTCTTCCATCTCCTGAGTTGGCAGGCAGGTTCTTGACCACTAGCACCACGTGGGAAACCCCCAAATCACCACAGCTAAAGTTAAAAGAGAAATAATCACATGCGTCAAGTATTTGCAACTAATCTCTAGGCAAGGACTAATTTTCTTAACATGCAAAGAGGGAGAGACATGAAGAGGCAGTTACCAGAAAAAGAAATACAAATATCTCTGAAGGAAAGATCTCTAACCTTATTAAGTTTGATGACAGTGTTGGTAAGGGAATAGGCTTTGTCTTACATGACTTATGATAGTGTCTGATTAAATAAAATTCTATGAAGGGCAATTTGGCAATCTGCATCAAAATTACAAACAAAAATATTCTAACTCAGAAATTCCACTTCTAGGACTTTATAGGTAGAGTTATATACATGTGAAATGAGCTAGGCACAAATCATTTATTTTACTATGGTTGATAAGAGCGAAAGATTATAAACAACTTAAATATTCATCAATAAAGGATTTCATTTTACTATTATAACTGTATATAAAAGAACAAACTATTTTTCTATATAAACTAATGTGGACAATCTCCAAGATATATCAGTGTGGAGTATTCTACCATGACACCAGTTCTCACAGGATAACATGAGGTATCTTTTTGTTTATTAATGTTCACAGCTTTTTTTTTCCTGATTGGTCAACATGGAAAATTTTAAAAACAAAAAATATAAAGCAAAATAGCATAATCAATCATCTCTTTGGGGTATCCTTCCTGTACACACATAAATATTTACATGGTTTGCATAATGAACATGTAATTTTTTATTTTTGTGTTTCATTATGGGTCAGCAATGATTTATGAAATTAACATATATTCAAGTTAAAGTATATCCAAATATATTTTAGAATTGTTGGGACTGAATCATGTGGATACAAAATATTTTAATCATTTCCCAATGTTTTGAAACAAAAAATGCTCTAATGAATACATACTTTACCACTTTGCCTACAATGGGTATTATTATCAAATTTTTCATCTTTGTAAATATAACAGATGATCTCATTTTTATTAGCATTTCTGAAATTCTGAGTATAGTTCAACAGCTTTGAATAAGTTTATTGGCCACTTAAAATTCTCCTACGAAATGCTTGATTTCTTTGCTGATTTCTCTTTGGTTGTTCTAATTTTATTCATATAGTCAGGAATTAGCCTGTTAGCTATTTTATCTATTACAAATATTTTTACCAGTTAAAATTCTCTTTCAACTTAGTGTATAGTGTTGAGGGTACATCTTCCTTCACACAGTAAGATACTGTACACCTTTCTAGGTACTAAAATCTTCTTTGGTGACTCTTATTACAATTTTTGAAAGCTTTCTTCAGATAGATCCTACACATTTTTCATATTTACTTCTGAGTATCTTTAAAAAACATTATCAAAACTGTGAACGGGAATCATGAACCTGCATTTTGGAACTTCCTTGGTGGTCTGGTGGTTAAAAATCTGCCTGCCAGTGCAGGGGACATGGGTTCGATCCTTGGTCCAGGAACTGAGATCCCACAGGCCTTGGGGCACTGCAACCACTGGGGCCCAGACAGCCTAGAGTCTATGCTCTACAACAAGCTATCTCAATGAGAAGCCTGCGCAGTGCAACTAGAGAAAGCCCGCTCAAAGCAACAAAGACTCAGCACCGTCAAATTAAAAAAAAAACCAAACACCTAGAACCCTGCATTTTTATAAGGCAATAAAGGGGATTCTGGTGCAGATAGTCTTGAGATTGCACTTTGAAAAACTATGCCTCATATAATGCAGAAACAAAGTACTTTTCCTGTACATGCATTTCTTTTCCTGAAGGTTCCCAAGGGAGCAGCTGACATCCTTTAGCCATTAGAAGGACACCTCACTGTAGAAAGGGCAGAGTTAAGTGGCAAAGGGCTGCACATTGCAGCCATGCCCTTGTATTGTCTATGGATTATTCCTATACCTACCTCCATTCCTAGTAGTTAGGTTATTGGGCTAGCATCACATCCAGGAAGGATGACAATCACAGCTAAAAGTCTGGGTTTCTTATATCTGATGCCACTGGTTAACCAGTGGCATCAGAAATGAGCTAGTGTCAATATATGTCAAGTGATCTTTGATGATTATTCTTAACACCACTTCCAATTCTCTTACTGTTGTTTAGTTGCTATATCACATCCAATTCTTTGCAACCCTATGAACTGTGACCCGCTGGGCTCCTCTGTCCATGGGATTTCCCAGGCAAGAATACTGGAGTGGGGTGCCATTTCAGAGGATCTTGAGGGGATCTTCCCGACTCAGGGATCAAACCCACATCTTCTGCATTGCAGGCAGATTCTTTACCACTGAGCCACCTGGGAAGCCCAATATTCTTATTAAATACAATTCAACTACTAGGCTTCAGGCACTGTGTGGTATTACAGGGAATACAAAGATGATTGCCCCAGAAGCCTCCATGTCTTCATAAGCAAGTGAAGTGAAGTGAAGTCACTCAGTCGTGTTCGACTCTTTGCGACCCCATGGACAGTAACCTACCAGGCTCCGTGGTCCATGGGGTTTTCCAGGCAAGAATACTGGAGTGGGTTGCCATTTCCTTCTCCAGGGGATCTTCCCAACCCAGGGATTGAACCCAGGTCTCCTGCATTGCACACAGACGCTTTACCATCTGAGCCACTAGGGAAGCTTCCCTTGTGGCTCAGCTAGTAAAGAATCTGCCTGCAATGTGGGGGACCTGGGTTTGATCCCTGGGCTGGGAAGATCCCCTGGAGAAGGGAAAGGCCACCCACTCCAGTATTCTGGCCTAGAGAATTCCATGGGTTCATGGGGTTGCAAAGAATTGGACACGACTGAGTGACTTTAATAAGCAAACATCACCACTAATGTCCATTCTGACACACCAAGGTAATAAAGTGGCTCAGCAAATGTTACATGTCTTTGCTTCTGGCATGGACCTCATGGATTTCAGAAAGCAGGGAAGTGGCTGCTATAATCTGAGATGATAGGACCATATCCTTCAATGTCACACCTCTCACACAGCAGAAGGAAATGTGTTCATATCTTTAAGGAAATAATGCCTCTGCTGCTCCTATTATCAAGGCATCACAAAAATGTCATCCTAGAAACCAAATATCTCCAAAAAGTATTGACAAACACATACTGAAAGGATTGCTTTGGTATGTGCTGAAGATTAGCAATTAGTACATTTAGGAAGACTCATGTTTTACAGATGTTCCTTCCAGCAAAGTGTGAAGTGAGAGCAGTTGTTGGATAATAGTGAGGCTAAGCCAGCCCTCCCTCTCCCCTGCAACAACCCTATCCACAAATCACTTTAGGGTATCCCGCTGGGTATGTTTAACTAGTTCAAAGACAATTATAATTTAATTTGACCATCTCAAAGGATGTTTGCCAAAGGGTTTAACATTGTTATTGCTGGGGAATGGGTCTATGGATGATTTTTATTTTTCCTTTGTAATTTTGTCTGTGTTCTAACTTTTTCTATAATAAATATGGATTACTTTTACAACTGGGGAAAATGTATTTTGTTTATCTATCTTTTTAGAGAGAATAAAAAGCCCCTCAGATCAAATAGACTGACTGCTTCATTATCCCTCAAAGAAGTTATAGATGAAAGCCTTAGTAAGTATTTCTATAGGTTTCTTTTTAATATGATCCCATTCTCAAAGTCCAAAGATGCATTACTTAGCAGCAAAGAATCAGCAGGCATCCAAGAAAAGTCATTTATATATCAACTTCACAATAAATCAATTCATTCGATAACTATAGATACTCTAGGTGACCCAAAACACATAAAACCCAGATGTCTCTGGTTAACGTGATAACATCATCAAATAAAGCCCTCAAGAAGATGATGCTTTTCCACTTTGGAGAGGATACGTTTCAGCATAAAACAGCTTTGAAGTAGGGAACCCCACGGAGAAGGCGATGGTGCCCCACTCCAGTGTTCTTGCCTGGAGAATCCCAGGGACAGGGGAGCCTGGTGGGCTGCCATCTATGGGGTCACACAGAGTCGGACACAACTGAAGTGACTTAGCAACAGCAGCAGCAGGGAAGCCCAACAGACAGACATGTGCTCCCACTATTTCCACAAAAGCAAAATAGTTTTTGCCAACTGTCAGAAACACAAAACCATAGTGTATAAATAGTGTAAATAAAACATGTTCTTTTTGTTCCATAACAGTATAAAATCATGTCATTTCCATCCAGATAGAAAGTTTTACCCCTCTAAATTCAAATAATCTAAGACTCCCCATGCCACCCTAATATTTTTTAATAATTCCTATTTATTCTAGTTTTTGCCTGCCCTTGGTCTTCATTGCTTCATGAGGGTTTTTCTCTATTTGAGGTCTGTGGGCTTCTTCTTGTGGTGGCTTCTTTCATTGTGGAGCACAGGCTCTAGAGTGCGTGAGTAGTTGCAGCATGTAGGATCTTCCTGGACAAGGGATGTACCCTGCATTGCAAGGAAGATTCTTAACCACTGGACCACCAGGGAAGCCCCCACTCCATAATTTTTTGATGTGATACATATAATCTTTTGTAATGACCTATTTTCTGGGCATCTGTAAAGCAGTGTGTTCTGTGGATGCTTTTGAACTGTGGCACTAGAGAAAACTCTTGAGAGTCCCTTGGACTGCAAGGAGATCACACCTGTCAATCCTAAAGGAAATCAACCCTGAATATTCATTGGAAGGACTGATGCTGAAGCTGAAGCTCCAATACTTTTGGCCACCTGATGGGAAGAACTGACTCTTTGGAAAAGACCCTGGTGCTGGGAAAGATTGAAGTCAGGAGGAGAAGGGGATGGCAGAGGATAAGATGGTTGGATGGCATCACTGACTCGATGGACATGAGTTTGAGCAAGCTCCGGGAGTTGTTGATAGACAGGGAAGCCTGGTGTGCTGCAGTCCATGGGGTCTCAAAGAGTTGGACGCTGAGCAACTGAACTGAACTAAGTTTCAGGGGGAAATCTGCTCTACAGCAATATAACCAGAGCTCTTGCTATGTGACCTGAATTTCTAAGTTGAAGAATATCCTCTGATCTTGCATTTTGATGTTTCTACCTTATGCTGAGCTAATGTGTGGCTTCCCTTATTCTTTAGTTCTGCTGAAGCTGAAGTTCTAATACTTTGGCCACCTGATGCCAAGAGCCAACTCACTGGAAAAGACCCTGATGCTTGAAGACTGAAGGCAAAAGGAGAAGGGGGTAGCAAAGGATGAGATGGTTAGGTAGCACCACTGATTCAATGGACATGAATTTGAGCGAACTCTGGGAGATAGTGGAGGACAGAGGAGCCTGGCATGCTGCAATTCATGGGGCTGCAAAGAGTCAGACATGACTCAGCGACTGAGCAACAACTCCAAGTGCTCTGTAGAAACCATTTCTGCATGATTGTTTTTATGACTTTGGAAGACTTTCTCTTGTATCTAGATAAGTACTTTGATAACAGATACTAAGACAGAGATCTTCAATAAGATTCAGCCTATCAAGAATCCTTTGGAGATGGTCAACCAAGGCACCATTTACTCAAATATCACCATTATCAACTTTAAAAAAGCCCAGGTACTGTGGAGACAAGCATTTAGAGGAGAAAAACTAATGCAAAATTTTTAAGATCATCATACCTATTTATTTTGAATTTTTACTATCATGGTAGAAAAAGTCCATGTTTATACTTCATTCTCCAAAGCACTGTCATCACCAGAAATGTGTTAATCTCAGAATCCTATCCATAACTTTGCCAGCCAAGCCGCCAGTGAAGCTAAAATTTGATCCAGAACTTTGGAAGAATATGGAAAATCCAACATGACAAAAGAAATCTGAAATGGCAGCATCCTAAAACTTTGGGGGATGACACTTTTTGTCAATGCTAACAGGAGTTTACACAGGCTGTACAGAGACTACTTGGACTTTAAAGTCTGGTTTCTCTCACATAAGTTTATCATCATTACTCCATGAGGCATGTTTCCAAGCAGGTAGCTGTGACTAAGTTCAGTGTCTGGCTTAAAGTATTAGAACTTCAGCTTCAGCAGAACTAAATAATAAGTGGAGCTACACATTAGCTCAGCATAACGTAGAAACATCAAAATGTTTCTACCTATTCAGCCTATTCCAGGGCTCAGAATATTCAGACAGGGCTGTAGATAAGAAATGTATGACAAATTGTGTTTTCTACCCCATCACCCATACCCTCCTGCAGCCTCAGTAACAAAACCCCAGTTTTCACATATGGTACATATGGGTACATATGGTCACCTAGCCTAACCTCCCAGCCTCCCTTTCAGTTAGGTAGACTGCTATCACTGAGTTTCAGCCAGTGAAATATAAGTGGAAGCACTCTTTGAGGCTTCCAGGAAATCTCCTTTAAAAGGGAGGGGGAAAAAAAAAAAGGAGAGGGGGGAGATACATGCCCAAGGCCACATAACCAGTAAGTACTAAAGCTGGGATTCGAATTCCTGTGTGACTCCACTATAACCTAAGGGCATAGCAAAATCTTGTGAAGCATCTAGAGCAGAGCTGGGCAAGCTTAGGCCTGAAAGCTAAGGATATTTTTACTTTTTTTAAATGGTTGAAAACTTTGTGTTTCCTGGCTTAGCTGGAAAAGTGTCAAGAGAATTACTTACTGAACCCAGGGATAAGATGAGTTCTTCCTATACTCTCCATCTAGCCAAACCTACTCTGTCCATAAAATGGCTCAGGGGGAGAAGACAATTGGTTTGGAAGACAGTCTAAAGCAGTAGTTAAGAGCTTGGGTTCTAGTAGAAAACTGCTTGGGTTCATCATATTCTAGAGACATTACTCAGTGGACAGAAACTTCACTTTAGTTTCCTTATTTGCAAAATGGAAATAATAAAAATACCTACCTCGCTCATTGGACGCACCGGCAGCTTTCCAGATTGCTGACTTCTCCAGCAGAGCCGGGCCTACATTTTTGCAACCATGTCTAAGGGACCTGCAGTTGGCATTGATCTTGGCACCACCTATTCTTGTGTGGGTGTCTTCCAGCATGGAAAGGTGGAAATAATTGCCAATGATCGGGGGAACCGAACCACCCCAAGCTATATCGCCTTTACTGATACTGAACGATTGATCGGTGATGCTGCAAAGAACCAAGTCGCAATGAATCCCACCAATACGGTTTTTGATGCCAAACGACTTATTGGACGAAGATTTGATGATGCTGTTGTCCAATCTGATATGAAACATTGGCCCTTCATGGTGGTGAATGATGCTGGCAGGCCTAAGGTTCAAGTAGAATACAACGGAGAGACAAAGAGTTTTTATCCAGAGGAGGTGTCATCCATGGTCCTGACAAAGATGAAGGAAATCACAGAGGCCTACCTTGGGAAGACTGTTACCAACGCTGTTGTCACAGTACCTGCCTATTTCAATGACTCTCAGCGTCAGGCTACCAAAGATGCTGGAACTATTGCTGGTCTCAATGTACTTCGAATCATCAATGAGCCAACTGCTGCTGCTATTGCCTATGGCTTAGACAAAAAGGTTGGAGCAGAAAGAAATGTGCTGATCTTTGATTTAGGTGGTGGCACTTTTGATGTGTCAATCCTCACTATTGAGGATGGAATCTTTGAGGTCAAATCTACAGCTGGAGATACTCACTTGGGTGGAGAAGACTTTGACAACCGCATGGTCAACCATTTTATTGCAGAGTTCAAGCGTAAACACAAGAAGGATATCAGTGAGAACAAGAGGGCTGTCCATCGCCTTCGTACTGCTTGTGAGCGTGCTAAGCGCACTCTCTCTTCCAGCACCCAGGCCAGTATTGAGATTGATTCCCTCTATGAAGGAATCGACTTCTATACCTCTATTACCCGTGCCCGGTTTGAAGAATTGAATGCTGACTTGTTCTGTGGCACCCTGGACCCTGTGGAGAAAGCCCTTCGGGATGCCAAACTGGACAAGTCTCAGATTCATGATATTGTCTTGGTTGGTGGCTCAACCCGCATCCCTAAGATTCAGAAACTTCTCCAGGACTTCTTCAATGGGAAGGAACTGAATAAGAGCATCAACCCTGATGAGGCTGTTGCATACGGTGCAGCTGTCCAGGCAGCCATTTTGTCTGGAGACAAATCTGAAAATGTTCAAGACTTGCTGCTGTTGGATGTCACTCCTCTTTCCCTTGGAATTGAAACTGCTGGTGGAGTCATGACTGTCCTCATCAAGCGTAATACCACCATTCCTACCAAGCAGACACAGACTTTCACCACCTACTCTGACAACCAGCCTGGTGTGCTCATTCAGGTTTATGAAGGTGAATGTGCCATGACCAAGGATAACAACCTGCTGGGCAAGTTTGAACTCACAGGCATACCTCCTGCCCCCCGGGGTGTTCCTCAGATTGAAGTCACTTTTGATATTGATGCCAATGGCATTCTCAATGTTTCTGCTGTGGATAAGAGCACAGGAAAAGAGAACAAGATTACCATCACTAATGATAAGGGCCGCTTGAGCAAGGAAGACATTGAACGCATGGTTCAAGAAGCAGAGAAATACAAAGCTGAAGATGAGAAGCAGCGGGATAAGGTGTCTTCAAAGAATTCGCTTGAATCCTATGCTTTCAACATGAAAGCTACTGTTGAGGATGAGAAACTTCAGGGCAAAATTAATGATGAAGACAAACAGAAGATTCTTGACAAGTGTAATGAAATAATCAACTGGCTGGATAAGAACCAGACTGCAGAGAAGGAAGAATTTGAACATCAGCAGAAGGAGCTGGAAAAAGTTTGCAACCCCATCATTACCAAGCTGTACCAGAGTGCAGGAGGCATGCCTGGGGGCATGCCAGGAGGAATGCCTGGGGGCTTCCCTGGTGGTGGAGCTCCTCCATCAGGTGGTGCCTCCTCTGGGCCCACCATTGAAGAGGCTGATTAAGCCAGCCTAGCATAGATTTAGCATTGTTCCACACAAAACATGGAAGGACCCAAATTGTAGCAAATCCCATGGCAGTTACAAAGTTGAGCTGCTATAGTAAATAAACTGGGCATTCTTGATACTTGAACATGGAATGTGTGTGCACATGGAAAAACATTGCACTTTACAAGCACTGTATTGTAAGCGGAAAAATGCAATGTCTTAAATAAAACTGTATTTAAAATTGGCACCATAAAAAAAAAAAACCCTACCTCACAAGGCATGAAGACTTAAAAGGACAATTCCTTAAACTTAGAAGAACATCTGGAATACTGTGTACTGTAAGCACACAGTCCACATTCAGCTCAGTTCAGTCTCTTAGTTGTGTCTGACTCTTTGTGACCCCATGGACTTCAGCACACCAGGCTTCCCTGTGCAACACCAACTCCCGGAGCATACTCAAACTCATGTCCATCAAGTGGGTAATAACCATTCAACCATCTCATCCTCTGTCATCTCCTTCTCCTCCTAACTTCAATCTTTCCCAGCATCAGGGTCTTTTCTAATAAGTCAGTTCTTCCCATCAGGTGGCCAAAAGTATTGGAGCTTCAGCTTCAGCATCAGTCCTTCCAATTAGCATTCAGGACTGATTTCCTTTAGGAATGACTGGTGTGATCTCCTTGCAGTCCAAGGGACTCTCAAGAGTCTTCTTCAATACCACAGTTCAAAAGCATCAATTCTTCGGCACCTCAGCTTTCTTTATGGTCCAACTCTCACATCCATACATGACTACAGGAAAAATCTTAGCTTTGAATAGACAGAACTTTGTCAGTAAAATAATGTTTCTGCTTTTTAATATGTTGTCTAGGTTGGTCATAGCTTTTCTTCCAAGGAGCAAGCGTCTTTTAATTTCAAGGCTGCAGTCACCATCCACTGTGATTTTGGAGTCCAAGAAAATAAAGTCTGTCACTGTTTCCCCATCTATTTGCCATGAAGTGATGGGACCGGATAACATGATCTTAGTTTTTTGAATGTTGAGTTTTAAGCCAGCTTCTTCACTCTCCTCTTTCACTTTCATCAAGAGGCTCTTTAGTTCTTCTTTGCTTTCTGCCATAAGGGTGGTGTCATCTGCATATCTGAGGTTATTGATATTTCTCCTGTCAATCTTGACTCCAGCTTGAGCTTCATCCGTGTCTGGCATTTCGCATGAGGTGCTCTGCATACAAGTTAAATATTCAGGGTGACAATATACAACCTTGGCATACTCCTTTTTCAATTTGGAACCAGTCTGTTGTTCCATGTTCGGTTCTAACTGTTGCTTCTTGACTTGCATACACATTTCTCAGGAGGCAGGTGAGGTGGTCTGGTATTCCCATCTCTTTCAGAATTTTCCAGTTTATTGTGATCCACACAGTCAAAGGCTTTAGTGTAGTCAATGAAGAAGAAGAAGATGTTTTCCTGGCAACCTCTTGCTTTTTCTATGATCCAATGGATGTTGACAGTTTGACCTCTGGTTCCTCTGCCTTTTCTAAATTCAGCTTGAACATCTGGAAGTTCTTCGTTCACATATTGTTGAAGCCTGGCTTGGAGAATTTTGAGCATTACTTTGCTAGCATGTGAGATGAGTGCAATTGTGCGGTAGTATGAATATTCTTTGGCATTGCCTTTCTTTGGGATTGGGATGAAAACTGACTTTTTTCCAGTCCTGTGACCACTGCTGAGTTTTCCAAATTTGCTGGCATGTTGAGTGCAACACTTTCACAGCATCATCTTTTAGGATTTGAAATAGCTCAACTGGAATTCCATCGCCTCCACTAGCTTTGTTCATAGTAATGCTTCTTAAGGCCCACTTGACTTTGCCCTCCAGGATGTCTGGCTCTAGGTGAGTGATCACACCATCGTGGTTATCTGAGTCATGAAGATCTTTTATGTATAGTTCTTCTCTGTGTTCTTGCCACCTCTTCTTAGTATTTTCTGTTTCTGTTGGGTCCATACTATATCTGTCCTTTATTGTGGCCATCTTTGCATGAATTGTTCCTGTGATATCTCTAATTTTCTTGAAGAGATCTCTAGTCTTTCCCATTCTATTTTTTTCCTCTATTTCTTTGCATTGATCACTGAGTAAGGCTTTGTTATCTCTCCTTGCTACTTTTTGGAACTCTGCATTCAGGTGAATATATCTTTGATTTTCTTCTTTTCCTTTCTCTTCTCTTCTTTTCTTAGCTATTTGTAAGGACTCCTCTGACAACCATTTTGCCTTTTTTCCCCTTTGGGGATTTTTTTGTTGTTTTTAATTTAAATTTATTTATTTTAAGTGGAGGCTAATTACTTCACAATATTGTATTGGTTTTGCCATACATCAACATGAATCTGCCACGGGTGTACACGTGTTCCCCATACTGAATCCCCCTCTCACCTCCCTCTCCATACCATACCTCTGGGTCATCCCAGTGCACCAGCCCCAAGCATCCTATATCCTGCATTGAACCTAGACTGGCGATTCATCTCTTATATGATATTATACAGGTTTCAATGCCATTCTCCCAAATCATCCCACCCTCTCCCTCTCCCACAGAGTCCAAAAGACTGTTCTATATGTCTGTGTCTCTTTTGCTGTCTTGTATACAGGGTTATCACTACCATCTTTCTAAATTTCATATATATGCATTAGTATACCATATTGGTGTTTTTCTTTCGGGCTTACTTCACTCTGTATAATAGGCTCCAGTTTCATCCACCTCATTAGAACTGATTCAAATGAATTATTTTTAATGGCTGAGTAATACTCCATTGTGTATATATACCACAGTTTTCTTATCCATTCATCTGCTGATGGACATCTAGGTTGCTTTCATGTCCTGGCTACTATAAACAGTGCTGTGATGAACATTGGGGTACATGTGTCTCTTTCAGTTCTGGTTTCCTTGGTGTGTATGCCCAGCACTGGGATTGTTGGGTCATAAGGCAGTTCTATTTCCAGTTTTTGAAGGAATCTCCACACTGTTCTCCATAGTGGCTGTACTAGTTTGCATTCCCACCAACAGTGTAAGAGTGTTCCCTTTTCTCCACACCCTCTCCAGCATTTATTGCTTGTAGACTTTTGGATGGCAGCCATTCTGAGTGGCGTGAAATGATACCTCATTGTGGTTTTGATTTGCATTTCTCTGATAATGAGTGATGTTGAGCATCTTTTCATGTGTTTGTTAGCCATCTGTATGTCTTCTTTGGAGAAATGTCTATTTAGTTCTTTGGCCCATTTTTTGATTGGGTCATTGATTTTTCTGGAACTGAGCTGTAAGAGTTGCTTGTAGATTTTTGAGATTAGTTGTTTGTCAGTTGCTTCATTTGCTATTATTTTCTCCCATTCTGAAGGCTGTCTTTTCACCTTGCTTATAGTTTCCTTTGTTGTGCAGAAGCTTTTAATTTTAATTAGGTCCCATTTGTTTATTTTTGCTTTTATTTCCGATATTCTGGGAGGTGGGTCATAGACAATCCTGCTGTGATTTATGTCGGAGAGTGTTTTGCCTATGTTCTCCTCTAGGGGTTTTATAGTTTCTGGTCTTACATTTAGATCTTTAATCCATTTTGAGTTTATTTTTCTGTATGGTGTTAAAAAGTGTTCTAGTTTCATCCTGTTATAAGTGGTTGACCAGTTTTCCCAGCACCACTTGTTAAAGAGATTGTCTTTAATCCATTGTATATTGTTGCCTCCTTTGTCAAAGATAAGGTGTCCATAGGTGCATGGATTTATCTCTGGGCTTTCTATTTTGTTCCATTGATCTATATGTCTGTCTTTGTGCCAGTACCATACTGTCTCGATGACTGTGGCTTTGTAGTAGAGCCTGAAGTCAGGCAGGTTGATTCCTCCATTTCCATTCTTCTTTCTCAAGATTGCTTTGGCTATTCGAGGTTTTTTGTATTTCCATACAAATTGTGAAATTGTTCTAGCTCTGTGAAGAATACCGTTGGTAGCTTGATAGGGATTGCATTGAATCTATAGATTGCTTTGGGTAGTATATTCGTTTTCACTATACTGATTCTTCCAATCCATGAACATGGTATATTTCTCTATCTGTTAATGTCCTCTTTGATTTCTTTCACCAGTGTTTTACAGTTTTCTATATATAGGTCTTTAGTTTCTTTAGGTAGATATATTCCTAAGTATTTTATTCTTTTCGTTGCAATGGTGAATGGAATTGTTTCCTTAAGTTCTCTATTTTCTCATTATTAGTGTATAGGAATGCAAGGGATATCTGTGTGTTGATTTTGCATCCTGCAACTTTACTATATTCATTGATTAGCTCTAGTACTTTTCTGGTGGAGTCTTTAAGGTTTTCTAAGTAGAGGATCATGTCATCTGCAAACAGTGAGAGTTTTACTTGTTCTTTTCCAATTTGGATTCCTTTTATTTCTTTTTCTGCTCTGATTGCTGTGGCCAAAACTTCCAGAACTATGTTGAATAGTAGTAGTGAAAGTGGGCACCCTTGTCTTGTTCCTGACTTTAGGGGAAATGCTTTCAATTTTCACCAGTGAGGATAATGTTTGCTGTGGGTTTGTCATATATAGCTTTTATTATGTTGAGGTATGTTCCTTCTATTCCTGCTTTCTGGAGAGTTTTTTAATCATAAATGGATGTTGAATTTTGTCAAAGGCCTTCTCTGCATCTATTGAGATAATCATATGGTTTTTATTTTTCAATTTGTTAATGTGGTATATTATATTGATTGATTTGTGGATATTGAGGAATCCTTGCATCCCTGGGATAAAGCCCACTTGGTCATGGTGTATGATCTTTTTAATGTGTTGTTGGATTCTGATTGCTAGAATTTTTTTAAGGATTTTTGCATCTATGTTCATCAGTGATATTGGCCTGTAGTTTTCTTTTTTGTGTGGCATCTTTGTCAGGTTTTGGTATTAGGGTGATGGTGGCCTCATAGAATGAGTTTGGAAGTTTACCTTCCTCTGCAATTTTCTGGAGGAGTTTCAGTAGGATAGGTGTTAGCTCTTCTCGAAATTTTTGGTAGAATTCAGCTGTGAAGCCATCTGGACCTGGGCTTTTGTTTGCTGAAAGATTTCTGATTACAGTTTCAATTTCCATGCTTGTGATGAGTCTGTTAAGATTTTCTATTTCTTCCTGGTTCAGTTTTGGAAAGTTGTAATTTTCTAAGAATTTTTCCATTTCTTCCACGTTGTCCATTTTATTGGTATATAATTGCTGATAGTAGTCTCTTTTGATCCTTTGTATTTCTGTTTTGTCTGTTGTGATCTCTCCATTTTCATTTCTAATTTTATTGATTTGATTTTTCTCCCTTTGTTTCTTGATGAGTCTGGCTAATGGTTGTCAGTTTTATTTATCCTTTCAAAGAACCAGCTTTTGGCTTTGTTCATTTTTGCTATGGTCTCTTTTTTTCTTTTGCATTTATTTCTGCCCTAATTTTTAAGATTTATTTCCTTTTACTAACCCTGGGATTCTTCATTTCTTCCTTTTTTTAGTTGCTTTCAGTGTAGAGTTAGATCATTTATTTGACTTTTTTCTTATTTCTTGAGGTATGCCTGTATTGCTATGAAGTTTCCCCTTAGCACTGCTTTTACAGTGTTCCATAGGTTTTGGGTTGTTATGTTTTCATTTTCATTCATTTCTATGCATATTTTGATTTCTTTTTTTTTATTTCTCCTGTGATTTGTTGGTTATTCAGCAGCGTGTTGTTCAGCCTCCATATGTTGGAATTTTTAATAGTTTTTCTCCTGTAACTGAGATCTAATCTTACTGCATTGTGGTCAGAAAAGATGCTTGGAATGATTTCAATTTTTTTTGAATTTACCAAGGCTAGGTTTATGGCCCAGGATGTGATCTATCCTGGAGAAGGTTCCGTGTGTGCTTGAGAAAAAGGTGAAATTCATTGTTTCGTGGTGAAATGTCCTATAGATATCAATTAGGTCTAACTGGCCTATTGTATCATTTAAAGTTTGTGTTTCCTTGTTAATTTTCTGTTTAGTTGATCTATCCATAGGTGTGAGTGGGGTATTAAAGTCTCCCACTATTATTGTGTTATTGTTAATTTCCTTGGGGATGGTTTTGATGACAGTCTCCTGTACAACGTTACAAACCTCTGTCCATAGTTCTTCAGACATTCTGTCTATCAGATCTAATCACTTGAATCTATTTGTCACTTCCACTGTATAATTATAAGGGATTTGATTTAGATCATACCTGAATGGTCTAGTGGTTTTTCCTACTTTCTTCAATTTAAGTCTGAATTTAGCAATAAGAAGTTCATGATCTGAACCACAGTCAGCTCCTGGTCTTGTTTTTGCTGACTGTATAGAGTCATGTTAGCTATTATTATTATTTCTGATGTTGGGTTGGGTTTTATTGGATAGGTGTCACAAAAGGACAAGAGTGCAAGACTGTAGTCTCTGAAGTGATGGGAAGTGGAAAGCAGAAGAAACTAGCAGGGAAAGAGTAGTGTAATCAAGGGCCTGGAGTCCTTGAACCTGAAGTATAGATGCACTGGAAGTTATTCAGTTAGAAAGTTGGGAAAATGGGCAGAAAGTAGTGACTGGCTTCACAGAAAGGTAAAGGTCATTGAATTTAAAGAGGACAAGCAAGTGAGAGGCCAGAATATTGGCTGGGTTTGTTGTTATTTAGTAGCTAAGTCCTGTCTGACTCTTGCCATCCCATGGACTGTAGCATGCCAGGCTCCTCTCTTCATGGGATTTTCCAAGCAAGAATACTGGAGGAGTCCCACTTGTTTATTTTTGTTTTTAGTTTCATTACTCTAGTAGGTGGGTCATAGAGGATTTTTGCTCTGATTTATGCCATAGACTGTTCTGCCTATGTTTTCCTCCTAAGAGTTTTATAGTTTCTGGTCTTATATTTAGGTCTTTAATCCATTTTGAGTTTATCTTTGTATATGGTGTTAGGAAGTATTCCAATTTCATTCATTTACATGTAGCTGTCCAGTTTTCCCAGCACCACTTATTGAAGAGACTATCTTTTCTCCGCTGTTTATTCTTGCCCTTTTTGTCAAAGGTAAGGTGCCCCTAGGTTCGTGGGTTTATCTCTGGGCTTTCTATCTTGTTCCATTGGTCTATATTTCCGTTTAAACTTAAAAACTATTGCACAGGAAAGGAAACTTTAAACAAGGTGAAGCAACAACCCCCAGAATAGCAGAAAATAATAGCAAATGAAACAATTGACAAAGGATTAATTTCCAAACTTCACAAGCAGTTCATTCAACTTAATATCAGAAGAACAGTCCAATCAAAAAGTGAGCAAAAGACCTAAATAGACATGTCTCCAAAGAAGATATACAGATGGCAAATAAACATATGAAAAGATGGTCAACATCGCTCATTATTAGAGAAATGCAAGTCAAAACTACAATGAGATATCACCTCACACGGGTCAGAATGGCCATTATCAAAAAGTTCTAAAAACAATAAATGCTGGAGAGGGTGTGGAGAAAAGGGAAGGAACTCTCTTGCACTGTTGGTGGGAATGTAAATTGATACAACCACTATGGAAGACAGTATGGAAATTCCTTTAAAAATTAGGAATAAAACTACCAAGTGTGTGCATATGTGCTAAGTTACTTCAGTCATGTCTGACTTTTTATGACCCTATGGACTGTAGCCTGCCAGGCTCCTCTGCCCATGAGATTCTCAGGTAAGAATACTGGAGTGGGTTGCCATGCCCTCCTCCAGGGGATCTTCTTGATTCAATGCTCAAACCCACAGCTCTTGTGGCTCCTGCATTGCAGGTGGATTCTTTACTGCTGAGGTACTGGGGAAGCCCTAAACCTACTATATGACCTAACAATCCCACTACTGGGCACATACTCTGAGAAAACCATAACTTTTGAAACAGACACATGTATCCCAATGTTCATTGCAGCACTATTTACAATAGCTAGGACATGGAAGCAACCTAGATGTCCATTGACAGATGAATGAATAAAGAAGCTGTGGTATGTAAATGCAATGGAAAATTACTTGGCCATAAAAAAGAAAGCATTTGAGTAAGTGTTAATGATGTGGATGAACCTAGACCCTATTATACACAGTGAAGTAAGTCAGAAAGAGAAAAGCAAATATTGTATATTAACAGATATGTATGGAATCTAGAAAGAAGCTACTGATGAACCTATTTTCAGGGCAGCAGTGGAGACACAGAGATAAAGAACAGACTTGTGGACATGGGGAGGTAGTGTGGGTGGGGTAGAAGGTGGGACAAATGGAGAGAATAGCATGGAAAAATAAGCACTACCATATATAACATAGATGGCCAGTGGGAATTTGGTATATGACTCAGGGAGCTCAAATAGGTGTTCTGTGGCAACCTAGAGGAGTGGGATGTGGTGGGAGGTGGGAGGGAGGTTCAAGAAGGAGGGGACATATGTACACCCAAGGCTGATTCATGTTGATGTATGGCAGAAGCCAACACAATACTGTAAAACAATTATCCTTCAACTAAAAATAAATAAATTGGGACTTCCCTGGTGGTCCAGCGGTTAAGTGTCTACCTTCCCAGGCAGGGGACATGGGTTCAATTCCTGGTCAGGGAACTCAGATCCCCAAGTCGCAGGGCAACTGAGCCTGTGTGCCACAACTACAGAAAAGCCTGCATGCTGCAGCGAAGATCCTGCATGCCACCACTAAGGCCTGATACAGCTAAAGATAATAAATTAAAAAAATAAGTTTTTTGAAAAAGAAAACAGCAACAAATAAAGAATACTGGAGGGGGTTGTCATTTCCTTCTCCAGGGGATCTTCCCAACCCAGGGATCAAACCCACATCTCCTGCAATGGCAGGCGAATTCTTTACCACTGAGTCACCAGGGAAGCCCCATTGGCTGGGTAACATATATGGAATTTTCAGTCACCTGGCTTAAAGGTGGGCTTGGGGAAAGAAGGGAAACTGAAAAGCAGATAGCAAAATCTTTGGTTAATGAAAGGAAATGAATGAGAAAGGCATGAACACATAGAGTTAGAAGGTGATAGTCAATGTGAGCACATATAAAGATGAGAACTGGGGAGGGAGGAAGCCATAGGTGCCTCCTGACCCCAGGGAGTTGGTGGGAAAAGACCACAGATACAAGGTTGCTAAATATCTTGCAATGCTGAGGACCCAGTAGTGATGACCTGTCCTCTCCTATGTTAACACTGTCCCTACTGAGAAACACAGCCACCATGTTGTTTAGTGTCTCCTCAAAGGAGCCTGGCACTTCAAAGTAGCAAAGCTCTATGAAGCACCTCTCCCCCTGCCCCAAATTTTAATATGCTCTGGAACTTATGGGAAGAATCATCGGTGTCTCTCTCTACTCCATGCACACCTTCATCACAGGATGGATCATCACACTTGGGTTTAAACATCACTCTTACATAGGTACTGCCAGGGTTGCCACAAGGTGTTTCATCTTTCATGTTTATCTCTTAACCCTGAGTAAGCACTTCGTAAGTGTCATTTGTTAAACAACAGACTTCTCACAGTCACCAAATTAGGAGGCAGAGTATAAAAATAATGTTCTGCCAATTAAAATGGGCCATAAGCATTTGAGCAACTAACTATAAAGACTGATTAGGTTAGAAAGGAAGTGTAATATTTCTTCACTAACTTGTGGGATAAATTTATGAATACTCCATATTAAAAGAATTCATGGCTGAGACCTCAAAGGAAAAAAAAAACGGAATCTGAAGAATAAGGTATTAGGGAATTTGTAAAACCCTTTACCTTCAATATTCTAAACTAAAACCAAGACTGTCTTAAACTAGCATTCCATTCCATTTATATCCCTTGTTCTCTAAAAACTTTTAAAGAATTTACTTGCCTTAGAGATTAAATGCAATGCTTATAAATTCACATTTGCTGAAGGTAAATAATATTAAAAGCCTTTAAATTTTTGTTTCTAGTCCTCTTTTCAAGTATCTTGTGCCTTTCTGATTTTATTATTTTGTGTCACCAAGATTCTTGCCAAATGCCAATTTTCCAAATCATTTATATTTGATATAAATTCTTAAAGATATAGAAAATATGCAAAATAAAGGGAATATATCCTAGGATTTCAGACTAGATGAATTCACAGCTGGCAGGGTAAGGGAGAGAAGTTTACTGTGACTTATTTACAGGAAAACAGAAAGATGGAGAAAAAAAGGTTCTGGAAATAGTAGAAATTTTAAAGAAAAAACTCTGAGGTAGTACAAAGCAATCATTAGGTGTATGCTAAGTTGCTTCAGTCTTGTCAAACTCTGCGCCCCCTTGGACTATAGCCCGCCAGGCTCTTCTGTCCATAGTATTTTCCAGGCAAGAATACTGGTGTGTTGCCATTTCCTACTCCAGGGGATCTTCCCAACCCAGGGATCAAACCTGGGCCTCTTATATCTCCTGCATTGGCAGGCGAGTTCTTTACCAGTAGTGTCACCTGGGAAACAGAGGGTACTTAATAAATTCTTCAGTTACTAAAATCAAAGAACATATTTGTTCCAAACTTAAAATGATAAATATCACTCCTTAGAGATAGAGAACTTATCAAACCTTTAGAGGAATAAACCTTTAATCAATCACTTTTTTAAAAACCTCAAAAAATGAATGGTTCTATTTGGATTAACAAAACAACTTCCTGTGGGCCCTTGGGCTTATTCTTCTTTGGGCTTTCGGATTCAGGAAAGTATACATTGATACAGTCTGTGAAAGGAAAAAGGTACTAAGAGGGGTGAAAATTATTCCCTCCTCATTAACACACAAGCAGTAACCTATAAAGGAATTTAAAAAGTATTTTCTGTTAAAAAGGGTCCTGTAAAAAGCAAACTGATTATAGAAATTCAGAGAAGTTACTGGTTAATGTTTATTCAGTAATAATGTGCTTAATTATATACAAACAGTTTATTTTACTGAGAGGAATTTTACTAGCTATGTAAGTGACTTTATTCCTATTTAGGAATATCAGTATTCAGTCTTATAAGTTAGATATATAGGCATACAGGCTTTCCAGAATTCTGTGAGGAAAATTATAGCTATAGTCATATTTAAGAACTGAGGGAATTCCCTGGCAGTCCAGTGGTCCTAACCAACTCAACTCTGTCATTGCCCAAGGGCCCAGGTTCAATTCCCAGTCAGGAAACTAAGATCTCACAAGCTGTGCAGCCAAAACAACAACAACAACAACAACAACTGAAAGAACTGAAAGGATTTTGAACATTCTGAATGTATCCATCATGAAAATAAAACAACTGCATGTGTCTCATGTTTAGACAAACCACTTTGCTGTTTTCAGGTAAGATACTGTTTGCTGATTTTCCTAAATGCCTTTCATGATACCTCATACTTTGATGGCTTTTCTGGCCACAGCAGAACACTTAGCTGATCTCCAGAGAACAGTCTATACAATTCTATAATGATCCCTGTACCCCACTTCCTGGTTCTAACTGAAAAAACAGACATCCTTAGACATAGTATAAATATAGTTGGAGTAATTTCTTTAGTTACATTATTTTACACTTGCCCACCTCCAAACTTAAAAAAACACTTTTCTGCCATTCAAAATATGGTGCAGTTATAGTTTATTTTCATCATTCATAACTCAGACATATTTGAACATTTGGAAGAATGGCATGCTTAATCACCTCTAGAATACTCATAAAAAATTAATAAACACATCAAATACCATATTCCAACTTCTGTTAAAATGAAGATATCTATGATTCCTTGTTAATAAGCCTATATGTTGGCATCTCAATGTTCATCATCCTCTTCAAGAAACAAAACATACTCCAAATTAACACAACATTGTGAATCAACTATACTTCATTGAAATAAAAAAAAATACACCAGATTTGATGACAATCAACAACAGTAAACAGAAAAGATGTCTGGAAAGAAAGACCACTATTTTTTAACAGCGCACTTCTGCATTCAAAAAATGTTAGCAATATATATATATATATATTTTTTTTTACTGCTAATATTATTATATTTTATAGCAACTTCAAGTAAAACACAATTTTTTAAAAGCTGCATTTGTAATATGAAAAGATGATTTGCTTAA
Source organism: Capricornis sumatraensis (assembly GCF_032405125.1). Taxonomy (NCBI): domain Eukaryota; kingdom Metazoa; phylum Chordata; class Mammalia; order Artiodactyla; family Bovidae; genus Capricornis; species Capricornis sumatraensis. Next base: position 17,940,768 of record NC_091091.1, read on the forward strand.
TTCATTCAGCAAATATTTATTGAGTATTTATTACATGCTAGGCATTGCTCTAGGTACTGGGGATTCAAATGTGAAAAAGACAAACTTGGTTCTTACTTTTTTACTACCAAGAAGTGTTTTGGTAGGCTTTATCTTGAATCATTTACATTAAAAAATACATAAACTAGTAATAAAATGTTACAAAGCTACAGATGTCATAGAACTAGGGTTGAAAGGGAGCTCAGAGATCATCTATTGTCATCAATTCCAAGATGCATGTTATTTTACATTTTGGCATCACTGGTATCAGTCACATATTTATAGTGTGGTCAGACCAGGGAGCCAGAGAGTTGTCACTGCCTGCACATGTGCATCAAAGCTTAGGGAATGAGTGTCAAGGCCTTAGAAGAACATCCAAGAGATGGTGGTGAAGTTACCCTTTTAAGGATTTTTGATGATTCAGGATTCAATAAAATATAATAGTTCAAAGTGCTCATTTATTACAGCAGAGGAGAATGAAAGTCATAGAGGTTAAATGATTTGCCCTAATTCACAAAGCACAATGGGTAAAACTAGAGTCCAGGTCTGAATTCCATTCTCAGTTTTCTTCTAAGGGTTTAGCTAATGAAAGGAAAGTCTCTAGAATATGGCTATAATTTTAGGACCACTGGCAAAGATCTTAATCCCTCTTTGCCTCATTTCTCCATCTGTAAAACAGCAAGTTTAATAGACCTAACTAATGTGTTACTGTTAAGTATTAAGTGAGATAATGCATGTATAGTACTTAACACAGAGATTAGCATATGGTAAGGGCTCAAAAAAAAGTTAACTATTTGAGATCAAACTTTACATTTGGTAGGAAATAAACTTATCATCAAATATCCCACAAATACTGCTCACTCTATGAAGCCCACATCTAGTTCAGTTCAGTTCAGTCACTCAGTCGTGTAACCCCATGGACTGCAGCATGCCAAGCTTCCCTGTCCATCGCCAACTCCCGGAGCTTACCCAAACTCATGTCCATCGAGTCAGTGATGCCATCCAACCATCTCATCCTCTGTCATCCCCTTCTCCTGCCCTCAATCTTTCCCAGCATCAGGGTCTTTTGAAATGAGTCAGCTCTTTGCATCAGGTGGCCAAAGTATTGGAGTTTCAGCTTCGGCATCAGTCCTTCCAATGAATATTTAGGACTGATTTCCTTTAGGATGGACTGGTTCGGTCTCCTTGCAGTCCAAGGACTCTCAAGAGTCTTCTCAAAAGCATCAATTCTTCGGCACTCAGCTTTCTTTATAGTCCAACTCTCACATCCATACATGACTACTGGAAAATCACAGCCTCGACTAGACAGACCTTTGTCGGCAAAGTAATGTCTCTGCTTTTTAATATGCTGTCTAGGTTGGTCATAACTTTCCTTTCAAGGAGCAAGCGTCTTTTAATTTCATGGCTGCAGTCACCATCTGCAGTGATTTTGGAGCCCCCCAAAATAAAGTCAACCACTGTTTCCACTGCTTCCCCATCTATTTGCCATGAAGTGATAGGACCAGACGCCATGATCTTCGTTTTCTGAATGTTGAGCTTTAAGCCAACTTTTTCACTCTCATCTTTCACTTTCACCAAGAGGCTCTTTAGTTCTTCTTCACTTTCTGCCATAAGGGTGGTGTCATCTCTGAGGTTACTGATATTTCTCCCAGCAATCTTGAGTCCAGCTTGTGCTTCTTCCAGCCCTGCATTTCTCATGATGGAGTCTGCATATAACTTAAATAAACAGGGTGACAATATACAGCCTTGACATACTCCTTTTCCTATTTGGAACAAGTCTGCTGTTCCATGTCCAGTTCTAACTGTTGCTTCCTGACCTGCATACAGGTTTCTTAAGAGGCAGGTCAGGTGGTCTGGTATTCCCATCTCTTTCAGAATTTTCCACAGTTTATTGTGATCCACACAGTAAAAGGCTTTGGCATAGTCAATAATGCAGAAGTAGATGTGTTTCTGGAGCTCTCTTGCTTTTTCGATGATCCAGTGGATGTTGGCAATTTGATCTCTGGTTCCTCTGCCTTTTCTAAAACCAGCTTGAACATGCTGAAGTTCATGGTTCACATATTGCTGAAGCCTGGCTTGGAAAATTTTGAACATTACTTTACTAGAGTGTTAGATGAGTGCAGTTGTGTGGTAGTGGAGGTGCTGGAATTCCAGCTGAGCTATTTCAAATCCTTAAAAAAGATGCTGTTAAAGTGCTGCACTCAATATGCCAGCAAATCTGGAAAACTCAGCAGTGACCACAGGACTGGAAAAGGTCAGTTTTCATCCTAATCCCAAAGAAAGGCAATGTGAAAGAATGTTTAAACTACCACACAATTGCACTCATCCCATATCTAATTGCTTGATTAAAATATTGGAAAATTAAACAGACGGGTCAAACGTTTGAACTGATTAGTGTAATAAAAATTTCCAGCTTAACAATGCTTTGTCCAATCCATGTGGCACTGTGCCAAGAACCTAGAAGACCTGCCTGTAAGAAATCACACAAAAAGCAAAAAGTAAGAATATACCCCCATCCATGACCATCAAACTACTCTGTGTACAAATGTGTTTATAAACACAATCTCAGATAACACATAAACAAGGGAAAACATTTAAAATACATTAACAGAGCATTCATTTTCAGTTCCTTTAAAATACTATTACAGCCATATCTATTAATACTAGTGCAAAAACAAAAGGATTCTGGAGCATAAAATACAGCATAGTGAGACGTGACTTTGCCAGAAGAGTGACAGTAATAACTGTTTATGATTTATATATTACTTTATATATCACAAAGCACTTTCTCATCCAATATCAACTCAGTGTTTTGCACACAGTATGTAATCGTAAAAACAAATCTCAGGGGCTTTCTAATGTCATTTTATTTTCTGTTCAAATAACAGAATATTTAGAGAGGTGGTAGACATTCACATTTCTTTTCTTCTTCATTTTAAAGACTTTTCTAGGTCAGCTCTTCTAATTTTGACACTTTAAGTGAAAATTCAAATTATAACACATTCTCAAATAATCTTGTTGTTTTATTATTTCTGGAACCCTTCCAATTAAAATGTGTAAACTACAACCTGGGGTTTGATTTGGGCTGTAAGATTCAATTAAGACAAGAGTCATTTTATAAGATTTGGCAATGTTCTTTCCCTGAATGATGCTTCAGTAACACTGCTTCACAAAGAACACAGAAGACTGATTTGATTGCTGAAGAGTGAATAAAATCTGTATCAAATTGCTCCAAAAAATAAAACCCACTGTGACACCTTATATTAGACTCAATCTACTTTAAATATTGGTTTCCGTGTTTTTGTTTCTATAAAAATAGTAATATTCTGTTTACACATTATCAGCTCATTACGTATTTCAAACAAATAAAAGTGGTTTTAACTGAGATTCTGAATCCAATACATACACAGGTAAGCATTTTAAAAAATAATTTTAACTACTAGGAAATGTATATCAACTCACATTTGTTCCTGTTTCACTCGATGACAAAACCTATAGGGCACTCTGTGAAAGAACTAACTCTAATATAGGTACACCACCTGGAATTATTGTTGCATTTTCTGAAGCTTTTAGCAATTAAAGCCTTATCTTGAGGTAGAATTCTGGTGTCCCCGTGTTTCATCATAACTGCGCAGCAGCAACTTTCAACAATTCTGAGTACTTTAAATATTAGCCTGTTTTCTCATACCGCTCATTTTAAAAGAATGCTTTCGGTAAAAAAATGTCACAAGCGTTTGTTATCCAAATTTAAACGTTAAAAGAAAACCACCACGTGACTCAACATGCGAACTTTCCCTCTTAAACTTGCTTGTATTCGGGATGTTAAAAAAAAAATCACATTCTACATATCCTAGATATTTTCGAGGATCAAAGTCTACTGTTGAGTAAGATGGGTCGGCAGAGAACAGTCCTGTGGTTTATTCTGAGAACTCCTTGGTGAGGAGCATGTCGGCCTCTAGGGAACGAGGCTCCAGAGGGGGCGGCAGTTCGGGGCTGCACTCTGGAGCGTACCCAGCTTGGCCGCCTCGGAAGTCCCCAGAGCTTCCCACTTGTCTCTCTTCTAGCCTCCCGCTCGCCCTTTCCTCTCCGGCCAGCCACTGCACTATCCACTCAGCTCCTGGACAGCAGGGCGTTACCGGAACAAAATCCCGGCACACAAAGAAGCGCTGGGTAGGAAGCGAGGCCCCACCCTGCCAAGAGGCGCGACCCCTCTAGGAAAAACTTTCGTGCGTGCTAATCTCTTCAGTCCTATGGAACTCTTTGGGACCCCCACAGACTATAGCCACCTAGGCTCCTCTGTCCATAGGATTCTCCAGGCAAGAATGTTGGAGTGGGTTGCCATGCCTTTCTCCAGAGGATCTTCCCCAGCCAGGGATCAAACCCGGCTCTCTTATTAAATCCGCTTTGGCAGCCGGGTTTTTACTGCTACCACCTGGGAAGCTAGAAAAACTTGGCGGCAAGTTAATGGGAATCGCAGAGGCGCAGTTTTTAGGACTGTTTAGGACATCCTGCTGCCCAGCGATCTCATCTTTTGTCCTTTGACTGACTTCCTTGAAGTCCCAAACTCTGAGCGCTTTCTTTGCGAGCAACTCTTGACTTGATCTCCTCCGCGATTCCCTCACTGATGGCAGCCATGATAACTGCATCCGGGTGTTTCAAAGAGTCGCACGCACATTCCCCCGGAAGTGACGCGATCGCGGAGGGATCGCGTTCGGCTGAGAGGGACTGAGGTGAAGAGACTGCCGGGAGCTGGCGCGGTAGGGAAGCTGTTTGTGGCCGGGAAAGGTTGGGGACTTGGTGACGACCTACTACCTGTAATACAAGTCACGTGTCTGGCATTGTGCTTAACACCAGCATTGCCATACCAGTTAATGGCTTCTTCAACAGTCCCAGGAGAAAGAAATATTACCGTTTCCACTTTATATACGAGGAAGTTAAGGCTAAGAGAGGGGAAGTGATTTAAGATCATAGAGCTAGTATTCCGTGAAGCTGGTCTAACTCCATCAGTTTGGCATCAGGACCTGTGTTTGAAATCTCTCGTGTTTCCATTTTAAAAAGTTCAAACCCCGGGTGCTTGTTATCCTGGTAAGCCTCTTCTGCAAGTGCTCTTCACCTTCAGCTCAGCATCCTGTTGCCGTTGAAGTGGGGCCAAGTCACAGCTCTTGTGCATTTTACTGTGGGCAGGAAGCTGAATGTACGCTCGGGTCACCGTCACTCTCCCAATGACCTCGGGTTTCGCTTGGTCCCGTATCCTTGACCCTACACTTAACCTCACAGCACAGGTTAACTGAGGAAACTCACACTGGCTACTCAACTCAGGGAAACATCTTAACTCCTGTCAGGTACTCTTAAATTCAGGACTGTTAAAACAACTGGAGGTCACCATCACTGAATAGTCTCTGGCCTTGACAAAGGGCTGACAAGTGTTATATTGAACTTTCCACCAAGTCAACTATTTCTTCTGGTTTCCATTTCTTTAGACTGTAATCGAGAATCAGTCCTTTGACCTTATGTCTACGTTAACCAGCCTTCAAATAACAAAGTGTGAATAGCCACTAAGGTCACAATTATGCATAGAAAAAGGCGCTAACAAATATATAAAATTTAACAGTGATAATACTTGAAGAATGGCAATTCAATCATTTCATCTTTTTTATATTCTATTTCCATATCTGCTATATTATTTCTTTTAATATGTACAAATTTAATATAGACAAATAGTAAAACCTTTTTGATTGCCTGTTATTATAATGGAGACAAAGATATGTTGTCACGTTTTTGACAAATGACAGTCCTTGGTGGAAGTCACGGAGGGGAATCCTCTGTTCTTGGAAGAATGTTGAGATTTTGTTGGGGTAAAATACAGTTTGGGTCAACAAACCTCATAGGAAAAATGAGGCAAATGAGTAACAACTGCTGTTTTTCACACACAGTAGAACTTTTGTATAAAAAGATACTATAACCAGAAGTTTTCTTCTAAAGAAAAATGGGGGGAGGGAATTTGGGGTATTTAACATTTTGGAGAAGAAATGTAGGAAGCTATTTTTATTCTGCCCTCTTTGGGGTACAGATTTAAGCAATTTATCTTTTTCAGACTAAGCAAAATAAGACTTCATTCTCTGTTCTCTCTCTAAATTCCATTTCCTAATATTGCTTTTTAGTGATCTCTAAAGCAGTGGCACACCTGGAAAGGTGGTGGAAAGAAGAGAAAAATGAGAAAGACTCAGGGGAAGAAGAAAAGGTTGAGGAATAAAAGAAGCTGATATTGGCATTGAGGTTACTTTGGAATTCCAAGGTGGCATGTAGCAACCATCTCATCCAAGTCCTGGCACAAGCCCAGTTGCCCACCCAAAGGTAGATTCACATATATAGTATCTGCAGTCACACATTCAGCACCTACCATGATAACTCTGGGCAAAAATCACTCTGTACTTCTACAGATTAAACATATATTTTAACAAAACTGGACATTGTTGAACAACAAGAAATGGAAAATCCCATCATTTTCCCTAGTGCTCCCTGTTACCATACTATTTCATTCATGCTCAATAGCCTAAATGGATATTGAACTAGAAGTTTTGCATGTAGCGTTATAGTGCAACAACTATGAAACACCAACGTGAGGTGCTGCCCAGATACATGTTTTTGAAGGAAATATCTTCATATTAGTCTGGGTCCTCTGAGGGATGGTAGTTACGATGAAATTAAATGTGCAAGATTTTATTAGAGGAAAACACTTGTGAGGGAGAATGGGGGAGGGAGCCAGGGGAGGCTGGAAGAGCCATCAGACTGTGATAAAGTCTGAAACTGACTGAAGGAGAGAGGGAAGGAAGGTTGGTGGAAGTATCCTAGACTTCTACACAATCTAAGAAAGATTTAGCAGGGCTGTTGAGAATCCTTAAGCCAAAATCACTGTCAGAGGAATCCTAGGAGAGAGCCTGCCTCATTGTCTATGCTGCAGTCAGTCATTGGCTGGAGTAGCCCATGAGAAGCTTGGCTCTTAGTGCAAGAATCTAGGGCTTGCAGCTTCTAGGGCTTCTGGTCAATCTTGCTTCCTGTATTTGGTCATCACAATCCAAGAACTGATTTTTCAGTGGTTGGAACTTTTCACCAGTTTCAGGCTTAAAAGAAGATTTTGAAAGAGAGGATTTCATGACAAGCAGTTTAGGAGAGAGCCATTGTTATGCTTTCCCTCGCCCCTTCAGGTCTGGTGAGTAAGGCTTCAGTGGCACTACTCAGAGAGCTTGGTATATGTCCCCTTGCTTTTGGGAAGTGTGGAGGTATATGACTGCATCTGGGAAATCGTAAGGGTGGGAGAAATGGGTCAGTTAGAAGTTTTGGCAGAGGAGCAAAGGAAGCTGTAGTCCCTCCCATCAGGACAGATGATGTTTGAGTGTTTCTTTTGCACTACATGTGGGCCATGTGAAAGGGAGAGCTTGCCTGGAGACTTTTTGACTTTCTCAAGAGGACTGTGTAGAAGGGATATGAGACTTCAACAGAGAGAATCTGTGTAGTTTGGATTATTAGAAAATCTAGAGCTGTAAATGGAGCAGTTAACTGGGGGAGATAGAATACATTGCCCATTTAGGGTGATCAACTTGTCCAAGTTTGCCTAGAACTCTCCTTGTTTTAGTACCAAAAATCTTGAGTTCCAGGAACCCTTCAGTCCTGGGTAATTCAGGATGATTGGTCATTCTACATGTCATAGAAGGAGGTATAGTCAGAAGGCACCCTAGCAGGGCGCCTCCAAGAACCCAAAAAATTGCTCATGAGAGTAAGAGATATCTCTGGTGTCTCCTCATATAAGGACACTAATCAGATCAGGGTCCCACTCTTATGACCTTGTTTTTATTGATTAATGTGGCTGCAGTGGGTTTTTAAGTTGCAGCTCTCAGAATCTTTAGTTACAGCATGTGAACTCTTGGTTGCAGTATGTGGGATCTTAGTTCCCCGACCAGAGATTGAAATCACATCCCCTTCATTGGTCACACAGAGTCTTAGCCACTGGGCCACCAGGAAAGTCCCTTATGACCTATTAACTTTAATGATTTCCTCAGAGGCCTCATCTCCAAATATGACAACACTGAGGATTGGGGCTTCAACATATAAATTTTAGGAGGACACATTTGTTTTATAACACAGAGATGCATTTTTTAGTGAGGAGCATAAGAATATTAGGTCTGTTCCATGCCTCACACCCTTATGGAGAAGATACACTGTATAGTGTATCTGTACCTTTTTGTGAACGAAGGTCAACATTATATTTGGAAATCTTTTCTGACACTTTAAGAGCTCTAAAGACATTATTTTAATTTTGTCAAAGTAAAGCAGGACCCACTCAGAGAACTGTTTTCTTCTGTCCTATAGAGCAGAGTAAGTCACAAGCTAATGCTAACGCTACCTGATCTGTAGAGAAACCCAAACAGACTGTATATATGGTGATCAAGACTTGGACTAAACAGGGATTTAGCAAACCCTGGGCCTGTTCTGTGTGGTGCTGCTTGTATTTGTGAAATTTGACATTTTTAAAAAAAGTTACACAGGAGGGAGAGAGTAAAAGAGAGAAAAAAAGAGAGAGAAAACAAGAGGCAGAGAATTGGACATCTGTGTTCATAGAATTGGATGTTGGATGTCCACAACATTCTCTTGAGCACCTCCAGGAAGTCTGGCTGTTTAATTCCTTAAGGGCTTTAGTAGCTGGAACTAGGCACAGCTGTGAGCACAGAGTAATGGAAGGCTCTAAAATAAAAGTTATTTAAACATGACATACATTTATTTTTTTCTTTCAAGAAATCTGGATGAAATCAGATTGGGGTTAGTATGGTGATTCATGGGGTGAGGAGTCCAGACTCTTGCTGTCTGGTGGCCCACTGTGTGTGGCTTTCATTTTCCAAAGTCATTTCAGTGTCCAAGATGGCTGCTAGAACTCTGGCCATTCCAGTGAATAGGAAGGACAAAGGAATCAAAAAGCACACTGTTTCTACTTAAGAACAATTCCCAAAAGTTGTATACAAGCTTTTGCAAGAGAAGCTGGAAGAGATAGCTTTTTTTTTTAAATTGAAGATTCTCTCACTCTAGAACAGAGGTCCCACTTGTTTTTATAAATACAATTTTATTAGCATACAGCCCTGCACATTTTACCTATTGTCTGTAGCTACAGATTTTTAAATATATTATTAATGTAATTCACATGCCATACAATTCACTCATTTAAAATGTACAATTCAGTGACTTCTAGTCTGGTCACAGAACCATGCATCTTGCACCAATTTAGAATATTTGCATCACCTTGAACAGAAACCCCACAACCTTTCACTATTGTCCCTGAATCTCCCATCTCCCTTTCCCCTCCAAGATCTAAGCAACCAATAATCTACTTTCTATGTCTATATATATATATACATATATATATATATGTCTATATTATATATAGATATAAATGCCTTTTCAGAAATATAATTTTCAGATCTTTTTTTCCATTCTGCTGATTTTTTTTTAACTTTCTTTTTGGTGCCCTTTGAGTTACACATATTTGTAATTTTGATGATGATCAATTTATCTGTTTTTCCTTTTGTTGCTTCTGCTTTTGGTGTTGTCTAAAGCTGCTTTTGTGCTATAATAGCAGAGTTGAGAGTAGTTGTGACAGAGATCCATAGAGTCCTATGACCATATAGCAAGCCTAAAATATTCACTTATCTGGTCCTATGACCATATAGCAAGCCTAAAATATTCAATATCTGGTCCTTTCAGAAAAATTTGCCAACTCCTTCTCTAGAAATGGAGGGGAATGAATATATTGGGGAACTGCTAACAGTCTCTGTTATGAGGGATAGATTTTGACTCTGTGAAACCTTTTCTAAAGCATTCTAGTATAGTAATGTGCTAAGTAAAGTACCTCTTTTAATCTTATAATAAAAAGCCCTATTTTGCTTCATTGCCATTGAGAGGGTGCCAGATGCAACCAAGATTGTAGATCTTCTGTAGCTTCACTCTTCTGCTAGACTTTTAATCTGTTTTAAGTATTCATAGAATCACCATCTTTACCATGATAGCAGTAGAGAGAGAGATGAATGAACTGGTAAGTTACTTAGTACCAAAGTACCACATTTTCATTTCTGCTCATATGAGCACAACACCTGGTGAGCCCAAGCTCAAGGTTAAGAGAATCACACTGAATATTGTGAATGACTCCTGTACTCATTGTAGTCCATTCGAGCCACTTCTAGAACTAGGACTGGTTAGAGAGATATTTGGATCTGAGCACGTGTCTCCCAACACATGGATGTACAGTTTTAAAGAAAAAAGCCTAAGAGAAAAGTGGAGAAAACCCTATTGTTATTCTGGTTGTCCCTAAGGTTGGCTCTATGCCTCTGCTAAGGTTGACTCTATGCCTCTACCATCTGAGATTTGTGTAAGTGAGCAAATAAATCCTTCTTTTAATTTACTTGTTTACTTTGGATTTCTGATATTTGCAACCAAGAGACTTTCAACTGATATATAATGGGAACCTGCTGAAGCAGTTGTATTATTCATGCTAATAAGAAGTAACTTTTAGAAATAAGCACCTGAAAAATACAATAAGCTGTTTAATGTCAACTGTTTTGGAAGTAAATATCAACTACCAATATCCATTTTCTTCTGTTCCTCCTGGGCACACAACCAGACTATATTTCCCAACATGCCTTGTTTCTAGATGGCTTTATAAGTTACCAGTGGAATTGGAAAGAAGTAATGTGCATTATTTTTAGATTGTGATGATTAAGAATAGGTGTTGGCTTCTTTATTTTTCCTAGTTTTCTTTTTCTGAAGTCCAAATGTGGAGAATTTGGTGGACTCTGAGCCCCCTGGGGGAAGTGGAGACCCTAGTTATAGGAAACCTAGATCCCTAAGTGTCTGCATGGAACACTCCTCTCTCTTAACCCACATTGGACTGGGACGCAAGAAAGCAATAATCCTTTGTTCTGTTAAGACACTGCAAGAAAACAAACAAACCTGCTTTGACTAATACATCAGCAGCTTTAAAATGCTTCTTTATAGATTTTGATCAAACTGACTGATTTGGGAAAAAATATTAAAGATATCAACCATCTAAATAAATGTGATTACGATTTAACCAAGATTTATGAGAAATAATATAGTACTACAGTTGGTGGCAGTCCCTTCTGCTACAGGGTTTTGGGGCTTCCCTAGTGGCTCAGTTGGTAAAGACTGCCTGCAATGCAGGAGACCCAGGTTCAATCCCTAGGTTGGGAAGATCCCTTAGGGAATGGCAACCCACTCTAGTACTTTTGCCTGGAGAATCCCAAGGACAGAGGAGCCTGGCAGGCTACAGTCCATGGGGTCACAAAGAGTTGGACGCAACTGAGTGACTAAGAACCCATTCACAGTTACATGCTAGTTGCAAGTTTGTGGAATGATTCCCAGCAATGCTTAAAGATTAGTTGTTACCTATGGACTGTGAATATGAAGACATGGATGATTTAGACAATATTCAATAACGTTGATGACAGTGCAAAAGTTTTCACTGTGGATGTATGTCACTGGAATCTTTCATCATTTATCTTGTTCTAAACATATTCTCTTGAGGCAGGAGAATTCAGAGTACCGATCTGAGTGCCACATATGTGGTTTTTTAATAAACAATTTCCCTTACTACTTCCTTCTCCACCTAGAACAAACAGATTAGTTCTGTTTGGATAGTTCCATGAAATTTCTGATGAAGCTGCAGGGGTCAGCTTTCTCTAGCTTAACCACTATCACTAGCCCTAGACTTGGGTAGCAGAAGCGTAGCAGTGAAATAGTGTAAAGGTGACATGTAAATAGGAACCAAGATAAGAGATGGATAGAAAAAGTTATGAGAATTTTTATTTTTTAATTTATTTTATTGGAATAGTTTTACAATATAATTTCTACTGTACAGCAAAGTGATTGTTATATATGTATTCTTTTTCATATTCTTTTCCATTATGGTTTACATTTGTCTCCTTTATCCTTTCATGTGTTGATGGACATTTAGGTTGTTTCTATATCTTGGCTAAATAGTGCTGCAATGTACATTGGGGTGCATGTATCTTTTTGAATCAGGGTTTTCTCTGAATATATACTCAGGAGTGGGATTGCAAGATCATATGGCAACTCTGGAACCTCTATCCTGTTCTCTGTAGGGGCTGCATCAGTTTACATTCCTCCCAACAGTGTAGGACAGTTTCCTTTTCTCCACACCCTCTCCAGCATTTGTTATGTGTAGGCTTTTTAATGATGGCCTTTCTGACTGGTGTGAGGTGGTACCTCATTGTAGTTTTGATTTGCATTTCAGATCTGAGAATTTTTATCTCCTGATTCTGAGAGTTTCTGAGACCCAGTAACATTCCTGCCCTTCCAGTAGTTGTATGTTTAACTCTTCCTTTCATTGCAAATATCATACCTTAGTTTTTTTTCCAATAAATGTATCTTTTTCAAACTAGCTTGTTTGTTTGAAATGAAAAAAGAGACAGTACATACATAATCACTGGGAAAAAAAAGTATTATGCAAGAAGTGAGGGATTTCTCTTTCCATCTTAGTATTTCTGTTATACTGAGTAAACTACTCTTAATGTATTTGATTAATATCTTCTCATATTCTGTGTAGGCATGTTACACATATGAAATCATATCAATATACAATTACTTTCATTTGCATTTCACTGTTTTACTTAGAAATCTATTGTGGAATTCTTTCTATATTAAGATATATACTCTTTGTGACCCTATAGACTGTAGCCCACTAGGCTCCTCTGTCCAGGGAATTTTCCAGTTAAGAATACTGGAGTGGGTTCCCATTTCCTCCTTCAGGGGATCTTCCCAGGGATCGAACCCACATCTCTTATGTCTCCTGCATAGGCAGGTGGGTTCTTTTCCACTAGTACCACCTGGGAAACCCCAAGATATATACAATATACTTCATATTTTTAATAGGTATATAATATTCTATTAGGTGATTATACCCCCAGTTTATTTAATTTCCTATGAATATTCAAAAGATGTTAACAATTACATGGAATTACAAAACAAAGATATAAAGTTCTTTCATTCATTTATTAATTCATCAAAAATTATGGTGTCCATACTAAGCGCCTGGCAACTTTCTAGGCACAGTAATTTCTATAGTTTCTATTTGTGGGAGGGGAAGAAATAAACAAGAGAACAGATAAATGTGAGCTAAATAATTTCATCTAGTGATAAGTCTTGTGAAGACAATACAACATGGAGATTTGAAAGACTGAAAAGTTTGGGTACAGAACTTACTGAGTTTGGGGGATCTGGGCCTTTTGCTCGTGGGTGACATTTGACCTAAATCCTGAGTGATATAAAGGAAGCAGCCCTGTGACATCCCAGCAGAGGGCACACCAACAGCACAGATCCTACGGGAGTTAAGATGAGAAGAAATGAGGCCAGAGTATCAGTTACAGTTCTCAGTTACAACTAGTAGAAACCAATGTAATAGTTAAAGGAGAAAAGGAATTTACTGAAAAAATATCTGGTAGCTTATAGAATCTTTAGGATTACCAGACTGACTCAGCAAGATAAACTCCCCCAAATCCTACCACAGAACTGGTCCAGTGGGGATGTGACCACTGTGACTGCTGGTTATGGACCAGCAGTGAGTGTATGGACCACCAAGACCATATGGTGTCTTGCACCAATGACAATAATTCTACTTCTGGCTCTGAAATTTCAATGTACCTGCCACCATTCCCCCCTGGCCCCGCCCCGCTGCTGTCTTTATTTGCAATACTAGTTTCTAATTTAAAGCTTGTAGAAGTGATACACTCATATAAATCCTAAATATGTTTCTTTCCACATTTGTAGTGATATTTCTATAGACTAAATTTCTAGAGCTGTTGGGTTTAAAGGGAAGCACATCTAGATTTTTGATAGGTACTGCTAAATCACCTCTCCCTAAAATGTTGTCATGATTTATACTATAAACAGTAGATGAGTATGTCAATTTCCTCAAAGCCATATCAATTCTAGATCTGTGTTTTACGGTAGTTTTGTTAGTTTAGATCCACCTGGACATGATTCTGGCTGTATGACTTAGTAATTGTGTGTCATTGGGCAAGTTAGTCCATTCTCTGGGTTTCCATTACCTTGTAGATATGATATGGAAATAATGACCACATTGCTGAGACTTTTTGTTGTTCCTTGATATCAATTTCCCCTTCTGCACTCATACCCCAGATTTTTACTTAGATCTAGAGCCGTCCAGAGTCAATACTAATTTGCTAGTTTCTTTTAGTCATAGCCAGCATTAAAACCTGCAGAATGGGTATCAGCTGTGTGCAATAATATCCTGCAGCTAATAGTGAATCACTTTTTAAAGAAATACTGCATCATAAACAGAGAATGTATTGTATTGTATTGTATTGTAATGTAGGGTATTGTACAGAGAATGACACTTGATAGAAAAGCTCAGATATTTATGCCTCTGAGTTAAAGTGATCAAGAACAGATTCAATGTGAAGAAAAATTTTAAATACCTGGGATGATTTATTTTGCTTACATATTCCTTTTTATTTATGCACAGAAGTGATATGTAACTAAGTTCATATATAAGTAAATAAAAATTGTAAATGATAAGCGTTCAGTTCAGTCATTCAGTCGTGTCTAATGCTTTGCAACCACATCGACTGCACCATGCCAGCTCCTGGAGTTTGCTCAAATTCATGTACATCAAGTTGGTGATGCCATTCAACCGTCTCATCCTCAACTGTCCCCTTCTCTTCCTGCCTTCAATCCTTTCCAGCATCAGGGTCTTTTCTAATGAGTCAGTTATTCCCATCAGGTGGCCAAAATTATTGGAGCTTCAGCTTCAGCATGTCCTTCCAATTAATATTCAGGACTGATTTCCTTTAGGATTTATTGGTTTGATTTCCTTGCAGTGCAACGGACTCTCAAGAGTCTTCAATGACATAGTTCAAAAGCATAAGTTCTTCAGTGCTCAGCTTTCTTTATAGTCCAACTCTCACATCCATACATGACTACTGGAAAAACCTTAGCTTTGACTAGATGAACCTTTGTAGGTAAAGTAATGTTTCTGATTTTTAATATGCTGTCTAGGTTTGTCATAGCTTTTTTTTCAAGGAACAAGCATCTTTTAATTTCATGGCTGCAGTCACCATCCACAGTGATTTTGGAGCCCAAGAAAATAAAGTCTGTCACTGTTTCCATTGTTTCCCCATCTATTTGCCGTAAAGTAATGGGACCAGATACCATGATCTTGGTTTTTTGAATGTTGAGTTTTAAGCCAGCTTCTTCACTCTCCTCTTTCACTTTCATCAAGAGGCTCTTTAGTTCTTTGCTTTCTGCCATAAGGGTGGTGTCATCTGCATATCTGAGGTTATTGATATTTCTCCTGGCAATCTTGATTCCAGCTCGTGCGTCATCCATCCCAGCATTTTGCATGATGTACTCTGCATTCTAAAGGATATCAGCGCTGGGTGTTCTTTGGAAGGAATGATGCTAAAGCTGAAACTGCAGTACTTTGGCCACCTCATGTGAAGAGTTGACTCATTGGAAAAGACTCTGATGCTGGGAGGGATTGAGGGCAGGAGGAAAAGGGGACGACAGAGGATGAGATGGCTGGAAGGCATCACCGACTCGATGGATGTGAGTTTGAGTGAACTCCAGGAGTTGGTGATGGACAGGGAGGCCTGGCGTGCTGCGATTCATGGGGTTGCAAAGAGTTGGATGTGACTGAACTGAACTGAACTGAACTCTGCATATAAGTTAAATAAGCAGGATGACAATATACAGCCTTGACCTACTCCTTTCCCAATTTGCAACCAGTCTGTTGTTCCATGTCCGGTTCTAACTGTTGCTTCTATACAGATTTCTCAGGAGGCAGGTAAGGTGGTCTGGTATTCCCATCTCTTTCAGAATTTTCCACAGTTTATTGTGATCCACATAGTCAAAGGCTTTAGTGTAGTCAATGAAACAGAAGTAGATGTTTTCCTGGCAATCTCTTGATTTTTCTATGATCCAATGGATGTTGACAGTTCGATTGCTGGTTCCTCTGCCTTTTCTAAATCCAACTTGAACATTTGGAACTTCTTGGTTCACATACTGTTGAAGCCTAGCTTGGAGAATTTTGAACATTACTTTGCTAGTGTGTGAGATGAGTGCAATTGTGTGGTAGTTTGAACATTCTTTGGCATTGCCTTTCTTTGGGATTGGAATGAAAACTGACCTTTTCCAGTCCTATGGCCACTGCTGAGTGTTCATAATTTGGTGGCATATTGAGTGCAACACTTTCACAGCATCATCTTTTTGGATTTGAAATAGCTCAGCTGGATTTCCATCACCTCCACCAGCTTTGTTTGTAGTGATGCCTCCTAAGGCCCTCTTGTCTTCACACTCCAGGATGTCTGGCTCTAGGTGAGTGATCACACTATCACGGGTTTCTGGGTCATGAAGATCTTTTTTGTATAGTTCTTCTGTGTATTCTTGCCACCTCTTGTTAGTATCGTCTGCTTCTGTTAGGTCCATACTGTATCTGTCCTTTATTGTGCCCATCTTTGTATGAAATGTTCCCTTGGTATCTCTAATTTTCTTGAAGAGATCTCTATTCTTTCCCATTCTATTGTTTTCCTCTATTTCTTTGCATTGATCCCTTAGGAAGGCTTTCTCATCTCTCTTTGCTATTTTTTGGAACTCTACAAATAAGCATTGTCACAATTTAATTGGGAATTATTTTTATATTCTTAGATTCAATTAAGAAATAAACAATAATGGTCTCAAATATCTATTCTTGCCACCTTCTACAGTAATTGAAAATATCCTGTGCCTGCACCAATTATTCTGTGTTGGTGTGGTGTGTCTAGCTCACATGCCTTCAGATTTGGAAAAACAGTACTCAGGGAGCTTCATTAACGACCTGCATTAAGGAGACTCATGCATACCTAGTCCTGATCAAGATATAAAATTTTGGACTTTGAACTCATGCTGTAATGGGATGAATCTTTTGAGGGTGAGTGTGTTTTGCATATGAATGGGACAGAGGATGGAATGTAATAGCCAGCTAACAAGATGGCCTCCATTTGTTCTAGTCTCTTAGTATTAACACATTTAGGTAGCTCCCTCCCACACTGAATGCAGTTGACCTCTATAACTTGCAGGATATTGCCAAAATGAGGGAGTATGACTTCTGAGACTTTGCCATAAAAGACAATAGCTTTCATCTTGTGTTCACTTGGATCAAATACTTTGGTAGAATCCAGCTGCCATGTCAGGAGGGCACTTAGCCATCCCTATGGACAGGATCACGTGGCATTGCTTGATTCATCTGGTAATAATCAGCCCTATTTGTTAATACTTGCCAGCCATGTGAGAAAGACAAAGGAGAAAAGGTAAGATATACCCAAAGAATAGCAAGGAGAGATAAGAAAGCCTTCTTAAGTGAACAATGCAAAGAAATAGAGGAAAACAATAGGATGGAAAAGACTAGAGATCTCTTCAAGAAAATTAGAGATACCAAGGGAACATTTCATGCAAAGATGAGCACAATAAAGGACAGAATGGTCAGGACCTAACAGAAGCAGAAGATATTAGGAAGAGGTGGCGAGAATAATAGGAAGAATACACAGAACTATCCAAAAAAGATCTTAATGACCCAGATAATCATGATGGTGTGATCACTCAGTTAGAGCCAGACTGGAGTGTGAAGTCAGGTGGGCCTTAGGAAGCACCACTACAAACAAAGCTAGTGGAGGTGATGGAATTCCAGTTAAGCTATTTCAAATCCTAAAAGATGATGCTGTGAAAATGCTGCACTCAATATGTCAGCAAATTTGGAAAACTCAGCAGTGGCCACAGGACTGGAAAAGGTCAGTTTTCATTCCAATCCCAAAGAAAGGCAATGCCAAAGAATGCTCAAACTACCACACAATTGCACTCATCTCACACGCTAGTAAAGTAATGCTCAAAATTCTCCAAGCCAGGCTTCAGCAATACGTGAACCGTGAACTTCCTGATGTTCAAGGTGGTTTTAGAAAAGGCAGAGGAACCAGAGATCAAATTGCCAACATCCACTGGATCATGGAAAAAGCAAGAGAGTTCCAGAAAAACATCTATTTCTGCTTTATTGACTATGCCAAAGCCTTTGACTGTGTGGATCACAATAAACTGTGGAAAATTCTGCAGGAGATGGGAATACCAGACCACCTGACCTACCTCTTGAGAAACCTGTATGCAGATCAGGAAGGAACAGTTAGAACTGGACATGCAACAACAGACTGGTTCCAAATAGGAAAAGGAGTAGGTCAAAGCTGTATATTGTCACCCTGCTTATTTAACTTCTATGCAGAGTACATCATGAGAAACGCTGGACTGGAAGAAGCACAAGCTGGAATCAAGATTGCCAGGAGAAATATCAATAACCTCAGATATGCAGATGATACCACCTTATGGCAGAAAGTGAAGAAGAACTAAAAAGCCTCTTGCTGAAAGTGAAAGTGGACAGTGAAAAAGTTGGCTTAAAGCTCAACATTCAGAAAACTAAGATCATGGCATCTGGTCCCATCACTTCATGGCAAATAGATGGGGAAACAGTGGGAACAGTGGCTGACTTTATTTGGGGGGACCCCAAAATCACTGCAGATGGTGGTTGCAGCCATGAAATTAAAAGACACTTCCTCTTTTAAGGAAAGTTATGACCAACCTAGACAGCATATTAAAAAGCAGAGACATTACTTTGTCAACAAAGATCTGTCTAGTCAAAGCTATGGTTTTTCCAGTAGTCATGTATGGATGTGAGAGTTGGACTATAAAGAAAGCTGAGCAATGAATTGACGCTTTTGAACTGTGGTGTTGGAGAAGACTCTTGAGAGTCCCTTGGACTGCAAGGAGATCCAACCAGTCCATCCTAAAGAAGATCAGTCCTGGGTGTTCATTGGAAGGATTGATGTTGAAGCTGAAACTCCAATACTTTGGCCACCGGATGCAAAGAGCTGACTCATTGGAAAAGACCCCGGTGCTGGGAAAGATTGAGGGCAGGAGGAGAAGGGGTCGACAGAGGATGAGGTGGTTGGATGGCATCACTGACTCAATGGACATGAGTTTGGGTGAACTCCGGGAGTTGGTGATGGACAGGGAGGCCTGGCGTGCTGTGGTACATGGGGTCGCCGAGTCAGACACGACTGAGTGACTGAACTGAACTGAACTGAAGTATTTTTTATTTCTGCACCTTTCTCTATGTCTCTCTGTCTTTCTTCTCTCTATATATATATATGTGTGTGTGTGTGTGTGTGTGTATTTTTTGAGAGACCATGCTGTGCAAAGCATGCAGGATTTTATTAATAGTCCCCCTACTAGGGACTGAAACCACACCCCCTGCAGTGGAAAAGAAGAGGATTCTTAATCATTGGACCTCCAGGGAAGTTCCTGTTTTTAAAAAACATTTTGTTAAAAAAATTTTAATGAACTACTCACTCAGGACAACAGCTACATAAAAACACCAGTTCTTGGCAGCTATGTTGTGACAGATGCACTGAAGACAGTTGCTGGGTTGGTACTTGTCTATCCCTGTGGAGTCATTTTTCTCTGCTCTCCATTTGGAATTGTTACCGCTCTCCCTTATCAGCAATATTTTTTAAAAATATAAAACATTTTTGAAATTTTAGGCAGCATTTTTCAGGATTTGATACTGGGAGATGTCTCTCTACACATAGACTCTACCCAGAATTTTTCAGGAGGCATTTAAATGTTTAAATTCTAAGTGTATTTTCTCTGAATTCAGATTCACTGTTACTTTTATGAAAACATTGGTGTTTCTTCTAGAAAAGCTGACCATTGAAGCATGCTTCTATAAAATACAACTCTTACTACAAAGATTATGTGACTATGAAGTTTACAGTGAGAACACTGATTCTGCAAAAAGTCATCTCTTTCCAGATAGATATACATATATGCCTCTTTAAGATGTTGGTTAAACAAATGTTTGTGAAATCTCCATATTCTGCAAGAGGAAGAGGGAAATACCAATCAACACAGCAAACTTTCTATTTTAAGGTTATTTATTACTCCAGGTCAAAGACTTTCCTAACAATTGGACTATGAACAAGGCAGCATTGAAATGGTTATAGATGACTTTCAGTGAAACCTCATTTACATGAGATGAAATTAAAGAATATGAAAACTTACTGGGGAACTTTCCCAGTGGTCCAGTGGTTAAGACTCTGCACTCCCAATGCAGGGGGCACGGGTTCAGTCCCTGGTCTGGGAATTAAGATCCTGCATGCCACAGGGTGTGGCCAAAAAATTTAAAAAAGAAACTTATTGGAAATGTTTTCTTTGAAACGAGACTATAGCAGTTTGCATATAATAAAAATTACAGACTCAGGGTTATCAAATAGAGATGGAATTATTTGACAGTGAAGGAGAAGAAAAGATTTGACATGACATATAACTCACTTCTTACTGTTTTCCATCTTAGAATAATTTACCTTTCTAAAAATTACTAAGTGAAATGAAGTTGCTCAGTCATGTCCGACTCTTTTGCAAACCCATGAACTGTAGCCTACCAGGCTCTTCAGTCCATGGAATTTTCCAGGCAAGAATACTGGAGTTGGTTGCCATTTCCTTCTCCAGGGGATCTTCCCAACCCAGGGATCAAACCCTGGTCTTCCACATTGTAGGCAGACGCTTTACCATCTGAGCCATAAATGTTGCTTCATTTTTTGTTTTTCACTTTAAATTAAATTTTTATCAATTTTGAGGTAAGTGATGAGGTATTTTTCAATAATTTATTTTTGGCTACCACTCTATTTGTATTTAAATGATAGGTGTAATTATTATATTTTCTAAAAATTGTGTTTTGTATGCCATTTTTGGACATGTTTTTAGGTTATTATATTTGAAATGTATTTATATTTAGTTTCTCTATTTTAAAACTTTTGTTAAACTGGAAAATGTTAAAGAAAATACCCATCCTAATACCCATATTTCAATACTGTGTGAAGTGAAATACACTCCTATTTATACTGTCATTTAATCCTAGTTTTGGAATCATTAGGTTTTAGGGTATTGATTCTAGGAAATGTGTTAGGACTTTCTTTATGTCTTAAAATATATTCAAGTTTTCTATCCCATTTCTCTATTCTTAGCTTTTTAAGTGGAGGAGTATATAAATTAGATAAAGTTTGATTGTTTTATTTTCAAATCTATATCCTTACTAATTTTCTTCTGCTTGCCCTATCAGTTTTTGATAAAGGAATTTAAATTTTTCTCTCTGTGATTGTGGATTTCTCAGTTTTTCCTTAGTTTTTGCTTTAAAAATTCCAATTTTAGTTTGTTATGTGTAAGTTCAGGATTCTGATATCTTCTTGGTTGATTGTTCCTTGTATTGTTACTTATAGTGACTCTTTAAATGATATTTTGGACTCATGTTAATATTTTAAGCCTATCTTTTTTTAGTTTAATATTTTCTTGGTGTATCTTTATATTCTTTACTTTCAAACATTATAGTTTTTGTTTTAGGTTTTCTTTTGTCAGCAACATAAAGATGAAATTTATTTTTGTGACATATTCTGAGAATCTCTCTTTCTATATGCAAACAATCTGTTGAAATGCTTATTGATATATTTAGACTTATTTTTTACCATAGTACTTGCCTTTTTATTTACCACCATTTATCTTTGTATCTCTATATTTTCCTTCATTATGTTGGATTGAAAAATTTTACTGCCTTTTAATCCTTTCCTGATTTGGAAACTATGGACTGTATCCTATTCTTTTAATAGTAATGCTTAATTTTTCATGTAGTACATAGTATGTAATTTTTCTGACAATGCCTGTAATTACTCAGTATTTCTATCTTTCTTCTGAACACCTAATAACTTTTATCCACTGAACACCAATCTTGTAGTTGTTGCACAGGTTGTTTCAACTTTTTTCAAACCTAAGATTTTTTAAAGAGTTATTAATTTGCAGAAATACATTGTAAATTTCAGAGCTCACCATTTTTATTAAATCTCACACCTTTCCTGTAGGTTTACTTATCTTCTGGCTAAAATTCATTCTTTTAATAGTATTTTTAGAGGGGACATATGGTGAATAAATTTACTTAATCTTCATAGAATGATAAATATTTTTATTTTGCCTTTGTATAATAGTTTAGCTAGAATCCTACGTTAACATTCACCATCTCTTAATATTTCAAAAAAGTCATGCCATTGTTTTTGGCATTTAGTATGCTATTGAAAAATTTGTCTTTAGGTTGTCATTCATTTGTGTTTATTCTGTCTTTTCTCACTGAAAATTCTAAGCGATTTTCTCTCTTGATATTTAAAATATTCAATATATCCAGGTATCTTTTTATTTATCCTATTGAGGGTTTGTGATACATTTTTAAATGAAGGACTCATATTTGTTCAATTCACAAAAATGTTTAGATTTTATCCTTTTAAATACTGCTTTTCCACCATTAACACACTTGCATATTTTTTGTACTCCTCCAACAGATATATGTGTTGGAGACACTCAATTTATTCTCCATGTCCATTATCTGTTTTTTCAGTGGTGAGTCCCTGAGACTCTTCACTGAGACTGACATCCTGACCACTCAGGGTACTTATGGACCAGCTTGCCAGGCGATGGGACCAGACCCCACTGCTGCAACTGGGACCCTTTGTCCCTGGTCTCCTCCTGGCATGGACGACTGGTCAGAGTATCCTGACCAGGTAAAGAACAAGAGACATTACTGACCTCTCTCTCCTTCCTTCTCTCTTTCCTCTTCTTAACCCTTCCTGTCCTACTTTTTTTTCTTTTTTTTTTCTCATCTCCCTCTCCTGGACTCAGGAGTCCAGTTGAAGGACCTCAGCCTGAGCTGAGAGTTGGAGGCCTATCACTTTCGCTTGGCAGAGAACTTGAATTCTGGTTCTGTTCTGGTCTGGTTTCTGGTTTGAATTCTGGTTCCATTCTGGTCTGGTCTGGTTTCTGGTAGGGCCGAGTTCCAATCCTTCCTTCCCTGGAGCTCCACGGTAAAGTCTGGTAATGCCTGGGTATCTGCAGGTGGCAAGAGACATCTATAAGGCCGCCTCTTTTGACCACCCCCACCCCCACCCCCACCCCCCACCTTCCTCCCCCTCTTCTTTCAACCTGGCCTCCATTCCTCCCTTTGAAATCTTTGAATACCTGAGATATTTTCATTTACTCTGTTCATACTTGGATCTGAAGTTCTGCGTCTCTATAGGAGGTTTTCTGAGAGACTGCAATCTTGTATTTTAAGAGTGTCTGATTAGGATAGCTGGGCATGTGTGTGTGTTCTGTGTTGTGATTTGTGATGGCCATTTTGCTTTGTGTGCCTGCCATTTTGTTTAGACCTGCTGCCATTTTTTAATTTTTTCATTTAATTTTTTATTTTTTTGCCATTTTTTAGAGCTTGATTTTCTCTCCCTGTGCCTTGAGACCAGGGCTCTCAGAAATACTAATCTAGACCATCTCTAATTCCTGAGACTAAGGGGAAAATGGGAAGAAGCTTTTAAACATTTTATTTATTCCAACTGTTATTTATAAACTGGTGAATTTTATATTGTAATACCTGATTCATGACTAAGTTTAGATGATGAAGTTAAATCTTGCATTGAGGCTGTCTGGATATATGTGTGTCTCAGTGTGTGTCTTTGTCTCTGGATAATATTATTGAGATTAGTAAATATGCTCTATTTAATTGGCTTAAAGAAAAGTAAGTGCTTACAAATCAAACAATTACAAATTAAACTAAATGAATTTCAAGTTCACGTAAACTGGAAAATGTTCAACATTGAATTATTACCTGGTAATATAGACATGTCTTTAGAACCATCAATAGGTAAAATACTTGTGTTGTACCTAGATTTACTAGAGGTCAAATAAGACTGTATTCTATTGATTGCAAATTTGTTAATAAAAAAAAGGAACACAATGTGGGAAAAACTTTTAAGGAAAGTGTTTTTGGTAAAAGAAGGTATGAAAAATGGAAAACTGCTGAAATAAGTGAGTTATGCATGAAGAGGGGCTTCCCTGGCAGCTCAGCTGGTAAAGAATCCACCTGCAATGCAGGAGACTCTGGTTTGATTCCTGGGTTGGGAAGATCCCCTGGAGGAGGGCATGGCAACCCACTCCAGTATTCTTGTCTGGAGAATCCCCATGGACAGAGGAGCCTGGCGGGCTACAGTCCTTGGGGTTGCAAAGAATCAGACATGACTGAGCAACTAAACAGGCATATTTGCTGCATTTTGAGAAAATTCCTCAGAGCTATCTTCACATTTAT
Organism: Capricornis sumatraensis; assembly: GCF_032405125.1. Taxonomy (NCBI): domain Eukaryota; kingdom Metazoa; phylum Chordata; class Mammalia; order Artiodactyla; family Bovidae; genus Capricornis; species Capricornis sumatraensis. The sequence goes on from NC_091091.1 coordinate 17,965,072, forward strand.
TCTCTTTTCTATTGTAGCCGCTGTAGACCTTGCTGCTGCTGCGGCTAAGTCGCTTCGGTCATGTCCGACTCTGTACGACCCCATAGACAGCAGCCCACCAGGCTGCCCCGTCCCTGGGATTCTCCAGGCAAGAACACTGGAGTGGGTTGCTATTTCCTTCTCCAATGCATGAAAGTGAAAAGTGAAAGTGAAGTCGCTCAGTCGTGTCTGACTCTTAGTGACCCCGTGGACTGCAGCCAACCAGGCTCCTCTGCCCATGGGATTTTCCAGGCAAGAGTACTGGAGTGGGGTGCCATTGCCTTCTCCAAGACCTTATCCTGTCTGTATTATGTTATTTCAATGGCTATTCCAGGATTTTCCAATTGTATTTTAAAATGATTCTTTTAAAATATCAACTTGTTTATGTTTCATTTCTTTCTGCTTCATAATTCTTTGCCTGTTCTTAGTAACATCATTCCTTCATTAATTTTTATGTGTGAGGCAGTTCATTTTCTTCCAGAGTGAATTTATGTACTGAAGTTTAATCTTATAGGCTACTTTTATAACATTTAGATGGAGTTTGGAATTTAATTCAGTGAGAAGGTTATCTTTTGTTTGTTCTCTCTCTCTTTTGCTCTTTGCTCACATTTTCCTGCCTAGTTATTTTGAAGCTGTCTTTTTCAGCCAGTCCTATCCCTGTGGAATGGAACAAGATTTTCTATTACAGATTATAAGCCTTTGGTTACAGAGTAAATTGAGACTATCACAGTTCCTGCATAGAGCCACTGGAAGATTTTGTTTTCTCCCTGGAACTTTCTTTTATTATTATTTAGGATTTTCTTCTTTCTCCTGATTTACATCCACTATGTCCTGGTTTCCATGTCTTACTCTTTTTTGGTTTACTCCCTCATTTTAGTGAATCATTACCTTTTTGGGAAAGAGTACATGTTCTGAAAATGTAATGATTCTATTCATATGCTTAATTGATAGTTTGGTTGTAGAACCCTATGTTGGAAAAAAATTGAAAGGTATTTAGAATTTGAAGGTATTGCTTCACTTTTATTTAGCCATTTGTGTTATCATTGAGGAATCTGATTCTATTTTTATTTCCAATATTTTGTATGTGACCTACTTTTTCTCTTTGAAAGATTTTAGACTTTTTATATCCTGATTTTCTGAATTTCACCATGATTTATCTTGGTATAGTCATTTGGGTGAGCATTCAATGAGTAATTTCAGTGTAAATTCATGCCCTTCAACTCTGGGACATTTTCTTATATTTTTTATATAGTGATTTCTTCTCATTTCTCTTTTCTCATTTTCTGGAATTCCTATTAATTGGATATTAGATTTTAATTTTTAAATATTTTTCATTTTTTTAATTCTAAATTTTTTTTCTGTTGGGGGACAGTTTGTACAATTTTATCTTCAAACTATTTATTAAATATTTAAGAGCATTCTTTTAATTTTCAAGAGTGCCTTCTTGGCCTTGGGATATTCCTTTTTTATAGTATTTCTGCTCTTCTTTCACTATCTTTCCTTATATATCTGAGTATAAAATAGTGATTTTGTTTTGTTTTGCTTTCTTCTGCCTGCTGCATTGTCTCTCTTCTGTTACTTTTTCTGTTTTTTTTACCAAAAAATATTTCTTTTTTAAAAAATCTATATTTTGGGAGCTTTTTCTTAAATTTCTTGCTATCCTTGGCTCCCTAAAGTTTTTATATTTAAAGGCAAGGCACTTGAGTATTGATTGGATTGCTTATTGATTAGTGGGCTTTATTGAAAGAACTTAAACGTCAATCTCGGTGAGCATTTTTCTTGAATTTTTCCATTTCTTTCGATCCCTGGGTAGGGAAGATCCCCTGGAGAAGGAAATGGCACTCCACTCCAGTACTATTGCCTGGAAAATCCCATGTATGGAGGAGCCTGGTAGGCTACAGTCCATGGGGCTGCAAAGAGTCAGACACGACTGAGCAACTTCACTAGAGGGGAGAAAAGGCAATGGTGTAATTTCAATATACATCTGGGCATTCTTTCATTTAAGTCCATTGGATCTCCACCCTTTGTCCTAAGGACCAATTCCTTTCGCATTTCTCTCGTAACTTATTTTTGAGTATCATTGGCCATGTTGGGGATAGGATCAATTGTGAAGACCTATGATCTATATAGATATTTCTCACTCTCAGCTGATTTATTCAGTAAGTGGAAAACTGACTCTCAGAATAATACCTCTCTTTTCTTCTGTGGTCTAGTATTCCCTCCAGGTTTCTCCTACTGTTGGGAAATCAACGAAATTAAAAGTGTCTTGCTTCTAAACTCTCCTTCAGCTTCTCTTCTTTGCATTTTGGCCTACTTAAAAAATATTTTACTATGGAAAATATAAAAATGTAATGCATATTCAAAAAGTAGACAGAATTTTATAATGGTTCCTTCTATGCCCATCTTCCAGGGTGATCAGTTATCAACTCAAGGCCAGTCTTATCTCATCCATACCCTCACCTGTACCTCTACCTCTTTATTTTGAAGTAAACCTTCAACACATTATCAGTTTCATCTATAAATATTTCAGCATGATAAACTTTTAAAACATAACAGTATGTACATTACACCTAAAAAATTAACAAGATAGTTCTTAATATCAAATACTCTCAGCTTCAAATTTCCAGTTGTCTCAAACATGTCTTAAGAGTGTTTTGTCTTTTTGCTTGAATCCAATAAACCTCTCCTTGTATTTTATGTTTTTGAAGGGAGTATTTAGAGATATTTTCAGGTTGATTTAACTTGGAAATTGTAGAATAATGAGCCATGATAATCTACTCCTACAAGTTCTTATGTGTAATTTAGTGGTATTAACATGGTGCAGTGTCACTGGTCTCACAGAAATTAGGTTGATCCTATTAAAAAAAACAACAACAACTTTCCAGGACTCCCCTGGGTGGCTCGGTGGTAACATGCAGGGGACATAGGTTCAATCTCTGGTGTGGAAAGATTCCACATAAGTCTGCATGCTGCAACTAAGATCTGATGCAGCCAAATAATTTTTTTTTTTAAAAAGCTTTCCAAAAAACATCAAACTAATTCAGGTAGTATTGAATTTCCAACAACAACGACAACAAAAAAGGAAAATCCTATACTTTTATTCTTTTAAAATTTAAAATAGTGAAATGTACTATTCATATAAAAGAGTATACAGAGGAGTATATATAACATATATATGTACCAGGTTTGTTCTTAAATATAATTAGCTACCTTTCAGTTCCCTCTTTTAATTTTTCGAAGGCCTTTAGTTATCTGTACCCTCTGTTCTATTGCCCTCAGGATACAGAGGTTCTTAGAATTTTATATAATTGGGGACAAGGAAAGATGCCCTAAAATATTTATGTGAGGCCAATACAGTTTATATAGTTTAACTTTTCTTCACAGTCAAATATTCTATCCACTGAAACTAAGAAAGAGGGACTTTAATATCTTTAATAAAAACTTAATAAAAATAGCAGCATATCCAAAGTGTTGGTCATCTAGGAAGTCTGAGTTGCAAGAAAACTGACAGGGATGCCTACTCCAGCAAAATCTTTCTCATCACCTGTGATAGTGTCTGAAGTCCCACATTTGTCTTTGCTCTGTTTAATCATGGAATCTTTTAGATATTCAAGATTCTCCCTTCCTACTTGTCACTCCATGAGGGGTCATGTCTTTTTTTTTTTTTTTTAACATTCCAATACAACTTTATTTACACAGACAGGTAAACTAGATTTGATTGGTGGGTTTGCAGACCATGTGCACTTGGCTGTAAAGAACCTTGAAGCCATCAAAACTGGTTGCACCGGTGTCCCAAAGATTGATAAGGGCTCCATTCTGTCTCCTCCAAGGAGGACAAAAGTCAAGTTTTATTCAAATTATTTTGTATGGTGCTTTGGTGTTTTGATGTGCTTTTGAATGAGTGATCTCAATCCTCCCTTTTGTCCCCTCTCCCCTCTTTCTGTGTATATATCTCTAAATGCTTCCCATTCTTCTTCATCCTGTCCCTTGAACTCACCAAATTGGGTGATTTTAGAGTGAGACTCCGAGAAGGCAATGGCACCCCCCTCCAGTACTCTTGCCTGGAAAATCCCATGGACGGAGGAGCCTGGTAGGCTGCAGTCCATGGGGTCGCTAAGAGTTGGACACGACTGAGCGACTTCACTTTCACTTTTCACTTTCATGCTTTGGAGAAGGAAATGGCAACCCACTCCAATGTTCTTGCCTGGAGAATCCCAGGGACAGGGGAGCCTGGTGGGCTGCCCTCTATGGGGTCGCACAGAGTCGGACATGACTGAAGTGACTTAGCAGCAGCAGCAGCGGCAGAATGAGGCTCTTCCGCATTCATCCTTGCTAAAATCTTGGCTTCCTTTTAGGGCCCTCATCTATACAAGGGTAAGAGGCAATGTGCACTAGTATAAAGAGCACTTGTCTAGGTCATTGGGCAGAGCATGCCACCAGATTGCTGGGTGACTTTGAGTAAATTACCTAACCTCTCTGAGCCTTCCTTTGCTCATCTGTCAAATGAAGGAGTTGGTTAGTAATCTCTAGAATCCTTCCAGCTCTAAGCTTGTGATTTTAGGAAGCTGCAGCTTAAACTCTTGACAACTGTTTGAGGTCATTAACTAGGATGTCACTCACAGACCTTAATGAAACTGCCAGGAGGCCACAGAAATTAGTCACATGATCTTCTGTAGTTGGCACCCTTCTGAAGCTGGGTGGGTAGGGTTACCAGCTAACTTCAAGAAATCTGAGAGCATATCCCACTAAGGGGAAAAAAGGAACACAAATGACTCCAGGAGGGGTCATGTCTTATCATTAGTACAGTTTCTGGCACATAGTAAGTGTTCAAGGAAATATCTGCTGAATCAATATTAAGTAACAAACTCTGCAAAGGACATTTGGGAAGCATAATACTTGAAGCTCATGTTCAACTAACACTTGTTTGATAATTGAAGAGAGTAATCAACCTATAATTTTTTAACCAAGAAATGTGAGTACTTTAAGCTAGATCACCCAGGCTCTTGGTATCTCTATTTTTCCAATTCTGGTTGCACTAGATTTTTGTAGGTAGGAGTTTGGACTTGAATTGAGAGATCAGCAAAAAGGGAGACAGTCATTTTAAAGAGAATTTTTCTCTTTAAATTAATACCATTTATATCTTTAATTATGAATGTAGTAATTATTTGTATAATGCTTATCAAACAATTACTAGAAGTGTGCTTACGTTTTTGTAAGTGCATATATAACCTTGCTATCCCTAGAGTGAAATCGCTAGAGTGAAATGTAATTTCCACTATATATTAACTATCTTCGTGAGGTACAAAATATTCCAGAATCCTTTCTTAAGCTGTTTCAGTATTCTCTATATTGTCTCACTCTTTTAACCGTCGTTTTTCCTTCCTTTCTGTTTCCTTCCCTTTTTGTGTGCTAACCTTAGTGTCCTAAAAAGAGGGCAAGAGTGGATGGTGGTTGTGTGATTCAGATGGAAGAAGAAAATATGGAAGAAACAAGTTTGGGATCGTATAAATACACAATCTAATTTCTTCAAAACATGTAGGTTTGCAAGGATTTTTAGGTGAATATATAATGCAAGAGTGAAGTTGTAATGTGTGTACTTCAGAAAAGAGGGGTGAACTTTTTTTAATGTGAAAAACGAAAAGCAAAAAATTACATTGAAACACAAAATAACTTCATCTTCCCAATTATCGTCTTTTTTGCTATTAGAAAAACCCTAGCTTCTCATTCTTCTGTGATGTGTGCGCATGTCTGACATGTATGAAAATGAAGACGGGTGAGAGGAGAACGATGTTTAACGCAAAATAAAATCCATGTTGTGAACATGTTCTTCATTCCATATTTGCATTCCTTTCTGTATCTATGGAAGACTTCTGTTTGTGTTTTATACAGGCATACCGGTAGAAGATATATAAACACACCGATTGTGTGCTACCACTCATTTGCTTTTTCCAAGAGGAATCATGTAGACTAGTAGAGAGTGATAAGAAAAGTCCTTAGAGGCAAAGGGAGGATTCCACAGAATACATTTTTTATTAAAGAATGGAGACAGTCTTGTGCTACGGTTACATGTCGATGTTTTCAAAAGCATACTCTAAGAGGATGAAAAATGTTTACAATAAACATTTTTAAAGTTCTTTTTCTTTTTCAGTCATAAACAGCAAATGTACTTCCTAATAATGTATGGAACATAAAAGATAGGAAGCAAAAATTCGATTGTAGTATCACTTTTACTATTTAGGCATATCCCTCCGCTCCAATTGGGTTATTATTATTTTCGTTTTTAAAAAGGCAGTTTCCGCCATAAAAACCTCCACCCCCTCCCGAGGAAAGTAATTTATGTAAAAAAGTGAGGTCAATTAATAGGCTTAATTTCAGAAATCCACTAAAAGACAGAAGAGCCGTACTGGCCCCTGGGGTAAACCTAATCATATTAATTGACTTATGTGTCCACCCCTATGTGGGGGAAGGATTCCTTTGATGGGGATGAGAGGCTTCCTTGTTGAACGCTGGTTTTCAGATACCTTATTAAATATGTCATGTTTGGGGTTGACTATGTCTTCCAGAGCTGCTTGTGGCAGCTTCCTTCATTGACCTGAGCCGCAATGGCTGCTACACCCTGCGTGCCAAAAGCAAAGGGTGGGGGAGACGCCATTTGCAAAGCCGGAAATGATTAAAATTTCAGGTTGAGACCATTCCCAGTAAGCAAAGGTTTGCCAAGAGCACAGTTCCTGCTTCTGGTGTCTTCTCTGAAGAGCACAGAGTGGACGTGTGTCTCTCACTCCATTGGCAGTAGGCTCTCCCCACCGCTTGGTAAGCCAGACGGGGAGCGACCCACTACTGTGGCAGGCACCCGGGAAGCGCGCTTAATTAGAAAGGTCAGCGGCAAGCCCAGCTCAGTGGCCTAGTCTAACCAGGGTGAGGGGCGGACCCTGCCGGCCTCCGTCCTCTTCCGCTCGACTCAGGTGCGGCGCGGATCCCTCCGCCGCAGTAAGCGCTCCCGGTAGCGCTCCGATCGGCTTTTCGGCAATACCCGGATGGAAGCATAATGGCCGCCATCAGGGACTCGCAGGCAATGGGGACCACGACAGGTATTCCCCGTGAGCGGGGCCGCTCAGGCCTGTTAGGATGCCGGGACTTGTAGAGAACCAGTCAGGGGGCAAAGGGCGAGTTTGTGGGGGCTGCAAAGCCCCCACGAACTCGCTCGGGGCTCCGCCTCTTGTGATAGGAAGCGTCTGTTAAATAGTCCCGGCCATTCAGCGCTTCCGCCTAACTTGTCGCAAAGTTTTTCTAGAGAAGTCAGTCCTTTGACTCGGCGCTCTTGCAGCCTGCCAGAGCTAATCTTCAGCGTTTTAGCCTGGGCTTGCTTTAGGTCGGGGCTTCTTGAACTCCGCACTCTCCCACAGTCCAGGAGCTGGAGCGGGAACGCGGCTCAGTGTGCCTCCGCGCGCCCGAGGGGTAGCCGAGCCCCGGAGGAAGGGGCGGATCGGGCGCGGTGTTTGGGACGGAGCGGGGCGCGCGGCGCTCGAAGCACTTACTCGGCGCGTTCCGGGACTGGTGGAGACTGCATGGGTACCCCTCAGACCGCACCCTTCGAGCTGTAGGTTCGCAGGCCCGAGGCAGCCCGACTCGACGGCTCCTCATTGTGGGTTCAGTTTGTGGTCTTTGGAGCTCTTTTTTTTTTCTTCCAGATATTCTCACCTCTCTGGCGCGCGTTCCCTTCTCCAGAGTTGGCCAAGGGCGCTCTTCCGTGCAGACCCCAACCACACCCAGTGGCAGATGGATTTCTTTGTAACTGGCTTTCTTACTCGTAGGGTCCATTTTGACTCTGTTCTTAACATAATGGTCCTCATTGTCAAGTAGACAGTCTTCTTAAAAGACTATGGTAATTGAAAATATATAAGGTGACTGTATATAAGGTAAATGTTGTAACTCTTAAGTAGACCTATGAAGCAGATACGGTAGCTTTAAGGTTCTGAGTGCAAAAATTAAGGTTCAGTTTTTTTTTTTTTTTAGGTTTAAATTTGGGAGCATTTAGCGTTTGTGAGCTATTAGCGAAAACATTCGTTGGGTATGTTTGGCTATAAAAACTTAAAGCTGTAGAAAAATAAAGTCAGTGTTTAAAGAATACATAATATTGAACTGTACACGGTTGTCACAGTGATGAAACATGCCACCAAACTGTATATCAGGGTGAGAATTTTCTTAACTTTGAGCGTCTATGTTTTTGGCTTAGTGTATTGATAAAGTTGAATTGTTTTTCAAGCAGGAAGGGATCTGACTTCAGTGTATTCTAAAGTTTTTGTCTTCAAGTTGAACATTTAGCAACCACTTAAATTGATTCAATGAGATACCCTAACGTCTTTCAGAGTTTAACTGCAGAACAGTTGAAGTGGATTCATTATCTTTCAGCAAAACGGAATTTTCTTGAAATTCAATAAGACATTGCCTTCTATTAACATTTTCAGGGGGTTAGCATTTCACGAGGACGATAAGCATAGTAGACCACGTTGATTTTTGTTAAAATTCTTCTAAATACAAGTTCCAGATTTAGAAAATTAATAAGAGTGTGGAGAAGGAGGAAAATGTAGCTGTCAAACCTGTTTTGCACGTCCAACTTTTTCTTAATTGTTGCCATGGAAGTAAGTATAAATATCAGTTCAGAACGTTTTATGTCTTTTTAGGGAAGGATAAAAGGACAGCAACCAGAGTAAATAATCTGCTTTGCACATTGATAATGTATGAGCTTTTTAAATGCTTGAGATTTTTATCATCACACTTCAGATCCTCTCCTATCCTCTCTGGTAGCAGTAGCATATGGTGTATTGTGATCCCCAAAGTGTTTATATCTTGAAACATTCCAGATGAGATATATTTTAGAATAAGTCTGCAATTTGCCTTTGCTCTTTTGCTTTACTTTTATTGTTTACTTTTCTGTTTGTAATTGTTCATGTTCAAGCATTGTGTGCTGTAGATCACCTAATACAACTTTTTTTTTTAGTGGTAAAAGACTTGGACCTTTCCCAGTTTCGTTCAGTGATGCTACTAAAAGTTTTTGGCAAAACACTAAAAACAAAAAGAAAAGACTTAAAGTTGAAATTTTTCTTAATTATCTTATCCCAGGTGTGTAGGCTATGAGTATTTTGGTTCTGTGTTGGGTATTGACTTCACATGGTGAGCAATTTTCATGGACCTTAGAAATGAGAATTAAGAGGTAGCATTGTCATGGTAGGATATCTGGGTTGGAATCAGATCCAGATTCTAATTCTCGCTTTGTGAGTTGGGACAAGACATTTTCCCTATCGTGTAATAAATGAAGATAATGAGGTTTATTTTAAGCTCCCTTCTAAGCTTTGAGTTTTGTGACTTTTGTAAATTTATGACACGTTATCACTGAATGTCAATGATAGGTTATTTAAGTGCAGAGATTTTTTTTCCCCCCAAATTTATATACCTGTGTTGACTATGAAGCCTAATTGAATCAAAAGCTTAAGAACATTTTTTTGTGTTTTTGCAGTCAAAGTTTTAAAACTTTGGTCTTCATTTCCAGATATCATCTCTTCTTTTGATCACTGTTCCTGATTGTGGCTTTATCCAAGCATTAAATTGTGTGCCTTTTGTTCCTTGAAGAAAGAGGTATGGTGAAGACTGAAGTACTATAGTATACAATCTATTAAATAGTAAGTTAATATGTTTTAATATTAGACTGAATTGAATAATTATATGATTTTCCTAAGTTATAGTTTTGTTTTTGGCCTAAGTATAATATACACATGGGTTTTCATGTTAATGTAAGCAAAAAAAGTAGGTTTTTTCATAGTGGAAGTTTTAATATTTCATTAGAAATCTAAAGATGATTTTAACTCTTATCATCCTTCTAAACATAAAGATGACATTACAGGGCTCCTGGATAATGAATGATGGAGATAAATATGGTAGGAAGATGTTTTGAAGCTGTATAAATGGTCAGAAGAGTGTTTGTGTTTTGTTCTAGTAAGTGCAAAGTAATGCACCCAAAGAAAAATTATCTAATGTATATTTGTATTGTGATTAATGATATCAACATTCTGAGTCAGAAAAGGGACGCTATAGAGTTAAGGCTGGTTTCCTGGAAACAGTCATCTGAGTATCCTGGTATGGACAAAAAGAAGGAAAAATACCTACCAACAAATCCATGGTGATGTAAGGAACATTTTGCACTCAGTGGAAAATACCGTACCTTGTACAAAAACATGGCTTGTCTCTCTGTTGAAACACAGGTGTCTCTGCTGTTTTGTATTCAGTAGGTTCTGGGATATCACAGTATCATACAGTTCATCTCACCAGATGTATACCCATAACTATAACTCTGGTATAAATGATACCAGGTTATCATTTATGTTCCTTTACCTGTGTCATTTTTTCTTATATGATATTTATTTGATCTCTTACCATTTGAGATTCACATGGATACTGTGCTGCTCCTGAGTAGAGAAAGTAAATACCAAGTACCAAGAGTGTTCTTTACTAGGTGTGAGCCAAACTACTCAGAAAAAGTAACATGATGAACAATGAGAGCTTCAAATATAATAAATAAGAGACTGCTGTATGGTGACTGACCAAAATGATTTGAATTATTTGAACTTAAAAATTGTGAACAAAATCTGACTAAAATTTTAAGATCGTGATTAATATGATTGCTTGAAACAGATGTCGAAATGTTGGAATGCAGGGTCATGACTTGAAGCTTAGGAAAATTAAGTGGGTTTCACATGGGTCTCATTTCAAGAAGTACTAATAGCTGAAAACTTATATTGGCTCTTTGGAAAGTCAACTAGTTTCAAAATAATGGTAAAGTCATCACCAATTCCTAATTAATTGCTAGTTGTTGGAGGTTATGGCTGGCAGAAGATGTGTGTATATATATATATATATATACATATGTGTGTGTGTGTACACACGTGCATGTATGTTGTTTCATCAGCTCAGTATCTCTTCATTTGGGAATCATCTATTCCCTGTTACGAGTAGTTGGTGGCTTACCATATCAGTCCGTCTTACACCTCGGCCCAGTCATCCTTGTTGCAACAATGATTACCTGTTACTCAAGTAGAGCCAATCAAAATCCTTTGAAATTGATGTATGAATGCTGTGAAAAAGGTGATCCCTTTTCTCAAACATGGTTAATCTGGGAGGATGCTAGGGACTTTCTTTCCCATGCATATGAGAATCCTATCTGTAGTAGGTGAAAGTGAAGCCATATAGAGATGGGAGATGGATGGAGATAGAGTACTACTTTTAGTCTCAGGAACCATGGTATCAGATATGTGTGGTTTCCTTTTGATTCTGTCTGCTAGCTTGCTGTCCTTTCCAGTCCCTGGGGCCAAAATTCTGCATATTAATTAGTTTGAATTGGGTTGTAGCAGAAAACATCCTGGTGAATATATGGCCCTTAGGAATTTAAGATCTGTAACTTCAAGTTGGTCATTCGTATCCATCCACAGTTTGCCCTTTTCCTCTACCTTATAAGAGCTATCCTTTAGTCATACATGCATGCATTCATTCACTGTACATGTATTTAGTCCTTTGTTCAACCTACAAATATTTATTGAATACATAATAGTATGTACAAGTATGTGCACCTGCCTGTATAGGCGAGAATTATACATATTAGACTGAGTGGATGGTGGGCTTTCTGTAATACAGCACATTTTTATGTAATAGGTTACCTAGATCAACAAGCATGTGTTGAGAATAATCCATACTGTACTTAGCTTTTTAGTAATATATAAGAGGATGTCTTTGTCTTCAGAGTGCTTATAGTTCAGTTAAGGCATCCAGATTGATGTACGTGAAACATAAACAGCTTAAAAGGATAAATGAACTCACAGTTTTATGGGTTGTAAGTCTGAGTTCTGATAGAAGGTTAGTGAGGGCAGGCCCAGTCTAGGAAAGTTTTTTGAAGCAGGTATAATTTCAAATGGATTTTGACTTCAGAATTGGGTTTTGATAGACATAAAGAGTAATTGAAGAACAGATGAAATGATTGAGGGCTGATCCGAGATGGGTAGGAGATTGGTTTGACAGTAACAATTTGTATTTTGGGAAAATGAGAGATAATGGGAAATAAGGCTGGCTGTTTTAGGTAAACCTATATATGAGGTATTTGGAAAGCCAGGCAGAAATTTTGCTTCTTTTTACTGAAGTGGAGCTTTCTTTGAGTAAAATGCTTGTATTTCTTTCAGTGTGATGCCATTTTGTAATGCTAAGATATAAAATAAGTTTATTCAAGTGGGTGTACCTTTATTTGTCATGGAAAAGATCTTGCTGCTAATCCATCCATCTGCCTTGAAAATTAAAAAAGTAATGAACCTGAAATACTGTTCTTTGTTTTTATGTGCAGCTAGTTTATTTCTTCTTACTGACTCCTTTTTGAAAGATGCCCTAGTACAGTGGCAAAACATACCCCATCCCTAGAGATAAAGCTAGTTCAAAACGAATGTAGCATTAGTTATAAAAACATTTGAAAAGAGATAAGGAGTGAAATTAAAGTAATGTTTGACAACTCCAGATATTAGGAATGATGTATAGGTTAATGTGTCATTCTCATTAAATGCTGTTGTATTCTAGTATACCAGGGTCTGGCTGACTTTGGCTGTAAATGACTAGGTGGTATATACTTGAGGTTTTATGGGCCATACGGTTTCTGTTGCACCTGTCAGTTGTTGTGTAACACCAAAGCAGCCATAGGCAATATGTAAATAAATGAATGTGGCTGTGTTCCAGTGAAACTTAATTTACAAAAACAGGCAGCAGGCCAGAACTGACTGTTGACTATAGTTTGCCAACCCCTGTCGTAGACTTAATGAGACATTTCATTCTACAACCTCTCACAATAACATCTACCCACCTGCTGACATCTTTTTTTTCTTCTCTCCAGTAACTGTAGATGAATTATCTTTATTCTTTTCCAAGTTCAACTCTCCCATTTGTTCACTAGATTACATTTCTTCTCACTTACTGAAGGACATTACTTTGTTCTTGTTCATTGTTCAGTTGCTCAGTTGTGTCCAACTCTTTGCTGCCCCATGGACTGCAGCATGCCAGGCTTCTCTGTCCGTCACCGTCTCCTAAAGTTTGCGCAAACTCATGTCCATCGAGTCAGTGATGCCATACAACTATCTCGTCCTCTGTCATCCCCTTCTCTTGGCTTCAGTCTTTCCCAGCATCTGGGTCTTTTTTAATAAGTCAGCTCTTTGTATCAGGTGGCCTAAGTATTGGAGCCTGAAGGACATTGCCACTGCATTTCGTTTCTTTCTCTCTCCCATCAGTGATTTTAACAATTTTACTGGGTCATTTCTTATAAGCATGCAATCATACTATCATTTCTTTTACCTTTAAAAAACAAACAAAAAATTCTCAACTCCTCTGTTTCTTGGTCCTTTGTAGTAAAATTCCTTGAAAGAGTTATCTGTACTACATCTCTGCTTCTCTTAAATGCATCCCATTTTCTCTTAAATTAATACTTGTGAACCTTTCTCTATAACTCCACTTGAAACCATTCTAATCAGTGTCACCAGCACCCTTGACATAAAGTCCAGTGGTCAGTTCTCAGTGTTCATCTTATTTGACAGAGGTGATTCTGGAACCACTTTCTTCAGTTTGCTTTGAGGGTACCAGTCTCCTAATTTACCTTCATTCTCACTGGTCTTTTCTTTCAGTCATACCAGCTCGTCTCTTTTTCCTCTAAATGTTACAACATCTCAAGGCTCGGGCCTTGGACTTCTTTCTTTTTTTACTTATCCTTTGGTGATTTCATCCAGTTCTACCTATAAAAATAACACACACATGCACATTATACAGACACAGTAATAATTCTTCCAATTTTATCTTAGACCTAGAGCTCTGTATTCAGTTACACATCCCATGTTTCCCCTTGGATGTCAACTAGATATCTCAGATTCTACATGGCCAAGACCAAACTCTTGATATACTTTGCAAACCTACCACCCTCACACCGTCTTTCATTAGTAAATAACAACTCATTTCTTCCAGTTGGTGAGGTCAGAACTTTCAGAGTTATCCTTGATGTGTTTCTTTCTCTCGTGGACCAAATTTAGTCTGTTAGCAAATCCTGTAGTCTCAGTCTTCAAAGTATGTTCAAAATCTGACCATTGCATCATTGTCTTTACCAAGTTACCATCTCTTACCTGGGTAGTTGTAGTATAATAATCTCCAAGGTGATCTCCTTGCTTCTGTTTTTGTGTGTATGCTAAGTCACTTCAGTCATGTCCAACTCCATGTGACTGCAGCCTGCCAGGCTCCTCTGTCCATGAGATTCTTCAGGCCAAAGTACTGGAGTGGGTTGCCATTTCCTCCTCCAGGGGATCTTCCTGACCCAGGGATTGAACCTGCTTCTCTTACATCTATCTGCCTTGGCAGGCAAGTTCTTTACCAGTAGAACTACCTGAGAAGCTTCTGTTTTTAAACTCCTTCTCAAATACCATGTTCTTAACATAGCAGCCAGGGTGATCTTTTTAAAAAACAACTTAGTTCATGTTACTTCTCTACCCAGAATGCTCCAGCAGCTTTCTTCATGGTTTCTTTGACCTCATCTTCCTCTGGTTGCTTTCCCTATGGTGCTTTCTGTTCCCATCGTACTGACTGTCTTCTTGCTATTCCTCGAACGTGTTAGGCATGCTGCATACTCAGGATGTTGGCACTTTTTCTTTTTTAGAATGCTGTCTGCTTCAGACTCCTTAAGATCTTAGCTCAAATAAGACCTTTTCAGGTGAGGTCTCCCTGACTTTGTATTTAAAATTGGAATTCTCTGGTTCCGCCTCTCCTTCCCTGCTTTATTTTTCTCCACAGCACTTGTCACCTTTGACTATATTATATGATTTACCTACATTGTTTATTATCTAAATAATCGGAGTGTTAGCTCCATGAGGGGAGGGATTTTTGTCTGTTTCATTCACTGCTGTATTCCCAGTGTTTAGAACAAAGACTGGCACATATTTGGTGCTAGCTGCAAGCCCAGCACTGTACAAGATGCTGGCCATATGGCCAAAAACCTGATAGATATAGTCCATATACTTACATAGCACTTATTCCAGTGGTGGAGACAGATGGGAAATAAATTGACAAATACATAAAATATTTCCAGAGGGCAAAATGTGATAGAAAAATAAATATGAGAGGCTAAAAGAGAAAACAGTTTTTTTGTTTGTTTGAGGAAGGAATGGCTTATAGGTTGAGGAAAGCCTCTCTGAGATGATGACATTTGAATTGCCTAAAAAATAAGAGGAATCTACTCATTTGAGGAATGGAAGAGAGACTGTTTCAAGCAGGGAGTAGCAGGTGCAGAGAAAGGCCTGAGATAAGAAAGATAGGAGAGAAGTATTTGAGAAACTGAGAGACTCTATATATGGTGGCTTGTGCTGTGTGCTTAGTCGCTCAGTCATGTCCAACTCTTTGTGAATCCATGGACTGTAACCTGCCAGGCTCCTGTCCATGAGAATTCTCCAGGCAAGGATACTGGAGTGGCTTGCCATGCCCTCCTCCAGGGGATCTTCCCAATCCAGGAATTGAACCCAGGTCTCCCACATTGCAGGTGGATTCTTTACCATCTGAGCCACCAGGGAAGCCCTGGAGTATATTTACAGATGGGGAGAGTGGTGTGAGATGAAGTTGAAGACAGAGGTCCAGGACCAAATGTCACTGTTCCTTGCATGCCTTGGCCGAGAGATTGTATTTTAGTTGCTAAGTGCTTTAGGAAGCCCCTAAGGAATTTTAAGTGGAGAACACCATGATATATTTTATATTAAGATCGCTTTTGCTCCATTGTGGAGAATGGATTCAGAGAAGGGTGATGGGCAAGGGGCAAGCATGAATGCCAGTTAGGAAGACTATCATTTTAATCCAAGTTAGAGATGCCAGTGGGCTAAGATGATGCCAGTGGAGATGGAGAGAAGAAAATAATAAACGAATTAGAATGTGTTACCCAGTCTTGTTACACAGTCCTGTGTACCCAGTCTTCTTGGGTTTTGTGAGGGATAAATATGAAATAGAACTTGTCTTTAAGAAGCTTATAAGTTTTCTTGGGAGGTAAAACTTGTAAAAGGAAATGATAACTATAAAACAGTTTGTAGTAAAATGATGCACAGTGGCTGTCCTTTAAATGGGTATTCAGAGAAGGGAGAGATCAGTGTGTGTTGCAGAAGATTTCATGTCCGTGTAGAAAGTAGAATTAGAAAAGAAGTTTGACCAGAGTTGAGTGAAGAGGCAGAGAAGTGGATGATAAGCCTGGTGAAAGGAAACAGTATGAACATAAAGAAAAGTGGATACGTAGGGGAGCAGAAAGCATCATATATATTGAGCTGTGTGTGTGTGTATTCAGTGAACAGTTGTACTTTCAGAGAGTAATAAGGAATAAGATTCATCTGAACCAGAAACTGCTTCTGTGTTTTAATTTTTATTTTAAACTCCTTCATTGTATAAATTAGTCCCCAGCCTACCTTAGTGGTATGTGGCTCATACGTACACTAGCATTTTTAGTATTTCTGTATCTGTACTTGATCACATTTGCATAGTTAACCTTTTTTTCTTTTCTCTTTTTTTGTGTTTAAGATGGTCATTAGGCCACAGTGATTTGAAGGGAGCCAACTTCAATATAAATTTCTATATAATTTAATCTTTTACTTTTTTAAGATATGATAAGCATTAGCTTCTGGGGTAAACTTTTGACAGTTTAAACAGCTACAAAAAGAGTAAGCCCAAAATGTTCTAAGTCATGAAAAGATAATAGTTATTATTTTGAAGACACTAAAATAGATCCTGCTTTGAAAATAAGAGTTTTCCTTTTTTTTGTGTGTTCTTTACGTTTTTCAGTAAGCTCTTCCTGCTGCATGCTCTTGGTTCTGTCTCTACTTGCGTATTTATATGACCATTCTGCACTCGGTTTTCTCTGCAGAAAAAAATTCAATTAAGTCAAGAAATACGATAGTTTTAAAAAATAATGACTAGTTAGTTTTCCTAACTGTGTAATGTGACAAGTTACAGAGCTATATGCTGAGTCACAAATAGGGTCAGTTAAACTCAAGAAGTTTTTAGTTCTTTGTTTAATGTTAAAGCAACTGGAATGTTGTAAGTAGCACATAGATTCTCCTTTTTAATACATTTACACTAAAACTGAACACTGTAGAATGTCTTTGCTTTTTAATCTGTTATAGAAAATAAACAAAACTCTTTAGAAATGGTTCTTTTGATTCACTCAAGTCTTTATCCTTGGCATTTTACTTTGGGAATCATCTTTTTAAAAGTTTCTCTGTACCTATTGTGTGATTCCTAATGTATGCTAACACTGCCAGTTCTCTGATTCCTCTCTTTTATTTGGATTGTCACTTGGTTCTCTTAGTTTTCTCCCTTCTGTTTTTACTCTCTTCCTCGAATATATCTTGCTTTCTGTTTTCTAGTAGCATTCTATACTATTTCTAAAATACTGCTTTTGTAACTCTGCTCATGAACTGACAAGAATGGCTCCTTGTTAGCTTTCATTTCAAGTTCAGATTTGTCCTCTACCATCCTCTTAATTAACCTTCCCATTTTCTCTATAATCTAGATTTTACAGTTCTTGCAGTGTTTCTTTTTTGTTTTTCTGAACTCGATAACCTTTGCTCCTTTCTTACGTGTTTAAGCCCCAGTTCTCTCTAAAGGATTGTCATAAAATCTACCTTTCTGTGAAGTAGATACAGCCAACATTGATCTGTTAACTTAAAGTCTTAAGAACCTTTGGTTAAAAAAAAAAGAACCTTTGGTTATAAGTAATACCTAGTAGCTTAAGTTAGTTTACACTAGTGTCAGCTGAAAAGTGAAAGTCACTCAGTCATGTCCGACTCCTTCCGACCTCATGGGCCCATGGAATTCTCCAGTCCAGGATACTAGAGTGGGTAGCTGTTCCCTTCTCCAGGGGATCTTCCCAACCCAGGGATCGATCCCAGGTCTCCTGCATTGCCGGTGGATTCTTTACCAGTTGAGCCACAAGGGAAGCCCGCCAGCTGAAAAGGGGGAATGATATTGGGGTTGACCAAAATATTTGTTCAGGTTTTTCCAGAACATCTTACCGAAAAACCCAAATGAACTTGTTGGCCAACCCAATATTGAAAGTGAAAGTGAAGTCGTCTCTGACTCTTTGCGACCCCATGGAATGTAGCCTACCAGGATCCTCAGTCCATGGGATTTTCCAGGCAAGAATACTGGAGTGGGTTGCCATTTCCTTCTCCAGGGGACCTTCCCGACCCGGGGGTCTAATCCGGGTCTCCCACATTGTAGGAAGACACTTTACCGTCTGAGCTACCAGGGAAGCCCATTGCCTAGAATTCAAGGGCAGGAATATGGGCTCCTGCTGCTAAGTCGCTTCAGTTGTGTCTGACTCTGTGCAACCCCATAGACGGCAGCCCACCAGGCTTCCCCCGTCCCTGGGATTCTCCAGGTAAGAATACTGGAATGGGTTACCTTTTCCTTCTCCAGTGCATGAAAATGAAAAGTGAAAGTGAAGTCGCTCAGTCGTGCCCAACTCTTAGCAACCCCATGGACTGCAGCCTACCAGGATCCTCTATCCATGGGGTTTTCCAAGCAAAAGAATACTGGAGTGGGGTGGGAATATGGGCAGTTCAATTCAGTTGCTCAGTCGTGTCCGACTCTTTGCGACCCCATGAATCACAGCACGCCAGGCCTCCCTGTCTATCACCATCTCCCAGAGTTCACTCAAACTCACGTCCATCGAGTCCGTGATGCCATCCAGCCATCTCATCTTCTGTCGTCCCCTTCTCCTCCTGCCCCCAATCCCTCCCAGCATCAGAATCTTCCAATGTGTCAACTCTTCGCATGAGGTGGCCAAAGTACTGGAGTTTCAGCTTTAGCATCACTCCTTCCAAAGAACACCGAGGGCTGATCTCCTTTAGGATGGACTGGTTGGATCTCCTTGCAGTCCAAGGGACTCTCAAGAGTCTTCTCCAACACCACAGTTCAAAAGCATCAGTTCTTTGGCACTCGGCTTTCTTCACAGTCCAACTCTCGTATTCATACATGACCACTGGAAAACCATGGCCTTGACTAAATGGACCTTAGTTGGCAAAGTAATGTCTCTGCTTTTGAATGTGCTATCTAGGTTGGTCATAACTTTTCTTCCAAGGAGTAAGCGTCTTTTAATTTCATGGCTGCAGTCACCATCTGCAGTGATTATGGAGCCCCAAAAGATAAAATCTGACACTGTTTCCACTGTTTCCCCATCTGCTGCTGCTCAGTCACTTCAGTCGTGTCTGACTCTGTCCGACCCTGTAGACGGCAGCCCACCAGTCTCCGCCGTCCCTGGGATTCTCCAGGCAAGAACACTGGAGTGGGTTGCCATTTCCTTCTCCAATGCGTGAAAGGGAAAAGTGAACTCTCTCAGTCATGTCCGACTCTGCGACCCCTGGCTCCTCTGTCCATGGGATTTTCCAGGCGAGAGTATTGGAGTGGATGATGGGACTGGATGCCATGATCTTTGTTTTCTGAATGTTGAGCTTTAAGCCAATTTTTTCCACTATCCTCTTCACTTTCATCAAGAGGCTTTTTAGTTCCTCTTCACTTTCTGCCATAAGGGTGGTGTCATCTGCATATCTGAGGTATTGATATTTCTCCCGGCAATCTTTTTTTTTTCCCCCAGCAATCTTGATTCCAGCTTGTGCTTCCTCCAGCCTAGCGTTTCTCATGATGTACTCTGCATGTAAGTTAAATAAGCAAGGTGACAATATACAGCCTTGACGTACTCCTTTCCCTATTTGGAACCAGTCTGTTGTTCCATGTCCAGTTCTCACTGTTGCTTCCTGACCTGCATACAGATTTCTCAAGAGGCAGGTCAGGTGGTCTGGTATTCCCATCTCTTGAAGAATTTTCCACAGTTTATTGTGATCCACAGTCAGTGGCTTTGGTATAGTCAATATAGCAGAAATCGATGTTTTTCTGAAACTTTCTTGCTTTTTCCATGATCCAGCGGATGTTGGCAATTTGATCTCTGGTTTTCTGCCTTTTCTAAAACCAGCTTGAACATGCTGAAGTTCATAGTTCACATATTGCTGAATCCTGGCTTGGAGAATTTTGAGCATTACTTTACTAGCGTGTGTGTGGTAGTTTGAGCATTCTTTGGCATTGCCTTTCTTTGGGATTGGAATGAAAACTGACCTTTTCCAGTCCTGTGGCCACTGCTGAGTTTTCCAAATTTGCTGGCATATGGAGTGCACCACTTTCACAGCATCATCTTTCAGGATTCGAAACAGCTCAACTGGAATTCCATCACCTCCACTAGCTTTGTTCGTAGTGATGCTTTCTAAGGCCCACTTGACTTCACATTCCAGGATGTCTGGCTCTAGGTGAGTGATCACATCATTGTAGATATCTGGGTCACTAAGGTCTTTTTTGTATAATTCTTCTGTGTATCATTGCCACCTCTTAATATTTTCTGCTTCGTTAGGTCCATACTGTTTCTGTCCTTTATTGTGCCCATCTTTGCATGAAATGTTCCCTTGGTATCTCTAATTTTCTTGAAGAGATCTCTAGTCTTTCCCATTCTGTTGTTTTCCTCTATTTCTTTGCTTTGATCACTGAGGAAGGGTTTCTTATCTCTCCTTGCTATTCTTTGGAACTTTGCATTCAGATGCTTATATCTTTCCTTTTCTCCTTTGCTTTTCACTTCTCCTTTTCACAGCTATTTGTAAGGCCTCCCCAGCCAGCCATTTTGCTTTTTTGCATTTTTTTTCCATGGGGATGGTCTTGATTCCTGTCTCCTGTACAGTGTCACGAACCTCAGTCCATAGTTCATCAGGCACTCTATCAGATCTAGTCCCTTAAATCTATTTCTCACTTCCACTGTATAATCATAAGGGATTTGATTTAGGTCATACCTGAATGGTCTAGTGGTTTTCCCTACTTTCTTCAGTATAAGTCTCAATTTGGCAATAAGGAGTTCATGATCTGAGCCACAGTCAGCTCCTGGTCTTGGGAATATGGGCAGGTCTCAGTAAAAACTTGTAGTCATATTACTTTCTAGGTTTTAGTCAAGGTTCTTAGGAGATCTGATGATTACTTTCCTTTTGTTTTGGTTTGTTTTGTTTTGTTTTATCTTGTTTTGCTTTGCTCTGCTGTCATTCCTTAAAAAAATTTTTTTTAATCTGTTATCATTAGCTTAAAGGGTATCTTTACTATAGACTTCTTTGTTTACAAACATGTACTCATAGGATCTTCTGATGTAAAAATGAGGATCTTCCCTGTTAATTTAAAAATATATTAAATGCCTTAATCTGCAACTTCCTTTTTTGAAAACTAAAAAAATTTCACAAGTCGATTCAGTACATACACTTCATTCTTTATGTTGTTTTCATGTGGATATTCCATAATTTACTTAATCATTTTCCTATTCATGGACATTTAAGTGGTTAAGATAGGTATTTAAGATACATATCTATATGTTTTGCTTTTATTTCTGTAGGATAGATTGTTAAAAGTAAATTTCTGGGGGAGTATATTTTTAAAATGTGACGGAAGTTGATTTTTTTCAAGGAAAACATAAACTGCCAAAAGTGATTCAAGCAGTAGAAAACTCAAAGATCCCAGAAACCAGAGAAGAACTTGCAAAGATTGTAATGTCTAAAATTTAAAGATGTCCCAGGCCCATATGGTATATTTGCACAGTCTATGTAATTTTAAAGAGTGGGCATGTCTAGAGCAGATGAAATGATAGAAGGTATCCTCACTGATTTTACAAATTTCTCCATACCAAATCAAAACTTAATGAGAGGACTAAAAAAGAAAATAAAAATAGATAAAATTTTGTCAGATTAAAACCAGTGCTTTATTAAAGAATAATATTAAAGAATAATAACTAATGCAAAAACAGTTCAACATTATACTTATTTATTTCTTTGTACAGTAT
Organism: Capricornis sumatraensis; assembly: GCF_032405125.1. Classification (NCBI taxonomy): domain Eukaryota; kingdom Metazoa; phylum Chordata; class Mammalia; order Artiodactyla; family Bovidae; genus Capricornis; species Capricornis sumatraensis. Next base: position 17,987,033 of record NC_091091.1, read on the forward strand.
ATAGAAAAAAATCAAATTTAGATTGATGTTATAATTTTTATTCTTTTAACAGTGTACCTAGATCAGGAATCATATTATTAACTAAATACCACTTGTTTTCTATATAAAATACATACAACTTTTTTTGTATAACAACAGTGCATATATAACTGCTATTTTGGTGGTGCCGGTATTTTAGATAACTTTATGGCTCTCAAATTAATTGTTAAAAGAAATTTCTTAGCATGAATTTATGAAGAACAGTGACTGTCTGATAGCATAGTTCTTCATTATCTGAGTATTGCATTTGCCGTTAGCTTTGTACCTGTTAACAGTCTTTTCTGAAGTGATGTGATTGGGCACTTCTGTGCTGATAAGAGGAATGTGTTGAATATACCTGTTTGGTTTTAACTTCTTGTCCACCTTTAGTGTCAACATTCTTCAGTTTTTTTATTGGCGTCACGTTTACTATTTTGAGTTTGTTCAGGAAAACTTAGTTCATTTACCTCAAACTCACTTGCTATGAGAATTCCAAAAGTTTCATGGATTCATGCTGCTTTTTCTTAAAGTTTCATAATAGTGTGATTCTTGTTGCATGCAAATGTTAGGCTATTTGTTTGTGCTATGATAAGGAAGTATGCCAGTGTGGAGGCCGTAGTAATCCAAGGACATTTTAAGAAACACTGACCCAAGGATAACCAGTTATCACTATAAATGTATTTTATGTATATATGCTTGACTACTAAGAGTTTTTAGGGCTCCATGTGTCTGTTTATTCATCTGTTCTCTACCATCTATTAACGGTTGAACAAATTAAATCCTGATATGGCTACTGTTTTGATTTTTTTTTTCACTTAATGTGTCTTCCCTATTACTAAGTATGGATTTACAGTGTTGTTTTAAAAATTGAAGAATATTCCATTGAATAGAAATACCATTATTTATTTATTGGTAGGCTTTTAATTATTTTTAATGTTGTGACTTTGTAAACAGTGCTCCCATGAACATCTGATTATTACTTTTAGGATAGATTTCTAGGGGTGAATCAGAAGTTAAAGTACTTTCTCCCCAGGCATATATGTAGATGTAGATATATTTTGTTTATATTATTTTATGAAATTATAATGTTTATAATACATATATTTTACAAACTGTTTTTATGAAAGTTCTGTCAGATTATTCCTATCGTTAGTATATCATAGTATGTCTCTTAGCAGAAAATAAAATTCTAAAAAGAAAGCGTACAAACAAGTTCAAATTTTTATTGTTGGATTCAACAGACAAACTTAACACTGTAAAATTGCTGTTTTAGTTTCTAAATGCTTATTATCAGTTTCTGTACAAATATTGCAATGGACTGGTGACAGATGGCTCTTGTATTATCAGCAGACCACATTTTTAGTAGCAGTGTTTTAGCCCTGTTTTAACTGGGGCTTGGGATGGGGTTTGTGTCTCATATGTATATGGTCATTTAATCCTCTAGCTTTTGCTGTGGTGCCCACACTTTCTCAGCTGTGCTGGTATCCTGTATATCAGAAATTATGTTTTACTTTTCTGCAGAGAATACCTGTGACTTCTGTGGTGGGGGAATAACAGTAACCTAGCATGATGGAGTGGGGAAGAGAATCTTAGCATCCAACCAGAACTCAAGCAGCTTCTCCAGATTTCTGTTTTAGCTTCCTCTTCCTCTTTCTTCCCATCTCAGAGTTACTTGGTGCTGCCAGTTCCTAAGTCTTTTGAAGATTCAGAGTATAAAATGGGTTAGCTCTTAGTTTCTCCTTCTGTCTGCCTGATTGTGTAAGGTCATTTACTATCTACTTACCTGCTTTCCAATATCTAGAATTTTGTTGTTATTGTCACTTCTTCTGTTTCCCATTGTTATTTTTTAAGGGCTTCTTAGATATTTGTCATTTTTCTTAACTGTATTTACAAAAAAATTATACTTTTGTAGATGTTACAGTTGACAGATACTTCTTCTGTATCACAATATTTATAGTTATTTTTCTGACTAAAATTTGATTTTTGCTGAAGTATTAATATTTACTTAAAACTTCTTTCTAGAAAAAGTACATATGTAGTATATTCTCTGAATCTTCCCATATCTGAAATTGTGTTTTTCTCCCATATGTGAGAGTTTTCCTGGGTATAGAATTAATTCTTGAATTAATTATTTTCCCTAGAACTCTAAAACTGTTACTTCATTGTCTTCTAGCATTTAGAATTGTGAGTAAAATGTCTGATTAATATTGTTGTCTGCTTTAAGTTGGTGTTGGGAATATCTTTTTAAAAAACTCCCTGTCTACCTTTTTTTGGTAAAACTTCATTTTTACCCTTTAAACTGAAACATTTTACTAGAATAAGTTTAGATATTGAGTTTTATTTTCTTATACACTAAAAATCTTGCCTGGCATTTGGGGAGCCTTTGATTTTGAAAATTCAAGGCTTTAAAAAAAAGAGAAAGCAATAACTCAATGTAATTTTTCCCTCTTGTTTTCAAAACCATTGTTTCTCCCCCATCTACTTTGTTCTTTTTCCTGACAGTACTTTTATTGTTGTTGTGTTGTTGTTTTCCCCTCAGTATCTAGCTCAGGTCTTACTGAGATTGCCAATCATTACTTTATTTTTTTGGTAAAACTTTTTCCTTTTTCCTGCAGTAACTTTAACTGTAATTTTGCTTCTCATGCTGGATGAGAGAATGGGTGAGGTTTCTCTGAGTGTTTCAATCATTTTCCCTTTTTTGAGCTGCTGCGTCCAGTGATGTTTCTACCGGCTATCTTTTTAGATGTCATCGGGAGCTGAGATGTATTGTTGGAGAATAAACCAAGATTTTCTTAGTGTTTTGGTTAGAGTTGGGAAAGTTAACATAAATTTTTCTGACAGCTTAGAGATACTAATTGACTTACAGGTAGGAAGAGCAGCACTTTTAAACAGAACAAGATGGTCATGGGTTTAGGAAGATATATTTTTATTCAGAAATGATGCCTCTTTACATCTCTCCTGACAGCTGGTGCTAGCAACTCTCAATCCCGTCTCGTCTCTGGACCCAGCTCAAAGCTCTGGATTTGTTTTCTTCCCATACCTGAGCTGGAGCCTTCTGTCACCCCAAAGTGCTTCATGCAGTCTTCCTCTCAAGCCCTCACTTCTCTCCCAAGGTATGTATAGGAGAGGGAGTGGCTGGAATCAATACTTCTCTACTTAGGACGTGATGGACACTTACTGCATTTGGTTGAATGAATGTCCTTCATTCAACCAGGGAATTGTGCTTCCTCTTTGAAAGTGGTGCTATAAAAGGGTTGCTATATCCGCATTTGTTTTCATTCTTCTCTCTCTCGACCTTCCTTAACCTTCCAAACACCTTGTGGCATCTGTATGGAATATATTTTAGATTCTTGACATTTTATAGAACCTTTAAAATTATGTTTTTTAGTTTATATTTAGCAGTTGGGAGAGGAAGACCATCAAATGGCTTGAGTTGCCATCTTGATGCAGCAAACACTCTGGGTTACTTTTTAAAGGGCCAGTCATACTTTAAACAAATAGTATTATTTTAAGGCTTGAGAAGATGTTGGTCATCTTATGAGATAATAATACATATATAGAAGGCGGTAATTTAAATAAGGGATTTAAAGTCAGTAATCCTTGTTAGTAAGATAGAGAGTGGTCTGTAGTGAAAGAGTATTAGCTAGTAGGTTGAATGATTAAAATTATAATAAAATTTCTTTCCTTTTTAAAAAAATGGAACACATTTTTTCCCCATAGGTAGCAATCCTTAAAAATTTGGTACCAGGTGTTGTGTTTGATTGCTTTCACAGAAAACAGGTTGAACATAGTTGAAGACAAAAGAGATTCTCCAAACTTAAAATTTGAGGGCAAATAAACCCCAAGATACATAAAATACTAATCTCCATTGGTGCCTATACATGTCATATATTAAATATAAAAAATAGTCACATTCAACATTAATTTATTAGCAGTTATCAGACTTAAGTAAAAGCTAAATGGATTTCTTAATAAGGTGGTTCCTTTTTTCAGTGTTGTTTTGTCTGTGAGGAAAGGACTTGCACTCTGATGGGTGAACTGTGTGACATCTGTTTTGGCTGCCATGCATCCTATTTATTTTCTGCTTTAAAATTTTTTTATTGTATTGCTGGATGGTCAACTCTGAATAAGCCAAGTATTAACATAAGTATATGCTCCACCTCATCCTTTAGATTATAAGCTGCATTTAAGGGTGGCGACCATGTTTCTGGAATCTCTCAGTAGCACTCATCAAAATGTATCACATTTATAGTAGATTTTTTTTTAGTATTAGTTGATTGAATTATTTAAATCATATACTTGTTGTCAACCTTTGGGATATGTGTTTTCATGAGAAATTTTAAATTATATAGGTATTTTAAATGAAGTTGATGATATTTAGAAATTTTATCAAAATAGCTATTTTTTAGCATTACATATAAATTTTTGGACATGTAACATATACTATAAGAAGCAGTTTGCCTTTTGTAATGAAACCTGTGATACAGACTCCTCTTGATTATATATAGAAATAGAAAAGCCTGGGTATTGATAGTCTGGAATGACCACAATATGATATTCTGGCAAATGTGGAAGACTCATTACTCAATGTGCTTAAGAAGTTTCACATATTTGAGCCCCATGCTCATAGAGTCTGGTGTAGTGAAAACACCATAGTTGATTATGATGCTTGTCACTGTTGAGAATGTGACACTCTGTAGAGAATTTTCTTAGTTGTTGTGAAGTATCCACAAGGTTATCACTGAAATTTTTTCTAGTCCTTTATTATTTTTCTCACTTTTAAAGAAAAAGTTTTACGTTTAGCTTTAAATAATACAGTAAAAAGTTTCACATTTTTTACTGTATTAGGAATAATATATTAAAAAAAATTTTCAGGAAACTCAAACACTTCTAATGAATTCATTTTCAGGTTAGTATGTATATACATATATATATATTAAAAATACTGAAGGTGTTCTTTTAGACACAACCAAATGTTTAAGTTTGAGAAATATTCAAAGGGCCTCTAAATAGTAATGTAATGTAACTTTTAATTATATTCCCTCAGTGAAGGATTTTTAAAACTGTGATTTATACTTTAGTTTTTTAGCTTATCTAATTATTAGTTATATACATATTTAAGAACATGAAAGTAAGAAAATATTTTTTGTAATACACCATTTGATATTTTTGCTACTGAACCTTTGGTGCTCAGATTCCATTCTCAGCAATATATTGTCGTATCTATTTGTTTATTTTTTGGCTGTGTCATGCAACGTATGGGATCCTAGTTCCCTGACAAGGGATTGAACCCACACCCTCTACATCAAAAGCTTGGAGTTTTAACCACTGAACCTCTTTTTAATTCTATAGTTTTTTTGTCCTCTGCACCTTGTCATAATGTCTCATACATGGTACGTACATACAGTAATGGTGGTAGCTACAGTTTATATGGTACCTTACAGGATGCTGTTACATAGTTAGGGGTAATTTTCTTTCTTCTTCTTTTTTTTTTTTTTTTCATTTCATAGGTGAAGAAACTAAAACACAGAGACTGAGTTTGCTTAGAGTAACGCAAACCAGTAATTTTTTAAATTAATGAAGGCGAATGGTAATGAGTACATTCTAAAATGCCAAGGACTTTTCCTTGGTGCCATCTGCCTTAGTTCTAGGGATAAAAAAAGAAAAAGCCAAAATGGTAGGGAACCAGAAAGGTAGTAAGTAGATTTAGAAGGCAATGGCAACCCACACCAGTACTCTTGCCTGGAAAATCCCATGGACGGAGGAGCCTGGTAGGCTGTGGTCTATGGGGTCGCTGAGAGTTGGACAGGACTGAGCAACTTTACTTTCACTTTTCACTTTCATGCATTGGAGAAGAAGATGGCAACCCACTCCAGTGTTCTTGCCTGGAGAATCCCAGGGACGGAGGAGCCTGGTGGGCTGCCGTCTACAGGGTCGCACAGAGTCGGACACGACTGAAGTGACTTAGCAGCAACAGCAGCAGGGAAATGTACTCCTCCTTTTAATGTCTTCTTTTTTTAACCAGTTAGTCATGATAACTTGAGAGGGTAGATATTGAGAGGGTAGATAATATCTTTTTGTTATTGTTGTTGTTAGATGAGGGAAACTTTTATTTTAAACATAAATTATCCCTGAGGCACTAGGACAGTTGAAAATCCACAGAGAAGTCTGTTGAAATTCTCACAATGCAATAGCTATAGGGTCAACTAAGTAACTGAGAAAGTTAATGGTATGTGTGTATAATTGGAACCATGTCTGTAAGTGGAACTTAAGTTTATAGGGCTCTCTTATTGAGATTTTTTAAAAATTGTTTAAAAACTATAGTATCAAGTTAACATAAAATCTTAGAGCTTAAAGGTGTTTATCCAATTGTGGTTTTCTTTAGATGAGAAAACTGAGGTGCAGAGAAGTCAAACCTTGCCCAGTGTCACAGAGCAGAGCTGAAAGTAACGCTTGTATTTCCTGAGGTCCAGATTAGTATTATTTCTACTTCAGACTATTACTTTTTGGTAAGCTACTCTTAAATTACTTAACAGGTCTTTTTTATCTTTTATTTGTTTGATCAGTATTCTTGCTTTGTGTCAAAATGAACTTTAAAATGAATTTTACTGATACTTCTGTGATGAAAATTTCAGTTCTTTGTTTAATTTTAGGTGAGTTAATGTGGGGAAAATCCTGGTATTCTGAAGATGTTGCGGCACAGTATTGTTTCCTGTTCAAATTACAAGTAACTTCAAGAATTTTCAGGAAAAAAAGAATTGGGATTGTTTTGTTTTATTATTAAATCATGCCATCTGAACAGAAACATTTATTTTTTGATGAAAAACAAAATACTTTAAAAAAAGATTATGATGTGAAAAATGAGGTAGTTGATAGTCTCAGATCAAAAACTTCAGAACCAAAATTTCAGAACCAACTTAAACCAAACATTTCAGAAAGTAGTTTTCATTATGGACTAAAAAATGTGAAAATTATTTTGCCGAAGATAAATATTCCAAATGAAGTCCTATTGAAACATGAAGTTGACAAATACAGAAAATTATTTCAGCATAAGCCACAGACTGCAAGAAAATCTATCAATGTAAAGACTGTAAGCTCTGTGGAAGAGTGTATGTTGCTTCATCAGTCTGAGAGAGTTGACGAAGGTATAAAAATGTCTGCAAAAATACTCAATTTCAATTGTTTAAAGTGCCGAGATAGCACTCGGTATAGCCCAAATGATTTGCAGAAACACTTTCAAATGTGGCACCATGGTGAATTACCTTCCTATCCTTGTGAGATGTGCAGTTTTTCAGCAAATGACTTCCAGGTATTTAAACAACATAGACGGACTCATAGAATCACGTTAGTAAAATGTGACATTTGTAACAATGAGAATTTATATACTTTATTAGACTTAACAAAGCATTTTTCATCCACACATTGTGTAAATGGTACTTTTCAGTGTGAAAAGTGTGAGTTCTCCACCCAGGATGTTGGCACATTTGTTCAGCATATCCACAGACACAACGAAATCCTTTATAAGTGTGGTAAATGCCATTATATATGTCTAACCAAAGGAGAGCTTCAGAAGCACCTTTATATTCATTCTGGTACCTTTCCCTTCACTTGTCAATATTGTAGCTATGGTGCTACCAGGAGAGAGCACCTTGTAAGACATGTTATAACTTTGCACAAAGAACATTTATATGCGAAGGAAAAACTGGAAAAGGACAAATGTGAAAAAAGGATGGCGAAGTCTTCTGCAGGACTTAAACTAATACTGAAAAGATACAAAATAGGTGCATCAAGGAAGACATTCTGGAAACGCAAGAAAGTCAACAATGCAAGTGACAGAAGTATAGAAAAAAATACTCAAGTGCTTAAAAAAGTGAACAGAACACAGGCTACATCTGAAGACCCAAGCCATCTTGTTCAGGAACATTTAAGTGAAGAAAAGCATGAAAGACTATACTGTGAGAATAATGATAAACCTGCTGAGTCAGAGTCGGAAAAACCAACTCTTCTGTCCACTGGACAATGTAATGGAGCTCAAGAGGGATCAAATTCTGCTTCAAGTTTCTTGAAGACTGCTGTACAAGGACCTACAGTGTTAATGATAAAAAACAACAGAATAACAATTCCTGCTAACTACAGTGCTAAGTTTATGGGCTTCAAGATGGTGGATGGAAAACAGCATATTGTAATAAAACTATTGCCTACCAGTAAACAGAATTTATCTTTACCAGGCTCACAGTCAGGTGCTGCAAGGGAAAGTACTGCAGTTATGCAGCCCCAGACTTTGGATACCACTGCATTTTTAACAGGAGTACCAACTGAGTTAAATGACACAGTTTGCATGAAAGCAGCTCCTTCATTTTCATCTTCATCTCCTGTACTTTCAGGGAAAGTAATTTCAGAAAAAGAAATGGCTTTGCTATCTCAGACAAGTAATAATATTCCAGCAGTGGATGATGAAAAAGGTGTATCTCCTTCACCAGTAGAGTCAGACTTGATTACAGCATCAGTGAATTTGACCACAAAAGTAGAAACAAGAGATAATGTTGACTTATGGGGCAGTCATATTACTCAATGTCACCCTGGGGTGTTAGGTACTACAGTTAAAAGTCCAGATAAAGTCAGATGTACTGCCAAACCAAATTCATACAACAGTGGAGATATGCATAATTATTGCATTAATTATATCAACTCTGAGTTACCTGTTGAATCTTCCAGTCAAGGGTCATTACCTTTTCATAATTACTCAAAAGTGAATAATTCTAATAAACGTCGTAGGTTTTCAGGAACAGCAATGTGTGAAAACCCTCAAAGAGAATCTTCATCCAGCAAGACAGTTTTAACTGAGTCAGTTTTATCACTAGTGAGGAAGGAGAGCTCAAACCCAGATAGCCTGTTAGCATCTATTAGTCTTTTAAATAGTAAAGATGGAACTTTAAAAACACAAGCTGAAATCGAAGAACAGTGTGTTTTAGAAAAAGGACAGAACATTGATGGACAAAACCTATACACTAATGAAAATAAAAGTTTAGAGAGCATGACTGAAAAGCCTAAATGGGATGGCATTTCTAATGTTGAGTCACCTATGATGCCTAGGATCACATCTGTTTTCTCACTCCGGAGCCAGCAGGCATCAGAACTTTTGCCACCTGAACTAAACCAGTTACTACTAGATGTATTAAAAGCAAAACCTGATGTAAAACAAGACTCTGGTAACAGTCCAGATAAAGATGTTCCACTTCAGTGTGCCCAGTCTTTTCAGGAACATGGGGGAGAAAACAAAATAGTTGAATCTTCAAAAGACTTGAAAGTACAAGGCCTTTTCCCGATTCCATCTGGTAGTATGGGAACTAATATGCCTACAAATGATCTGAATTTAAACTGTAGTGGAAAAGAAAAGCAAATGCTGTCACAGGATGTGAGAGATTCAGAGAAGACCCCTAGAAGTTATGGTTTTGGCACATTGCCTAAGACTCAGTCAGATGCAATAATTACACAGCAGCTCGTAAAAGACAAACTACGAGCCACAACACATTCTTTATATGTGCATAATCCACTAAATTCAGAACTAAGACAGGCTATATTTGTTCAGACTTCAAAAGGCTTTTTTGTACCCTTGCACTTTGCTGGTAACCCTGGATTATATGTTTCAAGAAGACCATCGGTTAATACACAAGGTATCCCTGCCCCTCTCCTTTTAAACAAGAAACCGGGAATGATTTTAACATTTAATAATGGGAAACTTGAAGGTGTTTCTGCTGTCAAAACTGAGAGTGCTCAAGCTTGTGGAACTACAACTAAGGAACCTTGCAGAGCACCTTCCTTAAAAGTAGAACCAAACAGTAATTGTCTGACCCCTGCACTTTGTTCCAGCATTGGCAGCTGTGTGAGCATGAAAAGTAGCCCAGAAAATACTTTGTCATTAAAAGGCCCTTATATTATTAAAACGCCAGCAAATTCTTCAGTGAAAGCTGTTCCTACTCGTAATATAATTCCTGAGCATCAGGGCACTAAGTTGAATATCTCCACTTCAATAAAACCACAGAACAAGATTTTTCCAAAACCACCTCTTTATACCTTTTTGCCTGATGGCAGACAAGCTGTTTTTTTAAAGTGTGTGATGCCAAATAAGACTGAGCTGCTTAAACCTAAATTAGTCCAAAATAGTACTTGCTTGAAAAATATACAGCCAAAGAAACCTGAAGGAACACCACAAAAAATATTGCTGAAAATTTTTAACCCTGTTTTAAATGTGACTGCTGCTAGTAATCTGTCAGTAAGCAACACTGGATCCTCATTGCAGAAAGACAGTGTACCATCTAACCAGACTACAGGACAGCAGAAAGAGCCAGAATCTTCTAGAGATGCCTTACCCTTCTTACTAGACGATATGATGCCAGCAAACGAAATTGTGATAACTTCTACTGCAACATGCCCAGAATCTTCTGAGGAGCCAATATGTATCAGCAACCATTCAGATGCCAGGGTATTAAGGTGTAAAACAAATTGTACAATTGAGAGAAACTTCAATAAGAAAAAGACTTCGAAAAGAAAAGTTTCAAGAATAAAAAGTCATGTAAGAAGTCAGGATTCTGAAACTGCCTTTGTATCTAGAAGCAGAAACTGTAAACGCAAGTGTAGAGATAGTTACCAAGAACCTCCAAGAAAAAAAGCCTTACACAGAAAGTGTAAAGAAAAAGCAAAGCCTGAAAGTATCCCTGAATCATTTGAATTCAACAGACCTAGGCTTTCAAAAGATACAGTCAGAACTCTGCGGCTTTTCCCCTTTAGTTCCAAACAGCTTGTGAAATGTCCTAGGAGAAACCAACCAGTTGTAGTTTTGAATCATCCTGATGCAGATTCCCCAGAAGTAGTAAATGTAATGAAAACTGTTGCTAAATTTAATGGACGTGTTCTTAAGGTTTCATTGTCGAAAAGAACTATCGATGCTTTACTGAAGCCAGTTTGTTGTAACCCTTCTGAAATAACGTACGACGATTTTCCTAAGAGGCACAAAACATTTAAACCTGTTAGTTCTGTGAAGGAAAGATTTGTGCTAAAGTTAACTCTCAAAAAGACAAGCAAAAACAATTACCAGATTGTGAAAACTACCTCTGAAAATATTCTGAAAGCTAAATTTAACTGTTGGTTTTGCGGTAGAGTGTTTGACAATCAGGATGCTTGGGCTGGTCATGGACAGAGGCATTTAATGGAAGCTACTCGTGATTGGAACATGTTAGAATAATTACCAAGGAAAAGTAAAATTACCTTACAAGAAAATAGTGAGTTGGGTTACTCCATGCAGACATTTTTTACTTCAATATAGCACCAAAGTTAAACATTTAAAAGTTAGCTGTATTTCATGGATGAGCAAAAGTTTCAGTGTTGCATTTGAAAATGCACATTAGTTGCATCAGTGCACATTAGTTTTGAAAGAAACTAATCACAGATTTACTTTGATTTAATTTTTTAAAATATGTGTTTTTGGGAAGTTAAGGCTAAAGAAAACTATGGTGAAACAGTTTTCCCAGTTTAGTGACTGTTAGTAAAGAGAGTAGCAGCTGACAGCCCCATTCCCTCTCTTCCACTATCCTTATGAATCTTGATAACTATAGCTCCTCTGAAAAGGTTGAGAGCTCTTTCACTAAGCAACCGAAGGAATTTCTTGCCATTCATGAAGATACTCTAAGAGAGCTTAGGTAAAGAACTTACTCTCCTGCAAGATGTAGTTCTTTTGAAGGTAACTAGGCTCTGCTGAGAGTACATTTAACTCACTACAATTACACCTCATATGATGGTTGGTAAAAGTTTTTGATGAGTAGGTCTTTTTTCCTTGTAAGCTGTCTGGCACATCATTGAGTGGAACACCTTTCCAAGGAGATTTTCTAAGTGGCTCTCATGTTGCAGTAGATGGGCAGTCTTGAGAGAAGAATTAACCTCTCCATCTAGTTTGAAGTTCATTTAAAGAACTTAAATATTTTTCTGAATTTGATTATACTCACCCTGCATTCCTTTTAGTTAAGTTGTTTGTTCCATCATAAACCAAGTGGCCAATTTTTTTCTTGGTTGCCATCCCTTTAAAAAGAGTGAAATGTAGAAGCACTTCCAAGGGAATGGCTTTTCTTGAAAATTAAAAATTACTCCTCAGAAACAATATTTTGAAGCAAGATTAACAAAGTAGATCATACTTTCGTGTTTATTATTAGTGTCTGAATATGTCCAATTGGGACAAACCATTTTTTGTTAGCAACGTTTCAGTATGACTGACAACCCAAAGCAGATTATGTACTGGTTGTTTGCAGTTGGAAATGAAGAAGCATTAATAGTGGACTCAGTGACAATGCATAAAACTTCAGGACAGATTCTGAAGGGATATGCCCAACAGGTAGAATTTTAAAAAGGAATGTTTTCATGACAACAGAATCATTGATTTAAACTTCTCACTTTGTAAGTTGGGGTCAAATTTTGTTGGATCATTGGGTAATGGGGTTCTTGTATTAAAAAATTACTATATAATTTTTGTTACATTGTTACTACAAGTGTTATGATGTTTTTCATTGATTGAATGAAAACTTCAGGGCTTCTCTTCTGTATATAACAAAGAATTTAAACCTGTACATATTTTTGTACCTTTCAGTTATGTAAATTTTGCACAGAAAGTTTTTGAGATAAAAAGTTTATTTTCTTTCAATTTAGTTCTGTGCATGCACTAATAAAACTCATTGTTTAATTTAAAAGGAGGATATAAGACTTTACCCATGTTATTTTGGGGGGTTTTATTTCAGATGTATAATTTTTTTTTATATATATAAATTCAGTTTTCAGGGATTGAACACTATTGTTAGCAAGTGCCTAAAAGATGTGAAACAGTTTACATACGTCAACTGTAACATTAGGTCCCAAATGGGCCTTTTCCCCCAATAGTTTTATTTTAAAGAAAGCCATACATAGACGCTTCAAGCTATCTTGCTATGCACATTATACATGTACTGTTTTTGTGCAGTTTGTCTACTTTCTTAGAAGTGAAGTATTTTTTGTATAAAACCTGTTACAATTGTGTTTCTTAAATTGAGCCTAAGAATGGAGTTGATTGGAAATATACAATATATATTAATAATGTGTATGGTGTTTAAAGACTGGTAAGCATTGTTAATTTCTGTAACAAACATTTTCTTCCATTAAATTTATCTTGTTTGTGTTTACACATTTTTCTTTTACTGTGCTGAATTCAAATGGGAATTTTATTCTAGTGGGAAATATTTAGTTTTCAAAACTTTTTTTTTTCAATGCTAGTGAATGCAAAATAAAATATGGGCTTCCCCCACCCCCAAAGTTACAGGTGAAATTTTGTTTGAGAAGGGTAGTACGTATTACAATATAACTATGCTGGTTAAAAAAAAAGCCACAGGGAGATGTCCCTGGCTGTCCAGTGATTAAGACTTCGCCTTCCAATGCAGGGGATATGGGCTTGATCCCTGGTAGGGAAGCTAAAATCCTACATGCCTCAGGGCCAAAAGACCAAAACAGAAGCATATATTGTAACAAATTTAATAAAGACTTTAAAAATGGTCCACATCAAAGAATCTTGAAAAGACACAGGGTTATGTTCTTCAGTACCCTAACAACAATAAAACTGAAATGTGGCTGTGTTAGGGTTAGATCACCTGTGAATACAGAAGGGAGAGGAGGAACTATCTTGCCACTGTTTGCAGCACTATAAAAATATACTTTTAAAAAATAATGCTAATGTTGAAATACATATTTTTTGCCTTAAGGTTTTAAAAGCTATTTTTAAAAACTTTATGCACCAGTTCCTCTACTGCTGCTAAGTCACTTCGGTCATGTCTGACTCTGTGGGACCCCATAGAGGGCAGCCCACCAGGCTCCTCTGTCCCTGGGATTCTCCAGGCAAGAACATTGGAGTGGGTTGCCATTTCCTTCTCCAATGCATGAAAGTGAAAAGTGAAAGTGAAGTTGCTCAGTTGTGTCTGACTCCCAGCGACCCCATGGACTGCAGCCTACCAGGCTCCTCCGTCCATGGGATTTTCCAGGCAAGAGTACTGGCGTGGGGTGCCATTACCTTCTCCAGTGCATAAAAGTGAAAAGTGAAAGTGAAGTCGCTCAGTCGTGTCCAACTTCCAGCAACCCCATGGACTGCAGCCCACCAGGCTCCTCTAAGTTGCCATTGCCAGTTCCTCTAGTTAGTACCTTTTTTGAGGTGTTTTTTTTTTAACTTAGGTTATTCTGAAGGAAAACCTACTTGAAGCCTCTATTGCCACAGCAGGAAATCTGAAAATAGAAACCTCTATCCTTCTTTCCTCCTAGCTGAAAGTTAGCTAAAGAAGGTTTTTTAAAACAGTATTCATTAATTCAAAGTTCTTAGTACAACTGGAAGAGTTGGTGTTACTTTTTCAATCCAGCTCCTGGGTAAGGAGTTTTTCATTTTTTCCTACTTGTCCTTCTCCATTGAAAAGGGCCTATTTGTCATTTACTTAAACTAATAGTTTAACTCTTCAGCGTTTACAGTCTTACTAAGTATTCAGCACAGATTGAAATGTAATTATTTTTAAGAATTTCATTTTTATTAAGGAGTCAACAAGATAACTTCAGTAAAGGGTCTTAACAAATAACAGGCTTTGTAGGCCATTAGTTTCTGTTTTAACTGCTTAACTGTTGTCATGCTGAAACAGCAATAAACAACATGTGAATGAGTGTGCCTATTTTTTTTTAAATTATAATTGCATGTGTTAGTTTCTTCATTTTATTAAAACTTCGTTTAAAAAAATTGTCAGTGGGCTTAATCTGGCCCATCAGATGGTTTTTCCAGCCCTTGCTTTCTCTCATAGATGTGTTCTTAGATTGAGATTTTTATTCAAAATAGAATTTTAAGAGAGTTTTTTGTGATTCACAGCAACTATACAAAAGGTTCAAAGTATTGAAACTAAAATGTGTGCAGATAACAGTTACCACCATAGATGTATTTGTTCAAAAATGTAGTGAAGGTGATGAAAATAATTAGTAGATAGGTCTTTTGTGTGCTAAGAGTAATGCAATTTATGGAGGGATCAAAAATCAAACAATTGCTATGAGAATTTATGTTCAGATTAGATGAGAAATAGATACTATTTCTTCTAGTGCTTTGAAATCCGTAGTGAGAAAAAGTAATAGAAATTGTTTAAGATGGGGGGAAATGGAGGTGAGCTGAAAACAGAATATAGTATAAATTCTGTGCAGCTCACTTACGATTTTTTCTTGATAAGTGATTCCTTTTCACCATTGACATCTGCTTACTGAGGATTTGTCCCATTTGTGTTGAGGTATTGGCTCTGTTCCTTGCCACAGCCTTTGTTATGAACCTTGTTTTGAGCGAAGTGCCTTGGGGAATCTCATCTGTTGAAGCTTACTGACGGATGTTAGTTAAGAGTGTGGTATTTGCAGAAGAATTTCCCTATAGTGGAGAATTGAAATATAGGATCAACTTCGTTGATTTTGGTGTTCATTGCTTTAAGTATGCTCCCTTTAATAATTGGAAAATTAAGAAGTAGTCAGTATCTTAGAAGAGGTGTTTGATAAAGTCTTTGAATTATTTTTTGAGTATTTCTCTAAAATGGTTTCTGTTAATAAATGCCTCTAGTTTAAAAATCTTTTTTCTTTAAAAAGTGAATATCATAAATTATGATACTGTAAATTTGAATAGGACTTCCCAGGTGGCTCAGTGATAAAGAATTTGCCTGCAGTGTAGGAAACATGGGTTATATCTCTGGGTCGGGAAGCTTCCCTGGAGGAGATGGCAACCCACTCCGGAATTCCTACCTGGGAAATCATGGTCAAAAGAGCCTGGGGGACTACAGTCCATGGGATCACATAAGAATTGGACATGAGTTAGCAACTAAACAACAAATCTGAATAATGTAGGAAGAATGTTAATGTACTTCAGTTTTGAAAATCGTAATTTTAGTCAATGCCAAGAATGTACTTATTTAAAAGTGCTAATTTCTAATAGAGACATTTTTAATATGTTAAAAGATTTCTTCCCTAATACTTTAGAGTCCTTCAACCTAAAATGAAGGTTATATTCAGGTTGCAATTCAAATTGCCTCTTTCAATTAAGAAATGTAGGTGCCTGCTCTCTTCAATTATTTCACATTACTAATATTGTTACTGTAGGGAAACAAAATGAAAACTTGGAGAGAGTTTTGCAAATGACTATTTCAATATTTTGAAAATCCAGAAGAATACATTGAGAAATAGTTAGCTTTGTGAACACTTAACAGTAGTCATTTAGAAGGCAATAAAGGAAGACCCATTTATAATGGCCACAAAATAAAAATCGTGTGAATCTGCCAAAAGGAAAACCAAGCTGGGAGAAATGTTTCTGGGTATAAGATTAAATGTAGCACTCTTTGGTTGGTCTTGTTTTCCATGCCTGTGACCTGCAGACGGGTTATATCAAATAGGCAGTGGCAGCTGGGTAGTGGTGCTCATTGCGCCACTCGCAATTCCTGCAATATAAGGGACAGGACAGGACAGCTACAGAAGTGTGTAGCTTGCACCAGACCTACCTGCTGTGGTTAGATTGGCAGTCATGTGACAGTTTACATCTCCCAGGTTTCTGGGGCAGAAGAGCTATTGTATATACGTTAACAGCTAGTGAACCTTGGCACATTCTACTCTCCTTCCGTGCTCTTCCCAACCACCAACACAGCTGTTTGACAGGGAACATTCAATGAAGAGCCAAATTCCCAACACTCTCTCACCCCACAACCTGCGCTATTGCACAGAGGCACAGAGTTTCTGTTCAGGGGAAGGTTGGAGTGAGCATAAAAGACTTGGTAACACACTGTCTGTTGCAAGGGGCCTGACTTTATCTGGATCAGATTGGAGTAGTTTATACCCTATAGTATTGTTGAAAACAGTAGAGCAATCATCTAGCAATTATTGAAGGCCAACAATTGCTGGTGATACCAGTAGCTATCAGTGAGAAGCTTAAAGCTCTTTCTCTCAAGAGAGAAAATCTGGATAAAACTACAGACATCCCTTGTAATCAGAAAGGATGTGTGTGTGCTCAAATCTGCAACCATGTAAGAACAACTCTGGCTGAATGTAGGGCAAAACTTGTAAACTCCCTGAACAGTGAAAGAAATTCCAAGCCATACACAAATCCAATGTAAAGGGTGTAAATCTCACTGATTCAGGAGTCTTAAGCACAACCTCTGATCAATCAGAGTGTACGCGTGTTAGTCGCTCAGTCGTGTTCTACAGATTGTGATTCCATGAACTAAAGCCCAGCAGGGTCTTAAGCACAACCTCTGATCAATCAGACTGTGTGCGTGTCAGTCGCTCAGTCATGTTCTACTGTTTGTGATTCCATGAACTAAAGCCCACCAGGCTTTTCTGTCCATGAAATTCTCCAGACAAGAATACCGAAGTGGATAGCCATTTTTTCCTCCAGGGGATCTTCCCAACCCAGGGGTCGAACCCAGGTCTCTTGCATTGTAGGTGGATTCTTTACTGTCTGAGCTGCCAGGGAAGCCTGATCAATCAGTGGCTAATGACTAAATAGTGTCGACTCAGAGGCAACCCCTAGGCAGTCAGACTTAAGGATAAAACTGAGGGGGAAACAAGTTGACCACTGACATCAGAGGCTGCATACTGTGGGGACAGACTTGGTGAATTAGTTCAGCCAAGTTACTAAAACACAAGTCCAGAGTAGGGGACGAGTATACAGAGATCCTGCAATATTATTATAATAACTAAAATTATAAAAACTAAACTGTCTAGTTTTCAACATAAAATTAGACCTTCAAAGAAAGTGTGATATACCAGGGAAAAGGGCACTAGAAACTTCATTTGAGGGGTTCCAGATGTAGGGTGAATGTTAAGCAGCTATTATAAATATGTTCAAAGACCTAAAGGAAACCAGATTTAAAGTATTTAAGTATTTCTGACAGTGTCATATCAAGTGGAAAATATCAATAAGATAGAAATTACAAAAAAAGAACAAAATGAAAATTTTTTAGTTGAAAAGTACAATGACCAAAGTGAAAAATTTAATAGAGAGGCTCGGCTCAACTGTTGATTTGAACTAGCAGAAGAATCAGCAAATCTGAAGATCAATAAGAGATTTGAAATACGAAGCACAGACAGAAAAAAGAATGAAGAAAAGCAGTCACACCACATACACAAAAATTAAAATGGATTATAAACCTAAATATAAGCAAAAACTATAAATCTTGTAAGATTTATGACCATTGTTTAGTCGAAGCCTTCTTAGATATGACACCAAAATCACAAGTGAAAAAACGAGAGAAAAAAGATACCTCAGTTTTATTGGAAGACATTGTAAAGTTGATCTGTTTCACCTAGTTTGGATTAATACAGATTTTATTTCAATTTTCATTTTTTAGAAACTTTGCTCTACATAGCTTTATCTCTCCACCCCCAATGCTATTATTGTCATAGATTATAGCTTTATAAATTGTGTGCCCATCAAGGCAGATTTATAATTATTACTTTCTGCATTTTTTTAAAATTAGAAGGGGAAAAAGTTACAAATAAAAATTACATAGTTTTTTTTTTTTTGTCCTTTATATTTACCTATGCTGGTGTTTGTATTTACATTTATCAGTTCTGTGTTTTCTTTGTGTAGAATTGCATTACTAAGTAGTATCCTTTAAACTTGAAGGACTTTTTTTTGGACAGCAGATCTGCTAGCAATGTTTACCTGAAAATGTGCTAACTTCCTTTTTGAAAACTAGTTTTGCTGAATACAGAATCCTTGAGTGGCAATTTTTTCTATGCAGGACTTTGACTATGTCATCTCACTGCCATTTGGCTTCCATGGTTTCTGACAAGAAATCAGCTGTTCTTATTGAGAGCCCTTCATATGTGAAGAGTCACTTTGCTCTTGCTGCTTTTAGGATTCTCTGTCTTCCAGTAGTTTAATTATGATATTCCTGGTTTTTTCCTTTTTTTTTTTTTTTTTAACAGTTTATCCTACTTGAAGTTCATGAAGCTTTTTGGGTTGGTAGACTAATTTTTTTTTAAATCAAATTGGGGGAGTTTTTATTATTCAGATATTCTTTCTGATGCTTTTTCTTCTCTGCTTCGGAGTCTCACATTTTGAATACACTACTATGCTTGATAGTGTTCCAGAGGTCTCTAAGGCTCTGTTCATATCTCTCTCTTTTTATCTTTCTCTTCCTCAGTGTAGACAATGTTAATTGATTTATCTTTAAGCTCGTGGATTCTTTCTTCTGCCTGCTCAGATCTGTTGCTGAGCCCCTCTAGTGAATTTTTCATGTCAGTTATTTTACTTTTCAGCTCTATATAAAGTTATAAAATTAACTTGCAGAAAGTCTGTATCTGTATACATCTCTTATTGGAATTTATATTAATCTTGAGTGCTCAAAACGGGGAAGGGAATGGCAACCAGCTCCAGTTTTCTTGCCTGGAGAATTCCACGGACAGACCATGAGGTCGTAGAGAGTCAGACACAGCTGAGCAACTAATGCACGCACACACAAAAGAACCATTACATCCCCCTTATCTGTACTTATGAATATCATACATTCTTATTTTATTTTATACATATTAAAATTTTAAACAGGACATAATTGTCAAGCACTGACAGTAGACGCCCTAGTTACATTAGTGCACCAGGACTATTGTGGTGGCCTAAATTTTTAGCAGCTTTGTTTTATCCAAGAATATCATTTTCTTATTTTGGAAGTAAAGTGTTATTTTCTTACATGACCGAAAATACTTTACGCCTTTTTTTTTAATAGAGACATTTATTTGGAGAATATTGGTAGCATATTCTCAGCCTCACCAGATATTAACAATTTTTCAGTTCCGGTAATAGAACAAGTCCTTGTGAGCTTCTTATAAGGAAATCCACAGCTTCCTCATCTGTTTTATTATTGGATGATTCATAACCCAAAATATGAACTTTGGGGGCTTTTTCCTTAAAAGTGGAAGTAGGGAAAATATCTGAAGCAATGATGTTGACTTCCTTTTAAAAATGTTTTTTAATTTATGGAACTTTAACTGCATATTTCAGTCTTGTGGAATCTTTTGTGTTATTCTGACTGTCAATAAGAACCAGGGGGCTGTGTTGATGATTCTTGATGATTTCAGCAACACTTCCAAAGTACTAGAACAAGAAAACGTAGATGAATTATACATTGGAACTTATATTAACCTTGAGCTCTACTCCTCCCGTATTCTCCCACTCTTTCAGGTTAGTCAAAGTTACTATTCCCAGCTGACATTTTATCCAAAAAAGACTAAATTAACAAAGGCCACAACCTTTGAGGTGTCAGACCCTGGCCAGTCAATAAGATTAAAAACACAACTGACATCCTCAATTAGTATAACTACTTAGAGAAATTACTTTGTTATGTTGTAATATTTTGTTTTTTATTTAGCATCAAGTATAAAACTGTCACATTGAATTTCTATCTTTATAAAACATAGACTGTCTGTTATGTTGCATGTCTTAGATACAAGGATTGATGTAATAAATTAATCTTAGAATTTAGTGTCAAGAGAGTTATTTCCCAGATTAATTCATGCTTGTTTTTGTGTTCTTTTTTTTAATGAGAAAAACTTTATAAACCCTCATATATCCATTTTTGCTTTAGCTCCTAATAAATTTAGAGCTAAATTAGTGTCTGATTAATAATGGAATTTCATGCGAGGCTGTTACTATACATACTTATTTTTCTGTATATTAATTTCTATTGTCTATTAGTTTTAATTTAAGGCTATCAATTTTTTTCTGAAAAGTAATCAATGTTTTAAATGAAGGATATAATGAATGTAACACAGACCATGAAATGATATGCATCAATTATACAAAAGTGCTACAAGCTCACAATTATCAAATAAAGCCTTTTAGGGTCATTTTTAAAAAAGTGATCATTGTTTTGCAACACTGCTTTATAATTTAGCAATAATCATCAATTGATTTTTAGTTTTTCATATAAAGATAAACATCTAGAATAAAAAGTGTTTAAAAGCCTTCATTAATTATTTGGATAACTTCCAAATAGTATATATTAAATAAATATTCAGAATATTAGTCAGTTTTTCAAATGAAACACCAGTTGTTTTCTCGATAACTGGCTTCTGAATACTAGGTCAGGGAGGAGAGGTGAGAGACAGAGACTTCCAAGTACCTTTAGCCTTTATTTCTTACTTTCTCTTCAGTCATTTCCCCATCTTGTGCTTGCCAGTGAATTTTTTATGATACTCATAAAGACATTCATTCTGTTTGTTTGGCACAGCATATTGTTAAACTGAATGCAGTTGGAGGTTAAATTTATGGACTAACAAACCAAGAAATGAAATAGCACAACCTCTTTGCAGTGAATTCCAAATGAAAAAGTGTGTTCTGAACCCAGGAAATACGGGAGAGAGTTGCTATGCTTACACAAATAAGCATCTCACTCTGTCCTTAATACTCTTCTGAATATTTTTGAGTATTACTTTGTTGCAGTTTGGGGATTGAAATATTTGAAGTAGGGGGTTGACCTGAGTTGAAATATTTGAAGTAAGGAGTGGAGTTGAGGCCTTTTTGTAATATTTTTGTTATTTAAAATACTTTTAATATCCCATATTTAAGATATAAGCTTATACACATATTTCTGATTTAACTGAATAAAGAATTGAACATAACTTAGTTGCAGTTTCCCCTTAACACTCCTTTTTTCTGTCTACATTAATTCAGTGTATTTGAAATATTCACACATGGACTGAAAAACAATGTGTTTGATAACTCAAAATCCATGATCAATAAAATAAAGCAAATATAGCATATTAAAGCAATAAAATACTCAATATATATCCACATAATGCTGAAACAGTTGCAAAAAAATTAATCATGTAGATACTTTTTCTACCCCAAAATACTCAAACACAAAGACAAACAGACTTTTTAAGATATCCACATGCTTAATATCATATAACCAAAGTTTTAATTTTTCAATTCAAATTTTCAGTATCTGTGACAAATAATATTTTTATTGTAGATAATTTAAGTAAACATTTAAAGGACTGTCATATTTCTAGATGCTAGTATAATAATATGTGTTTATTTTAATATCCATAGGCCAGATATCTGGGGAGTGGGGTGACACTCCGATCTATTCATTCTGGGATAGGGATGAAGATTCTTTAACCCAAGAAGAATCATTGTTTACCAGAGTTTTCTAGCAGGACAAGGAAGTCTAAAGCCCCTCTAAGAGCTCAAAATTTATCTGAGAGTATTTCAGGACCACTAAAAAGGACAGCTCCTGCATCCACCTTTAAGCCTTTTACAGAACTATTGGATTAGAGAGAAATTACTGACCTCTTCACCAGTTTTCTTTCGGCCCAAAGCATACTGTTTTGTTGCTTCAATAAATCGCACAGGGATATTATATACTCTCTTATTAAAAAATACAACTAATGTATATGGCTGTTTCGAATCATGGCCAGAGCTCTTCCGAATAAGAAATGATCCATCCTGTTTATTAAAAGAATAATTAAGATTAGTGTTAACTTGTATTTCCATAGGTTAAAAATCAGTTTATGAAAATACCTATATTATATTCAAAAGGTAATTATTTAGGTATATGATTTTTATTACTGATTAGAACTTGTTTTATTTTCTAAGAAAATACTTCAGTAAATATATACTTATAGAAAACTCTGAATGAGGTCAGTGCTAGTTTTTGAGGCACTGAAGATACTAAGTTTATAGGATCTGGAAATGTGTGAAGGGACACATTA
This sequence comes from Capricornis sumatraensis, assembly GCF_032405125.1. Lineage (NCBI taxonomy): Eukaryota > Metazoa > Chordata > Mammalia > Artiodactyla > Bovidae > Capricornis > Capricornis sumatraensis. Next base: position 18,009,824 of record NC_091091.1, read on the forward strand.
AGGTCAAATCTAAGGGGCACTCTTGAACTAGGAACCATGTTCACAAGTTACCTATGAATAAGAAAACATATCAGACAAATTCCATTCAAAAACACTATAAGAAGAAAGAAGACATTGGGAACCAAAACATTTCAACTGATAGCACATGGAACTCTGCTCAGTGTTATGTGGCAGCCTGGATGGGAGGGGAGTTTATGAGAGAACGGATACATGTATATGTATCCATATTTGTATATGTATGGCTGAGTCCTTTCACTGTTCACTTGTAACTATCACAGCATTATTTGTTGATCAATTGTACCCCAATACAAAATAAAAAGTTTTAAAAAATGTAACATGGCATTCCAAATTTAATTAAATATCTTTTTAAATATTATAGAATCATAAATTCAAAAATTATGAACAAAAAGTGGACAAAAAACAGCAAGGAAAAATACAATGAGTTGATTAAACTCAGAAAAGAAGTTGAAGAGAAAGCAAAACTATCTCAGAAATGAAGAAGAAATTATAAGGAGGGCATGGTAACCCACTCCAGTATTCTTGCCTGGAGAATCCCCATGGACAGAGGAACCTGGCAGTCCGTGGGGTTGCAGAGAGTCGGACAAGCACACATTATCAGGGTGACAACTGTGCCAATATAGGCTGAAGACAGAATATGAGATTTAAAACAGTCAGACCTTGTTTGATCTGTATAATGCCTCTTCAGCTGACTTTCGATCACAGGCACCAGCATACCACGGTTTACAGTGAACATCCGCTTCCTGTGAATGAGAAGGCATCGTTAAGCATGAGATGGCACTTCAATGACACTGTAGTTTCTGCACTAGAAACAAAGTTTGCATCACCAGAAAGACCTAACTACATTTGGACCAGTAATCTGAAAATGAGTTTTATGCTTCTTTTGCTCAGCCTGGAGAATCCCAGGGATGGGGGAGCCTGGTGGGCTGCCATCTATGGGGTCGCATAGAGTCGGACACAACTGAAGCAACTTAGCAGCAGCAGCAGCAGCAGCAAAGATTACATAATTTTCCCATTTAGCCTTAGGGGCTGGACTTAATACTTGAACATAAAAACTAAGTTGTGCCAGATTCCTGAACCATTTATTCCTTTCTCCTAAATAAGTTACCATCTCGCTTTCTATTATAATCTTATCGTTGTTGCTATGTGGACTGTTCTGTAATTTACAAAGCATGTTTACAAATATTATCTTATTTGATTCTTACAACCACTTTGAAGGCAAGATAAATATCTGCCATCATCCTTATTTTAAATTTGAGAAAGCTTAGACACTTGCCCTTTCTCTGTCTTTTTTTAAAACTGCTGTTTTATGTGTTTTAATATCATATGCCTCCACAGATCTATTCTGAGAAAATTACATAGTTTAAATAGAATCTATGTGAGAGGGAGAACAATAAAAACAGCACACGTCTTTGCTAGTTTTGAAGAAGCACCAGTGGTTATTTACGGCATCCAGAACACAAATTAGAATACATGGAGTGAGGTCTTAACAATTGGGGGGAAAAATGTATTCTGTACCCATCGGCAAACAACAACTCACAAGCCAACTTAAAATAGAATGTGTTCTCAAGTGTCACTTCCAAATCTCTCTTATAAGAAGGCATGCCCTTTCCTGCAGTTTATGAGTTCATTTCATACCTGTTCCGACAAACTAGAGTTAGATGAAAAGCTGGGTGGTGGGCCATCCATGGTTGGGCTTCCCCCTTCTGGAAATCCTGAAAAGGATTTGAAAAGTCAGTGGATCCTGTTATATCTCGATCGGTTACTATGCCTGTATGTTAGCACTGTGGTGGGTGCTGCAAGGAGCATACACACACTGAAAAATCACACACACCAAAAAATCCTTAAGAGTATTGCTTCTCAAAGTGTGGCCTGAGGACCCTGGGGATCCCCAAGATTCTTTCAGGGGATTTGCAAGGCCTTTTCTAAATACGTATCTCTGTGAAGCCCAATTTTCTTCGTATACTTCAACCAATAAAACATACTGTAACAGGTTGAATGTAGATGCAGATTGGAGAATTCGGCTGTCTCTGTTACTGCAGGCATTTAATAAATTTTAAAAGTGTAAAGCGATGCCACTCTTCTCACTAAATCTTTTTTTTTTAATATTTTTTCATAGAAATATGTTACTTATAAATGTAATAAGTTTAACATTTTTTAAAAGGGTTAATAAATTTTTAAAATGTCTTTTAATTAACACATTATTACTAGAAAGAAACACATAAACCATAGTTCTTTGGGTCTGCAGTGCTTTTAAGAGTGTTAGAATGGTCCTGAGGTCAAAATGATTGAGAACTGCTGCTTTAAGCACAAACTCCATCTAAATGTGGAGACATGAAATGGAGAAAATACTTGGCTGTATTCATTCATTCAAAAGCTTTGGGAATATACAGCTTTCAACAAAACAGCAAAATATCCCTCCCTCCTCGAGCTTAAACTTTAATGCAGTGAGATAGGCAATAAAGATATAAGTAAACATACATATAATATTACAGAGTCATAATGGTATGAAGAATAGACAGGGGAGCGGGCAGTGGATAGCTTTGGGCAAGTAGTATGTTTATATAGACAAGTCAGGGAGACTTCACTGAGGTGACACCTGAGTAAGATCTGCAGCTGGAGAGGGAGCAGGCATGTGTATATCTCAGGGAAGGATGTTCCAGGTATAGGAAAACAGTGAATGCAAGGGTCTGGCAAATTTGAGGAATAGAGAGGTAGCCACTGTGCCTGGGGAGCAGTGAGAAAAGAGGAGAAGAATAAGGAATGAAGTCAGACAGGAGGTGGGGAACCGGCAAGGTTTGTGGGACTCCTGGGACACTTAACATGACTTGAGCTTTAACAGCATGGCATGGGAAGCTTTTGGAGGGTTTTGAACAGAATAGTAAAATTGTCTGCCTATCTTTTAATAAGGTCACTCTGGCTCCAGGGCTGAAAATAGAAGGGGGTAAGAACAGAGAGAGGAGACCAGTTGTGTGTTGCAAACCCAGACGGGAGATGACGGTGCCTTGAAGCAGATAGTATCAGTGGGAGTAGCAACAGTGATTGGATTCTGAACATATTTTGAAGGAACAGTTGGAAGGAGTGTGAGGAAAGCAAGCGAAGGGTCATGGGTGACTCTAAGGTTTTGACCAGAGCAACAAGAGTTGCCCTTCCTTAGGAGGGAAAGTCTGCAGGAAAAACAGGATTAGATGAACCAAGTGCTTCAGATAAAATCCTGGATGTTCAAAGGTGAGAGCCACCATTGTTAACAGGAGGGAGCAGTGTGGCAGGCCCAGCAAGTTTAGGTATGAAGGAAGGCTGTCTTCTAACAGATGGGGACAATACTCCCAGATGGGAGCAACATAAGAGGTGGCCATGTGCTTCTAAGGTACATAGTACAAGGTGGTACACATGGACATCACCAGATGGTCAACCCCGAAATCAGACTGATTATATTCTTTGCAGCCAAAGATGGAGAAGCTCTATACAGTCAACAAAAATAAGACCGGGAGCTGACTGTGGCTCACATCATGAACTCCTTATTACCAAGTTCAGACTCAAATTGAAGAAAGTAGGGAAAACCGCTAGACCATTCAGGTATGACCTATATCAAATCCCTTATGATTATACAGTGGAAGTGAGAAATAGATTTAAAGGCCTAGATCTGACAGATAGAGTGCCTGATGAACTATGGAATGAGGTTCATGACATTGTACAGGAGACAGGGATCAAGACCATCCCCATGGAAAATAAATGCAAAAAAGCAAAATGGCTGTCTGGGGAGGCCTTACAAATAGCTGTGAAAAGAAGAGAGGCGAAAAGCAAAGGAGAAAAGGAAAGATATAAGCATCTGAATGCAGAGTTCCAAAGAATAGCAAGAAGAGATAAGAAAGCCTTCTTCAGCGATCAATGCAAAGAAACAGAGGAAAAGAACAGAATGGGAAAGACTAGAGATCTCTTCAAGAAAATTAGAGATACCAAGGGAACATTTCATGCAAAGATGGGCTCAATAAAGGACAGAAACAGTATGGACCTAACAGAAGCAGAAAATATTAAGAAGAGGTGGCAAGAATACACAGAACTGTACAAAAAAGATCTTCACGACCAGATAATCATGATGATGTGATTACTAATCTAGAGCCAGACATCTTGGAATGTGAAGTCAAGTGGGCCTTAGAAAGCATCACTACGAACAAAGCTAGTGGAGGTGATGGAATTCCAGTCGAGCTGTTTCAAATCCTGAAAGATGATGCTGTGAAAGTGCTGCACTCAATATGCCAGCAAATTTGGAAAACTCAGCAGTGGCCACAGGACTGGAAAAGGTCAGTTTTCATTCCAATCCCAAAGAAAGGCAATGCCAAAGAATGCTCAAACTACCACACAATTGCACTCATCTCACCCGCTAGTAAAGTAATGCTCAAAATTCTCCAAGCCAGGCTTCAGCAATGCATGAACTGTGAACTCCCTGATGTTCAAGCTGTTTTTAGAAAAGGCAGAGGAACCAGAGATCAAATTGTCAACATCTGCTGGATCATGGAAAAAGCAAGAGAGTTCCAGAAAAACATCTATTTCTGCTTTATTGACTATGCCAAAGTCTTTGACTGTGTGGATCACAATAAACTGTGGAAAATTCTGAAAGAGATGGGAATACAAGACCACCTAACCTGCCTCTTGAGAAATCTGTATGCAGGTCAGGAAGCAACAGTTAGAACTGGACATGGAACAACAGACTGGTTCCAAATAGGAAAAGGAGTACGTCAAGGCTGTATATTGTCACCCTGCTCATTTAACTTCTATGCAGAGTACATCATGAGAAACGCTGGACTGGAAGAAACACAAGCTGGAATCAAGATTGCCGGGAGAAATATCAATAGCCTCAGATATGCAGATGACACCACCCTTATGGCAGAAAGTGAAGAGGAGCTAAAAAGCCTCTTGATGAAAGTGAAAGAGGAGAGTGAAAAAGTTGGCTTAAAGCTCAACATTCAGAAAACGAAGATCATGGCATCCGGTCCCATCACTTCATGGGAAATAGATGGGGAAACAGTGGGAAAAGTGTCAGACTTTATTTTTGGGGGCTCCAAAATCAGTGCAGATGGTGACTGCAGCCATGAAATTAAAAGATGCTTACTCCTTGGAAGAAAAGTTATGACCAACCTAGATAGCATATTCAAAAGCAGAGACATTACTTTGCCGACTAAGGTCCATCTAGTCAAGGCTATGGTTTTTCCAGTAGTCATGTATGGATGTGAGAGTTGGACTGTGAAGAAGGCTGAGGGCCAAAGGATTGATGCTTTTGAACTGTGGTGTTGGAGAAGACTCTTGAGAGTCCCTTGGATGCAAGGAGATCCAACCAGTCCATTGTGAAGGAGATCAGCCCTGGGATTTCTTTGGAAGGAATGATGCTAAAGCTGAAACTCCAGTACTTTGGCCACATCATGCAAAGAGTTGACTCATTGGAAAAGACTCTGATGCTGGGAGGGATTGGGGGCAGGAGGAGAAGGGGACGACAGGGGATGAGATGGTTGGATGGCATCACGGACTCAATGGACGTGAGTCTGAGTGAACTCTGGGAGATGGTGATGGACAGGGAGGCCTGGAGTGCTGCGATTCATGGGGTTGCAAAGAGTCAGACATGACTGAGCGACTGAACTGAACTGAAGGGTTTCCACAGTTTGGGCAGCCGAGGGAGTTCAAGGCTGACATTTTCTGATCCCTGGATATGTGCTAGTCCTGTTCTGTTTTCCGAGTCTTAGCTCATTTTCCCCTCACATGTGCCCTATGTAGGAGGAGCTCTCAGACCCTGTTTTATAGATAAGGTCTTACCCTGCCACTGCAGCCCTCACTGCCTCCATTCCTGTCTGTGCCCACCCCCTGCCTCTTTGCTTCATTTTTCTTTACCGTATGACTTATCTAGTTGTTTATGTTTCCTATCTCCTCCAGTAGAATAGAAGCTCCATAAGGGAGGGACTCATTTGTTTTGTTCACTGCTGTAGCCCCTGTGTCTAGAATCAGTTCAGTTCAGTTGCTCATCATATCCGACTCTTTGCGACCCCATGAACTACAGCACGCCAGGCCTCCCTGTCCACCACCAACTCCCGGAGTTTACTCAAACTCATGTCCATTGAGTCGGTGATGCCATCCAACCATCTCATCCTCTGTTGTCCCCTTCTCTTCTCGCCTTCAGTCTTTCCCAGCATCAGGCTCTTTTCAAATGAGTCAGTTCTTCACATCAGGTGGCCAAAGAATTGGAGCTTCAGCTTCAGCATCAGTCCTTCCAGTGAATATTCAGGACTTAGTTCTTTTGTGATGGACTGGTGGGATCTCCTTGTAGTTCAAGGGACTGTCAAGAGTCTTCTCCAACACCACAGTTCAAATGCATCAATTCTTCGGCGCTCAGCTTTCTTTATAGTCCAACTCTCACATCCATACATGACCACTGGATAAACCATAGCCTTGACTAGACGGACCTTTGTTGGCAAAGTAATGTCTCTGCTTTTCAATATGCTGTCTAGGTTGGCCATAACTTTTCTTCCAAGAAGCAAGTGTCTTTTAATTTCATGGTTGCAGTCACCATCTACAGTAATTTGGGAGCCCCTCAAAATAAAGTCTGTCACTGTTTCCATTGTTTTCCCATCTATTTGCCATGAAGTGATGGGACCAGATGACATGATCTTAGTTTCCTGAATGTTGAGTGTCTAGAATAGTGCCTGGCATATAGCAGATGGTTAATAAGTATTTGCCAATTGAAAGAATGACTTGGGTTAAAAAACAGTAAAGGGTATAATAAAACTTTACATAGTAAAAAAAAAATTCTATAGCTACACCATTTCACTTTGTGTTCAGAATTTTAGAAAAGTTATATTTTGTTTCATTTATTTAAGATGAATCAACATCCAGTTAAAACCTAGTAAACAGATTTATGTTTATTTAAACACATGTAAATTTTATATACAATAATTATTCTCTTTATTTAAATGTATCAAATCTTGAATACTTTGGAATATTTTTCATGTTATCCATGTCAGGAAGGGTTTTGTTTTGTGTTTTCATTTTTTTCCCTAGATTAAGTAGAAAGTAAATCGAGGTTTGGGTAATTGTGTTCTGTGAGCCTGACTTCATATATTTTTAAGGTATTGTATTATTTGCCTTAGGAAAATTATTCAGATATTTGCTAAATCTTCTTTTCAGGGTAGCTTTTATAGATACATTTTATAATCATTAAAAGGTATTTTAGATTTAATTTAAATATCATTTATTGAAGACCTTCTATGTACCAGGCACAACATGTTGTTTTACTTAATCATCTTATTTTGAAAAAAGTTATATTGTTGTTGTGAAAAAAATTAAATAAATGATGATCAGTAAAATACTCAATCAAAACTAAAAAGGAAAAAAGTAAGAATGATCCCAAATCTATTTACTTTTTGGAACAGCTCTATTAAATAAGTGTTCTTGGCCCCATTTTACAGAAGAGGAAACAAGCTGGAGAGGATACTCCACTGGAAGAGGCAGTACTTCCCTGGACCCCTGGGTAGAGACATGAAGACCCAGCTCACACAATACTTGGTATTGCTCTTCATGCCTTCATTGTACTTACTTGGCAGAGGTATGGGTTTTTGATGAACTGCCCTGAAAGGAAGAAATTCAGATTAATTAAAGGGCAATGCACAAGATGAATAAGTTTGACTTTTTATTTGCACTGAAAATACTCTGAACAGGTGCATCACAAAGGATCAACAGGAAGAACCAATAAACCATATCTAAAGACAGGAGAGGCACTACAGCCTTCAAGAGAAGTAAGATTATTCCCTTTAGTTTCTTTAAAAGCAGGAGGGTTAGCTTGTGTTAGATTTTACTTCAGTCCAATAATTCACCGAAATATTAGTTAAGTCTCTGTGATTCTAAGCAGTTCTTTTAAAGTTGTCGCTTACTTAACATTTTTTAAAAATTTAATTGCAAAGCTGCTGCTGCTGCTGCTGCTAGGTCGCTTCAGTCATGTCCGACTCTTTGCGACCCCATGGACTGCAGCCTACCAGGCTCCTTCGTCCATGGGATTTTCCAGTCAAGAGTACTGGAGTGGGGTGCCATTGCCTTCTCCAACTGCAAAGCAATAAAATACTAAATCTTTACTGATCACTATAAGCCAGTGTTTCTGTGCAGTATGACAATACAGATGTTAAGGAAACTTATTTTCAAAGGAAAAGATTCTTACTTCTGGGCAGGAGGAGGAAACACCGGTGACTGCATATTTTCTTGTCTGTGACTAGATCCCCGGTGGCGTTCAGCAGGTATAGGTTTTTCTGCATTAAGGAAATGATTATATTAGGATTAGAAGGAAATGTCTCTCCCCATGCTCAAACCCAGTATCAACTGAGAAGAACTGAGTTTGGTCAAATGTCTTCCCATGAGCAAGTCTTTCACCAAGAAGCTCTGAAGCCATGAAGTTTGCTCAGAGTTGTACTTACTTCCTGTAGAGGCTCACCCTAAGGCTTCACTATCACTCCAAGCTCCCTGCTCAGCAGGCATGGAAGACTATAAAGAATGGAAGGATAGCAAGCCAAAAGCATCAGAGGAAAGCAAGACAACAAGAGAGGAGTCTGGAGGAAAGATGTGGGAAATGATGGAAGAGACCCAGCAGAGCAATGAAAGCAGACAGGTGAGTCGTAACACACATTCAGAGAATGTCTACCATCCATCGTCAGAGACAGGTATGCCCGTGTTAACTCAGGAAATGGTAGCTTTTAACATCGAGTACCTTCAAGTGTGGCATTAGATGGGTACAAAGCTTTCATTTCTATGTAGTGTTTTAGGTCTTGAGATTATGAATGATTCTCCTGGGTTTTTTTCCTCCCAGTATTTTTCAAATTCAAATTTTTTTAAATGGGAAAGTTCTAATAGAAAGTATACATGGTTATGATAAAGGAAAGGAAGGCTTTGAAGGTGTACTAAGAAGATAGATACTTGAACTCAGGAAACATTATTTTGAAAACTTAGCACAAGAACTTGTTCAAACCAACAGATTTGTTAAAATTTCATTACTTAACTTACCCATTAATTCTGAGACATTGGAATGGTTCTAAATCAGTCTGCACGCCTATGTGAGGTTGTGGCACAGTTTCTGGCAAGTCATATCTGTCTACAGACAGGCAGGTTTGGGGCATGTCGACTGTGGCCTACTGCACAGCTGTAGCTTGGCAAGCCCAGGTCCTGATCAGCTTTGCTACTCACTACTCATGGCAAAGTAAAGACTGTTCTGTTTAAAAATTGAGCTTTATGTTTACAATTGCCTTATAAATAATGAAAGAAATTTAGAAATATATTTGCATACAAATTTTTAATCAAAATAACTTGTACAGGACATGCTCTTCCATCAAAGTAATATAGATTTACCTTCGCAAACACTTGAGGCATTCTGTTGAGAGGCAACTGGAGTCTATTTAAAAAAAAAAAAAAAAGGTAAGGATCTTCAATACAGTGGTACGTGGAAATAAAAGTCAAAACAATAATATTAAAATAAATACTGGAGAGAATATCTCTTTGATGCATGGCTTTTCTTTCAATGACAAGAGCAACCATTAAAAACACACAGTCCCCAGCTCAACCTTTGCATCAGCTGACAATGGACCAGCAGTGTGTCATGGAAGGAGCAGTGTCACTTTGGTGTGGGGTCTCCCCAGTCTGTCAGCAGTTCTGGAAGAAGGCATGGCCCCCCAGCAGCTGCTGGGCAGTAGCGCCTGTGCAGTGGAAATCTGGCCTCTGGCTTAGGTCTCAGAACCCCACCGTCTGGGTGTTTGTGGTTGTAAATGTCAGGCTACAGTGTAGATATTAGGTCAGGATGGGCTTCCTTAAATAGTGGGCTGACTCAGGTTCCCCACGTTCTGGCCAGAATATGAGTGTAGTCAGGACTGTGTGCCTGATGTACAGTTGTCAGTCCTTAGCTCCCAGGCTGGCAGGTGGGGAAGCAGACCCAGGGCTTCCCAAGGGGAAGGCAGAGGTCACAAGAGGCAGGGAGCCTGGCCCCTGCAGCCACTTACTCAGTGAAGCCACATCCTGGAGGATGGGACCCTCCCATCTTCCTTGCCTAACTGAGGATTCCAAGATTCTCTTGGACTATCCAGGCAGCAGCAAGATTGCTGTGTTCCTCTTAGCTGAAAGCATTGTCAACTTTAAATAAATGGATAAGAATGAACAACGCAGGAAATATGAAGTACATTTAAATACACAATTAACTTACTGTCTTCAGTGGCATAGCTGTTTTCTTCCTGGGGGATAAAAAGAGATTGACTTGTTAAAACACAGCAGAGATAAAGAGGAGCTGACAACTTATCATTTTACTCTCAAATATAAACTAGAATAATGAAAGTGATACAAGTGTCTAAGAAGATGATCCATGAAGGGCAGAGAAGGGCAGAAACAGGATTCAGTCATGATCTTCTGAACCTCAGATAGCGTCCGCTGACAGATGGCCAAGGGGTTAATGGGGATAAACAGGAGAGCCAGTTACCAGGGAGTCAAGATAACTGAGCTCTTGCTCCAGTTCTGCAACGAATTACTCTGTGACCTCAGGCCTCTCTCTTGGCTGTGAGGGCCAGTCTGAGCTTTAGTTTCCTCATCTGTAATGTAAGGACCACAAATAGTATTTTCAAAGGTGCATGGAGATCCCTCCCTTCCCCCAACAGCACCCCAGGGCTACTGTCTGGGGCAGGAGGGTGAAGACGTGAGGGTGGCCAAGCAGGAGTGTTTGGCAGCCAGCGCCTCCCCATGCCAGTGGCCCTCCAGCCTCTGGTGACTCCTCTCTACTGGACATCTGCCTAGAATTTCACTCCAAACAGATAAACCCAAGACAAATGACATGTTTGAAAACCACTGCTACCTCTGGTCCTGAGGGTTCTTGCATGAGCTAACATACCAGTTTGTCTTAGTTCAGTAGAGACTGGACTCTAATGTTGTGCAATGTACTTAGTTGCTCAGTCATTTCTGAGTCTTTGTGACCCCATGGACTGTAGCTTGCCAGGCTCACCTGTCCGTGGGGATTCTCCAGGCAAGAATACTGGAGTGGGTTGCCATTCCCTCCTCCAGGGGATTGTCTCAATCCAGGGATCAAACTCAGGTCTGCATTACAGGCAGATTCTTTACCATCTGAGCCACAAGGGAAGCTAAGGCTTTATAATTGTCATCTGCATTCATTCTAAATACTGGCTTTCTCTCTATCTCTCACTTTGTTTCAGCTGAGAGCTGGATGATTGGGGGAAGGATACTAACAATTCCCAATTCCTGGTACTGGGTTAGACTATTCACATGTTATTTAAACCTCACACTGTCCTTTTAAAGTGGGTATTTTTATTACATTTTAGAGATTATGAGACTAAGTAACTTGTCTGAAGTGATAAAACTAACCCAAGAGAGAAGTGTGCAGAGTTTTGCTTAATAAACCCCTGAAATTAAAAGCTTCTTTGCTTTACTCAAAGGCAGAATTAAGACTATAACCATGCAGGCCAGCCTTGGACACATTTAAGTGTGCTTTTAAAATAGCCTGTTGAGCCAATATGACATTACTGGGTCACTGTTTGTAGTATTAACACATTAGAGTACTCACCCAACAGTTTACAAAGTTCTTCTAAGTTCAGTGAGAAAGAATGACCCTCTCATCTCCATTTTGAAAGGAACCTTAGCAGTGTTGCTTTGACTGAACACCCCGTACAAGCTGCTCTGTGTACTCATTTGTTTACAGATCACTAACTACTTGGAAGAGAAGCCAAGGAGTAGAAAGGAGGAATGAAACCTGCTTATGGGTCTTAAAATTATTCAAGCTCTGGAGCTTCTGTTTTGTGGAGCACAAGCCACTGAGCTCAAGATTTAACTGACAGCTTTTGGGAGGAAAGACTACTAGTTTTTGATGTCAGCAGGGGCACCCGAAGTCCACCTTGAAGCATGCCTTGGACATGGAGATGAGTAGGGCAGGAGGGTCATTGCACACTCCAGGAGCACACCTATTGTAATGTTAGGTGTGCCTGCATCTGAGCTTGGGCACGTGTGCTCTTCTGGATGGAAATAGCAGAAAGACACCTGCCCCTCTTGGGCTCCCAGATACTCAGGCAGGACTCCTTTGTGGATTCCAGGCAGGCCGCTCACAGCAGTGGTAGAGACTAGTTACTTAAATCACAGAGTTGCTTCTCTGCAACAGGAACTTACCCAGCCCTGGGCAGTGGGGATGGTGCAGCAGGTAAAGAAGTTGACTTGGAGTCCCAGGCTCCACTCTTGCGACCTGCACAGACATACACACAGGTCAGTCTCTGGGCCTGATGGCACAGTGAGCTGGCCTTGCTGGCAGGCTCAAAAGACATGCACATTTTTTGCTACTTTCAGTTAAGCATATATAAGTAGTTACGTTGAAGTTTGGGGGGAAAACCTATCACAGGCAAAGGTAATGAAATACTTTTTAAAATGCCAATTTATAAGCTCAGAACTGGGGTGTTAATTAGGAACTCCCATCCTAACATTGCTAAATGACCCCTCCTTGTCCTTATGGGACAAGTTAAGAACCTCTGATTCTATGGGCTCAGTGAGAGCTCACAAGGGTTCATATGGGAGGGGACTCACACTTGCATCTATAATCACTGCACATATGTGCACGCCAGAGATGCCCAGAGTCAGAGGGGCACAGACCCACCACTCCTGATCACACCTAGAGATACCAATCATTCCTAACTGTGCATACTTACACAGTACACACACCTCACCTCACATTTGAAGGACACTTATTCATTCATCTCTGTATTCTCAGGGCCTTTACCCATTGCACAAATAGACACATTGAGAGAAGCAGCAAGCTGTTATCGAAATCTCATCTTCTGAAGCCACAAAAGGGATCGAAAAGGCCTTGTCCACTATGCCCACTTCCCTTCTCCCTACTTGACCATCATTATGAGAGTGGAAGGTGAGAGACTGGAAAGGGAGCAGGCCTGGAAGGGGAGAGGCCTGAGCTAAGCCAGCCCCCTCAGCATCTCCTGGCTGCCTCCTCTCAAGCTGATATTCGCCTGCCTGGACCTTACTGCTCAGGGATATGAAGGCTCTCTATTGAATTAAGTTGAACTGAATGAATATTTTAATTAAGAACCTATGACATTTACAAGTTCACAGTTCCCAATGGACTTAAAGGGGATATGCTATAAATGTAGGTTGGACTTGCCCTCAGTCTGTATTATTTGAGTTTGCAAGATAAAGCACACATAAGCAAACGGTGAGGGGATAATCTATTACTAAGAATTATTGAGAGCCTGGTATGTGTAAAGCGCTTGGAAGTACTATGTTAGTTGCTGTGGAAGAGCCGAGTAGGCCTCTGCCTTCTCAGAATTTACAAGGGAATACAAAGGCACCCCACACCACCTCATCAGACAGGGCCACCTATTCCAAACACAAAAAAGGGGGAAAGGCCTTGAAAAGTATTAAGTGCAGACGTCATAAAGTTCATTCTCATGTACTTCACTAGAGTCCTTCAGGCTCTCGCTCAGAGCCCATTGACTTTCTTTCTACACACAGTGCTTACAAAAGGGCTAATTTCCATCAGCTCTCACCAGCGGCATCTGCAAAAGGAGAGGCCCCTCCCATGTAACTCTTACTTAGATGTAACCTGACCCTGACATGATTTTTTTTAAAACACTTTGAAAAAGAAGCTACACTTGAAATTTTTAACATTTCCCGTGTCAGTAAACTGCAATATCAACTGAATATGTAGTAGTATGAGTCCAACTGTGTTTCATTAGCTAGAGCATCAAGTTGATATTGCTCTTCAAATTCTCAATATTTAAGACTGACATTGTGAGTGGGAGGTGCTTTCTTTGTGAAATACCCTTGTCTTGACTACCTAAATTTCAAGGGACTGAAGCAACCTTAGCACACACATGCACGAACATGTACAGAATTAACCAGATTCCCAGCTGGTGCTGTACTTGCATGCTAAGTTGCTTCAGTCGTGTCTGACTCTTTGCAGCCCCATGGACTATAGCCCTTTGTCCCATGGACAGAAGAGCCTGGCGGGCTACAGTCCATGGGGTTGCAGAGTCGGACATGACTTAGCAGCTGGGCAATCACTAAGCAAAGTAAAATTATTGCTGGAAAGGGATTGAAAGTATTTGATGGTCAAAAGCATTGAGTAAAGTGAAAGGAGTGAGATGGAAAAGACTACACATTATATGACTCCATCTGTATGAATGTTCATAAAAGACAACTCTATAGCAAAAGAAAGCAGATCAGAATACCCAGGGCTGAGCATGGGAACGGGCATCAAGGCTCTTTTGGAGTTGGGGTGGACATGGTAAATTTCTAAAATGGATTGTAGTGTTGGTTACAAAACTCTGCAAATGTAATGATTTTTAAAAACCATTGAATTATACATGTAAAATGAATGAGTTTTATGACTTATGCTAGTTATAACTCATAAAGGATCTCAGTAAATATGATTATTGCTATTTTCATCTTATCCTCTTGTTATCAACCACTTCAGTGTCTCTAGATGCTGGGCACTGGGCCAGGTACTTCACATGTGTCACTTCTGAGCCTCCCATAGGATCAAGGGAGTAAACAGGGGCTCCCCTGTTAAGGGGAAGGTCCACTGCCGAAAACTCAGGTTATTCGTGTTGAAAGCCGAGGCTGGCCGTATCCTCTCCAGTCAAAAATCTCATAGTGTTCCCCTGGGGGCATGATTGGGCTGTCAGACTCACTTGCTGCTTCTCCCTGTTGTGGGGAAAGATTAGTGAAATAGAGGGGTGCTTTTGTGGATGCCCATGGGAGGATGGAAAATGACTCCTTCAAGGCCAGTGACCCTTCCTGTCACTCTGGCTGAAGTCAGACCCTTGGGCATGGCTCGGGAAGGACAACATCATACCCTCCTTACTGCCAGGATCCCCACTTCCTGGTAAAGCTGAAATCTTGGTTGGAAAACTCCAAGGCAGAAATGGGGGATGCAGCAGAAGGAGATGTGTCCAAAAGCATACTAACAAAAGAGAAAAATCAGCTCTGTTTAAATCACAGTGAGCAAAAAATTATGCTAATTTAAAATTTTTTATTTATTTATTTGGCTTCGCTAGGTCTTAGTTGCTTATGCAAGATCTTCAGTTGTGGCATGCGAAATCCCTAGTTGCAGCATGTGGGATCTAGTGCCCTGACCAAGGATCAAACCTAAGCCCCCTGCACTAGGAGGTCAGAGTCTTAGCCACTGGATCACAAGGGAAGTCCCTATGTTAATGTTTGATTTAACAGCACAAGCTTTGCATAAGCTGCTGGTTACTAAGTTTTCTTAACTGGGAAAACAATGTACCCTTAGTTTTTCCTTCCACCACATGTATTTTATACTGTTCAAGGGGTTCTCAAGGCGAGGATGCTGAAGTGGTTTGCCATTCCCTTCTCCAGTTGGACCATGTTTTGTCAGAACTCTCCACCATGACCCATCTGTCTTGAGTGGCCCTACATGGCATCACTCACAGTTTCATTGAGTTAGACAAGAGTGAACATTGACATTTTAGGAATCAGTGAACTAAAATGGACTGGAATGGGCAAATTTAATTCAGATGACCATTATATATACTACTGTGTGCAAGAATGCCTCCATAGTCAACAAAAGAATTGGAAATGCAGTACTTGAGTGCAATCTCAAAAGCAACAGAATGATCTCTCCTTGTTTCCAAGGCAGGCCATTCAATACCACAGTAATCCAAGTCTATGCCCCAACCAGTAATGCTGAAGAAGCTGGAGTTGAACAGTTCTATGAAGACCTACAAGATCTTCCAGAACTAACACCCAAAAAAGATGTCTTTTTCATCATAGGGGACTGGAATGCAAAAGTAGGAAGTCAAGAGATACCTGGAGTAACAGGCAAATTTGGCCTTGCAGTACAGAATGAAGCAGGGCAAAGACTAACAGAGTTTTGTCAAGAGAACTCACTGGTCATAGCAAACACCCTCTTCCAACAACACAAGAGAAGACTCTTCACATGGACATCACCAGATGGTCAATACCAAAGTCAGATTGATTATATTCTTTGCAGCCAAAGATGGAGAAGCTCTATACAGTCAGCAAAAACAAGACCGGGAGCTGACTGTGGCTCAGATCATGAACTCCTTATTGCAAAATTCAGACTTAAATTGAGGAAAGTAGGGAAAACCATTAGACCATTCAGATATGACCAAAATAAAATCCCTAAAGATTATACAGTGGAAGTGACAAATAGACTCAAGGGATTAGAACTGATAGACAGAGTGCCTGAAGATCTATGGACAGAGGTTCGTGACATTATACAGGCGGCAGGGATCAAGACCATCCCCAAGAAAAAGAAATGCAAAAACCACAGTGGTTTTCTGAGGAGGCCTTACAAATAGCTAAGAAAAGAAGAAAAGCTATAGGCAAAGGAGAAAAGGAAAGATACACCCATTTGAATCCAGAGTTCCAAAGAACAGCAAGGAGAGATAAGAAAGCCTTCCTCATTGATCAATGCTAAGAAATGAGGGAAAACAATAGAATGGAAAGACTAGAGATCTCATCAAGAAAAGGAGAGATACCAAAGGAATATTTCATGCAAAGATGTGTGCAATAGAGGACAGAAATGGTATGGACCTAACAGAAGTAGAAGATATTAAGAAGAGGTGACAAAAATACACAGAAGAGCTATTCAAAAAAGATCTTGATGACCCAGATAACCATGATGGTGTGATCACTCACCTAGAGCCAGACATCCTGGAATGCGAAGTCAAGTGGGCTTTAGGAAGAATCACTACAAACTAAGGTAGTGGAGGTGATGGAATTCCAGTTGAGTTATTTCAGATCCTAAAAGATGATGCTGTGGAAGTGTGGCACTCAATATGCTGACAAATTTTGAACACTCAGCAGTGGCCACAGAACTGGAAAAGGTCAGTTTTCATTCTAATCCCAAAGAATGTTCAAACTACTGCACTGCACTCATCTCACACGCTAGCAAAGTAAGCTCAAAATTTTCCAAGCCAAGCTTCAACAGTACATGAACTGTGAATTTCCAGATGTTCAAGCTGGATTTAGAAAAGCCAAAGGAATCAGAGATCAAATTGCCAACATCTGTTGGATCATCGAAAAAGCAAGAGAGTTCCAGAGAAAGATCTGCTTCTGCATTATTGATTATGCCAGTGCCTTTGACTGTGGATCACAACAAACTGTGGAAAATTCTTCAAGAGATGGGAATACCAGACCACCTCACCTGCTTCTTGAGAAATCTGTATGCAGGTCAAGAAGCAACAGTTAGAACCGGACATGGAAGAACAGACTGGTTCCAAATTGGGAAAGGAGTACGTCAAGGCTGTATATTGTCACCCTGCTTATTTAACTTCTATGCAGGGTACATCATGCGAAATGCTGGGCTGGAAGAAGCACAAGCTGGAATCAAGATTGCTAAGAGAAATATCAATAACCTCAGATATGCAAATGACACCACCCTTATGGCAGAAAGTGAAGACAAACTAAAGAGCCTCTTGATGAAAGTGAAAGAGGAAAATGAAAAAACTGGCTTAAAACTCAACATTCAAAAAGCTAAGATCATGGCATCTGGTCCCATCACTTCATGGCAATGGAGAATGCCATGGCATGGGGAAACAATGGAAATAGTGAGAGACTTTATTTTGGGGGGTCTCCAAAATCACTGCAGATGGTGACTGCAGCCATGAAATTAAAAGACAATTGCTCTTTGGAAGAAAAGCTATGACCAACTTAGACAGCATATTAAAAAGCAGAGACATTATTTTGCCAACAAAGGTCTGTCTAGTCAAAGCTATGGTTTTTCCAGTAGTCATGTATGGATGTGAGAGTTGGACTATAAAGAAAGCTGAGCACTGAAAAATTGATGCTTTTGAACTGTGGTGTTGGAGAAGATTCTTGACAGTCCCTTGAACTGCAAGGAGATCCAACCAGTCAATCATAAAGGAAATCAGTCCTGAATGTTCATTGGAAGGACAGATGCTGAAGCTGAAACTCCAATACTTTGGCCATCTGACGTGAAGAACTGACTCTTTGGAAAAGACCCTGATGGTGGAAAATATTGAAGGCAGGAGGAGAAGGGGATGACAGAGGATGAGATGGTTGGATGACATCACCGAGTTGATGGACATGGGTTTGAGCAAGCTCTAGGAGTTGGTGATGGACAGGGAGGCCTGGCATGCTGCAATTCATAGGGTCTCAAAGAGTCGGACACGACTGAGCGACTGAACTAAACTGAACTGAACTGAGCAACTGAACTGAACCAAACTTAACATGTATTTTATGAATCATCCTTTATTCTGTTTTACATATGATGTTGCTAGATTTCCCTATTCTTAATAATCCAGTGTTGACATTGTAAGCCTTTGGGATTTAATCTCTTTTAGCTGTTATAGACACCCTATATATATTGTTAGTGGGGCTTGCACACTAGCTGAAGCATCCTATACTCTCATGCACTGCTTGAATTCTGACAAAATACATAAAGACATTGTATTTAACAACTTCAGAACAATTTGGGCTACAGGTAAAATTCACCTTGCACACTAGCAAGGAATTGTAAATTCCAAAACTCTGCTCACTGCCCGCCCCCCATTTAGGAAATAAAGAAATAAGAATATTTTAAAATACAGTTTTCTTAGAGGATGCTCAGAAATACATGCCTTGAGTACCATCTTCTGACAAAAGTACAGAATCAACCAGAGCTTGAACCACCTTCTAAATGCACTGCTGCTGCTGCTGCTGCTGCTGCTGCTAAGTCGCTTCAGTCATGTCCGACTCTGTGTGACCCCATAGACGGCAGCCCACCAGGCTCCCCCGTCCCTGGGATTCTCCAGGCAAGAACACTGGAGTGAGTTGCCATTTCCTTCTCCAATGCATGAAAGTGAAAAGTGAAGTTGCTCGGTCGTGTCCGACTCTTAGTGACCCCATGGACTGCAGCCCACCAGGCTCCTCCATCCGTGATATTTTCCAGGCAAGAGTACTGGAGTGGGGGTGCCACTGCCTTCTCCAATCACAATGGGCGACTGTCCTTCAGTTTGTTTAGACCAGTGGTTCTGAACGGGGAGTGATTTTGTCTCCCTCCTCCAGGCAGTGACTGGAGACATCTTTACCAATCACTGTTGAAGAAGGGGGTATACTGGCATCTAGTGGGCAGGGGCTAGAGATGCTGCTGAACAGCCTGCAATGCACAGCACAGCCCCCACAAGAATCACCTAGGCCCAAGCACCAACTGTGCTGAGGCTGGAAAAATGTGATTTAGAGTAAAACTTTATATGGAAAGAAAGGAACACTTCCCTGAGATGTGCACAGGCTGCTCTATCAGACTGGTCTTGAATTAAGGCAGGTTGAACAAGTGATTCTGGACAATAATAATAATAATAAATCACAAAGAGCTTGTATTTTATGTATGACTCATATCTTTTTACTCATTTAATGCTCACAATATCCTGAGGCATAGGTGCCATTTTCTCCTTCATTTTTTCAGTAGGGGAAACAGACAGGGGGATCACGTAGCTTGCTTGAAGGCTAGTACCTAGTGAGTGTCAGAGCCAAGGCTTGGACCGTCTGGCTTTGGAGTCTGGGCTAAGTCCCACTACTGTGCTTCCCAGGATGGAACACTGAGAGAGAAAGCCTGTCTTTGCGCCTAATCCAGTGTGTGATCCTTAGCCAGCACCTTACTAGCCATCAAAGAGCCAAGAGCAACATTAACCAGAAACAAGCGTCAAGCTTCCCTTATAGCTCAGTTGGTAAAGAATCCGCTTGCAATGCAGGAGACTCCAGTTCAATTACTCGATCGGGAAGATGCACTGGAGAAGGGATAGGCTACCCACTCCAGGATTCTGCAGTATGGGAGACTTGGGTTCGATCCCTGGGTTGGGAAGATCCCCTGGATAAGGGAAAGGCTACCCATTTAGTATTCTGGCCTAGAGAATTCCATGGACTATATAGTCCCAGACACAACTGAGCAACTTTCACTTTTAAGTGTCACGGTGGGGTATTTTGATAGGGACACCTGAAAACTTAGCACTGTCATGATGCCTAGAGGGCACTTTCTGAAGCCTTTAAAGGACAATGGTTCAATTATTCAAAGACATAGGCCAGGAGTCTGATTATTCATTTTACAAAAATCATCTCTGAAAACTATACTGTTTGCATACTCAGAAACTCCCTCTAAATGTTCAGGTTTGTTCCTTAAGGTAACTCACTTCCTTCTTCCTCCTGAACTTTCTTCTGTCTATATCCAACAGTCATTTAACCAAGAAATTATTTTCTTGTTAAGTTTGGTTTCTGCATCTGATGCCTCTAGTGATAAAATTTAGCTACATTAGATTAATGTAAAACTAATGAATAGGAAATCTAGTGGGCTAATGCCTTCATAATGGGGCCATATAATTCCTTAAAGACAGTCAGAGTTGGGGGGCTCAATTGCTCTCAATCAACTGACCCACCTACCATTTCAGCACCTGCTCTGAGCCAGGACCTGTCTAGGCCCTAGAAACACAAGTATGAGCAAGGCATGGACCTGAGAGTCTCACAGGAAAGACAGAGATCTCAGGAAGGATAGGGGATAAACGGGAATTGCAGGGTACAATAGGCGTGCACACCGAGGGGATCTAGCCCACTGTGGTATCAGGAAAGGCCTCCTGTGTCAGCAATACTAAGGCAGTGTCTTCAAGGAGCTTGCAACATACTTAGGGAGATTAGACTGAGACCCAGAGAAATTGGAGAATAGTTGCAGGCTGAGTATAAGTGGGATGAGACTTATGGCAAAGAAAAGCTCTCTGAGGGATAAAAAAACATAGGGGGTTTCCAGGAGGGGAGACTTCAAGCTGGACTTTGAAGGATGTGTAGAATTTGGTGTCATAAAAGTGAGAACACAAACAAATGCCAGAAGGCAGGACCCATGAAAAACAGGCTGATTGGAGTATCAGGTGTGTTTTAGGAAGAAAACGTCCATGTAAGACAAGAAGAGCATTTTAAGATGTAAGCGCCAGAGAGAATTAAACTGTTGTTCTAAAGGAGTGCTTAAACCTTCATTTATCTGTTTCAATGAAACATTTTCTATTCCAGTAATGACAGCGCTTCTCCTGAGTTATCACAGGTCAGGAGTCTCTATTTCAGTTGGGAAGAAAGCAACCTCTCCATGATGTTTTAGGTTGGTGTGTTGACATTTGTTTCCAGGAATGAAGATGAGCTGGATAAGATGACTCTGACCACTACGCTGCCAGTATAAAGAGCTTGCGGGTTCTGAGGGTGAGGAGAAGTAAGAACTTGTGAAGAGGGTGAGCAATTGCACAGGAAATGAGTCTAGAAAAACATACTAAAAATACTCTTCTTTCATTTTCTCTCAAGGACCATGTCACTGAAAGCAGAGGTCAGTCTCCCAATCTCTGTGTTGAGCCTTCAGGTCTGGGAGAGAAGGGAGTGTGTGTGTGTGTGTGTGTGTGTGTGTGTGTGTGTGTTGGGTACCCAGTTGGGGAGAGGATGAGGAGGAGAGCTGTGGAGCAGGCTCTTACATCTCTCTGTGCTGTGATAGGGTGAGGGGACACTTTTGAGCTGTGGTGTTGGAGAAGACTCTTGAGAGTCCCTTGGACTGCAAGGAGATCCAACCAGTCCATTCTGAAGGAGATGAGCCCTGGGTGTTCTTTGGAAGGAATGATGCTAAAGCTGAAACTCCAGTACTTTGGCGACCTCATGCGAAGAGCTGACTCATTGGAAAAGACTCTGATGCTGGGAGGGATTGGGGGCAAGAGGAAAAGGGGACGACAGAGGATGAGATGGCTGGATGGCATCACCGACTCAATGGATGTGAGTTGGAGTGAACTCCGGAAGATGGTGATGGACAGGGAGGCCTGGCGTGCTGCAATTCATGGGGTCACAGAGTCGGACACCACTGAGAGACTGAACTGAACTGAACTGAACTGAACTGATGGGCATTACTCGGTGCTGTGGGTCTCAATCTGGGAGTTGCCAGGCCCTACAGAAGAAGGTCCCTTGGAGAAGGAAATGACAACCCAGTCCAGTATTCTTGCCTGGAAAATTCCATGACCAGAGGAGTCCGGTGGGCTACAGTTCATGAGGTCGCAAAAAGAGCTGGACATGACTGAGTGACTAAACAGCAGCAACAGGAGACACTTAGGAACCACTGAGAGTTCATGGTTTGGGTAGGGATGGCATGGTACAAACTGTGTAATGGGATGAAGCTAGCAACATTTGGAAGGGTCAGAAGCTCATCTCAGTGACTGAGGAAAGAGCCTAGAGGCAAGGACTCTGTTAAGACAGAAGGTATGAAGTGTTAAAGAAAGTCTGGTTAAGGTGGTGACAACTGATATAGAAGAGCTGCTGCTGCTGCTGCTGCTAAGTCGCTTCAGTCGTGTCCGACTCTGTGCAACCCCATAGACGGCAGCCCACCAGGCTCCCCCGTCCCTGGGATTCTCCAGGCAAGAACACTGGAGTGGGTTGCCATTGCCTTTTCCAATGCATGAAAATGAAGTCGCTCAGTCATGTCCGACTCTTTGCGACCTCATGGACTGCAGCCTACCAGGCTCCTCCATCCATGGGATTTTCCAGGCAAGAGTACTGGAGTGGGGTGCTATTGCCTTCTCCGACATAGAAGAGCAAATTCAGGAAAAAAGCAATAGGATTCGGAAAGAGCACAAGCACGCTGAGACATGGAGCCCTGAGGCTGAGGTGTAAAGAGGAATAGGAGTGCCCAAAGGGTAGGAGTGATGGATGCATTGAGCTTGTGGTGGTGGGAAGGAAGGAGGGTTAAGTTTGGACACCAGAGGGTTATTAGCTTAGACCACCAAAGTGAATACAGGAGAATGGATACACCCGAAAGAAGTGAAAAATAATGGTCTACTGAGCACCTACTGTATGCCAGGCACTTAAGAATTTCCCACTCACATTTTCAGAATTCTCCAGTCTCAGGGCTTGGGCTGTTATCTCCATTTACTGATGAGAAAATGTGATGCTTGGAGAGGTGAAGTACAAACCCAGTGTGATACAGTTGAGAATGGGGAGCACTGGAATGCTTGGCTCAGAACCCAAGTTCTTAACCTGCACGATATTCTGCCAGAAGAGCAGAGGGCTGAGGCTGACCCGTGCAGGCATCCTCAGTCAGGGGAGGGGAAGAGGAGGAGAAACCAGTGAAGTGCCCAGAGAGGTCAGATGAAGACCAGGATGTGGCTGTTGGAGACACAGGGACGTGGGGACGAGGGTCCCCCACACAGGTGCCACCACACAGTGGATGAACGCGAAAAGTCTCTGTTGCTACTTATGAAGACATTTGGAAATACAAGGGATTGTTTCATAATGTTTTTTTCTGAGTTGTTTATCTTATTTAGAGTGGATTGAAAGCCAAATCCCCAAATGTAATCATTTCACAATAAAAAAACAAAAACACCAAATCATGTGTATATCCCACCTGGAGCTGTCCCTGGAGGGGAGGCTGACTTTGAGGAGTTATTCGGCTTGATTGATCTATTTACGACAGGAGCTGAAACACACAATCATATATATATTACGGTTATGTGTCTATATTGTAGATACAGTCTACTGATGGAGATTTGCACTTATGGAAAAATGCATGGTAGAAATAATGGTCTAGACTGGATAATTCGCAAAGAATGGGAGACACACTTAAGCCCACAAGCCATTAAAAGTAGCCTTTTAAAAAAATAAATAAATAAAATAAAAGTAGCCTTTTCAGAAGAAAAAAAAGAAACATTTTTTGAATGAATATGTTAATAATAAAAGTGAATACTTGCTTGGAATTTCATTTGCCAAACTGGGGGTCTCAGAGATGAAAGAGTTTGTTTTTCATCAGAGGAACATGTATTAAACTAACAAGCGGAGGGGCCAAATTAATAGCCCTGCCTTCCCTGCCACACATCATTTCTCTTGGATTTTGTAGGTTTGGGGGTATGGGCGCATTTCATTTGTACTTGTTGTTTTGTGGTTATGGGTGAATTCAGGAATCCTGGAGGGCCTAGACGCTGTTGTTGATACTTAGGGCGTGAAGGAGAGGGCTGTGACGTGATGACACCGTAAAACCTGAGTACTGCTACTTCGGAGTCAGGTTTATTAGATGAATAGCGTTACTTGAAGAGGCAGCATTTATACAGAATTATATTCTCCATAGCGACTATGTCCGAAGTAATCCTGAGGGTACGTGGCATGGGCTTTTAAAGATAATTTATTTGTAACTGTATTTGTTACTTCGTGAAGGATTTACAAATGAAATGTTTCTTGTGGGCCTGACGTAGCACTAAGTTTTAAAGAATTAGAACACAGAGCATATTTTATTCTTTCATTTCTCAGTCCTCTGCAGAAATTATTCCTGGTACAATATTTGTAAGGTTAGCCTGGTGGCTCATGACCTCATTAGTATTAGATTTTATGAGAAATCTATTCTTAGTGAAGAGCTAAAGAGAAGAACCTAGGTGCTTTTATAATTTGAGAAGACAGTATTAAATCATGGAAGAGGATGGAGAAAGAAGAATCAAGGTTGAAAAACACAAGCATGGGTTGCTCACTGTGCTCTCTGATGGACCAGCCACTCAACCAAAGAAGGCAAATGCTGTGGCCGTGGAGCAGAGAGGTCTCAGCAGCATCATGTCTGAGCCCTTTGGTACTTGTGAGCAAATAATGCCCCAGTCAACTGGTAGAAGTTTTCAGGTGCTTAAAACTGCAAACTCTTGCCTTTTTCAGATGGGACTGAACTGTCTTCTGTGGGATGAATATAGTTTTCATCTTCATCTTCCACAGGGACCACATAATCAGCCTAAAAGAAATACAGAAATGCTGTACATTTGCAGTTTACTGGATAAGAAACAGTGATATTAAGAAATTTTTCATAATCCATATACCATTAAACGTTATGATGTAAAGTGATTTGGTTACTTGTAGTATATTCACAGAGTGCAACCATCACAACAGTTATCTTTAGAACATCGTCATCACTGCCAAAAGGAACCCTGCGCCCAGTAGTCACTCCTAACCGCCCCCTCCCCTGACCCAGTCAACCATGAACCTTCTTTCTGTCTTTAAGAACTGCCCATTCGGGACATTTTATGTAAATAGAATCATACACTATTAAAATATGCAGTCTTTTGTGATTTCTTATGACAGTAATTTCAAGGATTAGCCATGTTGTACTATGTATCACTACTTCATTTCCTTTTATGGACAAATCATATTCCATTGTATGATTATACCCCATTTTACTTACTGTTTCTACTTTGGGGCTGTTATAAGTAATGATATGAACATTAATGTACAAATTTTGTGTAGATGGACATTTTTCTTGGGAATATACCTAACGATGGAATTTCTGGATCATATTGTAGCTCTATATTTAATAGTTTGAATAACAGTTGTTTTCCAAAGTGGCTGCACTAATTTTTCATTACCACTAGCAATGTATAAGGGTTCCAATTTCTCCACATGTTCATCAGTACTTGTTATTGTCTTCTTTTTTATTATAAACATCCTTGTAGGTATGAAGTGGTATCTAACTGTAATTTTGATTTGCATTTCCCTGATGGTTATCAGCATCTTTTTGTCTGCTTATTGGCCATTTATATATATTCTTCAGAGAAAAATCTATTCCACCCCTTTGTCCACTTTTAATCTGGTTGTTTATTGTTTTTATCTTTAGATGATTAAAGTTCTTTAAATGTTCTAGATATAAATTTTTATAGATATATAATGCAAAAAAATTCTCTCATTCTGTAGGTTGTCCTTTACTTTCTTTGTGGCATCATTTACAGCACAAAATTTTACATTTTAAAGTACATTTTATCTATTTTTTCTTTGGTTTTATCTAAGAAACCATTGCCTATTCCAAGATCATAAAGATTTATACCTATGTTTTCTTCCAAGAATTTTATAGTTTTATTAATAGCTCTTATACTCAGTCCTATGATCCATTTTTATCTAATTTTTTAAGATACGATGTGAGATAGGAGCTCAATTTCATTCTTTTGAAAACAGTGGCTGACTTTATTTTGGGGGGCTTCAAAATCACTGCAGATGGTGATTGCAACCATGAAATTAAAAGACGTTTACTCCTTGGAAGGAAAGTTATGACCAACCTAGACAGCATATTGAAAAGCATTGAGACATTACTTTGTCAACAATGGTCCATCTAGTCAAGGCTGTGATTTTTCCAGTGGTTATGTATGAATGTGAGAGTTGGACTATAAAGAAATCTGAGTGCCAAAGAATTGATGCTTTTGAACTGTGGTGTTGGAGAAGACTCTTGAGAGTCCCCTGGACTTCAAGGAGATATAACCAGTCCATCCTAAAGGAAATCAGTTCTGAATATTCATTGGAAGGACTAATGAAGCTGAAATTCCAATACTTTGGCCACCTGATGCAAACAGCTGACACATTTGAAAAGACTCTGATGCTGGGAAAGATTGAGGGCAGGAGGAGAAGGGGATGACAGAGGATGAGATGGTTGGATGGCATCACTGACTCAATGGACATGGGTTTGGGTGGACTCCGGGAGCTGGTGATGGACAGGGAGGCCTGGTGTGCTGCGGTTCATGGGGTCACAAAGAGTCAGACACAACTGAGCGACTGAACTGAACTGAACCGATACAGTTATCTTAGAACTATTTGTCTAAAAGAGTGATTTTTCCTATTAAATTGTCTTGGCACTTTTGCCAATAATCAATTGACCATAAATATGGGGAGGGAGTGATTTTGTAAGAGTTATTAAATGTCCACTTGAGTTTCTTCCTTAATACATTTCATGTGAAAATTTAACAGCTTCACGTATATTATTTCACTGAATTCTTTCAATAATACCTACCTATTAAGTTAGGTATTTTTAAAAATTTATTTATCCTTATAAATAAAGGATGAGGAATTTGAGAAAAGTTGAGTAATCTGTCCAAGGTCAAATAAAATCACAAAACTGATACCCTGCAAGGACAGGTCCTGGGTCTGTGCTCTGGGCACCAGTGAAGCCCTGGAACATTTGTGTTGAATGAAGGGCTGGCCTTTTGTCAGCGGATGCTGGAGAGGTAGTCCAGGATGGCCATGTAGCACCTGGGCTCTAGCATCTCATGATCTGGGTCCAAACGCTGGCTCCAGCATATAGCTCTTTGACCTTGGACAAGTTCTTCAACCCCTCGTCACCTCATCTGTACCATTTCCTCCTCTGTAATGGGGGTGATAATAGCATGCACTTCATAGGGTTGCTCTGAGGGTGTGATGAGATAATACACACAGAGGGCTCAGATCGCCAGCCGATACACAGTGCTTGTCAAGTGCTAGACCCTCCTGTCATTACAGGGCAGTTGCTCCTCCACCCCCCGCCCCAACTCTCTGCTCAGCCTGTAACCCACATTTTGCCTGTAACCTGTATGGCAGAGCTACACACTTTTATCTGTGCTTGTATTTGACTTCTTCCTTTCCTATCTGATGTCTTGGCCAGATCTTAATGTTGTCTTCTATTTCTTTTTTAACTCTTCCCCATCTTGATTGTCCATCTCCTCATTCCAGAATGTATCTCCTCCAGTCATCCCCTTTCCCCCGCTGGTTCAGACTTGCCTGAGCCACCGCCACAAAGCTGTTATTAGCAAAACTCGGCCTCTCCCCACTGGGGTCCACCTCCACTTATTCACAGAAATGGAGAGCCTCACGTAACTCACAGTCTTCATTTGTATTCTGTGTCTGAGTTGGTATCTTCCTATAGACCCTCTGAATGCTGGAAGAATTCACAGTGAGACCCTAACAGATGGTCTCCCTACCGTGTCCCATGCTCAGATTCTCCTTGCCACCTGTTCACACCCTGAAAGGGCATCATCCCCTCGGACTGACAGACAGAATGAGGATTGACAAACCAAATTCATTCTCAGTCTGCTGACCTCCTGACTTAAACTGTCCCTGGAGAGGGGGGTCAGAAGCTCAAGTGCTTACAAGAAGGCATGGAATAGCAACTGGGCATGTGCAGAGTCAGGCCGTGTCCATGCCTTGTATCAGTGGTGAAGATGATGACAAATGGAAACGGGCCGGGGATTCTCAGCTGAGTTGGAAGGGTGCCATGAGGCTCAGCTGCTTCGAGGCCATGACTGGCCATGTGTTGACAGGCCTTTGGTTTTCAGGAGAAACTAGAAAAGCAGATTTTATAAAGAATCTAGAATATGGTAGAAAGGAATCCAATTTATACAATACATAGAATGCTTCTTTGTGTGAGACACTGAGTTTAGTTAAGTATTTATATTCCTTTCTTAAATCTTTAAAGGAACCTGAAGAGATGAAAAGATGAGACTCAGAGAGGTTATCTGATACCTGCTGCTGCTGCTGCTGCTGCTAAGTCACTTCAGTTGTGTCCAACTCTGTGCGACCCCATAGACAGCAGCCCACTGGGCTCCTCCGTCCCTGGGATTCTCCAGGCAACAATACTGGAGTGAGTTGCCATTTCCTTCTCCAATGCATGAAAGTGAAAGTGAAGTCGCTCAGTCATGTCCAACCCTCAGCGACCCCATGGACTGTAGCCTTCCAGGCTCCTCCATCCATGGAATTTTCCAGGCAAGAGTACTGGAGTGGGTTGCCATTGCCTTCTCCATCTGATACCTAAAGTCACACAACTAGTAAGTGTGAAGTGGGAATTTGGGCCTGGATGCTGCCTCTATTTTATTTTAAAAGTCTCTCTTTTATGTCTCCTGTTGGGCTACAAATTATACTAAGGTGGAAAAGAAGGTCATTTCACAGCATGTTTGTAAGCTATAGGTTTTATCACCTATAGGCATTTAGAAACAGTTGCTTCTTCAAGAAGCTGCGGTACCATTATGTCTGGTGATGGTTAAGAGTTGCCTTTAATGTTGTTTTCTTTCTTAGCCTGTTGCACTTGTGTACTCAGTCGCTCAGTCATGTACGACTCTTTGCGACCTCATGGACTGTAGCCCGCTAGGCTCCTCTGTCCATGGGATTTCCCAGGCAAGAATCCGGGAGCGAGTTGCCATTTCCCACTCCAGGGGATCTTCCTGACCCAGGGATCAAACCCACATCTCCTGCACTGGCAGGCGAATTCTTTACCACTGAGCCACCTCGGAAGCCCATTGCACTTGTACAACTGTTCTAAAGGCTAAGTTTGAGGGCTTGTCTTTGACTTTCTTTAAATGCAGTACTTCTGGGAGCCATAACGTATTAGGCTTTATCAGTCATTCTTACAATAGTCTGAATAAGTTCACCCATTCATTTTTAAAAATTTCATAGGGAATAAGACATGAAAATTTAGGTGCTGGCAGAAGGGACATTGGTAAGATAAACCTAGAAATGGGTCCCAGACAGTTGGCAAAGGAGGTTCCTGGATACCTGGGGCTGGGGAGAGAGAGAGAAGCAAGAGATGCCGAAGGAAGTGCGGGGTCAGTTCTTCCACGGGTTGTGCAGGGTCTCCATACAGACAGGGGGTCTCCAGTATACATCCTGTTGCACCCCTCTGCAGCTTAGAGGATCAGAGAGAAAAGAAAGTGGGGGAAAGGACATGAGGCAGGACAGGGAGAGAAGCATGGGAGGATAAAGATGGGGAAGTATCTTAAGGAGGAATGAGAGATTTGCAGGAAACGGAGGGATAAGAAAGAGGAAATAGTGAGAGGGGCACAAATCCAGGTTGGATATTACATCATATACCTGATTAGTACATGAAAGTGCTTAAATAAGGCCATATGTGACATTTTAAGAGAAAACATCCTTTCAGCAGGACAATGGAGAGTTTCGGGGCAGGTGGTTAGGGCCGGTCAGAGACCCAAGCCTGGAGGAAGGAAGACACACCTGAGGCTACACTGTCCTGCCCCTCCCCCGATCTGGCCCCTGCATCCAGCCTTCCCCGTGGTCTGGGCAGCCTTCCCTGGACAGATTTACTTTACCTCATCCTCAAGGAGCTCTTTGGGTTTGGGTGGGACTTGAGGTTTATGCAGTGAAGTGTTGGCCGGCAGAGAGGTGGCCAGTCTCGCTTTTGCCGAAGGCCAGTTGGGTTTACTGGGAAGAGTCTTGCTGAAGGGTGGAGACTGCCTCTGGCTTGATCGGTTGTCTTGAGAGGAACAACAAGAACGACAAAACATAAGATGAAAGAGTTCTGGATCATTTCCTGGGCAGAAGCCACCGAGTTCTAGAAAGTAGAAAACTACCAGCATCCATGTAGCCAACATGCTCTTGACTGGGGCATTCCTTTAAAGAGCATGACAGGCAACAATTTCAACAACCCATTGACCTACATTATAAAAACCAGAACAGCATCCTCCCAGGGAGCCATGAAACCCACAGACCCAGGAGAGCTGACAGTCCAGGCATGCGGCTAAATAGAGTAGATGGTGACCTTGGCAGTGTCGGGGGCTAAGGGGAGCAGTAATCCTCAATAGGTTC
Source organism: Capricornis sumatraensis (assembly GCF_032405125.1). Taxonomy (NCBI): domain Eukaryota; kingdom Metazoa; phylum Chordata; class Mammalia; order Artiodactyla; family Bovidae; genus Capricornis; species Capricornis sumatraensis. Next base: position 18,040,199 of record NC_091091.1, read on the forward strand.
ACTTTGCTCCCTGAAGCCTTAAGTGCGATGATTCTCAATCCTGCTTACACATAGGAGCCACCTGTGACAGTGAATGTGTTAGTTGCTAAGCCATGTCTGACTCTTTGTAACTCCATGGACTCTACCCGCCAGGCTCCTCCATCCATAGGATTTTTCCAGACAAGAATACTGGAGTGGATTGCCATTTCCTTCTCCAGGGGATCTTCCTGACCCAGGAATCCAACCTGGGTCTCCCACATTGCAGGCAGACTCTTTACCATATGAGCTACAAGGGAAGCCCCTAGGAACCACCTAGGAGCTTTAAAAAAAAATGCCAAGACCCCACCCCAAACATGCAGTTTAAAACTTCTGGGGAGGGACCTTTCATTATAGGTTTTAAAAGTTCCCCAGGTTATTCTAAGGTATATGCAGGTTGCAACTACTCATCTGGAAAAACTACACATTCCTCCCCTCAATGGTTTCCTTGAATGGGCGGGGAGTTGTGAATCCCCTGGTCCAGGGCCATCCTCAGCAACTGTTGCGGAAGGAGTCCAGTCTCTGAAGTCGAGGGCCCTGGGTTCAGTCCCCTGCTCTCCACCCACCAGCTGCCCTCCTTTGGGCCTCTTCTTCTTTATGTCACCTCTCTGGGACTCACATTCCTCATTTTAAAGATGAAGATGGTTAACTATCCACTTCAGAGAGTTATTGTAGGGGTTAGGAAGAAAACAACAAAGGCAGGGGAACATCGTGTCTGGCAGACAATGCCTAATAAACAGAACTAACCTTACCTGCGTCATGTGATGGAGGGCTTAGGCAACAGTTGATCTGTGAGCGCAGATTCTGACTGATCCATTGTAAGAAAATCTTAGCATGGGAATAACCTGGTGGGTTCCCCATCCTGGAACAGCGCAGGTGCCTACACTGGCTCCCTGCCTCCTCTGGCCCTGGCTCAATGCAGCAGCCCCTGCCTCTGCCTGTCCTGCTCTGCTCTTGTCCTGGGGCCTGGTCCAGCTCTCAGCCCATGCTTCTGTATCGCTGAAGTTGTGTGGTTAACTTCACATTGGGTGCCTCCCAGGAGCCTCCTTCTGGTAGTGTAGCTGTGTTAAGGCACCAAGGCATCTACTCCGCTGTGCCTGTGACAGTTTTTATAGCTTTCTTGGCAGCTCCTGGAGTTTACTGAGATTTCTTAACATAAGATTTAAGCCCAGCAGAAGTAGCAAAGCACAGAAAACAGGCTCTGAAGAGTATGACCTGGAATGAGCTGCTTGTGTGTGCGCATGCTCAGTCACGTCTAACTCTTTACAACCCCACGGACTGACTGTAGCCTGCCAGGCTCCTCTGTCCATGAGATTCTCCAGGCAAGAAAACTGGAGTGGGTTGCCATTTCCTCCTCCAGGGGATCGTCCCAACCCAGGGATCGAACTTATCCCTTGTGTCTTGTGCATTGGCAGGCAGATTCTTTACCACTAACGTCTCCTGGGAAGCCCATATAAGCTGCTTAATCTGCCCCTCTCCCCACCCCCAGCTTGAATGGTTGTCTCCTGGTCTGTAAAACGGGCCTGATGCAGCTCCTTCCTTCCTGAGGTTGTTGCGATGACTGAAGGAGGTCACAAATTGCGTGGTGGTGTGTGGAGGAGAGTGATGAAGAGCTAGGACTTTGGAGGCTGAGTGGCCCAGCTTGCGTGCCAGTTCTGCCACTTTATAAAACCTTGGCCCAGTGAATTCCCTCTTCCGAGCATCTCCTTTTTCCTTTGTGATCGTCAAGAAGGTGAAAGTAAAGCGCTAAGTTGTGAACTGTAAAAAGTCTGGGAGTGAGTCTGTCTTGCTAGCTGCTGAGCATAGCCCTGGCACACAGCAGGTGCTCAGTAAGTGAATCGTTGCACAAAGCAAGGGACAGGACCTGGCACCCACAAGGAGGCAGTTAACTACAAGGACCCCTTCACTCCCAGGGGTGCCAGGGTGAGCACCACAGACACAAGCCCTTCCTCGCCTTTGTTGAACTTTAGTCACTTGTTAGAATGGAACACAGACTTCTTGGAGGGGCATTAAAAGCTACACTCAGGCCTGGAGACCACACCTAAGACGCGTCCATTTAATTCGTGAGCCTCATTCTCGGCCTAGAGCTCTTTACTGCTCCCCCCTCCCCACAGTTAAGAGTCTGGAGTCTAGACTCAGAGCGTCTCGCTTGCCGATGTGGGGGCGGGGTGAGAGAGGAAGGAGGGGCCTTAGCAAACACAGATCCTCGCAGCTCTCCTTGTCCTGCACAGTCATCTCAAGAGAAATGTCGGAAGCTTGAGTGTAGGAAGCTGGAGGAGAAGCAGCGACTAATCTCAGGATTGCCTTCTCTGGGGACTACAGGAAATGAGGTGGGGTGGGGTTGGGAGCCACGTGGGGTGTGGTCGCTTTATCTTTTGCCTGTTTTCAGCATTCCCAGTTTGCAAAGGTTACCCCCTCCTTCCCCAAAGGGCAAGCTTTCCAGCAGGGGGCTCCAGTACCTGTGAGTGACCAGATGACCTCCTTGGAGGTGGTGAGAGTGAGAGCTGCCCACCACCCTGCAACCTCGGCCCGACCCGCTCCCTGCTGCCCTGCAGGCGGAGTGCCCAAGGTCCGGCAGGGACTCACCTACGTACTCGCCCCTGGTGAAGGGCAGGGCGGGGTGAACTGTCCGTGTCTCCTGCTCCGCAGGGGGCGGCTCGTAGCTGTCGTCCCCGGCCTCCTCAGCTGGCAGCACGTACATCTCTGAGTCCGAGTGCTCATCTGGGTTTTCATAGTCGCTGTCCTGCGAGTGCAGACACCATGCTCAGGGCCGCATGCATTCTTAGGCGGGCAGAGCTGCTCCCCCAGCAGAGGGGCGAGAAAGCGAGGCTGGGAGGGGCTGGCTAAGCAGGGTTAGGCAGCTGTTAGTGGCAACGCTGGGGTTGAAGCCAGGCCTTTTTGTTTCCAAAATGTATCACCTGGACTGTATCCTGGGGAAACGTGTGGGCATCTAACCCCGAGGGTGGCTGAATTCTGTGTGTCTGCAAAGAACAGCCAGAGGTAAAATATATCTCGAGAAGACAGAAAAAGGACCCAATAAAATAAAATAGCCAAATAGGTTTTATTAACCATAATGTTGATGGTTGAGGAAAATGTAAGTTTATTAAGAGAGGGTAAGAGGAAGCTCAGGAATACAGACACCTTTGAGGAGATGAGGTCTGTTTTAAACAAAGCTGGAAAGCTTCAGGGATGAGGACTTCAAACCGATTCAGTCCATTCTCTTTCTTTTTTGAAATCTTGAGGCACTTATGCCAACTAAGACTTTTATTATTATTACTATTTATTTTTTTGGCCACACCACATGGCGTGCAGGATCTTAGTTCCCTGACCCGGGATTGAACCTATGCCCCCTGCAGGGGAAGCTCAGAGTCTTAACCACTGGACCACCAGATAAATCCCTCTTTCTGTTTCTTTTTTTAATATGCATTTTATTTAAGTCCATCTTGAAAATACATTGACCCAGTCCAAAGTTCACACAGTTCACAAGGAAGAAGGTCTTCCCAGCTGCTCAGTTCCTCTCCCCTCAGGCAAATAGAGCTACTAGCTTCTTGTGCATTTTGTGTGATTTCTTTTTTCTGCATGCAGCGCACACGTATATTAACATACTCATATGCAGGAAATCTTTGATTCAGGACTTAAGAGGTCCTCTGACCTCTGTGCCCAATGTTCCCACACACCGCCTGACACAATGCTTCATCCAAACACGATTTTCCACTGAATCGATGATGCACCTGCCTTTTGGTCTGACAATTGTGTAACATTAAAATGGATGTTGGGTTTCCTTCAGAGCTGAATCCTCAGGGCCCGTGACGGGGCCAGCCCATGATAGGCGCCCAGGACGTTGGGAACAGGCAGAGGAGTCAATGAGTGAACACTGCGCTTTCCTCCTCAGCTGGAAGGGAGATGGAGGGTAGGGGGTGGGAGGAGCAAAGAGAAAGGAGGCTGAAGAGAGCGTTTCCCAGGTGGCTGGAGGCGCCTGGGAGAGAGACGAAAAGGAGGAGAGAGCCCAGAGGAGGGTGCTTCTCCTTAACCCTGGCGTGGGGGAGACAGGAAGGGACACATGAGAAAACCACTGTAGGGAGATTTTCCAAAACCCTAGGTCAGAAATAGCAGATGGGAATGTAAAAATAGGCTGAATAAAATAATGATAATAGTGATTATTATTATAACCAACATTTGTATGCACTGCATACCTCACTGATCCCTCACCACAAGCATAGGAGATAGTATTTTTTTTAATCCCATTTTACAGTTGAGGAAACTGAGGCACAGAGGAGTTGAGTAATTCTGAGTCTGCAATCTGTGATCTGGAGAAATCAGTGATGATTCCCAGGCAGGGGGCCTGGGAGATAGAGTAGGAGTGAAAGGGTGGGCTGGAGGGGAGGCTTAAGAGGGCAAGACCCTGGCTTCCTAAGCCAGGGACCCTCTTTCCAGGCCAAGGACCTGATCGCTGCTGTTGTGACATTCCAGGGTGATGTCAGTATGAATACTGAGAAACAGTTGCTTTAATAGACATACAGAAAGTGAAAGAACCAGTGGGCAGCCAGACACATGTGCCTGAGCTGGGGATGGCATGGGCATCCCACTTTGTTTCAGTTTTTTCTCGGAGCAGAGGTGGGCTTCATGGACTTAATTACCTGGAGGCTGAGGATTGGTGTGCATAATGGGGAGGGTTCTGGAGTCCTTGCCGCCCCTCCAGCAGAGCAGTCTGACTGAGAGGAACAGGTGGGCAGAGGTGGCATAGAGAGTATAGGAAGAGAGACCCCATGTCAGCTGTTCCTAGCAGCCATCCTCCGACACAGGCCTGCCCACCAGATTGTGCCCCCCATGAAGACCGGACTGAGATGCAAATCTAGGACCCAGCACAGGACCTGCTACAGGGTAGGTGCCCACCCACCGTAATTGGAATGGATGTGTGCATTGATGCTGCCTGGGCTCTGAGGGGACTGAGGAGGAGGGAATGGCTGCTCAGAAGTCCTGAGCTGGCCTTTCATTTGGAAAGTCTCTTTGTGGGAGATGTACCACGAGCCTCTCCTACTTAGGCACCATAGAATGCATTGAATGCCTTCTCATCAAGAGAATTACAAGAGAATCTGTTCAAACTTCTGAGAGTTTTAATGAATCCTCCCCCAACAAATTATTCTAAATTATGACAAAATTCATTTGTTAATTCATTAATTCACTCAATACTTGAGGAAGTGCAATACTTTGGACAGTCTGATGGGAACTCTGAAGGGAGGGACTGTGTTATCAGACAAAAATCTTGCCAAATTGACCATTCCTTCATTCATTTAATCAGAATTTATTCACCTACTCTGTACCAGCTTGACTCTGAGCATAGTCCCCGGCCTCACAGAGCTTATATGTTAGCAGGAGAGACCAACAACAAACAAATAATTAATAATAAATAAATAATCAGGTGGATGAAAATCTGTCCCTGGTGACGGCACTGAAGGGGGTTTCAGAGAAGCGTGCACAGGTCTGCATGGGTCGAATGTCATCAGGTCTGGAGGCTTTATCAACAAGTCTGGATTTCATTCCGTGTACAAAGGGAATCCAATAGGATTGTGAATGACTGTGAGTGAATGTTCAGTCAATTCGTGTTACAGCTGATGGGCTTTCCTGGGTCTCAGTAGGTAAAAAATCCAACTGCAAGGCAGGAGACCTGGGTTCGATCCCTGGGTCTGGAAGATCCCCCTGAGAAAGAGATGGCAACCCACTCCAGTAATCTTGCCTGGGAAATCCCATGGAGAGGGGAGCCTGCTGGGCTACAGTCCATGGGGTCGCACAGAGCTGGACGCAAGATAGCGACTGAACCACCACCATAGCTGGTACTTCCGTTTTGGTTGTTTGACTTGGGGACATAAGTCATTCCCTCCTCTTCAGGCTGATTTTATTTTATGTTTTCTAAGTCCCCAATGTGTGTACTTTTCATCCAGCGAGCGAGCTCAGTTTTCTTGGCTGCCTGGTCCAGCTTCTTCAACTTTGCTTCAGATGTGACTTGGTGGTGCTGCCAGCAGGGGGCGCAGCTGCAGCGCTTCTGAGGGATCAATGCTTCCCTCAGAAGTTCCTCCCTCAGGAGCTCCATGTCTGAGTGACCCACAGAGAGGCCACCTCCTCCCTTCTTTATAAAAATCTTTTCTCTGCAGTTGAAAAGGGAAGAACTCCGGTCTCCTAATACTCTGAATAAAATCCAGGCGGGTGTAAACAGTGTGGAGCTGGGCTCAGGTTGAGTTCTGGGCACTGGACAGGAGTCCTGGGTTCTCATTCTACTGGGCCTTTGAGAAATTGAGACTGTTAGCAAGTCATTTTCATGCTCTTGGCCTCAGTTTCCACAGGGGATATGTGGTTGTATGGAGGCCCTCTGGGATCCCTTCCAGACATGAAGCTCACAGACTAGAGAAGACTAACTTTCTGCGGGAATATGATATATGAGGAATTATCATCGTGCCCAGGAGTTTTTAGGATGTCTTGTCTCTTGAAGACTCAGCTCCAAAGAGCTCTATGGGCTGCAGAGCCGTCTTGAAGGGGTTCACAGTTAATTCAGACAGACCACTCCAATGTCGTCAGGTCAGGGAGGGCCCTCTCAACCTGAAGCCCTCCGAGTCTGTTCATATCCTCTTGGTCATAGCAAGCCTCTTGGGTTTGAAAAACCTGGTTCTGAGATCTGGGTTTGACTTTTTGAACCACAAGTACTTACCCTCTCCATGCCTTGGTTTCTTTGCCTATAAAATGGGCAGGACTGATGTCCCAACTGTTTAACCACTAATATGGCTCAGGTGCTGACCATGACCTTGAAGAGTGTCCCAGAGGCTCCCTGTTGTGCCAGGCATTCACGCTTCAGCTGTTGGTTTGATTAGGGCTCCTGGCAGGGACCAAGCAGTGATGGGGCACTGGGGAATTCAGGGCAAAAGCATTTGCCAACTGATTGGGAAATATTCAAACACTTAAACATCTTTTTTTGGTTCTGAATACCAGTAGAAAATGGGGATAAGAATGCTGACTCATAGGGCTGTGGTGAGGATTACATGAAACGGTAGGTGTAAAGCTCCTAGCCCAGCACAATGTGGTGCTGGCCCAAGTCAGCCTAGTGCTGTCTTGCCTATTGGTGGCCCTTCCAGCCCAGCTATCTCCCCTCTGTGATGGGCAGCTGACCGCCAGCATTTCATTCAGAAACAAGTCCTTATAAAGACCTCCCAGGGACCATGGTGAAAATGGTACCCTTCTCATCCCAGGAACAAATACTCACGAAGTCATCTGACCACTGCTCCTCTTCATCGGCTGGTCTCTCTGAAATGGCATGTTGGAAGCAAAATGAACAATAGAAATTTTTGCCGGCCAGCTCCACCCTGTCCACGAGCACCCTGTACCTGCCTGCCCTGCCCTTGGGCCACATGCTCCCATCTGCTAGGCCTGAAACAGTTATTACAGTCATCTCACATTCATTCCTTTTGAATTTTTTTCTAAAAAACAGTCAATTTTCTAAGTATTAGTAAAAGTCCCACTAGGGCGGAGAAATGGTAACTCTGACCCTTAACGTCTTTGTCAAGGGACATTTTTGAACCTTGGAATAGCAATCCATACTGTCCTGCTTCCTCATATATTTTTTTAATCAACATGTGGATGGTGCAGTAGGAAGAGCCCTGGACAGGGAGTCAGAGAGACCTAAATTCTCATCCAGGCTGTAACTTCTCTGGACCTCTTCAATTTTTAGATCTATAATATAAAATTCAAGATCTCTAAAAGGGGATCACTTCCAAGATTCTCTCTGGCTCTAACACTGACTTTTTTATTAAAAAAATTTTTTCCCCATGTGTTACTACATGCTGGGCAATATTATCAGAGCTTCATATTCACTTCATTTTCTCAAAAACCGTATGAGGAAACTGAGGCCTAGAGAAGATAAATCATTTGCCCAAGATCATGTAGTAAACGGTAAAGTCAGGAGTTGAGCCCTGCAGGTTGACTGACTTCCAAGTGCATGCTCTGAACCTCAGCGCCACGCTGCTCTTGCTGGCCTTGGGCTCCAGGGTGCAGCCACTGTCTTAGGCTCTCCAGCAGGTGTAAAAATGGATGTGACAGGTCTTGAGCAGCTTGTGATCTTGAAGAATGAAATAGGCCTGGATTATGATAGCCAAGGAGACTCTTTGACCCCTTTTCCTCCAAAACACATTTAGAGTTTGAGAAGCTTAGCATCAATCCCATCACATAAACTGACCTTAGAGGCTAAATAAAATTCTCTCAATTAGGCCCAATTTCAGATGGTAGAGTGGCTTCAATGAGTGCACCATAGAGGACCACATCTCTCTGCCTACCCCACTGAGCCATTGTGGCTAGAGGACTTGATGGATGGTTCCTGAATCCCCCAGAACCTCAATAGAAACTTTTCTTGCCATTTCTGCCACAGGAGACCACTGATTCCAGCTCTAGGCAGTTCCACAGAGGCACAAGGAAAAGAATTATGGAGATGAAGTGAGAGCAGGAAGGAGGTCTTGTATCAGAACGACCACATTTTAAGAAATGACAGCAACAGCAACTCTCTCTTGGGAAAAACATGATAGACACAAAGAAGGAGCTTCATTCTACAAGTGGATCAAACTTTGACATGAACAGAAAATAATTCTTATGAAATTATTCTCTGGGCTGACCTATACCAAATGACAGTGTACTCTGATCACTAAGTTGCCAAGAATCCTTGGAAGAATAGGTGAAGGAGTCTTCCCAATATGCCAATATTGCCCCAATGGGAGTACATTTCTAATACCTTAAGTCTGAGGATAACTGAAGGTCAAAATGTACAGCAGCAAGATGCTATTGTTTGAACCATTTAAAACAGAAACATTTATAAAATATTTTTATAAGACACACTTCCTTGGCTTGGTCAGCCCTGGAGTCAGGATCCACTTGATCATCAGCGCAAAAAGCAGTTGTAGCTGTCATCTAACTAGTTTTCCTGTCTCTATGATCTTCAATTCATCCTTCCAACTGTTTCTAGTTATTCTCTTAAAATAGAAATTGGCTCATGCTGCCCCTTTCCTCAAGAATCATCATTGGCTCCCTACGGGATAAAGTCAAGCTTCTGTGTCAACACATTCACACACCTGTACCTACTCTCCCTCCCTTGCTCACTTACAGTGATGCTGGAGAGCTTGCCCCTCCATCCTGGGCTTTTGATAGTTCTCCGCTCTGCTCATGCTGCTCCCCCAGCCCATCTCCCTCCTTCCGTGGAAACCCCTGGCGTCCCTCCTCCATGAGGTCCTCTCCAGTCCCTCTGGGTTATGGGTTATGACCTCATCGATGCTGCTGGCACCTTGTGACATGTACTTCATCTGACCTAAGAGACACAACTTAGTGTCTCTGTACTGAAAAGCAAGCCCTATTTATCTTTGGGTCTGGATGCCATTTTGCATTTGTAATTCTGCACTAATACTGAAATAAAAGCATAAGCCAGTAAATGAATTGAATGAGTGAAAATGAGGATAGTAATAAGAGATTCCATCATTGAATATTTCCTGCGTGCTGGGTGCTAGGGGAAGTATTATGAATGTATTTCTTTGTTTATCGTCAAAACAGTCTCCATTGTAGGTGCCTTATTATTTGTTTTATAGTCAAGGAAACTGAGGCTAAGAGAGGTTGCAAAACCTGTCTGAGGCAGATGGCTAGTGAGTGTGGGGACTGGATTGGAGGCCAGGCTGTGTTGGCTTCTGCAGCTGAAATCTCATGTGAACGGCCTGGCCCTCCACTGAGCATTCAGATAAAACCCAGGAGAAACAGGCATTGTGGTGCATCGCGACAGAAAACAGAGAAAAGCATCAGGAGGCTATTTGCGTGGCGCCCCACCTTCCCCCAGCTACATCTGTCCTCTGGCACAGCGTCACACTTACCAAGCCATTGCCCAGACCGAAAAGTATAGCAATCCAAAGTACTAGATCCAAGAAGCGGGAGGTTTTCCAGCATCTCAGGGAGACTACCAATGTGTGTGTGTGGTAGTTTTAGACCCAAGCTCCCTGGGTTCAAATCCTGGCTCTGCTCTTTATTACCTGCTTGGCAATGGACCAGTACCTCAATTGTTTAAAGCTCAATTTCCTCGTCTGTAAAACAAGGATAAGAATAGTGCTGCCTCATGTTTTTATGAGAATCAAGTAATATAATACATGTGAAATGTTTTGCAAAGCCTGACCGCATTAAATGCTATGTTAATGTTACTCATTGTTGTCTTAATAAATCCTCAAAATGATACCAATTCAATTTCACTCTAACGGTAATCACACAGCATTTTTACCACAAAGAAATGGATCCAAGAACTCTCTAGTATGTAGCCAGTGAAATTTTCAGGAGGGTAAGCTCAAGCTGAATATGAGCCAGATGGTGTGGGGTTGCAGCCCCTCCTAGGGAGCTGAGATGTTGGTTGGGCCTCCTTGTCAGGGAAAGCCTTTTCTGTTGTGTTATGTAACTGGTTTGGGGTTTAGCCTCTGTTTACCGTGTCATAATCCCAGGCTTCCCTGGTGGCTCAGATTTAAAGAATCTGCCTGGAATGCAGGAGACCCGGGTTCAATCCCTGGGTCAGGAGGATCCCCTGAAGAAGGAAATGGCAACCCCTTCCAGTATTCTGGCCTGGAGAATTCCATGGTCTATATAGTCCATGGAGTTGCAAAGAGTCAGACATGACTGAGCGACTTTCACTGTCTCCACCAGTCTCCACTGTCTTCACTCACTGTCTCCACCAGTGGTAAAGAATCTGCCTGCCATTGCAGGAGGCATAAGAAACATGAGTTTGATTCCTGAGTCAGGAAGATTCTCTGGAGAAGAAAATGGCAACCCACTCCAGTATTCTTGCCTAGAGAATTCCATGGACAGAGGAGCCTGGTGAGCTACAGTCCTTTGGGTCTCAAAGAGCTGGACACAACTGAGCATGCGCACACACACACACACGCATGCATAATTCTCACAATAACCTGAGGGATGGACATACTTATCACCAGATAAGGAATGTGAGGCTCAAGGAAGTTACAAAACTTTCCTAGGTTCAGTGATTAAGGGGCAAAGCCAGGATTCTGACCCAGGCCTAAAGACCCCAGAGGCTGAGATCTTCTCACTGAGCCCAGCCTCTACATGAAATAAAAGACCTAGAGCTTAGAGAAATTTTCACAGATCAGACTGAGGACAATCTGAGGTGGTATAAAATTTCCTGGTGTATGTCCAGCAGCCGATCATAATTCCAGGTGCTGAGGGAATTTGGAGAAACGTGCACTCGTTGAGGGCCAAGAGGTTACCGAGGCTGTGTGCCCAAGGCAGGCTGGAACTAGGCCTTAAAGGAGAATGGTGATGAAGGAGGGCGTCCTCCTTCCACCCTCAAGATGCGGGCTTAGGTGTCAGTCCCAGAAGCACAGCTTAGCCAGTGGAAGGAAGGGGCATCCATAAGGCACAGCCATGCACAGAATGGATGAGCTGCACTGGAGAATCACAGGGAAATACGCTGAGAGGTAAACAAAGCTCGGTTTGCTGCCAGCCAGGGGGATGCTCCAGCCTCAGTGGGTACTGCAGTTTCCAGTGACAAGGTGGAGAGGGGGAGGCTGACAAGGATGGAGTCTGAGTAACTCGACAACCCACTCCAGTATTCTTGCCTGGAAAATCCCGCGGACAGAGGAGCCTCATGGGCTACAGTCCAAAAGGTCACAAAGAGTCGGACACGATTGATGACTAATACAAAGGTGTGATGAGACAGAGTCTGAACCAGACTGGGGTTCTTGGGAATGGGGAGAGATGGCTGGAAGGACAGTAAAGGACTCTGTGTTGAGAGCTTGAGGGAAAGGGTAAAAGGAGAGGGCGTGGATGTAGTCTCTTGCTTGGGTGTCCTCAGGGGCACCAGAAACCCTGGGTGGACCTGGTGTCCTCCGAGTGGTGGGCACTGAGGTGCACTCCACAACTGCCTGTCCACACATGTCCTCCACTCTGGCCCTGATCTCACTCTAGAGGCTGTGCTCTGGGCCACTGGGCCCTGCACAGTTCTCCTCTTGCAGAGAGGGATGCAAGCAACCAGTGGGGAGACTTGCAGTGCGACACAGGAAGAAGAGAGGAAGGAGGGTGGTCTAGCTGCGGTGGTGGGGACAGACACAGGGAAGGAACGGAAAGCGGAACTACCGAGGCTGCGGGGGAGGCAGCGAGCTGACAGTCCCTCTGGGTACACCCAGAGGGGAAAGGGATGTGACTTAGTGTGCGGAGCTGAGGCCAAAGCTAGCCTCTGCCAGACTGACTGGCAGTGGTGACTTGCACTAAATCCTTAACATCTTAGAAATTCCCTTTATCTGTATGATCATCCACCTTTCACAGGGCCCTGTGAATGTGTCTGTGTATGCAGAAATGGGGGGAAGGGTCCTGGCTCAGTTATCAGCTGTCTGTATGACCCCGGGCACTCACTGTGGCTCTCTGCTCTCCAGAGTCCCTAAGATGAGAAGTTTGGGTTGGGTGATCTTTCTAGGTTTTAAAATACCTTTGAGTGCAAGTTTCATTCCTCTATTCTTAGTTGCATGAGTCAGAACTAATGTTGAATACAGCTCTTCCCATGTTCAGCTTTGCTGGTACCAGTTAGAAGTAACCAGGGAGACGAAAGATCAAATGAATGCTAGCTCTACTAGTGACACCAGGACAGGAGAAAAAGCAAGCTATATTTCATTCTCAAAAGCAAGTTATATTTCAGGCAAAGGGTTGTTATGCATGCTTTGTGCTTCTGTGGAGGGCATTTACTCAGCAATCGCTTTCTAAGTATCTTCCTTTGCCCTGAGGTCTCCCCACTTTATCATTGCTCTGATCTCCTCCCTGCCTGACATCAGTAGGGGAGGAGAAGGTGGCCCTCTGGGGACATGACAACAGCCCCTGGGTATCAGGGCCCCAGCGTACAGGGAGAGAGGCCTGTTCAGTTCTGACCTCTGGGGTGTTTGCAGAGTGACCAGAGGAGCTTCTGCAGTGACCCCACAAGACTCCGGGTGCCCCACAACTGATCTCCTCTTCCCACCCTCCCTCTCTAGTCAGACCTCAGACTCAGAGATACAGGAAGCTGTTCAACTCTGAAAGTTCAAGAAGCAGGTGGCTACTTGAACTTGATATTAGAAGCTCTGGGGCTTTCAGGATAATAAATAAGAAATATCCTGGAAAAGTGTAACCATCCTAAATTGGGTTAAAGGGAGGAACAATGGAATAGAAGCCTGGGGTGGGTCTTTTTTAGTGGACAGGTTACTGACTGTTCCTGAGACACATTTCCCTCATTTGTGAAACCAAGATAGCCATTTCTCTTTAATGCACTAATGAGAGATTAGGGTGCTAGTGGTAAAGAACCCACCTGCCAATTCAGGAGACATATGAGTTTGATCCCTGGGTCAGGAAGATCCCCTGGAGGAGGAGAGGGCAACCCACTCCAGTATTCATGTCTGGAGAATACCATGGACAGAAGAGCCTGGCAGGCTACAATCCAGAGGGTCACAAAGAATCAGACAACGACTGAAGTAACTTAGCACAAGCACAATGAGAGATTAAATGAACAAAGCTATGGTTTTTTCAGTAGTTATGTATTGATGTGAGAGCTGGACCATAAAGAAAGCTGTTCAGGTCAGTTCAGTTGCTCAGTCATGTCTGACTCTTTGCAACCCCATGAACCGCAGCACGCCAGGCCTCCCTGTCCATCACCAACTCCTGGAGTCCACCCAAACCGATGTCCATAGAGTCGATGATGCCATCCAACCATCTCATCCTCTGTCATCCCCTTCTCCTCCTGCCTTCAATCTTTCCCAGCATCAGGGTCTTTTCAAATGAGTCGGCTCTTCGCATGAGGTGGCCAAAGTCTTGGAGTTTCAGCTTCAACATCAGTCTTTCCAACGAACACCCAGGACTGACCTCTGTTAGGTTGGACTAGTTGGATCTCCTTGCAGTCCAAGGGACGCTCAAGAGTCTTCTCCAACACCACAGTTCAAAAGCATCAATTCTTCGTTGCTCAGCTTTCTTTATAGTCCAACTCTCACATCCATACATGACTACTGGAAAGAAAGCTGAGCAGTGAAGAATTGATACTTTTGAGCTATGGTGTTGGAAAAGACTCTTGAGACTCCTTTAGACTGCAAGGAGATCCAACCAGTCAATTCTAAAGGAAATCAGTCCTGAATGGTCATTGGAAGGACTGATGCTGAAGTTGAAACTCCAATACTTTGGCCACATGATGTGAAGAGCTGACTAATTAAAAAAGACCTTGATCCTAGGAAAGATTGAAGGCAGGAGGAGAAGGGGATGACAGAGGATGAGATAGTTGGACAACATCACTAACTCGCTGGACATGAGTTTGAGCAAGCTCCAGGAGTTGGTGATGGACAAGAAAGTCTGGTGTGCCGCAGTCCATGGGGTCACAAAGAGTTGGACGTGACTGAGTGAATGAACTGAACTGAACTGAACTGAATGTCTATAAAGAGCTTAGCACAACATCCAGGTCAGAGTAAACACCCAGTATGTTCTAAATAGTTTCCCTTCCCCAGTCAATGCCAGCTGCGCAGGAATAATACAGTTTGCTTGGTGGACAGTGATGTTCCTGCAAACAATGTTCTTTCCTCAGAGCCCAAGTAGATTGTGGGGTCTGGAGTGAAAGCAGTAGGCTGCACACTGGCCTAACCTGCTTGCATCTGTAGGAGGCCCAGGCCTCCAGTGTTTGTAAGATTCAAGCTTTGTCCTTCCAGCTTCTAATGAGAGGAACTGTGATGACGCTTCTGCTGACCTCTAGGGGGCTCTGGCCATTTCTATCCTCTGCTTTCTGAAGGTCAGCATCACCAAGGTCAACACACTCTCCACCTTGGCTTAATGGGTTTGGGAAGCCATTAGCTTCCGGGACTGGACAGGGGACATAAATCTATCAGCCAGAGCAAACAGGTGGGGCTGCTTCAGAAGTCTTGGGTGGACTAAATCTGCATAGGTCTCTCAGAAGCACTTGACTGGCTTTCTGGACTCAGGAGGTCTGGTGGGCTAGTATCTCCAAACACTGGGGCCTCCAATGTCCTTGAAGACTCTGTGGGTTCAGGGGAAACTGTCAGGGCTGGTTTCTGAGGCCTCAGCTTGCAGCTGCACAAGGACCTCAAAGCTCAGGAGAAATAGCCTGAAATGCTCCTGGGACATGAGTTGGTGGGGGGGCAGGAAGTGGCAAGGGGGGTATTAACTGCAGGTGATGATGGTAGTCTTGCCGAAAGGACCTTTTCCAGGGATTGAGCGTAAAAGCAGGGAGACTAGGCAAGACTATATTGGTCTGTTGCAACCCATAGGATACATTTTGGAGATTCTAGAATTTCAGTAGATTTGCCTTTCAGTTTAGGAGAATCAATAAGGACAGAGTTGGTGATTTATAGCAGGCCTTCTCAAATTTAATATACATTCAAACTCTCTGGATTTCTTGTTAAAACACAAATTCTGATCCAGTAGTTCTAGGGTGGGGCAGAGATTCTGCATTTCTAACAAGCTCCTGGGTGATGCTGATGCTGCCAGGCTAGGAATTACATTTCTGGGGCTTCCCTGGTGGCTCAGACGGTAAAGAATCTGCCTGCAGTGTGGGCGACCTGGGTTCAATCCTGAGTGGGGAAGATCCCTTGGAGAAGGAACTGGCGACTCACTTCAGTATTGTTGCCTGGAGAAATCCACAGAGGAGCCTGGTGGGCTACTGTCCATAGGGTCACACAGAGTCAGATGTGACTGAGCGACTAGCACGTACACACACACACAGACATTCACACCCACACACACACAGAGCAAAGACTTAGAAGACCTGACCACATTTCAGTGTCATAAGAGAGACTGAGTACAAAGGTACTGATATCAAGACTATTTGGGGAGTTTCAGGGAAGAGAGCAGGTGTCTGAAGTCAAGCAAGGGAACATTTCTGAGCATCAGGGAGATTGAAAGCTGTGGAGTCCTAAAGTTAGGGAAGATTAGGAGAGACTGCTTCATCACTAGGCTCTGGGCTCCCAAGACTTGTTTCTGCCAGAGTGTTGGCTCTGATGAGAACCTAACAGGTTTTCTGGTTCAGCCCTGCATGATTGAGAAACGAGAAAAGAGTTGTCCAAGGTTACACAGCCATTTAGTGGCTGAACCTTGAAGGATCTTGTTTGTGGGTCCTCTTGATGATGATGTAAAACCATGAAAATATTTAAGCAAAGGTATTTCAGAACAGTTCTCTGGTGGAGACTGAAAAGACCCCATGAAATTAATAATTCAGGGGGCTACTTAGAGCCTTTTGTTCTAGGATAAGCAAGAGATGAGCAGAGTCTGAGCTATAACTTTGTAAATAGAAAGGAGCAAAAATATTTGAGAGATATTTAAAGAGAATAAATAAGATTTTGAGTTTGATTTTTATTTTTTTTAGAGGTTGAGTGAAGAGGAGGAATCAAGAATGATCTCCAGCATGTGTGGTTAGGCAAAAGGGTAAGTAAATCGTGAATGTTCCCTGTCTTCTGCCCAAGTGAAAGGTAGAGGAAAAGAAGGGACCTGGGCGAGGGGATGAACAAGGAGACAGTTGAATGTGAGAGGACCATCAGGAGACATCCATCCTAAAGTCAGATAGATCGAATTGCCTGAGCTCCTAATGTTTGTGTTTAGCATCTCCAGTGCCATTGGGTCATCTACAAAGCAACAAATGTTCCTGCTAACTCTCCAGGTTTCAAATTGAATGGCACCCTCTCAGAGAGACCTTCCCTGACTACTCAAGTTGTTCCCCTACCCTTGTAGATTCCCTGTCACTGTGTCTGCCATCTTCCTTCACAGCAGCTACCACGTTTGGATATTTGTGATTACCAGTTTGCATTCTGATTTATTATCTGATTCCCCACTAGTCATTAGGTTCTTTTAGGTCCAGGACTATATTTTGTTTCTCATTATATACCTAGCACAGTGAGCATCAAACAGGACATTAGTGTAATATTTGTGGAGGTAATCAAAGAATGTGTGGTAGAGCTGAAGCACCTGGAGATGTTTATTTTAGAAAGAAACCATTCAAATGACCTAACATCTTATTCTATTCCTTGAAGTTGCACAGAACAACCCTATTTCCACTTTTTAAAATTTTTTAAATCTTGCACTGTGTGGCTACCAGGACAGACTTAGGAAGCCACAGGAAAGGGATCACATCTACATTGCTTCAGGGCTGTCTCTTCCTCATGGGCTCAAATAGGCTTGGGAGGTCATCACAGGAGGTTTCCAAGTGGAAAGGCAGCCCTGTGTGTGGTGTGTGGGAGTGGGGTAACTTTAAGCAATGGATTGGATGTTAGACTATGTGACCTCTGGGCCCCCTTTTAAACCTGAGGTCCCATGATTCCACATTTTTCAATCAAGCCTTTGGGCTTAACAGGTGCAGTCTACTTTGATTTCTTTTCTTTTTTGGAACTCTGGGCGGGGGGGGGGGCGGGGGGGAATGTATTTGTTTTTATCAATTTTTGATTAGGTAGATTTTAGACAAGACGGGGTATGTTCAAGGTGATATGGCCATAGACAAACTGGGTAGATTTTAAAGGTCAGGGTACTTAATTCTTTTAGCTCCAAATTGCAAAGGAATCCCCGGCCAACTCTCTACACTTGCTGACTGATTGGCATTGTGAGGTCAATAAATCCTCTCTCACCTAGAGAGTTCTAAAAATGGGTCCCGTGAGTCAGTGACCAGACTTGGTATGCCAGTCAGCATTTCTCAGTGTGATAAAATTTCATTAGTGCTCAAGGAAAACTCAACTATCTGATTTAATACTATCTTAATCAGTGGTAGAAAAAAAATAAAATAGTCATCATTCTTTAAGGTTGAGGTTTGGTTTCAGTTGTCATTCTGTAGAGGAAGAGTTATCATCAGTGTCTGTAGTCCTGTGGTTCTCAGTGAGGGCTGGATAGACCTGTCCACATCCAGGACATCCTTATATTTTAGAAAGTAAATGAGATTTTAGACCTACCTGCCCAATGCATCTTTTCTAGACAAGGAACTTGTGATGGAAAATCTATTTAGCTTCAGTTCAGTTCAGTTCAGTCACTCAGTCATGTCCAACTCTTTTTGACCCCATGGACTGCAGCACACCAGGCTTCCCTGTCTATCACCAACTTCTGGAGTTACTCAAACTCATGTCCATCAAGTCAGTGATGCCATCCAACCATTTCGTCCTCTGTTGTCCCCTTCTCCTCCTGCCCTCAATCTTTCCCCGCATCAGGGTCTTTTCAAATGAGTCAGCTCTTTGCATGAGGTGGCCAAAGTCTTGGAGTTTCAGCTTCAACATCAGTCCTTCCAATGAACACCCAGGATTGACCTCCTTTAGGATGGACTGGTTGGATCTCCTTGCAATCCAAGGGACTCTCAAGAGTCTTCTCCAACACTTCAAAAGCATCAATTCTTTGGTGCTCAGCTTTCTTTATAGTCCAACTCTCACATCCATACATAACTATTGGAAAAACCATAGCTTTGACTAGACCGACCTTTGTTGGCAAAGTAATATCTCTGATTTTTAATATGCTGTATAGGTTGGTCATAGCTTTTCTTCCAAGGAACATCTACAGTGATTGTGGAGCCCTAAAAAAATAAAGTCTCTCACTGTTTCCCCATCTATTTGCCATGAACTGATAGGATTGGATGTCATGACCTTAGTTTTCTGAATGTTGAGTTTTAAACCAACTTTTTTACTCTCCCTTTCACTTTCATCAAGAGGCTCTTTAGTTCTTCTTCACTTTCTGCCATAAGAGTGGTATCATCTGCATATCTGAGGTTATTGATATTTCTCCTGGAAATCTTGATTCCAGTTTGTGCTTCCTCCAGCCCAGCATTTCTCATGATATACTCTGCATATAAGTTAAATAAGCAGGGTGACAATATACAGCCTTGACGTACTCCTTTCCCAGTTTGGAACCAGCCTGTTGTTCCATGTCCAGTTCTAACTGTTACTTCTTGATCTGCAAACAGATTTCTCAGGAGGCAGGTCAGGTGGTCTGGTATTCCCATCTAGTGAAGAATTTTCCATAGTTTGTTGTGATCCTCACAGTCAAAGGTTTTGGTGTACTTAGCTTTCTATTGTCATAAACCTACCAATCTCCAGACTAACTCCTCTCCCCTGACAAAGTTAATCCTAGTGGGAATGGGGTTGCAGGGTTAAAACTTGGAGAAGATTGAGTAACTATGTGCCATCAGTAATTTATTTCATGTACACTGCCTCCCTGCCCCCGCCAACCTCATGGACCCTCAAGTATCTATTTTAACGATTCTCTATCTAGGAAGCCATCCATTCCCTACTTCTGCCACATTCTCCACCTCAAATTAGATTAAATACTGTTGCTATGTACTTCTATAGAACTTTGTGCTTCCCCATCACACTGAATTGTGATTGCTTTTTAAATCATCTATCTTCCCTTCTAGACTATAAATTCTGTGAGTATGGAGACCATATCTATCTTATTTTCATTGTATTTTTACCGAAGACTCTGTATATGCCTGTCACATGGAAGTTGCTTAATACATATTTGATAGATAGATGAGTGGATGGATGGATGGACAGATAGAAGGACTACTATATTTCCACTATAGACAGATTACTCTTAAAATTAGAATGGGTTCCTTTGTTTTCAAATGAGTAGAACATGTTCCCTTTTCAAGAAGGAATTATGAACATTAGGTTATCAGGAGTCCAAGTAGTTTAGAAATACTCTTACCTGGGGCATAGTCCCTCCGAGGAACACTTGGAGGTGCTTTGACTTTCAGCCTGTAGATAACAAATTAGACAGATGGTCAGTGAGTAGGACAACTGTTGTCAAGGCCCATAATATAAGCAGGTTTAGAGAGAATGGGTAGATAACTAACAGAATAATGGTTTCTTTTGAACTCGTCACACTGAAAAACTAAATGTACTGTAAATGTAGTGAAGCCGTGAGTCAGCATTTCCTGCCTCTGCCCCTCCCCGCAGTGCACAGTGTGGCTGTGACTCGGCAAAGGTGTGGTGGGGAGGGCAAAGGTGAGGTCGGAAGGTGGACGGGCTCTGAGAGGTCAGAATACTAGTAAGTCCAGAGATCAGAGATTCAAGGACAATAAATGATTGGTTTGATAGGAAGGTAAGAGAAGATGAACTCTATTTTAATAAATAATTCAATAAATGCTTTAAATAATAAGAAAAATGAGCTATAATCAGCTAAAATGCTGAACTAAAATGTCATAGGTTGGGATGAAATTATTTTTTGCACTATTGAAAAAAATGCCAAATAAGTGAGCAGTGAGTGTCTCCAGGCTGAGGATTGTGATGTTTAGATAAAAGTTGAATTGTTTCAAGCACTCTCAAAACTACTATATTTATGCATATATAAAATATTCTGAATATTCACAAAGCTTTCCCATTCATTAAAAGGAAAAAACTAAAATTACATTTCAAAACATATCCCAGTTTTTAGACTTTTTACAACTTTTGACAACACTTTCCCTTCCACTGTTTGAAATGTGTAAGGTTTGTAGTAAGTTATTATTTTTAATAATAGTTAGCATGTTATGTAAGAATGCTTTGCTTAGTGAAATTTAGACCTATATAAATAAAACCTATATAAAACCCAGTAGCCTTCATTTACTGAAACATCACATCTGTTTACATAAGCTGTGTATAAGCTAACCACTGGGGCTTCCTAGATGGAACTAGTGTTAAAGAACTCGCCTACCAATGCAGGACCCACAAGAGACACAGGTTCGATCCCTGGGTTGAGAAGATCCCCTGGAGGAGGGTGTGAACCCACTCCAGTACTACCAGTACTCTTGCCTGAAGAATCCCATGGACAGAGGAGCCTGGAGGGATACAGTCCATGGGGTCGCAAAGAGTTGGACACCATTGAAGTGACTTAGAGCACACACACACACACACACAAGGTAACCATTACATACAAAAATATTTCATTTTGGGGGAAAAAGGTGGTACAGAAAATCATGTTTGATTACAAAAAAAAAAAGCTGATAAACCAGAACTGTAATGTTGTAAAAATATGATTAATTATATTTGCCTAGAAATTTTTTTTTTGTTTCCTGAAGACTCTCCAGCTATTGTTTCATTTGATTTTCAGCAAGCCAATAGGGCCTGCTGGGAAGACATTGTTGTTAGGCCTAGGATGAGGTCCAGATAGAGAGACTGTCTATGGTAGTGAAGGGAAGAAAAACCAAACCAAGACAGGATCTGGTGCCAGGTCTGTTCATGGAACAGGAAGATTTCAAAAAGCACAAACCAACCATTATATGTTATTGCCGTCTTTTCAAAACAAGAAAAGAAAGGATATTTTAATACCCCTGAAAGTGTGAGGTCATCATCTCAGAATAAAGGAGCAATTCAAGAGAGGATCCTTGATCACTGAACATCGACCAGAGATAAGAGGTGTCGTTTGGGCCTCGTTGAGCAACCAGCAGCTGCACGCCAACCCTCAACTCTTTACGGGCCTTCTTTTCTCATTCAGCCATGAACTGGTGACAACTCTGTCATGCTCTCGTGTTAGGAAACCAGTGTGCTCAACTGTGCTTCCTCCTTTGAAGGTGGCACCTGTGGCTTGGTTTTGAGCCAGAGCCTAAGTTCGGGGCACTTCAACCCAAAACAGCCATTGACTTCACCAAAGTGATGACTGGGGCAGTCATATTTTCCAAATAGAGAAGGAAACACAGTTTGTCAAGTATTAGGGGAGAGTGGGCAGAATGAAATAGAAATTATCTGGGATAATTTGAGCTTAATGGCTGCTGTAAATGGAATAAGGAGACATTTTATACAGACGTCATTTTATTGAAAGAATTGGTGTATTGTAAAATTGGCAGTTGTGAGATAATTAATCTAGAATTGCTAGTGATGGAAACAATGACTGGCAGGGTTCTCTCATTTCAATGAGATTCTATATGTATTAGAAATAAGAAATGGAAATAGTCACACACACATCTCCCAGTCATAGGACAGACCGTGAAGACAGGTTCTTCTCCTGTATGAGATGACCACTGTCCCTCAGGCAGAAGATCATTTTAACTATTTTGTGATGACCAGTTACACATACTGAAACTCATTTACACTGTATAGCCTAAAAACACCATGAAAAGTGATTTATTACTCTTAAGTTTAGCCAAGGCCAAAAAAGAAAAAAAAAAAAACTCTGCTCTGAAGCCACAAGGGAATGAACTTTTATCCACTGTTAGTAGTACCTGCAATTCAGGAGATCTAAGTTGGGAAGTTCGGTTGCTAAGCTGGGAAGATCCCCTAGAGAAGGAAATGGCAACCCACTTCAATATTCTTGCTTGGAGAACCCCATGGACAAAGGTCCCTAGCAGGCTACAGTTCATGAGGTTGCAAGAGTCAGGCCTGACTTAATGACCAAACGACCAACAACCAGTAGTACAAAATTTGGGGGCAGCAATTTGGTAATATCAACCAAAATCTCAAGGGCACAAATCCTATCCAGAAGCTAGAGATTTCACTTCATTAGTTTTCTGGTATACTCAAAAGTATGCAGAGGATATTTATTGAAGTGTTATTTATGCCAGGTAAACTAAAAGAAATGGCCATAAAACTTTCATAGATATTATCAAATTGTCTTCCAAAATGTACATTTAAACTCCTACTCCTGCTTCAAAGAAATCCACCAGTATATAAGTGGTTAAATGATAATATATTTATAGTAGACTATTAATTATCTGTTTAAAAGATTTATGGTTATTTTTATGTGCTAACAAAGAAAAATGCCCACTATATAGCATTAATTAAAACCAACAAACAAAGCAATTTGGTAGAATGTGTGTGTGGCATGATGCCACTCATGATGAAACTGTATGCATGTATGTAATGTATATTTAGGGACTATAACTATGCCAATGTGTGTATGTGTGTGTGTAAACATACACATACAGATATTTATACCAAACTCACTCATGCTGTGTCCATTTCTGGGGAGCAAGTTAGGGTGAGAATAGGAGAGGGTGAGAGATTTTTACTTCACGCAATTCTGAACTCTGATTTTTTCTCCTAGTGAATCTGTATTACTTTCATTAAAAAAAAAAAAGCCTTAAACAAAAACTTAACAGAATACCATTTCCCCTTTCCTCTTGAGTTAAATTTCGAGTGGCAAATTCAGGTATGCATAATGTACAATTTCTATTCTCTGCAAAAACAAAAACAAAACGTGAGAGGTGTGTGTCTGTGTGTGTGTATGTGTATGAAGATTTGGAATTCTAACTTTCCTTCTCCAAGTGTCCATTGAAAGAAAATACCATTTCAAGGTCATAATTGAAAAAGCAGAAATCAAAATATGGAAAACAGTTATGGCATCCTAAAAAAATCAGGCTATGTTCTTGCAATTTCTCTTTTGAATTTCTCCAAAACAGAAACGCATCCTAGTGGCCCTTAGCTAAGTGGTCAAAGAAGCTGATTGTCTGGCTTCTATAAACGTCTCTTTTGATGTTTGCCAAGCACCTTGAATGACATAACTCAGCTGTCCGGGAGTGAGAGAGAAAAGCAAGGTGCCTGAGTACCAGCCACTCATTCACCATGTTTCCTGAGTGTGGGTCTGACCACCATGACTCTAGCCGTGAGTAAGAACGTGTCACATGCTAGAGAGGTTGTCATTTCTCACCCAAGTAACAGGGAACTTCATTTTCTTCCACTTACTGCAGGCTGGCATAAGATGTTATTTACATAAATAAGTGCTCACATAGTGCTATGGCATCTGACTTACTTTTTGATCTTGTTCATTATTCCGCCTTCATTGTTCTTGATATCATGGACCATCTTTTGAAGTTGCCTGTATGAAATGAAGTGAAACATAAAATATTAATAGCTAGGTTGATTTTTAAGTCTACTATCCTTCTTAAGCACAAGAAAAAAGCCCCAGATAAATAAACCCCAAGTAGCATGAATTATATTCTATTCAATTAAGCTGGCCATTTACTGCTTGAGCAGAGGGAAGGTGTGACTGAGTCTATAAGGAGTGTGGTCATCGGGCCATGCATTGACCCACTGAAGTCTGGGTTAGTCACAGGCTCTAGGAGAAATTCTGACTCCCAGATCTGTCTGTTGTGAGGAGTGATAAGCTATCAGAAGCCTCACCATTTATTACTTACTGTCCTCAGACCGTACAAAGATGGAGCTACCTTGAAGAACACAGTATAGACAGAAATCAGGCTTAAGATTTTTTGTGAGGAGGTTAACTTTACTAGGCAGAATCTGGACAAATTGTCACTTAAAAGTCGTACATACACAGAAGTCATAAAGAAACTGATGAATGAATCTGGTTGCATAACTATTTGAAACTTCTGCAGAGCAAGAAGTAATGTGCACAAAAGATAAATACATGCTGGAAGAAACGTTTGCAGCACGTATAAGAACTACGTTTTGATTTAAAAAGCATCTTTCTGCTGCTGTTGCTAAGTCGCTTCAGTCGTGTCCGACTCTGTGCGACCCCACAGACAGCAGCCCACCAGGCTCCCCAAGTGGATTGCCATTTCCTTCTCCAATGCATGAAAGTGAAAAGTGAAAGTGAAGTCGCTCAGTCGTGTCCAACTCTTAGCGACCCCATGGACTGCAGCCTACCAGGCTGCTCCGTCCATGGGATTTTCCAGGCAAGAGTACTGGAGTGGAAAAAAGCATCTTACAACTCAGTAAAAAAAAAAGTTTAACAATTCAATAGAAAAATGAGCAAAAGATGTGAACACAGAGCTAACAGAAAAAAAAATACAAGTAACCAACATATCGATAAAAAGTTATTTAATATCACTTATATTTAAAGAAATTAAATGGGAACAGTGAGGTATAATATTCTGATTATCAGACTGGCAAAACTTAATAAGTATAATAATCCCCAGGGTTGGCAAGTATATAAGAATACAGATATTCTTGGGAATATAAATTAATACAATCAGTATCTGTCAAAATGTAAAACCACCTTGCCTTTTGACCTGGAAGTCCCACTGCTAGGAATTTACCTTATGAACATAGTCACAAACTATACAAACATACATATCAATGTTTATTCCAGATAGGTGTAATAACTCTAATCCTTTCTGCCTCTCCCACCAAAACACCTGGAAACAACCTAAATACCCATTGATTATTAAAAGGGAACTTCTTAAATACACATTGATAAAGCCATAAATGGAATACCACAGGCCATAAAATATACATCTCTATTGCTAATATGTAAAAAAAAATCTTGAGATATTATTAAGTTAAATGAAAATGGAGGATGAGATGAAAGAAAAGAAAGGAGGAAAATTCAGAATATGCATGTATGTTTTGTAGGAAAAAAAGACATATATACATGTGTGCTGGTATGTGCCTAGCTTTGTAGAAGGATATGCAAAAAATTGTTACATGGTTGTTTTCAAGGCCAATTGTAGTTAGAAAAATTTATGAATTAGAAAAAAGGTCAGCATATAGGACCATGTTTTGTTTTCTTCATAATGACTTTCTAATTTAAAATACATCTAAATAAAATTTCACATGGTTCTGCTTTGAAAGAGTAACATACATGAATGAATTCATACATGAATTTACCTTTCAGGCAAGGCTTTCCTTTCTTCTGAGGAAACAATTTCATTGGAAACAATCCATTTCAGGATTGATTAGGAAGAAACTGAATAATTTCAAGTGGAGAGCAGAGGGCACGCTGTTGTAAGCCAGCTATAACCAAGTGGAGTGTCTTTACCCTACTTAATGCCTAACTGGACTGAAGGGCAAAATGAATTGGAGTGAAGGATCCTATCAGAGGTTCATGAAGAGTGGGACACAGGCAGAGTAATAGGGAGCCAGAGGCTGATTTGTATAAGTGACTTTGCTGTAGGTGTAAATAGTCATATGTAAATTGTTGCAAAAAAGTTTGATGTAATTTTTTCAATTATTCAGCTAGGTAGTTGATGCTTCTTGGCATTTCATAATTACTTTTAATTATAGCAGTTCATAGGGTCGCAAAAAGTCAGACACGACTAAGTGACTGAACTGAACTGATAGATTATTAAAATAATTATAATCTATAATTTTAGCAAATGGTTAAATTGTTTCACAAACTACGTGTTTTGTGTTTAAATTTTTTTCCTCCCTCTGCATCTCGTTCACTCAAATCCTGCCATCCACAGACTGCTCAGTTTCAGGGGCCAACCTTGTTACGTGGTACAAGTCGGCATCCCCCAGACCGAGAAGATGTGGTGATACCCTCAGCTCACTTTATCAGCTCTTCACACACCGTGTGATGCACAGCTTTTGCTGCCTTCTTTAGTATCTTCCGCTCCTTTCTGGAGCACTTTTTGTCCTCTAGCACAACTTGGAGGATATGCAATAGCAAAGAAATATGCAACTGGACGGTTTCAGGAGAGGATGCTCTTGAGTTGAACGACAGTTGCTTCACTGTGATAAGCTCTGTGTGGGTGAAAATAGGTAAGGGATAAATAAGCTGCAGTTTGATTATCCCTTTCAGAGATATTCTTGCAAGGCTATGAGAAGGATAATGGGATCTCAATGTTTTCATCTTTTAAAGTTGCAAAGAGATAGCCATGCTTATGTTAACAAAATACAATGAAGGAAAAAGCTTGTCTACACATATCTGCATTTTAAAACAGCATTAATATGTTATTTTTAAGCAGTATGACATTTTCACATTCAAAATAATGAGCAGGTCATATAAATAATTATTATTCCTTATATAAACCAAGCTGAATATTATATTCTCTCCTTTCCTGTAGTAATTTTTTTTTTCAAGCTTTTGGGTTAATATCAATAAACTTAGCTATTTACCAACACACTGGAGTAATGTGGTCCTGACTGAACCAGGATCTCATTTAGATCCCATGATGTCTTGAGAGAGGAAAGATCATTGAAAATTACAAGCAGTTTTTTGTCTTCAAAGAAGAGTTTAGAGGCTTTAGAATCTGGCAGACCGGTGGTTCTCACACTAAACTGTACCAGAATCACCCAGAATTCCTTGGAAACCCAGAGTTTCACTCCAACCCCTGGGGTTTCTGATCGGGCAGGTCTGTGGCAGGGCTGGAGAATTTGGATTTCCTACAAGTCCCCAGGTGGTGCTGACTCTACCTGTCAGGAGCCCACCCTTTGAGCACAACTGTGATTGTTGTTGCTGTGATGATCATATCCTTTTCCACTGCAAACCTTTCAGTTGTGCCAAAGAAAGCAAATACCTGCTTGCAGAAAATTAAAATCCTCATTAACCCAAGTGCAGAGTTTCAGAAAGAGAAACTGAGTGGTCAGTTGGGTAACCCAATCTGGACTCATGCTTTACTAGATGGTCACTTCTTTATGGGACTTGATTTTTCTCTGTGTGAATTTAGACTACCTGGTGCCTGTGTATCTTTGTTTATCTTATAGCCATATGCTTTTTTCTTGAACCATAGTTTGCAGCAGCTGCAGAGTGGAGATAAAGGGCTTATGTGCCCCTCATTCTGTGCAATAATCCAAAAGCTACCAGACCCACTCCCAGCAGAGCACCTGGCTGAGATGTTGCCATTCTTAATATGGTGTTCTAACATGGAAGAATATAGAATGTGGTGCTGTTAGGACTAAGACACAGCCATAGCCCCATCTATGGGGGATGGGCTGCCTCACTGTCGCTCATCCTGCAGACTCCAGTCTAGAAACTGCAAGTGGGGGAAATGAGGATGTGGTAGACAGGTCCTGGGCTCTGGCACCAGGATGTCTCCTGTCTTCTTGGGGCCTCCTGGTTGCTGGTCCCTCGACTACAGGTTGAGTTGACCCCTAAAAGCATTCATTCTCACCACGCAGAGGCGAGCTGGCCCTTGAAGTATTCTCTGGCTGGGAGGAAAGCAGAGAGAGCCTGAGGTAGGGTCCAGGACACTGGGTGAAGCCTTGACTAGTAACAAAAATAAATCATTCTTTGTGATGTACTTCCCTTTTCTTATTCCTCAAACTTCAGTGAAGTTTTATTACACATTCATAACTCTCTTAGGACTGTGAGGAAATAAGGGATGGGTCTGTGGCCAGAGGTGGAAGGAGCCCAAGAAATCCAGATGGAACCTAGAGGATGCCATCTGCACCAGGATGCCCCCTAGGAGACTGGTGAATGGATCTGGAGATAGGCGAGAGCCAGGGGGAAGATGTGGGAGGTACAAGCAGCCTGGGACTCCCAGAATCCCCGGCGCAGGGAGTCTGTAAAAGAGGGATAGGACTAGTGTAATTTGAATGGCAAAAGATAACCATTTTTCTTTTCTATTCTGGACTCAGAGGCAAATAGTGGCTGGTTGCATATGTTGCATAGTTTTAAACTTCTGATGATTTCTAGTTAAAAATGTGATATATGCTAAGTCAAAGAATTCAGTCTGAAAAGACTACATAAGGTATGATTCCACCCGGAATATGGAAAAGACAAAACTATAGAGACGGTAAAAAGATTAGCGATTGTCAGGAGTTCAGGAAGAGCGAAGGAAGGATGAGTAGGTGGAACAGAGGATTTTTAGGACAGTGAAACCATTTTGTATGCTAGGCTGTAGGCAATAGATGGTCACTGTAGAATGAGCTTGGATAGATATTCTCCAGACCGGAAGGTACTCCAGAATTGGTTTTTATTATTGCTGTTGGTGGTGGTTCTGGGGTGTTTTTTCGTTTGTTTTTTTGGTAGCGGCAGGGAGGGTTGACTGAAAATGCTCCCCAGCATGGCTGGCTGGCTTGGAAGGATGGACTGGTGGGATGCAGAACTCTACTAGAACCAGGGTGGGCATGAAGTTCACTGGAAAGGCAGCTGCATATGGCCAGACCATCAAAGAGTACTCCAAGTAAAGTCATATTTCATTAATACCTTTCTAATAATTTTTATTAAATATAGATGATTTGAAAGATGGTATCATCTGCAAGAAGTGCTTTCTTTAAAGTTTCGTAGAAAAAAACCCAGAAAATATCTTGTTTTTAGCTCCTTAGTGCACTCACAGAGAACCATGAGAAGGCAAGCTTTATGATGTTTTTTTTCACTGTTTTTTGAGAAAAGGTGGACTGCAAAACAATGTTTATCTGAGAAAATCCCTATTTAATCTGGATTTAGGAATGGATTGAAGAAGGCTTCATATTCAAGCAACTCTTCACAAACAAAAAGAACAAGGCAAATCCTTCCTCCTTCTTCATCCCCACATCCTAACCTCAAGCCCAGTTCTGGAGCTTCGTCCTTTCAGTATGCACTGGGCTGGTCCTTCTCCTGCAACCAAGATCCAAGCCTACAGCTTCCCCTTCACACCAGGAAAAAGCTGCGTCTGGCAATGTACCTCTCCAGCCCACGCTCTGAAGGCTTGTCTGGGTCTATTCAGCTCACGTTTCTAAAACCCAGCTCTCACCAGGCTGCTCTCTCTTCTAGGGCCTACAGCAGTTCTCCAGTGTCTGCTGAACCAAGCCTGGCTTTTTGTCTTGACCGAGAGTTATTCAGCCTCTCTCTGAACTGTGAATTATCCACATCTACTCGGTTGGGTACTCTTAAGACATCCATCTGCTCTCCTCACAACTTGCCTGGCATCTCCAACTTATATGTTTCTAAGATCAGTTTGGAGTAGAAATCTCTAATGCTTTATTTGGTATACATATAGAGGCAAAAAAAAAAAAAAAAAATCCAGTCTCTTGACTACTTCATACCATGAACAGACTTTTAAAAATGCAGTGAGCATCTCTAGGTCTGCTTAGCTGACTTCCTCCTTTTTCAGGAGTTTTAATGATCTCACTTATTGACTCAGGACTTATTTTTAACATGCTACTAGTCATTTTATGGTATATTTTGTCATTAAATTTAATAAGTAAATAATCTGATGTTCTTGAAATTTCCAACTTAAAAAAAAAGTTTTTCTCTGACTATTCATCTCCTCTCACTAGTTATATCAATTCATATTTAGACAAATTTCACCCTTCTCTTTACCCTCCTGTTCACTTCTACAGCTACAGCCATTGTGATCTCAGGATGATAGACTACACCAGTGCCCCAACCCCATCTTTTCTTAAAAAATAACTTTTAATTTTATATTAAAGTATAGTTGATAAACAATTCTGTGCTAGGTTCAGGTGTACAGCAAAGCAACAGCTATACACATGTATCTGCGGCTGCTGCAGAGTCACTTCAGTCGTGTCTGACTCTGTGCGATCCCATGGACGGCAGCCCACCAGGCTCCCCCATCCCTGAGATTTTCCAGGCAAGAGTACTGGAGTGGGGTGCCATTGGCTTCTCCGATACACATGCATCTACTCCCTTTCAAATTCTCCTTCCATTCAGATTGCCGCATAATATTGAGCAGAGCTGTCTGTGCTACACAGCAGGTCCCTGCCAGCCATCCACTTTAAATATAGCAGTGTGTACACGTCAATCCCAAGCCCCCTATTTGTCCCCCGCCAACCAGTCTCCCCGCCATCACAAGTTCACTCTCCAAGTTTATGAGTCCATTTCTGTTTTGTAAATAATTTCATTTGCATCGTTTTTTCTTAGATTCCTCATATAAGCAATATCATATGATATGTCTGTCTCTGTGTCTGACTTCACTCAGTATGGCAATCTCTAGGGCCATCCATGTTGCTGCAAGTGGCATTATTTCATTCTTTTTATGGCTGAGTAACAGTCATTATATATAGGTACCCCATCTTCTCTATCCTTTCCTCCTTGTTCCCCCATCTTGTCTCCTTCCCTTTAGCCTCTCCCCTTCTCCGGGTTCATTTTCCGAAATTGCTCCTTTTATCATGTCACTCCACTCATGGATAGTCATTGATGTCTCCCTGTTTCTTGCAGGATAAGGTACACACTCATTATCTTGGCAATCAAAGGTCTTCAAAATCTGGATACAACTAAACGTTTTAGGGGCTTCCCTGATGGCTTAGATGGTAAAAAATCTGCCTACAGTGCAGGAGACTCAGGTTCAATCCGTGGGTTGGGAAGATTCCCTGGAGAAAGGAATGGCAACCCACTCCAGTATTTTTGCCTCGAGAATCCCATGGACAGAGGAGCCTGGTGGGCTATAGTCCATGATGTCACAAAAGAGTTGGGCACAATTTAGTGACTAAACAACTGACTTGAGGGTGGGGTCTTCCCCTTAAAATTTAATACTATCATTTGTTTTATGCAAGACATGTATTTGTTTTAGTTATTCCACAGTAGTCAGTGAGCAGACCAAGCAAGGCACGCGTGGATTCAGAGCTACTATGATACAAGCCCTGCCTCTGGTGATGTAGGAGGAAGGTCCCTTCTGCCCCCGTATCACACGACAGAAACATCTGACCTGTGTCAGACCAAAGGGCAGAGAGAGAGAGATGGGGCGGGAGAGCATCTCTAATTCACACAAAATAATTTCCCTTTGGATAATTTCTGTCTCAAAACTGAAGTCTCTGGCTACTGACGGTCATTTTGAAACAGAATGCCGCTTTTGAGTGACTGTTCTGTTTTTTGCATGTGGCAGCCCTTGTCCCCTCACTAGCTTCCCTCCTCCTTCCTACAGCCTGGCCCAGCTTCCTCCAGGCCGGCCTTCCTGTGGCATTATTGGTGTTATATTTAGATTTGCGAATTCAGCAACAGAAGGCCCTTCCTTCTGGAGAGTGTGTCCATGGTGAAGCTGGCGCAGAAACTTTGGTAAGTCCTTTCCACCATAGAATACCTCAAAATGCTCCTGAGAGTAAGGTCTCCCCCAGCCCCATTCACAGACTCAGATACAAGGCCCAGGAGACCCCAGTGCTGGGCTCAGACCACACAGCTTTGAAACTCCTAGTTTTGCCTGTCATCAAGGTAGTCACAGAAGTCTGATGGTGAGAGAGACTTTAGGAATATCCTAGGTCAACCTCCTCTTGGAAGGGAGGACATTAAATTCCAAAGAAATTCTGCCATTGTCCCCAGATTAATTCTGAGGATTCCCCAGCTCTTTCCCTCACATGCTGCTCCATCCTTTCCGCATGTGGGCCAAATTTCCTGTTCAAGAACCAGCCTTTCCACAGCAGGGATGTGCCCTCCAGTTTATACCACAGCCCAGAGCCATGCTTACAAGTCCAGGCCCAGAGAGCCAGGCCAGTGGTCAACTGGATAATCAGTGGCACTGCAGTGAATGCCCGCACTCACTGAGCATGTATTGTGTGCCAGGTACTTTGCGTGTATTATCTCATCTAGCCCTCACAGCCTGGTGATATAGGTCCTATTGTTATCCCATTTAAAAAATAACCACATAACATTAAATTTTTGATAACTAGTGTTAAGTGAGTATACAGTCAGTAGTGTATTCACATACACATTGTATATTCACATTGTTGTGATTATCTCAACTTTTATAGTGAGGAAATACTTGCTCAGAGTAGCAACTTGCCCCAGGTCCTACATCTAGGGAACAATAGAGCTGGGATTCGAAATCGGGCCGTCCAACTCCAGAACCCAAGCTCGCAACCAGCCCTGCATGACGTGTGCTGCCTTGTCTCAGCTTGGCCCCTTGCCAGGGTGGATGGCCAGCTTCAGCATGTGCCCCTTTGGGCACCTTCCTCTCTGTCCCTGGAGAAGGCATCCAGTTCCTCCCCCAGCCAAGGGTGTTTACTGAGGACACCTGCTCCCACTGCTGCCCCGCTGCAAGTCTTCCCTGCTCAACTTGTTGCTGGAAGGCTGCGTGGGCTCTGCAGGGCCTGTTTCAGTCTTTAGGGAGGGGCAGAGAAGAAAGAGGAAGGGACAGAAGGCAAGGGGAGGGAGAAACAGAGAGGGCAGTACACGCAGGTGGCAGGAAGGAATAGGGCAAGGGCTCTCAGGTGCAGAACGTGCTCAGAAGTAGAGTGCCTGGGCTCAGCTGCAAGGAGACCTGGGTACCTATCCCCGTGCGCCCCTCTCATCACCCTAGTCCAAAAGGCCCCCTGAGAGTCCTGGCGTGGGGGCATCTGTGCACCTTCTATGCGAGCATCTCACGGCCTGGGCTGTCTCACTAACCACCTAGGAACCAGAGAAAGTAATTTGCAAGTTTCTCCAGACACTCTACCATTTCTTTTTTCTCACTGAGATCTGCAAATACTTTGTGGTTGTCTTTGATGTGTCTAGACGGCGGATCTCGGTTATAAGCAGACAGAAATTGGGCTGACTTGGCACAACCAGGAATAAAGAGGATCCTAGAACCCTGAGTCCTTTCCAAAAAAAAACTCCTGGTGCACTTTACCCTATCAGAGGCAGTTAGGCATGAGACACACTACCCTGCCACGGATGAGACGACAGGAAAGTAGGTTAAATTAGCTGCACAGAGGTCCTAGGAGATTTGTCCCTTGATGTGACAGCAGAAGTGTCAGGCTCTCGGCTCCCTGATTTTAAGGGTCTGTAGGGATGTAGCACTTTCCTTTATCTCTCTGGTGCTGGCTCTCACTCACCCACATAGCGTGGAGGACCTGGGGTAAAGGGAAACTTCTTCCTAGTATATGTGGGAGCAGGTTGTGAAAAGTAAAAAAATTCAAGGAGGCTCTTGGGTTTGGAAGAGTCCCTGGAGCTCATGTTATCTAACCCTGTCACTGTGCCGGGCTCTGATTTGTTTCTTGTTCTAACCAGGTGCTGACAGCTGGAATTTTGTGATGTTTACAATCTTTCCTCTGACAACATGAAAATTATTGTGTAAAGCAGATGATTCTCAAATTTGTAAGACTGCATGACAAGTAATTCTAATCATTTTTGGAAAATTCTGAAAATGTAATTTTGGAAAAGAGGTGTGTTTGAAGAAAAAATTAACCTTGGTTGGGGGGAAAATTGAAACTTGGCTGTGTCTACATGTTACACCCCACTTGTCTGAGCAATCATTTCTATAACTAAAAACAAAGATATTTTTCTGGGAGTAAATTTTCAAGGAGTGATATTGCAAGAATGGTATTTCTGATACATCAGAAAAAATTTGCCTCAAGCTTATCATTTCTTTGGGATCTGAGTGAAAAAAGTATTGGAAAATATCATATGGAGAGATTGAAGTGGAAGGAAGCATTGTCATTCTTAAATGTTTACCCTACAGGAACATTTATTAATAATACATATTTTTTGGTGGGGTGGCCACACTGTTCAGCTTGTGGGATCTTCGTTCCCTGATCGGGGAGCTAACCCAGGCCCTTGGCAGTGAGAATGCTGAGTCTCACCACCAGACCGTCAGGGAATTCCCCAATAATACATCAAAAAAAAAAAAATGCTTTGACACAGTATCTAATTGGTCAAATGAAATGATCATGGATCCCCATAATATAATATTTTACAGTAAATACACAAAATAATTTTATTACCAAAAATTCCTCATTCAACTATTTCAATATTCAACTTAGTGAATAGTAAGTAAATTTAGTAAATTCACAGTGCTGTGCAGTTACCACCACTATCTCATTGCAGAACAGTTCATCAACCCAAAAGGAAGCCTCAAACCCACTAAGTAGGTACTAGCAATTTTAATGCAGATGTTTTTCCCCTACTATACTTTTGAGGCACACAAATAGCTTTTGTTTTAATCATGTTAAGAATTGTTTTCATCATTCATCAAATGAATTCGATTCAGTCATCTGGGATTGGTTGGGCAACTATGATAATCTGTTGATAGGATGATAATAGGAAATAAAGTTTTCTGCTGTAAAAAGAGGACTTTGACCTTGAACAGGGAGTAAAGACAATTTAAGAAGCAAAATAGTCACATACATGTAGAGGGCTCAGTTTTCCAGTGATTTGCTGGTGGTGGTGGTGTTCAGTTGCTCAGTTGTGTCCTACTCTTTGCAACCCCATGGACTGCAGCACGACGGACTTTCCTGTCCTTCACCATCTCCTGTAGTTTTCGAAGACCCATGTCTGTTGAGTCACTGTTACCGCCCAATCATCTCATCCTCTGTCGTCCAATCATCTCGTCCTCTGTCGTCCCCTTCTCCTGCCCTCAATCTTTGCCCGTGTCTGGGTCTTTTCCAGTGAGTCTGCTCTTTGCATCAGGTGGCCAAAATATTGGAGCTTCAGCTTCAACATCAGTCCTTCCAATGAATATTCAAGACTGATTTCCTTTAGGATTGATTGGTTTGATCTTCTCACAGTCCAAGGGACTCTCAAGAGTCTTCTCCAGCACAATTAAAAAGCGTCAGTTCTTCAGCACTCAGCCTATTTCATGGTCCAACTCTCACACCTGTACGTAACTAGTGGAAAAACCATAGCTTTGACTATACAGACCTTTGTTGGCAAAGTGATGTCTCTGCTTTTTAATACACTGTCTAGATTTATCATAGCTTTTCTCCCAAGGAGGAAGTGTTTTAATTTTGTGGTTGTGGTCAACATTTGCAGTGATTTTGGACCACCGTTTCTACTTTTTCCCCATCTATTTGCTGTGAAGTGATAGGATCGGATGCCATGATCTTAGTTTTTTGAGTGTTGAGTTTTAAGTCAGCTTTTCCACTCACCTTTTATCATGCTCAAAAAGCTCTTTAGGGGTCTTCCTGACCAGAGATCAAACCCTGTGTTGCAGGCAGATTCTTTACCATCTGAGCCACCAGAGTGTTTTCAATTTGGTATTACATTTGCCATTTTCCTTTTCAAAAGTATTTTTCCTGTTTGTATTTGATTCCACTGTAGTCGTTTGTGCTAAAAAATGACTGTTTCCTTCCTGCCTAGGATTGGGTATGGTCATTAATATGCCAAACATGTTTAAAAGGTTATTCTTCACCCTGCAGCTTTTTACATTTTGAACCAAGTAAAGTTGTAAACAACAGCATAATCAACGAGGGAGGACATTTCTTTCTGCCTTTGAGCTTAGCCCTCTAACCCTGTTGCCCAAGCACCTTAGTTATAGCCTCCCTTGATTTAGGTGTTGTCTCCCTCCTCTGACCTTTCTCACCTTCTTTTCACCACTTTTCTGAACAATGTTTCCTTCTTGCAACTAACAACCATGGATCGAGCCACATCTGTGTGGGAGACAGATGAGCACAGCTCTGTGCCCCCATGATGAGCTGTTAGATTCCGGCCTGGGTGTTAGTGATGGCAAAGAGCTTAATGCCTGAACCTACTACAGTGATGTTTAATCTTGAGCCAGGACTCTAAGATACTGCTTTATCACAGAAGGATGTCTCTCTAAGGACACAATTGGGGGCAACAGCAGAGCCCAGGCCAGGAGGGATTTGTGGGACATTCTCTGAACCCTTCCTCTCTATTTAATACATTTATGGTTACAACACCCCTATTATGTTATATGGGCTTCCCAGGTGACTCAGTGGTAAAGAATCCATGTGCCAGTGCTAGAGATATAGCAGACATGAGTTGGATCCCTGGGTTGGGAAGATCCCCTGGAGGAGGAAAGAGCAACCCACTCCAGTATTCTTGCCTGGGAAATCCCATGGACAGAGGAGCCTGGTGAGCTACAGTCCGTGGGTTTGAAAAGATTCAGACATGACTGTGCAACTGAACGAGCATTATGTTATTTATTATTATTCTCATTTTCCTGAAAAGCTGAGGCTAAAAAGGATTAAGTAATCTTCTCAGAGACCGAGACCTATGGAGTACAGAGCAAGTCAAACCTAGGTCTGCCTGATTCCAAAAGTCAGCAAAAACAAACAAACAAACAAACGCTTTTCTGGCGCACTTCTTAAATTATACCACATGGTCCTTTATACTTAGTCTATGCATAAGACCAACTCTGCTCTTTTTAATTATGACTCACTCTCAGATTACATGAACTATTGTGAGAACATTCCTTGAAAAATATATAGTGTCACAGGGTACCAAACATGCCTGCGTCAGTGTGAAATTCAAGTTTGGACTTGGAAGCATGTAATAGCATGAAACACTGACAGCAATGTTCTGTAGGGCCTCACTGGGATTTCTGACTAGTAAATTATTTGCTTTTTAATTTAAAAAGAGTCTCAGAAAAACATAGAACACAGACTAAGCTAAAATGTTTTACTAGCCAGTAAATAACACAGAAAAAAAAGAGGTAGACATGGTCCGCTCTTCCTCCCTACTCACAGGCAAGCATGGAGGCATAGTTCTAGACTGGGCTTTGTTAGTGTGAGCTTATATAGGTAACATCACATCGTGGGCATTTTACCTGAGGGAGTACAGAGGTGGTTTCTCCGTTTTACCTGCCAAGTAAACCCTTCTGATTTGGAGGCTAGGGAGAGGAGGGGAGGGGGCTTCTCCACCGACGTTTGTCCTGACATATTGCAGGGGGAGCAGGTTCAGCCAAGGGGGCTCATGGAACTTGTGACCATCACTGGCTACATAATTTCCAGAGCCCAGTGTAAAATGCAAATACAGGGCTCCTAGTTGAGAATCCAAGACCGCAACAACAGAGCGCTGAAACAAGCATGGGGGCTGTGAGACCGCATGGCGCATGCCTTGAAAACTCAGTGACCTCTGCTGCAGGTTCCCTACACTTCAAGGAGGGTTGAAATCTGGTGGCAATCTAGGACGCCCAGCTAGCCTTCTGGGGGGCAGGGATGCCCTGGGAGTAACGAGCTTCTTTCTCAGGAAAGTGGCAGACAGGGAAGCACTTTCCATCTAGGACATGCGACATGTCCCTAAGCTGGCTTCCATGCTTTGCTGTGGAAATGAGCACTGGAACAGCCATGCTGGGCTAAGGGACTACTTCCAGTTTGGGGACCTAGGCCATGATGCTGTGAAAGGGGTGTGAATACACCCAAGTGGAAAATCAGTCTACAGATATAGCTGCTGATGGATGACCTTTCAGAAGGGAGATGAGGCAGGACAGGTAGGAGCAGGCAGGTTAGCCCGGGAGGAGCAGCTGCAAGGGAGGAGCTGTTGGGAGCAGGCAGTCCCCAGCTGTAGCACTAAGTACAGGTGTGGGAAGGAAGACATGCGCCTGCCCGCCGAGGGCTGTAGAACTGGGGATGGGAGCGCATGACACAGAAAGAGGCTCAGCCCATAGCAGGAGGGGCGGCTCCCTGAGAGAGGGTGTCCACCGCAGGCCAGGTAACCTGTGTGCCAATGTCAGCTGCTTCCTTGCAATGTGCTAGGGACCCTTAAGGTCAGTGGGACCTGGTAGACAGCAAGCCAGGGTCACACTTCAGGG
Organism: Capricornis sumatraensis; assembly: GCF_032405125.1. Classification (NCBI taxonomy): domain Eukaryota; kingdom Metazoa; phylum Chordata; class Mammalia; order Artiodactyla; family Bovidae; genus Capricornis; species Capricornis sumatraensis. The sequence continues at coordinate 18,078,195 of NC_091091.1, forward strand.
TTCACAGCTCCTTTGATCTTGTGGCAGGACCTCGATGGGAGCTGGAATTCCACCAACCTGCAGGGGGGACCCATTTCTGGAACAAGGAGAGTGCCATCCTCTTAACCTCTAATCGTGCACTTGGTTCCTGGAGGCTGAGAAAGCCCAGCAAGTACATGGAATGAGAAAACTGAAGCTGTTACGGAGAGCTTAGATATCAACACCTAAAAGAGCAAATCGACAGCTGCAAGGTCATCTTAAGGAAGAAGAATGGTTCCAGGTGAGTTGAGATTTAAAGGACCTGGCAAATCCAAATCACAAGGCAAGACATGCAGTGTATCTGATGGGGAGGCAGTGGTAGCCCCAGTGACCACTAGCCTATAAAATCAGAGTCTATCTGAAATTTATCCTAACTCTCGTGGTTTCCACTCAAGTTGCCCAGTCTACTTGAAGAGGTAGAAACAGAGTATTCCAAGGTTGACCTGATGTCTGGAAATCTTTTCCTGCTTTCATTTCTCTACTTAGGAGAGAATAACATATGCTTTAGTGATTCATGTAGTTCCTGCCATTTAGCTTCGTTTGACACTAAAAATTCTTTTTTCAAAAACAACTCATTGACATACAAACTCAAGAACTTCTGGACTTTCTGCTTGGCAATCACTGACCCAGATCATCCCAGACAGAGGAAAATCAGTCCAGCAAGCAGAGGCCACATCAATGGCAAAGATACGTATTATATATTCTAAACTTTAATACATACTGCACTCTAAGTATATACAAGTGAACCTGTGCTTCTCATTCTACATAAAATTCATTCCACTTGATTTGAATCAGAGTTTTCCAACTATAGCACCGTTGACATTTTTGTGCCAGATAATACTTTGCTGTGAGGATTACTCTGCACAGTTCAGAATGTTCAACAGTGTCTCTGGCAGCTACCAACTACACGTGAGCAGCAACCCTACCCCATGTGTGATTGTCAGATACCCCCTGGAGGGCAAAACTGTCCCTGGTGGAGAACCACTCATCTAAGTGGTGCAGCTACGTCTGGGGAAAGGGCAGGGTAAGACAGCTTCTAGGGGGTTTATTAAAAAGCCAAAGAAAAGCCATCCAGTGTTTCAATTTCTCTATAATAAGGCATTACTTAATTTCTTTTTTTTTCCTTGTTCATGTTCTTTAACAAGCCCAGATGCCTTGATGTCATCACAGGAGGGCAATAGTAAGATCTTCTTTGAAAATTCACCAAACAAGTAAATTCTTCACAGAACAGATGAGCTTAATCATCTGTGGGGGAAAACCAAGAGATTATAAATGTGTGCTTAAAACATCTGGGTACCAGCCCAGTCTCTTCCTATCCAGTGATGTAAGAGGCAGGGCTGGAATGTGATTGTGGCTCAGTTCTCGGAAACCTAATTAACTGTATCGTAGCCCATTTGGGAACATATTCATGAAGAAGAAGGAACTGTTCAGCCAAGGCACACATTGCTCAGATGATCATTGGATCCAGGAGAGAGGGCGCCTTGAATATGTAGACTCTGGTTTAGTGTTTTCCTGGCAGAGCCGTGCCCAGATGAGAGTGGATGAGAAAGAGTGCCTTGAGGTTTCCTAGCTGATGGTCCTGAAATCCACAAACACTAAGCAAATTTCTAATGTGGCTCTCGTATAGCTTGCCCATGAGAAGAAAGAGACCTGTCTGAGAATTCCATCCATTGGTAGGACACAAGTTAGTCCAGTTGAGCAGGTTCTCAGTAGACACAATGCAGGCGAGCAGTGGGAAGAGAGCAGGGAATCATGCTTCCTGGAAGTCTGTCTTATCTCTGACATTAGATGCTGTGCTTCCTTTGTGCCCTCTCATATCAGCACTGGCCTCTGACCTGAAACTTATAAAGAATGATAAGAGCGATGTCCCAGACACACTCATATTCAGGCTGTGCTCTGTCCACCATGAGGAGCCCCTGGGCATCTTCCTGCTCTGCTTGCCACTCCAGTTTAGAGGGGGTTGGATCTACTGCCATGAGTAGGAAGAGACATACCAAACAGTCACTTGTGAAGGGGGGGTTGAAGTACTAATTGTTGCGTTTACGTTTTCTTTACTCGTTATACTGACCATATGACAAATATTCTGGATACTTTAGCCCATGTCTTCAGAACACACCTGTGAGGAAGGTATCTCTAGTTTTATTTGACAGTTGAGAAAACTGAGGCTTAGAGAAGTTGAGTGACATCATCAGGACCCATAGCTAGTAGCTGGCAATTGGAACCCTTCCCTTTGGGGAATTGGTTGCTTTGTCCTTCTAAAACATATCATAGCTATCTTCTAGATGATGTATCTGCATGCTGTCTAGTTGAATCCTCTGACCCCAGTGTTCAGAGTTGGACAGTTTTCAAAAAGTTTGTAAGAAAAGTGTTTGAAAATGTTTTGAAAACTATCTCAAATAAGTTGATCATTTCATCAGGACACAGTTCCTGAAGGTCATGGGATGAAATGGCAGCATCAGAAGATGTAACATTTCAAGTATGGTTTTCATGCCTAAAGGACCACACAGCATCAGAGCTGAGAGGGACTTTGAGAATAATCAGATCCAAACTTCTCATTTTGTAGCAAGGGTGATGAAGACCTATCCAGGAAGGGGTGGTAGAAAAAGAAAGAAAAGGGCGTATATGGAAGTATCATGAAATAAAGATTAGAGGGTGTGGTAGGTGAGTGGAAGTACAGAAGGCAGGATGAATCAGACTTAGGGTTAATGGTGACACCATTGACAGAAATAGAGAGGGCCACAGAGGAAGCTGGGGACAGAAAGGTGAAAAGAAGATAAATTCGTTTCTGAAGAAGTGAACTGGAAAAGTTAAGTTACTGGAAACTCCAGCTGAGGATTCCAAGACCTGAGAAGAAAAGTCATGTCCCAGGATCTGTCAAATAGGATCTCCAAGTGAGAGCCTTCGTTGTGAGACCCAGACACCCATGACAGGGCTCTGTCATGCTTGACAGTTTATTAGCCACTTAGATGAAGGCAGAGAAAGGGTGTTTGTCACGTCTACAGTCCATGCAAAGCTGAATGCCAACAGATGTCAGAATCAACAGGTAAAATAGCCAAAATAGCTAAAAAGAAGAACTGAAACTGACATGAAATTTATCAAGGATCCATGTAAAGTGCTCTTTTTCTGTTCAGAAAGTCAATTGCACACCTATAGAATTAATAAGAATAACAATAAAGGTACTAAATAACCACCATTTTTCAATTCAATAATTATTGTGTGCCAGGATCGCTCTAACCCTTGCAGCAGCCCTTTGAGATTGGTGCTATTATTATCTCTGTCTTTTTAGCTGAAGAAGCTGGGACCAGGAAGGTTGAGTACAGTTTCCTGAAGTCACACATATGTTAATTTGACTGAAAAATACCATATTTTTACACCAATAAGATAAGGATTAGGGAGACTTGGCTTATTTATGCCTGTCAAAGACTTTTTGCATTTGTAAAAACAGGTGAATTTGTAAAAATAAGTGAATTTGTGGGGGCTAGAAAGAAAAATACACAAGCATAGGTGGATGAGTCAAACTCAATGTTATGTGGCAGCCTGGATGGGAGGGGAGTTTGGGGGAGAATGGATACATGTATATGTATGGCTGAGTCCCTTTGCTGTCCACCTGAAACTATCACAACATTGTTAATTGGTTATACTCCAATACAAAAGAAAAAGTTTAAAAAAGTATACGTAAAACATAAAAATTCCTTCACAAACTAGTTTCACTAACTTGAAAGAAATATAATCAGTGTGATTCAGGATTGTAAATGTTGAAACGCTTACCCAGAACAGTAATATTTTTGTGAACAGGAATGTTTACTGTGGAAGGATTGAGACATCAGGTCTGAGGTGCTTTTCTGGTGGTATTGTTACCTTATAAAATCCAGGGAAAATCATGGCTGAGAATTTACTAAAAGATTCTGTAAGTTTTTGGATTCCCATGAACAGAGAAACCAACTTCACGTAGTGCCTCAAGGGGAGAAAAAAAATCAAAAATCTGTGCTCACACATTTCTGTGGTCACATACAATGGAGCCACTTCGCTTTTTTCAACTCTTCAATAGTAGGAACTCAGACTTGACTATTATCCCCAGCTGTCCATCTCAGAAGGTCCATCTGGAACCTTGCCATTCTCCTTCATTTTGAGACTCTCCTCTTTCCTTCCAATCTTTCCTGCCCTCCTTTCCTGGTTGATTCTGCTTTTTCTTCCTCCTGGTCACTTCTTCGGCTTCTAATCTCTTTTCAGCCCTAGATCAAGGTCATCCCTTTTACACTCCCTCTACCCCAGAAGGACACTCACTCTCTCTCTATTTTTCTGGCTAATAAATTAAGCAAAGTATGTTTAAGTGTTGGTAAACTTAAGAGTATGGACTCAGCTCTTCACTTATATACTGTCATTCAATGCCAAATAATTGCACAGTTGTCAGTCTTCCGCAGTGATGTTAACCAGTCAAGACAGAGGGTGCAAACCAAAAAGATCAACAATTCATTTACCTATGCCTGGCCATCCCATCTAATTACAGCAAATATTTTGAATGGTGCTTCAGGGTCATTGTGTTTACAATTTCATTTCTTTGAACAGTTCCACATCAAGAGTGTACATTGTATCAGAACCGGTCAATTCTGTAAAAACAACTCAGTAACCAAGTAGGGGGAAAAAGTTACTTCTGCCTGAGCAGATGAATGTAGTATATGATTATCCACAATACAGTTTCAGTTTTCCACCCTCTAATCTACGGCCGTACGTTGTCTGTTGATCGCTCTGTGGCAAAGCTGGACTTTGTCCCTGAGGGAGCGATTATAAAGTGATTTAGGTTCTATTGCCCTCCTCTATTTAAAATCTCATCTGGATTTCCTGAAAGAAGTTCTAAAACTTAGTACAGCCCTAGGTTATGGAATATTCCCTGAAAAGGACCTTCTACACCTTCTTGTTCCTTGGAGAGAAACCCTCAAAGTTTCTTGGTCGTGTCCTTGCTTCCCTCTCCCTGCTGACTGCTCTGCCCCAAGTCCAGGCCAGCAGCATTAGAGGCCTGGGTTACGTAGCCGCCCCCCTCTCACTGAGCATCCTTGACAACCTCCCTGAAGCCTGTTGGCATGACATCTGTAACAGTGTAAACTGTTCTCCAGCTCTGTGCGGCCAGAGCCCTCACAATCCTTTGTGATATGGCTGCACCCTACGTGTCTAACCTCGTCAGGAGCTTCTGGCCCCACTTGCCTACTCTACAGCCTCTGCTGGGAAGGAAGTTCTCACCATCCTACAAACGGACCTACTCAAGGCCAGCTCCAAGCGTCCGGTTCCCCAACTTCTTTTTATCTTACGTGCCTCTCAAAGACTAGCTCTTTATTTATTTTGTTTTATTGAGGTAACATTGGTTTATCATATTATGTAAGTTTCATATTTACAACCTTATATTTCCCACTTCTATATACATCATAGCGTGCTCACCGCCAAAAATTTAGTTTCCATCCGTCATCATACACTTGACTTCTTTTGCCCATTTCAGCCCCCCACCCTCTCCCCTGCCCCTTCCTTCCTGGTAACCACTACTTGGCTCTCCATATGTATATGTTCATTTGTATTTGGTTTGGTTTGTTCATTTACTTTGACAAAGCCTAGTGCTTGATGCATCTTCTCTGTGAAAACATCTCCGGCTACTCCGATTCATTTCTTACACTCGTTGAGTCACTTACTACTTGCACTATTTTATCTGCCCCCTCCCATGATGGTGTAGCAATGTGAGGAAAGGGCAAGACCTTCTTGTCTCCCATTAGGGCCGATCATTCAGCAGCGCTTACCAACGTGCCCTCAAAGGGACCTACCACAGCCATGCTGCCTCCTGATTCTAGACCAGCAGTTCGTTTCAAACTATCATTTACCAAGGGCCTACCAGGTATATAACCCATATTGTAACTGTCAAGGACTGTCCCTTGGCCATTCCCAGGCTAATTGCCCTTAAATTCTGTCTCAACAACCCTAATTCTGTAGCTCCTTATCATTTGTGATAACTTCCTTGCTACACGTGTCACATCAACCCATGAAAAAATGAAGTTTAAAGGGTAGCTGAAATATAAAACACTCATTGAACACCTAAAAGTTCCCGTGTCCAAAAGTCTTGATATTGTTGCAATGAGACAAAAAGAAAATTTTCAAAATAAAAATTTGGAAAGTCTTTTTCTTTTTTTTCTCATAGCTCAGAGGAGTTTCTTGATTCTTGCCCCTTGGGTCCCTTCTGGTTTATTTAGTCTTCCTAAGTGGTTTATTTAATCTTTTTATAGATAATTGTTGCACTGACATGAAGACTGGAAAAATAAATCTAATTTCCCTAAAACACTTGTGATATACAGCCACAAAATAAATGAGATGGTAAAACTATAATGAATACAAATCATTACAACAATCTTTAGCATTAAATAGAAATCCACAATGAAAACTTTCAGTACTCAGATTAAATCAAACTTTTTTTTAGAAAAGCTGTGTTTAAAGTCTCCAAGCTGACTACTGGAGAATCTAAGCCCTTGGCTTTTCTTTTTTATTGTCTCTTCAAAACTTTACATTTTAATCCACCACTGGCAAAGTCGGCTAAATTAAGCCCACTTGTTCCTACACATTTCTTTAAAAACACAGTCCACTTCCCTATAGCAATTGACACTCAGCTTTCTTAGAACAAGCAAAGTATCCCAGCATTTCAGTATTTCTGATATGCTGTAAAATCATTAAAAAAAAAAAAAAGAGAAGAAGAAGGAAAAGTATTGGATGGCAAAAATCTTACCTCAACTTCTGACTGGCGGGGACAGTTATTTTATTAAGCTTATCCATTCTTTTTGTAACTATACGAGTCACAAATCACTGTCCAGTGGTCACGTCAGCAGTCCCTGGCCGTCCTCGGGAGTAGCATGGTAAGCCTGTGATCTCAAGGGTCCCAGTCACTTGGGTCTGATTTCTGAGAGTGCAGGCTGCTGGCAAACACCTCTGTACTAAGGAGAAGTAAAACTTGCTCGAGCACATAGCCAAGTTTCATGTTTCTAATCATGTGATCTGGGTAGCCAGCCAGCTTGGCTGATTACTCTACATTGTGTAAACTTTAATAGTGAAACCTATTGGACATGCAAATTTCCTTTGAGCTGCTTTCTTCTATAACCAGATTTGTAACCAGGTCAGGGCAAGCTTCTGACTGGTCACTACTTCCTGTTGTCCTGAATACAGATAGCCCTTGTTTTCAGCAGGTGTCATGCTGTCCCCTTCCTGGGCTCAAGGAAAAGCAGAATAATCATTTCCATCTGAAAGTCTCTTTGGGACTTCCTGCTCATTTGCCTGAAGTCATAGATAAGCTTTTCCGCTTAAAGGATCATTCTATGAAAATGGCATTTTTGTGCAGTTTCTCTTTGCTCTGCTCCCCCACATATTTTAAAATAAATATCAAGTGGTAACAGTTTACTTCAAGAGTTAGAATTTAGTTATCCTGAAGAGCTACGTAAAATGGGAAGACAATTCTCTAGGTACGGTTGTTACGGATAGAGACAGGAGATCTGGGAAAGGGGAGAGGTTGTCCACTGTACAGAGTGGGCACCTTATCAGGTTGGTGGTGTCAGGAGGTGTGCTGATATCCAGATGTTATCGAACAAAATCAAGATGTACCCCAAAGTCAGCTGAGAACAAATCTAACAACCTCCCAACAAGGCTGTTCTGACATCAGGCCATTGGGAGGTCCCCTGAAGGGCAGGTGCCACTTTCCTCACTGCTCTTGTCCCCTCCTGCCCTCATCTCCTGCTCACTTTCAGCCCCTTACCAGACCCAGTGATGGCCAGACATGGGAGCAGTAAGGGGTACCCCGGAACAGTGGGGGGGAACACACCTGCATGGGCTGAACCCATCCCAAGGGGTCCACTTCCCTCCTGGAAGACTTGACAGTTCTTTTTTTTACTTCTTCTGAAACCTTCGAACGTGTCTGTTCGAAGAGCAGGAGGCAGTTTAGTGTCAGAGAGGAGAAAAATAAGAAAGACCTTTGTACCCGGACACTCTTCCTTGTCTCCAGTAGGAATGCTCTGCTCATCTTTACAAAGTTGGCATATGTTTCCCACATGTATCCAGGTGACCAGTCCTCTCCCGGGCCTGAAGAACACACAGAAAGGGCCCAGCAGAGCGATCCCTGTTACCTCTCCTGTTATAGACCCAAAGTCTGGCTCAAGATAGAGGGAGAAAAGGGAGGGAGAGGCAAAAACGAGCGAGCTGGAGGAAAAGCGGTGGGGGGTGGGGGTGGGAGGGAAGAAGAGGCAGAGAAGGAAAAAAGAGGAGGAGGACGGTGAGGCAGCGGTGGCAGTGGGAAATGGATGTGGTAGATGACGCCCTTTCCTCCTGTGCTGCTTCTTTGTCCGCACAGAGGTTCTGTATTTCTCCAGGCAAATCTTGATTATTCGCATTCGTGTACTGCCTCTGGATTTCTAGCTCAACCTGACGGTCAGGAGCAGAGTCCTCAGGGCTATTGAAGGGTGGGGCCCTTCTGCTCAGCCGAACTATGGAATTCGCCAAGCTAGTAAGAGGGCAGATCACCTTCCACGAGAAAAATATAAATGCTTGATTCATCCAATTGCTTATTTCCCCCAAAATGCAGCTCAGTTTTCTTGCAGTGTATCTCAAAGGAGTTCTGGATCTTCGTCCCTCCTCTCCTCACGGTTCTTAACTGAAACTAGTAGACTAGGAGGGTGAAGGCACGTAGAATGTCATCAGGATCAGGAAAAATGAGCTCCACTGAGTGGGATGGTCATCGTCTTGTTCCTTCTATATTACGGTAAAGCGCACTCCATTGGCTGCTTTGCTCTCAACCAACAACTCTGTTCAGCACCTGGGCTGGCAACTTATTTCCCCAGAGAAGAGCACCAAGGGCAAGAGTTACACTTCTGCTTTTTCTTTTTACAGCCACATGTCTTTCTTCTTTTTACTGTGTCTAGTCTGACACGATAAAAATGAGAGTCTGCTTTTCCAGACTGGACATTTTATCCCATGTGGTATGTAGCGTGATAACCATGATGTTCCAAACTGGCAGGACTGCTGTGCAGCTATAATCAGCTTCCCATGAAGGTCAATGCAAGCATGGAAATGGAAGACACCGAATCATAGCTGATAACTTGTGAACGGAAGGAGACCACACAACATGGTTTCTTTCCATAGCACGTGGAGATCGACAAAGCATGATAAACACTCAGTCTCGATCTACACAGCACAGTGAACATGAAAATTAATTAATTACTATTAATAGATGAAAATGGATAGTACCAATCTTAAAGAAAATTTGGAACTCCTATACATTGCTGATAAAAATATAGGTAGGCACAATCACTTTGGAAACAGCTTAGTATTAGTTAATACATTTGCTGGGATATGTACCAATGACCAGCATGAGGTCATGATATAGCACTGTGTCAGAACACTCAAAGTATACCATGTACGCCAAGGTCATATGCAAGAATTGTCATTGAAACACCCTTGCGAATGGAAAATTAAGCAGCACTGGGAACAACTCAATTGCCCATCAACAGGAAAATGAATAAATTAACTGTGGCATATTCATGCAATTCAATGGTGAAAACGAGTGAACTACAATTGATCAGCATGGATAAATAACAAAAATAATCTGAGCAGTAAAGGCAAGTTAAAGAAGATCATACACCATGATTCCAATTATGTTCGTGTTTGAGCTTGGTCATGTCTGACTCTTTGCAACTCCATGGGCTGTAGCCCTCCAAACATGGAATTTTCCTGGCAAGAATACTTGAGTGGGTTGTCATTTCTTACTCCAGGGGATCTTCCCAACCCAGGGATTGAAGCCACATCCCCTGTGTCCTCTACATTGCGAGCGGTTCTTTACCCACTGAGTATATTAAGGTTCAATTCAGTTCAGTTCAGTTGCTCAATTGTGTCCAACTCTTTGCGACTCCTAGGACTGCAGCACACCAGGCTTCCCTGTCCATCACCAACTCCCAGAGCTTGCTCAAACTCATGTCCATTGAGTCAGAGATGCCATCACACTATAGTTCAAAAGCAAGCATTCTTCTTTATAGTCCAACTCTCCCATCCATACATGACTACTGGAAAAACCATAACTTTGACTAGATGGACCTTTGTTGGCAGAGTAATGTCTCTGCTTTTAAATATGCTGTCTAGGTTGCTCATAGCTTATCTTCCAGGGAGCAAGGTTAAAGACATGTAAAACTAATTAATTACTTAGGACATAAATGATCAAACCAAGGGAGGGAATGATAAATGTAAAATTCAGGTGAATGGTTACCAAGAGTAGAATCGGAGTGAAGGGATACACAGGACTTCAGAGGCAATGGTAGTGTTCTATTTCTTAAGTTGTGTGGTGGGTCTGTAGGTACTTGTTGTAGGTATTAAATAATTAACAAAATTATGTAAATTAACATCTGCTCTAGAGCTATGCGGCAAAGCCAGGACAACTCCCCCACCCAAGTCTCAATTAGCCCTATGAAATGGTGAGGTTTGAGAACAAGAAGACATTATACTGGAGTTTGGGGATGAGACCGACCAGCACTGGTTTCTCTTGGGCTCTTTTCCATGCCTACAAAGGTCCATATATACAAAGTTATGGTTTTTCCAGTAGTTATGTATGGATAGGAGAGCTGGACAATAAAAAAGGCTGAGCATCGAATATCAATGCCTTCCCATTGTGGTGCTGGAGAAGTCTCTTGAGAGTCCCTTGGATGGCATGGACATCAAATCAGTCAATCCTAAAAGAAATAACCCTGAATATTCATTGGAAGGACTGATACTGAAGCTGAAGCTCCAATACTTTGGCCACCTAACGAGAAGAGCCAACTCATTGGAAAAGACCCTAATGCTGAGAAAGGCTGAAGGAAGGAGAAGGGGATGATAGAGGATAAGATGGTTGGGTGACATCATTGACTCAATGGACATGAGTTTGAGCAAGCTCCAGGAGATGGTGAAGGACAGGGAAGCCTGGCGTGCTGCAGTCCATGGGGTCACAAAGAGTAGGACACGACTGAGAGACTGAACAACAAATTTTCCATGTATCCATTAATGACAACTAACAGCATGCTTCTCGGATGTTTTTAATGTCCCTGTACTATGACACCATTTATTTTACATGTGAAGAAACTGATTCATAGAGAGGTTAAGTAACTGACCCAAAGTTCTACCACTCCTCAGTGTTGGGATTCAAACCTGAGCTTGTTTCCATAGTCTAATCTGACAATCACAGAGTTTTGCTGTCACAAGAGAGATCTGTAATTCAGCAGAAGGCTCTGCCCTGACATCGAGGTATCACCTTAACCATGACCTCAGGGGAATCACTTAATCTCCTCAACCTCAACTTCCATTTTTTGTGGATGAGAAAGGGTATTCAAGGAGGATTCAGACTCATTCTGACTTGGCATTTGGACATGGGCCAATGGGCTTCCCTTGTGGCTCAGCTGGTAGAGAATCTGCCCGCAATGCGGGAGACCAGGGTTCAATTCCTGGGTTGGGAAGATCCCCTGGAGAAGGGAAAGGCTACCCACTCCAGTATTCTGGCCTGGAGAATTCCATGGACTATATAGTCCATGAGATCACAAAGAGTCGGACACGACTGAGAGACTTTCAGTTCAGTACAGAAATTGGTTTCCATCCGTGGAAACACTCATAGCTTCCAGAAGAGGTACCTTTGATGCACTATGCTAGATTGCTTCCCAAGTAAGGCTAGTTGGTTGTGGCAGTTGACAGAGCCTTGGAAGTAGTCCAAGTCCTCACTGAAACTGGAAGGTCAGCCACGGTTCACTCCCTCTGGTCTGCCACCCACCTGCTAATGGCTTTTCCCCTGCCAGGGCTGGTTTAGGCAAATTGCCAAAGGAAGTAGGCAAGGTGTGGCATTGATATATACAGTGTGGCTCTTTGCTTCTAATCATAACTATTCCCATGAAGATTAGCCCCACAAGTCTATGAAAGGGGTACTGCTGTGATTCATGATGTGAAGTCTGAGCCTCAGATAGGTGACAACACTTACCTAAGGCCACTCAGTCTTCATGATCCATGAGCCAGGGCCCTTTAACCCCCAAACTATTCATTTTCTTTCCCCTGTGCTGGCCCTCTTTCTTGGGGTGGAGTTGGGGAGGCTGTCATATAAGAACAGTGGCCCTGGTGGCTTTCTGACACCTGCAGGCTTAAGTGGCAGGAGTTTGCCGTTGGTCAGGCCCATGCCTTGTTAGTTGGCCAGTGCCAGTTAAGGGCCCAGATGGAGGAAGATCTGGGAGGAAGTTAGGGAGCCTGGGTAAACCACCGGCAAAAAATAACAGAAGAGGCCAGGTAAAGGCCAAGAGGAAACAGGAAGTGAGGCAGATGCTGCTCATGGTCCATCTGCTCTCCTTTGTGGGGAAGGGGCAAGAAGGGAGGAAGAGGGAAGAAGACAGCACATCTGTGACTTGAACAAATGGGCAAAGGCTCTTTGAAGCTCGGGGCTTCACTTTCGTGAGACAAATCAGTTCCCTATTTTATCTGTCCAATAAACTAAATACTCTTTTCAAATATTTATTTATTTATTTTATTTTTGCCTGTGCTGGGTCTTCGTTGCTGTGTATGGGCTTTCTCTAGTTGTGGCTAGACTCTAGTTTTGTGCATGGGCTTCTCATTGGCACACAGGCTTAGTTGCCTCCCGGCATGTGGAAGCCTCCCAGACCAGGGATAGAACCCATGTTCCCTGCATTGGCAGGCAGATTCTTTACCACTGGACCACCAGGGACATCCTAAACTCAATATTCTGTGTATCAAATTGCCTGGAGTGCAGTATCTGTTTTACGAGGGGAACAACTTAGAAGAAAACAGTCCAATAATCAGTTCTAGTCCTTGGTCAGTTAGAGCATTACAATAGCCTGTTGTTAGGACAGATACCTCCTTGCCCATGTCTCACCTTCACCTTCTCCCTTGCCTTCAGCCCACGGAGCCAGTCTGCCAACAGGACTCTCCGTTGTAATCTTTCCACCTTCACCCTGCTCTCACTCCACCCTATATCCTCACCTTGATCACTCCTCAGCCTCCTGCTTCTCCTCTGTGGCGAGATGCACACCCACTCTCATTCCGGGCTATGTTTCCAACTGCTGACTCTTAAAAAGGATTTCAGAGAGTTTTCCTTTCTTTTAGAACCAAGTATAAATGTCATTCATGCCCTGCCACTGAGTCTCACCTTGGGGATCCATCTTATTCCTGGCTAATTCCCTGCACATGACCATCCTTTTGGGCAGACTGGTTCTCAAACATCCACTCTCCTTATCAGTCACATGGACCAGCCACCAGCCAGAAACTGCCATCCAAAGGCAAGGTGGGAGGCAGATATGTGGGGTCCTAGACAGTCAAGAGGTCAGGTCTTCCCTGTTAGTCAGGGCCATGAAGAAGCCAGAGAGCAGGCAAGGGTGGAGAGGATTTGTCCAAGGAATGGGTGCATCAGAGAAGTAGAAAGCCAAGATAAGGCTCAGAGCCTGCAGGGGTTGAGGTCCTGGACGCCAGGAGAAGTCCTTAATAACAGATGTAGGAACTGTTGATTAGAATTTTCTATTACCTTTTATCTGAAGCTTGACTAGTCTCCCAATCTTCCTACCCAAACAGACTATCTAGATTCAGAGGGCCCCCAATAAAAGCAGACTTGAGCAAATGGGGAGACAATTTATGTTCTTGCATAGAATGACTCAACGTCATGAATGCCATTATGTCCAATTTAACGTATAAGTTTAATGTGATGCCGAGAAAAGTAGCAAGATCCTCTTCTCCAACCATGCCAGAGGCAAGTAGACTCTACAGTTCCTTTGTTTATAAAGACAAGCAAAATTTGCCAAGACATCTCTGACAAAGATCATGGGAGTGGAAGGAGACAGACTTTTCAGATTTAAAGCACGCTGTGCATGTGTACGTGTATGCTAAGTTGCTTCAGGCAGTCAGTCAGTTCAGTCGCTCAGTTATGTCGACTCTTTGCGACCCCAAGGACTGCAACACGCCAGGCTTCCCTATCCATCACCAACCCCCAAAGCTTACTCAAATTCATGTCCATCGAGTTGGTGATGCCCTCCAACCATCTCATCCTCTGTCGTCCCCTTCTCCTGCCTTCAATTTTTCCCAGCATCAGGGTATTTTCAGTCATGTCCAACTCTTTTGTGACCCCATGGACTGTAGCCCACCAGGCTCCTCTGTCCGTGGGATTCTCCAGGCAAGAATACTGGAGTGGGTTTCCCCACCCAGGGATCAAGCCCGTGTCCCTTGCATTTCCTGCATTAGCAGGCAGATTCTTTACTACTAGAGCACCTGGGAAGCCCAAAGTATGCTATGAAGCCTCTCTAATAAAAATGGCATGGTATTTCTGCATGACCACTGGAACCAAAGAGAAAGTGTAGACACAAATCCGAAAAATGTAAGGAGATTAATTTTTATGAATGTGGCATACCTAATAGGAGAAAGCTGGACTTTTTAATAAGCAGGGCAATTGCAAAGCCACTTAGGAAAAAGATAAAACTTAGATTTACACCTCAAACCATTTGAAAAACTCCCAATGGATCAGAAATCTAACTATAAATATAAAGCCATACCTGTACCAAAAGAAGACACTGTTAACTTTTTTATAACCATGTCTATGACTTAAAATCCAGAAGCAATCAGAGAAGGATTAATAAATTTAACTAGAAAAGCATAAAGAACTTTTTCATGGGGGAAGAAAGCATTATCAACAATATCAAAAGACAAAGGACAAATTGGGAGTAAAGAATTGCCTCATGGGTCACAGATAAAAGATTAATCTCCCTAATAGATAAAGACTTACTAAAAATTGAGATGGAAAAAATGTGGGCAAAACCCAAGACCTTGAAAAGCCCTTAGATGGATGAAAAGATGCTTAATCCATCTCCTATTAAGAGGAAGTTTATAACCAGAACATATAGATGTTTACATATCAGATTTTAAAAGTCTGAAAGTCTGATAGGAAGTTCTTAGGAAACAGGTGCTCTATGCTAATAACATGTTACAGTCCTCATGGAGGGGAACTGGGGATATCTAACTTTAAAACAGATGCATTGACCTTGTAACCCAGCAATCTCAATTTGGGGAGAAGGCAATGGCACCCCACTCCAGTACTCTTGCCTGGAAAATCCTATGGATGGAGGAGCCTGGTAGGCTGCAATCCATGGGATCGTGAAGAGTCAGACACAACTGAGCGATTTCACCTTCACTTTTCACTTTCATGCATTGGAGAAGGAAATGGCACCCCACTCCAGTACTCTTGCCTGGAGGAGCCTGGTAGGCTGCAGTCCATGAGGTCGCAAAGAGTCGGACACGACTGAGCGACTTCCCTTTCCCTTTTCACTTTCATGCATTGGAGAAGGAAATGGCACCCCACTCCAGTGTTCTTGCCTGGAGAATCCCAGGGACGGGGGAGCCTGGTGGGCTGCCGTCTATGGGGTTGCACAGAGTCAGACACGACTGAAGCGACTTAGCAGCAGCTCCTGAAGATACACTTTCACATACACATGTGTACAACATCTGCACAGAATCATTTATTTTAGTTTTATTTGCAGCAACCAAAATTGGAAAAACCTAAATGCTTTACAGTGGGGAACTGGTTAAATCAATTTTAGTTCATCCTTACAGCAGAGTTCTGTGAAGCCATAAAAATGGTGTGACCGCTGGGATATAATAAGTGGAATAGACAAGGTCAGGACAGTATAAGCTCCTTCTTTTTTAAAAAAGAAGATACAGGAAACACACACACTTATCTTTGCAAGAAAGAAGAAAGAAAGTGAAGTTGCTCAGTTGTGTCCGACTCTTTGTGACCCCATGGCCCACCAGGCTCCTCCGTCCATGGAATTTTCCAGGCAAGAGTGCTGGAGTGGGTTGCCATTTCCTTCTCCAGGGGATCTTCCTGACCGAGGGATCAAACTTAGGTCTCCTGCATTGCAGGCAGACGCTTTACCATCTGAGCCACAAACACTAGAAGGATAAATCATAAACTAATACAAATAATCACCTATAGGAGGCAGAAGGGAACTGGAAATAGAGCAGAAGTGGTACAGCTTGATCCTCTGGATCTATCTTTTCAGTTTTGACTTTTAAGCTAGATAATGGTTTGACATACATTAGAAGCAAAATTAGCACAAAAAATTTAAAAAGGCAAACTTTAGAATAAAAATAAATAGAAACAAATGAATGTAAATAGTAACATACCTTGGAAAAGAGAATTATTTTGACTTTTGAACATAATCCTCTGTGCATCCTCAGCGAAATATAGTCTAAAAATGAAACTGTTACAAAGAAATCTCAAACTCTACTTCATATTTTCAGTAATAAAGTGTGTATTACAATTTTGAAGTGTTTTTGTATAATGTAGATAAAGCTAATAAATACATTAATATTAGTAGAAACAAATGTTCTTAGTATGAGGGGAGAAATACAAACAAAATCAAAGAAAAACTTGGTAATGTTAAATTTATTAGAAGTATCAATCTGAACTGATGATTTCCTAGTATAAAATATTGAAAGGACCTAAAAGCAATGATATTCCAGATTTTAAACACATGAAAAGTTGCTCAATTATAATTTTATCAAGAAACAGACAGAATCCCCACTGGCAGGAGCTAGTGGCTAGAAGGAAGGGTTGATTTCAGGTCTGGAATGTAGACAATAGAAGATGACCATGGAACATTTTGTGCCAAAAAACACAGACACATTCAGGAAAGTGAATGGGTGGGGAGGGCATCAAAGACACGGGAGCAGATCTTTGAAGGTGATTTGAGCAACAGAAATGAATAATGACTGTAATTTATTTTAAAATGTTGAACAAATTAAAATTCACTGGCCTACAATAATAAAACCAAAACCCAAAGCCATTTGCCACAGTTAGAGATAACTAGTCCATCAACTCCTTACTCACTTAATTTTAATAAATTAAAAAGGAATGAAGTATCTTTTAAAGGAGGAATTGAAAATCTTCCTTGATTTTCTAAGAATGCTAGCTTATAGTAAATGTAGAAAGAATTACAGAATAAGAAAAGTCATTTTGCAACTTCAAATAAATAATTGATTAAGGTGAGGATCATCGATTAATGCTGAAACTAGGAGGTGAAATGTTGAGGGAAAGGATATCCTCAAGGTGTAAAGGCTCCTCTCAAGGGCTGCTAGCTAACTGTGAAGGGAAAAAACAATGTTTGCAGAGATGAAATCTAGCTGTCATTGCTTTGAGTGATCAAACTCAGTAGGAGCCATACTTCTTCCTAACGTGATACAAAAGTAAATGCATTTCACTAAGAAGCATTGTTGCCACAAATGTTTGATCCCAATCGAATCAATTTTTAGACCTAACTTCCCGTTTGCAGAAAGTGAACATAAAGTTACTCATCCAAACTAAGGTACTTTTGAGAGTGAAAGATGACTCATTTAACAGTTACACTAGGGCCACGTGTTCAGACAGGCAGGACATTCCCAGATAAACCAAAAGTCTTGCCCAGTTTACAGGAAGTAAAGGTGGTAGAGAAACAAATTGGGCAGCACTAAGAGGAAAGAATACAATTTTTAAAAATCCAGATGTGGGGAATTCTACAAGATAACCACCTGGGTTCAAAAAAAAAAAAAAGATAAAAAGAGACATAGTGGTGGTGTTCACTCAAGAGTCATAACAGCCAAGTGCAATGCATGAACCCGAATAGGATGCTGGTGGAAAGAAACGAACTCTAGAAGATATCTGGGGACCATTGGGAACATTTTAATATGGTCTGGTGATTAGATGATACTAGAATTGTTAACATTCGTAAGAATGGTTATGGTATTGAGGTAGTATAGAAAGATCTTTATAAGGCTTATAAGGACACTTTGGGGAGGTTTAATGTCTGCAGCTTACTTTCAAATTATTCAGAAAAAAAAAATGTTAGTAATGACAAGCTAGTGGTAGGTATATAGGAATTTATAGTACCATTCTTTCAGCTTTTCTATACATTTGACATTTTCATGTAAGAGTTTAAAAAATGGCAGGACTCCAAATGTTTGGCAACCTCAAGCCCCTCTACCGAGCCATCAGGGATGCTGGAACTGCCCGGTGCCCCAGGCCTCCTCATTAATGCCCTCTCCATCAAAAAGAGAATGCTGCTCAGGAATCCCCAGGCACAGTCTTTCCATCTCCCTTTTATGGCCCCAATTTTGACCATTTTCTAACTTCCTGTGGCCTGTCCAAGTCCCACTCAGTTTCAAGGTACATTCCTCCTGGAAGCTTGTCCTGTCTTCTGATCCACCTGGGCCGCTACTCTGACCTCCTCAAGCCTTGGTTCTTGGACCACAGTCTTTACTTTTAGCCATATGTCAACTTTCTAATATATTATTTTCCTAAGTGTGTATCCTATTACCTTGATGAGATTATGTACGTTCCAATGAAAAGACTATTCAATTTTTTTGGTCTTTCTCTAGAGCAAGCACAAAACTATACTATTATTTGCATATAATAAATGCTTTCTGAATTAAGCCTGTTGGCTATTAAAAGATATGTGCAAATAAAGTAAAAATTATGTGAGATGCAACTACTATTTCAATTCAGGAACTGAATCGATGTTAAAAATTATTGACATTGGGGTTTCTCTGGTGATCCAGTGGTTATGACCTCACTTTCCAACGCAGGGCTTCCCAGGTGACTCAAGTGGTAAAAAAAAATCTGCCTCCCGCTGCGGGAGATGTGGAACCCACTTCGATATTCTTGCCTGAAGAATCCCGTGGATAGAGGAGCCTGGCAGGCTATAGTTATAGGATCACAAAGAGTCGGATCCGGTTAAGCATGCTGGCACCTTCCAATGCAGGGGATGTGAGTTCATTCCCTGGTTGGGGAGCTAAGATCCCACATGCTCCAAGGCCAAAAAACCAAAACACTGAACAGAAACAATATTGTAACAAGTTCAATGAAGACTAATAAATAATCATTGACATTGCTGGTGTCACATGTAAGGAGTTTGGCAGTTGTCACTCCATCCTAACAATAGTGAAAAACTGAACAGACTGAAAGAAATCAACACTTCTTTGTTCTGTAAGAGAGGAAGGATACAGTGCAAACAACTGCCCCCGAGGCTGGAGAGGCAGACAAGTGAATACAGGTCATCACGACTTACTAGAGCAGAAACTTGCTGGCAAAACCGGCAAGTTCACTGTAGGAACAAGCGAGGGTGCAGAAAAGCCTGAACTGTGATTGATGAGTTGCTGGAGGCTCAGTGGGGACAACTCTTGAGAGTTAAAAACTGCAGCAGGACCCAGGCCTAAGGAGACCCCAACAATATTGTGAGATTTACCTTTAGGAGTTTGACCAAGTTCCCACAGTAAATAGCAGAGAAAAATCCCCTTGAGCTTCCGGTCAGGGTGGAGAAAAGAAAACATTTTGAAATAAATCAGAGCACTCCATTAGTAGCAAGCCCTGCCCCCAGTGGAAACTAGGTAACCACAGCCTAACCTTCTGGTGTATTATCAGAGCCCAACTGACCTGGGAAAGGGAAGTACCCAATTCCAGCTCACTTGAGTCATGCTGTTCCACCTAAGGGAGACGAATAAAAAAGAGAAGCGTTTGTGAAGTTCATGGTCCGGAGGAACAGGTTCATTGAACAGCTGAGACCTCATTCTAGGACTGCAGAATGTTCCCCCTCCCCCATACCTCACTACCATGGAACTAAAGACCTATTTACAGCAGTTCCTTTTACCTCATACATCATGTCTAGCTGTCAAAAAAATAAATTACAAGGCATACCAAAAGGCAAAACCCCACAATCTGAAGAGACATAGCAAACATTATAGCCAGACATGGCAGAGATGTTGGAATTATCAGACCAGAAATTAAAACATCTATAATTAACCTGTTAACGGCTCAAATGGATAAAGGAACCAGCATGCAAAATCAGGTAGGCAATGTAAACAGAGAGGCAGAACTCCTAAGAAAGAGTCAAAACGAAATGTAAGACATTAAAAGACACTGGGACGGAAATAAAGAATGCTTTTGATGGACTTATTTGTAGACTGAACTTGGCTCGAGAAGGAATCTCAAAGCTAGAGTAGATTTCAATAGAATCCTCAAATCTGAAAAGCCAAGAGGACAAAGATTGGGAAAAACAAAAAACAAAAACCCAACCCAGAACAGACAGAGTACTCAAGGATTATGGGATAACTAAAAAAGTTGTAGCATATGCAGTGAGAATACCAGAAGGAGAAGAAAGAGAGAAGGACTTCATCAAAGAACTGAGGGAGCTTGTTGCCATTAGAATTGCCTTGCAAGAACAGTTGAAATAAGTTCTTTGTTGCTGTTTACTTGATAAGTTGTGTCCAGTCCTTTTGGGACCCCCTGGACTGTAACCCACCAGGCTCCTCTGTCCATGGGATTTCCCAGGCAAGAATACTGGAGTGGGTTGCTATTTCCTTCTCCAGGGGATCTTTCCCACCCAGGGATGGAACCTGTGTCTCTTGCACTGGCAGACAGTTTCTTTACCACTGAGCCACCAGGGAAGCCCAAATAAGTTCTCTAGAGAGAAGGAAAATAATATTGGTCAAAGTCATTTTACAGAAAGTAAGGAGGGGAACTGAAGAAGGAATGGGTAAAGGTAAAATGAAAACTTTTATTTTTCTTATTCTTAATCGGTCTAACAGATAACAGTTTATTCAAAATAATATCAACAGTGTATGTGTGTTTAAGTACACGTTTTATGTATATGCTTTGTTGTTGTTCAGTCGCCGTGTCCAATTCTTTGCGACCCCAGGAACTGCAGCAGACCAGGATTCCCTGTCCCTCACCATCTCCCAGACTTTGCCCAAGTTCATGTCCATTGAATCAGTGATGCCATCCTACCATCTTATCCTCTGTCACCCTCTTCTACCTTCAATCTTTCCCAGCATCAAGGTCTTTTTCAATGAATATGGTTATGCATGCTTATATATAAGGGAAATGAATGACAGCAATAATACAAAGGATGAGAGGAAATAAATTAAAATTATTTTATTGTAATGTACTGACACTACTTGTGAAGTGGCATAGTGTTATTTTAAAGTGGAATTTTATTAGCTATACATATATATACTGCACACTCTAGCTCAATTGCAAAGAAAAGCAAAGAAAGACATATAAGCAATATGGTAAGAAAGGAAAAAATGGAATCACATTAATCAATCACTCGATTTAAGCCATGAATGGCAGAACTTTCCTGGGCTGAACAGGTTACAGAGTTTTATAGTAAACATTATGATTAGGACTGTTTTTCACACTCTGGGCCTCTTGGTTAATTCCTTACGGGTTGGATGGCTGTGGCTCAGTGGGTTGCTGGATCTAGTTCATATCAGCTTTTGAGAAACAACTGTTAAAACTCTAGGCGCTTTGTGAGCCTGTTGCTAACAGTCATTGTTTGAAAGAGATAAATTATTTAAGCATACAATTAAGTAGTAATTAAAACAAAGGTAATAGATACTCAAAACCCATATTTCCTAGTTATTTTATTACATTTTGCTTTTATCTGTGCTCTTGAGGTTATTTAAATCCATTGTATCTCTGACTGTGGTGGAAGGACCATGTGATGGTGATCCCACCTTACCATCACAGCAACATGAGGTTGGAGCTTGAAATCAGCTATGGTGGAATGTTTCAGTTCAGTTCAGTCGCTCAGTCATGTCTGACTCTTTGCAACCCCATGAATTGCAGCACGCCAGGCCTCCCTGTCCATCACCATCTCCCAGAGTTCACTCAGACTCACGTTCATCGAGTTCATGATGCCATCCAGCCATCTCATCCTCTGTCGTCCCCTTCTCCTCCTGCCCCCAATCCCTCCCAGCATCAGAGTCTTTTCCAATGAGTCAACTCTTCGCATGAGGTGGCCAAAGTACTGGAGTTTCAGCTTTAGTATCATTCCTTCCAAAGAAATCCCAGGGCTGGTCTCCTTCAGAATGGACTGGTTGGATCTCCTTAATTGGCAAATATCTCAGATGGGTTTTTTTTTTTTTTTTTTGAGAGCCAATTATTAAACATTCGCCAGGATACCACGGTTCTATTTCAGCCTCACAGACCCTCACCTTCAAAAGTGAGATCTACCCTGATTGGATATTTTGGTCGCATCTCTTCCCTGAACCAAACTCCAAAGTCAGAGGGAGAGTGGTAACCTGTGCTCCATCCTGGACCTCAGTCAGAGGCTATCCTATGCACTATAGCCTGAGTCAGAGGCTATCATGTGGTTGATCCCCACATAAAAATCAGAAGCTTTCACTGGAAGAAGGGAGTTTGGCTATTAGAGAAACTTCAAAATATTATCACCATAGCACATAAAGCAGTGGCTTCCATGCAATCTCCATCTCACCTAACCCACCTCAAGGTGTCTTTTCACCATTCATCTTGAGCAACAAGCAAGTGGTTCTGGACCAACAAAGTAAATGGTGGGAGACGGGAAGGTTCTGATCTGAAACCTTGTCCCCACAGTCTCCAATATTCCCCTTTGGCAGAATGATGTCCCCACTATGTCCCCTAATATTGTTTCTTCTGCTCACAGCTTGCTTCCTGCTTAGATAAATGAAATACACATTCTTGTGTTGTGTGTGTTCCTGAGACTTAAAAAAATCAATTTAAATGATTTCTTCCTGTGATGGGTCCTAGTCAAGTGAAGGAGACATACAAATACATAATTACACAGAGATGTGAAGTATGCTTTCTTAGAGATATTTATAAACTGTGCTGAGAGCTAGTGGGGAAGTGAGGAAAATGGGGACAGTTCCCCAGAGAAGACGACCTATGAGCTGGCATTTTACATACAAGTAGGAAGTTCCCTGTGCGGCAGGAGAGGCACAAAGGGAACTTTCTATACCAAAGGAACAGTGGGAGTTGTGGTACAACACGGTCAAAGGGCTTTATTTATCTCTTCTCTCTTTTTCTCCAATACTTTAGACATCTCAGGAAAATTTCCCTTCCTCTCTTGCTCTCCATTCTATTCTGTGCCCCAAATAGAACCCAACCATGAAAGTTGGCAGCAAATCCCTGCGGTTTGCTCCCTTCTTGCATGGGGGACAGAGAACACCAAGGCTTTAAACTGAACTTCCGAGGAGCCTAGGTTATGGAAATGAGCCTTGATCACCCTGGAATCTCCAGTTACGTCTATAGTACTGCCTCCTCAGATGAAACCCACTCCTCTTCAAGCACAAACATTCAAAGCGAACAAGTTCCTGCTTTGTTAGTTCTTCTCTTTGGCTCAGTTACTATATTGCAGAGAGTCGTTTTCTATTTTCATCACAAGAGCAGACATTTTTCCAACAGTCTTTTTGAGCCTGGGGACCAAAGCACCATTTATAGCTTTGCTTCTATGGGGAACAGTGCTTTCAAGTTCCAAACAACAGGCTTACAAATAAATTATTGAACTCACACTGCTTTTAAGCAACGAGCTTCCTGTAATGTTTTGCACACTTCAGTGCTAGAGGCTGGTGTGTGTGTGTGTGTTTAAAAATTTCTAAATATGGGTGCCAGGTGTTACATTTTCAGACTGACCAAGTGTAACTTTTTTTTCCCCTCTTAAAGCAACAGAATCATTTTTTTTAGCTAACACATATCCATTTAATTTGATGAAAGACAAGCCTGGGGCTGCAAAACTGAAAGAACAGTGCTGAAAATTCAGGGGGGTAAAGATAAATATTTGCACAGTATAAGAAAAGAGGTTAACTTACATGTAAACCTTATTATTTCAGGTTTCGGGCTAAACAGTAAAGCACCTCCAAGCACAGGGATAGTTAAGAGATCAAAGCCACCTGAACAGCTTGGTTTTACTTTGAGTCCAGTCACCCAAAGAGATCGCCAAGATGAGGTTTCTAGTCTGCTTTGAAGCAAGCGAGACGCAGAAAAATTTAAAAACCACACAGTAAAGACAGCACACAATCTGTCTCCCTGGTAAGTCAAAAAATATCATCAGATAATGCACATATTAGAAAGGGGTTAGCTAGGTGAAATGCTTGTTTTCCATGGAAAGAAGACTATAGGGCTCAGTACTTGATTCATTTCTTTCTCTCACCCTAATTCCTCTCTGTTTCTTTTCTAGACCCTTGACTGATCTTCTCTATTCAGTCTCTATTTCTCTTTCACTTCCTCTAAGGATAGGAGATGATGTGTTTAGAATTAATCCTCCTGAACCAAAGAAATTAATTCAACTACAGTTTTTTTTTCTTTCAAAACCTTTTATCTATTGCTGTGTATTCAAAATTCATAGCATTTGTGTGCACATTAGTGTGATGAAGCATTTTTGCCTGTAAGCATTAGCATATGATTTTATATATATCTTATGAAGAGTAGGCATTAAAAAAATAGATACTGATAACTAGGAAATTAAACACACACAAAAAACTTGTTTGGCCATTTGAATAAAGTCCAATATTTCACAGTGAACAGGACAGGACTGGCTAATATATTCTGGGATCCAGTGCAAAATGGAAATGTGAGTCCTCTTGTTAACAAGTGAAGAATTTCAGGATTGTGACAGCAGAGCCCTGAACCAACCACGGGGTTCTTCTGAGTGTAAGGACCCTATGTAACTACACAGGCCACATGTCCATGGAGCTGGCCCTGCTGGGGGTGGTTTATTAATGAGAGCCCACACACATAGACTCATGAACATTTCTCTAGGCTGGTATATAATTAACCAGAAAATTTACATTGAAAATTTAATAATGTGACCTTACAAAAAAGTGTAGACATCCTTTGGTGGTTTCCTCCTTACAATTCACTTATTCATAACAACTGACACAGAGAAAATATTGTAATTTGTTACAACATCTGGGCCAACTGATGAGCTTTTGGGTGACTTGTTTTCAAAGTTTTAGAACTTGATAAAATGTGCTAAATGTGGAAAAGGAGTTTTGAGTTCACCTTTCCCCTGAGGCTGGAAGCATTTGCAATAATGTATGTGGAAGGGCTCTGAGTATTGAGAGCCATGATCAACCTTAGCCATCATCTAACATATCTACAGAATGGTTGATAAAACTGACTTTACAGCAGAGAGAATTCTGAACAGATTTCTCTGGCTCCAGCCAATTAGGCCACAGTCACATTTTTCTTCATTAAGTGTCCCACAGCTGCAACACAAATGGTGGTTGGATTCTCTGCTGGTCCTTCTCCTACTGGCCCCATGGACCCCTCTCTTTTAAATCCCCGGGCTAGTGGCCCCAGGCTTCCCAGGTGGCCCCAGTGGTAAAGAACCTGCCTGCCAATGCAGGAGACTTAAGAGATGCAGGTTTGATCTCTGGGTTGGGAAGATCCCCTAGAGGAGGGCATGGCAACCCACTTCAGTATTCTTGCCTGGAGAATCCCATGGATAGAGGAGCCTGTTGGCTATGGTCTTTAGGGTTGCAAAGAGTCAGACACGACTGAAGCAACTTAGGGGCACACATTCGGTGACCCCACCCCTTCTCCTCCTGAACGTTCTACCTTTCCCTTGTGGTGATGGAGTCATCATCCTATGTCCTTTCCTGTAAACTTGGTGGGATATCAGAGGCACCTTCCTCTGTCCAGTTTGCCGCTGGCTTCAAAGTGGAGAGAGGAATTTGTCTGCAGGATGGGCAAGGGTAATTGCCTGGACTCCAGCAGTCCTGGGTGCAGACAGATTCTGCTTCTTTTCACAAGGGTCATTATTATGAGATTTATGCTTTTTCTTTGACTGCCTGCTTCAATCCCTGATTTAGTCTCACACAAGCATGAGGAATGCATATATAAGTATTGCCACTTCAAAGATGAGAAAACTGGGCCTGCCAAAGGGAAGGGATTTTGATTCAACTACTAGACTATCTGACTCTTAAAATTTTATGCTGTTCTGCCCTCTTGTAAATTGAATTATGAAGCAGAACATTTTCACATTTTCTAGAAAATAATTCTAAAATGGCAGGGAAATGGATTCATTGTCCCTGTGATTCTCCGTTTTCCATCCCTCCACCAAATCTCTCTCAGATTCACTTCCCTCTTCCTCAACACCAAATGGGTGACCCTAACTTCCTAGACCTCCCTACTCTTCCTCTCACTACCTCCCCCAACACAGATGCTGTCAGAAAGCACACAAATAAACAAAACTAGCAAACGCAGAATGTTCACCAGCAAGGACAAAGAAGTTAAACATCTCCAAAGAAGTCGGAAGGATTTCAAGGAAGTGGATGGATACATTTAAAAACCTAGAATTTTGTTGCCTAAGTCAAGTGGTAATGCTGTACCAACTTATAAAAGTTCAAAGAACAACTAAGATACCTACTGCCCTTCATAATTTGTAAAGCTCTTTCACATATACGAATGCACTTGAACTTCACAATATAGTACAGCATAGAAGGTATTATTAGGTCTGTTTTACAGAGGAGGAAACTGAGGCATGGAACAGTGAGGTGACTTGCCCACAATCACTCAACAGGAGAAATGAAGTCAGGTTCCTGAGCCCATGTTCTTTCCATTCTCCCACACAGCTATTTGTTGAACTAAACTTTCAGATCAATGCACATTTATTTCTTCTTTTTTCCAAATGAAGAGAGACACAATTCGAAAAAAGATAAGAGCGTAGTCTGAGGTTCTGCTGCTTGGATCTCCTCCTGCTGACAAATTTAGAAGCCACTGACCTTCTTTCAAAACCTAAGTAGGTTTCAAATCTGTGGAGAAAGTATGGCTTTATTTAATAAAAGGATCTAGGGCAACTCATAGCTTCTTGGAGGAGAAGAAACTTGGACCGGACCCAACACCTCACTTTGTACACAGAAATAAGTCCCAAGTAGATTAAAGATTTAAACATAAAAATAAAACCAGAAGAAAACGAAAAGAGAACATGAGATTTCCCCCCCCCCTTTTAGAATCTCAGCATGGTAAAGGGGCTTTCTAAATAAGAAACATAAATCACAGCAGGATCCTCTACGATCCACCTCCCAGAATATTGGAAATAAAAGCAAAAATAAACACATGGGACCTAATTAAAATTAAAAGCTTCTGCACAACAAAGGAAACTATAAGCAAGGTGAAAAGACAGCCTTCAGAATGGGAGAAAATAATAGCAAATGAAGCAACTGACAAAGAATTAATCTCAAACATATACAAGCAACTCCTGCAGCTCAATTTCAGAAAAATAAATGACCCAATCAAAAATGGGCCAAAGAACTAAACAGACATTTCTCCAAAGAAGACATACAGATGGCTAACAAACACATGAAAAGATGCTCAACATCACTCATTATCAGAGAAATGCAAATCAAAACCACAATGAGGTACCATCTCACGCCGGTCAGAATGGCTGCTATCCAAAAGTCTACAAGCAATAAATGCTGGAGAGGGTGTGGAGAAAAGGGAACCCTCTTACACTGTTGGTGGGAATGCAAACTAGTACAGCCACTGTGGAGAACAGTGTGGAGATTCCTTTAAAAACTGGAAATAGAACTGCCATACGACCCAGCAATCCCACTGCTGGGCATATGCACCAAGGAAACCAGAATTGAAAAAGACACATGTACCCCAGTGTTCATCGCAGCACTGTTTATAATAGCCAGGACATGGAAGCAACCTAGATGTCCATCAGCAGACGAATGGATAAGAAAGCTGTGGTACATATACACAATGGAGTATTACTCAGCCATTAAAAAGAATACATTTGAATCAGTTCTAATGAGGTGGATGAAACTGGAACCTATCATACAGAGTGAAGTAAGCCAGAAAGAAAAACACCAATACAGTATACTAACACATATATATGGAATTTAGAAAGATGGTAACAATAACCCTGTATGCGAGACAGTAAAAGAGACACAGATGTATAGAATAGTCTTTTGGACTCTGTGGGAGAGGGTGAGCGTGGGATGATTTGGGAGATGCCATTGAAACATGTATAATATCAAACGTGAAACGAATCACCAGTCCAGGTTTGATGTATGATACAGGATGTGTGGGGCTGGTGCACTGGGATGACTCAGAGGGATGGCATGGGAAGGGAGGTGGGAGAGGGGTTCAGGATGGGAAACACATGTACACCGTGACGGATTCATGTTGATGTATGATGTATGGCAAAACCAATACAATATTGTAAAATAATTAGCCTCTAATTAAAATAAATAAATTTGTATTAAAATAAAGTAAACAAAACACAGAAGTCATAAAAGATAAGATTGAGATACTATGTTAGAAAATCTGTATGTTTTAAAAACATCAGCATTAACCAAATCAAAAAGGTCTTATTTTGTAATAAGTAAACAAATCTCACAAATCAGTAAGAAAAACCCAACACATGCAATAGAAACATAGACAAATATATAAATGGATGGTTTATAAAAACAGATGAAAAAGAGGCATAAACTCACTTATATTAAAGAAAATGCAAATGCAAACACCACTGAGATACCTTTCCACAAGTCAGTGTCAAAGATCCCAAATAATAATATTTGATAATGCACTGTGTTGAGTGTGAGAGAATTACGTATAATCTGAGCATAACATAGTATATCCTCCTCATGGAGAGCAATTTGTAGATGGGCAATATCTATAACAATTTAAATTCATACATGGAGGATTTCAGCCATTTACCTGTCATCAGGTGTAAGTGATGGAACCTAGACTAGGCTTCAAACCCCACACTATTCCACAGCCTCAGAACTGGAGGACCATGAGGCCAGAGTAGCCCTTACCTACATATTAAACAGACATTCAGTATGTACCCATTAGTGCAAGTTAACACCTTTAATTTTCAGGGTAAACTGGATAATTATTATGCATGTTTTACGTGTGAGGATACTGGCTCAGAGAGGTTAAGTTTCTTACCCAAGGACAAAAGTTGCTAAATGACAAAGCCAGACTCAAACCCAGGACCAGCCTCTTTCCTTATGGCCTCTGCCCAGTTTATGCTGACAGCTGGAACCTCAAAGGCTTCCCTGTTGGCTCGGACAATAAAAAGTCTACCTGCGGTGTGGGAGCCCTGGTTTCGATCCCTGGGTCGGGAAGAAAAGTTCTCTAAGAGGAGGAACCTGTGTTATGCCATGCTGATCTTCAATTTCTGTTTGTCAAATAAATGAATGGTGTGACCCTACATTGTCCTCTGTAAATAAAGAAGATGCTATCCTTTTTCTGCACGAAGAGAAAGAAATTACAAAGCAGAAAATGAAGGCGTGAATTTCAGGGAGACAAACACTGAGCCCACAACAGTGGGTAAAAAAATGAAAGCAAAACTGTAAACCACTGTTCGCATGTTATATGCATACATTGTTACATAAATATTTGTTCTCTGCTTAGGACTTTGGTTCACAACACTGGCTACACAATAGAACTACCTGAGCTTCGAAAATATCGAGAACCAGACCCCACCTCAGTTCAGTTCAGTTCAGTCGCTCAGTCGTGTCTGACTCTTTGCAACTGCATGGACTGCAGCACGCCAGGCCTCCCTGTCCATCACCAACTCCCGGAGTTCACTCAGACTCATATCTGTTGAGTTGGTGATACCATCCAGCCATCTCATCCTCTGTCGTCCCCTTCTCCTCCTGCCTTCAATCTTTCCCAGCATCAGGGTCTTTTCCAATGAATCAGTTCTTCACATCAGGTGGCCAAAGTATTGGAGTTTCATCTTCAACATCAGTCCTTCCAACGAACATTCAGGACTGAATTCCTTTAAGATGGACTGGTAGGATCTCCTTGCAGTCCAAGGGACTCTCAAGAGTCTTCTCCAACACCACAGTACAAAAGCATCAATTCTTTGGCTCTCAGCTTTCTTTATAGTCCAACTCTCACATCCATACATGACCACTGGAAAAACCATAGCCTTGACTAGATGGACCTTTGTTGACAAAATAATGCCTCTGCTTTTTAATATCCTGTCTAGGTTGGTCATAACTTTCCTTCCAAGGAGTAAGCATCTTTCAATTTCATGGCTGCAGTCACCATCTGCAGTGATTTTGGAGCCCAAAAAACAGTCTGACACTGTTTCCACTGTTTCCCTGTCTATTTGCCATGAAGTGATGGAACCAGATGGCATGATCTTCGTTTTCTGAATGTTGAGCTTTAAGCCAACTTTTCCACTCTCTTCTTTCACTTTCATCAAGAGGCTCTTTAGTTCTGCTTTGTTTTCTGCCATAAGGGTGGTATCATCTACTATCTGAGGTTATTGATATTTCTCCTGGAAACCTTGATTCCAGTTTGTGCCTCTTCCAGCCCAGCGTTTCTCATGATGTACTCTGCATATAAGTTAAATAAGCAGGGTGACAATATACAGCCTTGACATACTCCTTTTCCTATTTGGAACCAGTCTGTTGTTCCATGTCCACTTCTAACTGTTGCTTCCTGACCTGCATACAGATTTCTCTAGAGGCAGGTCAGGTGGTCTGGTATTCTCATATCTTTCAGAATTTTTCACAGTTTGTGGTGATCCACACAGTCAAACCTCAGACCAATGGAATCCGAATCTCAGAAGGTAAGGGTGAGGCTGGGCATCTGTGTGCTTTTTCACAAGCTCCACAGTTACCTTCCTGGGCTTCCGAGATTGAGAATCTGCTAAAAGAATATTTTTAAAACTTGAAATTAAAGTAATTTATTGACAATTGAATGCTCCAGACTTTATCCAACAGGAACTTTGCTTTACAACCTAGAGACATTTTAAGAGAGAAAATAGTGACACCAAATGGTGACAACAAGAACTTCTGTGAGTGGGGCAGCAGCATCCCTGGGAATGAAGCCACCCTGTATCTGGCCTGCTCAGTGAACGATGGGAACGGTTCCCTGGCAGACTGGACTGTCAATGGCACCACTGATGAGTTTCATTTTGCAACCACTTCCCGTAAGCATATGTCAAGATTTGCCTCCAAGAGGCTGATATTTCTTCTCTGCAGCCAGAATCCTGCACCATGCCAGGTGCTGCCTACTGCTGGCCTGAACGTCTCGGTTCTCTGTCTACAGAGATATAGACATGGGCATATGTACATGGGTTTATAAGCTCATGGGTCAGGGGATAAGATCACTTACATTACACGAGCAGAGCAAATGTGAGTGTTGTTACTTTGTCTGCAGAAGAGCTGACTTTCTTTCTTCTTGTTGGAATATGGGGAAAGAACTAAAGTTTAGTCCCCTCTGGTCATTTTGGTCCAATCCAAGAATTTAAACTGTCCCATGAAACTCCAGGAAACGTGACAGCCCCAAAATAGCATCTGGGTACACGGGAGGAGCATGTGACCATGTGTCCTTATGACATCTCCTCATGAAGTGGTGATGAAGGGAGCTGGTACTCAGAGTGGGCAATGCCTTTTCCCGATGCTCTGCTTGATGCCATCTGACAGGTGCTGGCTGGTGCAGGTTTGAGTTGTCCAGAATACTGAGGAAAATGTTCCACCTATGAAAAGGGGTGATTTGATTTAGCATATCCAAATATCAAAAGGCATTAGGGAAGGCGTCTATGTCTCCGTCTATATTTTTAGCTATATATAAAGGAGAATAAAATAGAGTTCGCAATGGCAGCCACACACATGAAATTCTAAGCTGTTTCTCAAACGTTGCAGCACAGGAAGATAATTATGGAGCCTGTAAAACACAAATGACCAAAGTCCCACCCCCATCTTCTGAGATTCAGATTCCATTAGTCCGGGATCTGAGAGCCTGAAGCTCAGGTAGTGGAGCCGACTCATTGGAAAAGACCCTGATGCTGGGAAAGATTGAGAACAGGAGGAGAAGGGGGAAGCAGAGGATGAGATGGTTGGATGGCATCACTGACTCAATGAACATGAGTTTGAGTCAACTCCAGGAGATAGTGAAGGATAGGGAAGCCTGGTATGCTGCACTGGATGGGGTCACAAGGAATATGACAAGACTAACGGATTGAACAGCAACAACGTAAACCAGGGTCAGAACCAAAATTCTAAGCAGGGAAAAAAAAATACGTGTGTAATAAAGTGTGCATGTAACAGGCAAACGGCGTTTTATGCTTTTGCTTTTGCTTTTCACCCATTCTGATCCACTGAATGTTTGTATCTCCCCAGAATTCATGGATTAAAGCCCTAATTCTCAGTGTGATGGTATTTGGAGGCAAGGCCTTTGGGAGCCTATTAGGTCATGAAGGTGTAGCCCTCATAAATGGAATTAATTCCCTTACAAGAAGAGATACAGGCAGTTCCCTGGTTGCCTCGTGGTTGGGATTCAGGGCTTTCACTGCAGGGGTCCAGGTTCAGTCTCAGGTGCGGAAACTGAAATCCCGCAAGCTGTACGGTATAGCCAAAACATAAAAAATTTAAAGAAGAAGAGACACAAAAGACATGATCACTTTCTGCCATGTGAGGATACACCAAGGAGGTGGCGGTCTGCAAACCAGCAAGAAGGCTTTCATCAGGAACCACATCGGTCAGCACCTTGATCTTGGACTTCTCAGCCTCCAGAATTGTGAGAAATATATTTCTGTTGTTTAAGCCTCTCCATCTATTATTTTTTTTTACAGCAGCCTGAGCTGACTAAAACACCCACAAGCCCCAGGAGACGCTAACATCTAGAATTTACTGAGTTTTCGTCTCTGAGCTGCCAGCCTCAGCTTTGATTTTCCTGGGACTTCCCCGTCTTCTCTCCCCCGTCCTCCCCTAAAGCTCTCTGAAGCAAATCTCTTCCTTCCACCGAAGCTCTTTCTTCTGTGCTCTCTCCTGCCTTTTCTAATAAAACTCACACTTACTAGTAGAACATGGGTTTATTTTCTCTGAGACTAAGTAACCTGCTACCTCAGAAAACTTCTGAAAGGAGTTAGCCTCTTTGCACCAAAATAGCATATAGTTTCTACAAGTTAAAACACTTTGATTAGATTTAATTGCACAATTTAGCACAGAACTACAAGCTATTGTATCCACCATTTTAAAACATTGCATATGAATTTGGGGAGATTATGTTTAGAAAGTAAGGGCTTCCCAGGTGGCGCTAATGGTAAAGAATCTTTCTGACAGTGCAGGAGATGCAAGACACATGGGTCTGATCTCTGGGTCAGGAAGATTCCCTGGATTAGGAAATGGCAACCCGCTCCAGCATGTGTGTGCTGCGTGCTGAGTTGCTTCAATTGCGTCCGACTCTGTGACCCCATGGACTGTAGCCTGCCAGGTTCCTAGGCCCATGAGGATTCTCCAGGCAAGAATACTGGAGTGGGTTGTCATGCCCTCCTCTAGGGGATCTTCCCGACCCAGGGATCAAACCCACATCTCTTATTGTAACCCACATCTCTTATGTTTCCTGCATTAAGGGAACAGAGTGTATTCTTTATCACTGAGCCAATGAGGAAGCCACCACTCCAGTGTACTTGCCAGGAAAATTCCCTGGACAGAAGGAGCCTGGATGGCTACAGTCGAGGGAGTTGCAAAGAGTCAGACATAACTGAGTGCCTGAGCAGAAAGTAAACAATTGCTCACAAACCTTTATGAAAAAAAGGTTATATGTTTTAAGTGAGACCCTGCTTCTCGCCCTCTCAGTGATTCTCTTTGAGAAGCCTGCATTCAAAAGAAACTTCTCAAAGTTGTATCAAGAGCTGAGTTTCAGGCCATATTCACCAATGAGATATTTTTTTTTTCTACTGGGCCTGAGCGGTTGAACCCCTTTTTCCTCCCAGGTGGTGATAAAAGACTTTCACTTCCTGGCAGGGAATGAGAGAGGGTTTGGCTGCATCCCCAGCAAAACCAGCTTTAGAGAAATGGTTTGGCAAAAACATCTGTGGGCCTGAGCTCTCTGCCGCTATGCACCAGGGGTGTGTCATGCACACGGTTCTCATTGGTCTCCTGGACGAAAGCAGAAATGGGTTCTTGAGCCTGTAATTAGGGACCATCATGTATGTACAAGGACTCTGGAGGGTACGCAAACAGATCAGAGACAGTCTCCTTGCCTTCAAGGAGGTTATGACCTGGGTAGGAAGACAGGCTGAGCTTCTTTGCTTAAAGAAAGGTAGTTAGGATCAGAGGCAATCAAAATAGGCTAAGTAACAAAGCGGTGTTCTTTGGGCAAATTCTCAGGAAGCTGGCTCTGACTGGGATTTGTGTGCAGGCAGTCTATTAAGGATGGTCTTGGGATCAACACCTTGAGGGGAATGAAGTGAGTGGCAGAGGCAGAGGGAGCAGCTGAGCCACAACACAGTTACAACACAGGCTTCAGCCAATCCTACAGGATGCTCTGGAGTTGGGGGGCCCTTCAGAGTTGTCACCCCTTGAAACAAGATGGCCTCGCCTTCATAACCCTCCCCCACCAGGAATTGGATGCAGCTGTCCCCAGAGAGGGTCCTGACCTCAAGCCAGGTGGCTCCCTTTGGCAGTAAGCCATGAGCTGGCAGCACTCCTAGCAGCAGAGGAAACGGGTGCATGGGTCCTGAAGTGGAGGCTGTAGGCGGTTCACCACAGCACCCACTGCAGGGGTGGGGTCATGACCTTCATGATAAATGTCTGTAGCAGGAGCAGGGAAAGGCCATTCCGAAGGGACTAGGAGAAACCAGGAATTCAAAGCATATTATCATCAGCCTTGGTTTGCTGTTCATTTCACTCTGATCTAAGTCCATCTCAGATCCTTAGATTTACAAATATTAATATTCTTGCAATGTAACATTTGCCCCATACAATCTGCTGCTGCTGCTGCTAAGTCACTTCAGTCGTGTCCGACTCTGTGTGACCCCATAGACGGCAGCCCGCCAGGCTCCCCCGTCCCTGGGAGTCTCCAGGCAAGAACACTGGAGTGGGTTGCCATTTCCTTCTCCAATGCATGAGAGTGAAAAGTGAAAGTGAAGTCGCTCAGTCGTGTCAGACCCTCAGCGACCCCATGGACTGTAGCCCACCAGGCTCCTCCATCCATGGGATTTTCCAGGCAAGAGTAGTGACAGATAACTGAAAATTCAACCAACTCTTTTCAAACCATAAAGGTCAAACACATTCCAGATTTGGTTGAATTCTATATTTTGCAATTTTGGTTATGATCCTAATGTTTTCCAAACCATTGTCTAAATGATTGTGAGGTTGTCTTTTTAAAGTTGTTTCTTTCAAATTTGCCCCCGTGGTCTGTTACATTCATCCCCTGTCTTCATTCCTACTGCTTCTTTCAAGTCTTTGCTCAAATGTCACCTCCTCAGTGAGGCCTTCTGATCATCTTAGTTAAAATGCCATCCCCACCCCACCCTCACTTCTTTATTCTTTCCCTAGTACTTACCACTGGAGAAGGCGATGGCACCCCACTCCAGTACTCTTGCCTGGAGAATCTTATGGACAGAGGAGCCTTGTAGGCTGCAGTCCATGAGGTCGCGAAGAGTCGGACACGACTGAGCGACTTCACTTTCACTTTTCACTTGCATGAATTGGAGAAGGTAATGGCAACACACTCCAGTGTTCTTGCCTGGAGAACCCCAGGGTCGGGCGAGCCTGGTGGGCAGCTGTCTATGGGGTCACACAGAGTCGGACACGACTGAAGTGACTTAGCAGTACTTACCACCATCTGGCCTACCCTAGTTCTTCTATTGGGGGCTTCCCTGCTGGCTCAGAGGTTAAAGCGTATTAACTGTATTTATTGATTTTTTTCTCCATGAGGGCAAGGATATTCTGCTTTATTCACTCTGTATTCTTTTTTTTTTTTTTCCTCTTCTAGCATCTGTAACATCTTTATTTTTTATTGGAGTATAATTGCTTTACAATGTTGTGTTAGTTTCTTACTGTTCATTCTGTATTCTTATTGTATAAGATAGTGCCTATAACATAGCAACCACACAACAAATGCTTGTGAATGAATGAATGAACAAATGAATGACTAACTCCAGGTAAGGCTCCCACCAATTCTCTCTTCTCTGGCTCCACATCTCTGAGGTGCCCCCTTTCTAGACTATAACACACGTCACTATCAGGCTGATTTGCTCCCGAAACTTCTCTGCTCAGAAGGTCTCCATGGCTTCCCAATGCCCGCTCAGGCTTTCAGCGCTCTCTGAGACCTCGAGCATGTCTCCCGGCCCTGGACAGGCTGCCTTCTCTGTGAGAATCATCCTTGCCTCTCCCCACCCCTCTCTGCTCTGAATTCCTCCAGTGGGAGGCTATAAGAGAAGCAAGTTAAAACATCCTCCTGGGTGCTGTGAAGAGTGATCATGAGGCTAAATGATAACGTACTTCCTAGAGCTTAACATCTTCACAGATGACCGCAACTGCTATGCCATCATCGCCATATGATTCTATCATCAACCTCTCAATTAAATTATACATGTCCTGAAGCTGAAAGTCAAGTCAGCTTCCCCAGTTTACTAGAAACAAAGCTGATCTAGTGATTTCAGGTCACAGTGGTGTATTAGAGCCAGCTAGTGCCAGCTAACAAGATCGAAATGTTAAACGTTCTGGAACTTTGGGAGCTGATTGTTAAACATTCGCATGTTCCCGGGCACCTATCTGACTCCTGTGCTTATTTCTGGTTTGCAATCCAGGGGGAACAGAGGTGTTACTGGTTACCTCAGAAACACCAACAAGTGAGAAGGAGTCGAAAGGATCTGGGGAGAGAGGTGAAGGAGACGTTTGGGAAGTAAGGAGAGTAGCTCTGTTTTAGGCATTTTGAGTAAGACCTATAAGAGGAGCCTAAATGGGCTGGACATTCAAGGGAGAGGAATGAGCGGGAGGAAATGCCCCCCACTCTGGCAGCACTGGAGGACTTGCCTCAGGCATCCAGCGGCCCTTGCTGACCCGGCTCTGCCCAACCCACAGCCGGCAGCACAGCCCCCAGGACTTGCCTCTGTTACCTCAAACTGTTCAAATCTCTCCTGCTGTCCCAGGTCAACCTTTGAGTACGTCAGGCCTAGACTATTCCAACTGTCTCCTAACGTCTTCCCTTCTCTCTCTCTCTCTCCAGTTCTTCCCATTCATGCCTGACTGGTTGATTTTCCTGAGGCTCCCTTTCATCACCTTCTGCCTTTGCTCAAACACCTTTGAGCAATTCTTTGCAAATAAAATCCCAACTCTCCTCTTCAAACTCTTCTTTAAGGCAAATACCTGTACTTTCTTACCTCCAGGCTTGACACCCATGCTTTCTTCCACTATTTTGTGGTCAGCTGCAGTTTAATAAACATATAGATTTTTTTAAATTGAAATATGGTTGACTTAAAATATTTTGTTAATTTCTGCTTACAGCAAGGTGATTCAGAGATACATAGATTTATAGATTCTTTTTAAATATTCTTTCCCATTATGGTTTATCACCGGATATTGAATATGGTTCCCTGTGCTTTGCAGAAGGATATTGTTGTTTATCTGTTCTATATATAAAAGCTTACATCTGCTAATCCCAACTGCCTGCTCCACCCCTCCCCTGTCCCCTTGGCAACCATCAGGCTGTTCTCTGTGTCTGTGAATCTGTTTTTGTTTCGTAGATAGGTTCATTTGTATCATAGAGTTTAGTAAGTATTTTTGAATGAAGACCAGAAGTCACAAATAAGCTGCTGTTTCCATTGATTTCCTTATTCTCACCATCATTTCTCACCCTGTGGACAAAGGGGAAATCTCAAGTTCTAACTAAAATACAGAATTTTCTTGTGTTTATTGGCATGAAAGATACATCGCTACAGATTGCTTCTCAGCAGCGAGAAGCAAATTTTCCAAGATTTTTACCATTCAAGAAACTCTACGAGTTTTCCCAAGGAGGCAGTTCAAAGCTCCAGAAAACACTCACTGCCAAGAACCAAACACAGCTGTTCAGGCAGCAGAGGAAACTGGTGCTTGGTAAGAAACCAAACCAAAACAAAACCCTGCCCACACATTTGGGGATGGCAGAGTTCCCAGATCAACAGCTTGAAGTGAGTAGATGATACCAGATTTTTTATATAAAAGAATAAAACTGCCGGAAGCAGAAGTTTTCTCTCTCAAACTGACTTCTTCTAATGCACAGAAACGTTAGAACAACACGACTTTTCAGGATAAAAATAATGTTTTTTTGTTTGTTGCTAGAAGAAGCCCACTTTCTCCAGCCAACCAGAGAGAAACTGCAACCCTCTCCCTTCTTTTCTGTGCCAGAAACTCACACTCAATAAAGGTGTCTAAGATCAGTCATGCAGATACCGAGGACTACCCTAGTTGGAAAAACAAATCAAGGTTAAATGAAGAAAAGCAACAACTGCATAGGGGCTGAAGAGTGGTAGCCAATGGCTAGGAATACTCTCTGCTTCCTCGCATCTGCCATCGTCCCCCCAAGCCAGGGCCACAGGTCGTGTCCCCGGCACATAAGACTGGCAGGACGAAGGTTAAGGTAGAATAGGGACCAAGCACCCACAGGAAGCCAGTGGCTATGTTCGCGTTATCTTCTTCATCACTTTCAATGCCATGAAGTCAGCACCATAATCGCCATTTTACAGATTGGAAGCTGAGGCACCCATAGGTTAAGTGACTTGCCCAAGACCACATGCCTGGTGAGTGTGGTGAGTGGCAGGTGGTTACCAGACCTAACTCCAAGCCCTGAGACAGTGTGCATGTAGCCATCAGCACCTGTGGTGTTCAACAAGGTGTTCTAGAAAACAAACAAACCAAACACACACACACACACACAACAAACCAAACAAGCAAGTCAGGAATACACTGGACAAACCAAAATTAAACAGGATTCTTAACTGCAAGGCTTCTCAAAGTCTTTAGTGAGCTAACACATGTAAAGTTTGTCTGGTTTCCCTTAATACATCACAGAACTTTTTGTTTTGCATGGAACACTTCATGAAACTAGTGTAACCCAGCACCCATGCTGGGAATCATGGCAGGACACACTTCCAGTATCATTGAGATCCTGGTTCTTTAGTGGGCCTCACACCACTTTTGTAGAATCTAGGGAAATCAAAAGTCCAGTGAGAAGTTCTCTGGCAGAAATACTTCTCAGTTACGTGGGAATACCACAAGGGGACAGAGGAGGACAGGGGGGCAAGAAAGCTGAGCTATTACAGTGAACAACAAACACTTTTTATCACTTGCTGCCTACCAGGACTCTTCCTTATAACCACCTATAAGATAGAAATCATTATAACCTCCATTGTACAGATGAAAGAATTGCACAGAGAGGTGTTACAACTTGCCCAAGGCCACACAGCTCATAAATGTCTGAGTGTTGAATTCAGGCAGTCTGGCTCCTTTACAATTGTGTTGTACTTGCTCACATTTAGGCGGGAATTTGTAGCATGAGAAGGGCAGCGATGGCAGAAGATTGTTGCTGTTTTTCAGTCACTAAGTTGTGTCTGACTCTTTGCCACCCCATGGACTGCAGCACGCCAGGCTTCCCTGTCCTTCACTATCTCCCAGAGCTTGCTCAAACTCATGTCCATCGAGTCAGTGATGCCATCCAACTATCTCAACCTTTGTAACCCTCTTCTCCTCCTGCCTTCAATCTCTCTCTCTATATATATATGTAAGATTATATCATAGTTATCCAAACAGCATAAAAAGTTAAAAACACCAATATAGATTTGATTTATAGTGTATTCTACATTTACTGGTGCCTACTGTACAAGGAGCTGTGTTAGATGCTTGGGGATTCGGATGTTGTTAACAATACGACTTACATGATTCCTGTCCCAGCAGGACTTATAGTCCAGTGGAAGGAACACAGAAGGGTTAGTGTATTTTAGCATAGAATAACGTGCTCTTCTGGGCAAGGAGGCACAGAAGACTGTGAGAGCAGGGAGACACCTGACCTAAATTTAGGATGGCCCTTGGCCATTTCACCTCTACGTGATGCTTGAAAGAAGGAGAAATTGGTATGAAGGTATTTCAGAGGGATCATATATTCTTGTGTCTTATTCCAAGCCAAACCCATGGTTTGAAAGTCTAGCCAGGTTGGGAATGGCCTGACCACTACACAGTGTGGCCCCTCTCTTGAAGCTTCTCCTCCAGGAATTATGGGCTCCCGTCTTCCCTAGTCTCTGCCCCAGGCTTGGTGCAGATGCAGTCATATCTCCTTGACTGACAGTCTCCACACTCAGCAGCCAGCGCTTAGCTTGATCCTGGGCATGGCAGGAACAGGAACACTCCCCATAAATCCCATGTACTTCCCTGCATTTCCAAGCCCTGCTGCCGTTAGTGGAACAACGTGACTGATTCTAGCCAAGGGGTTGTAACCAGCAGTAATATGTGTGTCATTTATGAGACAAATTTACCCTTAGAGAAATGCATATGCCTCCATCAGTGTAGGTCAGTCCCCGCTTCCTACACCCTCGCTTTCATTGGACAATGTATTTATCAGTCAGGGTTCAGTTAGGAAAAAGGAAAGCATGCTAGGTATTTCGACAGAGAGAATTTAATACAGGGGATTGGTTTAACAGGCGTCAGAGGGCTCCAAAGTAAAATGAGAACGCTGAGATAACCCAGAGAGAGTAATAATAGGAAGTGTGTCCCACCCCTAGGGCTGTAAGAACACCCGGACAGAGTGAATATTGTTGAAGTCTGCAAGTTTGGAGCAGAAGATACCCATGGTGCTGGAACATGGATCTATGAGAAGAGGGAGCTGCTTGTTGCTGGTGATGCTGTGGGAATTCATCGGAAAATCCTTGCAGAGCTGGAACTCAGACCTCTGAGAGAAGTGGATGTTCCTGGCTAGTGTTGGTGCCCCTGAAGGGTATGTTGATGCTTTGTCTGGTTATGCAAACAAAAGGAAAAGAGAGAGGTTAAAAAAAAAAATGCTGGAGATGCCAGAACGAAGACCCGTCACTGAGAAGACTCTGAAAGTAACAACAAGCAAATCCAAAGGGTCCAGTGCTTCTCACTCCAGCCTTGCAGTCTTTCTCTCTCTAGTGCCCCCTACTGGCAGGTCCCAACATGAGCCAACTGATAAGAGATTAAGAGTTTGTACAGTCCCATCCCCAACCTCATAGAGCAGATCATAGAAAGATAAGATTTCTTGGCTGAGAGACTAACTAGATAAGCATCATCATATTTTTAATTTTTGATGCGAGCTAAGTTACAGAGATCATCCCTGGGATTTCTTTGGAAGGAATGATGCTAAAGCTGAAAACTCCAGTACTTTGGGCACCTCATGTGAAGAGTTGACTCATTGGAAAAGACTCTGATGCTGGGAGGGATTGGGGGCTGGAGGAGAAGGGGACGACCGAGGATGAGATGGCTGGATGGCATCACTGACTCGATGGACATGAGTCTGAGTGAACTCCGGGAGTTGGTGATGGACAGGGAGGCCTGGCGTGCTGTGATTCATGGGGTTGCAAAGAGTCGGACACGACTGAGCGACTGAACTGAACTGAAGTGAAGTCACTTCAGTAGTGTCTGACTCTTTGAGATCCTATAGACCATAGGCCACCTGGCTCCTCTGTCCATGGGATTCTCCAGGCAAGAATACTGGAGTGGATTGCCATGACCTCCTCCAGGGAATCTTCCCAACCCAGGGATCGAATCTGCGTGTCTTATGTCTTCAGCATACTAGTTATTCAAAGCAAATTAAATAAGACATTGGTTAAAATAATATTTTGATGATTTAATAGCTTTATAAAACATATAGTTCTGATTTCAGATCAAACTGGCACTTCCCTAAAAACAAAACATCAAATCACTATCAACTGACCTTTATTTAAAGTGCTTCCTCTGTGCCAAGCACTTCACTCAGCTGTTCTGTGGTTATCTCAGTTACTCTTTATTTTATAGATGGGAAAATCTGAGGCTTAGAGAAGTGAAACACCATCCTCAAAGTGACAGCTTCAAAGCAGTGGAGATTATGAGATTTGTATTGGCAGCCAGAGGTCAGAGCCTGAACTCTCAGCCATGTCTCTACACTTCTCCATTCCCTTTACCACTTAGATGACATCCTGGTTCCTCCTTTCGCCATCTCCTGGGAGTGAACATATCAGTCCCAGACTCTTGCCAGAATCTTTTGCTTGTGCCAAGCCTTGGGGCAAGTTGGAATTCTCACGTGAAGCATTCAGCACTTCAGTAACCAAACACCCACCAGCGAAGACCACAGTGGACTCTCATCCTCAAGTGAGCGGTCACAGCACACAGCAGGAACAGCAGAACTGCAGTGAAGTTCTTACCAGATGTACGATCCCTTCTGTAACATTTCAACAAGCAGTTGTCTAGACTCTACCGAAACAAATTTCATGACTAGTAATATTTCACTGTGCAATGTGGCCTCTCTATTTTTACCAGCCCTAGTAAATAAGAAGTTCTTACTTTCAGAGAGTTAAAAGCTATTACTCCGCAAATTCAACCTGAAGACTTTTGATCTTTCTCTCTTAAGCAACACAGACAGTTTTGCAAATGTTTGAAGGAAGCTGTCACATCCCTTTTCCCTGGTATTATGGTGAGGAGCTCATGTACTTGAAGGTAGCAACAGTCTCAAATATGGCAGAGTGAATCTTGTTCAGTCACTCAGTCATGTACGACTCTTTGGGACCTCATGGACTGCAGCACGCCAGGCTTCTCTGTCCTTTACCATTTCCCGGAGCTTGCTCAGACTCATGTTCATTGAGTCAGTGATATCATCCAACCATCTGGTCTCTGTCATCCCCTTCTCCTCCTGCATTCAATCTTTCCCAGCATCAGGGTCTTTTCCAGTGAGTCTGCTCTTTGCATCTCTGGCCAAAGTATTGGAGCTTCAGCTTCAGCATCAGTCCTTCAATGAATATTTAGGATTGGTTTCCTTTAAGATAGACTGGTATGATCTCTTTGCTGTCCAAGGGACTCTTTTCCAACACCACAATTTGAAAACATCAATTGTTCAGCACTCAGCCTTCTTTATGGTCCAGCTCTCACATCCATACATGACTACCGGAAAAACCATAGCTTTGACTATACGGACCTTTTTCGGCAAAGTAATGTCTCTGTTTTTTAACACACCGTCTAGGTTTGTCATAGCTTTTCTTCCAAGGAACAAGTGTGAGCAGAGTTTAGATTTGCCAGTGGGGGAGACATGTGCAGAGGATGGCTTCTCGGTAATTAAAGCACAGGTTTTATAATGAGATTAAATTCAATAATTTCCTGTTGACTAGTTCTGTGACCCTTAGCAAGTTGTTAAACCCAGTGGGGATGCTAGACAGTGTTGTTGTGGGATTCAGTCAGCTAAGCTTGTAGGTGCTTGCTATGGCCACAGAGTAGATGCTCGGGAAATGAGATCCATGAAGAGTATTAATGAAAGACACTACTTTTATTTTGCACATAAAGTTTTGAAAATGTCTATTTATGGCAGCAATTCTCACCTAAAGATCATCCCATTTCATCCCGTTGATTTTAGGCTTATATAACAGATTACTCAATCTCCTAAAGAGACAACCTCAGTCTACTGAAAAAGCTGAGATATGTATCATCTGGAACCTGAAGACTTAAGTCAAGATCTGGTTCTGCTTCTTGTTCTATGATATTTAGTACACTGAGCCTTTGTTTTATCACACATGAATGCACCAGCATAGCTAAAATGCCCACCATGAAATACAATGGAACAATCAGAGGCAACAGATTAGAACACAGAGCAGAGTGAATGGATCTGAAAGCAGAGTTCCGAGTAAAAAAAAAAAAGTAATCAGCAGAATGGGAAATATAACACTGCCATTTATGTAAAATCAAAACCACCACACACAACGAATAACACCCATACAAGCGATAGAAACCCAGTTAGCAGAGAATGCTAACTATTCAGGAGATTTAAAAAGCATCAAAAATAAAGACAAGAGGGGTCTAAAGAAATTTGTAACCAGTAAATTGATTAATTAATTAATAACATGGGAGGGATGATGCTTCCCTACCTTCCTCACAAAGTTATTCTGAGGATCTGATGAGATTATGCATAGGAAAGGCAAAGTTAATTTACTATTCCCATTATGATGCCCAGACTGGACAGATGAACAGAGATAGCAGTTCACCCTGGATCTTGGGCAGGAAGCTATGAGCAGGGCAGGGCTGGGTGGGATGGTGAGATGACATCAGGGCTCCTCGTGAAGGAGGGGCAGGCTCTCCCTCTCTTCTGGAGATACCACTTGATGGCTCAGCCAGAGGCAGCATCAGCTTCTCCCATGGATCCGCTGTGCACAGCCTCCTCAGGCCCTCGGAAGAAGAGACCCAGGCAGGTGGGTGCCTTGATGGCCTCCCCTTCTCATGACATCAAGTTTCAAAATTTGGTCCTCTTCATTTTGGAGAAGAAAATGGGAACCACCCGCAGAAACTTCCTCATGGAACTGGCTCGAAGGAAAGGATTC
Organism: Capricornis sumatraensis; assembly: GCF_032405125.1. NCBI lineage: Eukaryota > Metazoa > Chordata > Mammalia > Artiodactyla > Bovidae > Capricornis > Capricornis sumatraensis. Next base: position 18,122,315 of record NC_091091.1, read on the forward strand.
AGGGTTGAAAATGAGCTCAGGTAAGACATCACGAATTTCAGCTTGTGAATAAGCAGGGTTTTTGTGAACATCTTTGGAACCCAAGGAATCTGTGTTTTCCTCTGCAAACAGAAGAGGTGATGTTCCCACTGGGAGAACAGGTATGAGATCAAAGAACAAATCTGAGGCAATTACTTAAGGGAAATAAGATCAGTGGGGATTTGATACAATTATATTGAAACCAGTTGGCACCAAAAGATAAAGTAATTTTTTTTGCCTTTCATTATTATGAGATGAAGTATCAAGGAATGATAAACAGAAACCTAGTTGGAAAGTTGAATGCTGAAACCACCGAGGTTTACTCTTGACTGAGCTGAACAAAAGCATCACTGAGTCCAAACAAAAACTGTCAGCTGCTTGGAGGCAGAAAGAATAGTTTGGTTGGTTGGCCAGTAAGCTGCACATCCGGCTGGGCTGAGGTGGGAAGTGTCTGTGATGGGCTAGGACTGTAGTTGGCTCACCACAGGCACCCAAGTATGGCTTTGATCATGCTTTTCTGAACTGCAGTCTGAGTGGGATTCATAGAGAGAGGGATGCTGGTTAAAGATTCAGGGGTGGCTCTGTCCAAGGGTAAAAGACACCTTGCTGAGAGTGATGAGCTCAGAGCCCAAATAAGAAGGCAACTGAAGCAACCAGGCAGGGTGCCTCGATTGTTCACCCAGTCACATCCCAGGCTGGCCTTGCTCTTTTTCTAACAGTTATGTAAGCTCTTCACAGGTCTCAAATAGATGGAAGAGAAAATCAAACAAAATCCAGACACAAATGGTATTAGAACCTTGGCATAAATAATTCCAAACAGAATTCCCAGAGGGCTTGTAGTGAATAAACAATGAATAATTGATGCAATTGGCTGGCCTTGATTGTCCAAGGAATAGGTTGATCATTTTCTTTTCAGGAAAATGTATAAGAATTCCATGTGAAAATAAATTTCTGTCTTGAAAAAAATAAGTAAAACTGACAAGCATATCCTGATGAAGTATCAGTTACACATTGCTAAAGAAATTTGTAAATATGTCCAAAGTTTGACAAAAATTTGAAATATGTCAAAAGTCAATCATCAAATATGAGTCAAATCTCATAGAAACATTCAATTTTTTTACTAAAATGCCCCATTCAGAAATTCCTGGGTCTCCCATGGACTTCCTCACCCGGTTTTTCTACACTTCCAGCAAGAGCTGACTGGTTTAGTTACAGGCACAGCTGTGAGTAATGCACACGGTGGCTGAGCAGGTAGCTGGAGAGACGACTGGAGGCAAATTTCTTCTTTTGACAAGAAAACCCAAGAGGCAGCTCTGCTGCCAGGGACTGAACCCAGCTGCTCGGGTGACAGAGGAAACGTGCACAGCGAGCCAACTGCTGCTGTGATGTGACTGCGGCAAAGTTCCCAGGCTGGCTGCTCAGAAGACACATTAAATACAAATGTGTTTTATGACACAAATGTAAACCACAGGAAGCAGAAGTTCTAGCTCTCAAACGGAATTTCCATAGTTAGCTATATAGATTTTAATTGGAAAGGACAATGAAGATTATTACAGGGGAAAATCTCTAGATAAAAAAAGTCTCTAGACCTCGGAGTTGGACTCTGACCCTTCCCAGCCCTGTGATGTGGGGAAGACCCCCCTCTATCCTCTCTGACCTCAGATTCTCGATCAATGGTCTGGTCTGCCTGATGTGACACCAGATGCATGACAGATACCAGTGTACTTGGGTAAATTACAGCAGCTATGTAACTGTAGGGGGGCTGTTTTCTCGTTACCTAGCTGAATCCATTGACCTTTCTAGTAACATCCTAAGGAGAGGGCTTTCTCTCCACAATATGAACTAGGTCAAGTGACATAAACCAATAGAACAAAGACAGGAAGGAAACCCATCAAACTGGTTATTTGTGGGCATGAGGGTAGTAGTGAGAGATTATGGCTGCTTTTATGCTCCTTGTTTTCCAAATTTTTTTACAATGAACATATTTTTTAAATGAAAATAAAGGAAATTGTTATTTTAAAAGAAAGGATACTTCTTAAGAGGAACAGCTAGACCTCACCTTTTGATATAAAGGATTCAGAGAAAGAGGAGCTAAAAAAAGTTCTGAAAGTAGACAGTAATCTCCATAATTTCTAGTGCATTCTTTGGCTGCCAGGAGGGTTAAATCTGAGGGAAAATCTGATCCCCACTTTACCTGAACCTGAATACACAGCTTAGAATTGGTATGCCTGAATGTATTGAGCTATCTGGAGCTATTTAATTTTCCAGCATATGTATACTGTATCTTTATAGTTGGATTGGACTTCATTAATATTTATGTTATATTGCAAAAGATGCTATTCCAAGTACCATAGGAAGCTGGTTCTTTTAAAGGGAGGTGTCAAGTTCTTTGAGGCATTTTTGCACATTCAGTAAAAAGGTTACTGAACTTTATTCCATGGCCAACACCCTAAATTTTAGAGCAACTTCATAATCTTCCAGTTCTCTGGGACAAGCTAGAGAAGGGTCGGAATCTAGTGTCTGTCACGTTCTTCTTTTATCCTTGATTCCAGTACTTTGGGCTGTTTTAAAACTTTATCAGCATCAACTCTCCTCTTTTTACATACTCGCTAAGCTTACCATCTGTGTCTTGACCTAAATCTTTGACGCTGAAAAAGAAAGAGCCAGATAGGAAGGCTGGCTTTCCATGGTTATATCACCCAGCAGATGATCACTTTTTCTGAGTTCCACTGTTCAAGCAGTAGAAACCCACCAGAGGATACATTTCCCCTGCTTGCACCTCCATAGTTTGTCTACAAGGCTATCTTTGAAAGGCATTGTTTGAAGGAAAGCAAAATATACCACCATGCTATCACAAGTTAAGGGTTCTGTTAGTACCCAAGTAGAGGGCTTGAGCCTTGTGAGCAAAGAGTTTAAAATCAGACAAGAGAGCCAGGAACTGTACCTTTGTACAGTTTTTTTTTTGTCACTTAGCATGAAAATATAGCATAATGTATTTTCCTGGCATGTACTCATTTTCATCTTTTAAAAAAAATTAGAATTTTCCTACCCAATGCTTTACTTCGAGCCTCCTTGTGTCTTTCATGCTGAACCCGCTTCCCTTTTGCAATAGTCATTACTGAATAAACTATTCTTACTGCTTTAATGAGTGTCCAGCTTTTTTTTTTTTATCTCTGACAATGCCCTATCACTTCAGATCTTTGGTGTTTGAAATAAAAATGTTAAAAGTCATTGTTTGGAAAATAAACTGAACACCAGATGAAAGAGCTATTATCTGCTCCAGAAAACATGATATTGAACTAGTCCTTCTCTAGGCTTCTTCTAAGTTCAGTGTCCAAACACATCTTCACTGGTTTCTCGTTATGTTGTTTTTCCTCACTTTTTCTCTTCCAACTTTGAATGTGTTCTCCCTACACTTCTCTGCATGTAAGATCTAAGACCCCTGGAAGCCTTTCTAGAGGAGGGAACTTCCTTCCTGGACACAGGGTGAGCCATGGCTTAGGGTTGGCCCCTGACTCTTCCTTCCACTTGGTTTTTCTCCTTATTCCTCCCCAACTCCACAAGGGAAAGGGTGTCATCTCAGCCATTGTGTATACCTCATCTTCATACTTTTGACAGTTTTCTTACACAGAGTAGGCTTCAGGAAATATTAGCTCAAAGAATACTTTATCTGGAGAATATAAAACCAACCAACGGAACTTATGACTACCAAGAGTGATTTTTGTCACTGAATTGTTTTTTACAATGTTTGGTTACCTTTTGGTTACAGTATTACCTTTGTAATCAATGAAATATGAAGATTTTATTTTTATAAGTTCAAGAGCATGCAGTGTAGACTCTAGTCCTGTTGATCTTCCATCACTAAGTTGTGTCTGACTCTTTGTGACCCCATGAACTGCAGCATGCCAGGCTTCCCTGTCTTTCACTGTCTCCTGGAGTTTGTCCTGCTTTGGTTCAGATTACTTATTTCAAAATTTGTGAACTTTAAATTAATGTAAATGTTCACGGTCTCATTTAATGTGGGCCAAAAAATCAAGGCAAGACCCTCTGTCTTCAGTATATCAAGGACTGGAAATAAAAGCGTGTCTTTACTGGTGCTAGTTGGTGGTCACTCAGTCATGTGCGACTCTTTGCAACTCCATGGACTGTAGCCGCCAGACTCCTCTGTCCATGGAATTCTCCAGGCATGATACTGGGAGACTGGAGTGGGTTGCCATTCTCTTCTCCAGGAATCTTCCTGACCCAGGTATAGAATCCAGGTCTCCTGTGTTGCAGGCAGATATATATATTTTTTTAATCATCTGAGCCACCAGGGAAGCCCCATAAGAGTGTGGGATAAAACCAAATAAAACTACCTCGATTTTTCAGTGTCAGGAATTCTGAAACAGATCAGTTGCTAGGGAAATTGGCAAGAGGATTTTTTTTAAAAAAAACTGTCAACATCCCAGTTCAATTGTAAATAACTATTTTTAAAGTTATTGTTGACAAAATAAGTCCTGTGTAAGATGGGAAAATTTCAGAATGACTTCTCCAGGGAAAGAAAACAGTTTTAAAGACAAAAAAGCAGGTGACCATCCATGAGAACTGGGGGGAATCAGATAGAGATATCAGTCTGCCTTCTCATCCAAAAAAAAAAAAAAGATGGCTGCCTATTTCTTCCTGAAGATGTTTTCTAATTGCGGCAAGAGGCAAGAGAAACTAGGGGAAGAAAAAAGAAAAATCAGGGATACTGGTATCTCAGAAAAAAAAAGTCAAAACTGAGATTTGTGAGTTAATCTGTCAAACTTAGAGCTTTCTGAACATCTGAGGGTCATACTCATGATTCTTATAATATCATTATTATATAACTACTATGTTTCTTTTAACCACCCCTAGTCTGAGTCTGCAAGGAGATCCAACCAGTCCATTCTAAAGGAGATCAGCCCTGGGTGTTCTTTGGAAGGAATGATGCTAAAGCTGAAACTTCAGTACTCTGGCCACCTCATGCGAAGAGTTGATTCATTGGAAAAGACTCTGATTCTGAGAGGGATTGGGGGCAGGAGGTAGAGGGGACAACAGAGGATGAGATGGCTGGATGGCATCACCGACTCGATGGACGTGAATTTGAGTGAACTCTGGGAGATGGTGATGGACAGGGAGGCCTGACGTGCTGCAATTCATGGGGTCGCAAAGAGTCAGACATGACTGAGCGACTGAAATGAACTGAACTGAACTGAGTCTGAGTCATTATAATCTATCTCTAGCTTAAGGAATAATAGCCATAAAAATCATGGGTCTGATATACATAAATTAAAAATATCAATTTAATTAACACATAAACTTCGAAGATGTTCTGTTGTGTACTCCCTAAAACTGTCTCATGTACCTGCAGAGAAATGAGTACTGGATGGGAAAACATTGCTATAACTGAGCCCTGAGTCCAGCATGGGGATCCCACCTGAGCTGGGGCAGGTAAAGAGTGATCTTCCTCTCCAGCACTATTTCACAAGGTAGAGTTATTGGGCTGTGAGATGGTTTTGAAATATGGCAGACCCCATGGAGCGACAAGGACTACTTTCCCTTCCCTTGCCTTGGGAGGGCTGGTGGACCCAGCAGAAATGGCACCATCTGACTTTTAGGGGCTGGGTCATAAAAGGCCTCGAGGGTTCTGCTATTCCTTGGACCCAGAGCCTCAGGTAAGAAGTCTGAGTTGCCCCTGAAAGAGGCCACTTAAATGTGCTCAGGTGGCAGATGCTGCTGAGCCCAGGCTCCCAGCCACCCTCACCAAGGTGCCAGACTCTCGGGCTGCATGGAACATCAGTGCCTCCATCAGCTGCGTATGGAACAGAAGGATGGCCCAGCTGAGCTGCCTGAATTCCTGACCCACAAATTGTGAGACATAACAAAATTGTTGCCTTTTAAAAGCTACTACATTTTGGGATAGTTGGTGTTGCACCAGTAGATAACTAGAAGTAACTGACTACCATATGTCAGAATCACCAAAGGAATGTGTCAAAATGTGTATTTCTGGGCCCTAGATGAAATTTACTGAATCTGAATCTCTGGTAATAGGACCCAGGCATCCGAATGTTAGGCCAGCATCCTTGGTGCCTCTAGGAGACACTACAATTTTAGAAACATTCCTTCAGAGCTATTCAGTTCAGTTCAGTTCAGTCACTCAGCTATGTCCAACTTTTTGCAACCCCATGGACTGCAGCACACCAGGGTTCCCTGTCTATCACGAACTCCCAGAGCTTGCTTAAACTCATGTCCATTGAGTTGGTGATGGCATCCAACCATCTTATCCTCTGTTGTCCCTTTCTCCTCCTGCCCTCAATCTTTCCCAGCATCAGGGTCTTTTCCAATGAGTCAGTTCTTCACATCAGGTGGCCAAAGTATTGGAGCTTCAATTTCAGCATCAGTCCTTCCAATGAATATTCAGGACTGATCTCCTTTAGGATTGACTGGTTGGATCTCCTTGCAGTCCAAGGGACTCTTAAGAGTCTTCTCCAACACCACAGTTCAAAAGCATCAATTCTTCGGCACTCAGCTTTCTTTCTAGTCCAACTTTCATATCCATGTATGATCAATTCATTGTACCAGTGGTCTCTCTGTTGACAATTTCTATGAATATTGCCATGAGCTGGGCACCAGACATGATTATCACCAGGCAGGTTATAACACTGTCCCTGGCCTCAGGGATGCCAAGGACCAAGCCAAGTACATTTCAATTCAGCACCACTTAAAGAAGAGGGCTCTGCATGGTTTTCCCTGGGGGAAGCTGAAGGCCAAAGCCTAGTTCAGAATTTTTGTAATTGGTTCACAACTTCCCAAACCTAGTCCAAGGCACTGTTAATTGGTCATGACTAAGAAACTAGGTAACTTAGAGAAGGGAATCCACTGATATTTCAGAAACGGCCATCTCAGCAGGACCTTGGGATCTTTAGAAGACGTTGAGGATGGCTGCCTGAAGCTTGCTGCCACCTTTTATCTTAAGAAGAAAGCCCAGGCCTTCGGGGGCAAGGCAGAGACTGTCTCTGCCCCAATCCCAGGTTTATTTGTCTTTGAAAATGACATTCATGCATATTTGTTCCCTTACACAGAAAACTAACAATAAACAACTCATGACAGAAAGTGAAAAAATATAGCAAAATACTTAACAGCAAACAAACAAAACCTCACACAGGAGTCTAACCACAGTCTAGCAGAACGTTAAGAGATTGCTCAAGTCATGCACACCTGGGTTTGAATCTTGCCTTCATGTGACCTCTGCAGGCCTTGGTTTTCTCATCTTCATTGTGATGATGATGGTGATGTTGATGACGATATTCATTCTGATGTTATTCCTTTTGAGAAAAGGAAATATTCTCATTGGAAAATGCACAGAGTCACAGAGGGGTATCTAAGTGTGGCCCAGCACACAGGTTTTATTTTATTTTTTGGCCATGCCATGCGGGATATGGGACCTTGGTTCCTGACCAGGGACTGAACCCATGCCCCCTACTAGTCATAACCACTGGCCCATGAGGGAAGCCCCCAGAACACAGGTTCTAGATTACAATGGACCTCAGATTAAATCCTTGCTCCACCAGTTATTAGCTGGGTGAATTTTTAATGTCTCCCAAGCTCTCTTTTCTTATTATTGGAGATAATCATACCTACCTATCTCATAGAATTATTTACAATTAAATGAAGTAGTGTATGAAATTAATCTACAATGATTCTGGCACATGGTGATGTTCTATTAGTATCTTCAATACCAGAGTGCTCAGGGCAGAGAGAAAACCATTATACCAGCAAACAGCTGTCACAACACAGCAGTAAGACATTGTGTGCAGAACACACCAGAGCAGGTGACCCTCCTTGGTAATCCTGTCTGCTAATGGCTCAGCACAGACAGTGAACAAATGCTTTATTGTGGTGGTCTGCAACGGAACCCACAATATCTCTGAGATGCGCCTGTACTATGATGTCAAAGTTTCTAAGACTGACTGTCAATCTCTCACTTTGTGGGAACCAGTGACAAACAGTAATGAACTCTGAATAGCACAATGTGAATGTTTGATATTTTTTTTTGTTTTTGTATGTACTTGATAATTGTTGTTGTCGTTTTGTTTGCTAGTTGCTTAATGAGCAGGGGTTGGAAATGCAAATCGGAATCTTCTTTCATACGCTACATAGCTTATATTCCCAAATAAGCTTATATGAATTTAGTAGGAGATGCACATGGTCCTCATCCAATAGGGTGAGCTCAGACATCCCCACACTGTCCTGGGGAATCCCAGGTGAAGAGGTACTGAGGGTGGTGGTCCATGATTGGATGATGAGGGGCCTAAATTTAGAAGTTGAGCCCCAGAGCTCTTCCTCAGCACACCCATCTCCCTCTGAAGTTTAGACAAAACCCTATTTAGAAGAATAATAGTGCTAATAAGCATAATAAATAATATAATAATAATGTTTCTCTTCAAAGGGCAGAAACATAGAAAGAATAATACTGTCTAACCCTATTGATTCTTCTGTGGTTTTCTTCAAGTCTTAAGATAGACAATCTTCCAAGAAGTTTACTATAAGTAGTCTTTGGAATCATATGCACCTGGAATAGGGAAGCAGCTAGCCGTCTTCCCTTGGCCCTTTTAAAGGTGGTTTTATCTCGACTATTTTCTGCTGGGGCCCGCTGCACATCCTGCCATCTAGATGGTCTCAGCTCTGGTCTCCAGTCCCACTGCCCTCCCAGCGCCAGCCCCAGAACCCAACTGTCAGCCAAATATACTTTTTCTTATTATTTTTGATTAGTTCAAGGTTGTTTTTTTTTTTTTTTAACTTTACAATATTGTATTGGTTTTGCCATACAAGAGGGTGTGGAGAAAACGGAACCCTCTTACACTCTTGGTGGGAATGCAAACTAGTACAGCCACTATGGAGAACAGTGTGGAGATTCCTTAAAAAACTAGAAATAGAACTGCCTTATGACCCAGCCAAATATTTTTATTTGGATCTCCAGCCATCCTTTCAAGGCAGCCTGCCTGAAATAAACTTCAATTTTGTTCCCCCACCCCTTCCTCCAAAGAGATGGAACTTCCTAAATCCCTATTTCTACCAAAAGTGATAACACTTGAGTGTGATAGATAAGCTGGAGTAATAGTTGAGTCTATTCCCCACTTCACTTTTATAGGTGATGCCAGCTGTCCATCATATGTCTCCTTTGCCTTCCTTTCTAGCACTGTAGCAACCAGACTGAGGTTTAAATCGTCTTATATCTGGTCCAGTGATTCATCTTTTTAAGTAGCTCCCCAAAGCTCCCCAACCCATGACTCCCCCCTCCAAATCATTGTGTATACCAGATCAGTCTTTTAAAATAACACTGCAATGCTATCCATGTCCTGCTCACAAAAAACTGCAGTGCCTCCATAATCCCAGAACATAAGATCCAGCTTTCTCAATCAGGCTTCCAAGACCCTCTGTAATGTGATTACCCCACTCAGCCACATCTACAACTACTTCCCAACAGAAATTCTTCATTCCAATCCAGGCCATTCTCCTTCCTTTCCTCTGACTTTTGAGCCTTTTCTTTCAGGAAGATCTAAAGTGCTACACTCTTGGTACCTTATCCTTCCCATGCATCCAAACTAGGCACAAACAAATCCTGCTTTTCTACAAAGCCATCCACCTCTCCCAGTTCAGTTCAGTTCAGTTCAGTCGCTCAGTCATGTCCGACTCTTCGCGACCCCATGAATCGCAGCACGCCAGGGCTCCCTGTCCATCACCATCTCCCGGATTTCACTCAGACTCATGTCCATCGAGTCGGTGATGCCATCCAGCCATCTCATCCTCTGTCGTCCCCTTCTCCTCCTGCCCCCAATCCCTCCTAGCATCAGAGTCTTTTCCAATGAGTCAACTCTTCTCATGAGGTGGCCAAAGTACTGGAGTTTCAGCTTTAGCATCATTTCTTCCAAAGAAATCCCAGGGTTGATCTCCTTCAGAATGGACTGGTTGGATCTCCTTGAGAAGGACTCTCAAGAGTCTTCTCCAACACCACAGTTCAAAAGCATCAATTCTTCGGCGCTCAGCCTTCTTCACAGTCCAACTCTCACATCCATACATGACCACAGGAAAAACCATCCCAGCCCACACTAAATTATTTTCCCTCTTTGTATACCACTTGCAGGTCCTGCCTATGTCATAACGTATTAACCAGCTGCTTCACAGAAGATGCTGATGCCCAGAAACTTTCCTTTTCTTGTTTGGTACCCAACCCCTTCCCATCACCACCACAGGGAACCTAGGGCTGTGAGTAGAACAGTGAACCAAGAAATACTTAGTGAATCTAAGAGTCAATCAAGAAAAGGAGAAAGAGGAAGAAGAAGTCGAGCAAGAAAAATGGGAAAAAGAAGAAAAAGCAATTCTATTTTTTTTTCTCTTCAATGCCTATATATGCTATTTGCTTTTGCTATTTCCCAGATTTGTAGACAATTTGAACTGAAAGAGCCCTAAAAATGATTAGTTCCAGTGATATAATGCTGATTTCAAAGATTTGTTTAAAAATAGAAATAACATATTGACCAGAAAAGGCCATCAAAAAAGATAAATATCATTTACCAACTGTGTGACCTTCAGGATGTCCTTAACCTCTCTGTTCCTCGTTTTTGAAGTGTGACTAGTATAATATTTACTTAAGAAGCTATGTGCGTATTAAAAGAGATGATGATGTATGTGAAGTACTTGGACAGTGCTGAAGCATGCTAAGTGCTCAGTACTTTTTTAGGGAAAAGATACAGGGTCTTACGACACAGAGTTGTGCTTTGAAAAACATGCAAAGCACTATTTCCCAAAGGCTGGTCACCACCTATCAATGGCTTGTGAGATCAATTTATTGGGATGTTATATCCATATCAACATCTACGTCTGTATCTATTTTGGGTCATGATATAAAATGTGTTTCTAACTGTGGATCACATACAAGTTTGAAAGGCACCAGGTTAAAACCCTCTGCAAAATAAAAATGAAATGGCACGCCAAAGCCACAGGCAGAGTGCAAGGTGCTAATTTAAGAATGATTTCATCCTCTATCCACTCTGGACCTTTGTTTTCCACTAACATCACAATCTTACTAATGTTTTCTTAAGTTTTCTTGCATCTGATATGTAACATAGACCACGTTGCTATGCTAACTGAAGTTGAATTCCCTGGCATGGACGCCTAGGTTCTCCATGCCTATGGTCAGGTCTACTGTGCATCTTTCTGCATCAGATGGAATGCTCTGAACACCTCAGGGAAAAGAGAAGAGGTTCTCATTCTGAACGTCTCTGTCTTATTCTGCAGTGATTCTGTCACCCACATTGTAGCAGAAAACAACTCTGGTTCAGAGGTTCTTGAGTGGCTTCAGGTACAGAACATAAGAGCCAGCTCACAGCTAGAACTCCTTGATGTCTCCTGGCTGATCGAAAGTATGGGAGCAGGAAAACCAGTGGAGATTACGGGGAAACACCAGCTTGTTGTAAGTGTCCTGAAAGTGCTTGCATGTGGGTGATAGACTCAACAGACTTGAGTTAAACCCCAGGTTCTCTGCTTGCTCCCTGTGTGAACTGTGGCAAATCACTTAGCTTTTTTGAGCTTTGGTTTCTTCCTTTACATTATGAGAACAGTAGTGTCTGCCTATCTTGTAAGATGGCTTATGAGGATTAGAATAACACAAATGGAAAGTGCTTAAGACTGAGCCTGATCTATATATGCGTGTAATAAATGGTAGCTATTTTTACAAACAAGTCTATACACAAATATCTCAAAATATTGAAGTCTTGATGTTCTAGCAGGCAGAAAAGTAGAAGGTTCTTATTTTTTTCTTACCTTGATCATTTATAAAGAAAAAAAATTAAACTCTTAGTTCCAAACTCTTCACCAATGGACCCTAACTATGTAAGTTCACAGAAAAGGAAAATGATGTTTAATCGGTAGTTCTTTTTCATGTTACTTTTTCAGATCACAAAAATAATACATGTAAATAATAGCAATTTCAAATATTAGAAATGCATATAACATAAAACTTGAGCCTCCTATAGTATTATTCTCTTTCCAGAGACAATTACCATTGAACTGCCTCTTATTTTTCTTCATACACATCTATTACTATTTTTTTTAAATAGATGCTTATACATTTGTTTAGGTGAGAACAGACTATTCAGCTACCCCAAACCCAGGCTTCCAGAAGATCTCCCAGTACGCGTGTCAGAGAAAAACCACTTTAAACAACTATAACCACATATTCACGGTAATGGAGCTTTACAACAACAACTATAGCAAATGTAAGGCTTGCTGCTTCTTTCTGTGGCTCTCCAATTAAATTATGAATTTTCTTGAAAATCTAGGAAGGTTTTCCCCATTCTTACCCACTCCCCTAACATGAGCTCTGGTTCCTCTTTCTGTCAAGAATGGGTCTCCTTCTATTACAGAAATAGACAATATATTTAGAGCATATTCTTTAGAGAAAGTAACTTACGATTTATTGGGAGTTATTACTAATGGATGCAACACTTTTCAAAGCCAAAATTCTGAATAACTAAATACAGACTGTAATTAGTCCACTACATAATAAGAGCAAATTGCATAGAAATAGCAATTGTGCATAAACAGCTTTGTTGGGAAGACATAAGACTGAGAGTCAGCAGACCTGGGTTCAGCCTGATATTAACTATTTTGGGCAAGCCAGTTTCTCTCTCTGAGCCTGTTTCCTCATCTGCTTAATAAGGTAGATCATCTCTAAAGCCCCATTCAGCCCTGAAGTTTCATCATTATGCTTCAAAATGACCTGAACAAAACCATAACTGCTTATCCTCCAGCTTACAATCAGTAGTCAAATGGATAAAACATGCATTAGTAGATTGAATACAGAACTTCTCCTTTCTAAAATTCTAGCCCCAGGTGTGCAAGGAAGACCAGGAAATTGCAGCTACTGAGCACCCTGAGGATCATGCCACACAGCTGTAGCTACTTCCTCCTCGGCCAGAAATACAAACATGCCGTATCTTAAATAACCCCCTACCTTAAATAACCCTGCCTGCGGGTTTGTGCCACTTCTGATCATACCCATTCATTCAACAAGTCTATACTAAGTGCTGACTCTGTTTCACCAACAAGCTAAGAGATAGGATTTTCCAGTGATCAAGGCAGAATCCTGGCCACAGGGTGGTGGGAAAGTCAGCAAACAGGGAAGGATCTTGCCAAGTAATGACTAGGAAGATGCAGTGAGCAAGAAGTCATTTTTCAGTTAAATCATTCCTGAATATCTAATGGCAGAGAATTCCAAGTTTCCTTACAAAGCATGCTGCAGCCTGTCTTTTCAACTTAACTCGGCTCATCCAACCAGGGAGAAGTGCAAAAGTATAGGACATCCAATCCTGACCTTTGAGGGAACAGGCATTCTAATATTTAACAGAGAACAAGAGGCATTTGCAAGGGACTGCTGGCTTGGGGGCTAGTGGCTAGGAAACAGACTGTATTTTGCTCATCTAGTTTTATTCTTTAGGATGCCTTTGAGATACTGGCTGAAAATTCTGAGTTTAAAGAAAATGAAGTCTCTTATGTGACATTTATGAGAGCAGCTTCTGTACTTAAATCTCTGCCATTCACAATCATCAGTATGAGGGACACAGAAGGAGTTCCCTGCCTGGGGGACAAGGTGAAGTGTATCATAGAGGTAAGGGTGAAAGATGATTCGTTCCAGCTCCTAATAGGTAGCTACTGAGGGAAGGAGAGAGATGCAGTTAATAAATTTTCCTGTTAACTATAGATGTGGTATTCATTACTTATTTTCATTTCTCTCTGATTTATATTATATGGATATATAGTATATCACATATATATATTACATAGATAGCTACACATGTATATTGTGTCATTCATACCCCAACATTATCTCACTTGGAGCTGTGTGGGGCCAGCTAGTGAGAAAATAACTCTCCTGTATTATTAATCTAACTCTATTTAGAGGAGGTTGGATGGCTCTGGGGCTTCCCAGGTGGCACAGTAGTGAAGAACCCACCTGCCAAGGTAGAAGACGCAGGAAATGCAGATTTGATCCCTGGGTTGGGAAGATCCCTTGGCGAAGGAAATGGCAAGAATATTGGAGCAGGTTGCCATCTTCATATCTGGGGATTTGAAAATCTCAGATTGTGATTAACATCACTAGTGTAAAATGCTTTTCAAATGTCCATGCAGGAAATTATTGAAGATGGAGAAAGTTCTGAAGTTAAAGCTGTGTTAAATGATGAACGATATCAGTCCTTCAAAGTAAGTGATTTGTACATGTATTTATCAAAACTAGGTTTTCAGTTGATCCTATTATTCTAAGTAGTTGTACTGATCATCTTGGGGTGCCATAACACAAAGCCACAATCTGAGTGACTTAACACATGATTGTTTTTTTCCCAGTTTTAAAGGCTGGAATTCTGAGATCAAGGTGCTGGCATGACTGGGCTCTGGTTAGGGCTCTCTTCTTGGTTTGCAGGCAGCCTCCTTCTCAACATCCCCTCATATGACACACACAAGGAGAAAGCAAATTCTCTGGTCTCTTCTTATAAAGGCACTAATGCCACCACGAGGACCCCATCCTCATGACCTCATTTAACCTAATTACCTTCCCCAAACCCCATCTCCAGATAGCATCATATTGGAGGTTAGGGTTTCAACATATGAATTTGGGAGGAAGGGTCACAACTGAGTCTATATAGCAGTGATCTAGGAAGCAAATGCCTGAATAAATACGGGTGCTTGAGCTTATTGCCATGCTACGGTGAGATATAAATGACCTTACCTCCCAGAGGTTGTCACTCCTGGGTACACTAGGACTATGAGACAAAACAAACCCGCTCTCAGAGAATCAACCTGTGCTGGAAAGCTCCTCACTGCATCTTGTCTACTCTGAGGCAGGATTTATTACCTCCCAGTGTTCCCTATCTCTGAGTTGCAATAGGCAGAGACTTCTACCATTCCCTTTGGTTCAGAAGTGATGCTCAGGCCTCAAAGGTAGTTGAGGGCAGAAGCCCAGGCTCAGAGTACAGACAGACTGAGTTGAGTCTGGGCTCTGCCGCTTACCAGTTGTGTGATGGTGGGGAATTTATGCAACCTACATGTGCATCCCTCGTTAAATCGTGAGGGTGCATATGCATAAGTGTGTGTAACAGACCTTTGGCAGAGGAGGGGTGTGGGTATGGATACCTGTTGTCATGCACTGACAGTGCAGGCAATCCTTATTGGTTATACAGAATCCCTGGGCAGTTCCAGAAGCTGCCTCCTGACTTCTGCTTCATTTAATTATACCATATGTCCTGAAACAGAAACGCCTCTGAAAAATTACCATTGCCCCCTGCTTGTCATATTCAGGAGACACTAGGTCAGAGATTTGCTTATGCTTTTTCTTAATTGCTTGACCTTGAAAAGTATCACTTTGTTGTCATAGTGGCTGTTTTAGAAACTAAAGACATGTCTTTCCCTTTGTTTCAGCTCTTTACTTCTGTTTTTGGAGTGGGACTGAAGACATCTGAGAAATGGTTCAGGATGGGGTTCAGATCTTTGAATAAAATAATGTCAGACAAAACCCTGAAATTCACAAAAATGCAGAAAGCAGGTGAATTGTCTCTCCTAAAGATCTCCCACAATTGCCATGGGCTGGTCAGGTTTGGGTCAGGATCTGTCAGCTATACTTCATATGTCACTTCCAGTCTTGGTGATCTGGTCACTTGCTTGGCCTCTCTTCATGCTATGGCTAAAAGCCCAAGCTTTTGGAATCAGATAGACCTGGATCCAAATCCTGGCTCTCACACTCTCCAGCTGTGTGATCTTGAGACAGTTACTTAAAATCTTTGAGCCTTCTTTACCTCATCTATACATCAGTACATAAGTAGGGAATAGATCAGATCTTGGAGGCAAAACCATTAACTTGGCACAGAGCAAATAGGCCCTGCCTGATGGCTGTTGTCATTCCTTTATCCAGATGTCAAAACTGACTGCACTGTTGATCTGTTCTTACTGGACTGACCCTTCCAGATATTTGGGTCCCAGCTGGGTAAAAGGCATGGGTAAGGAATCCAGGTCAGAAAGTTGACATAGAGAACTTTGGAGTAAATAATATTTGAACAAACTGGAGTTGTTGCTTGGCACAAATAGGGATCAGCTTTAGAAACTGTAAAATATCAAGACATATAGGGGAAAATGTGGAAACCTAGACATGGGGTTTGTCTACCCAATCAGGACTTGTTAACCTAGAAGAGAGTAGAGACAGACTTCTGAAAGACTGACAAGGCTTCCAGTAGGTTGAAGATGGCTTGCTTACTTCCATTTATACAGGGTACTTGTCATTTTTTTAAATGACAAAATTTCTGGAACCAAGGTCAAAAAATGTACATCTTTTAAACATTTATTTTTAATATGTAGCAGAACATAATATTATTGGGATTTGAAAGGAAGTCATGGCCACAGTTCTGAGCACTGTGGCTTCTGAGTTATAAAGAATGAGGAAGTCACCAACATTTTTAATAATATGAAAAAAAGGGGATCTTCTACAAGAGAAGGCCAGAAAACAACAACAACAATGAAAAGAAAACCTGCTATCTTCTGTTTAAGTGATAGAAAGAAACAGCAGGAGGAGACAAAGAAAGCATTTCTTGGTGGTTCACATCAATGCTTATGAAGCATGGACCTTTAGGAGTCCAGAATAAGAATATGAGTCTTTTTTCCTTTAGATTTCTTCTAGTTCTTATGTGGCATCTCATAAAACTTATTAGCAATCTTTCAGAGGTTAGCAACTTTATGAAAAATGACTAGGGAACTCTATGACTGTGTTGATGTATACTGTACAGTGTTATTAACTGTAGTGACTATGCTGTATGTTAGATTTGCAAACTTATTCATCCTATGCCCTTTGACACACATCTATCCATTTTCTCCACCTTCCAGCCCCTAGTAGTCACAATTCTACTCTCTGCTTCTAAGAGATATTGTGTGTGTGTGTGTGTGTGTGTGTGTGTGTGTGTGTGCGCGCACTAAGTCGCTTCAGTCATGTCTGACTGTTTGCGACCCTATGGACTGTAGCCTGCTTGTCTTTCAGTCTGGTTCATTTCACTTAGCAAATAACTGGGGTTCATCCTGTTGTTGCAAATGACAAGATTGTCTTCTTTTTTTTAAGGTTGAAAAACATTCCATTGTAGGCTAATAGTCGACAGTTAGCCATTTCACATATATCAAAACTTCAGGTTGTACACCTTAAATTTGTACAATTTTTGTCAACTATACCTCAATAAAGCTGGAAAAAAGATAAAGAACTGCCCCCCAGAGACCTTACAATTAGGAAATGGGCAGCCTCTGTAGGTATTCAAAGCCTCTCATTATTAGATTCCGGCAGAGTTGGAACACTCCCTCTGGGGATCCTAGAGAAGAGGTCAGAGCCTTGTAGGGAAGGACCATTAGCTGGCCCTCAGGCTCTATGGATCTCCCCTGCTCCCTGCTCCCCAGCCCTCCTACGCTTCATCCCAGTTCTTGGACATACAGCTTTCATCTCCATTACTCTTCCACTCTATGCCTTCCTCTGTGGATCTGTGGGAATAAACAAGTCATTAAAACAACTCTTCATTGTAACCACTCTGTTGGAGATCTCATTAATCTGTGATGGTCAGGCAAAGAAGCAATAAACCAGACCACTGGTGACATTTCCTAACTCTCCTCAGATGCAGATCTACTCTCTTCCCATTCTTGACTTCAGTTCTTAATTCATCTATCACCTTCCAACCCCAAAACTTCCTATCCCAAATCTTTGCAGCTTATTGATCAAGAGGGCTGGTTCTTCAGTAGGAAGCCAGATTGGAACAGCATGGTTCTGGGATATAATATTGCCTCTTTCACAGTCAGGAATTTGTAGGAAAATAGGAGCCATTGTTACCATGAAAAATTCACAGCCAAGAGAACACAGGTCACCCAGTCTCTGTGGAGCAGTTTGGGGTTGATGTCTGTGGCCCCGTTAGCTATGTGTGAGGGCCAAATCCCTTCCCTGAGGGCTGGTCATTTCACATGGGACAAGTTCTTTCCCCACTCACCTGTCTGTGGCCTCTCAGGATTTCTCTATTATGAAGACCTTGTCAGCTGCGTGACCAGGGCTGAAGCAGAGGCAGTTGGCGTGCTGGTTAAAGAGGCGGTGTGGGCATTTCTGCCGGATGCCTTCGTCACTATGACGGGAGGATTCCGCAGGTAAATGATGATAAAAGCTGCTTTTACCTCCCCTTCAGGGCCTTCCCATGCTCAGGAGTTGTGGCACAAAAGGCCTTCGGAGGTCTCTCTCTGCAGCCTCATCTCCTGCAGCTCATGTTTCACTCCAGCAACCCCAAGTGGCTTGTCATTCTCTGCACACACAGAGCTTTCTTTCCTCTGTGACTTTGCTCAGTCCTACCTTTCTGCTTGGACTGTTTTCCTCAGTTTGTCACCTGGCTCATTTCTCCTCATCCTTTAAGCTTCAATTCAGATGCCACCTCCTCCAGAAAGCCTTCCTTGACTTCCTTCTCCCCATGCTAGGTGAGATACCGCTCCTCAGCACTCCTTGGACAGCTGTCAAGTAATTTGTATTGCTTCCACGCATGTTTTTCCCACTAAGTTTTCAGAACTTAGTGCTTGATGAGAGCCAGTGCGTGGTGCCTGGCACAAAATAGGCATGTGAGAAATATTGGTGAAGTCAGTGAATGAATGAACGAACTCTTCACAGAGATGTATGCAATTGTTGGATACTGAAGCCTCCATTTCAGAGCCTCTTTCCCTCCCACACCCTCTTCCATCTCTGCTTGTGGTCCTCTTACATGGGGGCTGTTGGCTGTGGGAGGTGACAGAGAAAGTGAGAAGAGAACACAGAATCCAAGAATGCCTTTAGTTTAGGCCATAATTTCAAGAGTCCTATCTTGTATTATGCGAGTACAGTTCTTGGTTTGCTTGTTGTCACACTTGTGTCTGTGGGAGTGTGTGTGCACATGTGGGCATGGAGAAGAAATAATCTTTGTCAGTTTTTACCCACCCATATATAATCATATAATCATATGGGTTCCCCTGGTGGCTCAGTGGTAAAGAATGCACCTGCCAATGAGGAGACACAAGAGATGTGGGTTCAATCCCTGGGTCGGAAAGAGCTCCTGGAGGAGGAAATGGCAACCCACTCCAGTATTCTTGCCTGGGAAATCCCACTGGCAGGCTATAGTCCTTAGAGTCTCAAAGAGACAGACAGGACTCAGCACTAAACAACAGTATAATCACATACATACCACGTATGATTTTAAATTTTCCTGTGTCATAAATTTATTTTGCAAGGAGTAGACTTGTGTAAACAAGGATCTTTTGTTTCAAAAGCATGTCATGAGCATTTTGTGTCACAAACCTTAAGTATGGGGCATAGAAACACAGGTGAGTTTTAAAAATTGAGAGCTAAAAATCTAATTTATTTCCATCTTGTGCTATTTTTTAAAATCAGGGGTAAGAAGATTGGGCATGATGTAGATTTTTTAATTACCAGCCCAGGATCAGCAGAGGATGAAGAGCAACTTTTGCCTAAAGTGATAAACTTATGGGAAAAAAAGGTAAGAAGAAAGATGTTTGGACACTCAGGCATTATAGGAGTAATGCTGAATTTGACACACTTATCGACCTTGTAATTGTGTCATGAGTATCTAACCCAGTCTCAATGGTTTACAATAGTTGGCACAGTGCCAGTGACATGCAGGGAGCCTTACCTGCTTTGGGTCCTAGAATCCAGGTTATGAACTTGTGTGTACACACGTGTCCTGTTATCAAAAGGGCCGAGGGCAACTCTCTGTGCAGGCCATGCAGACAGCTCAGAGCCCTAAACAGTGTGAAGAGCATGTGCTGCGAAGACCTGCGAGGGGTGAGCCGGGGCAGAGCAAGCTAAGGGGTGGGGATCAGACTCGGATAAAGCCAGTCTAAGAGGTACCCCTGCTGCCTTGAACAGTATGTTGGTTGATAACCACCTTGACTTTGTGCTGAGATGGGAAGAAGGAAGCTAATGACGGTAGGCTGAGTCCAGCAGAGGTCATGGCTCAGGGTCCCCCACCCACTGAGATCAGACTTGCCACGGGCCACATAGTGCCCATGGAGGAAGCTAAGGATGACCCTGCGGCCACGGCCGCCTGCAGGGTCCTGACTCCTGCCCCACTCCAGTGAGAGCTCTGCTTCCCAAGGAGACCAGAGGGCCCTTATCCAAGAACTTACAGGCCTAGGTGGGTTGAGGAGGCTGAGGCTGGTGTTTTTCTGGCATAGCTTTATTTTTCCTGGCATAGCTTTATTTTTCCTGAGTGATCTAGCATCTTCTGGGTGTGGACAAAGCTCCCTGATATACCAGAGAGAGAAGACCTCAGATACAGTGAGAATAAGAAACACACAACCCTGGTGCCAGGAACAATAGAATTACTAATAAAGACCCAGCTTTGGAACCAGATCCAAATTCAGCCATCCCCCATCTGTTGGGAGAGTGGATCCAGGTGGCCAGGAGCCCTGAAAATGAACATCATAGGCTGAGCCAGGGAAAGCCTGAATGGGGAAGCATCAGCTCCACCGAGGCTGGCCCCACTGCTCCGCTCAGGCAGGAAAGCTGAGAAACTCTCATGGACAGACATCACTCTGATGCGCCCTGTCAGCCATGGCCTGGGCGGAGAGGGGGCTGCCTGGCTTCTCAGCCGGCAAGGGTGGACCAATTTGACCTAGGTATAGAGGCCCCACCATCCCCATGCTCTGAGACTGTCCCCACCCAAGTTGGGGTGGGGTTGGGAGAGGGGGACAAGGAGCCTCCTTTTCATTGGTCTTTCTTTAGTCACCAGGCAGCCATCCTGCTGGTCACCAAGCAAAGGATGGGCAGGTGAGGGTGGAGATGGGCATTAAGCATGGGGGGTTGTAGATTTGGGATTGTCCCAGCACAGCCCTGCCACTGACTGGCTATATGACCTGGGACTATGCTTTTAATCTTTCCAAGTTTCTCTTTCCTTATCTGTGAAACGGGTAAAGCAAGCTTCTTTCATTAGAGGATTAACTGAGAGCATTAGATAAGGCCCTTGGCTCAGCGCCTGATAAATGCCTATTGAACAGTGGCTTAAACAGTGGCCGGAGTTTGAGCAAGCTCCAGGAGATGGTAAAGGACAGGGAAGCCTGGTGTGCTACAGTCCATAGGATCTCAGAGGCAAACACAACTGAACAGCAACTCAGTGATCTCTCCTGCCTAGTCGCGTATTGAATTCTGCAGAGGGCCAGGCCTGTGTCGGGTGAGGGGGCCCAGGCGAGAGCACAGGCAGCTGCTCCCCTTTGCTCTCTGACAAACAGGATTTCAGGGAGGAAATGGGCTGGGGCAGTGTGTGTCTCAGCACTACCTGCCTGGCCCCCTGTGGCCCCACGTTCCCAGTACCTCCCACTCCTGCCTTTCTTACAAATATCTGTACTTTCCAGATTAAATGATTCTATCTCATGCAGGTGTTACCGACCTTCCCCAGCACATAGAAATTGTTCCTGGCCTTCCCCAAAACATAGAAATTGATTAAGGCCAAACAAGAAATCTAGGCCAGGCTTTACTGGGGGCCCTGCAGCAGCACAGGGGATCAGGAGCAAACAACAGATTCCCTTACTTGCTCACTCCCTGAGGTGGGGCATGAGCTTGTTCCTTCTGTGGTGTGAGGGTAGGGGTGTGTCCAGGTCGAGCGAAAGGGGTGGTTTAGGGGGCTTGCTCACCTCTTAGGTGGTGGTATGTGCAGGGGGCTTGAGCAGTATCCTACTTTGGCTCTTTAGCCCCAGGTTCCTCAAAAGTGGCAGTTGGGATTTTGGTCTCTTTGTATCTTTTGGATCCAGAATTTGCCCAACTGTGCTTGCACGCAGTTATTTTTAGTGAGATATAGTTTCTCTGTATTTTGTTGCTCAAGAGAGGTATGTCCAGGTATGTCCCAGGTCGGAGCCTATCTCACAGGCACACTCGAGCACATACTCACACAACACACATATACACAACCAGTGTTTTAAAACACCTGAAGAACTATTGAACAGCCAAGGATGGGTATGGGTTTGAGTCTTCCACCAGTTGAAAGACCTCTTATGGGAGGAAAAGAGCTTGGAGATACTGATCCTGGGGGGAGGGCACCATCTGGAAAGCTCCACTGGCTGCCAGCCATTCAACCCAAAGAGGGGAGGGTTGACTGAGTGTGGTCCAGGTTCATGCCTGGTGGGTGGCCCTTCCGTCTATGACCAGCCAAAGTGTGACTACTGTGTGGCCACCGTGCACACACAGTTTACAACTTTTAGGAAGGCAGCTTTGTGAATTTTTATAACGGGGAAGTGTTATTTTATAAATATGGCTTCAAGGTGAGACTGGCTGATATTTTAATAGCTTCCTTTTCAAATTTGCATAATTTAAATAGCCACGAAAGGCTGCTATACTGACTAATCTTAGTAAGTTTCATTAGAAAGCAGAATTGTGTCTTCCCCCAGCTGGTTATCGGATCTGTTTAGGGCTACCTTCTTCCCTGTTTACAGTTACCTTCTGCACCAGAGGCTCTTCCTGACGTTAGTGTTCCGCCCTGCAGATGGGGTCCATTCTTCCTCTCACCTTTTCTGGGATAGGCCCTGAGGCAGAGTACTCCCTCTTCTGAGATCCACAAGAGGAAAAGTACCCCCTTCTCCAAGTGTTGAGTCCAGCTGAAACAAAGTCTCTTGGGGGTGGGGGTGGATGCAGAAGAAATGCGGGTGGGTCTAATAATAACGGTAAAGGGAACCAGGCCTGCTCCAAGTGTGGTCCCTGGATCAGAAGCATCAGCAACACCTGGGAACTTACTAGAAATGCACCACCCCGACCCCACCCCACCCCACCCCACCCCCGTGTGTGCTAAGTCGCTTTAGTCTCTCTGACTCTTTGTGACCCCGTGGACTGTAACCCACCAGGTTCCTCAGTCCATGGGGATTCTCCAGGCAAGGATACTGGAGTGGGTTGCCATGCCCTTTTCCAGGGGATCTTCCCGACCGAGGGATCAAACTCGACCGAGGGATCAAACTTGCTTTCTTCATGTGTCCTGCACTGGTGGGTGGGTTCTTTACCAAGCACCACCTGGGAAGTTCCCCCACCCCCACTGCCCATGAATCACTCTGGGGACAGGGCCTCCAAAACTACGTTGAAACAAACCTTTGAAATGTTCCTGATGATAATATTTGAGAACATCAGACCTAAAGAATCCAAGAACAAATCCTACATCCTAATAGCTGTGATTAGATTGTTTTAAGGCTATTTATTCTTTTAGTTGCAACTCAGATTTAGCAGTTAATTGCATATTTCTGCTTCTCCCTACCCCATATCTGCCGTGTGGTAAGGAATTCCCACGGAGCAGATAAACTGGAGGATGGCAGATTGCTGGGTGTGACCTTCTGACTAGGCAACGTTTGGTGATGTACCACTAATTTTGTCCCTGTCTCCAAGGGAGGCAGAGTAGCAATCCCAAAGTGCTTGCTAGAAAGAGTGAATCATCAGGCCCCAAAGCAGGCTGAGCCTCCAGCCACAATCCTTTGGGCCCGAGTTGACCTACTATGGTTGACTAGGATAATATGGAGGGACACTAAGTCAAAACAACTTCATATAAGGGCTCGGCTTTTTGTTCAATGTTGGTTTGTACTTAAGGGAGGGAGGCAAGTTTCTGAGCGCTGTCTGCAATAGGATGTTCAGGGAGTGGATCCTCTGGCAGGTTTGCCATGAAGTGGCCTTAGTGTGGCCCCTCTAATCATTAAATTCCTCTGCTGCAGAAGGAGGGTAATGCACCCACTCCTTGCCTTTCTCTGCTAGAGTCACAGGTGGGCTCACAATGCGAGGACAGACATACCCATATTCTCAAATGTGCAAAGCTTTCTTTAGAAGCATTTGTTAAGAGCCCAATATAAAGTCTCTGGCCCTCTGCATCAGGGACTCTTCATCAGGGACTCTTCCTGATGTCTTTTTGTTTATTTTCAGGGATTACTTTTATATTATGACCTTGTGGAGTCGACATTTGAAAAGTTCAAGTTGCCAAGCAGGCAGGTGGATACTTTAGATCATTTTCAAAAATGCTTTCTGATTTTAAAATTGCACCATCAGAGAGTAGACAGTGGTAAGTCCAACCAGCAGGAAGGAAAGACCTGGAAGGCCATCCGTGTGGACCTGGTTATGTGCCCCTACGAAAACCATGCCTTTGCCCTGCTAGGCTGGACTGGCTCCCGGGTAAGTGCTGCCTTCATCCCTGGGATGGCCTTAGCTTTCCGTAAGAGGTAGACTTAGCTTTCCGTAAGAGGTAGGCTTAGCTTTCCGTAAGAGGTAGGCTTAGCTTTCCGTAAGAGGTAGACTTAGCTTTCCATAAGAGGTAGGCTTAGCTTTCCGTAAGAGGTAGACGAGGTCTACCTGGGGCCAGGGGAGAGACAATGGCGGGGGTGGTGGCGGCAGGAGGATGGACAGGGAAGGAGGAGATGATGGACAGGAGAGAAGAGAGTGCCCAGAAATCTCTGAATCAGGGCATTCCATTTGCACACGGTCAACTGAGACAGATGCCTTTAGAAGAGGTATTTTCAAAATGTGATATATCCTGACCAGCAGCATCAGCCTTACCTGCTTACCAGGTTAGACCTGTGAACACCACCCCACCCCAGACCTACTGAATCAGGAACTCTGGGGTTGGAGCCCAACAGTTTGTGCTTGAAAGAACCCTGCAGGTATGAGAACCACTGAAGCAGAGAAAGCAGCCTGGTGGCTAAGGGCACAGGTTTGGCTCACCCCAGACCTGGTCACAAGCCCTTGCTCTGCCTCTGACCAGCTAGGTGATCTTCGTCAAGTTCCCCATGGCCTTTAAGACTCAGTTTTCCATCAAGAAAGTTAGGGCAAAGACAGCGCTACCCCCCTGGGTTGCAGGGATCCAGTGAGATGAAGCTGGCAAAGCCCCTAGCACCGTGCCAAGCACGGGACCAGTGCTGGGCACCAGCAGTCCCCAGGTCCCACGAGTGATATCAGACATAGTGCCTGTGGTCTGTGCCATCAGCTTGTGCTCCACCCTCCTACCAACACCCCGCTCTATTTTCCCATGTAGCTAGCTGTTGCTTTGAGTGGTACACATCATTGGAGGATTTTGTATAATAAACGACATAGAAATTAATTGTCCTTAACCTTGAATTAAATGTCAAGTGTGTTTGCCTTGGGCTGGAATTATTTCAGCGCACAATCTCAGCACTGGAACTTCTTACCCTAATCAAAAATGTTGGCTGGCATCTTTCATTCATAAAAAGTAGGAAAGCTGATGAAACAATACATCATATATGCAGCTTGGGAAATTTAATTCCACCTTTTTACCCAAAGATTTCAGAGCCTGGGAAATGTCCTCAAACCAATTAATCTGTTAATCTCACCCCCAGTCTCATCTACTAAGCTGACAAAGCTTCCTTCACACCTTTGTGCGCTAAAGATTTCCAGAGCAGAATATATCCGCAGGGATACATTAAGCAGAGATTTTTCTAGAGCCATCCAAGTATGGTACAATTTCTAGACTGGGTCCAGAGGTTATTAGTTTGTTGCTGTTTTTTTTTTTTTTTTAAAGAAGCTTCTGTTTTCCTCTGAATCTTATTTCTTCAAACTCGAACTGTTTGTCAGCATGGCTTTAATTGGCTGAGGTTCCTTCAAGAGTCTTGTCCATGTTTGTGTCAGATGCTGAGAGGAGGCATACTCTGCTTTGGAAACACACGAACGATGGTGCCCAAGTGCCCAGGCTAACCCAGCCTCTTTACTAGCCCAGATGGCTCCCTTCCACCAACTTTAAAAAGCATCTCCTCCTGAAAACAGCTTATTGCCATTTCCCAGGAAACTGTCAGAAGCAGCATGCATATTTACGAAGGCTACATGTGACCGGCGCCCTCTAGAGTTTTGCGGTGCACAGCTTGCACAGCTGCGTGCAGCAGCAGTAGGCGAATCTCTGAAGTCTGTTGTGACCAGCGAATGATACAGCCAGACTTAGTGCCACTGCCCTTCTTTATCTGAAACAAAAGACAACTTCCTTACCCTGCCTATTTCACAGGTTATGGAGAGAAACCAAAGAGCTTGTAAAGCAGAAGGCAGAAACATCCAGGGTAAAGAGTCTGGGATTCAGGAGTCTGAACCCTAGCTCTATCATTGGCTGTGTGGCCTTGGGTAAATTGCTGAGGCTCTCTGGGCTTCCTTTCTTCATTTGAAAAATGGGGCTAATAACAGTACCAACCTCGTGGGATTTTCATGAGAACTGAATGAGACAGTGCCTTCATCTTAATACAGTTCTGAGGCTAATTGTATATGTAGTACTGTCCTTTTAGAGATAATGTTAGATTCTTTTAAAAGTTGTTAAGTACTAGTGATAATAGAGCAAATCAGAAATTAATATAAAGCAAGAAGTCAGCCCAGCGCCCAGCACAGGGTAAGCACTCTGTAAACATTAACTAGGATATCATTGCCTGGATTATAGCTATGGCCATTTTAACTGGTCGCTTGCCCCCTGAGTGATCCTGTCATCATAAGTCAGATCATCACTCCCCTGCTCAAAACCTGGCAGGGGTTTCCCATTCAACTCACAGTAAAAGCCTTCCGGTGGTCACAAGGCCCTGCGTGGTCTTCTCACCCCCTCATCTCTCTGGACTCCTCCCACTGCTCTCTCCCTACCCGGGCCAGGCTCACCCCTCCCTAAGGCCTCTGTTCGGCCTATGTTCTCGCTGATCCCTCTGCGTGGAGTGCTCCTTCCTGAGTCCACCTGGCTAACTCCTTCCCTTGGGCAAGTCCCTCCTCGCATCCTGTCTCCTTCATGAGTCCTGCCCGGTACCCAGCATCACCTGTTAACACATCATGTACTTTTGGTCAGTTCAGTCACTTAGTCATGCCCGACTCTTTGTGACTCCATGAACTGCAGCATACCAGGCTTCCCTTTCCATCACCAGCTCCCAGAGCTTACTCAAGCTCATGTCCATCATGTATTTCACTTATGCTGCTACCATGTCTTATCTGTGTCCCCTGCTTGAATCCAAGCCCCACCAGGGCAGACATCATTGTTTTCTTCACTGTTATATTCCAAGCACCCAGAACACACCTGGCATGTGGTAGGTGCTCAATAAATGTTGATTTAATCAATATTATTACTCTCCAAATGGAAGACATCAGGATAATTCCTAATAATCCATGCAAAAATGCTTCAGGGTGTTTGGCAGAGGAGTCCAGGAATAGATCTCTCAGCACACACAACTGAGGAGCCAGGGTCAGCCTTTCATTGCTCCAGTTACCCAATCCTCTCCAGCCTTCCCATGCCCAGTGTGAGCAGCCATTGCTCTAAGTGCTGGGGGGACTTGAAGCCCTGGGCTTGGAGGCCATGTGCTAAGCAACACACCCATACTTTCATAGACCAGCAGCTACTACACCCAGAATCTGCTTCACCCTGACTCTTCCACAGCCCCAGCTCCCCCTCCACTGCCTTATAAAGGACTTCGGGTTGGAAAGTCTGTCTTCACACATCCAAGTCAGGAAGGGCAGGTCCCAGTCTTCACCAGCTTTCCCATACTCACCACTTTAGTTCAGTTCAGTCGCCCAGTCTGTCTGACTCTTTGAGACCCCAAGGACTGCGGCACGCCAGGCCTCCCTGTTCATCACCAACTCCTGGAATTAACTCAAACCCATGTCCATCAAGTCGGTGTTGCCATCCAACCATCTCATCCTCTGTCGTCCCCTTCTCCTCCTGCCCTCAATCTTTCCCAGCATCAGGGTCTTTTCCAATGAGTCAGTTCTTTGCATCAGGTAAACAAAGTATCGGAGCTTCAGCTTTAGCATCAGTCCTTCCAATGAACATTCAGGACTGATTTCCTTTAGGATGGACTGGTTGGATCTCCTTGCTGTCTAAGGGACTCTCAAGAGTCTTCTCCAACACCACAGTTCAAAAGCATCAGTTCTTTGGCGCTCAGCTCTCTTTATAGTCCAGCTCTCACATCCATACATGACCACTGGACAAACCATAGCCTTGACTAGATGGACCTTTGTTGGCAAAGTAATGTCTCTGCTTTTTAATATGCTGTCTAGGTTGATCATAACTTTGCTTCCAAGGAGTAAGCGTCTTTTAATTTCATGGCTACAGTCACCATCTGCAGTGATTTTGGAGCCCAAAAAAATAAAGTCTGTCACTGTTTCCACTGTTTCCCCGTCTATTTGCCATGCAGTGAAAGGGACCAGATGCCACGATCTTAGTTTTCTGCATGTTGAGTTTTAAGCCAAATTTTTCACTCTCCCTCTTTTCACTTTTGTGCAGTTATTCCATGTTGTTGTTGTTCAGTTGCCCAGTCATGTCTGATTCTTTGCGACCCAATGGATTGTAGCACGCCAGTCCTCCATGTCCCTCACCATCTCCCAAAGTTTGCCCAAGTTCATGTTCAATGATTCCAAGCTTCCTCCCTAATCCTACATGGGAAGGACATTTCTAGATCTGTGCTTCTCTTAGGAAAATTAATCTCAACAACTTCATTCATTGTCGTTCTTTTCCCAAGGTTTTCTTGTCATCCATCTAAGGCTTCAAGTTTTTCTCCCTGGAGCCTCAGAGCCCATGCTGATCATAGGAGATGCTACTCTGAAGCAGCTGGCCCAGACCATCAGTTTTATAGAAGTTCACATGAGAGGATGTTACAGCCAGAGGACCTTGCTGTAGGACCTTACTCACACACTTCCTCCACCCTCCTATTTGACCAACCAAGATTCAGAGAGGTTGGGTGACTTGCCGAGTGATACAGAGCCAGATAGAGGCAAAATGCAGGTTGGAACCTGGTCTCCTGACTCCTCATCCTCTTTTACAGTAGTTGCATTCCAAATAGAAAACAACACCAAACTATTATTTATCTAGCATTTACTCTGGACCAGGAATTATTCTGGACACAATCCTCATAATACCTGTTTATTCACTGAGCAAACGTTTACTGTACATCATCTGTGTGCCAGGCATCATTAGGAGGGAATATGGTTATGAACAGAACAGATCAGGCTCCTGTTTTCATGGAGCTTACAATCCAATGCTTACGTGTGTGCGTGGAGCTTTGTCATGGCGGACTGTTGCTCTGGGGGAGAAAATTCACTTGGAGAATGTTTAGTGGAGATAGATATTTCATTGTTGTTGTTGCTTAGTTGTTAAGTTGTGTCTGACTCTTTTACGACCCCATGGACTGTCTGCCAGGCTCCTGTCTCCATGGGGTTTCCCAGGCAAGAATACTGGAGTGGGTTGCCATTTCCTTCTCCAGGGGATCTTCCCAACCCAGGGATCAAACCCACGTTTCCTGCACTGGCAGGTGGATTCTTTACCACTGAGCCAGCAGGAAAGCTAGAAGTTTCATTATAGAGATTTAAATATCTTTAGACAAATAAGCTAGATGTTTCATTATAGAGATTTAAATATCTTTAGACAAATAAGCTAGATGTTTCATTATAGAGATTTAAATATCTTTAGACAAATAATACTGAAGACATTCTAGACTTGACAGTGATTTATTTTAATGATCTCTTTCTTATCCAGCAGTTTGAGAGAGACATCCGGCGCTATGCCACACATGAGCGGAAGATGATGCTGGATAACCACGCTTTATATGACAAGACCAAGGTAGGGAGCGCTGTCTCCCTGAGATGGGCCACTTTAATCCTCATCCCCAAGTCTGGCTCCCTGAACGCTTTTCCTGAACTCATTCTAGTGTCCACGTTCAGCTCCCTTTGCCCCAGGTGCCCCGTTCCCACAGATCACAACTGAGGGCAGCTGGAAAGAGCCTGACAGGAACACGACTCCCACAGGGCCCAGAATGTACCTCGGAGGCTTTGAGCTCAACGATGCTGAGCTAGCTGGGTCTCCAGAACCAGGCCAGCAATGAATTTGAATTGAGCTTGGTATATCCTTGGTGTTTGCATTGTGTAACTCCAAAGAAAACCAAAGATCTCCCCAAATCACAAATGTCACTCAAGTATCCCTCAAATGCAGTGGGAAGTAGAATTCCGAGTGGCCACGTGGGTCATTAATGAGAGTCAACTGCAAGAAGGAGAGCAACAGAGCTGTCCTGAGAGGTAGATGAGCGGTCGGCTAGACTCACACACCATAGCGACTCGCTTGGCCTGCTATTCCTTCAGTGGTGGTGATCCAAACGCTGCTGCGGCGGAATGACTGCTGCACGAGTTAGGAGGAGTTATTATAAATATTGAACTGTCCTTGCAGTGATCAAGGACACTATAGGAAGCTCCGAGTAGGAAGAAGATACACAATAAGCAGAAGTAATGGTTTTTATCTTCTACAAGTTTAGTCTAAATGAAGTGTATTTCATTAGATCCTGTCTCACAAAAAATCAGAAACCCAATACAAAATGGCAGTGGCAGAAAAAGAAAAAATTTGGCTGATGCACTGTGGCATCTGGGGTAACACGGACTTCAGGTGTGGCTGGATCCAGGTGCTCATGCAATTTGCCCTCAGTGTTGGTGTCACTCTCAGGCAGGGTTATCCCATGAATCCTATCCTTCTAGCTTAGCTATGCCAACAGAAAAGAACTTTCTTAATAGTTCCAGCAAGCCCTAGCTAATGCTCACAGGCCAGACCTGGGCCATGTAGCCGTCCTTGAACCCCTTTCCATGGCTCTGATTGATCAGGCTTGTGTCCTGTGCCCCTCCTTGGAGGTGACCTTCAGAGACTGAGAATAGGGAGGTGTGGTTTTCCAAAGAGTAATCAGGGTGCTGCTGTCATAAGGGAGGGCTGTGGATGCTGGCAAGAAAGCC
Source organism: Capricornis sumatraensis (assembly GCF_032405125.1). Lineage (NCBI taxonomy): Eukaryota > Metazoa > Chordata > Mammalia > Artiodactyla > Bovidae > Capricornis > Capricornis sumatraensis. Next base: position 18,153,117 of record NC_091091.1, read on the forward strand.
TCAGTTATGTAGCATGTGAGTGGAGGCAGCTTCACCTAACATGATCTAGGAAACTTACAAACTGACACAAAACAAATAGTTCAAAGTAAGTGAGCGCCTCCTATGTGCCCAGCGTTGTGCTATAGACAAGAAGGACTGGAGGGGAAGTGCTTCTTGAAGTAGCAGACCGTGGGGCTGGGAGCCTGGTGGGAGTAGGGCAGGGTGGAAGGCCAGGAGGAGAATCCGGCATGTACAAGCATCCCATAATCGCCACTCCTCCTTACCAATGGCAGCAGTATGTAATTCTGGCTGCACGTGAGAATTTCCCAGACCTCTTAAATAGATGAATGACAAGAACTCTCTGGATCTTCTGATTTCATTGGGCTGGATTACAGCTCCATTTTCAACATTCTTTTAAAAGGCTCCTTCAGGTAGTTCTAATGAACACTACAGACCAATAGGAAAAGTATCAAATGCCTCTAGTTGAATATATAAGGCTGTCATAATTTTACCTTAATTTATCAAGTTTTTTGGGGGTGAAAATATAAAAATTACAGAAGTCAGGTAAAATGAATTTTTATCCTCAGAAGCAGGGAATTGTGTTTTGGCAGTGATTCATTCTGACAAGACAATTTTACAAGTAACATTTTTACTATGTCAGCTCGGAGATACTTAACAAAAATATCATGGTGCACATATGTCTTCTTATGCTTTCAGAGGATGTTTCTCAAAGCGGAAAGCGAAGAAGAAATCTTTGCACATCTGGGACTGGACTACATTGAACCATGGGAAAGAAATGCTTAGGAGAAAGTTGTCAACTTTTTTTTTCTGTTCTTTTTTTCAGGTTAGACAAATTATGCTTCATATTATAATGAAAGATGCCTTAGTCAAGTTTGGGATTCTTTACATTTTACCAAAATGTAGATTGCTTCTAGAAATAAGTAGTTTTGGAAACGTGATCAGGCACCACCATTTGTAGGACTGTTGCGTAGAACTCGCAAGCCATTTGTAGAACTGTTGTGTAGAATTCGCCATGCATTTTCCATAGAAACGGTGTTGTAATTGGTGGCTCATTTCCAGGGAAGTTCATCAAAGCCCACTTTGCCCACAGTGTAGCTGAAATACTGTATGTTTCCCATAAAAATAGGAAAAAACAAGATGGTTGAGTCTTTTTCATTCTCTCACATATTTTAAAATATTCTTAAGCAAAAATGTAACAAAATGAAAGAATAACGATTGTAAGGTTTACCTTGAAAGGAGGAACAGGCTTAATCAGAAGGTCAGAGATTCTGAGGGGGGTTTTTGGAGGAGAGGAACTGACTCTCAGCTCAGGTCAAAGCCTGCTTCTCCTCTGTCACCTGCAGCTGTGCCCCTAGGTGTCCCGGCAGGAGGCCACGTTTGGAATGTATTCTCACTGCTTTCACAGAGAAGGAAGCACAATCTCCCAAATGGCCATCTCTGAGTCTCTCCAAGGAGCTCATCTCTTGCCCTCTTCACCTTATGGTACCCATGGAAAGGGAGGCAGCCTTTGGAACTGCAAGATTGCAGACCCATTTGGAATGACAGCCTCCTCTAGGAGGGCATCGACTCTGTGACTGGAAGGGACCCTAAAGGCCATCTGTTCCAGCTGCTTCTGTGTCCCCAGCCTGCTGGAGGACTGGGAGGCCTCCCTGTGGTCCCAGCCCTTTTCATTCTAGCTCCCCCAGAAGAGAGGATGGCGAGATCCGGGACCCCCTAGAGAAGCAGGATGCCCTGCCCTGGGCACAGGCGAAGAGCCTCCTTCCCTTCCTGGTGCTGGAGCCTGGGGGTGGGGTGTGTATCAGCTAGTATTGCCCCAAAAGCAAACTATCCCCAAACTCAGTTGCTTAACACAGCACAGCTCTGCACACGAGCTGGGTGTTTGGCTGTGCTAGGCGGGCTTCTGCTCCTCTGATTCATCCTCCTCCTGCCCCTGGGGCCCTCGGGGTAACCCAGCCCTCTCCTTCTCACCGTGCCAGCCGAGACACGGGAGCAAGCAAACCCCGGTGGGCAAGTGCTTTTCAAGTTGTGCAACTGTTGTCACTATTCATTTCCAGAAACGCCTCACCACCCGAAACAGAAGCGCTGTGTTCATTAAACAGTAACTGCCCAATTCCTCTTCCCCTGGGCCCCCAGTAACCTCAGTTCCACTTTCTTTCTGTATGAATTTGCCTCTTCTGGGTACCTCATGTAAGTGGAATCCTACAGTGCTTGTTTTGTTTCTGGCTTATTTTGCTTAGCATCATGTTCTCAAGGTTCATCTAGGTGTAGCCATCATCCCTTTGGTGCTGGTTTAGTCACTAAGTTGTGTCCTACTCTATGTGACCCCATTGACTGTACCTCCCCAGGCTCCTCTCTCCATAGGATTTTTCCAGGCAAGAATACTGGAGTGGGCTGCCATTTCCTTCTCCAGGGGATCTTCCTGGCCCAGGGATGGAACCTGGGTCTCCTGCACAGAAGGCAGATTCTTTACTGAGTGAGCTACCACGGAAGCCCGTCATCCCTTTAGAAGGCCGAGTATTAGTCCATTGTATGTCTAACATGCCACATTTTATTTATTCACTCATCAGTTGATGGGCATTTGGATTCTTTCTAACTTTTGGCTATTGTGAATAGTGCTCTGTGAATACTGCTTTAAGTATCTCTTTAAGACCCTGCTTGCTTTTAAATGTAAACCTAGAAGGGGAGTTGCTGGATCACAGGGTAATTCTATGCTTTATGGAGAAACCGCTTAATCTTTTCTGTAGTGGCTGCACCATTTTACCTTTCTACCAGTGGTATACAAGGTTTCTAGTTTCTCCACATCCTTGCCAAGATTTTTTTTCTCTTTTGGTTTTCTGTTGTTTTTTGATTTGTTTGTTTTTAATGAGAGTGATTCTAGAGGATGTGAACTGGCAGATGAGACTTTTTGCCTCTCCTGATGGTTCAGGTTGAACGCAGTTGTACACTGGACCAGGCTTCAGGTATATGCACCTGGGGTTTCTGGCAAAGGTGAGCTGGGGAAACGGGGGTGGGGTGGGGAGTGGACACAGCCACTCCCACTGAGAAAAGCCTCGTGGTCTGATCACATGGCAGGTCATATTCACCAGTCTCAACTCCCCAAATCTACCAGGTTTTCCTGTAGTCTCTTCCACTGCCCCAGTATTGCCCACATATGATATTTGAGATCATTTAGGTAGCATGTAGATGAATATGACCTATATAATATATATTCATTGAGTGCCTACTAGGTAACTCATTTTTCTAGACATAGGACATGGGATAGAACTTAAGAACCTCTCTGATTATAAGTATGGGACTTATATTCTAGAAAGCTGTTTATTTTCATATGTGTTACAAAAGTAATGCTTTTCCATTTATGGTAGTGGCAGAAAGCTTCCCTTTTGAGTACACGTAAGTAAGAAAAGAAAATCAATGTAAGGGAAAACATGTAATAAATATTACCAGTGGGATGGGGACATGGCAAGAACTGGGAGAGAGGATAGAGGAACACAGGGAGGAGGAGCTGATGCCTGGGAAACGTGCAGGTGCTTAACACACCAACTGCCCAGTGCTGAGGCTCTCAAGGTCCTCATCATACAGAAGCCCCAGGAGGAGTTACCCTGTGAGAACACCAAAAATTCTAAGGGGTTTCTTGAGCTAATTTTCTTAGTTGGAAAGGCTTTTTAAGAATTCCACAAATTCTTAAAGCTGCACAGGAATTTTTGTTTTTGATCAGAATTTTATCAATCAGGGTGTCAACTATTAATTGGAACTCAGCCTTCCCCAGTGCCTCCTGCTTTGGGAGAAGAGCACCCTCTGGTGGCAGAAAAAAGAACCTTCAACAGCAAGTATTACTACAATAAAAACACATCAAGTCAGAAGCCCGAGAATATTGAGCAGGAACTCGAAAAGATCCTAGTCTACCCTTCTTGCAGTGCAGGTGACGAACAAAGGTCTGGTCAGGAGACTTGGCCTGCCCAACGTCACACAGTTAATGCCAGAGTTTCTGTTGATTCAGCAGAAAATATGCACATAGGCCAGGCTTCCTAATGACTAGCTATGTGACCTTGAACAAGTTACCTAACCTCTCTGATCCTCGATTTCCACTTTTGTGAAATCAAGATGGTAATGGCTCCTCCCTTTGCCTCTGCTGGAGGATAGATGAGCCAACACTGTAAAGTGCTTCATCTGTGATCCCTTGGACTAGGAAGGACACCTAGTGGCTCAGCGGGGAGACGCAGGTTCAATCCCAGGAGAAGGAAATGGCAACCCACTCCAGTATTCTTGCCTGGGAAATCCCATGGACAGAGGAGGCTGGCGGGCTACAGTCCACGGGATTGCAAACGAGACAGAGTTGGACACGACCAAGCTGCTAGATAACAACAGCAACAACAAAGAGCAAGTTACTTCCCTTAGGAAAGGGACCCATCTGTCCACTGCCAGTATTCACATGAAGTGCTTTGTACCAGTAAGTACCAATTCCCCGAAGCCAGAATGGGAGGTAGGAAAGATGAGGACCGGTGTGCTGGTTCTTGGACTCCCAGACCTGAGACTCTCTGGATCTGGCTGGGACCAGCTACACCAGCTGAAACTCTCTACACACGAGCCTGACGGTGATAGGGGCAAAGGCCCTGTCCCATGACTTCAGTAGTTTCTTGGAAGTCAAAGGTTACTTTACAGGGACTTTTGGGTACTCCCTGACCTTCATCTCTTAGGGACAGATGGGAGGCCATCAGTTCAGTTCAGTCGCTCCGTCGTGTCCAACTCTTTGCGACCCCATGAATCACAGCACACCAGGCCTCCCTGTCCATCACCAACTCCCGGAGTTCACTCAGACTCATGTCCATCAAGTCAGTGATGCCATCCTGCCATCTCATCCTCGGTCGTCCCCTTCTCCTCCTGCCCCCAATCCCTCCCAGCATCAGAGTCTTTTCCAATGAGTCAACTCTTCGCATGAGGTGGCCAAAGTACTGGAGCTTCAGCTTTAGCATCATTCCTTCCAAAGATATCCCAGGGTTGATCTCCTTCAGAATGGACTGGTTGGATCTCCTTGCAGTCCAAGGGACTCTCAAGAGTCTTCTCCAACACCACAGTTCAAAAGCATCAATTCTTCGGCCCTCAGCTTTCTTCACAGTCCAACTCTCACATCCATACATGACTACTGGAAAAACCATAGCCTTGACTAGACGGACCTTAGTCAGCAAAGTAATGTCTCTGCTTTTGAATATGCTGTCTAGGTTGGTCATAACTTTTCTTCCAAGGAGTAAGAGTCTTTGAATTTCATGGCTGCAGTCACCATCTGCAGTGATTTTGGAGCCCCCCAAAAATAAACTCTGCCACTGTTTCCACCATTTCCCCATATGGGAAACCACATGGGAGCCATAGTGGGAGTCAGTTTTATTTGTTCTGAATGTACTTTTTATCAATGAATTCACACTATCATGTTTTAAACCCTTCCCTGCAATGTGTATATCAAAGGACCCAGAACAGTACAGAAACCTGCCTCTATTATCAATTAAATTCATTATTCTCAACTCTTTTTGCAAAGTTAAATCATCTCTGAAAGCAACTTGCTTTACAATCTCGAGGACCAATAAAATTATCTTTGTAGAGTTTCAGTTTTCTCATCTGCAAAACAGGCATGAGTAACACCCGCACTACATTACCTCCTGGATTTGGTGTAAAACATCAAACAAAATAATGAATGAGAAGTGCTTTGAAAACTAAAAAGTGCTATAACTGTAATAGGGATTAGTCTTTTTCATATAATCTGGGCATAGTTCAGGAACCTGAGGACTACTTTCCAGAAAAGCAGGCATGTGATTTAAGAACCCAAATCAGTCTCTCATGGACTGGTGTTGTAAATCCAAGGACAGGAATATTCTGTTCTTTAGAGAAATCCAGCTCCTTTAGTGCAGCTGGAAGCAAAGAAGACTCTTCATGGCCCTCACTGTGATCCACTTAGATTTGATCAGAACGGCAATGCATTTTGCATCCTACATTGTCGCTGGTATATAGGGTATAACATTCTCACAAGAAACAAGTCCAAGAATGTGTTTAGCCTTCCCTAACCCAGAAGCAGGAAGCAGAATGAGGTGAGGCTAGTTTTACCATCTCTACCTTCTTGCTGCAAAATTAATGGTGAAGATGATAGTGATAATGGACAGGATCCCCTTTGGAGGCTGACTGGCTTTCCAACATGATGCTTCTAGTGTGAAGTACACTGAAACCACACTCAGCCTTCTTGTCTATAATTCTTATGAGGTATTTAACAAATAATCTCCATGACTTTCATGTAAACAGCCATTTATATAGGAAAGTTTAATTTTTTTCACTCCATTTTCCTTTTTCTATGAAACTAAAAAGGCACAACCATTACTAATTTCAAGTCAGTTTGTATTAAAAGTGTGGCAACAAGTCACTTAAGAAAGGTTGAATTTGATATCTTTGTCACTACCCTTCAGCTGTAATTATCACTGTTTATATTTAACTGTTGGTAGAGGTATTGCAGATTTCTTTGAGAATCGGAAGAGATTAATGGAATCTCATCCCATGAGTAATGATTATTCATATAAAATTTGCATGCAACTTCAAGGAATTCATATCTTCTTAAACCTAGGTTTAAAGGAATTCTAATTTTGCTTCCAGTTTGGATAATTCACCAATCATTCCTTCAGGTAAAATGCTTCTACACTGTGTGTGGTTTGGGGAGGTTTTTGGGTCCTCAGTTCAGGATGACACTGAAAGCTCTTGAGATTGGATTTCATTCTACCTTTTAGGCACCAAGTATGTGAATCTATTTTTGTCTAATTCCAACTTCTCCAGAGAAAAAAGACTGTGTTTTTCCTAGAAAGGACACCAACCACATTCCCATATCCTCTTGTTCTCCTGGCAAAATGCAGACTAAAGAAACAGAGGTTGGGATTTCCTTGGTGGTCTAGAGGTTAAGACTCTGAGCTCCCAACCCAAGAGGTTTGGGTTCGATCCCTGATCAGGGAACTTAGATCCCGCATGCCATAACTAAGAGCTTGCCCCAAGCAATGAAGATCCTGACCCCATCTGCTGCTAAGTCTCTTCAGTTGTGTCCAACTCTGCGACCCTATAGACAGCAGCCCACCAGGCTCCGCCAACCCTGGGATTCTTCAGGCAAGAACACTGGAGTGGGTTTGTCAGGGAATGTTTAACAGTAGGATTCCTGTGTGCTGTTTCTTATCTCTCTTGAGCCCTCTGCTCCTTACCAGTTCCTGTCAGGAGCGAGAGGAGTGGCAAGCCAGTCCCAGGACTGAGATCATAGAGATGGGATGCTTGCATAGGATTTCCTTCATTAGCCTTTCCATATGGTGAAAGGGATTATCTATGACCCTCTTTTGATATGGATTGCCTTTTGGCCTTATGGCCTCTATTGCTCCTTGTTTCCTTGGTAACTTGTAAAGTCTGGTCTTTTGATCTTTATCTGAAGAAGCTACCTTGTAAAACGGTATATATACTCACACAGAATTCAATAAAGCACGCTTGTTCCTTCAGAGACTTGGGTTCCCGTATCCTTCCTTCTCTCTCTCTATCTCTCTATTGGCTGATTCCCTGGAGTGCAAAGGCTGGCTGTGTAACCCAGGGAACATCAGCCTCTTTCCTTCTTTCACTTTCTTATCGTTGACTCTTGACCGCCAGGTTCCAGTCCATTAAAGGACCCCAACATGGGTTGCCATTTCCTTCTCCAATGCATGAAAATGAAAAGTGAAAGTGAAGTCGCTCAGTCGTGTCTGACTCTTCACGACCCCATGGACTGCAGCCCACCAGGCTCCTCCGTCCATGAGATTTTCCAGGCAAGAGTACTGGAGTGGGTTGCCATTGCCTTCTCTGTGACCCCATCTAGTCAAATTAAAAAAAAAAAAAAGCAAAACCCAGTGGGCAGAGATTATTGTTCTGTGGCTTTGGATGCTATTTTTTTTTTAACAGCTTAATTGAGGTAAAAATGAGATACAATAATTGTTATGTTTAAAGTGTACCATTAAAAAGTGTTGACATGTGACACACCCATGAAGTTATCTCCACAATCAAGATGGAGAAGACATCCATTACCCCCTAGAGTTTCTCTGTGGGCCTATGGAATCTCTCCATCCACCCTTCCTCACCCCACCATCCCCAGGCAATGGTTGATATGCTTTCTGTCACTATTAATTTGTTTGCATTTTCTAGAATGTGAGTGGACAAGGCCATCCCAACGCTAGCATAGGCCCTAGGTTGGGGATCCAGAGCTTCTGACTTCCAGTCTCAGCTGGAAGTCAGGTTGTTTTGCTCACAACCTGGGAACAACTTGAACATCTCCATCATCAGCCCAGCCGGCAAAGTGCTAGCACCAGCTATATCCTGGAGATGACCTTGATTCCAACTCTAGGGCCAATGTCATATGCTTTAATATAGGCAAAAGAAAAACCACAGATATGTTGGAGGGCCACAAGAATGCTCATTTTTGCTTTTCACTTTATTCCAAAATAAGCTCTTGTGCATCAGAGCAGAAAAAAGGTGACAGAAACATTGAACCTTGATAGTTTAGTAGAAACCATTTAAAATAAGGTAATAAGCAATGGATTGTAAGCAGAATTACATAAAATAAGTGGTCCAAAATATAAGTCACACCTTACTTTATAGACTATAAGTCATGTTTCTGTTCACCCTTGCAACACTCCTAAGGGTAGAAAGAAGAAAATGACAGTCTCCATTTTGTACCTACAGAGCTAAGGTCCATGATCTGCCCCAGATAAAACACCTATGCGTGTCAAGGCCAAGGCCACAATCATGTTCTCAGCAAATTCAAGGTCCTTCTCAACAGGTAAGAGAAGTAGGAGCACCTGGATCACTGGGCATGTCTGCTTAAACACGGCCAGATCTGCTTGTTAACAGGGCTAGACTCAAGGGACTTAGCACAAAATGAATTTCACAAGGAACTTTGAAGAGCACTTGTCAGCATGGCAGTGATGGGGTGTGCGGAACCTGTCCTGGGTTGTTTGAATCAGAGGAGCCGTGTTTGAGCATTTAGGGGCCCCGTGTGAGAAAGGAATATCTCCACAACTCTTTAAGGGGGCCCGTGAAGCTGGTGACCAGGAGACCCGGGATCTCCTGGACCCAGGTTCTCCCATCAGGGGAACAATGGACCTGTGCTAGGGAACCAGGGTTCCCAGAAGCCTCCTCCCAGGAGCAATGGTGAGCACCTCACCTGATCCAGCTGCCGCTGTTCATGAGCTCCCCTCAGATGACAGTCACGCTGGCGCCTGGATCATCCCTTTGGTCCCCACCGAGAGTACTCTTGGCCTCTCTTCCTGCTCACGAGTTTTTCCCCATTGATGGTCCAAGGACTTGGACCTTTCTCTCTATTCCCACAAAATAGGTACAGCCCCTATTTCTAATAATCTTTTGAAATAATCTCTGCTTCCTTCCACCGTCTTTACCCTCAGCACACACATGTGCTCACTGCCCCCCACCCCCCCACACACACACTTTGAATACCCTCTGATCACAAGAGAGAGTGATGAATGACCCAGCCACGGGCTGCCCCTGTGGTCAGGGAACGTGTGGCTCCCCCTGATTTCTACCCCGAGGTGTTCAGGGATAAAGAACTGCCCCTTCTCACACGTTAGCCTTGGCCAACCTGTCCATGGAAGCCAGGTCTAATGGCTTTTTTGAGAAAATGGATGTGAAAAAAAGATGAAAAGGTGAGCCACTGAGAAATCAAATTCTCTTCCCCAAATCATAAAGAAAAGCAAATCCCCACTGGGGGGTCAGGAGCAGGGTTCAAGGCTCCTTTTGAATGCACAACGACTTCACTGATTATTAAACCACAAGTTCTGAGAGTCAGAATGCACTTTAACAGATCAGTCCCTTAAAGAGTAAAATCAACCCCGAAGTTTTCCAGATCTGCAAATGGAGTTGGGAGTGGTTAAGAAGCAGCTTGGCTTCTCTCCTCGCTCCAGGCACGATCGGTCCCTGTGTGCTCAGCTCGCTTCCAGCTCCAGCTCTGCTCCTTGGCTCGCGGCATCACTCCAGGCTCAGTCTGGGAATAAGCCACCACAGGCCCCGCCTTCTCTCCGCTTCGACAGCAGGGCGATAAGTGTCACGCGCGGACTCCTCGCCTCCCGATACCGTCTTCACATATATGTGGGCTGCTTCTCCTCCCATCATATTCTTCTCCTGGGTAGGTAACCTCATAGGATTCTTGAGAATACAAACAGGTTTAAAAAAAAAAAATACATCAAAGACTTTTGCTTCTGGCCAAGTTGGAGTAACAGCAACCAGATTTACCCTCCCACCTGAAACAACCAACCATCAGACAAAACACTTGAAACAGTTTTCAAGACATTGAACGTCATCCATGTGATCACTGGATGGGTTTTAATCTATCATCTTCCTATTTGTTTGCTATTTGTTCTATCTGTTCTTGTTGGTACTTAAATTTTTTCCTGTCTTTTTTTCTATATGTATTTTAGAAGCACCCTATTGAGTTCTGTGAAAAATACCTGTTGAAATTTATATTGTAATTACATTTATTATACAGATCAATTTGAAGTTGTTTGATATCTATATACTATTGAGTTCGTCAATCCAGGAGCATTGTATATAAACTCCCATTATTTAGGTCTTATTTAAATATCTTTTACTGAAATTTTATTATTCTCCATGAAAGGATTATATGTTTTTGTTAGATTGATTCCTTATTATTTTATATATTTTTATTACCCCTATAAAATTGTATTTTTAAAAAATTACTTTTTAAAATTGTTACTGATTTTTAGAAATCAAAATTACTCTTTAATATTGACTTTTACCTCCAATAAACTTGTTAAAATATCTTACTAATTCTAGCGATATATCTGTAGATTATTTGGCTTTTTATGTAAATAATCATATTATCTGCAAATAATGACACTTTTCTTTCTTCTTTTACAGTTTTATGCTTTCTGCTTCTTTTTTCTTTTCCTCTTTGTTGAGGTATAATTGAAAAATAAAGTATATTTAAAGAGTACAGTGTGATTATTTGATATATGTATACATTATGAAAGAATTCCCCTACACTGAGTTAATTTCTACTTATTTTTCTCAACATGCTGCACTGGCTAGGACCTAAGTATAATATCTCAGTAGAAATGGTAACAATGAGCACCCTTGTTTTGTTTCTGATCTGAAAGAGAATCATTAACATTTCACCTTTAGGTATGATATTTGCTGTGATTTTTTTTTTTAAAAAGATGTCTTGTTTCAAGTTAAAAAAATTCTTTTGAAGTTTTTAGTTTGCTCGGAATTCATATCACAAATGGCTGTTTAATGTTTTTGAACTCTCGTCTCCTTTGGAAATGATCACATGGTTTTCTCTTTTGTCAGTGGAACAAATAATAGTAAATCAATTTTCTACTATGAATTCAACCTTAAATTCCTGCCTAGCCAATAAAAGTATAATGAGAAGCTCCTTTGTGCTCACAATGTGCTCCTGTACACAACAGGCTTGAAGACTTTTAGCTTGTTTGTTGTGTGAATGATGTATAGTGATTATAATCAAGAGTTCCTACCTCAGCTATCCTGGGACTGTCATAGATTTCTGTAATTTCACAAGGCCTCTCACTTCCCTAAGTTGGTTAAGAATAAAATAAAAAAGAAGAAATGAAAGGTTACAACATTTGCCCATGACCATGATTAAAATCAGTGCTTCTTAAACCTAGCCACACATTAGGATCAGCAGAGTGCTTTAAAAACAAAACAAAATAAACAAAAGGATAATAACTGGCCCCCTAAAAAACCACAAACAAGAGATACCACTGTGAGTTCCTTAAGAAATAATATAGATTGACACTGTGGAGAAGTGGGTGGGAGTAGAAATGAAACAAGATTGGCTGCTGTGGATAACTAGATTCTGTATACTATCCCCTCTACTTTAGTATCTATTTAAAATGATCCACGATAAAATGTTGAAGGTTTTTTTGGTACCAATGCCACAGCTCTATCATCCAGAGATTCTGATTTAACTGGAGTTGTTTTGGAGTTGAACTAACCAAGCAACAAAAATGTTCTATCACTTGCCCAGGTTCATATATAAATTGTAAAGTGGCAGACCCAGGGATAGGACTTAGGTTTTTCACTCCCTGTTAACACTTACCAGTGTGAGAACAATCAGAAATGCTCATGAATAAGGATGGAATTAGAACATAGAGACCACACAATACGGCCGCATCACACCTATGGCCTCTGGTTGGATATGGGTCAGGGTGGCCCTTGAATTCTGAGTCTGGTCTCCAGAGAACTCTGGTATTTGTAACGGGTGGGGTAAGAAGATCCCCTTGTGACCGATGTGTGTTAGGATGTAGGAAAAGTACAAAGATAAATAGAGTCACATGCTCCTGGACATATCCTTGGGATGGACATCTCCGCAACTGTCTCCCATCTTTCGTAAGTTCACCTCCATCTTCTTTGAGAAGCTTGAGTCCTTGTTTCTCAAGGTTAGAAAACACACTCACTGCACAGATGTGTTTGCCATGGCAACAGACATCCCTCTCTGCTCCTACTTGGGCCACCCCCAGTACTGTCCTCAAGTGACCCGAGGATCGGATGATATATCAGCTCTGCCTGGAGGGTAGGGTCATGAGTCTGAGACAGAAAACGACTCACAGAAAAACCCACCCTTTTGTCCTCAGAAAACAGACACCAGTCCTGACACCCCCAGCCCAAAGCCAGTTCATTGAATACTGATTCCTGCCAACATGTCGCGACCCAAAGAAACTGCCAGTCACCTCAGTGGACTCACTGCTGCTTCTTCTTCGGTGAATCAGAGTAAACAGTAAGGCTACCAGCAGGGCCGTGGCCACCAGGGACGGGATGCCTGCTGCTAACCCAAGAGAAGGCCCACAGTCCTGCACAGAGAAAACAGTCAGGTTCTCCCGGAAAAAGGGGAAGAGTTCAAAAGATTAAAATTAAAACAAAACTCTGCACGGATCCTCAGTGTCCTACACAAAATCAAAGGGGTAATGAAATACAGTGAAAAATTCTTTCCAATGTACATGACAAATTGCTCATTTTCATCATACTTAATGCACGTTGCTTAAATTGACTGGAAAAAGACAATAATTCAGTAGAAAACTGGACAAACATATGAACAGGCCATGCCTAGAAACAGAAGTTTGTGTCATATTAATATAGGAAAAGCTGAAAAACAGTTCAAAGCAACAATTAGCATTCTTATCTGTTAGTTCAGCAAAAAGTAAAATATATACCCAAAAGTTTTACTGTATACCACACCATTTTGATATGAATTTTTAAAATGTATGTACAATAAATGCATGAACCGATTAATTTCCAAATTCACATTTGCTTTGATCTGAGTGGAAGTAGCCATGCTCGTAGCCCCATAAGTTTTCATATTTGTAATTACTTGCAGAGAGTATTGAGAAGCCCTGTAACTGTGCAACTATCATATAACACTGGAGTCTTCGTCACTTTTGAGGGGGTGATTTTGTTAAAGAATGACAAAACACATAAAAATATATAAATTACAAATATGTGGCCTGACGACTTCATGTGATGAACCCATCCAGGTAACCTGCCCCTGGATGAGGAACAGGACCTTGCCAACCCCTGAAAAGCCCCCTTGGGCTCCCATCCAGCCACTGCATGTGTATCCTGCAATCCATCACTGTAGTTCAGCTTTGTCTATTTTTCAGTGTTATCTTGATGAAAGTACAAAGTATGTACTCTCTCACATCTAGCTTCTTTTGTTCCAGACTTTGTGGAATCACCTGTGATTGTTCATGTTCTCCTTCCCTTTTGAACTGAGTTGGTTGTAAGAAAAACAGTTGAGCAGATTATGTGCTTGGTGACAGGTCACATAGCAAACGTCATCTAATCTTCAAAATGAATGCACAAGATGGGTACAGCATTATCCCGTTTCTCAGTGGCTGAACCAAGGCTCCGTAATTTAAGTGGTATACTTACGGTTCCTTTTCCATCAGTCACAACTGGAGAGGAAGTCTGCATAGAAAAAGAACACACATCTTAAGATAACAAAATCTATAGAATGCACATTATATAAGATGGCCTGCCCAGGGTTAAGCTGTAAATGCCTAAAGTATATCCCTTTGCTAAACTTTCTATTAAAAACAACAGATGACAACAACGGTGGAATAGAACCTTCCTCAATCCTTCCCAGGTGAGAAGGAATAAGACTGGTTACAAGGCACAAGAAATCAAAAATTCAGGTGAGAGCTTCGTTATTCACCCTGCGGATTTGCCATAATACATTTTACAACTCAAAAAGGCTTTATCCTGTCCCAAGTTCCCACACCCTTCCCAGCACACTTTGGGCCCACTTGTCCCCATTGCTAGAAAGGAAAAAATATAAATACCAGTGGAGCCAGGCTCTTTAAGAAGACCTTGGAGGAAGGAAGTGTGAGTCGCTCCGTCGTGTCCAACTCTTTGTGATCCCATGGACTGTAGCTCACTAGGCTCCTCTGTCCAGGCAAGAATAGTGGAGTGGGTTGCCACTTCCTCCTCCAGAGTATCTTCCCAACCCAGGAACTAAACCCAGGTCTCCTGCATTGCAGGCAGATTCTTTACCATCTGAGCCACAAGGGAAGACTACTTGTTTCTAAGAAGGCCTTACTTGTTCCCTTACCGCAGTGAAGCAGATGGCTTGGGCAGGTCTCTGAAGCTGTGAATTATCCATATTCCCGGCACAATTCCATGTTGAATGAATACATGCTTCTAGTTCACAGCTCCACTCAAAGAGGGGCACTGAATTTCACCCATTTATGAGATATTTCAGATGAGAGTCTTACCTGGATGCATAAATCTCAGGGCACAAAGTTCCACGTGAGCAACTCATGCAAGCTATGCTAGGTGGCGTAGTGTGGGGTTAAGAGCATGGGTCCTAGTCTCCTTCTGGAATGGGGTGTTGATTTCTCCACTCACAAGCTCATGGGCCTCATTTCTTCATTCATAAAATAGGGCTGTGAGCACCTACCTCTAGGGTTGTTTGGAGGATCAAATGTGGACCAGGAGTAGAAGCTTTGATCATTCCTTTAAACTTGGCAAAGCTCTGGCCAGACCTGTTATTTATTGAATATTCTCATCAACCATGGGCTTCCCTGGTGGCTCAGACAGTGAAAAGTCTGCCTGCTCTGCAGTAGGCCCAAGTTCGACCCCTGGGTTGGGAAGATCTCCTGCAGAAAGAAATGGCAAACTAGTCTAGTACTCTTGCCTGGAAAATCCCATAGACAGAGGAGCCTGGCTGGCTACAGTCCGTGGGGTCACAAAGAGTAGGACACGACAGACGGACTTCACTTTCACTCTCACTCATCAACCTCAGTGAGTACATTAGAATCCCAGTGGCTTTGTCTTTTTGATAGTTTCCTCTATTTTACAAAAAAAGAAAAAAAAAAAAAAGATCCAGATCTCAAGAGAAGTTATGGGTCTTCTCCCAAATTTCACAGATAAATTTAACCTGAACTTGGATGTTTGCATTCCAAGCCTAGACCTCTTTCCCAGAGAGCTCCGATCAAAGAAATATTTGCTTAACTTGGTATTTACACTTGGTACTTAAATGGTTTTAGTTTTACTGAAACACAATCTCACCACCACCCCACAATATGACCTTAATGCTGTTTGCCTAAAGTGTTCTGTTTCTCAGGGTGATGGGGAGAGTTAGATATTGTTTCAGGTAAGATGTTCTGCCTTCAGGTTACAGAAATTCATTTGAGCTGGCTTTGGCCCCCCACCCCCAGGAGGAGTTAACTCTAAAGATTCAGGGGTTCCTTGTGGATCCCACAGGTGGGGGGAGTCTGGCTTCTCCAGGCACTGGAGCTGGGGCCTGAGACTCTGTCATGACCAAAGATCCCTTCCTCCTGGGATTGCTCCATCACTCCTGGATAGCATGGCCTTTCACTTGTGCTCTTCTCCGCCTGTTTGCCTCCTTCTTTCTCTCTCTGGATGGATTTTTCTGCCCTCATGAACACCTGCTACCTGTACCAGCTAATGCGTATGAAACACTAATTATGTGCCAGGCTGTTCAAATACTTTCCCTCTATCAGCTCATTGATTCTTCACAGCAGCCAGTGAAGCAGGACTAAAATGATCCCCATTTTACAGTAGAGAAGAGTGAGGCACGAAGAAGTGAAGCAGCTTGTGTGAGGTCACGCAGCCCTCAGTGGTAGATGCCAAGCGGTCTGACTTCAGGGTCCAGGCTCTTAGCCGTGGTGCTGCTCTGCCTTCCATGACAAATGCAGCACCCCATCCCTAATTTTCATACTTGACAGTGTGGCTCAGCAGGGGCTGACTTGCATACGTGGTCCTGTTCCCCACTCCCTGCAGAGAGGCTCTGATGCACCTGGCATCCACCTCCCCCCCACTTTCCAGGGCATCCAGCTACACCAAAAGGGAAGGATTATGTGGCAGAAATATAATCACAGATAGGGTGGCCAGATGGCCTGGTTATTCCAAAAAGTTGCCTAGGTTGCAACACATTCAGTGCTAAAACCAGACAGCCCCAGGCAGACTGGGGTGGCTGTTGTCCTATATAGATTCAAAGGGAGGAGGGACAGTTCTCAGAGAAATAGGCTGTTAACCAAGAAGACGCTCCAAAAGGTGATGACTGGCAGCATTAGTGCCTCCCTCCAACCCCCTCACCCTCACGGCCCTAAGCAACGGCTCCTTGCTTCTCGGAGTTACCTTCCCAGGCTGAGCCAAGCCAGGATAGGACAGAACCTGGGATCTCTACAGACCAGCTGGCTTCGAGTAGCCAGGTAGGAAGTGCCGCCAGTCACATATTGAGAGATTTGGACAGGGAAGGAGAAGGATAGGGGAATAGGCTATTGACACTATTGACAATAGGCTATTGTCAGCCTCTGCAGGCAATAGGCAGAGGCTGAAGCAGGGAGCTGAGTGAGTCAGGGAGGTTCAGAAGACAGGGCCCTCACCAGGAGGGTGGGGCAGGTGCCGGGAAGTCAGGGACAGGGCCAGGGTCAACAGTGGGGCCTGGGTCCCTAGGCCCCACTGGTGGGTCACTAGGTGGGCCACAAAGGTGGCAGTGGGTCACTAGGGTCTGCACTTCCACTGCTCTCCAGGACGCTGCCCTCATGTTACAGTAAACGTGAGCACCAGCTTAGGCGTCTTCTTCCCTGGCAGTCTCAGTCTATTTTCTTTGAATAACCATATGACTTATTAGAAAAACTTGGCATAGCCCAAACCACTAAAAACCTGGGCCAGGAAAATGCCTAGCTCCATCAGAGCAGCAACCCTGGTCAGAAAACAATCCTGGTGTGTTATCTTCTAGACAACAGGAGAACAAAAGACGGAGGGTCAATTCTGGATTGAAACTGTCTGCCATCATCAATTGAAAATCTCCATGTGGACTAGCAATTGTCATAATCCAGAGCCATAAGATGTTCATTCATCTTGACCCAGTGATTTCCCTTCTAGACTTCATTCTAAGGAAATCAGGTTAAGCGCCAACAAGGGTTTATTTATACCTATGCTTATCACAAAAGAATTCCTAATTGTGATTGGTCATTTAGCTAAATAATTCGCTTGAAGAAATGTCATGAGACCACCCTCAGTTACTTTTATAAAGGCTGAGGGAAAACATTTGTTACACACAATTACAGGTGAGAAGACCATGGTATGAAGACAACAGAAGTCAAAATTCACGTAGGGCCAAACAGGACTGGGAGGAGTGACCCCAGGGTTTTCTGCTGATGGCAATTTAAGTGGTTTTTGGTTTCTTGCTATTTTCCTTTTCAAAATGTGTATTTATAATTCTTATCATTGAGAACATGTCTCTCAGCACCCCCAGCTCTTCATAGTGCTTTGAAACCTGCGTAACATTACAGCTTTACATGAGGTTTGTGTGATGGTGTCCTGGAGGCCCAGTGTCAACTCTGCATTGTTCTCTGCTCACCTACCTGGTAAGCGGGGGCCGCTGTACTCACCGTGTTGGCCGGCAGTGTGAAGTTCAGTGAAAAACTCTGCAAGAGAGAAGGAAACCTTAAAGGTTCCAGTAATGGTCAGCCAGGCCATTGTCTGACCCCTCCATCAAGTGTCGTAGACCCTGGCGGACTCCAGGAGAATTTGCTGACCCCACAGGCTCAGTCAGCTCCAGCCTGCCCTCCCAATCCTGGCCGCCGAAGAGGCAGGGGAGCAGGTGAGTCAGGGGTCATGAGATCCCCCCTCAGCAGCAACGCAGTCCTCCCCTTCCTCCCCTCGCAGGCCCTCACCAGGGCCAGTTTAGGCTACTTGCTGAGAGGTCCTGACTCAAAAGGGCAGCAAAAACATTAATAGAAACATTCAGCAGAGTGCAGAAGGTTGTTTTGTTTTTTTCTTTCCCTCCCTGGAACTCCTCTCAGGAAGCAAACTGTGTAGACTGATGGCACTTTCTTCTTGGGGTGGGAAGTAAGACCCCAGGGCCCCCACTTCAACTCCCTCACAGGAGGAGAATCTGAGAAAGACAAGTTTCCCTTTTTACTGAGTCCAAGGCAGGGGTTTCAGGCTGGAGCTGAGCTGGTTGGGATGACAGAGGAAAGAGGCCAATGCTCTGGGACCTCCCCTCATGTAGAGCCCAGCCTCACGTCTCCCTCAAATATGGGGTCAATATTTAAAGATCATGGGCTTTATACACACTACCAAGTATAAAATGACCTTTGCAGGTGGTGCTAGTGGTAAAGAATCCACCTGCCAATGCAGGAGATGCAAGAGACATGGGTTCGATCCCTGGATTGGGAAGATCCCCAGAAGTAGGAAATGGCAACTGAGGAGCCTGGCAGGCTACAGTCCATGGGCTTGCAAAGAGCTGGACATGACTCAGCGACTGAGTGCATGTATAAAATGGGTAATTAATAAGAACCTGCTGTACGGCACAGAGAACTCTACTCAATGCTCTGTGGTGACCTAAACGGGAAGGAAATACAAAAAGAGGGGATATATATATAATTGACTCACTTTTCCAGAAACTAACCAACATTGTAAAGCAACTATACTCCAATAAAAATTAAAAAAAAAATCATGGACTCAATGGGCCACCAACTTGTTAGCCTACCCAGGTGTCCACTCTCCAGGATCAGGTCCTGCCCAGGGCCTCTGGTGGCTCTTTTCTCCTCCCTGTTCCCATCTTCCATCCTTCCAGTTTGGGCTCTTTCATGTCAATTTCTTCCAGCTGCTCTTTACCCGGGGCCTTTCCTGCCTGGATGTGAAAAACAGGAGGGCTCTGCTCCAGCTCAGATGGTGACAGTTTCTGCCCCTGGCTCAAGGGGCTGGAGTGGTCTTCTTTCTACCTGCTTGGCCCCCCGCCGTGTCCAGTCACCCTTGAATCATGCCCCCTGGCCGGGCTCTCTCTCATTCAGCCCCAGCCTCCCCAGTGCCTGACAACTAGGCTTAAACTCCAGCTCCTGATCTTCCTGAAGCCTCTGAAACCTGGTTTTGTCATTCTAGAAGCAATGTGCGTACTAAGATTTAAAATGAAATGTTAGCCAATAATGAGGAGACTGGGATGGATTAGAGAATCCTAAGATTTCAGAGCTGAAGTGCCTCCAAAATTGTCTACCTCAGACCCTCATTTTATAGAAGAGGCAGCTGAGGCCCAGGGACTTCTCAGAAATTCCCTCATGGATAAATGAGAACAGTTAGGGCTTATCTCTTAAAACAGACAAATGAGATTGGTCCATGTGACTCAAATCCAACCTGGAAGATGGGTCTAGAGGCCATAGTACCAATATATGCAAAACTGATGAAACACCTATTCTAGCTAGCTTTCAGGTAGGTTGGAATTCAGAGAGGTCAATGAATGAGAAAATCTTTTGTGAACTAAAAATGTTTCAAGCACCTACAAGGTATAGTTCCCACTGCTGCCTGCCCCAGAGATTGTCTTTCAATTAGGATGGCCCCAGCAGGCCAGCACCCTTCAGTGGCAACTGTTCATTTCCCTGTCTCTTAGCAAGAGGAAACCCTTACTTTATAGAAAAGAAAATTGAGGCGAGAATTTGAATGGATTGCCCAAGTTCACATGATTAGTTGGCTGTCACTGGGACTTGGGTCTTTTAGTGACAGCCTATTTCTTTCTTTTTTTAGAAAAAAAAATTATTTACTTATTTGGCTGTGCTGGGTCTTAGTTATATCATGTAGGATCTTTAGTTGGGGCATTCAAACTCTTGGTTGCGGTATGTGGGATCTAATTTCCTGACCAGGGATAGAACCCAGGACCCCTGCTTTGGGAGTGCAGAGTCTTAGCCAATGGACCACCAGGGAAGTCCCAGTAGCCTCTTTCTCCCAGGACTCCTGGAGTTTCTTCAGAATAATTGGAGCCCCCAGGCTCGCAGCACTTTGCACCTCCTCTTCTAAGACAGTATCAGAAAGACATCTGAGCTACTTAGGTCTTTTTGCTCAAGGGACCTACCTTCATGCTAATATCAACCAAGCCCACAGAGGATGCTGGCTGGTCACAGCATCAAATGCAGCTGCCCAGAGCCTTATCTCATCAGCAAACACTAGCTACTGATGTCAGCAGGCCCAGGACAAAGCTTTCTTTGGGGGACGACAGAAGGGAGGAGCAGCAACAAGTGGGCCACTGCACGTGCTGTTTATCAACATTTGGATGACGAAGATTTTGGCCAACTTCAGAAAGACATTTATATTTTGTAGAAACACACTATAGTACTCTCATGGCAAAAACAACATCACGTAAATGTGGGTGGAGAAGAATCTGACTCAGTGTCCTTTAGAGAGAAAGCTGAGTGGGGCGAGGCAACTCTGGCCTTGGAGTCCCCTGATCTGGATTCTAGTCCACTTAGCCACTTAGTAGCTGTGTGGCCTGGGGAAAGTGACTCAGGCTCTCTGGTCTCCATTTCTTCATAACAAATCTATTCTCCCAGGCACAGTTATTCCATCCACAAAACTGGGATACTATTGTCTTGCCCTGCCTGTCTCATGGGATAAACTCAAAGGAACTAATGTCTATGGCAGCTCCTTCAAAACTATGAATTACTCCAGGTGGGGGATCCCATGGTGTCATATTCTTCATAGCCTGACCAGCATGGAGCAAGGTACAGGGAAGCCACTAGAACAATCTTGTTGGATGGAATTGTCTGCATGAATTTACAATATTCAAAGTACAGGAATTTGGTACAAGACACTCATTGCCAGTCTAAGCACTGTGTTGATATCTACATAGTGGTTCCAAAGGGACACCAGGATCTCAGTAGTTAAGTGTCGTTATGAGTCTGCTGTGTGTGATGGGAATGAGGGGAGATGGGCTAACTACTCACGGTGACTGAGGATACCTCATGTGTCACACACTGTACTCGTCCCCACAAGGGGCACACTCTCACCCCTACATCATGGGTGAGGGAACTAAGAGACCAAGGCAGGCTTCTCAAGGTCCCCAGCTGGTCAGTGGGAGAGGCTGGATAAGAAGAGGCTGGATCGTTTACATAAAAACTCTTATTTCACAGATCTTCCTAACTCCAAACCTGAACAGCCCCTTTTACTAATCTCTTTAATAAAGGAATCACAGAAGCCCCTTCTAACTCAGCAAACTTCATTTGATTGAGTCACAACCAAACATGTACCACAAGTCAGTAAGAAAGGTGGACAGTTTCTGATGCAACTTATGAATCTCTCTGTTGTGGATCACACAGCAAAAGGCAGACTAAACAAATAAGCATAAAGGACTCATGGCTCCAACTGGGAAATGAGTTTAGCTGAAACAGTTATTTTGCACCCTTGTAGGTGGGGTTTTAAAAACAAAACCTTAATCTTAAAATATAAGAGGCATCAGCAAATATCAGATGAGAATTTTTAATGATTAGTATTTTGTACTAGTAGGAAAATAATTTCATATTTTAATGATTAGTATTTCAGACTAACAGGAAAATAATTTCATACTAATAGGAAAATAATTAAAAGCCAAGCTCCTTAACTTCCTTTCACTGAAGGTAGTTATATTTGAATTAGATGTGAGCTTTAAAAGCCTGGGTATTGTTGTTTATAGAAAGAAATGAAGGCTAGGCAGAGGAAGGATGCTCAGTCTCACTCACCATTTCCAACAGCTTCCCAAGAGCCTTCTCCAAACGCTGCCCTCGGCAATCTCAACTTTTTGCTGGTGTTATTGGCTTGTGTCTTGCATTTGTAGGAACATCCAACTGGGAGAGCAAGGGTGCCAAGAGAAGAGGTGGCTCCACCAGAGCTCTGGCCAAGCCATTTATGGTCAGGGGAGTAGCCGAGTCGCTGGCCCATCCCTCAGGGGAGATGCTCTCCCGCTCTGTGGCCACCGTGTATGGCCCGGGTGACCTATGCTCTCTCTGCTTTCGTTTTCTGTCCTTTTTACTTTCAAGCTCCTTCCTTGGTTACATCTTCATCTCAGCCAAGAACTCAGAGCTGGCCCGAGACCTCGGTGGCTCCTGCAGCCAGCAGCTCTTTAGAAACAATGGGTTACACACAGGCTGAGTGAGGCTGGCCACTCCACCCCCAGGGGCCAGGCAGTGGCACTGATCACCGTGCCAGCAATGAGGCAGTCAGCCCATCACCAGCATCGACGGAGGGGGTGCCTGGGCGCTGGGGGCTGGTGCCTGCTGTGCTGGGGGCAGGGCTGTACCTGCTTTAGGTGGTGAGCATGAGTTGAGCCTCACCCTCATTCTCTTCTCACAGTTTGATGCAGAGCCTCACAGAGCTGGAGTCCAAGCCGTTGACATGGACTGCCTTCGATTTCTTGTGAGTTCTCTGTTAGAAGTTTGCTTCTTTAAAACAATGAAGGGGTTGGACTCTCATGTCAACAAAACAGCAAAATTAAAACCAATAATTTGCTCATTGCAATGGGTGCATTCATTCATTCACTCAACAAATCTTTAACTTCTCTGTGTCAAGCATTATTCTGGGCTCTGTTCTGGCCTTGGTGATAAAGACAAATGAGACTCCAACTCTAAGGGAATGTATGTTCCAGTGAGGCAGATGGACACCAGTCAGAACAGGACAGGGAAAATCATTATGGAGGAGCAAGTGGGGTGTATAAGAGAAAAGGGCTTGGAGTGATGGGGAGGCAGCTGTCTCTGAGACATGACATTTAAGATGCACATGAAAAATAAGAAGAGGGTTCCAGGCAGAGGAAACAGGAAATTCAAAGGCCCGGTTCTAAAGCAGGCTTGGCGTGCTGGGATAGGAGGGAGGCCAGTGAACCTGGTGGGAGGGACCTGGAAAACCTGGAGGTTAGAAGCAGAGTGAGTCTGGGGCCTGTGATCTGAGCAGCAGGGCATGGTGAGATTTCTACAGTGCAGCAAAGGGAAGACTTTCGGGGCTTTGAGGAGAGGATGATCTAAGTGGGGCTGACAATGACTACCTGCACTGCCTGGATTCCAAGGGGCACAAGGGTTAACCCAGACTCTGGTTAGCAGAGTCCACGCGAGCAGTGACACTGGCTGCCCTGGGATGAGAGCAGTGGCAATGGAGAGCAGTGAAGGGGGTTGTGGCTTACTGAGGAAGCAGAGGCAGAAACATGAGGTGGGGAGCGAAGAGAGGGAGGGGGAGATGGGAAAAAAGCCAATGCCTGGGCTTGGGATATAACTAACAGGGGTGGAGACACCATCTGTTCAGGCAGATGATCCTGGAAAATGGGGTGTGAGGATCCAGGCACTGGATGCCTTGCTTAACAAGACCAGCGTGGCCTTTGCCTCATGGGGCTTCAGGTCCCCAAGACTCAGTGAGGCTTAAGCTGAATCCACTGGTGCCCAGAAGTCAGGGAGACAACACAGCTCAGAGACACCTGTTGGGAATGCCTTGACCACACTCTGGACCCTGTGTGGTCTTAGGCAAGTGAAGTAACTTCTTCCAACCTCTGTCTCAGTCTATAAAGTAGAGACAACATGTTTACAATACAGGTTACTAGACTATTTAAATCAGCGCAGCTGCTACACACTGTGCTTCTGTCTTTGCTTGGTAGGCATGAAATCATACCTGCACCAGAGATCTGGACCAAGGAACTGGCGTTGTCGGCCCTGCCCCCTCTGGCTAAGCTGTCTGCAGATGGACAAAGCCAGCGAGGGCCTTTTTAACTCTGTCTTTGCTTTGCATCCACTGATCACCAACTCGTCCTCCAATGGACATGTTACTCCTTTCGAAGAATTGCTAAGAAAGTCAGTAAACGGGTGCTCTGGCCTAAGAGTCTGGGTCAGTCATGGTTTTCCAGTCATAGCATCAAAAGAGAAGTCTAATTTTTTCAGATGCCTAATCTTTAAGAAGAAATGAAATTGGTTGGGTGGCTGTAGGGATGCCAACAGAATGAAGAGCGGTCGGGGACCCCGGCTCTGGGTTGCTCCTGAGGCTTCAGCAGCAAGAACTCCTAGATGGCGCTCTCAGGACATCCTCCCAGGGAAAACCAGCCCTGAAGCAGCTCAGCCCTCTCGCCCCTTGAGCAAGACTCTAGTTTCAGGAGGAGAATCTGATGCGTCTTGAGACAGGCTGGGGTCTGGGACCTGGGGCCTCTTGTTCCAGTGCTTGCTTGCACCTGGACAAATGTCTCCTTGAGCAACCAAACACAAAGAAACCATAAGGAACTAAAAATGACTGTGTGCACGGGCAGCTGGGGCAAATCATGAGCAACAAGATCCCAAAGGACCAGAAACTCAATTGCCACTTGTAAGAGAGCCCCCTCATAAGAACTGTGACCTTCAGTTTTAGAGGCCACATGCGGTCCTCAGGCTCAAAACCAGATGGAGAGGATTGCTGGGGGACAAAGGGAAGATGGCTACCAGGCCTAAGCTGTTATAGTAGCAACCATCTCCTCAATGTTCATGTTGTTAGATTTCCAGCCTGTCTGTGTCCAAGAAGGGGGGCAACTTTGAAGCTCTCTTCAGCTTTGCTCGTGACTTTCTGGGTCCAATAGGAGCCCTGTTCTGGAGCCAGGTTCTGGGTATTCACCAGATCATAGAAGGCCAAAGAGAAGGCCCCCCTTTTGTACATGCTTCCCAAGTTCCTGTGATATTGGAGAAAAAGATCACCAAGAGGCCTGAACTTGTCATACAAACCCAGAACATGTCGATAAATCCACATTCTTTAATGAAACAATTCTTTCTAGACATGTGTTAGCTCCTTTCCACTTTCTTTTTGAAACTGACATTTCATGAAACGTACAATTACACACAATAAAAAATACAGTATATTTATAGATAATGCTCTAAACGGTTTTTCTTTCTTTTTTTTTTTAAAGAAATCTTCTAGGCATTTGAGATTATTTTTCAGAAGTTCAGTCTACAAAGGAAACTTGAAAACCATCTGCCAGAGCCTAGGGAACACTTGTTCACACGTTGAACAATGACAACACCACGAATTATCTGAGATTTATCAAATGGACCAGATTGACGGCAAACCCCAGGGTGACTTGCTAGTTAACAAGATTTTACAAACGATGTAACCAGGTTGAGCATTTCATGAATAACATAAAACTTAACTTTAGAGGAAAGCCGTCTAATGGTGAATCAATGCACAGCCTCCTTCTCTGGTTGGAGAAGTTCCACAGGCTGAAGTTAATTTCAGATCCTCACCCTGCCCTGGGATCCAGGTTCTAGCATTTGCTAGACCAGATGACAGTAGAATTGGACCAGGCTGAAGACCTGGACCCCAAAAGTTTCACCAGGTCATCAAGAGAATTCTCTGAGCTGAAGTCAGCCTGCTTGGAGCTTTGCAACAGCCCCAAGGACAAAGCAGGCAGGGGTAACGTCCCGTGGGATGTGTACAGAAAGGTCACGGAGCATTTGGAAGAGCCAAGGCAGGGGCCTGGGTCTTTCTGCTGAGTGGACTTTCTCTCGTGAAGCCATCTGTTCAGTTCTTTGCAGAACCTGCGCTGTGTATATGTCCCGTGAGTCTGAGCTTCCAGGGGAGCTGTCTGGCCAGCCCCAGCTGAATCAGAGCTTGTCTTTTCTGAGAATACATCACTCACAGAAGGCCTAAAGAAAGGTTTTCATAAGCGTCTCATTGTTTCCAGTTGGCCACAGGTTGATAATGGTTGAAGCTGTGTGTTTTTGAAAATCATACTAGAGAGAGAAAAACAAGTACCATTGTTTCACGAGAGCAGCAAAGACAGAGGCAGAGCTGGCTCTGTTTCTGACTCCCTCTCACTTTTCCAGGGAATTCATCAATCGTATTCAGACTTCTAAAGGCTGAAACTACAGAATTTTCAAGTCCTCGGGAAGAGGCCCTTCACAGCCACCTTCTTAATCCTGATTTCGGTGTCAACTTTGAAGATCAGATGGGACAAAATAAAAGCCCCCAAACAAAACATCAGAGAAATGGAATCCACCCTATGAGGCGGGTAAGACCTGAACCACACAACAAGCTGTTCCATGTGCTGAATCAAAGAAATTCCGGGACAGGGGCTGTGAAAGATCACAATATAAGAATGTAGGTTGAACTTCCCTCCAGGGCCAAGAAAGGCCAAGAGAGGCTTGGTGAAAGTAAACCCAAGAACACGAGGCTGGTCCAGGAGGGCCTATTAGTCAAGCCTGTGGGTCAGCGTTTATCACACGGCACTGATTAAGGCTCTGACAGTTAATCCTTTACATACATACATATATACAGACATATATTATTATTAATAATAATACTTTGATTTTTTTCTGTTTTAAGGAAAAAATATTCCCATGCATTTTTTTCTACCTTTCTTTGTATTCTTATTTTTTAATGTCTTTTTATTTTAACTCCCAGCAATCTGTTTAACTAGACATAGTCCTCTGGGGCCATATTCTGATTTTCAAAAATATCACCTTTAAATGTTTTGCAAATATTTTGTTTCAAATGATGTTGATTCATCCCCAAAGAATTCTGGTGCTTGGGAGCAATTTCAACTCTCACCAAAAACCTTCTTGTGTGCGATCCTGTGTTCAATACCAACCACACAGGACTTACGGCTATGTAAACATTATTTTAAAATTATTCCAACATAAATACTCTTTTTTAAAGCTAACATACCACAGCTTTTAGCTCATAATGCCCATAGATGCCTTAATGAAATGCCATTCAAAACTACCTCACTGTTTAAAGTACACCTGGAGGTTCTAAAATTATGTAAACAACATCCTCTCCACTTCTCCAAAGCGAATGCCAAATATGATGAATTCTAATTGAAAGTTGGTGACTGAAAGCTAGTTAGTCTGAGTAAGTCACCAATGCACTCTTTAACCCAACCAGTTTCAGGAAGTTAGTCACAGGTAGACTTGTTCCACAAAGTGTTGATTCTTACATAACTTATAATTAACCAGTTTTCAGTGATGTTCATGAGGGACCTGAATGGTCCCCCATAAGATGTCTTTGCACGTTTTGCAAATACAGTTTGAATTGGTTGTCAAGAGTGAAAGTCAACCACAGCAAGGGCCTCCAAAGCTGGAGAAAGAGATTATTGGCCCATGAAATCCCAAGGCCACGTGGAGTCTTCTCCAAGTCAGCAAGGGCAGGAGGACAAGTCAGGATGTCTTCTTTTTGGAAGACTAGGGACTCTCACCAGCAACTGTTCTGCTGAAGTCACAGCAGATGCCTTGGACCCTTAATGCAATTAAGGATGGGGAAAACCCAGCACGGGCAAGGAGAGCTGAAGACACAGAGGACAAGTTGGGGGTCTCCTTGCTATGTGACAGTGATCCTCAGACACCAGCTTCCTCTCTTTGATGCTTACTGCGATGACTGTTTTAGTCCCAACGCCCATATTCTTGGGCTTCTTGGGTGACGTGTCCCTGGCAGAGAGTTAATGTCTCCAGCCAAAGCTGTGAGGAACACGTGAGCCATGGCCAGTCTTTTATCCTCATTGCCTAGCGCTGATAGAAGATGCCCCGAGTCTCCAAGACACGGTCAGCCTGCCTTGCACCTATGGAAGCACATCCAGAAACAGAGCCACCTAAGGGTAGGCTTCTGCCTCATAGGAGCAAAGGGCAAGGAGACAAACAGGCAAAGCTTAAATAGCCAGTGACATCAAATATTAATCTTTAAAACTGCATGATTGGTAACACCAAGGCCGGAATCAAAGAAATACCTTCTCCCCTCCTTGTTCTGGGCAAATTCATCAGATACACACACTTCCAAGGCTAGATTTTGAGTTTTTGTTTGAGAATAATACTGTACACTGCTTTAGGGCAGATTCACAAGGTGCTATTGTTATAAAAACATTCTCAGTTCCTGTTTTTCAAGAACAACATTATTTCTTCATGTGTAGGGCATCCTGGAACTTGGTACTGGTATACCGGGCATGAAAGCCTTTCTTGTTAATGGTGTCATCAGTGTGGAATCGAATCATCAGAGAATCCCCTGCAGAGTAGATTTCTTCCAATGGCTGAGGTGGGGAGAAAGGAAAACCAGGGGGACTTTAAGGCAGTTGGCTGTGGTTGGAGTATTAAAATAAGGAGGATGAAACAAAGACACAGGAGAGACGCTGTAGGGCATCAAAACAAGCTGTGTTTTCAAAGAAAAGCTTTTCAAATTCTGCTCCCAAGAGCACCCCCACCCCCCGCCCCAGCTCTCCTTTTCTAAAGACAATTCTAAGCGCACAGCTCTTATAGAATCTATTAATGTTAAGTGCATCGGTTGATTAAGTGCACCTAAGCACTTAATTCCAGGGCTTCCGTGGTGGCTCAGATGGTAAGGAATCTCCTGCAATGCAGGAGACCTGGGTTTGATCCCTCCAAGATCCCCTGGAGAAGGGAATGGCAACCCACTACTGTATTCTTGCCTGGAGAATCCCATGGACAGAGGAGCCTGGCGGGCTACAGTCCATGGGTAGCAAAGAGTTGGACATGACTGAGTGACTAACACACACACAGACTGATTTCATCTCATGTAAAGTTACAGCTGCTTTATAAGGCAGGCACTATCTCCATTCTATGCTTGAAAATCTAGTTGAAAATCTAGTTCACAGCTCAATAGTCCCCAACCTCAGGTCTTCTGACTATAAAGTGTATATCATGAATCACCCAGCACTAGGGCCACCGCTGTGATGTTCTCCCAGGAGATCTAAGACAAAGACCATTGTTGAGGCCTCTGCCTCGTCCAAGGACAAAACATGGGATGGAGTTGCTACGTTTGACAGAAAGGTTTCACCAGGTGGTAGGTGAAAGGGAGCCAGGATCCCAGGCTGCCATCTGCCAGATTCTAATGGAACCAAACTGGGCTTCCTGTATATTTCACTGCTCAGGACCCTTCAAAGTTCTCCTCCGCATGTGGACCCCACAGTTTGAAAGCCTTTACCTCTCAAAGGCACTGCATCAGCTAAGCCACACTGTGTCGTCCTTTCTTTTTTGGAGGGTGAGAGAAGATGAAGGGAAATTATTCAAAGATCCATACAAAGACCAGTTTGAGGTTCTGTTTACCACATGCACTAGTGACTCCAAAATGATTTACTGTAAGTTCGGCCAGTTGCAAAGAGGCTTGCGTGATCAGCTCTGCAGGTGAAGGAGAAGACAGAGCTGGGAGCCCCATGTGGGCAGCGTGACGCAGATGGAGGACCAGGACCCTGAACTGGTCTACGCCCTCACTGAGAGTGAGCTCAGTGCCAGCCCTATGGCAGGTGCTGGGGAAACAGTGATGAAAACAGGCCTGCCCTGTCCTGAGAAGGTGGCCCAGGAAGAAGATGATAATGAAAACAATCATAATGACCTTGAACATAACTAATGTTTATAGTTAAAAGTGATTTGTAATTTGTATAAGCATTTGGTTTCTACTGGGAGAGAGAACTGGGAATACATGGAATACACGAGAGGATAATTAAAATATATATTTTTTAAAAAGAGGCCTGAAGGCTAAATAAAAATGGGGGTGTGGGGGGACAAACCCTCTGCAAAAGTGAAAGTTGCATCGGACTCTTTGTGACCCCATGGACTATACAATCCATGAAATTCTCCAGGCCAGAATACTGGAGTGGGTAGCTGAGCCACCAGAATACTGGAATGGGTAACCTATCTCTTCTCCAGGGGATCCTTCCCGCCCAGGAATCAAACCGGGGTCTCCTGCACTACACGCGGATTCTTTACCAGCTGAGCTACCAGGGAAGCCCAGTCTGCAAAAAGGCAGCCCTAAAAGGAAGACTCTCTTCCCCAGCTGGCCTCTGCATCAGGCTTTCCTGACCTGGTCCCCGTTACCTCCCAACCTCCTCTCCAGCTACCCTCCGGGTTTCCCTCTTTGCTCCAGCAGGACGGGCCTCCTGGCTGGTCCCCTAAGCAGCTGGCCGCCAGGGCTGTGACCCGCGTGTGTCTGACCGCTCAGTTCATGCTCTGGGTCCTCGCGGTGACCGCCCACCACCATCCCAGCATCCCCAGGACTCACCCCGGAGCCGCAGAAGCGGCCGAGCCTGGGCGCCGTGCTGTCGTAGCCGTCGAACGCCTCCATGTAGTCGTAGCCGCAGTCAGCTTCCTCCTCGACCTCAAACGTGCGGAAGATCAGCTCCACGCCGTAGCCGTCCTCCGCCACGATCACCCAGTCGCAGCGGGCCTGGCTCGGGTAGTTGTTGTCCCCAAACTGGGCATGGGAATAGAGCTCTTTGCTCTGCACTTCGGCGTTCAGTCTGCCCCCACACTCTGGAGCAGAGAGAGAAGCGCGATGCCCCCTCGGCACAGAGAGAACACGCTCCGCGCCGCGCACCGCTCCCCCAGCAACCCCTTCTCTCTTCACACCCTCTGTACAGGCCCGTTTTCTCTACAAAGCCTAGTGTTTGCTCTGTGCGAAAGGCCAGGCAAGTTTCATCGCCCCATTTTGTTAGTCAGTCCGACTTTGCAACCCATGGACTGTAGCCTGTCAGGTTCCTCTGTCCATGGAATTTTCCAGGCAAGAATACTGGAGTGGGTTGCCATTTCCTCCTCCAAAAAACCCCATTTTACAGAGAACTAAAAGAGATCCAGGAGTTTCCAGGGTTCGCTGGGGAATCCAAATTAGCCCTTACATACACACCAGGACCGATGTTCCCAGATTGGGCTACAGGGAGCCTCGGGGAACACCAGAGATGCCATGATAAAAGCCTTTCCTTCTCTCCAGTTATGGATATATGGGGCCAAGGGATGGTTTGCCCTACTGGTCGCCAGGATGTGCTTGGATCTTTACCACTTTGTTGTCTGGAAGCATCTGAAAAGGGCTCACTCCTGCCGACAGACTCACCGTAATCTGTTATTTTTGCCAGCAGAGGGCGCCAAAAGCGCATCAAAAGTGCTGCTGCTGCTGCTAAATCACTTCAGTCGTGTCCGACTCTGTGCGACCCCATAGACGGCAGCCCACCAAGCTCCGCGCGCTGTCCCTGGGATTCTCCAGGCAAGAACACTGGAGTGGGTTCAAAACTGCTGGGGAGGGCTCAAACCTGAAACCTCAGAATAGATCTGGATTGCACCTGCATCTGGGCTTCCCTGATAGTTTCGCTGGTGAAGTACCTGCCCCCAAAGCAGGAGACCCCGGTTGGATTCCTGGGTCAATTCCTGGAAGATCCCCATCCCCTGGAGAAGGGGTAGTCTACCCACTCCAGTACCGCTGGGCTTCCCTGATGGTCCAGACGGTGGAGGAGGGCAACCTTCTCCAGTGTTCCTGCCTGGAGAATCACCATGGACAGAGGAACCTGGTGCGCTACAGCCCATGGGGTCCCGAAGAGTTGGATGCGGCTAAGCAGCAGCAGCAGCACCAGCATTTGAGAGCCTGACCACAGGCTAGCTTTCAAAAACCCTCTGTGGGTGTTACAGGTGAGCTATGCCTCAAACTTTGGACTTGTATTCTGTAGCTTTAGCTGTTTTTTTACTAGGATGGTAACTCTGGTTGGCCTGAGCCCATCCTACATAACCCATGATAAAAATATGTACCTGAGAGTGATGGGCCATTAGACAGCAATGGAATTTTGCAGGTAAATCCCCCCACTGCAGCTCTCAGTGTGCTCCATGCCTCCTCCCCATGGCGTGGCTTCCACACTGTGCGGTAACGTTCACCTTGCCCTGAGGTCCCCTGCCCCCCTTCCCCGCCCCCCTGCTGTCCCTCACCCAGCTGGAGCTCCACATCCAGCCTGGCCCCAGTCCTGTCCGACTGCCAACCCTCAGCCCCGAGTGTGCTCTGGCTTAGATTTTCTTCCAGGTCTGAGCTGTCTTTGGAAAATTTCAAATTCTTGAGATGTGGCTGGCAATGAAATGAGGGCTGAGCCAGGTAGGATGCCTCCCACCCATCCTGCCAGATCTCCTCTCCTCTTCCCACCTGCCCTGGCCCCTGGGGGCAGACCTCTGGGTCTACATGGACGAGCCCCATGGCTCCCTGATCCGGCCACAGCCAGCGCTAGCAGATCAGGGAAGAAGAGGTCAGGGCACTAGTCCCAGGCCCCTCCTTGCCTGGTCACCACAGGCTGTGTCCTTTGACTGCAAGTCACAGCTCCTGTTTGGGGGCCCTCTGCTCGCCTGCTTTTGTCTCTAGGCTTCAGGAACGGATCCCCTGCCTCTGTCATTGAGACCGATGGGAGTGACAGCCTTGCATCTCAGCCATGGTTGCTGCACAGCCCCTGTGGAGTCCCCACGTCCTGTCCACCCCTCTGTAAACAGTCCCTCAGTAGCTTCTCAAATAATGACTCCACCTGAGTGTGCCCCTGTTTCCTGCAGGACCCTGACCCACCCTGAGCACCCACACTCAGTCTGCAGGGACAAGAGGGTGAAGTCACTAGTCAGTGGCTTTTGAACGTCACCAGGGAAGTGGTGATGCAGCCGTGAACATTGGGGAGTTCGCGGCCAGGGTCAGCCAGGCTTCGAAGATGCTGGCTGTTGCTTTGTCTCATCTGATTCATATTTTCTGGCTCGAGGAGAAAACTGGGAGGAGGGGCTGTTAAAGGGATCAGAAAACCTCACAGAGATCATGATCATGATCGCAGGCTCTGAGTGAGCCTCACTGATGCTGCTTTGTCAGAGGGCGAGGATCAGAAAGTCAAGGTTGCTTCATGGATTCTAGTCCCAGGCGGTATGAGGGCAGGAGAAGGGGGTGACAGAGGATGAGATGGTTGGATGGCATCACCGACTCCATGGACATGAGTTTGAGCAAGCTCCCAGAGATGGTGAAGGACAGGGAAGCCTGTCGTGCTGCAAAGAGGAGTCGCCAAGAGTCGGACACAACTTAGCGACTGAACAACAAGTCCCAGGCTGTATCCTTTAAGTGGCTAAAGAGCAGCGCCAATGTTCTTACTGACTTTCTTCTGTTTAGCACGGTAAATAATGTAAGTTATAAGCATAAACATTTTCCTCCAAAGGTCTGATTAAGGCTGTTTATTTCAAGTGAGAAAAATAACGGGAGACAGAAACACTTCTCGTTTTTTTGGAACTGCTTCTTGGAGGGGTACAGAGGACTTCTTTCCACCATTCAGCACCCAGACCCAGGGCTTCACAAAACAGCAAAATTACAAATAAAAGTTTAAAAGGAGGGCAGGAGGAAGAAAGGAAGAGATGTAAGAAGTTTGGCACCAAAAAAGGGTTGCTCACTTAATAGGTTGTCAAAACAGTAAAACAACCCTCCCCCATGGCTGTTCATGTTTCATTTTAAAAGGGACACATCATTGCACAACTCCCGTCCCCACAATAATCAGAATTAAAGGTGGTCCTTTCCCTGCCTTCATCACTCATCTATCTCAGGTCCACATGGGGATTAGCTGAAGGCCAGGGCCCCAGCCCACGCACCTGTGCTGTGCACAGCCTGGAATCCTCTCCTCTGCACCGAGGCGTCCGAATAAAACCGGAGAAACAGGCTGCTGCCCGAGGCCACCACGGGGTCCGGCTTCTTGCTGCCGCAGAAACGGCCGAGGATGGGGGCCTGGCTGTCAGGCCCGTCGTACAGTTCCAGATGGTCGTAGGCACATTCCTGGTGCTGCTCGATCTCGAATTCATTAAACGTCTGGGGGTGAAAGAGCAGCGAGTGAGGCCAGGTCCTTTCAGCCGGGGTGGGTGCAGGCCCCCTCTCTGGGGACACAAGGACACGCGTCTGCCCAGCCAGCTGTGCGGGGGGCGTGGCACCCATCGCGATGATGGTCACGCTTGTGGTGAGGGCCACCACCTGGCCTCTTTTGGTCTCCAGAGCAACCCTGTGAGCTACTGCCACCATGACCCCTGGGCGGATAAGACAGCCGGGGTCAGAGACTGTCGGCGCGTGTTGGTGTCTGTGCTTCTGTCGGGTCTCACGGCGTCTCTGTTGCTTAACATGAGACCAAGGTGCTTCCTCTGAGCCAGGCACTGTTCTCAGTGTTTTGTGAGCAGTAGTCCTCACGCCCTTGTGAGGCATCTGCCGTGATAACCACCACTTTACAGATGAGGAAACTGAGGCACAGAGCTGTCGCATAACTTGCCCAGGGGTCACCCACTGGCAGAGCTGGGCCAGGACCAGGAGGTCAGGAGCCCCAGCCCTCAACTTCTGCACTGCACCGTGCAGCCCCCTGAGCGCAGATGACGTGAACGGCGCTTTATGAAGTGCACGCTGCTCCACGTGCTCATGACTAGAGAGGCTGGCCTGAGTTGAGTGTTTTCTTTCCATGCAGACCCCTGCATTTTGTTACTTAATTCTGATGATGCTGTCAGGGAAGGGCTATGATTATCCCCAGTGTGCAGAGGGAAAAATGAGGCTTAGGGAAGTTAAGGGATCTGCCCACGCTCACACAGCTAGAGGATGGGGCTGAACTTGATTCCCAGGCAGCCTGACTCCAGACCACACTCGAACCATCACTAGCCTGTACTGCCTCTCTTCTTCTTGTCCCCCCCAGTCTGTCCCCCAAAGCAGGCCAGGGCAACCTCATAACTTCAGGCTGTACGCCAGGCTCTGCAGCTCCACACGTAGGACTTCTCAGGCTCTGGGCAGAGGACTGGCTGATGGCCTGCCCATGGCTATCAGGGGCATGGGACAAGGTGAGAGGGGACACTTTAAATGAAGACCTGGACCAAATGACAGAGAGGGAGAGAGAACCTTACCAGGAGGGGTTGGGAAGGAGTCTCAGTTCGCATGAAGGGAGCTGGGGCAACAGGTCAGGGATGGAGGTAGAGAGGGAGAAACAGAGGGCCACTGGCTTTTGTAAGGATGTTAAACACACTTGAAATGGGAAAGATTCTTCACACTTACAGACAGGGAGGTGGGGCCAGAGAGTGGGCATAGGGATGTGGGCAGGAGAAAGAAAGGGAGGCCGGTGGTAACAGGGCAGGCAGGGCAATGGGAGGTGGATGGCGGGCCACCGAGCTCCCCAAAGTTCATGGGATGCCCTGTGGCTGTCCCCATGCAGTCAGACACTAGCTTCCTGGTAAGCATTCAGCTCACACTCTGTGGCAGCAAAACGTGATAGAGCGTGATTAATACCCACGATCCACTTCCCAAGGAAATATTTAAGAACTAGCGCGTATGTATGAGCCTCAGATAAACTGGAGGTCGGGGCTCACTCTGGCCACTGTGGTCGGTTGCTTTAGTTCTTCAGCACTGCACAGAACAGGAAAAGACTTTGCGGGCAGTTACTGAAATCTTGTGACCCTTCCACCGAAGCACCGGTTCCAAGAGGGCATATTGCGCGTTCCCAACCCCGGGGGCCGCCATTCCCCCGCCGCTTCAGAGATTCCTGTTGCCATGACGAACATCCTCCAGCAGATGGCAGCCTTTCTCCAATGCCCTCGCTTTAATTCGCCCTCGCCCAGATTCAAGGCTTCTGACTGACCCCGGAGAGCAAATGAAAGTGCTTACTACAGAGACAGCCACGCATAGGAGGTGCCCACATGAGCACCCTTGGTCAGGGAGCCTGCCTTTACCCCCGGTGCTGCAGGCCTGGCACAGGGAGACACCAGGACCTGCCGCCCAACTTGGGAGCACATTCACCCACCTGTCCTCCTCACTGCTCTTGCCAATAAACACCCACGTAAGTAAACAGGTGATTGTCTATCATCACCTTCTCCTATGTTATCTCTCCTTCTCCCTGGAGATAAGGTCCATAATTCAAGGGGACACTCATATATGTTAATCCAAGCGGTCCATAATTCAAGGGGACATCCACATATGTTTCAAGGGGACATCCATATATATTTGAAGAGTTTAGCATAATTCAAGGGGACATCCATGTATATTCTGAAGAGTTTAGCAATCTCCAGAGTTAGAATGACCCGTTTAAAAACTGTTTGTCTGCTGGAATACAGTTTCTCCAGAAAGCAAGAAGGTTTGTCTTACACTCCAGGATCTGGGAGTCCCTGGTGGCTGAGAAGCAAGACTTGTAGGAAAAACTCATTTCTCTTTTGCAATAACCGAGCATAGTATACAGACTACCACAATCATATGCACGGATAGGACTAGCGTATTAGTCGCTCAGCTGTGTCTGATTCTTGCCAACCCCATGGACTGTAGCCTACCAGGCTGCTCTATTCATGGAATTCTCTAGGCGAGAATACTGGAGTGGGTTGCCATTCTCTTCTCCAAGGGATCTTCCCAACCCAAGGATCAAACCCAGTCTCCTGCATTGCAGGCAGACTCTTTACCATCTGAGCCACCAGGGAAGCTCAAAGAAAGGCTTGGAAGATATATACGTTTAATGCAAGAGAGAATTAGCATACATAACTTAATCTCCTATTGTTAATTAGCTAACAACAGTGAGGTGCTAAGTGCTTAGTTGCTCAGCCATGTCCAACTCTTAGTTAATGGGAAAAATGTAAGTTGTAGAGGAATATGAATAATAGAGTACTTTTGCATACAAACATAAATTTCTGGAAGAGTTCACCAAAAAATGTTCAGAAAAGTAATTTCTAGAGTGAGCATAATTTGGTTTTCACTTTCCAACCCTCTGACTGACTATATTTTTTTTATATCTTGAGAATGTATCATTTGGTAAAATGTTATAACTGCAAACAATGGAATCACAAGCAACACTTCAAGTCTGTGTAAAGGGTGCCAGTTCAGAGTGACACCACCATGAACAGGTGCTGTTTACACAGTGTTGCTCACCC
The DNA here is from genome assembly GCF_032405125.1 of Capricornis sumatraensis. Classification (NCBI taxonomy): domain Eukaryota; kingdom Metazoa; phylum Chordata; class Mammalia; order Artiodactyla; family Bovidae; genus Capricornis; species Capricornis sumatraensis. The sequence continues at coordinate 18,190,034 of NC_091091.1, forward strand.
ACCACCCTGTGCTGATGGCTTCAGGTACATCCTCTTTTTGAATCTGCACAAAGGCTACTTGAGGTAGGTTTTACTAGCAGCCCCATTTTCCGGAACACAAAACTGAGTCCTGGAAATGTTGATTAACATCACCAGGTTTCGGAGCTGGGAAGAGGCAGAGCAGAGACCCAGACCCATGTCAGTCTGATACTGAAATCTGTGTTGTTCATAGACTTTGAAAATAACTCACGAGTTTCACCCTGTGACCCGCGGTTGAAGAGATGTTCCAGGTGCACTCCCTCCGGCTCGGGTATTTGTCAGGCCAGTTGGGGCTCACCAGGGACCCCTCTGCACTGCTGATCTTGTGTACACAGCCGGCTGGGGACAGGCAGAGAGAGACAGAGTGAGAGAGAGAGGTAGCTCACTGGTGGGCAGCAGAAGAGGTGTTCTGGAAGAGTCCCCTCCCTGAGCTCTTGTCACATGGTCATTGAACATGGGGGCAGAGGCTGGCCTGAATCAAGGGTTCCCCGGCTCAGAAATCTGCTGATGGGTTTTTCTTTGCTGCCTTCCTGGAGTCAGGTCATCTTTCCAACTATTGCTATTTGCTTTGCAGTTGTCCTTGGAAATATGGTACAGTTGGTTAAGACCACAGGCCCTGGGGTCAGATGGGCCTCATCTCAAGTCCTGGTTCCACTGCGTACGCGCTGGGGGACTTTGGGAGCTTCTGTAAGCCTTGGTGTCCTTGTTTGTAAAAGGAGTGCCAATCTTTGGAGGGGGGTGAGTGCATGGATTAAATGAGATAATGCATGTGAAAGGCGCAGCGAGTGCTAACAAAGGTCTCCATCACCATGCCTTCTTTTAGTTTCCAAAGTAGTTTCAATTGGAGGCTACAGATGTTGCCCTGGTTACCGTGCTATTTGCAAAGAGTGGTGCCACGACTTGCTCAGTAAGTGGCGTTTTGGCCAATAGCTAGAATGTGTCTCCCTCTGAGTTGAGCGCTGCGGTAAGCACTTTGATTGCATCCTCTCATTTAATCCTGTCCACCTTCTAATTGAAAAGATAAGCTGAGAGAAGGCAAGCAACCTGTTGGTCAGGGGTGGAGCCAGGATTGCCTTTGCTATTGCTGATTAGGAAGGAGAGGACCCCGAGGAGGTACCGCTGCTGCTCCTAGGCTGCAGGTTGTGGGGAGGTGTGTTTCTGGGGGTGGTGCTTCAGGCTGAGGCAGCTGGAGGGGGGCAGTTGAGGGCAGGTCAGGGTTGGGGGCAGCTGTGTGGAGCTTCCACCTCCTCGCTGCCTCTGCTCTGGCATGAAGAGAACAGGTGCCAACAGGGCAACAGTTCAGACATGGGGTGTCTGCTCCTGGACACCCACCCCCCAATGGGGACCCATCCCGTTCACCAGATGGAACCTTAGCTGACTTTATAATCTTCCTGGCCTCCCCTGCACCACAGGAGCTAGACGAAGGTTGTTGTTGTTGTTTTTTAGTTTTTTTAAGCTTCAGAATGACAGTTCCTTCCAAGTTCTTCCAGCCCACCTTTCAACCCAACCTGTGACTGGCTGTGTCCAGGTCAGAACGCTGGCCTTGAGGGTGGGCTTCGGAAGACGTCTGAGCTCATTCTTTAATTCTTTATTTAGCTCATTTTCCAGGGAGGCCCTGGCCAGCCCGAATCCCCTAAGTCTGAAGGGCTTGTCCCAGGTGGGGCGTGAAGTCTTCACCTCTTCCCTTCCCTTCTGTGTGTGCAGGGCTTTGTGGTGGGGCCAAGGCCAGCAGGCTTGTGTGTTTATCTAGATGCTCAAACACCCTTTTCAGGGTGGAGTGGGAACACAGGGAAGGCCTTTCACAGAGTGACTGGACATCAAAAGTCATCTGGCTCTGAAGGACTCTCAGGAGCAAATGGAGTAGGGAACAAAGTCTTCCCCAATCCGTTTCACTAGACTCATGCATGGTAGATAAGATTACAACAGAGATAGCTGATATCTATTGACATTTCAAGCGCTTGCTATGTGTCAGCCTATATGAAATACTTGCTAAGCATGCTCTCATTTAACCCTCACAAAAACTTTAAGAAGGAGGTATGTTTAGTCTTTTTTAAACAGAAGAGGAAACTGAGGCTCAGAGAGGTTAAGTCATTCGCCCAAGGTCACACAGCTAGTAGGTGGCGGAGCCAAGATTTAAACTTTGGGGGTCTGATTCTGGAACCTGGGGTTTAACTTCTTTGCAATAATAAGTGTAGAAGAGCACTTGAGGGCCCCTACAAGCCCCCTGAAGGAGTGACGACCCTGGGGGAAATCACTCATGAGCAGGAGGCTGGGAGAAGGGAAGGCAGGCTGAGCCTCATTTCCGGGCTTGGCCAACCGGGGAAGAAGCGCCCCTGGCTCTTGAGCATGGGTATACTCGGGCAGCCAAGGTGACCCCCTACCCTTGACCCCGGCCACGGTCCAGCCTCACCCTCTTTGCAGTCCTGCCCGTTCTCATGGAGCCGGTAGCCATTCCTGCATCTGCACAGGTAGCTCCCAAAGGTGTTGACACACTCGTGCTGGCAGCCGCCGTTGTCCTTGGCGCACTCGTCCTTGTCTGTGGAGATCAACGGACTATGCTAAGGGGAACCACCAACATGGGAGGGCTCCTCACAGCCCAGGACCCCGCTCAAAAGGAGCCTCTGCCAGGGGGCCTTGCGATCATCGCCAATGCTGATTCTTCCTCTCCGAGGTGGGGTGGGGGGGGGGGGGCAGGATTCCTTGGGCATGACCTGGCCTATGTATTCTGAATTCCCCATGCTCCTAAAGCGCTTTATGTACACATGCGTCTCCACCCCTGCTCTCCACCAAACCAAGGAGCTCCCTACAGGAGAGGCTAATATTAGTAATAATATCAACAATAAAAAAGCAGCTACCATGAATTGTTTACTAGGTGGTGGACACTAATCACTCTATACTGTACTCTCTGGGCTTTTGAGGTGGCGCTAGTGGTAAAGAATCTGCATCCAGTGCAGGAGACATGAGATGTGGGTTCGATCCCTGGGTAGGAAAGATCCCCTGGAGAAGGGCGTGGCAACCCACTCCAGTATTCTTGCCTGGAGAACCCCTTGGACAGAGGAGCCTGGTGGACTACAGTCCATAGGATTGCAAACAGCTGGACACAACTAAAGCAACTTAGCACATACTCTCTATATTACCTAACTTAATTATCAGACAACCGTAGGAAGGAGGTGCCTGTGTCCCCATTTTACAGGTAGGGAAACTGAGGTTGAGACCGCTAACGTGCCCAGGGTTACTCAGTGAGCAAGCAGCCGGTGTGACCTGGAGGCCTGGGCTCTTACTCCACGACTCCATGCCTCCTCTTGCCTGCAGAGCAGATAAGCATGTGAGCCGTGAACCAGACAGCCCAGTGCCAGCCCTGCTCCTCTGCTTCCAGCTATTGTGACCTTGGGGAGTCCTTGACCTCTGTGCCTCAGTTACCTCACCTGTAAAATGGAGTCAGTCATGATGTCCTTACGTCATAGGGTTGTTGAGAGGAGAAAATGAATTAGTATAAGAAACAAACACTTGGAACAGTGTCCAGCCCCCATGTCACTGTTAGTTTCTGTTTGTTATCACGGATGGACTCAAGCGTTAGCCGCTGTCATCACTGCGTTTCCTGTGCCTCAAGCCAGCAGTGTGCAGCCCTTGCCTAAGCCAGCTTCCTCCCCTACTAACCGAGGGTCGGCCTCCACTCCCAGCACCCCCACCCCCGACAAGGATAACCTCGGGGCTCAGATGTCTCCCTTCGCCCTGTACCCTCTGCCTACTGCCTGTAATGGGTCACCAAACACTCAGTTTTAAACTCTGATTCCATGAGGACAACTAAGAATCCTTCAAGGATCCTTAACAAATAAAGAACTGAAGACCACCCAGCACTTCACTACTGGAACCAGGGGCCCCAAAGAGACAAGCCAGGCTCTTCTTCAAGTCCTTTGGGGGAGTCCAGCCTTTCCCACACCTCAATTTCAGACCGCTGGTCCCCAGAGCTGTGAGACAACATTTCTGTTGTTTTAAGCCACCCAGTGTGTGGTCATTTGTTTCGGCAGTCCTATAATAACATAGCTACCACTATATAAAACCCGGACCGAGGCAGAGACACTGTGAGAGCGGGGCCGTGGACAGAGATGGGTAGGTGGCTGCCCTGAGGCTGGGAGCCTGCAAAACCCTGTCTCCCTCAGTCTGTGGTCTTGTCCCCAAACCCGCACACCTGAGAAGAAGTGCGCCCTGAAGCCGCGTTTGGAGACCGTGTTGTCGGACTTGAACTCCACGCGCATGTTGTTGCTCTGCGAGGTAATGACCTCGGGCGTCTCAGAGCCGCAGAACTTGCCGTGCAGCCTGGCATCAGGGGACAGGCCGCTGCGCACCTCCACGAAGTCATACTTACACACCTGCAAGGGAGCACCGTGGGGAGCCGTCGGGCACTCCCACTTCCCTCCCCCAGATCCCGGCACCCTGCAGGACCCCCTTCCTAAGAGCTGCACCCTGCAGGTGAGCAGATGGGTTTGACTGGGTCTGGCAGGAGGGTCCTTTCGACTCTCACTGGGATCCCTCCAGCCCAAGGTGCAGACAGGGGGCACGTTGGACCTGCTGTCCAGCAGTGGGCTCTGCCTGGGCCTTGGCTGGCTGATACAGTCATCCCATGACCACTCCCCATGGGAGGGAATGGGCTGTTTATGCCACCCTGGTCCCCAGATTTATCTCACCCCCTCCATTCTTCCCATCTGGACACTAAGCCCCAGATTCTAACCCCAGGGGACGTACCTGTCCTGACCACCTCCCACTCCCAAGACCCGCCTCCTCCTCTCTTGTCCTGCTTCTCCTTGGATCCGCCAAGGGTGTGCAGTTGAAATCACCTTGACAAACACCCCAGATTCCACCCAGCTACAACCCTGTGACCGTTGGAGGCCACCTCCATGCCTACTGATCCCCTCCCCAGTTCCCAGCCCTGGGTCACATCCCAATAGCATCCCAGTCAATCAGAGCCTGGACACATACATCATTGCCTTCCAGTTCAAACACTTCAAACTGAAGGGAGATCCGGTACTGGGCGGGGGCCACCACTTGCCAGACACAGTTTTTGTTCGTAGGGTACTCCTTCGGCCACCCGGGACTGGTGATGGTTCCATTCAGCTTGGTAATGAAACCGCCACAGGCCACTGCACGGGAGGAAAAGAAGCAAGATTCATTTGGTTTTAGTTCCAAGTGACTGCGATTTCCCCCAAGCAGCAATAAGCCCTGCTGTTCTTTAATAACATCAACAACAACAAAAAATAGACAATCTGAACTGATTAATTCACGTCCTTTCTTCTGGTCTGTTTCAACTGAGGCTTTGGAGGGATGGAGTTGAGGACAAGTCTTCACTGCTTTTTTAAAAAGAAGACGAGGTGTTTGTGCTTACCTCTCACTCATGGGCATAGCTGGGGACTTCACGTGACTTTAGGCCAAGAAATGTTTGCACCGAGCTATGTGATGTCCCTGGCTTCCATGAACAGGCAGAGTCACGCAGGTGGGCAGGGAAACACCGCCAGCCAGGTTGGCATGAAATGAATGAAATGCGCTACTTATCGTGTCACACCGAAGTGCTCACATTGATTCTTTGTTTCCATTTTCCATCTTTATAATCATGTGAATTTCACATGGTCACAGAAGAAAATGAAATTCCATGATTCCATTTGCTCAGTTGCTGGGGTGGAGTCCGATAAAGTCATCTCGTGTTTGTGGCCTTATTGAGTTGTTTTTCCCTCTAGGAAGGAGGTGAATCATCCCTCACAATTGTTTCTTCACAGCCGACCAGCTGCCCCATCTCCATCTGTTCCCCTTCTCCTAAGACTTGTCCCCCATCCCCTCTCATTCCAGCTCAGCAGGCCCAGTACTAACCTTCACAGGCCTTCTTGTCAGCAGCCAGCTCATAGCCAGGATCACACATGCACTTGTAGCTGCCCAGAGTGTTCAGGCAGCGCTGCTCACACCCGCCGTGATCTGGCCAGGAACACTCATCCACCTCTGTTGGGGAGGAAGGTGACCCTGGTTAAGTCATCAAACAGCTGTGGGGGCCGTTCCCCATTGTGGTCCACATCCCAGGATTCCCTCTAAGAACAAGAACAACTCCTGGTGCCCGCCTTCCAAGGAGCCCCCTTCCACAGAAACTGGCAGCTGCCAGAGCAGCGAGTGAGTCTTGAGAGCACATGCGAGTACCCTGCTGGCAGGAAACAGGACTCCTCTGAGAGATGATCGGGCCTGGATAACTTGGGTAACTGTGCTCTTGGAAGAGTTTAATCAGCAGCGTTCGTTTGTGACCTTAAAGAATCTCAAAGCTTCCATACCAAAGATGATCGACTTCAATGCCATAAAACTGGGGCTCCCTCCATAAACGTGGAACGTCTCAGGACATTAAGCAAAGGGTAAGGACCAAGAGCAAGGCGGGGCAGTGGTAAAGAACCCACCTGCCAATGCAAGAGACACGAGTTCAAACCTTGGGTTGGGAAGATCCCCTGGAGAAGGAAATGGCAAACCACTCCGGTATTCTTGCCTGGAGAATTCCGTGGACAGAGGACTACAGTTCATGGGGTCACAAATAGTTAGACACAACTGACCATACACGAATGTGGGCATGAGCATGCACACATACACACATACATACACACACACACGCAAAGAGACACACTCCTAGATTAAGATATAATTATTCTCTAGGGAGAGAGCTGGAAGCTATGAGTTAAATTTTTATTACTAATTTGAAGATGTGTCCTGGGTGATCGTTAAGTTTACAGAAAACACTGGCTCTTAGGTGAGCCGATGCTCCCAGGAGAAACTGCAGGAAGAGGCCGCAGTGAGACTGAGTTAGCAGGGGAGTTAGATGGGGTTCAGCACTGTCAAGGGTCCATTGATGTGTCTGGGGCGATTAAAGAGCAGCAAGCAGGATGCTGTGCAGAGAGAGAACACAACTCATTGGAGAATCACCCCACACTGTCAGCCCTGCACCTCTGAGGAAAGAAAAAACTCAGGCACTGGATGTCTCCAAAAAGAGTGTCAGACATAAAAGGAAAAAGCCATTATTTTCTGTAATCAATTTGTGGTACATTTATCCCTAAAGAGCATGCAGATTAAAAAAAAAAAAAAGGCATGCAGATTGTGGCCTAACAGAGCTACAGTCTAGTGAAAGGATGATGAGACACAGAGAGATCTTCAAACAACAAGAGCTCACTCTAGGAGAGAAAGGGTTGGGGGTGGGTAGAAGTGTTGGTTTCCTAATACCAGGGAAGGTAAGAACAGAGCAAGGACGGAGTTCACAAAATCTCACAAGACCTCACATCTTACATAAAATAAAAGGAATGAGGACATTTTCAAGTTGATAAAAACTTGAAAAGATTCCCAGTCCTGCCACCTCAGCACGGATCCACTTAATAAGATTTCTGGTTAAGAGCTTTTCAGACCCTGCTGGAAAACACCCAGAGATAGAACTCTCACTGTTTTTAAAAGTATTTCTTGTTCTTTGAAATTTGAATTGTTAGAAACTCTGACTCCTGGCAACTTCTAACACAGTGGTCCTGCAGAAAATGCAAAACTTTCCACCGTCAATTCTCCTTTTTTCCATTCAAAAATTCCAACTCAAATAAACTCACTTCCATCCAATCTCCCTGATCCACGATGCACAAAACACTCATCAACCTGGTGGCTCATCACTGGGTAAAGGACAGATTGTAAACCCCCTATCATTTCCTATAGTGGGAAGCAGATTTAGGTGGTGGCTCTAAGAGTGATGTGTCCTTGGGTTCAACAAAAGCTCAAATAAGTTAGTAGGGAGGACTGGGTTTAGGGAACACCCTGTAGGCAAGGGGTGGAAGTTGTCCTTGTGAAGTGAGAGTGGCTCAGTTGTGTTTGACTCTTTGCAACCCCACGGACTATACAGTCCACGGAATTCTCCAGGAGAGAACACAAGTGGGTAGCCTTTCCCTTCTCCAGGGGATCTTCCCAACCCAGGGATCAAACCCAGGTCTCCCGCATTGCAGGCGGATTCTTTACCAGCTGAGCCACAAGGGAAACCCAAGAATACTGGAGTGGGTAGCCTACCCCTCCCCCAGGATGGGCTGGAGGAGCCTATCCCTCCTTTAGCGGATCCTCCCGACCCAGGAATCCAACCAGGGTCTCCTGCCTGGCAGGCGGATTGTTTACTAACTGAGCTATCAGGGAAGCCCCATAGCCACAAACAAATATAAGTACTAAGTATGCTAAAGTAGTAACAATCCTACAATTATTTACTACTTTATAATAGGCAAAGCACTTTCCTAGACATTTGCTAAAAAGTATAAAATGAGGAGAAGCATTGATAATGAGAAATAGAAAAAGTCCAGTCTTTAGCATGAGCCAAACAGACCCGGGTTGGATTCACCAGGTGAATCATCCTTCAATAAACTGGGTGATTTGACCTCTCTGAGCCTTCCTCCAGCTTTAACATGAGGATAATACCTGCTTTCAGGGTTGTGGTAATTGAAAATGAGGCCTGTAAATCACCCAGCATATAGACTCTAAGTACACAGTAGTTATTGCTCTAGACAAGAGCAGGGTTGCTTTCGAAATCTCAGTGGGTGGAGACACAATGATGGGAGTAGTGAAAAGGATAAGGTCACCAGACATCCGTGAGTCAGGGCCGAGTGGAGCAGTGTGGGCCTGGGGAAGGGAGGGAGATAGGAACAGAAAGAAGAAAAAGGCAGCAAGGATGGGCCAGTGAAGGAAGACTAGATGGGCAAGAAGGCAGCAGAGCAGAGTCAAGAAACTGGCTGGAGGGCATAGGAGGAGGGAAGAAAGGAACCCTGGAAAGAGCCCATCAACCTAGAACAAGTTGAAGGGCCCAGAGGGGTGGCCAGGGTTGGGGGAGACCTATGCCAGAATATGCTGTGGCCATGGACACAAATGTCACAGGCAAGAAAGGAGGACCACTGGTAAGTCCCCTGGCATCCTCAGCCATGCGGAGGGCAAGAGGCTGGTGGGCTGGGTTTGTCCTTAAGTGGAGGGAGTATGGTTCCCCTGAAGACTAGAAAGGTGACGGGACGTTTGGCCATTTCCCTCCCTCCTCCAACTCGGGTGGGTGGCATGGAGGTGTACGAGGGCCCTGCCCTTGAAGGGGTGGGCCTGGGTGTACTCGGCCCCACCTCCCACTGTACTGAAGTAGCACCTACTTGAAGTCAACAGGCTCGTGCTTGCTCTAGGCTATGGTGGTCAAGACCAGGTACCCCAGGAACATTTGGGGGGCTAGGGAAGGGTGGTGGGAGAAGAGGCTGAGATAGGGGCCAGCTTCGCAGAGTGGGGTTCTCACTCTTCTTTGCCTTCTCCAAGTGGTACCAGTAGACAGAAGGTTAGATAATGAGATGACTCAGGCAGGATCCCAAAGCTATTTCAGAGTTAAGGAAAGGGAAGGCAGGGCACATCCCTAAGCTTCTAAGGCACCTTGAAGAAGGCCAGTCACCCCCCACCACATCAAACACTCTGCGGTGGGCCCACAACACTGGGCCTGGGGATGTGGGGATCAAGGTGGGAGATCCTCCTACCTTTGATGTGGGGAATGTATCACCAAACTGACCCTGCCCACCTACAAATGCACTCACTATCTCCCCAAGTAAGCAGGGACGTGAGGTGCTCTGCCTGCTGCCCAGCCAGCAGGCTTGAGCGGGAAAGCCATTTGGCACCAGAGGAGGGATGCAGAGGCCAACTGGCACTCTGGACAGAGCCATGTGCCAGCTGGGCCCTGGGCAGAGATTCCTGCCAACTGGCACCAAGGCCAGAGCTTCAGTGGTTGGTCCAACTCCTCCGCACGGCCTTTGTAGTTGCTCTTCTTATTTCTTTTACTGGAGAATTCCTGACACACACACTGGCCCCTGTGTGCTCACAGGACATCCTACTGATGGCCTTGTAGGAAGAAGGCTGGCAAAGGAGCTGGCTGTGTCCAGACCTCTGCTAACCTGTGCTAGACCCCACATACCTGCAGAGCCCTTGAAACACAGCTAGTCTGAGTTCAGACCTGCTGTGAGGGTAAGACACACTGGATGTCCACTTAGTGTGGGGAATAAAGCCATAAAATCTCTCCCAATATTTGTATATTGGATCCTACCCGGTGGTCCGGTCCAGTGGTTAGGAACTGGCTGCCAATGCAGTGGACAAGGGTTTGATCCCTGGTCTGGGATGACTCCACATGCCACGGGGCAACTACGCCTGTGTAACCACCACTGCTGAGCCCGTGCACCCAGAGCCTGTGCTCCGAAACCGGAGGAGCCGCTGCAACGAGGAGCTTGTGCAGCGCAACTAGAGAGCAGCTCTCACTCATCAGAGCCTGTGCTCAGCAACAAAGACCCAGTGCAGCCAGAAACAAATGAGTAAAACCATTAAACAAATTTAAATAATACTGTGTGTATTGATCACATATTAACACGACAGTAGTTTTGACACGTTGGGTTAAATAAAACATGGTATTAAAACTAATTTTGCCTCTTTCCTTCCTCTTCTGTTTTGTACGGTAGCTGCCAGAAAGTTTAAAGTTACGCGCACGGCTTGCGTTTGTGACTCGCCTCCTATTTCTGTTGGACAGCACTGTGTTCTCTGGCTTCATTCATCCTCGTGGGAACCCTGCAAGGTAGGCAGAGCAGGGAGCAAGGAGCCCAATCCACAGATGAGAATCTGAGCCTTATTCATTCATCCTTTGCCCCATAAGTGTTTACTGAACTCACTGTCTGGCACTGGGAATACGGTGGAGGACAAAGCAGGCAGGATTGAGTCTCAGAAAGGAAAACTGACCTGCCTGAGAGCAGGGAGCTGGTAAAGGGGTGTGGGCAGGGCTAGACTCCACACTGCAGAGGCCGAAGCCAGGGCCCTCTCCCCTATACTCTCATGTGTAGAGAAGGCAGAAAGGTGATGAACGTCAGAATCAAATGAAAAATTCGAATCCCTTCACTGTACTTTCCCGTGGCTTTCAGGCCTCTGTAGAGGAAAGACAGTGAGCTGGGAAATCCTACATGTCTGGGGTCTAGTTCTAGCTCAGCCTCCTGAGAGCTTCCGTTTCTTCTGTTTTAAAATGGGGGTAATAACACCAAGCAAGGATTTTTCCTGAAGACAAAGGGAGGTAACTAATGCAGCTTCTGGCACTCCATAAATGTCTTTTCTTCCTCCTTTAATAGATAGGTCCCAAAGAGGCTTCCACCAGACCTGGCTCCTCTTTAAAGACTCAGGGTCAAGGTCAATGCTATATAGTTCTCCTTTTCTAAACGTGGTTCTGTGCAGCCCTTCTTGACATAAAGACGAGCTCAAAAAAGATGTCTTAACTGTGCACTAAGTTAGTATACATGGGCCTCAACACCTTAACGGGCATCTAAAGGGTGTCTGCCAACTGAAATGTCTTTGAAGTACCTCGTCTGGGTACTCACTCACCCCACCCCGACACTGAGTGAGACCCTCCTCCGATGTCCACACTTCACACAACATCACTGCCCATTGGCTTACAGGTCCCCTTGGTCAGCTTGAGCTCTTGAAGACAATGACCATGTTCTCCTCTGTCCCACAGCCCCTGACACACAGTTTGATGACTGCTGAATAAACGTTAAGTGTGGAGTGGGGAGAAGATGGCATTTTCTAACAAGCAAAACAGAGTCAGTTATCACGGCTGGTCAGAGCAGGTCAAGGCTCTCGACTCAGTCCTTTATAAACCAGTTTAGCATCACAGAGAGAAACTCCCCCCACCCCACTGCAATGCCTGTTATCTCCACTAGGGCTGCCACACAAAAAGCAGAAGGTTCAGTTAAAGTTGAATTTCAGATGAACACTCATTTCTTAGTACAGTATGCAATATTTGGGACACATACTAAAAAGTTCATTCTTATCGGAATTTTGAATTTAACTGGGCAAACTATTTTAACTTGTTCAATTTGGAAACCCTTCAATTTTAGCTGGTCCTCTCAAAAATTATAATGCTGATCATGAGTAGAACCAGGAATGAGATGTGGGTGGGTTACCAGTTATCTTACTGCAAAGAAGTCCCAACACCTAAGACCTGGGGGTGGAAATCCGGGAAGAAGAAGGACAGGAGAATTAGGACAGAGAGAATTGGAATAAAACCTCATGGTTATGAGTGACAGGTTAACTAAAATGAGGTTTCCCAAAGTCATTTATATCACAGTCCTGGAACCTAGAATCTGTCACCTTATCCTTACATGGCAAAAAGGACTTTGCAGATGTGATTCGATTCAGGTTCTTGAAATGGGAGATTATGCTGGATCAGCTTGGTGGGCCCACAGTACTACAAGGATCCTTCCAACTGAGAGCAGCAGGAGGAGAATCAGGGTCAGAAAAGGAAGCATAATGATGGAGACCGAGGTCTGTGATGCAGCCTGAGAAGGTCTCCGCCACCCTTGCTGGCTTGAAGACCAAAAACACCACCCGTCAAGAAGTGCAGGCGCCTCCTCCCAAAAGCTGGAAAAGGCAAGGAAGTATGACCTGGAGAGCTGGAAGGCGATCACATTTGTGGTGATTTGTTACAGCATCGATAAAAAGCTGATACATGGTGACAGCAAGCAGAAACTGTCACAGCATTTTTTCCAGAGAAGAAAACAACTACTTCAGAGATCCCTTCCTTAGCAAAGAAATTAACAGGACTAGACAGGATACCATGTCTACTCGTGTAATGCTATCTCATTTCTTCCTGACAACAACTCTGAGATAAACTAGTAGTGTCATTTCTACAGGTGGAGAGACTGGGACTCACAGAGGATTTGTAACTTGCTGAAGACCACTGTGGCTGCTAAGTCAGATGGGTGTGTCCCCAGGCTGGGAGACCGCACGTGCAGTCTGGGCTAGGGTGGGGCGGGGGCTGTGACTTTCCTGGGATCTCTACTAAGACCCCCACATTCTTCTTTCCACTATGATCACTAACCTAACTGCATTTGCGATACATGTGCTGTGGCTTGTTTTCCTGTGTTTTTTGCTTTGTTTTTGCTTGGCAAAGTATTAGACTTTGTCTTCAGTTACTCAGAATGCTATGCTTTTGCTCTGTTTCGGTTTGCTGTCGTCAGACGCCTCAAAGCAGGAAAAAATAACATTCCCACACACTCGTGTGGCACTTCTCAGCTTAAGTGTCTCCACAGCCAGTTCACTGGGGCTTCACAGCTGGTTGGGGAAAATGGGCAGACTTCCTTCTCCTTGCTTTATGGAGAGGAACACTGGGGCTTCAGCAAGGACAAAGGGATGCTGGCTCAGGTCCCACAGCTGGAAATGGGCTCTTCTGACACCATCTGCTCACCTAAAACCTGAGAGAATGGGATATAAAGGGGGCAGATGGGGAGATGGAGTAAGGAAGGGGCCAGGATTTCTGGGTCAGCATAGCCAGGAGCCCGGGAAAGGAGGGAAGAGGGAAGGAGTTACTGACCAGTCACTCCAGTTACAGACTGGATATATCTGTTCAGTGGCTGCTGTTGTGCTGGTGGGCGCCCAACCCAAATGCATTGCAGAATAGCCTATATTCCTTCTTAGCAAATGGTCTGAGGAATTCCAGGGTGCTGAGAATGGAGAAGGCAGACCTGTCCATTCAAAAGAGTCTTTGGAAGCTGTTCTACTGGGACCAGGAATGATGGTCTTCCCATACCACTCTGGGTCTGATTTTATCAAGAGCTTGCAGAGCAGTCAGTCCCTAATGCAGCCCAGATATTCATTTCCTGAGCACCAGACCTTCTCAGTCTCCCCCACAAGCCCTGCCCACTTGAGCATAGACTTGCAGGCTGGGAGCTGATGCTTCAGGAGCTAAAGACCTGGGCTGCCTCTCTACCCCATATCAGGGAATGCAAGGCAGTGTTCTGGAGAGAGTTGGTTTAGGAGTCAGACTGTGACTGGATTCTTGGTCTGCCGCTTAAGTATCTGAGCAACCCTGAGCCTGCCTTTTTTAACCTTGATCGAGGGCATTAAATGACATAGTGTAAATCAAGCACCTTGCACAGTTCCTGACGCAATAGGTGCTCAATCAACGATAGTGACTACACAAGCAAAAATTGTTATCAATGCTCAGTTTCACTAAGGTTCATGAAGCTGACCTTGTAAAGTGATAAACCTAATTTCCAAGCACAGCAGCAAAACTTTCTGCCACAAAGACAGAAGCCAAGGCTAAGCCTGTTCCTGAGTCACTGGAGAACTCTCTCTACTGGGGAATCTCTGCACAGCTCTTTGAATAAACGGCTCGCTGCCTCCCCACTGCAGGGAGCCTTGTTTGGTGCTAAGGTTTGTGGGTTTAGTGATTCTTAGGCCGGGGGGCAATACCTCTTCCTGTGTCTAAAATGGAAACAACTGCTAATTCATACCCTTGAAAAAATTGGCTGCAAAGCCAGCTTTATTGATAGAGCCGTCAGACACGAACTTCATCCACATTCTATTGGAGCTGGACTTCACATCGTCGGGCTTCTCGTAGCCACAGAAGTGGCCGATCAGGGCGCTGTCTTCCGTGAAGCCATCACGGATTTCCAGGTAGTCATATGCACAGCTGTCATGCCTTTCGATCTAAATGGAGAAGCAGAGGCAACGTGGAAGATAGCAGCTCGGCCGCAAGGTTTTCAATCTAAGAAAAGAAACTAAATATCACTCTCAAAAACCTAACCAGGAGGCCAAAGGGCCCAAGTGTGTCCTGGAACTTTTCCAAGCTGTCTCCTACTTGCATAAGGCAAGGATGAATCAAGCTGCAAAAACATTAAGTCATGATAAACTGGGAAGAAAGAGTCAGTAAAACGCCCTGGGATCACATTCTAGACTTTTGCTTCAGTGATTCCCCCACCCTCCCCAGCAGCCTTCAGAACGGAGGCAGATGCAATTTCAAAACCTGCAGAGGATTTGATACCAGATGTCCTGGCAAAATGCGCCTTGGACTTGAAATAGCCTCTTGGGTTCCTGTTTTCAACCCCGAACTGGAAACTCGTCTTTATAGAGCAGTGCCTAAGACCAGCAGTACTCACCTCAAAAGCTTGGAAGGTAAGCCCCACGTGATACCCCTCCGAAACGGTAATCCTCCAAACACATTCCTTGGAAGGTCTGTAATCATCCGGGTAGTTAGGAGATTGAATCTGACCGGCGTCTTTGTTAATGTCTCCCCCACAGGTTGCTTTAGAAAAAAGAGCCAGGAGGAAAGGGGTCCCCCGTCAGAGCTTACTAAGCAAGTACACCGCTAGGTGGCTCCACGTGCCAACGTTTTCATTTCCAGTGGCCTGAAGCCTCTGGAAAGCCAAGAGTTCCCTGCGTTTGCAACTCTGAATTTTTCTCCTATAAAGAAAATAACCATGGAGAGCAGTGGCTCTCTGCCTTTGCTGGGCATCACAATCACCTGGGAGATTTTTTCAAGCTCTGGGAACAGGAGTCACACCTCCAGAAGTTCCGATCAAGTATGCAGGTATGGGGTTGGGGGGTGTTGAGGGAGGGGTCCCAGCAGCAGTGACACCTGACTCTCCGCGCCCCGCCCCCCACGCGCCGTGACCCTGATGCAGAGGAAGGAGGGCCACCGGTAGAGACTGATGTGTACATACGCACACCCATACTATTTCCTTTATAAAAACAAAACTTGGGACTTCCTTGGTGGCCCAGTGGCTAAGACTCTGAGCTCCTAATGCAAGGGGCTCAGGTTTGATACCCTAGTCGGAGAAGTAGATCCTACACGCCCCAACTAAAAATGTCCCACATGCTGTAACTAAGACCCGGTGCATCCAAATAAGTAAATATCAAAAACCAAAAACTCGGGCCTCTCCAAAATTACAATCTAAGTCCCCAAGGGACTTTTCCTCTGGGGGAGGGAGGGCACAGGGTTATGTAGCCAGAGAGACCCAATATGTAGAATAGACAGAAGCAGAATTGCCCTGGTGGCAGCCGCCTAGAGCCCAGACCTCTTGGTTTCCTCAGTCACCATGGTGGCCTCACAGGCCCTTCCAAGAAATTAGTTGGAAATTCCTGGACGTTGTCCAAAGTCCTTGTTTCACAAATGAAACTCAGAGAGGCTGGATTCCTTGCCCAGGCTCACACAGCTACTCAGAGGTGGCTTGCATTTCCACAGGGTTCTCTAAGCCCCCAACACCGTCCCCGCTGGACTCTAATGGGGGTTGAGCAGGGTCGTGACAGGTAGACTGCCTGTGCTGAAGGGAGCCCAGCTGGCCTCTCTGCTTCCAGACATGGGGGAAGGGGACGGCGGCTACCCCACCCTCCTGGCGCTGGCAGCTGCTGCCCGGGCCAGGGTGGGAAGGGGCACATGCTGCATGGGAAGAACAGAGGTACGTCAGGAGCCATACCGGCGGCCTCTCCCCTCCTGAACAAACCTTCATATACTGCGAAGAAGCCCTTGCCCAGGATGTTGCTGCTGCTTCGGAATTCCACCCAGAGCCGGCTGTCCGTGGAGACGAGGGCCTCTGGGACTTTGTCGCCACAAAACCTACCTGGGAAAGGGAAAAGAACTGTCAGGCTGCTGGCAGACGGCAAGGAGGGGCTCAGCACAAGCAGAGAGAGAGAGGGCCGTGCTGCTTCAGATGAGGTTCAAGGCGAGCAGTCCTCACCGGGGGCTCATCCTGTAGCACTGAAGGATGAAAAGCTGGAATGGAAACAGTGACTGCTGGTGTGCCTCCTTCTGGAGAGTCTCAGACGCCAATCAACCGAATACCCAGAATGTGGTCCCTCCCCGGCCAGGGGGTCATGATGAGTGCTGAGGGGTTAGGAGAACATCTTAACAAGGCCAGGGGTGGGGTGGTGGTCTGAGCGAGTGATGAGGGTCCCCCATGGTATTTCTACTACATACATAGCCTTCTGTTTGAGGGACATGCCTTATACCTTCCTTGCCCCAGGAAGGGTTGCCAGAGGACACAAGATGACGTGATCAGATCTTGGCTTTTGAATTCCACAAGTCTGGTCACAACACCAAAAATTTAGGAATGTACACCGTGAATAAGAGCACATTCCCTTCCCCTTGTTGTCTTCGAAAGATTCCTGGGATGGAGAAGCAAGGGGCTAGGGGGCAGAGAATTGGAGAGGGCACCATGGGACCTCTGAAAGGACTTGGTGCCCCAGGTGGATGAGGATGATAGATGTCCCAGGGAGGCTTAAGGAGTTGGGAGAAGCAGAGAGCTGTGCCCCCGGGAGCAGTTCCTGGCAGAGGCTTGAGGGGCAGCAAGACCCTGGATTCCCCATGTCCCCACCTGGGCTCAGAACAGGAGTGTCTATATAGTTTCTTAAGACATTAGGGCAGGAGACAGGCGGGCAGAGTTCTTCAGGAAAAGCAGGACAGGATGGCAGCAACAGGACTCCTGGGAAGGGGATAGAAGGAACTTTCCCATGGCCCAGAGGGCCTGGACAGTCACTGAATGTCTCCCATAGAACATCTTCTAGGGAGATATGGACTCGGCACTGATCTACATGGGCCTGGGGAAGTTGAGGATAAGGCACAATAGCCACTTAGATGCCAGAGGACTGGAGACCAGAGGGGGAGGAGGCCGAACCAGGAATGCCAGTTGGGATGGCAATGCAGATGCCCCTGGGACACCAAGCTCTGGCACAATGTGTGCCCCCTACTGGCTCTCTGGGGGGGGGGGGGGCACACAAATTGACCTCAATTAAGTTCCCACTATCTGATGCAAAGGGGCTTATAATTGCTATTGAACTTGCATTATTGAAAATACAAATAAATGTGTATTTCTTAAGCTTATGAATGCATTCGATGAAATCTGGACCTTTTACAGAGGAAAAGGGGGAAGGTCAGGCCTTCCCAGAGCACGGTCATCCTGTCACTTCCAGCGCCACATAAGGGTAGCAGCACAGCAAGAACAGAGTTGGGGGTGGGGTGGGAGTGGGCTGAGTCACACTGATCAGCTCACAACACAGACTAGCCAAGGTCTATTTGGATGGAAAGTCCATGGTTCTGCCAAGTGCTAACAGTCTGAGTCACTCAAAAACCCATTTAACATTGTGGGGGAGTGGGGAATGACTGTGAATGGGTATGGGTCTTCTTTGAGGGCTGATGAAGTTCTAAATCTGTGGTGATGGCTATACAAATCTGTGAGCATGCTAACACTGCTGACATGGATGCTTTAAATGCAGAGTTGTATGCTGCGTGAATTTCATATCCAAAATCCATTTTAAGGTTCATTTGACAGGTATTTAATGGGTATCCTTTTATTGCCCTTCTGAGAAATGCAGGAGTGAGACGGGGAGGAATAAAAGCCACTATATAATAAAAGATACTTGCTATTGGCCAACGGGGGTCAACATTCCTTAAGGGTAACACAGAGGGTAAAGGCTCCTAGTTCAGTTCAGTTCAGTCGCTCAGTCATGTCCAACTCTTTGTGAACCCATGGACTGCAGCACGCCAGGCTTCCCTGTCCATCACCAACTCCTGGAGCTTGCTCAAACTCATGTCCATCGAGTCAGTGATGCCATCCAACCATCTCATCCTCCGTCCACCTTCTCCTCCTGCTTTCAATCTTTCCCAGCATTGGGGTCTTTTCCAATGAGTCAGTTCTTCACAACGGGTGGCCAAAGTATTGGAGTTTCAGCATCAGTCCTTCCAATAAATATTCAGGATTGATTTCCTTTAGGATGGACTGGTTGGATCTCCTTGCAGTCTAAGGGACTTTTAAGAGTCTTCTCCAACACCACAGTTCAAAAGCATCAATTCTTCAGTGCTCAGCTTTCTTTATAGTCCAACTCTCACATCCATACATGACTACTGGGAAAATCATAGCTTTGACTAGACGGACCTTTGTTGGCAAAGTAATGTCTCTGCTTTTTAATATGCTGTCTAGGTTGGTCATAGCTTTTCTTCCAAGGAGCAAGTGTCTTGGAAGGCTCCTAACCTTCCAATTCTGGCCGTCTGTAGCCTTTTGGATCTGGGGAGCTTAATAAGATGAGCTGAAACTGTTACTGAGAATTGAGCAGGGAAAAATCCATCAGACGCTGCTACGCTTCCAGTAACGGCTCCTTCAGCATCACCGATTAGTATCAGTTAGTTTTTGGAAAACAATATGTAAACCTGGGGAGGTATTTCTCACTAGTGAGGAGACAGAGCTGCTGAATGCTGGTTCACAAAAGGAACGGTTTCTCAGCCAAACCCAGTTCCAAGTCCAAATTCCTCCTTTTAAAATCCCAGCTGTCACAGCTGCTGGGGATGTTTCCAAAAGAGAGAGAGACTTCCACCGCCTTGTGCCTAAGAACCCAACCAGATGAGATTGAACCACCCACCCTGGGGCCAGGACAACCTGCCTCTGCTCCATTATCTGGGAAGAGGTAGAAATTACAGGCTCAGCTGGATTTTACCGCCCTGTGCTTGTGTGCTTAGTCGCACAGTCACGTCCGGCTCTTCGCAACTCCATGGACGATAGCCCACCAGGCTCCTCTGTCCATGGGGATTCTCCAGGCAAGAATACTGGAGTGGGTTGCCATGCCCTCCTCCAAAGGATCTTCCCAAACCAGAGACTGAACCCAAGTCTCCTGCATTGCAGATTCTTTACTGTCTGAGCCACCAGGGAAGCCCCTTTACTGCCTTGGCAGAGCTAGACTTGGTAGAATAAATCACAAATTATTTCTAAGCAAAATCTCCCCAAATCACCTTGAACCTCCTGCACTGTCCCTAGACTGATGTCACCAGACTCTTACCTTCACAGTAATGGTTCTAATAAAAGCCCCCTTTTAAACTGAGCCAGTCTATACCAGACACTGTCCTATGCACTTTATATAGATTATCTATTTGTCTCCTTACTACCTTTTGAAGTAGGTGCTATTATTAATCTCGTTTCTGAAAAAACTGAGCCTTGGAGAGAATTTGAAATGCTAAAGCTGAAACTCCAGTACTTTGGCCACCTCATGTGAAGAGTTGATTCATTGGAAAAGACTCTGAGGCTGGGAGGGATTGGGGGCAGGAGGAGAAGGGGACGACAGAGGATGAGATGGCTGGATGGCATCACTGACTCGATAGATGTGAGTCTGAGTGAACTCCGGGAGTTGGTGATGGACAGGGAGGCCTGGCATGCTGCGATTCATGGGGTCGCAAAGAGTCGGACACGACTGAGCAACTGAACTGAACTGATATTCAATTTATAGAGGAGGAAATGGCAACCCACTCCAGTATTCTTGCCTGGAGAATCCCATGGACAGAGGAGCCTGGAAGGCTACAGTCCATGGGGTCACAAGAGTCAGACATGACTTAGCGACTAAACCACTACCATCATTCTCAACTTAAGTTATGCTCAAGACTGTAACCCTGGAGTAGGAAGTGGCAACCCACTCCAGTACTCTTGCCTGGAAAATTACATGGACAGAGGACCTTGCAGGCTGCAGTCCAAGGGGTCACAAAGAGTCAGGCACGACTGAGCAACTGAGCACACTGGCACACATTCAAGATTGTAAGTGCAGCAGGATTTGAACCTAAGCAGCCTGAGATCTTGACCTTCATCCCCAGTCTAACCTTCTTCATCATGCTCACCATTACTGCCACCCACCCACCCACCATCCAAAGGAACGTCTCTGTTTAGGACTCGGTTCTAAATACTGTACATTTTTGGATCAATAGACATCAAATCTGTTCTCTGGGAATGTAATCAGTATTCTCATTTCCCAATTTGGAAACAGACACATTGGAATGATGATCAAAGACTCAAACCATAGAGCAAGGCTGTGGCAATGCCAGGCATGCCAATTTGCCCCATGCCATGGGTTCTGCTCATTTGGGAGGCTGCCCTGGCCCAGGGAGCCCCCAGTAGTGGGGCCACGCGACACTGATTGGCCGGCCTGGCCTTTCTGAACTTCCCTCCCCACTTCAGGGAAAGGGGAGAAAAAAGGCTTTTGTGCACATTGTGGTGGTACAGAATGCCCAAGGATGGTTCTGCATACAAAAGTGCATTGTTAGAGTAATTCCTCTAGCAGAAAGAAGGGAGGAGAATCCAATTAATAGGCCAGCATTTCAGGTTAGTGGATGAGTTCTGTGCAGCCACCTTTCTCCCCTCTCTAGGTGCAAACTCATCAGTGACCCTTGAAACTGAAAAAATGAATCTGCTACCTTTAAGCAGGCGTGAAATGTTCTCAATCTACTTACATTTCCCTTTAATCAGGATGTGAAAACCTGAGTCCCAAACAGCCTCCTCCCAGGGAGACGAACAGGCTGGAGAGAAACTGGACGAGAGAAAAGGTGTCAAATTCCTAAACTGAACTCTGGTTCCCGCCTTTGGAGGAGGAGTTTAATAAGGATATCAAGAAGAGGAAATGCAGATGAGGATACTACAAGAGGACTCCATGGGGAGCCATAAAGGGTTCATTCATAAAAAGTTATGCGTCCATTATGCCTGGAGTTTCACACACTGCCCTGGGAAAATATGCAATGCACAGTTTTTCAGAGCAAGATGCATACTTTCACAATCCGCTCTAATCCGCTCTCCCTCCTGCCAAAGGGGCATTGACCTGCCTCCTCCCGGCAGATTTCATGGCACTGACCCCTCCCAGGGACCAGCTCGGCCTACACAATGCACTTGTTCCAAACACAAAAGTTCACTAACAACTGCATTTGGAAACATCAGAGCAGGCCAAATAGTTGGCAAAGGAAAACTGCAAATGAAGAATGACGGTTACAGGCGCTGGGCATTGGCTGCAACACACTCGGCACACACACACACAAATACCTACACACACTCACAGCAAAAGTGTAAAACCTGAGCAAAACAAAAAACCCACACACAAAAACCCTCACTGACAATGACGAACAGCAAAAGCCCCATCGAATCAATGAACGTGTGGTCAGAGTTCCCAGGATCTGTAGTGAGAAAATTCTTGTTTCAAGTTCAAGGGGTGGCTGGAAATCCCTCTGTTGGTGCCCATTTTCAGGAGCGTGCCTTGGCCCTCTCCAGGGAACTTTGGGAACAGAGAGAGTCCCCCCTCCAGAGCTTTTCAAGTCTCTCACGTTCCCTAGGGGGGTATGGGGTGCCAGATTTAGCAAACAAAAATACAGGAAGCCCAGTTCAATTTGAATTTCAGATAAACAACGAATCATGCATTTTTATCTGGCAGTCCTATGGGGAGTGCCTTCTAGATTCACAGTCCCCTTCACCCCATCAGCAGGACTTCTAAGTTCTGAACTGATCTCAAGCCCCTAGCAGGCTGTGTGGCCCTGGTGAGTCGGCCTGCTCTGGGGAGTGTGGGTTTCTCATGAAGGTGTGTGATGAAGTGACTCAAAGGTCCACACGATTCCATGTTCTCAAGAAACTCCTCCCACACAGCGTTTCTTAAAATTCAATTATGAAATATTTGGATGCATTCTTATAAAAAAGCCAAATAATCCAGAAGTACACAAACCAAACCATGAGGTTGCCCCCTCCCCACGCTTTCCTTCTCCGAGGCAACCATCTTCTTTAGTTTGCTGAGAGCCCTTGCAGCCCTGTTTCCGTGTATTTGGTATTAGACAGGTACACACGCACAAATATTTATCAGTAAGTGGGATTGTTCCCTGATCCACCACATGGAGATCCTGATTCAACAGTTTCCCAGGAACCTCATAGAAATCTTCCCCACTGATGCTGGGGTGCAGCCAGGTTTTGGAACCTCTGCGACCAGGAGGGCAGCCCTCTGTTTTTATTTTGTTGCACCCAGTCGGTGCTACCTACAAAGCCATGCCTCCCCATACACACTGCGTCTGCTCATGTTGGACAGGAAGCAGAAACCCAGGGCAGACAGCCTCCACCCTGCCATCGGGTGGCATAACCCATCTGTCCCGAACAGCACACACTCCTGTCTGTCTGTGCCTGGCCTGGGAGTCAGTTTCTTGCCCTGCTTTCCTGGACCACCAGCTACCTGACTGAACCCCCTACCAGTGATAACCTGGCATCCTCCACTCGAAGCCAGCTCTGGCTATGTTCCCACCCCAGAGGACACAAATACCTACCTATTGGTACCTCTAGGAAGTTAAGCTCATGGCCCTCTGGACTGAGAGGACTTGTGTGCCCTTCCCAGGAGTAGCTGACCTGGCTGAGACCCTTTGGCCATATGGAAGCTTAGGACCTGCCAGGGCCCCTGGGGCCAGCCAGACCTTCCATCCCTGTCTCTCCCGAGCTATTCTGGAATCTGACAGGCAGCTGGGCTTGGTCTGGCAGGGAAACTGCCCACCTTAGCGCTGTCCACTCTTTCCTGCTTCCATCTTTAGTCAGCTGTCATACTCGGCCCAGTCACTGGAAGCGTCACAAGTATGGCTTCTTGCCCACGTGAAGATGAAAGGGACAAAAGTTTGCACAGAGAACTTAGAGTGGTCCACCTCAGAAGCCCAGCCTGAACAGCCGTCTATAAACAACCCACTCTCAGCGGAGACCCTCCCAACTGACTCCTTACACTCGGCTCCTCTTTCTGGCTCCACCATGGCTGACATTCCTGGGCCAAACGAGTCCCCGTGTCCGTTGTCCTGACACCGATGCCACCAAGCCTCTATGTGGCCTTAACTTTCCCTGGTCACCCTAGAGACCCCTTTCCTGGTGATCAATCCTGAGTGAACTGACCTTTCTCTTTATGCCACCTGTCCACTGCCTCTCACTCAAAGGCCCACCTGCCTTTTCATCGATGAGTTCATGTGCTGTTCATCTTCCCAAAAGAATACAGGTTTATCAGAGAAGAATTAGAAAATACAGCTAAACCAGGAACAACAAGAGAATAAATGTTTATATCCATCATCCTGAAATAACCACAGCTATTTATTTACATTTCTAAGTTTACTTAATATTTATATTGTAGGTCATAAAATGGTTCCTTCCAGTTGAATCCAGCCTGCATGATTGTTTTAAGTAATTTTGCTTTGGGTAATTTGAGTCAGGATATTTACTGTTTAGCTTGCCACACTCCCCACCACTCTTTACTTTATTATACCAACGCCATCTCTCTCATTTATACCTTATTCCTGCTGCTGCTGCTAAGTCGCTTCAGTCGTGTCCAACTGTGCAACCCCGTAGACAGCAGCCCACCAAGCTCCTCTGTCCCTGGGATTCTCCAGGAAAGAATACTGGAGTGGGTTGCCATTTCCTTCTCCAACGCATGCATGCATGCTAAGTCACTTCAGTCGTGTCCAGCTCTGTGCGACCCTATGGAAAGCAGCCCTGAGGGTGTCTGATTTTGCAATGCTTCATAATACATATGCTTTTGTTAAAATAGAATCTTACTGCATATCCATTTTGCAACACCTTTTGCATAGCAATGTACAACAAACATCTTTCTGTATCAATAAATAGTCCAACTTTGTTTTTAATGGCTGGATAGTTTTCCATGGAAAAGATGTATTATAATTTATTCATCTAACCCCTACTGTTGAATATTTAAATTGTTTTCAATGTTTCCTGCTTCAGTGAATGTCCCTGTAGCGAGAGCTTTGCACAGTTCCTTAATTAGTTCCCTAGGATAAATTCCAAGAAGTGGAACGGCTGGGTCAAAGAGTATTCGCAGTTTTAAAAGCTTTTAACATGTGCGGCCAAATGGAGTGTTCAGAGTTTTACAACGACACAACCCGTGAGAGCTTCCTGTGACTGGTGGATGGCCCCTTCCAAACATTTAAGAGCATCACAGAGAGCATCTGAGCACATCTCTTTTAAGGCTCTCTGAAGTCAACTCACCCAACAGGGGGGCTTTCCTCCAGTAACCATCCCGGACCTCCACGTAGTCGTACCAGCACAGGCGGCTTTTAAACAAATCCATGGATGTGAAGTTTAAGACGATCTGTAAAGAGTTACCGTAAAGTGAGTTTTGGCAGCCCAGTCTGAGGAGTTTTGAAAATACATCTTGCATAGCGGTGTTCTCACGTTACCCTTTAGCATACAGAGCTCTCAGACCACAGTAGGAGTGTCCTCTCAAAAACGCATTCACAGGAAACCTCATGACATTAAATAATAAACCTTAAACAGGATGAGGAGTAAACAGAGGAGATGGGTTCTATGGTTCTGTCTGGGGAATAACTTGAGCTTTTGAAGTCACTTAGTGGTTTACAGAAGGCAAGACGCATTAAAAACACAGGCCAGGATGCGTTGAGACTGGGGATTTGGGAGGAGGTAAGGGGTCAGTGAAGTTTAGAGATACGAAAAGATCTTAAAACATCATCAATCATTCTAAAGGGCCCGGGGTGAGCCTGAGTGCATCCGAGCTTCTCTGTGATCAATGTTTCCCTGGTCCGTGACCTCACTCTTCTGAGGTGTGGTGTGTTAATAACCTTCCTGCAATTTTGTTCATTCATTCATTCATTCCACCATTGTTCATTGACCACCTACTGTGTGCCAGTCTGTGTCGGCCAACCAAGATAGAAAGGTCAGTAAGAAAGAGTTCTTGCCTGTAAGTTCTCTGCCAAAACTCAGAGAAGGAGAGGAGGACAGATGTGCCAAATCAATTAGAACACTACGGAAGATATGCTGAAAAGACAGGGATGGACAGAAAGGCATTCTGGAGCCTCGAGGAAGGAGAACCAGATTCTGCCCCGGGGACAAGAAGGTTTCTTGGAGGAGGTGGCATTTAACCTAAGGGGAACGGGATGCATGGGTAGAGGAGGGCCAGACAGAATTGTGGTGCGAGGGCTTGACACGAGCAGACCAAGGAGACGCTTCGGGAACTGTGCTGAGCCATCAGTAGAGGTCATTGTGTGCCTGTCTGGAGCGAGGGGGCAGGAGAGGTGAGGAGGGAGGTGGGTTTTGAGGGACTGGGAAGGACGCTTCAGTTCCTTTGGACAATCTTGAGACCCCCTGGAGGCCATTCAGTCGGTGCCTTAGTCCACAAGCGATGGAAGGGGCTGGGTGGCCCTGCAGGCTCAGCACATGGGCCCTGCGCCCCTTCCAGCCCAGCCAGCCCAGACGGAGGTCAAGTTTGCCCTCCCCCCTCACCCCTGCTTGGAGCTCACCACGCATGGTGCCCAGGACTGTCTGGCTGCAGCTCTCCGGTGGGCTCCTTGTCTGTGCTTGGCGTGTCCTCACCTGTCACCTCTCAGCTCTTCTTCTCTCCAGAGTCCTGCATAAGGGCAATGCCCCAGCCCCTGCACCCCTGACGTTTTCCCACCCGGGGCGGTGGGGGGTTTGCTCACAGTCAGTTCACCTTTTTTTAGCATCTTCACTCTCCTGCTTCCAAAGACCGCTTCCTTTTCTGTTCTTATAGCCCCGGGTCTTACATCTCTACTAAACCTTTGGGCTGGAGGCTCTGCAGCGCTCCTGGCCACATGGAAAGGACTTGGGTCTTGTCCTCATTCCCTGGCCTCTCTGCTTGGAGTCTCTCCTCTCTGGTTTTTGCCGTGGCAGCCTGTGCCCTGTCCGCTGTTCTCTCTCTTCTGCTGGCCCATCAACTGTGTTGTTCAGTCACCAAGTCGTGTCTGACTCTTCGCGACCCCATGGGCTACAGCACACAGGCTTCCCTGTCCCTCACCATCTCCCAGAGTTTGCTCAGACTCATATCCATTGAATCGGTGATGCCATTAACTGGAGGGCACCTCAAAAGAAAAACACCGTCCTCCCAGCTTCCCTGTCTGTAGGGGACACCTTCACCCCAGTCACTGAGGTGCTCTACCTTGGGGTTAGTTCTCCCTGGCCTCCATTGTTTATGCCAGCGCTGATGGACTTTCTTCCTTTGAGATGTCGGAGTCCCTGCTATGAGCCAGTCTTGCTCCACCTCACCAGGCCTGCTGCACCCCCGACCATTCTGCACACCAGGTCTTCTGGATCAATCCTGCACTTACAGCTCATGTTTACCAGATCCCTCCTGTGCTCAGAAAACCTCAGTGGCTACCTATATACCTGTCTCATAAACTAAATTTGGCTTACTTTTCAGAGCCTCCAGCACCCAGCCTACCTGACCTTGTTTTCCAGGTACACCCTGATGTATCTGTACAAATGGGTCCTTCCCAGACCCAGATCGGGGGGGCCCCTCCCTCCTCCCTGAGGCCTTCCCTGATTACCCAGATAAACTTGACTTTCCCTTTTTGGAACTTTCCCCCTCTCTTAGAGTGATTCTAGAGTAGGTGAACTCTTCCCTCTCTCTTAGAGTGATTCTAGAGCAGGTGTTTTTAGAAGCAGGAAGATCTGGATTTCTTTCCAGCTCTGAAATCTTGGGAAAATACTTCCCCTTGGACTTTTAGCTTTCTCACCTGTAAAACAACATGTCCACCACTGGGTTTTTGACAGGACTGCATGAGAAACTGCATATGGCATGTATAGTGCCATGCCCGGACATAACAGACACTCGATAAAGGGCGATTTAAAAAAATCAAGCCACACTGCGTGGACATGGAGCAGTAAGGGCTCTTTGCATAGCCTATCTTGAGAGTGCCCACAGCTCCACAGTTCAGGTCTCAGGACAGGCAGCACCATCTTCGACAGAGCCCTATAATCTCCTAGGAAGTGAAGTCAGTACCGGAAAATAACCGGCCAGCTCACCTCCTGTGCTGTAGTGTGTGTGTGTGTGTGTGTGTGTGTGCACGCGCACGCGTGTGTGTGTGTGTGTGTGAGAGATGTTACTCTTCTTTCAACCTGCCTGTGGATTGAACTCACTTCAGAAGTTAAAAACAGTACTGGTGCTGAGCAAATGCCCCTCCTTCAATTAAATCAGACTCCCTAGGGGTGAAGAAAGGACTCTCAACTCTAAGTCTCTTGAAGACAGAGGTTATACCTTAGATTTCTTTCATCTCTCTCACAATGCTGGAATTCAGGAAGGAAGGGCTCGGTAATCCTTGCTAACTGGTTGCAATATAATTCTTTAGCCTTTGCTTTGAAAATTTTCAGAACGGAAATGTTATTACAACTTCCTCAGTAACATGTTCACAATGTAAATGAATGGATAATTATTCAGGCTAATTATTTAGGTATATTAGTGAGCCATGAAGACCACAGGGGAAGAGGCTGATGCACAGGAGGCGAAACTCAAATCAATCAAGTCTGCTGATTACTAACACCTCTGGAGTAGGCTGGATGAAGCCAAAGTCGAAATAACTGGGGCTGGAATTTCAGTGATATATTCTCCCTGCCCCAGTCAGCATTTATAATTAGGGCTTGGTGAATCTTCTGCTGTTCACACATATCACATAGCCTCTGCTATTCAGGGCAATTCAACAATTTAGGGATTACCACATCCCTTCCTCTTCCTCCTCCTCCTCCTTCCTGCCTCCCTCCACTGGAGCCTCCTGCAGGCACAAGGACAGCAAACCTGCTCAAGGCAGACTGCTCTGAAGTCTCTTAGGTTCAAGATGACAACCACAGTGTTACAAATGCCTAGAGCCAAAGGAAGGATGTGAGCATGTGGCTGTTGTGTGTGTGTGCATGTGAGTCTGTGTGTATGAATGCATGTTTAAACGTCTAGCCTGTCTGCTTTGTGGAATAATTTAGGATGATTAACTATCCAGGCTCTCCAAATCAAATTGCCTGGGGTCGAATCCCAGCTCTACAACAAACAAGTGGCCTTAGGCAAGTTCATTTCCTCACCTGCAAAAGGAGTGTGGTAATAGTCACAGGAAGTGAGGACTACGTGAGAGGCTCCACATGCTATGCGGAGAACAATGCCTAGCCCCTAGAAAGTGCTTACAGTGGCTCCTAGCCATCACTCAGTCTTTCCTGGAGACACCGTGTGTCCGTCCACTTCCCAGAATCCCTCTCACTAGCATCCATCTTGGCTGAGCGATGCGTGTGCCACCAGGAAAAACTCTAAATTAGAGTGATTGGCCAAAGTCCACCCGGAAACTAATCCCATAACCATAAAACCTGAGACTGCAAGGCACGCGGCAGAGCAGTTCTCCTGGGTTCCCTTACCGTACTGCTCTCCATCTGGGTGCCCTTTCCCAATAAAATCCCTTGCTTTGTCAGCACATGTGTCTCCTCGGACAATTCATTTCCGAGTGTTAGACAAGAGCCCAGTTTCGGGCCCTGGAAGGGGTCCTCCTTCCTGCAACAAGAGAACCTGAAGGACCTTTGGTTTTGTAGAGAGGTGTAGGGGAAAAAAACAAACTTGGAGGTGCAGAAGCCCCAGTTCCCAGTTCTATATCCTGTAGTGGACGGGGGCAATTTTTTAAATGTCTGAGACTCAGATTCTTTGTTCATATAATGGAGACAAGAAGATGAACCCTGCAGAAAGGTTAAGAATATACCACCCCTGCACCAGGGCAAAAGAGACCCCTGCCCTGGGCTTAACTTTAGAGGGCTGTGGAATCTTCAGAACCAAAGGAATGTGCCTACCAGGATTTTCCCAGATCCTACACCTTAAACTGCACCCAGGACAGGAATCCAGGGTGTGCAAAGATCTCTGCCTTGGATCCATCCTCCCAAAGGTGGACAACACAGATGACCCGTCCACTTCCACAAGAAGGGAAGCCCAGCAACAGCTGTTTACAAGGTAGGTGTAGAGAATGCTTGGGACTGTGGGCTGGGGTGTGCCCTGGTTGCTCCTAGATGGAACTGGGGCTGGGAAGAGGAAGAGGGACAGCCATGGTTGGGGGCTAACTCTTCTTATAGTACCACTTTGATACACAGAATCTGAGGTGTCAGGAAATTCTAAGTTGGTCCCTTGCCTTCCAGAGCATCCTGCTGGTGTCTTTATCAAGGTAGGAGGATAGCGCCTACTTTGTTTGACCAGACGTGAGCTTGATTTAGAACTCCAGTGGACATGTAGTACACAGGCCTCCATTTGTATGGGGAAGGCGGGTGGGAAAGTCCAGAAATCATGAATGTTCAGCAAGCTTGCCCTGTAACTGGCACATAGTAGGTGCTCATAACATAACATAACAGATACCATTACTACTATGAATAATAACACTAATTCCTCATGCCTCACCCAATTCAAAGAATACAATGTCATTTCCCGAGGTGGTTTCATACCTACCTTTTCTCCTGGAGTGACTGATATCCTCCAGACACAGTGGGAGTAAGAAGGGTAGCCGTTCGGGAAACCAGGTGCAGAAAAGTTCCCCATTGTGTCCTGCAGGGTCTCCCCACATGCTGCACAAGCAAAACAAGACATGTGATTCAGGCATCTGCACACGCTTCCCGCCCATGGACGGGGCTGCCAAGCAAATTCAGTTAACCAGCCAAAGCCCCAGGAACACCTTGCTGAAAAGCATGGCAGGCAGACTGACATCTGACCGATAAAAGCAAAAACTAGGCCTGGGGGCCAAAAAGTAACACCCTAAGGGTTTCCTCTGAGGCTGTCAGGATTGAGCACAGCCTAGAGCTGGCTTTGAATTCAGCTCTCCAGCTGGCGGTTGGGTGGTGGGCACATGTCCCAGCTTTGCTGGGCCTCAGTTTTCTTTATCTGTGAAATGGGTGGGACCTGCTTAGAGGGTTAATGAAACCATCTGCTTTACATGAAACAGCCCAGCACAGTGCTTAACACACCATGAGTACCCCCTACATAGCAGCCATTATAATTACTGCTAATAACATCTGTGGCAGAGAGAATATGAAAGGGCAAGCATGTGGAGCAAAAAGAAAGAGAAAACAAAATACTTTGAAATGTACATCAGCTGCTAAGTGAGATCTTGTCTCTTCTTTTTCTGCTACCCACCTGTGAAAGAGCATGGAATAGTCAAGAAAAAGAAGGAAAATGACCAGCAGCACAGGAAGCTGGCACATTCTACAGTGGGATATTCTTCCCTTGAATGTTTGAGGGTTGCCTGGAGTCTGGAACCTAGTCCTATGTATGTGAGCGGTATTTCCCCTAATCTGTTCTCAAAAGAAACAATGTCTGTAGGCATAAGCTTGGAAGCTGTGGGTTTCGTATTCCCTCACCTCTAGGGATTCAGAACTCAAAGACAAGAGTGATGATTTGCTGAGTGCCCCTCGACTCATGGGGCCACCTCCAAAGTGTGGGACACACACTTCCTTCTTTTCCTCCATTCAGTGTGGCCTCCACGTGGCAACCACCTTTGCTTTCAGTGACTGCTTGAAACTGCTTCAAGATGCAGTTTGGGGAGCTGTAGGAAGGGATGGCTGGAGAACGGCCCATCCTTGACCTCAGGAAATCCTGTACATCGGGGCTTCAATATCATGTTACTGAACAACTGCCAGGCATCGTGAGGATTACGCCCAGCAGTCAACACCCCCGAGGGTTCTGTGGAAATCATTTTAGAATAATCATCAACATTCTGCAGGGACAGACACATTACTGTATGGCTCCATGGTATTTACCAGCTGCTTCCAATCCTTCGGGGGGAAGCAAGAGGCATACATATATACATTATAACTAAATAAATACTATGGCATTTCCCAGGGAATGCTATAAGATTTCTCTTTCAATGCAGCAGGGTTATATGATACATGTGTCCTGTATTTCAGCCCTAACATACCCCCAGACGACTAATAGCTGGATGGACACATTTCCTAGAGTTTCATGATGGAGCAGTCCCACACGGTCCTCTGCACACAAGCTGGGGCAGCCAGAGGGCTTTCCTGGGCAGGTCCAGAACACAGATGGTCGGGAAGTGGGTTGTAGGAGGAAGTGAGTCTCCCAGAACGGTGGCCTGGGAGGGGAGCAGCGCCAGCACTGCCATCCTATGGGGACCAAATACGGTTGTGGCTTTATGAGTAAGTGCATCCTGCCGGCAGTGTGGTTTAAAAAAAAAGTGATAGGCCAATTTTCTAAGATTACCCCTATTTCAAATATTCTGTCCTATGATCATATGCAGGTCTGGTCTAAGAGTTTGGAAAAGATAACCAGATCTTTTGGTAGTAGAAGTTCCTTTTTCCTCTCCAAGCCACCAAATTGCCTTTTCTCCTATCACTGGTAAAAATGTGCCTGCTGTAAAGTAGTGCTTTCCACTGAAGCTCAGCAACTTAAAGGGGCTGAAGTGAGTTTCTCCTAGGGTGGCAAGCAGGTCGGGGGGAGGGGGAGGTGATGATGCTGAAGCCGATGAGATGGAAGCAAAGAGGGCAAACTCAAGGGCCGGGGCTTCTGAACTGGAAGAGAAACAGACATCTGCTGGGATCCAGTGTCCTGTCCAGCCTCCAAGGGCAGAATATTGGCCACTGTCCAGCACCTTGGATGGTTAGGAGAGCCCGAGATCACAGAAGTGACTTCATTTACGGCACTGAGATACCCTCTGCCTTCCCGTGTTTGGAAAGCCGGCTTCCACCCTTCCAAAAGCATGCTCCCCCACTCTGCCTTTCTGCAAAACCCTGGGTTATTGTTTTACCAAACCCACCTCCCCTACTCCCTTAGCAAGGAGAGCACTTTCACCCCTGTGGCACGCACACTGCGTTGGACCCCCGTTCACTGTCGTTCCACTATGACTTCTTCCTCTTCTGACCATCAGGGCTTTGCCAGAGAATTCCAAAGCTTCCCACAAGTTAAGCTGTGGCCTCTAAGAGTCCTCACTGGCTTCATTGCCTGCAACCACTCCACTGGTTGGACTTTCCACACTGTCTACCACCTCCTAACAGCGGCACACTCCCCGAGGTATCTTCCCAGCCCCAGGGATGCTTGCAAACAGTGGTTGAGAGGTCTCTGTGGTGCTCTGGAGGCCCTGGAACCCCGTGATTTACAGTTACCTGGGCATTTGTACAGCTTCCTGGCTTGAGCTATGTCTCCCTGACTGAGCCGCACACGCTGGCCGATGGTTGGCCTGACACCATTGTCATCTCGTCGGGGGAGGATGGTGTCCAAGAAAACTCCTCTACAGGAAGAAAGGAGAGAGGGAGAAAGGAGAATGAAAAGTCAAGGCTGTCAGGCCATCCATGTAGGGGTTGAGAGTCTTCCTGTCCTTGTCCACACCCCATCCACATTCCTACCCCCTGGCCTGCCCACCCCTGGTGGTGTGACTCACGGGGCTGCCTGGCCTGGCACTGGCATGTTAGCATTCCATTTCCTCAGCTGCCAGCTCCCTTTCCAATGGGAAAATGACTCTGCCAAGTTTAAAAATATGCCCTAGCCCAGTGGCCCTGAGGGCTTCCTTACTGAAGTGTCCCGAGCATCTCCACAAATTCCCTGACAGGTCCGGGCCTCAGGGTCCCCCTCACCACCGCCCCTACTGCACAGTTGCAGGGAGCACCATTCAGAGATGATCGTGTGAGTGGCGCCCTCTGGAGTTGTGCAACGGGCAGCTCCCAACGTGGACAGGTCTTGGAGAGGCTCCAGAGAGAGTCTGGGAACCAGTACAGTGAGAGGTTCTCAGGGAGGGGCTGGTCAGCAAGAGCTGGTTGATGGGTTGGTGAAAGAAGGCGTTCAGGGTTTGGGGTCTTTGCTGGCAGGAGGGATAATCAGATGGAAAATGGGCTGAATACAGAGGACAGGAGGTAACAGCAGAGTTCTGGCCTAGAGATCTCTGTCTAAGGCCTGACTGCCACCTGGTGAGCTCAGACAAGTCCCTTCCCTCTCTGAGCCTCAGTTCGCCCCTTTGGTCGGTGAGAGATTGGTTTAGATGGTCATGGCAGCCTCTTTGAGCCTGACCATCTCGCTCTGCTCCAGTGGGAATGAAATCTAAGAGGAGCAAAGCAGACAAAGGCCCACTGGGCTGCCTGGCTGACACTGGCCCTCTTCACGTCTCCCTGTCATGGGCGTGGTTAACCCCTTGCTTGACCCTCCCACTCTGCTTCCAGACCCCATCAGGGACCTCTCCTGGAGGGCAGGGCCTTCTCCAGTTACCACCCTGTTCCTTTCCATCCCTTCTTAACCAAGAATCTGGAAAGAATCGTCTGGCTGCCTACTGACCCTTTACTCCTCAATCCAGCTGCAGTCTGACTACACAAGCGATGGTCACCAGTCACCAGCCAGTGACCAAGAAGTTGGGTGAACACTTGTCAGCGCTCAGCGGCTCTCCCTGCAGCATGGTCCCCTCTGCCGGGCCCTCCCCTCTCAGACTCTCCTCCCCCTGGTTCCCCAGACACCGCTCTCTCAAGTTAGGATCTTCTTCTCCTGCCTCCTGCAAATGCTGTTTCTAGAATCCTGCACTCTCCCTCTTCTCTCCTCTCTCCTGCTCCACCTGCTATCTGGGTTTTAACCAATACCTATAGTGTCGCTCAGTTGTGTCTGACTTTTTGCAACTCCGTGGATTGTAGCCCACCAGTCTCCTCTGTCCATGGAATTTTCCAGGCAAGAATACCGGAGTGGGTTGCCATTTCCTTTTCCAGGGGATCTTCCCGACCCAGGGATCGAACCCAGGTCTCTCACAACGCAGGCAGATTCTTTACTGTCTCAGCCACCAGGGAACACCTATAGGCTGACAGCTAATTCTCTGATTCCAGTTCTAGAACCATCTGCTAAGAGACATGTCTAGTGACCCCTCCACTGCACTGTCCTATGGAGTTCTTAAATCCAATTCATTCAAAACCTAATGCACTCCATTTTTCTGCTCTTTCCATGAACCTGAGACTGAATTTGAAGGTGCCCTTGGCTTTGTCTTCTCCCTCTCACTCCCTTGTTGAAACCAGGAACCAGGGCCTGTCTGTAGCACCCTTTATCCATTTCTTGAATCTATGCCCTTCTCCTCATTCCAGACCACTGCCTTAGCTATCAGGATTCCGTTCCTGAACTCTTTTTAGTAGTCACCCCACTGTAGGCTCAGGCACTCTTCTCTCCCCACCCAATGTAGCAATGTGATCATCCTGAATATAAGGGCATGCATGTGCCCACTCCGCTTGGAGGCCTTCACCCACTTGCAACCATCACCTGAAGCTCCAGGCCTGGGCTCGCTGGCTTCAGCCTTCCTCTTCTGACTCTTCCACCTTTACCATAAACAACTTCATCCTCCTTCTTGCCCTAAACATGCCCTTAAGCAAGCTGTCCTCTGCCAAGGCTGCCCACCACCCATCTTCTTGACCACTACCAAACTCTTGTTCATATCTTCAAAACTCCATCAGATGGCTATCCCTTTTAGAGGTTCTATCCCTCCCATCCTGAGTGAGTCGTTCCCTCCTCTGGGCCTTTCTTGTCTAATTCGATATGATTCTTCTTATCAAACTGTATTATCTTTTGGGATTGATGATAATTATCTTCGGTACTAAACAGTAAGTTCCTCCAGCAGAGAGACCAGGTCCTTCATCTCTGCCCTCAGGGGAACTACAGCAGAGCAGACCTCAACAAAGGCTTCTTGAATTAAATCCCACAGCCAAGACAGGACACTGGCATCAAAAGGTTTTGCAAAATAGCTATTTAGACTCAAAAGGGAACGCAAAAAATCCTTGTTACCTAGTTATTAGCTGTTCTCTCCTTTCTCTTCTCTCTCACTTTCAAATGTTTCCTTTTCCCTAAGGTCAGCATTACCTTCGAAAATATATATTAGTCCCTGTTTCTTCCTTTTTGTTTTTGTATATACGTCTTTTTTTTTTTTTTTCTAAATCAGATTTCAAGCTCACTTTCTTTTCATTGTTAACCGGACTGTCTGCCGATGTCTGTTTCAGGACCGCTTGCCCCAACATTTCACCACCTGGCCTGTCTCTCACTATTGCCTCGTCTCTGGGTCCTTTAGAGACACTTTTGTGGAATCCCTGGTCTCCCTCACTGACCTCACCGGTTTCACCAAGAGTGAAACCACAGAGGATGACTGCATCAAAGTCTAAATCCTATGAATCTAAACATGGGTGCTTCTGCTCCAATACAAAACGTTTTTACTTGTAATTGTTGTCTTGATTCCCCTGGAGAAAGACATTTTGCTGCACAAAATGCAGGGCCCTGTATAATCTCTTGGCAACTCAGACTAACTGACGCTGTGGAAACTCACACGGTGGAGGCGACTCGGCCAGCAGCCTGCTGTGAGGGCAGTGTGTGCTCACACACGCTGTCCATTCATGGGAACTGCCTACGAGCCAGGACCCGGCTGAACCCTTTAAATGCACCATCTCATTTAATCCTCATAACACCCGAAGAAGCAGGTGCTGTTGTTATGTGGGGTCCTCTCTAAGGTGAGAATACCAACCTGCAGAGCCTCAGAGACTCACTTGAGTACAAAGCTAGTGATGGGGAGCCAACCCTGGACCCGAACGCAGGCAGGCCTGGACACACCCTCCTGACATCGTCCTCTCTCCAGCCAGTGTTTCCCACCACCCAAGAAAGAGATCTTAAGGTGCGTTAGATCCCCGATAGAGTTAGGAAGTGTGGAGACTTCAAAAACCAAAGCAGCAGGAGCAACCACGGCTCACAGTCAGATGGCTCTGCAGGCTGGGGGCCCCTTCCCACCTCCCCCCAAGCACATCCTGGGGCGGGCAGCGCTGTGGTGGGCTCCGGAAGATGTTTACCACAAGAGACGTCCCTGTGTAAACTGCTGCAGTCACATCCCCCCTTTTATATGGGACAACCCTTAGCATTGACACTCTGCTAAACTAAGAACAGCTTTGGCAGATGCCCTTAGGGAATAAAACTGTCAGCTCAGAGTTCTCCAAACAAAGACGCTCCTATACCAGAGAACTGTCTCCTCATCTCCTGGACTCTTGCCCACGAAACCTCCAAAGATATCACTCCCCACAGCCTGGGTCCAAGCAAGGGGAGGAGGCAAGAACTGCAACAAACTAGAGGGAATGAAGTTGGAAGCAGACAGCTCAGTTGTAAAGACACACACAGACTGGGTTTCCCAACAGCAAGAATAGCATTTGCCTCAGAGATGACTGAACGCTCTGTAGGCATTTTCTGCTCTTTGGCAGAATCAAAGATGATGGGCAGGCTAGATCCAGGGGACACCTGACCAAGAGTAATGACAGAGGGTTAAGAAGGGGGGGAAATTTAACAAAAAGTAGACCAGGAAAGACCCCTAGTTAAAGACTCCATTGATAAATATCCCCATTGAACAAAGTAGTTTTCTGAAAATCCATAAAGAAAATTAGCAGAGAGAACACGGAGACAAAATAGATTTGCTGGGACCATTCTCAGTTCTGAGTCAGGGTGTGAAGGTAACTACGGTGGATTGTTAAAATAACAAATTGTGCCTCCTAACAGCCATATCTCTCGGCAGTGTGAAGTTGCAAGTACTCCCATTAAGAGGTAGGATGTCTTTCATCATCACTTGAATCTGGGCTAGACTTGTGCCTTGCTCTGGTCAATAAAATGTGACAGAGATAATGGCATGCACATTTTAAAGCCTGGGTCTTGGGAGGTTTAATGGTTATTGCTGTGGCAGCAATCCCAGGCAAGACCAGCAAGGAATGAATCAGGATGATTTACACAGTGTCATAAAAAAAAAAAAAAGCTATTATAAACTGCCAAGTTTTGGGGTAGATGGTGCTGTGACAGGGTTTCCCAGGTGGCACTAGGGGTAAAGAACCTGTCTGCCAATGCAGAAGAAGGAAAGAGACGGGTTCAGTCCCTGGGTCGGGAAGAGTCCCTGGAGGAGGGCATGGCAACTCACTCCAATATTCTTGCCTGAAGAATCCCATGGACAGAGGAGCCTGGCAGGCTATGGTGCATAGGTTCGCAAGAAGTTGGACACAACTGAAGGGACTTAGCATACACGCAAAGTACGGTGACAATAGGTAGCATCATGGTAGCAGGAGGGGGTGGGCTTCCCTGGTGGGTTAGAAATAAGAAAAAAAAGAATTGTTTTTTTCTGAAAAGACAAGAAAAGAAATGTTGGTGTCAGAAGAGAAGATTTGTCTGCATTCTTGCCATGGGCTCTAGTTACAGAACTTTGCATAGTAACTGGTACATTGCAGGCATGGAGAAGGCAATTAAGCTTCTACAACCCATTAGTAGTAATCTATCTGAAATTTCCTACATAATAGAAACGTGTAGATTCTGCTTAATGAAGTGACCGCGGTATCTGCATATGGGAAGAATTGTAGTGAGATGATGGACTTTATTCCCTCACCTAGTCCCCAGCACTACCGATTTCCTGTCTCCTTGGACTCATTCATTAATTTGTTCATTTGACAAATATTTACTGAACTCTGTGCCAGGCACTGTCTTGAGTGCTGGGGAGTAGAAGAGAACGAGGTGGTCTCTATCCATAAAGACCTCAGTTCAGTGAGGGAGAGAGGAATACAACAGATAAATATTTTTTTGATGTGGATTATTTTGAAAGTCTTTATTGAATTTGTTTTGATGCTATTTCTGTTTTATGCTTTGGTTTTCTAGCCATGAGGCATGTGGGATCCTAGTTTCCCAACCGAGGATCAAATCTGCACCCTCTGAACTGGAAGGTGAAGTCTTAACCAGTGGACCACCAGGGAAGTCCCAACAGATAAATAATAATAAACAAATTTATATGAATAATTAATAGGTAAGTCATAAGGCAATATGAAGAGTTT
Source organism: Capricornis sumatraensis (assembly GCF_032405125.1). Classification (NCBI taxonomy): domain Eukaryota; kingdom Metazoa; phylum Chordata; class Mammalia; order Artiodactyla; family Bovidae; genus Capricornis; species Capricornis sumatraensis. Next base: position 18,228,214 of record NC_091091.1, read on the forward strand.
GGGCATCTATAAAAACAAGATCCAAGGTACAAGGACATGGAACAATGAATTGGTTCCAAATTGGGAAAGGAGAAAATCAAGGCTGTATATTGTCACCCTGCTTGTTTAACTTATATGCAGAGTACATCATGTGAAATGCTGGGCTGGATGAAGCACAAGCTGGAGTCAAGATTGCCAGGAGAAATACCAGTAACCTCAGACATGCAGATGACACCACCTTTATGGCAGAAAGTGAAGAGGAACTAAAGAACCTCTTGATGAAGGTGAAAGAGGAGAGTGAAAAAGCTGGCTTAAAACTCAACATTCAAAAACTGAAGATCATGGCATCCAGTCCAATCATTTCATGGCAAATAGATGGGGAAACAATGGAAACAGTGAGATACTTTATTTTGGGGGGGGCTCCAAAATCACTGCAGATGGTGACTGCAGCCATGAAATTAAAAGATGCTTGCTCCTTGGAAGAAAAGTTATGCCCAACCTAGACAGTGTATTAAAAGGTAGAGACATTACTTTGCCAACAAAGGTGCATCTATTCAAAGTAATCATTTTTCCAGTAGTCATGTATGGATGTGAAAGTTGAACCATAAAGAAAGCTGAATGCCGAAGAACTGATGCTTTTGAACTGTGGTGTTGGAGAAGACTCTTGCGAGTCCCTTGGACTGCAAGAAGAACAAACCAGTCAATCCTAAAGGAAATCAACCCTGAATATTCATTGGAAGGACTGATGCTGAAGCTTCAATACTTGATGCCAAGAGCTGACTCATTGGGAAAGACCCTGATGCTGGGGAAGATTGAAGGCAGGAGGAGAAAGGCATGACAGGGGACAAGATGGTTGGATGGCATCACTGACTCAATGGACATGAGTTTGAGCAAGCTCCAGGAGATGGTGAAGGACAGGGAAGCCTAGCGTGCTTCAGTCCATGGGGCTGCAAAGAGTAGGACACGACTGAGCAACTCAACAAGGTACAAGCTTCTCACTTGGACCAACTTGACCTTGATTCCCGGAAAAAATCAATACTTTGGCTCCACTTAGCCACCCCCAGAGCTAACGCGGTGCAAGTTGGCTATTCCCTGCACCACTTCCCAACCCTGTGAGTCAGTCCCACACCCACATCCAAGCATCCCACCTCCAACATCTGCAGAGGGGGCACTCATCCTGCCTCTCAGACCCCCGGGTTAGGTCCTTCAAAGTCTCCATTTCCCAGTGTGGAAGAGGAAGCCTCAGATTCCCATATGGCAATGTGTGAGATCATATCTGTCAATCCTTCACAGTCAGGTTAATAAATTATAACATGAAATGTTGGAGCTGGAAGGGATCCGAAAACATCTGTTCCAACTCTCTCATGAGGGAACTGAGGCCCAGGAAGGTGGAGATCCGATCCCACACAAAGCTGCCCCTAATTACTATCTATACCTCCTTCATCAGCAAGGTGCATGGGTGAACGAGGGCTAGAATTCAGCCTTCGACTCTCAGGTCAGTGGTCTCTTCATTACATCATATTCCCTTTTGTATCTTTTTATAAAGAGCCAGAAGAAGAGTAAAGAGAACTGGGTAGGTCACTCCCACCCCAGGTGTTCCAAGATGCTGACTTTGGGCCAAACTCCACCCCTTAAAGTACTGGAGAGCTCCTGCCTGGGTGCAGGATGGCGATCAAAACTAACTCAGTTGTGTGGCCAGAGGACCAGTGCCCCCTTGGAACTTGGGATGCTGAGATGTACAGGATGTCGCCCATGGTAGTATGACCTTATTGACAGGATGCTTTCAGAAGCTGTACCCAAGAGCCAAGCAGCCTGGGTAAACAGTGTCCTTTCCACTCCCAAGAGCTGTCTGTCTCTTGAACTAATGGTTTCCTTTGATCTTGATGGACATAGAGATTCATGAAACAGACTGTTTCCCTCTTTGCTATGACCTGCTAGGAGGCATGGGGGAGGATTTGCTGCCAACCCTAACAAAGGGTACATGACTTTGTGGCATATATTCTGAATGCCAAATAGATTCCAAGCTTCAACTTAGCTATCTACCCTTATTTTTTCCCTCTTCACATCTCCAAGTCTCCTCACCTAATTTTTTTTTCTTGTATATATTGGGAATCACCCTAAATCTTATTTAATGATTAAATAAATAAAAAGCTGATTTTAGGCTGAAACTAGGGGGGGGAAAATGCCAAGAGAGAAAAATAACTCGAGTGGAAAGATCTACAAAACTGGGACAAGCAGTGAAACACTTCTCTATACAAAATACTTACATGATAAGGGTAGGGTAATACAGTAATGCAGAAGCAAGGGTAATATGCAAAATACCTAACACTGGGTCCAGCACAGCATGAGCTCATCAAAACCGATCCTGCTGAGGCCAGCCACAAAGAACCGGCCTGCCCAGGCTTGAGGATACCAGCTACCATCACGTGTGGCCAGCAGGCAGGAGACCCAGATTTTTGTTCTCATTCCAACCTCCGCTACCTGTGAGCCCTCCAACTGGCTGGAGCCCCACTTTCTTCTAAAATGAGCCCCTGATTTACCACCCTCCCAACTCTGACACGGTCTAGCTTCCAATAAACCACACCTCTTCTAGGAGACCTGGTTGGATGTACTTTAGAAGAGGGCCCCACCCGCTGGAAATTTTACGCAGAGCCTCTAAGTTATGATTCCAGCCAACCCCTCAATAATTTCCCTTTTCCAGTTTGCTGCTTGTGACATGAGGGCATGATGAAACACCAGCTTCACAATGGGATTCAATCTTATTAGCAGGAACCTGATTAGATTATATTTCACTGCAGCCCAGAGGCCACCGTATTTCAAGGACAGACATGCCAACTGTGCCAGGAACATGCGGAGACCTGCTCTCCGCAGACCTCCTGGAATCCGACCCCCGCCTGCGGCAGGCACAGTACAACACGGATGAGGCGTAACCATAGATTCCGACCTTGAGAAGGTGTTCCGGGCGTAGTGCATGATGCTGTCAAAGTCGTACATTTCTCCCAGAGAGCTCACTTCCCCAGCTTCCATTTTTAAGAAATTATACTCCTGACCTGTGACACAACACTCTGTTAACGTCTTTGAAAACCAAGGTAGGCACCTGAAAGGAGGCAGAGGAGGGGAGAAGGAGGGCCCATAGCAACTTCCGGGAGCTCTGTTAGTCAGTCAAATGACAGGCTTGGTGGTGGTTCTTCTTGTTGTTTTTGACAGATTAGAAATTTGAAACTTAGAACAGCTCTATGTGGTCCCAACCCCACCACCCAACACCCCTCCCAAAATGCCTCTCAAAACACTTAAAGTAAGTTAATAGATTAGTTATGAAAAAAAAAATTGCCTTTAAATCTCTAGTCTTGTTATTGAAGGAACAAAGAAAAGAAATCCAATATTTAAGTTCAATCTCAAATTCACTATTCACACTCTTGAAAGCATTTTTAAGGCAAATATATTATTCAATCAGTGACTTTCATGTTCAATATGAATTTCTGTATAAAACTTTAATACGGGGAGGTATTTTTAAGAAATCTAGACACTTTATCTGCCTTGGGATAGGCAGAAATACTGCTTTTCATGTACTTGTGTCCTAATTAGATTTCAGTTTCAAAAATATGTGTTGCCTACATCAGCAAAAATGAGTCTTCGAAAAGCAACTGGGAGAATTCTTTTTTTGGATGAGTAGCTTTGATGCTGCAACAGTGTTCTGGTCGATTCTGTTCCTGTTAAATGGAGTTAGATTTCACTGTCCTTTACAACATGGAATCATTTTGCTTCTGCTCTAACCTGAAAGCTCTAGCAGATGACCTCCCCAGAAAGACAAAACATGGAAGGATAAAGTGCTGGTGACAAAGGCCTCCATACTTACCAATGAGTGTCGGTCTGCCCCCAGCTACCTGTCTCTCTCCTCCCTCCTGACCCCATGGTGCTACCTGCCTGACCGCTCGCTTCTAGGCTCCATACAGACTCCTTACCTGGCTGGATGTTTTCTCTGATGATGGTTACATGCTGGTCTCTGTCTGGCCGGGTGTGTTCATGCCAGAACCCAACCACATGGCCCAGCTCGTGGGCCACAATGCCAAACTTGTCACAGTTTTTTCCAATGGATATGGCCTGTGGGCCTCCACCTCGGCGCCCAACATAGGAACAACAGCTGGACAATTGCAGAAATACCCAGGTCAGCAGATCAGGGAATGAAGCTTGAAAACAATCTCATTGTCCAACTTCCCTCCCAAGGCAGGAATTCCCTCCAAAAATGGCTCTTGACCTTTTTGGTGGCCTGGAGAAACCTTAGAAAGATACAGCCTCTCCTCCAGGAAAAAAGTAAATACCTTCCCCCACCCTTCTACCCCTGAGTCTCTGATGACAAGGAAGAGACAAAGGAAGGAGCCCCTGACTTTCTGTAAAGCATGAGTCTTTTTGCTATTATCAGAGGAGCCTTAGAGATGACTTCCCTTCTGGGCACAATTATTTTTTAAAATATATATTCATTGTTCCTAATATAGAAAGCTGTAAAAAGTAAATTAAAATGGCCCATAATCCCACCACGCAGATAACTTCTATAAAATGTTTTAAAAATACATGCCCATGTCACAAAAGATTTAAGTACAGTATTAAGGTTCCAAAGATAACTATTGCTGACAGCTTCTTGAATTCCAGTCCAAAAAATGTAATACATCTGTATATACACATATAATATTTTTAATTACAAAATACATCATGTACATTGTCCTTCATCTTGCCTTTTTCCCTCCTTAATACATAGATATTTTCATAACAGTAAGTGTTAACCTAATTTTTTTCAAAGCAACATAGTATTAAAATTTATTTAATCAGTCTCTTATCAACACACATTTAGACTGACTTCAGTTTTTTCTATTTAACCGAAGCCTCAGGGAAGAGAGAGGAAAAACAAACAACAAAATACAAAACAAAGAAACCATTGAGGTCTTACTTGCTTTTGGTAGGGTAAATTCCAAGCAATGGAATCAATGGATAAAAGGGTATGGGCATTTGATATTTCGATACATACTATCACATTTCAATCCCCAAATGTTGGGTCTTTTTATATGTCCTTTAATAGTATGTTAAATAGCCCTATTTCCCCACAACTGGGCCAGCCCTGGTTTTGCCAAACTACTTTTGCCAATTTGATAGATGAAAAGTGGTATTTCACCAAAGTTGGATAGTTTTCCATGTTTTATGTGATATTTATATTTTTTCTTGTGAACTGTGAGATCACATCTTTCCCCAGTTGGGGAAGGGGGAGGGTTGTCCATCTTTTTATTACTGATTTGTAAGAACCTTTTGAAAATTAGGGGATTAAATCTTTGACTATTAAATGCATTGCAAATGTTTTTCTCCCTTTATTTCTTTTTGTTTTAGCTGTATAAAGGTTTAAAATTTTCATGCAATATCTTTCTTTTCTTATGTGCTATTTAGAAAGGCCATCTACACTGCAAGATTATAATTAATATGCAATTTTGCTTCCTTCTAGTACGTTTCACATTTTTCTTTTTTTTTCTTTTAAAAATCCTTACATCTTTGGACTTCCCTGGTGGCTCAGTAGTGAAGAATCAGGAGACATGGATTCAATCCCTGGTCTGGGAAGATCCCACATGCCGTGGAGCAACTAAGCCCGTGCACCACAACTATTGAGCTTGCGCTTTAGAGACTGCGAGCTGTAACTACCGAGCCTACATGCGCTAGAGCCGGTGCAGTGAGAAGCCGGTGCACCGCAACTATAGAGTGACCCCTGCTTGCTGCAACTCAAGAAAAGGCCGCACAGCAATGAAGACCCAGCACAGCCAAGAATAAATACGTAAATAAAAATTTTTAAATGCCTACATCTTTGATCTGGCCAAAATCATTTTTGGTATATGAAGTGTGGTAGTATCCCAGCTTTATTTTCTTAAAAATGAGCTACTGAATTATTCCAATATTCACATATCCCTGACTAATCCATCTATCTTTCATTTAAAATGCTACCTAAATTAGTATATAAACATATTCATTTTAAGCTCTTTCGTTCCATATATCTATTTTTTTCTTGAGTTCCAAATGGTTTTAATTATTATCTTCATTTGCATTTTAAAAATAATCTTATTTATTTTTGGCTCTGCTGGGTCTATGTTGCTGCGCAGGCTTCTTTCTAGCTGTGGTATGTGGGCTTCTCACTGTGGTCGCTTCTCTTGTTGTGGTTCCCAGGCTCTAGGGCACAGGCTCAATAGTTGTACACTGGCTTAGTCGCTCTGTGGCATGTGCGATCTTGTCAGGGATCGAACCCATGTCTCCTGCATTGGCAGACAGATGCTTTACCGCTGAGCCAGCAGGAAAGCCCTTCATTTGCATTTTGATATCACGTATGTTGGGATAGAACATCAGACCTCTCCTCCCCTACCTCTGTCCCTGTCCCTGCTGTTTGTTCTCTCTGTTATTTCTACACGAAAAACTCTAATATCGTTTGTTCACGCTCTTAAAATATATGTACATACACACCCACAAATACATATATGAAGATGCTGTTTAAATCAGAATGGCATGAATTTATAGGTTATTTTAGGAAGTCCTGACATCTTTACTATGTAGGGCATTTCCATATGAGGAAACAGGATGTATTTCCATTTTTACTTCTTTTTTAAAAGTTTCCTTAGAATTTTGTTGTTTTCTTCCTATATGGCTGGCATATTTTTGCATTTTTGTTATGATTTATTCTTAGGTATATTATCTACTCTGTTTCTACTAAAGCTGTGATTTCCCCCATTATGAAAGTATTACTTTATCAAATTATTTAATTAAGGCAGAAGTTATTTACTGTTGATTAATTTTGTAGTCAGTTACCTTAATAGAGTCTCCTTTTGTTTCTGATAGTTTTCCAATTGATTTTCTGGGTTTTTTCACCACATGTCACATTAACTTCAAACAATATTTGTTCTTGCCAATATTCACTGTGTTTATCTTGGGTAGCTAAATATTAGCTAGTATTTCCAGAAAAAAAAAAGAAATAACTATGGTGATCATAAACATCTTTTGTTCCTGATTCTAATAGAAATGTTTCTAGAATTATTATTGATAAACATGATGTGGGCTTTTGGGACATAGATATATATTTGATTTGTGTGTGTTATGTTAATGTGTATATGTGTGTGTTAAGTCAAGGATCTATCATGAAGGTATGTTGAAATGTGCAGATGCCTTTTTAGCATCTATTGAGACATGAATATGGCTTCTCTCCTTTGAGCTATCAATATGTTGAATGATGCAAATAGATTTCTTAATGTTGAACTAGCCCTGTATTTCGTAGATAAACCTTTTTGGCAGGCTACTCTTCTATTCTTTTACTGCTGTGTTCTATGTGCCAACATTTTACTTAGGATTTTGCATGGCTATTCATAAGTTAGATGAGTTTATAATTTTCTCTTTTTTAGTGCCATCTTTTTCATTTTGAGGTAGCAACACCATGACAGTTTATTAAAAGTAAATTGGAAGAACGTGTTCTTCTATGCTCTAAAATACTTAAATAGTACCAGGATAATCTGTTTCTTGAAGTTTTGAAAGAATTCATCTGTGCAACTCTAAGTTGGTGGTATGGAGGAGAAAGTTTTTCTGACAGTTTTCCAATTTCTTTCAAAGTTACTGGTCTGTGCCAGTCAGTCCTTTATATCTACCTTGAAGTCAATCACATCATCCAGGTTTCAACATTTCTTTCCCTAGAGTTTATAAAGTTCTTTTTTATGATTCTGCTGAATCTGTGGTTATTTCTCACTTTTGTATGTCTGATTTTGTATGTTTCTGCACTGTCACTTTTTTGTCTTAGACTAACAATATGTGAACCGTGAACTTCCAGAGGTTCGAACTGGTTTTAGAAAAGGCAGAGGAACCAGAGATCAAACTGCCAACATCCGCTGGATCATGGAAAAAGCAAGAGAGTTCAGAAAAACATCTATTTCTGCTTCATTGACTACGCCAAAGCCTTTGACTGTGTGGATCACAATAAACTGTGGAAAATCCTGAAACAGATGGGAATACCAGATCTCCTGACCTGCCTCTTGAGAAATCTGTATGCAGGTCAGGAAGCAACAGTTAGAACTGGACATGGAACAACAGACTGGTTCCAAATAGGAAAAGGAGTACGTCAAGGCTGTATATTGTCACCCTGCTTATTTAACTTCTATGCAGAGTACATCATGAGAAACGCTGGGCTGGAAGAAGCACAAGCTGGAATCAAGATTGCCGGGAGAAATATCAATCACCTCAGATATGCAGATGACACCACCCTTATGGCAGAAAGTGAAGAGGAGCTAAAAAGCCTCTTGATGAAAGTGAAAGAGGAGAGTGAAAAAGTTGGCTTAAAGCTCAGCATTCAGAAAATGAAGATCATGGCATCTGGTCCCATCACTTCATGGGAAATAGATGGGGAAACAGTGGAAATAGTGTCAGACTTTATTTTTGGGGGCTCCAAAATCACTGCAGATGGTGACTGCAGCCATGAAATTAAAAGACGCTTACTCCTTGGAAGAAAAGTTATGACCAACCTAGACAGCATATTCAAAAGCAGAGACGTTACTTTGCCGACTAAGGTCCATCTAGTCAAGGCTATGGTTTTTCCAGTGGTCATGTATGGATGTGAGAGTTGGACTGTGAAGAAAGCTGAGCACTGAAGAATTGATGCTTTTGAGCTGTGGTGTTGGAGAAGACTCTTGGGAGTCCCTTGGACTGCAAGGAGATCCAACCAGTCCATTCTGAAGGAGATCAGCCCTGGGGTGTTCTTTGGAAGGAATGATGCTAAAGCTGAAACTCCAGTACTTTGGCCACCTCATGCGAAGAGTTGACTCATTGGAAAAGACTCTGATGCTGGGAGGGATTGGGGGCAGGAGGAGAAGGGGACGACAGAGGATGAGATGGTGATGGACAGGGAGGCCTGGCGTGCTGCGATTCATGGGGTTGCAAAGAGTCAGACACGACTGAGTGACTGAACTGGACTGAACTGAACAAGTAATTAGTTTATCTACAGTTTTTTGTTTGTTTATTCAAAGAAGTCACTCTCCAATTTATCATTTCTATAATGTGTTACCTTGTCCATTTTCTTGCTCTCATGAGGTTTATTTTGTTGCGGTGGAGGGTTTTTATGTATTCATTTGTTTTGCTAACTTCTTCAAATTGAGTATTTCACTGTCATTCTTAATTCTCAGATTTGTGGATATCTGAGCGTATAGCTTTACCCAGATCTCTTCAGTTTTGAACTGTGAGGCTTTTGCTATCTAGATGTCTTGTGATTTTAATCTTGATTTCTTTAAAATCTAAGAGTTGTAAAAAAAGCGGGGGGGGAGGGGAGGTCTTAACTTAACAGGTAATGCAGGAGTATTTATTCTATTTTTGTTGTTATTATGTCCGGTTTCATTGCTTTACAATCAGAGAAATTTTAATTTTATTTTGAACTTCTAGAATACATTGAGGTGTTTTTAATAGTTAATAGATGAACCATGTTTATAAATGTTTAAGAGGCATTTTAAACATGTGTTACAGGTTATGGAATCTGGTAGACCCGCAGGCTCAACTCTATTAATTACATTTTTCCAGTCCGCTACAAATCTCTACTTATTTTTTGGTTAACTTGACATTGATCTACTTGGGTTGACAGCAATGAAATAAAGTCTTCTGCCGTTGGTGTTTCTGTTGATTTCCCCTTGAAACCCTCGGGGCCTGTTTTATGACTCTTAATGCTATGCTATTTTGTGCATAAAGATTTATGACTGTTATATTCTCACTGTAGCTTGTACTCTTTTTCTTTATGAAGTGTCTCACTTTTTTTTTTTAGCACTTTCTGACTTTGAAAATGAATTGAAGAAACAACGAAAAAGTGTTGTCTACAACTAGAATTGTGATCTCAGCTTTCTTTTTGTTAGTATTTGCCTGTGTGCCTTCTTACCTTTTACTTTTAAACATTTCTGGATCATTTTCTTCAGTAGTCCTCTCACATATATAGCATGTAGTTGGATTTAAGATTTTGAACTAATATGAGAACGTTTTCCTTTCAGGAAAATACACCACCCTTATATTTATTGGCATAACAGATAAGTTTAGTTATAATCCAATCATCTTATTATTTATCATGTTTTCTGGAGGAAGTCTGTAAGCCCATGGAGCTCACAAAATTACATGCAGAATTTTGCATAAATGTACATCCGTCCAGAGGGAGCCCATAGCTCCATCAGATTCCCAGTGGAATCACCGGCCTCAAGTCGGTTCAGAATCACTTCTCCATATGAAACATTCCCAATTCCTTCAGCTTGCTCCCATGACAGGAAATACAGACACCTTGCCATTCTGGAGTCTTCCTCTTGACCTACCTACTTTGTCCCTGGACTGTGAGTTTGTTGAGGGCAAGAAGAGTTTCTGACAAATTCTGGACTCCTATAATTACAGCATATTATAACACATATTGTTTTAGAGAAAAAATTCAAGGCTCCTGGGCCATCTGACTTGTCTGCCTCAATCTCCACTGAGGTGAACTCACTTGCACTTACCCACACGTTCTGTAACTGAACACGATGAAGCTTTCTTCATCTGTCCTCTCGATGAAGGTCACGCAGGTGTGCTTCTCCCAGTGTCTCATGGCCTGCTTAAAAATGGCCCTCTGGCTTCCTGAAACGACAGGACAGGTGCTCATCAATTCACTCGTGGGTCCATAGCTTCCTTAGATGTTCTAGAGCATGCTGGTTCATTAACAAAGTTTGTTCCAATGATCAAAAAAAAGCTTGTTTCAGTGGCCCAGAATTAAAATGAACTAGGACTAAGGATTTCCCTGGCTAAGAATACAATATAACTCTCCCAAATAACCAAAAACTTAGAGAGTAGGAGTTTGTGAATTGGAAGAGAGGGTAAAAATAGATTTTCAAATGTCCCCAGCCTCCCAACTTTTCCTTTGCATTGAAAGTACTTTCCTAAACTTTAAAAAAATGTTACTTAGGTCATTCAGTTTGAAAAGTTTTGGCCTTTCAAGTAAATAACCAGCACTGCATTTCACCCTTTCGTTTTACTTTCTACCTATAGGAGAGTATATTCCCATATGCTCTAAAAATTCTATTTGTAGGTACACTCATGATGTTTTTGCATCAGGGTTCAGTGTTTGCTGGGGGATCCTTGAGTCTAAGAACAGATGAATTTCATACTTCCTCTGAACTTTTCTTCATATTTCCTTGATTAGACATTGAAAATAAAGCAACAAGTAAATTGGGAGCAAGAATAAAGTAATTGCAAACTCTAGGCTGATAGTTTCATCCAGTCAATAAGTATTCTTTTCAAAATCTATCAGTCTGCAATAAATAAGACAACTGTATTTTGATTTTGGTAGAAAGAATGAGAAGGATCTAGAAAAAAAGAGTTCTTTGGGAAGTACACAGGAAGGTTGCGGATGGGATCTGAATTCTGGAATGACTTTGTTGCAGAAAACCAACAAACCACTAGAAGGTTCCCATGATGATCTAGAAGACGTGGGTGTAGTGTCATTTCATTGGCCCCCAAAACATATATACAGAATAAAGAGTAACTTAGCTGTCCATTTTGGGGGAGCCATTTGACACTTTAAGTTAAAATTGTTTATACAACAATGATTCACCAAAACAGCAATCCTACTAATTATAGAATAAAAAATCTCTTTGTAAAGAAAGTTTTCTCTATAAAATTAGTTAATTTCTGATGAAAGTTATATAAAGCTTTGGCAAGATAAGCACACTGGATCTGAAAGAACATGGTTAAGATGCCAAGAAACAGGGCCTTCCCTGGCAGTCCAATGGTTAAGACTCTGGGCGGTCACAGCACTGGATATGGGTTTGATCCCTGGTCAGGGAACTAAGACCCCACGAGCCGCGTGGCAAGGCCAAAAAAAAAAAAAGAAAACAAAAACAAAAAAGATACCAAGGAACAAAAGTTAGTAGCTGATTACAACTCCTACATTTTAGTTCTTTAAGAAAACACATCTCTTTCTCTCTCCTATTAGAACTGGGGACTCCTTGAGGGGCAGAGTGGCATCTTACTGGAGGCTCTGGGATAATGCCTTAGGGACCAGGTGACCACCTCTGAGGACATAGCCCCAAATGAGACTGCAGTTTCCCCAGGCTGACTGCATGAGACCCAGTGGTCATGAGGAAGCTTGAAGCACGGCGACTGCTATGACCCCAGCATCTGTTCCATCCCAACTGAGTCCTTGCAGGGAGGACTTTGCCCACCAGGGAAGACAAAGCCCCCATCCCCAAGCAAGCCTCATCTGGAGCTACTGACCAGTGAAGTTCCCGCCAATGACGTACGGGATGACCCCTCCCGGCCATATCCTCTCTGTCCTTGAGGTTGTGGCTCTTCGGACCCGGGGAGAGAAGGTCTCAGCTCCAGCATGCAAGATCCCGGGGCTCTGTGGAAGCAGGGCGTTCTCCTTTCCATCTGCAAGAGAGTTGGGCTGCCATTTACTTTGCTTTTAATTCCTCCTGGGCATATAGTAAAGATTATATCACCCATGAATCCACAAAAGGAGAAATTCAGAACATGTATTCTCAAGGGGATATTGGATCTGTTCAGGGTTTTAAACCTGAGTGGAGCAAGAGAAAGCGCAGGGCTTCCCCGGGGCTCAGTGGTAAAGAATTCACCTGCCGGTGCCGGAGACCCTGACTGGTTCGATCCCTGATCCAGGAAGATGCCACGTGCCTTGGAGCAAGGAAACCCATGGCCTGTCGAACCTGTGCTCTAGAGCCGGGGAGCTGCAAACTCCTGAAGCCCACGTGCCCAAGAGCGCATGCTCCACGAGAGCGAAGCCACTGCAATGAGAAGCCCGTCCACTGCAGTGCAGAGTAGACCCCACTTGCTGCAACTAGAGACAAGCCCGAGGAAAGCCCGCACAGCAGTGAAGACCTTGCACAGCAGAAATGAAGGAGAAAATTATCATCATTTGTTCAACAGTAAGTGTAGTGAGTGTCCCAGGCCTAGGATGGAAGCGGGTCTGGCTTGTAGGAGGTCTTGAAAGAAGCCCCATGGGACTCAAGGGCAGCCGGTGAGCCACAGAATTAAGCGACTAGGACAACTCACAGCCCTTTAAAGAGGAGCCAAGTACTCTCTTCTCAGAGCCACAGACATTGGGGAGAACAAGCTGCATCGGTCCCCTGTCTTGACCAAATATTGTCAATGCTGCAAATACTGGAAATAATTTGGCCAGCATGACAAATAAAGTGAACCAGTCTGTGATGCTGGGAAAATAAATTATTTGCAAGATAAACCCCTGTAAAATGCAGCGCCCCACAGAATCCTCCAGCTCTTCTGGGTCTGTCTGTACATCTGGACCTTTGAGGGAAGATGATGGGAAAGAAACCGGGACTCTATTTAAGGCTCTGAGTTCAAGTTATGATCCCTAGGAACAGTAGAGACAGATGGGTGGGTAGAATCGCTTAACCTTGAGGCAACTGAATAATTGAATCCACATTTGTCTCATTCATCATTCAGACAGTTTAAGGTTTTGTTTTCAATCTACTTGCTTATACTCACTAAGCTCACTTTGGGGCATTTTCTCTTTCGTTTTTATATTTTTTCCCCTAAAAATTAGATTTGGTTTTGTTTATTCTTTTCATTTTCATTATTTCATTAATTTTATTTATTTACATACATCTATTTTCACTTATTTTATTCTGATGTTTCCTTTCTAGCTTCTTTTCTCTCTTTTTTTAAAAAATTGAGATACAGTTCATACATCATAATAACCACCACTTTAAAGTGTACAATTTACTGGTTTTGTATATTCACAAACTTGTGCAACCATCACCTCTATCAGTTCAGCTCAGTTCAGTTGCTCAGTCGTGTCTGACTCTTTGCGACCCCATGAATCACAGCACGCCAGGCCTCCCTGTCCATCACCAACTCCCGGAGTTCACTCAGACGCACGTCCATCGAGTCAGTGATGCCATCCAGCCATCTCATCCTCTGTCGACCCCTTCTTCTCCTGCCCCCAATCCCTCCCAGCATCAGAGTCTTTTCCAATGAGTCAACTCTTCGCATGAGGTGGCCAAAGTACTGGAGTTTCAGCTTTAGCATCAGTCCTTCCCAAGAAATACCAGGGTTGATCTCCTTCCGAATGGACTGGTTGGATTACCCTGCAGTCCAAGGGACTATCAAGAGTCCTCTCCAACACCACAGCTCAAAAGCATCAATTCTTCAGTGCTCAGCTTTCTTCACAGTCCAACTCTCACATCCATACATGACTACTGGAAAAACCATAGCCTTGACTAGACGGACCTTAGTCGGCAAAGTAATGTCTCTGCTTTTGAATATACTATCTAGGTTGGTCATAACTTTTCTTCCAAGGAGTAAGCGTCTTTTAATTTCATGGCTGCACTCACCATCTGCAGTGATTTTGGAGCCCCCCAAAAATAAAGTCTGACACTGTTTCCACTGTTTCCCCATCTATTTCCCATGAAGTGATGGGACCAGATGCCATGATCTTCATTTTCTGAATGTTGAGCTTTAAGCCAACTTTTTCACTCTCCTCTTTCACTTTCATCAAGAGGCTTTTTAGCTCCTCTTCACTTTCTGCCATAAGGGTGGTGTCATCTGCATATCTGAGGTTATTGATATTTCTCCCGGCAATCTTGATTCCAGCTTGTGCTTCTTCCAGCCCAGCATTTCTCATGATGTACTCTGCATAGAAGTTAAATAAGCAGGGTGACAATATACAGCCTTGACGTACTCCTTTTCCTATTTGGAACCAGTCTGTTGTTCCATGTCCAGTTCTAACTGTTGCTTCCTGACCTGCATACAGATTTCCCAAGAGGCAGGTCAGGAGATCTGGTATTCCCATCTCTTTCAGAATTTTCCACAGTTTATTGTGATCCACACAGTCAAAGGCTTTGGCATAGTCAATAAAGCAGAAATAGATGTTTTTCTGAAACTCTCTTGCTTTTTCCATGATCCAGCGGATGTTGGCAATTTGATCTCTTGTTCCTCTGCCTTTTCTAAAACCAGCTTGAACATCTGGAAGTTCACAGTTCACGTATTGCTGAAGCCTGGCTTGGAGAATTTTGAGCATTACTTTACTAGCGTGTGAGATGAGTGCAATTGTGCAGTAGTTTGAGCATTCTTTGCCATTGCCTTTCTTTAGGATTGGAATGAAAACTGACCTTTTCCAGTCCTGTGGCCACTGCTGAGTTTTCCAAATGTGCTGGCATATTGAGTGCAGCACTTTCACAGCATCATCTTTCAGGATTTGAAAGAGCTCAACTGGAATTCCATCACCTCCACTAGCTTTTCCACATTTTGATCACCACCAAAAGAAACCCTGTATCCATTATGAGTCAATCCCTCCAGCCCTTGGCAACCAGTAATCTACTTTCTGTTTCTATGGATTTGCTTGTTCTAGACATTTCATATAAATGGAATCATGCAATATGTGGCCTTTTGTGTCTAGCCTTTTTCACTTAGCATGTTTTCAAGGTTCATTCGTGTTGTAGCATGTGTTAGTACTTCACTACATTTTATGGCTAAATAATAATCCGCTGTGTAGGTACACCACATTTTATTTACCTGTCCTTTAGTTGGTGGATATTTGAGTTGTTTCCACTTTTTTGGCTATTATGAATAATGCTGGTGTGAACATTAATGTACACATTTTTGTGTGGACATATATTTTTCAGTTCTTTTTGTTATATGCCAAAGAGTGGAAGCATCCCAATGCACATAATAACTCTATGTTTAACCTTTTAGAGAACTACCAGACTGTTTTCCAAAGGAGCTGCACTATTTATATTTCCACCAGCAAAGTATCAGGGTTCCAGTATCTCCATATCCTTGTCAACATCAATCTTTTTTATTATAGCTATCCTCAGGCTGTGCAGTGGCATCTCAGTGTAGTTCTGATTTACATTTCCCTGGGATTTCTTTGGAAGGAATGATGCTAAAGCTGAAACTCCAGTACTTTGGCTACCTCATGCGAAGAGTTGACTCATTGGAAAAGACTCTGATGCTGGGAGGGATTGGGGGCAGGAGGAAAAGGGGACAACAGAGGATGAGATAGCTGGATGGCACCACTGACTCGATGGACGTGAGTCTGAGTGAATTCCGGGAGTTCGTGATGGACAGGGAGGCCTGGCATGCTGTGATTCATGGGGTCACAAAGAGTCGGACACGACTGAACAACTGAACTGAACTGGATGACTAATGATGTTGAATATATTTTTGTGTACTCATTAGTTATTTGTATATCCTCTCTGGGGTCTTCCCTGGTGGCTCAGTGGTAAAGAATCCACTTTCTAATGCAGGAGACTCGTGTTCAATCCCTAGGTTGGGAAGATCCCCTGGAAAAGGAAACGGTAACCCACTTTAGTATTCTTGCCTGGGAAATCCCATGGACTGAGGAGCCTGGCAGGCTACAGTCCATGGGGTCAAAAAAGTCAGACATGACTTACCAACTAAACAACAACAACATATCTTCTCTGGAGAAATGTCTATTCAAATCTTTTGTCCATTTCTCAACTGGGTTGTCTTCTGTCATTGTTGGCATTACAGTTACTCTTTGTATATTCTGGAGACCATATCCTTATCAGATAAATTCGAATATTTTTTCCTATTTTGTAGATTGTCTTCTCATTTTTATGATAGTATCCTTTGAAGCACATCAGTTTTTAACTTTGATGCAATACAATTTATTCATTTTTGTTCTTTTGTTGCTTTTTATGTCATACATAATCAATTACAAACATACCTTGTTTAATTGTGCTTCACTTTATTGAGTGTGTTTTACAAATGGAAGGTTTGTGATAGCCCTGAGTTGTCAGATGATGGTTAGCATTTTTTAGCAGTATTTTAAAATTATGTAAAATTATTTTCAGAGGTAATGCTTCTGCAAACTTAATAGACTATAGTATAGGCATAACTTTTATATGCAGCAGGAAACCAAAAAATGTGTGCAACTCACTTTATTGCAGTAGTCTGGAGCCATGAGACATTGAGGCCATGATATTCCAAGGTGCAGCATAATCCAGCCTCATAACAACTCACATCCATATTTTTGTTTAAAGTTCTATAGTTTTATCCCTTGTATTTAGATCTTCAAACATTTTTAATTGATTTTTGTGTATAGTGTGAGGTAGGGGTCTAATTTCATTCTTCTGGATGCAATATCTGGTTGTACTAGCACCATTTGATGAAAAGACTAGTTTTCCCCCCACAGGATTGTCTTGACAACCTGTAAAAAATCAACTGGCTATGCTTTTCCAGCTTCTTGAGTTAAATGTTTGGCACATTAATTTTCAATTGTTCTTCTATTCTAATATTACCATTTTAACACTGAAATTTCACTGAGCTCCTTTTTATCTACATGCTGTCTTTTGACATGTACAATTCTTTAAAAAATCTTTTTCACTGAATTTGTTACAATATTGCTTCTGTTTTATGTTTTGGTTTTTTTGGCCTAGAGGTATGTGGTATCTTAACCCCCTGACCAGGGATCAAACCTGCACTCCCTGCATTGGAGGGTGAAGTCTCAACCAGTGGACTACCAGGGAAGTCTGACATGTACCTTTCAATGTTAGACCTTGATACATTTTGTAAGTTCCATTTGGACTTTCTTCTTTGATTCTTGAATTATTTAGAGGTGTGATTGTTACTATCTAAAATATTTGTCTGTGTGTGTGTGAGTGTGTTATTGATATCCAACATTGCTTTGTGTTCCAACGACTTATTCTTCAAGGCAGGGGTCAGTAAACTTTTTCTGTAAAAAGCCATATAATAAATATTTTTACATTTTGAGGTTAATATATTCTCTGTTGCAACTACCTAACTCTGCTACTGTAGTGTGAAATCAGCCATAGATGTAAATGAGTGGGTATGGCTGTGTTCCAATAACGCTGAATTTCCAAAAACAGATGGCAGGCTAGATTTGGCCTTCTGGCCATGGATGCTGGCCTGTGCTTCAACATATCAATTCTTTGGTGTCTTGAGCCTTGCTTTATGGAAACAGTGACAGACTTTATTTTCTTGGGCTCCAAAATCACTGCAGATGGTGACTGCAGCCATGAAATTAAAATATGCTTGCTTCTTGGAAGAAAAGCTATGATAAACCTAGACAGCATATTAAAAAGCAGAGACATTACTTCACCAACAAAGGTCCACATAGTCAAAGCTATGGTTTTTCCAGTAGTCATGTATGAATGTGAGAGTTGAACCATAAAGAAGGCTGAATACCAAATGCTTTTGAACTGTGGTGCTGGAGAAAACTCTTGAGGGTCCCTTGAACTGCAAGGAGATCAAACCAGTCAATCCTAAAGGAAATCAATCCTAAATATCCATTTGAAGGACTGATGCTAAAGTTGAAGATCCAATACTTTGGCCACCTGATGCAAAGAACTGACTCATTGGAAAAGACAGATGCTGGGAAAGATTGAGGGCAGAAGGAGAAGGGGAAGGGATGACAGAGGATGAGATAGTTGGATGGCATCACTGACTCAATGGACAAGAGTTTGAGCAAGCTCCGAGAGTTGGTAATGGACAGGGAAGCCTGGCGTGCTGCAGTTGGGGTTGCAAAGAGTCGGACATGACTGAATGACTGAACAACAACGTGATCGCTTTTTAAAAATGTTTCATATATCCTTGAAATAAAGTGCGTCAGTTTCCAAAACTGATGGTTGAAGAGTGCTACATATGTTGTTCAAATATTCTCCTTACAAATATTTTTGACCTCTTGGTATATCTGCTATCAAGAAAAGTGCTTTAAACAACCTTGAGAACGAAGATTGTGAATGTCATCTTTATTTTTAATTTTTCCTTTATATTTTTCAAGGCTATGTTGGTTAAGTAATACAAAGTAAGGATTGTTAAATGTTCCGGCTAAACTGTGTCTTTTATCAATAAATATCCTCTTTATCTGTAATAATGTTCATCCATAATAAAGGTTATTTTGACTGATATTAATATTGCTATGTTAGTTTTATTTTGATTAGTGTTTGCCTCATATAGTTTTCCTTCATCACTTGCTTTCAATCTTTTTGTGTAATTATGTTTTTTGCTTTAAATGAGTCATTCAACAGGTGTTTTCTGTGAGCAATACATTTTCCACCACAAACAATGAAACAAGCTTTGCAATGGTCATACTATTGAGGTTCAATATTCTTTTTGTTGCATATGAAATGTGTGCTAAACCACTCCAGTCATGTCCGATTCTTTGTTACCCTATGGACTGTAGCCCACCAGGCTCCTCTGTCCATGGGATTCTCCAGGCAAGAAGGGAATCTTCCTGACCTAGGGATCAAACCCACATCTCTTACATCTCCTGCATTGCCAGAAGTTTCTTTACCGTGAAGTCTATGAAATAGTTTTTGTAAATTGAAAATTTTTTGGAAATAATTTTAGATCCATATGCAGTTGCAAGAAATAATACAGACAGATTTTGTGTACCTTTGACGGTTTCCCTTGGACTGCAAGGAGATCCAACCAGTCCATTCTGAAGGAGCTCAGCCTTGGGATTTCTTTGGAAGGAATGATGCTAAAGCTGAAACTCCAGTACTGTGGCCACCTCATGCGAAGAGTTGCCTTATTGGAAAAGACTTTGATGCTGGGAAGGATTGGGGGCAGGAGGAGAAGGGGACAGCAGAGGATGAGATGGCTGGATGGCATCACTGACTCGATGGATGTGAATCTGAGTGAACTCCGGGAGTTGGTGATGGACAGGGAGGCCTGCTGTGCTGCGATTCATGGGGTCGCAAAGAGTCGGACACGACTGAGTGACTGAACTGAACTGAACTGACGGTTTCCCCCAACATTTTATAAAACTATAGTACAATATCACAACTGGGATATGGACATCTACTCAGGGGATCTCATTCAGATTTCCCCAGCGTTATACATACTCATGTGTGTGTGTGTACAGTTCTACACAATTTATTACGGGTACAGGTTTGTGTATCCACCATCACATTCATGATACTAAATAGTACTATCACCATAAGGATCTCTCATGCTGCCATTTTACAGTCACATCCAACTTCCTTCCCCCTCCCTCCCAACCCATGCCTAAACTCTCAAGCACTAATCTGTTCTCCATTTAAAAAATGTTTTCATTGGAAGAGCATTATTTAAATGGAATCTTACAGCGTATAACCTTTGCAAATTGGCTTTTCTCACTCAGCGCCATTCCCTGGAGATTCATTCAAGTTGTTGCCTGTATCAACAGTTCCTTTTTATTGCTGAGTAGCAGTACTTCATGGTATGTATGCACCACGCTTTGTTTAATCATTCACTTACTGAAGGACGCATGAGTTGTTTCCAGCTCTTACAAAGAAAGCTGTTATGAACATTAATGTACAGGTATTTGCACGAAGATTTTTACTTCTCTGTAATAAATACTGAAGAGCGGAACTTCTGGGTCATACAGCAGTTGGGTTTATTGCCGCATTCTCTATTCTGGTCCATTGCTTATCCCTCTGCTGATATAACACTGTCTTAGTACTGTAATTATATACCATCAGCCCTCTGTATCTAAGTGTAGTTAGCCTTAGGTATCCATCATTAAAAGCAAATAGCTATTACTTCCTGATCATGACAATTTCCCTTTCTTTTCTTTGAGTGTAACTCTGTATTTTTAATTTGGGGTAAGAGGAAGATTTTATTTTTTTTCCTAGTAGTTCTCTGTTTGTAAAAGAGGTCCATGCCAGTTCAGTCACTAGGATCAGAAAGTTGGCGTGTAACACATTTTTCAGCCTGAACATAATTGTTTTACTGCTAGAATTTCTAGATCGGGAGTCACACACTTGCAGCTCTTGGTATAAACCCAACCCACAGATGTGTTTTGTTTGGCCTGGATGCTTTTGGACCAAACTTTGTTTTGTTTTTTCTTAAATCTCACTTGAGAAGCCAACTTTTAAAAATCAAGGACTTTCACATAAAAATCCCAATTTTCTAGTTTTTCTTCAAAAATGAAAAGATGTGGCAACAGTGGCTCATCTTCTATCATCTGCAGCCACAGCAGTTAAGTAGCATCTGCTCCTCACAGTCAAGGCACATGTTTTCCTGGTTGCTAGAATCCATCTCCCACTTCACACGGTTCCATCCGGCCACTTCACCCACTGACATTACCTGCTAGGCCTCTACAGACATTTTAACTTGCTATCCCAGCCCAGGACTACAGATTGCATCCAGATTCCAAATGTTTGTGTGCTCAGCTGTGTCTGACTCTTTGCAACCCTGTGGACTACAGCCCACCAGGCTCCTCTGTCAATGGGATTTTCCCAGCAAGAATACTGGAGTGATGGCCCTTTCCTCCTTAGGAGATCTTCCAGACCCAGGGATCAGACCCACGTCTCCTGCATTTCAGGCTGATTCTTTCCCGCTGAGCCATTGGGAAAGCTTCAAATGTGAGTTGCCCCCATAGACTGGAAGCTCTGTGGGGGCAGGGACTGTGGCTGGCTCATTTACCACTCTATTCACACCCAGCACAGTGTCTGGCTGGTGGTAAGCATGGGGTGCTTTTAGGTTTTCAATTAATTAATTAAAGAATAGATGAGTTATTCTAAAAATAAACAACCAACAGGCCAAACAATTCTGCGGCGGAAACCTCTCCAAAATGTTGGCAGCCCTGAAGTCCTTAATGTTTAAATCCTGAGAATCATCCTGTCTTAAGTAATCACAGGCAGTGCTGTAGCAAGTGGAAGTTTGTTATTCATTTCCCATATGGTTTTCAACAAGTCTCTTAAATTTTCCTCTGCCGCCAACTCCCCCTTGGAGAATGGGCAAAAATACTTTTCTGTTTGAGGGACTAACACTAAGGAATCCAATGTTTCTCAAGAGAAGCTGCGCTTATCCATACTTGTGACCTGGTGTTATAAGGGCCTGTGTGCAGCCGAGTCAGCATGGGAAAATCTTAAGTGCACCTGGAAAGAGGCTGGAGTGTAATTTCCAGAGATGGGTTATTGAATGACAGCTTCCCCCTCGGTCCAGTGAGAAATTTAATTTGCTGAGGACTCAACACAGGAAGCATTTGCCGATTAAAAATATGTCTAAACAGATGTTCTGCTTAGCCTGGAAGAAGGATCTTAATGCAACTGTCATTATTGGATTTTCTTGGATTACTACTATCTGGAATCGGAGTCCAAATAGAAGAATGTAATTATTTATTATGGTCCAAGAATCCTGCATTTGAAGAGGAGCACAGGGGTGTCTGAAAGGATTTAACACGCTGAGGGTGGGGTGGGCTGGGGGATAAAGTCCATTTAAATTCTCTGGCTCTGGGAGTGTACCCTCTCCTCTCTGAAAAAGCAGAGCGGCTCTAGCTATTCAATGCTCCATTTCCAGCTGAAGGCACAGTCACGTCACAAACAGAACCAGGCCTGACCCAGACTTCTCAACTGAGGAACTGTAGATTTTCGATTAGTCAACCGGTCCCTCCCACACTGGAAGTAAACACCCTGATGGTCCAGCCATCTGCATAACCCTCACCTCGTGGGTAATGGGCAAACTCATAACTTGCCTGCGGTGATTCTGAAAGGCTGGGTGAAAGCGGAGACTGTGGCTTATTCTGCACAATGGTTTGATCAAGGAGCTTTTTTAAAATTCTGGTGTCTGCACCCCTGCCTTGAGATTGGGAAACTGGGACTCAATTAACCTAGAGGACTGTCAAGATGTCTGTGCTTTTTCAAGCTCCCCAGGTGATTCGGACACAAAAAGAAGCTTGAGAATCAATGAGGTAGCCCAGAGATTAAGAGCAAGAGGCCTGGGGTCCAATAGGCTGAAGATAAATGCTGCCATTCACTACCTGTGTTACTTTAGAAGAGCCACACCGTCCCCTGAGCCCTCCTGCCTGCTGTGTGCTGGTGTCATGGGCGTGGAGCCAGGCGGTGAATAAAAAACGCCTGCTACAGTAAGAGCTCAACATGAGCTGCAATCATCACCATCATGTTTGCACCTGGGGATAGGCTAGAAAGAATGTCCAAAGTCAGGTTCAGTTTACACCCAGATATGCTGACCCGAGTGACATTCAGGGGTCTGGATGCTCTGTGCCCAAGTTTGAGGGATCCTTATTCTCTGGGACAACCGAATCAGGTTGTTCAGACCAAAGCCCTTAAGGGACTGCTACAGAAAGGGAAAAGTCCCTTCTCTTTTATGAACATGGTTCTGGAAATCAGCCTCTATCAAAATAGTCACAGCTTCATTTGAGGAACAGTTACACACTTCATTTCATTAATCCTATTATCAGCCCCCAAATGCATGCTGAGCTCTCATCTCCAGAGAAGGAAGGCTCTCAGACCAAAGGGTCTGCCAGGGGGGTGCCGAGTGAGTAGTTCCCCAAGACCCCCAGCACTCCCCAAGGCTGGAAGCACAAATCCCCGCCGTCAAGGCTGAGGGGAGCCACATAATGCCAGGAAATAAACCTGCTGCTGTAGCTGGCCAGCCAGAGGCTCCCTTCAGATCCTTTATCCTGCTTGGGCGGTCTCTTTTTCTGGGGGGTGGCAGAAGAGGGGGCCGGTTGTGATTAAAGGGGAATCTGAGATTGACACAACTTATCTTATCTTCAATTCAAACGAAACAAGAGGTACGTCGTCCACCCAGTTTGGCGCCTGACAGTGTCCTGGAGGGACAGATGGGAGGGCTAGAGGAACAAGCTAGAAGGGACCATCCTCACCTCACCCTGGGGGTCTCCTTCCTCCTCCGGCTCGCCCTGGATGCTCAAAGACTTACTCGTCTGCTGTGGTAATATTGGAGGGATTCAGACTGGAAGGACTGGCCTAACCTTGACATTGTCCTCTCCAAACACACCAGGGTCATCTGAGGGGCTGCAGACTGTGGATGTAGCCAGCTGCAGGGGCGTGGGGCATGGGTGGGGCAGTGCTGTCATCCTCCTTAAAGCACCCAAGAAGATCTCTCATCACAATGTGAATACCGCGTACAACCCAACCAGAGGCAGAATTTTAATGGGTTGCGGCAGCTTTATTCCTTCCTGTCCCCTTTAATTGTGTTTCTGTGCAGCTGCTGAACAGCTGTGAAATCCCAGTCCAGAGGTGGACGACGCACTTCCAGTGTTGAATCATATAATTCTTGGAAGTGAAGGTGGAGAGAAAGAAGTGGAAGGGCTACGCTCATTGAGTCCCTCTTATGTTCCAGACACATGGCTATGTGCTTTGCATAAATATTGTTTCTAATCCTTGCCAAACCTTAGATGAGGTTAACTGGATAACTTATCCAAGGTCGTAGCTACAAAGCGGCTGAGCTGGGATGCAAACCCAAGTGTGCCTGACTGTTCAAGTTTATTTGGTTGGGTCATTTTATACCTAACAAACTAGCAAATACTAAATATCCTGACAATAACTATTGCTGGTGAGCAGACAAGATACAGTGAGGGAAGACAGTAGATGGTCTCTAAATACGGCCATAGCTCTCATTTCTGTAAGCTCACACCATTTCTCACACTAAGGACTGGAACCTATTTTCTTCTTCTTGAGGCTGAGATGGCTCTTCGGCTTTTTTTGACCAATACAATGTGGCAGAAGTAGCTTTCTGAGAGTTCTGAGTCCCAGCCTTAAGTGGACTGGTGGCTTCCGCTTCCTTTCTCTGGGAAGCCAGCTGCCATCTGTAAAAACTCTTAGTTAGACAACTAAGTTAACAACTTAGTTAGACCACCTAAGTCAGGGCTTCCCTAGTAGCTCAGCTGGTAAAGAATCTGTCTACAATGCGGAAGATCCCAGCTCAATCCCTGGATTGGGAAGTTCCCTTGGAGAAGGGATAGGCTACCCACTCCAATATTCTTGGGCTTCCCTGGTGGCTCAGATGGTAAAGAATCTGCCTGCAATGCGGCAGGCCTGGGTTCAATCCCAGGGTGAGAAGATCCTCTGGAGGAGGCCATGGCAACCATTCCAGTATTCTTGCCTGGAGAAGCCCACGGACAGAGGAGCCTGACGGGCTATAGTCCATGGGGTCCCAAAGAGTGGGACATGATTTAGAGGCTAAGCACAGCACATACAACTCCGTGCCAAAGGTCCACTCAGAGACAGGAGCCATGTGGAGGCATGCTGGGGTGCTAAATATGTGACTAAAGCTTTTTCCAGACCTCTCAACCCAACTCAGCTACTAGATGAATGTGGTCAAGTGAACGACTTTGGCTGAATGATGTCAGCCGAAGACCCACCCCACAAAGCCTAGTCAGCACACAGAATCATGCAAGATAATGAATCACAGTTTGAAGTCACTAAGTTTAGGGGTAGTTTTTAATGCGAAAATAAATCACTTAAATTAGGTATGGTGTCTACATCACTGAAAGTGAAAAGTGAAAGTGTTAGTTGCTCAGTCATGTCCTTTGTGACCCCAGGACTATAGCCCGCCAGGCTCCTCGGTCCACAGAATCCTCCAGATAAGAATACTGGAGCGGGTAAGCCATTCCCTTCTCCAGGGGATCTTCCCAAACCAGAGATCAAACCTAGGTCTCCTACATTACAGGCAGATTCTTAACCATCCACGCTATCAGCAAAGAGTAATGGAGAGTCCCTCTGGTTTCAGCCTCATACCCTGTGCATCATTTTCACCATTAAGGGCTGGCCATCTGTGGCCAAAATGAAGTGACACTGAGTTTATCAGGTGTCTAGGAGCCTGAAAATCCCTAAGTCAAAATACCTTCAAGCAAGCAAAGCAGAAAACTACAGATTTTCCATGTGACTAAGAATAAGAGGCACATTTGTTAAATGGTGGTGGTGGACAGTGGGAGAAGAACCTGCCTCTCTCTAACTGAGGTCAGACGGATAAGAGGGAGTCAGCAAGCCAAGAGAGAAATGACCCAAGGACAGCAAGAGGTGATTCACAGAAGTGCACATCCCAGTCACTGGTGAAGACAAAAGACACTGAAAGTCACCAGGAATAAGAGAAAAACAAATTAAATAATAATAACTACTATGCTTTTGAACTGTGGTGTTGGAGAAGACTCTTGAGGGTCCCTTGGACTGCAAGGAGATCCAACCAGTCCATCCTAAAGGAAATCAGTCCTGGGTGTTCATTGGAAGGACAGATGTTGAAGCTGAAACTCCAATAGTTTGGCCACCTGAGGCAAAGAGCTGACTCATTTGCAAAGACCCTGATGTTGGAAAAGATTGAAGGCAGGAGGAGAAGGGGACAACAGAGGATGAGATGGTTGGATGGCATCACTGACTCAATGGACATGAGTTTGGGTAAACTCCGGGAGTTGGTGATGGACAGGGAGGCCTGGCATGCTGTGGTTCATGGGTTGCAAAGAGTTGGACACAACTGAGCGACTGAACTGAACTGAATACTAACTACTGTTTGTATTATTGAAAACACTGATAATACCTAGTGCCAGGGAGGATATGATGAAAGGAACACACTTATGAACTGCTATGGAAATGTGATTACACCTTTTGAAACGCATTCTAGCAACATCTGTTAAAGACGTACTCTGTAAGGATCTGTATTCAGGAACTGTACTGCAGCACTGTATATGATGGCAAAAACTTGAAGTGAGTATTAACTGATACAGGAAAGATTGAACAAATCATGGTCCATACATGCCAGGAATATTTTGCAACTATTTAAAGAATAAAGAGTCCCTTGGACTGCAAGGAATCAAACCAGTCAACCCTAAAGGAAATCAATCCTGAATATTCATTAGAAGGAATGATGTTGAAGCTGAAGCTTTAATACATTGGCCACCTGATGCAAAGAGCCAGCTTATTAGAAAAGACACTGATGCTGGGGAAAGATTTGAAGATGGGAGGAGAAGGGGATGACAGAGGATGAGATGGTTGGATGGCATCACCGACTCAATGGACATGAGCTTGAGCAAGCTCCGGAGATGGTGAAGGACAGGGAAGCCTGGAGTGCTGCACACCATGAGGTCGTAAAGAGTCAGACACAACTGAGTGACTGAACAATAACAACAACAAAAATAAGTTGAGGACTTCCTTGGTGGTCCAGTAGTTGGGAATCCACCTGTTGGTGCAAGGGGCGTGGGTTTGTGCCCTGCTCCCAGAAAATTTCACTTGTGACAGGGCCACTAAGCCCCTGGGCCACAGCAGTTGATGCCCACTTGCTCTAGAGCCCATGCTCTGCAACAAGAAAAGCCATCACAATGAGAAGCCCGTGCAGCACAACCGGAGAGTAGCCCCCGCTTGATGCAACTCGAGAAGACCTGAGAGCAGCAATGAAGGTCCAGCGGTGGCAAAAATAAATAAGCGAATAAATAACATTTAAAAAACGAATAAACTGAAATCGTAATAAGGGCCTTAGACAGCTTTGCCTTGAAGTATTGATGAGTGAGAAAAACATAATGCATAAAAAAAGTATCAAATATGATCCCATTTTTTCAAAGTGATAAAATATATCTGTTTATATGTTTATGGGTTATATGTATATTTATATATGTGTGTATCTCTGTATCAATGTATATGTGAATATATGTGCATGGAGAAACACATGGAAGGGTGCATGCAAAGTTATTAGCATGTATTACCTGGGGAAGAGAGAGTGGTAATATGTGGGAAAAAAAGAAGTGAAGAAGGTAGTCAAATGGAAGGGAAAAGAAAAAATCCACAATATACATTAGTGTGAAATTATACATATATATGTGTATGTGTAAACTAAAATGACATTAAAGAAAAAACATAAAATAAAGCAAACAGTGATTTGTATTTCATCTCTGCAGAGGCATCCCTAAAACACAGGATTCTAGCATTTTAAACGATTCCCTTTGCTCTGTGTTGATTTTATATAGAAGACATGCTACTCTCAACAACAGCCCTGATTCCTGCAGGATGCAGGCCAGACACAAGCCCAGTAGCCTTTCTCCTCCAGCACACTTTCTGAACAGGAAAACCTTCGTCCAAAGTGAGATGCTTGCAGTGAGGCGCCTCCTGTAATCTCCAGGCTAGAATCTCCTAGAGCGCACACACATCTGGGCGCTGCTGTGCAGACAGGCGGAGGTGGTGCCTCCAGGCAGACCCCTGCTGATGGTGGCCCTGACCACAGCCAGCCACTCCCACAGCACCCCCGCCCCGAGAAGCCCACGGGGGTCTCTACTCTACACCTGCCCCCCAGCCCCCACTCCAGCTTTATTTCCCTTCCTTGCCTCTCCGGCCCACTCATTCTGTAAGACCCCCAGTGCCCATAGCCTCATCATGCCACCTCTTGATTCTTGGGGCCCTCAGCCCACCAGCCAAGCACCAGAGAGAAAAATCAAGTCCAGACTGTAGGGTTTAACTGGAGGTCATCCAGTCCCCGAGCAACCAAACCCCATGGTTGTACCTTTCTCTGGCAACTGGCCCACCTCACTCAACCAGAGGACTCACTCTCTCACCCACAGTCTTTGCTGCTTCTAGTCCACTAAGGTTGAAAGTAAAAGGTACAAGATGAGGTTCCCAAAGGGCTTCCCTGGTGGCTCAGATGGTAAAGAATCCACTTACAATGCAGGAGACCCGGGTTCGATCCCTGGGTTAGGAAGATCCCCTGGAGAAGGGAATGGCTACCCACTCCAGTATTCTGGCCTGGAGAATTCCATGGACAGAGGAGGCTGGCAGGCTACAGTCCATGGGGTCACAAAGGGTCAGACATGGCAGAGCTACCAACACACATGAGGCTCCCAAAGCTGGCATCAGGGAGGCAGGAGAGATACAGGGAGTGACAGGAGCTCGAGAGTGGTGACGGTGGCACAACACTGCATAGGTAACTAATGCCACGAAATGGGACACACTCAAATGCTTAAAAATCTTATATGAAATTTACAACAACTGAAAGAAAAAAGTACCCCCAGGCCTGGTGGGGTCTCACATTACCCTCTCTGGCTTCCTCGCTGCTGGCATTCGTGGCTGTAGCATTTGGCCAGCTCCCAGATGGCTGCTCTCCAAGCCCACCTAAAGGAACAAAGAAGAGACACGTGAGGACATACTAGCCTTCTTCGCATCAGCACCATGAAGTGAGGGGACAAACCTGGTCACCTGGGTAATGAGCAGAATCACCAGTGGATCAGTAAAGGTTTGTGGGGTTTTTTTTGGTTTGTTTTTCTTTTAAATATTTATTCATTCAGATGCTTCTGGTCTTCTTCGAGTCGTGTGGGATCTTTCATTGTGGAGCATGGACTCTCTAGGTGTGGTGCAAGGGCTCCGGAGTGCTTAGGCTTAGTTGCCGCGTGGCATGTGGGGATCTTAGTTCCCTGACTCACGCATTACAAGGCAAATTCTTAACCACAAGACCACCAGGGACGTCCCCAAAGATTTGTTTAACAAAGGATATCCAGGCTCCTACCACGTGCGGGGGGCTGTTCTCAATGCTGAAGCTAAAAAAAACTTGCTTTCTTGTAATCAGGCACATAGTTCACAAATTATCAATAAAGTAGCCTTTCCTCAATCAGTTCAGGGTACTTGGAGTGAAATATACAAAGTGAACAGAGGAATACTATCGTCAGCTTCTTCACCCTCGCCTCCCTGAGAAAGCCCAGTACACAAAGGATGCTCTCTGGTTCTAAAGCGCCTGGTGTGGGACGCAGGGAAACGTCACTAGTGCTGCTCCTGATTGTGTGATATGATAGTGGCTGCTGCCTCGGCTTAAACTTAGGTAACCTGGCTTCCTCTTTGGGATGAGTCTCCTTTTAGAGACTTCCCTGTTTACTTTATAAATCAGACTCTGCAGACACAGCCTCAATCAAGAGCAGTGATGCACAATCTCATTTGCTAGTATCATCTAGAAACCAGGTTCCCACCTGACCCACCAGGAAGATGGTTTTTCACTGTCCACTATTAGACCTACTGTGAACCAGGTACAGCCACAGGGAGCAGGGATCCACCAGTGAACAAGACAGATGGTGCATCAGTTCCAAATGGGCGGCTGGACGATACATGGTAGGTAAGAAAATAAAGGAATGATATGACTGCAGGTTCAGAAGATGCTCTGAAGACCAAATGCAGCATGCAATAAAGTGGACTGGAGCAGCCTCTTAGAAAGTTGTCAGAGAAGGCCCTGCAGGGAGATGACATTTGGGTTGAGACTTGGAAGATAAGGAGCCGGCCACATGGAGATCCGGGCCAGTGCATGCCAGCAGGAGGATCTGGAAAAGAAACTAGTTCGGGAATGGGCGTGTGTTGTCGAGGTGCTGACCGCAGTAGGCAGGCAGGGAGGCTGGATCCGCAGGGATATCAGGAATACATTAACAGTTGGAGGCAGAGCAACAGGAGAGGCTGATGGCTTAGACAAGAGGGACTGAGAAGGGCCCCCAGTGTCTCCTGCATTCAGTGGTTAAGCAGTTGGGTGGGTCAGATTTAAGGATAAATCCTGTATCCGGGAGACTATGAAACCACATCAGAACATCTACAGAACAGGCTACTGGGGCAAAATGATTTCTTCTTGCGTTTGTTTAGAAAAGCGCAGCTTACAAAGCAGTTTCCCCATCTCCCCGTTGACTTGGCTTAAAAAACTCTATGGCAGAAGTGTAACCCCATTTTTACAGAGAGAAAATAGACACAAAATGATCAGCCCAGCGTTGCCAGCCCATACGGGAAGCTGAGGGCTCAAGACAGTTTCCTGGTCAGAAGCTCAATGATGTTTCCTGGGTCCCAGAGGTCACAGGCTTCCAGTGCTGCCCAAAGAAGGGTCCTAAACATGGAACCTAATGCCCTGGCCCCGGACAACCCTGATAGACTGCTCTGCTGTTCCAGAATCCCAACTCTTGACTCACAGACCACCTCTTTCCCTCTGGTGACTGATGCGGGCGGTGGCCCAGGCGCGCGAGGATATTTTTGCATGCCTTCATCTTGCTGTCCACTGCCTTTCTGGCCAACTCCGAATCCACTCACACGCTCCCTGCAGCTGCTGGGGACTTTGCTGCCAGCTCCCAGCCCTCTGGGTATTCTTTCAGTTGCAATATCATTTCCTCTTGGGCTAAAGGTCAGGGGAAATCCTGATGGTATGAAAATCTCTGGCCAGCAGAGGAATATGCCGGTGAGCAGACTGAAGGAGAGCCTGAGGCCAAGGCTAACTTCATCTTTACTCCCTATGTGAGCATGGATGGGACTTTGGGTGTTAGGACTTTTCATCTGTCAAATGGGTCATTGCAAGTTTTGAATGAGGTAATGGTTTGTTTAGGCATTCGCTCATTCAACAAATATTTGTCTGACACCTGCTACATGCCGGATGCTGTTTCTGCTGCTCAGGATATGACTGAACAATCTCTACTCTGACCTCATGGAAATTATATTCTGGTGGATAGGAGAGGAGATAACAAATAGAAGACTCAGTATATGTCGGTTGTTGATGAGCTCTATGAAGAAAAGAGTGGAGGCGAACAGGGATGAGGGGTTGCCATTTCACACAGGTAGAAAAGCAGAACCCTGAAGAAAGTGAAGGAAAGGGTCTGCAGATATTTGGGGAAAAGCATTCCAACTGAAGGAACAGCAGGTGCAAAGGCCCTGGGGTGAGAGTGTGCTTGGCAGTAGGGAGGTGGGTGTGACTGGAATGGAATGAGCTAGGCAAAGAATAGCATGTGCTGAGGTCAGTGAGCAGTGGAGGGTCTGGAGCTGTGGGGGACCTTGCAGGCCATTTTCAAAATGAGGGCTTTTATTCTGAGAGATCTAAATGGGAGCCAGAGGACATGAAAGGATTCTGCAACTGCACTGGCTCTGAATATAATCAGGGGTATTAGTAGTGGGCAGTGGGCAGTAGGGGGCACAGAAGCTGGGATTTGAAAGATTTCCATGTAGTTCCAGTCTAGCATGGAGAGTTGGAATAATTAGACCTGCTTGGCTCCTACAAACATACATATATATATACACACACACACTATATATATATAGCATACTATATATGTGTATACAATATATATATAGTCCTTTAAGGATAGCTGGGCACAGCCTGGTTCAAGGTTAGCTGGAGGCTGTGGCTGAGGAAGCGATGGCTGGGAGAGATTGCTATTCCATTTTGCAGGAGGCCACGGAGGTGGAGGTTGAGGACTTCTGATTCCTTTGGCCCCTCGGTCCTTGGTGTCCCAATAGAAGCAAAGCCCTGGAGTTGAGGAGGAGGTGACCAGGTGCCCCTAGCAGATGGCGGTGGGGGGAGCATCACTCTTTGCACGTGTGTACGCTGAGTTGCTTCAGTCGTGTCCGACTCTTTGCGACCTCACCAGGCTCCTCTGTACATGAGATTCTCCAGGCAAGAATACCAGAATGAGTTGTCATGCCCTCCGCCAGGTGATCTTCCAGACCTAGGGATCAAAACTGTGTCTCTTACATCTCTTGCATTGGCAGGCGGGTTCTTTACCACGAGCGCCACCTGGGAAGTCCAGCCTCACAAAGACTCAGTGGCAAAAAAGCCACGAACATCTCCATCTCACAGATGAGGAAACAAGGCTCCAAACGGTGAAGTGACTTGTCTGCCCTGATGGTACGGAGATGGTTAGTAATGGAGAAGCTGAAGGTGGGTCCTGACGGAGCCCCCAGATTTGAGCTCCTTCCCCTCTGCCTCAGACCCAGAAAGAACAAGGAGCACAAGTCGGGTTATCTAGTGGGGGTGGCTGCCGGCTCCCAAGGGACCTAGGGCATTTTCCAGGAGGCCTTGAGGGTACATCCAAGGTCACCACTGAGACGGGGGTCACAGCAGTTAAGAACACACATCCTTTCTCTGTCACCCTTACCAGCAAGAGGTTGGCGGGTCTAGTCTTTTCTCAGAAGGGCAGCCAAACTCCTGCTTCCACTACAGCTAAGCCTGGCGGTCAATTTGGAGTGAATATGGTTTGACTACTCCCCTGAGGAAAACTCTTCCAAGGTTTCCCACTGCCCCTGGGATAAGTTCCAGACCCCGACGGGACCCCTGAGGCCCCTGTGATGTGGCCCTGCTGGCCTCTTCCACCTGGTACCTCAGGGCTTCCTGCTCTGTGCTAAGTCACCTCAGCTACTCATGGTAGCTCGGATTTCCATTCTCTTCTTGCTGATGCTTCTTCCTCTGTCACACCCACCTCTTCACCTGGCCAAATCCTTCTGGATCTTCAAGGCTCAGCTTGAACACCACTTCCTCTGGGAAGCCCTGTTGCTCCTCTTGAGATAGAAGCCCCCTCTTCTCTGTCTCCAGCGCCCTGGGCTTAGTTACATCCCTTACCACAAGTCCTGTCTATTTGGCTGATCCCCTTGTCTAGATTTTAGCATCCTGAAGAGAGGGACCTTGTCTTGCCCAATAATAAACACCCAGTACTGCACTTGGCACATCATAGCAGACACCCAATAAAATATATGACTGAGGGATGGATTGATGGATGGATGCATAGGTAGATGGATGAATCGGGAAGACAGTGCTTAAAAAGAAAACCCCAATCATTTCTAACTCAGCATCACCGATGGAAAAATATTGTCTTTTTCAGCTTACAGAGAGAGGGGAATAGATATTCTTGGAACAATGGCTTTCAACCTTAGCTGCACTTTGGGATCATCTTGGGAAGCCTTTTAGAAAAATACCAATGTATGCATCCCTCTCCAGAGATTCTTATTTGATTGGTTTGAGGCATGGCCTAGGCCTTGGGAGTTTAAAAAGCTCCCCAGGTGATTCTAAGGTGCAGCCCAAATTGAGATTCTCTACTGAGAGAACCCTGTAAAAGGTAGCCTCATCTCATGATGCATTCTTATAGCCAACCTCTTTCCCTCCCAAGCTCACCAGGAATGGAAAATGTGGAGCTGGAGACAGACATTGAGTACTTAGAAAGTCATTTCTCACATCTATTTCAGTAAAACCAATCAAATGAGTGAGACAGGTGTGGTTGTGGCTATAACTGTAGCCACAAGCACACAGAACAAGGCAGAGAGAAATACAGCCTGATGCAGACAAAGATTGGGGGCGATGGGGACAGGGAGTATTCAGAGACTGCGGATATATTTTCCTTACGTGTGACTGCAAGACAAAAAAAACTTGAAAAAATACATATATGTGCCCATATTTAATCTTTGGTTAATTACCTCTTCAGTAAGAGGCTATGCAAAGACCTTGTAGATTTCATTAGTCACAGTGGTTTATTCAAACGTCTCCTTTGCATAAGAAACCCAGGCTTACAGCTGGTCTCTGGGAAAGAATGCCCTCCAGGCCTTGAAAAGAGAGCTCCAGGCCTGTTCACTGCTCTCACTGAAACACAGCAGAGGTCAGCGGCCCGTGATGCATGGGGCCAGGCTGAAATGTTTCCATCCAGCATTTGCAATTCAATCCCACAGTTTCCTTTATGGAACAATTCACTAAATTCAGAGTTGTTCTTTTTTCTAATTCACCATATAATTCACCTCCCAAATTCAATTAAGAAGCAATCTGTTAGCAACTTCGGGAGCAAGCTGCTTTTCTTTTGGAAAGCCCAATTTTCTTCCGCTCCCAACAAAAAGTGGCTTAATTATATGCATCATATGAGACACTGATGTACACACAACGCCCCTCCACCATAATTAATGAAATATTAACCATATACATCCAAAGACATCTAGGTAGAAAGGGATGGGCTTTTCCAAAGACCAAGAGGACGGAGTCATAGACCAGTATTGTTTATTCAAATATATGATCACTCATTGGGACTGTGAATTAGTATTCATGAATATGGTAATTAATAAACAGAACCTCATAGTAATTATTCCTTCTGTATCATTCTTAGAGCCCAATGTTACTTGGTTCTTGCTTTTCTTAAACACAAAAATAACTACCATTTTTAAAATGTTAACTAGGACTTTGCTGGACCCACTCCAGCGTTCTTGCCTGGAGAATCCCAGGGACAGGGGAGCCTGGTGGACTGCCGTCTATGGGGTCGCACAGAGTCGGACACAACTGAAGTGACTTAGAAGCAGCAGGACTTTGCTGGAGGCCCAGTGATTAAGACTGCCAACCAGTGCAGGGGGGCGTGGGTTCAATCCCTGGTTGGGGAACTAAGCTGCCACACGCCAATGGGGCCAAAAAAAAAAAAAGTCCTTGATTATTTTCAAGTACTCACATGTCACCTGTACTTAATCCTCAAGTTAACCCTCTGAGGTGGGTGTTATTCTCATTTTACATGCAGGGTAACTGAGGTTTAGGGCAGTTAAGACATCACTGTGGACACAGCCACTGGATGAAGAGGCTGAGAGTCTCCCAGATCAGTCTAAAGTCAAAACTTTTAAGATACAACACAAGTAACCCTGCCAGGACAACCTTAGCTCTCACATTTTTACTGACTTTTTAATACCTGTATTTCCAGCTCTGACCCATTAGAGTAAATCTAGCAGAAAACTACTTTGCTTACTCTAAGGAAAAAAAATAAAATCTCTAGCACAAGATCTTAAAAATCACTTTATTGCCAGTCCACTCCATAAGTACTGACTGAGTGCCGCCTTTAGGCAGCACCGTGCTGGGTTCCTAAGGCAGAGACAGGCAGTGTCTCTCTTCATGGTGCCTTCCTGGTGCCAGTGGAGGGAAGAAAATCCACAGTAAACAATGAGATCATGGGACTCCCCCGGCGGTCCAGTGGTTAGGACTGACATTTTCAGTGCCATGGGTTTGATCCCTGGTCAGGGAAATAAGATCCCGCAAGCTGAATGGCATGGCCAAAAAACAAATAACAAAACAAAGCAAAAAAGACCATTCTGTGGAAGGATTAAGCACTTTCAAGAAATTAAAAGTTTTTCAAAGAACAATGGGGGATGGGATCCCAGGGAAAATCTGAGTTGGTGACATCTGAGCTGACACCTAAATGATGAGGTAGACATCTATCTGGGGAGAGTATTCTAGAAGGAAAAAAAAAATGCCAGCAAGTTAAAAAAGTCCAGAGGGAGGAAAATAAGTGTCTGATGGAGCTGGAACTGAGGCTAACACCTGAGAGATGCAAGGCTAGTTCATGCAGGGTATTAGACTCTTACCCTTACAGTCAATCTGCCTTGCCCTCTGGTCATATGTAATGCACACGGCAATGCCATAAATAAGTAACATCATTCCTCTTCTACAGAAGAGACAACTGAGATTCGTGAATAAGTTGTCCAAGGTCACCCAGCTGGCAAGTGACGGAATTTGCCTTGCAAAGCAGGCCCTTCTGATTCCAGAATCCATGCTTCTAACCCTGCTCTGCACCTGCATAGGTAGGTCCGAGCAAGCATCCCAGGCAAGGCCAATGGATGAAGCATCCACATACCTCTGTCAGAAAAGCAAGACACACCTACTCACCAGAGCTTTTATTTATTTATTAGGGGAAAAAAAAAAAAGCAAGGCAAAGTCCCTTTAACAGGTTGATTTAGGAATGCACTAGGCAACCACTACAGTAATCAATGTGTAATCCCAAGTAATTCGGTGCCAAGTAATTTTATATCTATGCCAAATTTCAAATGCTACAGAAGGGGAAGGGAGAATAAGTTAAAAGATCACTGCCAGTTTTTGTTAATGAAATGATTTATTATTGGCCAGTGTATAATAAAATAGGAATTCTTAGATACTGCTGTTGGAGTAGAAATATAAATTAGTAACATGTTTTGAGGTAATTTAGCAAGATGTATCAACATCTTTTAAAACAAGCAATAATAATGACTTCTAGATATCAGTACAAAGGAAATGACAATGAAAAACAACAGATGTTCATCCCCAACATTTTAAAGACAGACTGTGTCAATCACACCCCCCACAGGGGGCAGTAAAGGAATTATGATATAAAGGAAATACAAAACAATGTGGAAAAAATACTGGAAGGAAATAACCACAGTGTCCATTGTGATGATCTCTGATGGGTGATTTTTGGACAAATATTAATTTTTTTATGTCCTTTCTGTAATTTCTAAATCTTCTTCAACATATTACTTTTATAATCAGGAAATAAAAAGATTTTCAAATGAAGAACTAGATTACATCACATATTTTGCCTAAGAACATGTGTTCTGCACTTCGTGGTGTATGTCTGCACACACACACACACACACACACACACATACAAACACACAGTTGCTGGGAAACCTTTTCTGATGAGAAAGAAACATATTTGTGTTTATGCAGATGGAAAAGTTGTGGTCCAGCCTTTTTTTTTTTTTCTGATTTTCTGCTCTGATCATGGAAAGAGAAAATAATGAGCCCACACCTTGGCAAGATGGAAGAGAGGAAAGCTCATTGGTGAGAATGAGAGAAGGCTTGTTGAAACCTTCTTTCAGACAGTGTTGGCTGGCTCCTGGGAGACCCAGTCTGCCCTTCCCCACTCTGTTAACTGACTCCCACCTGTGTCCTTGCATTGGCTGAAGAGGCCTTGGAATTTGCTCTGACCACAGGCAGAAGCTCAAGAGAGCCTTCTTATCATGCAAATTTGAGTACTCTAGCCCAGAGCCTCCAGCCAGATGTCCATCTTGCCTGGTATTGGGCCCTTCACCCATTGTGAGTGCCTGTGACTGCATTTTTCCTAGTCCCTGAATGTGGGTTGAGCTACCTCAGGCCTTCTGCTTAAAGATGCTCTTGGAGTACTTGTTGCTCACCTGGATTCAAACCTCCATTGCTCTCCTGAGCCCTGGACTCTAGGTATTCTTGTACACTTGGCCCACATCTTTCACACAAGCCTGGCCTTGGATTCTTGGCCATTTCCATCATTTATTACTGCGCAACAAACTATTCCTCTAAACAGAATGGGTTAAAACAACCACCATTCTATCCTTGCTTCTGAGGGCCAAGAGTTGGGGTAAGGAATAAATGGGGCTGACTGGTCTCCGCTCTGTGACCTGAGCTGGAATGAAAAGGTTGAGGGATGGTGGAGATGGCTTATGTGGAGGCAGCATTCCAAAAGGATGAGCCCCACTGTGCAGCGTTTTTTCAGCTTCTGCTTAAAAATCTTCCTAATGTCCTGCTGGCCAAAGCCAGTCAAAACCAAGCCTAGAGTCATGAAGAATGACTATGCCAGATGAGGTTTGTCAGGGACCACAAATGAAACAGCTTACCCCTAGACTGATCTCTAGTTGCTTAAAGTTCTAGCAAGTCAGGTGGTTTGCAAGATGGACCTAGAGGACTAGCTCTGGAGTCAGACTGTCCAAGGATAAACCTTTACTCTGTCACTTACTAGCCATGTGATCTTAACTCATTTAATGTCTCTATGTTTCAGTCTCCTCATCCATAAAATAAGGATGAGAGTATTCACCTCATAGGGGCATCATCCAGATTAAAAGAGATGATGCGTGTAAGCCATAGAGCAATGCCTGGTTCAGAGTCAGCACTCACTAAGAACAACAGACTGCTTTCAAATAGGAAAAGGAATACATCAAGGCTGTATATTGTCACCCTGCTTATTTAACTTATATGCAGAGTACATCATGAGAAACGCTGGGCTGGAAGAAGCACAAGCTGGAATCAAGATTGCCAGGAAAAATATCAATAACCTCAGATATGCAGATGACACCACCCTTATGGCAGAAAGTGAAGAGGAACTGAAAAGCCTCTTGATGAAAGTGAAAGAGGAGAGTGAAAAAGTTGGCTCAAAGCTCAACATTCAGAAAACGAAGATCATGGCATCTGGTCCCATCACTTCATGGGAAATAGATGGGGAAACACTGGAAACAGTGTCAGACTTTATTTTGGGGGGCTCCAAAATCACTGCAGATGGTGACTGCAGCCATGAAATTAAAAGACGCTTATTCCTTGGAAGGAAAGTTATGACCAACCTAGACAGCATATTCAAAAGCAGAGACATTACTTTGCCAACAAAGGTCCATCTAGTCAAGGCTATGGTTTTCCCAGTAGTCATGTATGGATGTGAGAGTTGGACTGTGAAGAAGGCTGAGCGCCGAAGAATTGATGCTTTTGAACTGTGGTGTTGGAGAAGACTCTTGAGAGTCCCTTGGACTGCAAGGAGATCCAACCAGTCCATTCTAAAGGAGATCAGTCCTGGGTGTTCTTTGGAAGGACTGATGCTAAAGCTGAAACTCCAGTGCTTTGGCCACCTCATGTGAAGAGTTGACTCATTGGAAAAGATTCTGATGCTGGGAGGGATTGGGAGCAGGAGGAGAAGGGGACGACAGAGGGATGAGATGGCTGGATGGCATCACCGACTTGATGGACACGAGTTTGGGTGAACTCCAAGAGTTGGTGATGGACAGGGAGGTCTGGCGTGCTGTGATTCATGGGGTTGCAAAGAGTCGGACATGACTGAGCGACTGAACTGAACTGAACTGAAAGTTAGCTATTATTACTATTGGTTCTAAAACTATTCTGAAGTCTGAAATGGGGTGAAACAATAAGCCATGGAGACAAGACATTTTATATCAGAAATACCACAAATGAAGTAAAAAGTTCAAGTTCTCCTTAAAATGCACTTAAGAGAACCAAGTTTAGGTTGAGGATCCATTGATAGTCAATGGGAGTCAGTGAAAACCAGACCTTCTCCACACCCAAGCATAGTATTTCTTTAGACATTGCTCCATATCAACTTGAGACATCAAATAACTAAAACATTAACTAAAGAAATACATTAAGAAGATACACATCCTGTTACCCCATGGACTATAGTCCACTCGGCCACTCTGCCCATGGGAATACTGGAGTGGGCTTCCCAGGTAGCGCTGGTGGTAAAGAACCTGCCTGACAATGTGGGAGATGGAAGAGACTTGAGTTTGACCCCTGGCATGGCAACCCACTCCAGTATTCTTGCGTGGAGAATCCCGTGGACAGAGGAGCCTGGCAGGCTGCTGTCCATTGGGTTGCAGAGTCGGATACGACTCAGGCAACTTAGGATGCATACATATATTAAGAAAACACTCAGGTGACTAGCTTGTGTGTTGTCATCCTGTTATTCCTGGGAGAGTAGAATGGATTGGCCAAGATAAGTAAGTGTCATTCACTGAGTTGTTGTTGTGCAGTTGCTAAGTTGTGTTCGACTCTTTGCAATCCCATAGACTGCAGCATGTCAGACTTCCCTGGAGTTTGCTCAAACTCATATCCATTTAGTCAGTGATGCCATCCAACCATCTCATCCTCTGTTGTCCCCTTCTCCTCCTGCCCTCAATCTTTCCCAGCACTAGAGTCTTTTCCAATGAGTTGGCTCTTGACAGCAGGTGGCCAAAATACTGGAACTTCAGCTTAAGCATCAGTCCTTCTAATGAATATTCATGGTTGATTCTCTTTAGGATTGACTGATTTGATCTCTTTACTCTCTAAGGGACTCTCAAGAGTCTTCTCCAGCACCACAGTTTGAAAGCATCAATTCTTCAGCACTCAGCCTTCTTTATGGTCCAGCACTCACATCTGTACATGACTAATGGAAAAACCATAGCTTTGACTACACAGACTTTTGTGGGCAAAATGATGTCTCTGCTTTTTAATATGCTGTCTAGGTTGGTCATAGCTTTTTTTCCCAAGGAGCAAGCGTCTTCTAATTTCATGGCTGCAGTCACCATCTGCAGTGATTATGGAGCCCAAGAAAACAAAATCTGCCACTGTTTCTATTTTTTCCCCATCTATCCTTTTTTTCCCCATCTACTCATTCACTGAATAGTGGGTCCCAAATTACAAGTTAGAGCTTTGCTGAGAGAGATTATTTATTGGGGACCTTGTTTTCCAAGGACTATGCTTGCTGCCTTACGTGTATTTTCTCATTTAATTCTCAGCATAGTCCAGTTGAGGTAAGGACTATTACTGACTTTACTTACAAATGAAAGAACTGAGGCATAGAAAACTTTAAATAATTCACCCACAGTCACACAGCTTTCTGGGCACTGAGGCAGAAAAGGGAGGGGAGTTTAAGTTCTCAGCCCAAGTTCCACTGGAGTCTGGTCCCAACAAGCCTTTCCAGCTTCCCTTCTCCCCCGAGCCCTACCTCCTCACCCACCCACCCACCATCCTGAGCCGCTCAGTTCTCACCCCAAGCTCCCCACTCCATGACTGTGTTCAGGCTCTGCCTTCCACCTGCAATGCCCTCCCCACCTCAACCCTAATCAAAATCTCCACAGCTCAGCTCAGCCTGCTCTGTGAAGCCATCTCTTATCTCTGTGTTTCACCTACCAACCCCTAGTGGCCCTTTACTCACTTACCCATTCATTCATTCTTTCAGCAAGCTTCTAAGGGGCACCTCTCAGTGCCAGGCACTGTACCAGATGTCAGACACAGTCCCTCCTCTCAAGGAGCTCCCAGCTCTGATCATACCATCTCCGGAGTATAACAATTTGCAGACCAAGTCTGTTGTTCAATATGAGACACTTAATTCCTGAGGACCGAGACAATATCTTGTCTATTTCCATTGTGTGGTTTCATAGTGGAGGCTTAACAAGTATGTCCATTTGAACTGGACTGAAGAGGACTGACTGATGCTTGCATGTATTATCTCAATTGTGTGTATTCTCGCTGCACCTGAGTGGGGTAAATTATTATGGCTACCCCCATTTTACAGATAAGGAAACTGAGGCTCAAGGAGGTTAAAGTCCTCAATCTGTGGTCACCACCTGGTATGTAGCAGAGCTGGGAGGGTCCAACTCTGCACCCTTACTCTTGGCCTCACTGCTCTGTCCCTTGGTGTCTGACGGGAACAGAAAAGGAAGGGAAAACCCCTGACAATAAAGAAAAGGTAATTGATACCCAAGGGTTAAGTCTTTCTCACTACCTGGTATAACGTTCCTTGGAAGAGACACACATTTGTCCTCATTGAACATCTTAGAAGAATTTTAGCACGTGATCTTTGCACAGGTGACCAAATGACTGATAAAGATTTACAATCTATAGATGTCTCAAAGGACAAACCCCATAAAATGGGTCACAGGAAGAGTGGCAAGGAACTCAGGAATCATGGAAAGGAAGACCAGCCCAAGCCCTCTTCAGGAAACTAGAGGAGAGAAGCAGAAAGAGAACCATGGAGCTCCACAGCCTGTCTTTGACCTTTTGGGGCAGAAGTCAACGTAGTTCAAGAAGAAGCATAGAGCAATGACTTCATCTTTAAGAGATAACCTAGGTGAATAGAGATTAGGGTGACTAGTCTTCTTCTGGGTGATGGTGTATGTCAGTGATGTGGAACGAGCCCTTTGTTTCAGAAAGATTAATACCTAATGGTCCCATTCCTCTGATTTCCTGGGCCAGAAAGAATGTGTTCTGATGCCAAGCAGCACTTGCTGGGCCATAAACCACCTGCTGTGGGACACTGTCCTGTTGGGAC
This sequence comes from Capricornis sumatraensis, assembly GCF_032405125.1. Taxonomy (NCBI): domain Eukaryota; kingdom Metazoa; phylum Chordata; class Mammalia; order Artiodactyla; family Bovidae; genus Capricornis; species Capricornis sumatraensis. The sequence continues at coordinate 18,270,263 of NC_091091.1, forward strand.
CCTAATGCCAACCAGAGCCTGGGATACGGCATGCTGTGCTGTGGGGGTAAACAGGGGACGGGATGAGGACTAGGATGAGGACTTTGATCGAAAGTTCCAAGAAAGGAAGAAAAGAGACTCCAGGAGAAGGTTGGTCTTCCAGACTACCAGGCAATAGTTAACACTTAGGACCTCCTCCCTTGATGGAGCAGAGAGGCGCAGCCCTGGCTGTTGTCATGGGACCTGAATTAGGATGTTGACCCTTCCCCACTGGCCCGAAGTGCCAACTCCAATGCCCAGAGTTAGGGGCTAAGGCAAGTAAAACACCAGGGTGTGAAAGATGCTTGGGGAGCAGTGAGGTCTGCGGCAAACCGCAGAGCACCTGCTGCTCCACAGTCCGGTCCATCGTTACGCAACCCTGTTGCTTGTCGCTATGTGGGACTGCTGGACCAGTGGGGCCAGAACTTCCAGCTTGTCATGAGAAGCCAGAGTTCTGGGTTTTTAATGAGAAATTTGATTTTTAAATTTTGGCAGTAAATTTTAAAAAAATGTAAGCTCTACAAAACAAACAAAGCACATCTGCAGACCAGATTTGGCTGGTGGGCTGACCGCTTAGGACCTCTGGGCTGTGGAGCAAATGGGAACGCCTCTAGGGGGTGCCCGCGTCAGGCAAGACGGGAATTCCTCAGGCCACGGCAGCAGGGTCCAGGGATGCAGGAGAGTCATGGAGAATCTCTGAAGTAGAGGCAAGGAGCAGGATGGGGACTAACAAAGTTCAGAGGCTCAGTGTCCGGGTCAGGAGGTGCTTTTCTCTCACTGTGGGCAAACAGGGTCAGTAAAGGATACCAAAGAGAAATATGTCGACCTGAATGCAGGATGAGATTCCAGGAAGCCCACTGGAGGGTCTCTAGAAGGTCTCATGTTAGATGCAATTTGAGCAGACCGTTCTAAAGTCCCACGAGGCAACCCACGACGGAAGAGCTGCAGACATACAGATACTGATCAGCCATGAATGCTGCTGACACCATCACTGAGCCCACATACATTCATGGATTATTTTGTCAAAAGAACTGAGAGAATCATTCTTGGCCCTCAGGAAGCTTAAAGTCCAACCCTCAGTTCTACAGACAAGGAGGTCCCATGAGGCGAATTGACATGTCAAGGTCTGCCATGCAATGGATAACTGAAGGGGTGTGGCACTGGTTTTGTTGGAAAACAATTTAGTTCATTATCATGCCCAACAAGAAAATATTTGAGTAGTAAATGCATCTGAAACAAAGGTCAGTTTCAGCTGTAACAAAATGTACACATCCAAAAGAGGTCAAGAAAAACAAAAGCAAGAGTGCAAGAAACTAAAAATGCTACGCTAAAAGATTTTAAGGGTGGTTAATTATTGGATAAACGCATCCTTTATTTTGTCAAAAAGGATTCACGACAGTGTGCTCTTAGGTCAGGGCGGGGAGTATTGTTTATACTGAGGCCACTGATGCTAGAACAATCAATCGGAGAGCTGCGTAAATAAAAAGCCTTAGAGTACATTTGTTTCATTTCATGTTGCTTTAGGGATCACCTACTGTTTAAACTAACAGAAAACAGATTTCTATTCAATAAATTAAAAAAAAAATACACAGTTACCAGAGCATGAAAATAGAATCAGATTAAGAAGAAGAAAAGAGTGATGCTTGGACAGGTGAGGCACAATCTTTCTGTTGGCCAAAACTGAGTGGCAAAGGCTAGAGCCTCACCCAAGACTAGCCATCCCCAGCTCTCATGAGGTCGTGTTCCCGAATTCCAGGTATTAAGATGACTGATGGGAACTCGTATTTTCCCATGAACATAATATAAATGGCAAAGAGGGTGTGAGGTTAATAGGGCTTGACCCCAAGACCAAGCTAACTGCAAAGGGAGCTCCTTCCACATCCCCACACACTGGGGGTCAGCTCGCTCATCCATCCCCTCCACTGCCCAGAGGCGGCTCCAGCCTTCGCTCCTCTCTGAAGCCACAGAGACACACCCACCACCTGCTTCTTTCATCACGTTGTTTCTTCCCCCTGCCTCCCCGGGGCACTGATCAGTTCACTTCTCACTCCTTCCCCTGGTGATTTCTTCCTCTCTGAGGGCTTCCCCAGTACCCCTACATAGATGGGTACCGCAGGCATTCAGTGGGGGACGCTCAAGCAGAGGCAGCGCGGTGCAGACGCGGGCACGGCGGCCATGATGGCCAGGCGCAAGGAGCAGAGAACAAGCAGGAAGGAGATTCTCTGTGGCCCCGAGAGAAGCCAGCCTTCTTTTCTCTCTAGTCTCTAGTCGAGTCCCCGGGGGCCGGCTCTTCTGCTTCTGTCCTTAGATGGCCAAGAAAATATATTCCTAAATAGATTCTTCTATCGAGCTGTATCGAGTAGGATTCTGTATCTCTAAACTGAAAGGACCTTGCCTAGAAGGTCAGGCAGTAAACTCTTCTTCGCCCTGGTTTCTCAAGCTATATCTCTGAGTTTTGACTCGGGCTCCCAAATTCAAGGTCCTTTGCTGGCGGGGGGGCGGGGCGGGGAGGTGGGGTGGCCGGGCTGGGAAAGCGGCTCCCTGCATGGATGCCCAAGGGTGGTCCCTGCCCCTCCCCCACCTGGTTCTGCACCCTGTTGTGACTCCAAGTAGCCTTCCAGCCCAGTTTCTCCAAATTCTGACAAACACAAGTCATAATAAAAATCAATCCAAAGGTGAATTAACTTTTCCCAACATTTCAAATTCACAGAGAACTCTGGCTTCAGTCCAAGGTATAAGTCAGCCTCTGAACGAGGCCTCAGGGAGAAAGATGATAGAATCCTTATGTTACATTCTTTTTTCCTTCCCAAAGAGCAGATGTGCACTTTATCAGATGCCTCTTTTTTATCTCAAATCATCTCACTAAATTGAAAACTTTATGGGCGGAATAACTGCCAGGCCTCGCCGGGTTGCTCACCCCAGTCCTCCTCTCCAGTTGCTGACTGCACGCGGAGCCAGCCCTGTCCTCAGGCGGGGGTATTTAGGGAGTTTGCGCTCCACACTTGAGGGTCACAGCGGCACATCACCTTTGGCTCCGATTTTGATCTAAGGAATTCTGCTTAACCTCTGACCCTCATCCCCTCCTTATTCTCTCAGGCCAAGGCTCTGACTTCTTGTCCTCCTTAGCACCCACTTCGCAGAAGAACCAGGGTCCTTGCCTTTCCTTCCCAGCTCTCAGCATGGCACTGGAACCCTCTGTGAGTTCTATTACAGGCCTCTCTGATGCTGTCTGCCTGGCTCTCTGGCCTCACATGAACATTCCTGCCTTCCATCAGGTCTTGGGTCCCAGGCTGGATGCCCAATACCGACTTCTGCCTGATGACAGCTGTCACCCTGGGCCTTCTCTCCAGGTGTGAGTTCTGCCCACTGGACCTTACCTCCTCTGGGAAGTCAGTAGGGCCCCCAAACCCTGGGGTCTTCTGGTTCTAGACCCTCCCCCACCTCAGCCTGCCCCATTCCCGCAGTACTGCCAAAGCAGGTCCCTAATCACGCCCATCATTAAAATTCCATCTCCTTAATGGCAGAATAAAAAGTGGATACAGCTGTACCCTTGGTGCTGCGCACAGAAGAGGTTCCCAATTAGCATCTGGTCCTTAAAGGAAGAAGAGAGGGAGTGGAGGGAGAGAGAGGGAAAGGGACTCTTACCAAGAAGACAGCGTTCAGCAGAGCTGTGGGCAGACACAAGGGGAGTGTAAGACATGCCTAAGTCACAGTGCCGCTATAAAGATCAAGTTCTAGACTGTGGGAGCCAAGGCAAATTCTCTCTGGAAGGGGAGGGGTGAAATAGAGCCATCAGCGAGGGGTGGGCTCAGATCCGCAAAGAAAAGAGCTGAGAGGAGCTCTGGAGGAGTGGGAAGAAAGGCTGGCACTTTGTCTCCGGCTTGGAAAAGACCCAAGGACCACACCTAGGGCTCCGTACAAAGGTATCAGTAAAGATTAGCTATTGACCATGTGGCCAAAGGATACCCTCTTCAGCTACTCTTGCAAGGTGATCTGGGCTTGCCCAGCCCGAGAGCACCACCCCTGAGCATGCGCCTTTCTTCATTGCTGGATCCCATGCCAGGCACCCACATTCAAACCTACAGTCCTAACCCCAAGTGGCCTGGGGGAGCAGAGGAGCAAGGGGGCCACCATACAATCCTGAGGCTCCATCTTCAACTCACAAGGGTTTGTCTGCTGTGGTCCCTGTGCCCAGGCTGATGCTGCAACTAAAGAGAGAACGCCAAAACCAAAGAGAAGTCACAGCTGTTGACAGTTTGGTGGGCAAAGCAAGGCACACACTGAACATGAACACAGCAACCTGAGATGGCGGGGGCAGGATGAAGAGCACCTCCATAAGTGCCTAGAACTGGCCCTTGTCTTCTATCTTCACCTCTCAAAGGTAGTGGTGGGGAAACCAAGCCTTCACAGCTCACGGCAACAGGGTTAGTGGTGAAGCCAGCAGCAATTTCTAGAAGCAATGCAGTGTAGAGGCTAAAAGCCACTTTTGACATTAGACAAAGTTAAGTCCTAATCTTGGCTCTACCAATAGTTAGTTGTGTGATCAAAGAAAGGTTACACACTTCTCTGAACATTAGCTTACATATCTGTCGGTATCAACAGTACCTGCCACATAGAGCTGTTGTATGAAGATTAAATGAGATCATTTAAAACACTATTTGGAGAAGGAAATAGCAGCCCACTCCAGTATTCTTGCCTGGAAAATCCTGTGGACAGAGGAGCCTGGCAGGTTACAGTCCATGGGGTCACAAAGAGTTGGACGTGACTAAGCGAGTAAACAGCAAGACACAATTAGCGCACCACAAACAGTAGTTATTCTTTTGGCTGTCGCCATCAAAGAAGAACCAACATCTCATCCATTCTCAGATCTTTGTTTGCCCAACTTCATGACCTAGAGTTTGACTCAGGTGGACTAGGGAAGGTTTATGCTGGGGATTGATAGAGATTCCCCATGACTGGTGGGATCTAAATCTAAGGATCTGATCAGATAACACTGGTGCAGGCCCAGCTCCAGAAACCCCAGCTGCATGCAGGCAGGGTACTGCAAAGGAAGCGACTTCCAGGCACGTAGGGAGTGTGGAGTCTGGGACACAGAGGTGGGCTGGGAGATGAGAAGGCAGGAGCCAGCATACAGTCATATGGGTATTATTCCTTGGGCACCCACCATTCCTCAGACTCCAGGCTGAGTGCTTTACCTCCCACACTTTCCCATTCCCCCCACATTTCCACTTTCCAAATAAGGAAGGAATCCCCTAACTCCCCCAGTTAATCAGTACAGAGCCAGGGAGGCCTGCTTGACACCAGCATCCATGCCTTTCTATCCTGCAGCTCTAGGATCCAGTATGTCCACGTGAGAACATCTCTGATAGAGTGGAAACAGACAGGAAAGGGGGACCGTGGACCTGAGTTTTCTAACTTGGAATTCACAGAGTAAACTTCTTAAAACTGCAAGCAAAACTGTGTATGTAAGAAGTGCTGAAAATACTCATCAGACTCTCAGAGGGATTTGTGAAGCACAAAATATCAAGTCCAGTGTAAGGAGAGAAAAAGAAGTCCCCAAGACCTTATTCCCAAGCTCTGGAGGAGACAGTGGAAAGGATGAGTAAGATTGCTCCCGACAGCTTCTTGTTCCTCTAAGCCAGTGGCCCCGGCAAGAGTGATCACCAGGTCTCACCCAGATGATGTTTTCTGATGTGAAAGAAGACAGTTTTGAACCCAGCTGTCTCCATCTCAGCAAGCCTAACCTGCCATTCATCCATAAGCTCAGGACACTGTCCTTTCTACAGGATGTCACAGGGAGCCACCACTGCCCCTATTTCTTTCCTGGACGCTGTTTAGTTAGTAGCATGCCCACCACCAATAAAGATTAATGAAAAGCTGAAGCCACGTCTATCCAGCATGGGAAATGTCTCCATGGGAGGACAGTCAGAAAAACCACAGCCTGTTGATGGGACTGCTCAAAGCAACCCCCACTCACAAGTTCTCTCAAGGGCCTCATGGCTAAAAATGTGTCCAGGAACAGAGACATGTTGGGTCCCTTGGAAGGCAGGGCCCAGGAACCCGTGTGGTATGTGTGGGTCTCTCATGAGTATGCTTTAGCCTTTTGTGCCTGAATTTAACCCCTCAATGCTCAATGGCCTCTGCTTCCTCTCTTTTCTCCAGCTTGAAGCACCAGAGCTCAAATACAGAGTTCAAAATGGCTCGAAAGAAGTCAGGATGTGGTTTCATGAGACCCCCTATTCGGAGGAGACTGAGACCAGGTGATAGTAGCACATACCCCTATGAATCACAGGCAAAGTAGGAGAAGGAACTCAAGGAGTCAAAGGCTCTGCGGGGTCCGTCTGTGAGTGATAAGGCCTAAGGAGAGGAGGCAAGTTACCCCAACTTACGTCTTCGACTCTCTCCAGCTGATTTATTATTTTGAACTCAAATGCCCAAACTGTTGGGCTTATGTGGACATCCTACACAGATGGCAGGAGTTAAGAGTAAGGTTGGTTCCTTCAAAAGAGATGGACATAGCCCAGGGGCTCAAAAATAGACAAGGCGGGAAACGTCAGCTTCCATCAGAGCCAGTAAGTAATTAAAGCCATTTCCCCTTCCAGAGTCTTCATTACAAAGAGCAAGAAATCAGATCCATTACCCGGATGGAGAGAACTGCAAGATGAGATTTCCTCGCCAAGTTTCTAAACATTTGCAAAGATGAGAATGTTCAGCTTCACTTCCTGGACGCTTTAGGACAGAAACAAACAACCAAAATCCCAAAAAGTCAAGAGCACAGGCCTTCTCTCCACATCTTGTGTGGTTAGGGGAAGAGGTATCCCAGAATTCAGAAATGGGGTGTCAGGCTCTGCACCCCCACATCAGAGAGGATGCAAAAGGATGGGAGAATGTGTGTGTGCCTGCGTGTGTGACTGTGTGTGTGTCCCGCTAAGTACTTCCTTCACTACACAGCTAATCCGATTAGCAGCTTTAGGAAACTCTGCAATGTTAATTCAAGGGCCCCATTCATAGAACAGCTTGGCCCATGCCTGCCCAGAACTCCCATTCTTCTCACTGCACATAAAATGCTCACAGAAGGACGTTCTCTCCCTGAAGAATGCACTCTCGCCTCCTTACCCCCACACACATCCGAGAGGCTGCTGCCACTTCTCATGGCGGGGGGAATGGGACTGTCTGAAAATGGGCAGAACAGTACTCTCTCCGTCTCAGGCACAAAATCAGGCTGATATTAACAGCACTGTCAACCCAGGTGGCTTCTGAAGCCAGCATCTGTGCTGAGTAAAGGGTGTCATGAATCTCCCCAGTCGTAGGGCCCTGGGTAAGCCGGTGGTTGTCTGTGGACTTTCAGTTCTTTGTAGCGTGGGGACTTGGAGCAGAGGGCGTAGCTGGGACAGGAGACCGGAAGGAAGGACAGTGGGGGTCTGTACAGACACGATGCCGTAGTGTTTCGATGCCGTAGTGTTTCGCTGGAGGATGAAGAGAGGGAAGGGAATGAGTGTGTGGGCTGTGGATAAAGCATCGAGGACCTGTGGCACCAGATAAGGAATGTTTCTGATAAGGGATGGGGAGCCACGGAAGGATTTTAAAAAGCAGTGCATCAGTTTTCTCGGGCTGCCATGACAAGTTACCACAGAGTCGGCGGCTTACGAACAGGTATCTATTCTTTCCCAGTTCCAAAGGACAGCAGTCTGAAATCACAGGGTTGGCAGGGCTATGCTCCCTCTGCTCTAGGCTCTAGGGGAGAATCCCTCCTCGCCTCATCCTAGCTCGTGGTTAAGTGATTAAGTGAAAGTTGCTCAGTCGTGTCCCACTCTTTGCGACCCCATGGACTACACAGTCCATGGAATTCTCCAGGCCAGAATACTGGAGTGGGTAGCCTTTCCCTTCCCCAGGGGATCTTCCCAACCCAGGGATCAAACCCAGGTCTCCCACATTGCAGGCGGATTCTTTACCAGCTGAGCCACCAGGGAAGCCCAAGAATTCTGAAGTGGGTAGCCTATCCCTTCTCCAGCAGATTTTCCCAACCCAGGAATCGAACCGGGGTCTCCTGCCTTGCAGGCGGATTCTTTACCAGTTGAGCTACCTCTCCGCAGTCCTTGGTGTCCACTGGCTTGTAGCCACATCCCTCTTCATGTGTTCTTCCTCTCTGTGTCCTTCTGTGTCCTCTCCTCTTCTTATAAAGATTCTAGTCACTGGACTCAGGGCCCCCCACATCAAGGATGATCTCAAGATGCTTAACTAATTAGATCTGCAGAGACTCTTTTCAAATAAGGTTGTATTCTGGGGTTTGGACAGACACAAATCTAGGGGAACACTATTCAATCTAGCACATTGGTTGCAAGGTCAGGTCCAGGAAGATCTCTTGGAAGCAGGATGGGGAAGCAGAAACTGGAGGCAGGGAGATGGATCTGATCAGAAATAATTACCAGTAGCCTAGGATCCTAAGTGACCTGCAAGGGGGCTCCCTTCTGGGGACCCAGAGCCCTCAGCGGCTATTTTTGTGGCCAGCCCAGCACACTGAGTGGAGTCTCAAACCCACCTAGGTACAAGGTCTTGGCTCACTTCCTGGTCCAGAAAGACTCCAGCTCCTTTCCCAGAGCTAGCAAAGGCATGGCTGCATGTGCCCCTGTTGGTTTCCATTCCTTCCTTCTGGCAACACGGCAGACAGGTTGGTACCACGGAGGACACAGCCTGGGAGAGTGGAAGCCTTGGGTTCTAGTTCTGACACTGCAACTGGCTGAATTTGGGACACAGAGCACATCTAGAAAATGAGGCAGACCAGATAATTTCTAGAACAAGGACACTGTTTCATTCAGCAACCAGGAAAGCAGCTCCAAGATCAAAGGAGAGAGCAGGGAAAGGAGGTATCTGGGGCCACAATGCATCCCATCCCCCTCCAGGGATTTAGCCCTGTTCCCACCACACCCTCCCAAAAACTCAGGGGTAATTACCCAAACTTGGAAATGAGATAACCGATATCTAAGAATACATCCTTTCACACATTTGGAAGTACAAAGAGCGGATAAAGGTGTGGTTCCTTTAAAAAAATTTTTTTTAACCAAAGCAAACGTTTAAAGATCTATGCACAGTGTTGTTCACAGTAGCAATGTCTCTAATAGAAAACAACAACAACAAAATATTACAGAAAAGAAGAAAAACAACCATCATGTCCTTCTGTATAGATTAATTCGATAAATGGTGGCAGAGTTGTACATGAAATGTGATCAGCCTCAAAATACCACATTAAAAGATGTCCATGGTATGGTGTTAAAGATGCAGGTTACACAAGAGGGTGTTCAGAGAAATTCCTTTTATGTTTAAAAAATATCCACACATGACCTGAGTGCAGTAAGGCTGGAAGGGATCCAGCAAACAGATCATGATGGGGACCCCTGGGGCTGGGATAAAAAGGGATTTTCACTTTATACTTTTTACAGTTTTGAGCTATTGGACTTTTTTTTTTTTTTAACAACCAGTGGTATTAGTTTAATCAGCAAAAACAATTTAAAATATTCCCATTATGAAAATAAAATAACTGTTTTAGATAGATGCAAAGTCCTATAGGCCCTCAGAGAAAAGTAATCAAGATAAAAATAACCTTGCACAAAAACACACCAGAAAAAACTATATATCTCTAGCTCGGGAAGGAGGAAATATCAGGAAGGTTTATGCTTCAAAGGCCTCATGCCCGAGCCCCCAAAGTTCCCTCCTGCACATAACAAATGTCCATCATCCTCTACTTTGACCTTGAACCCACCTAGGTCAGTGTTCTTTCTACAAATACTACTACTAACAATGAGGAAGAACAGGAAGGGTTGATATTTATTGAGCATTTCTTATGTGCCAGGCACTGTGCTCAGCACTTGTATTCTTTCCTTTGGTCTTCACAACATCACTCCAAGGTAAGGATTATTACTCTACCCATTTAACAGATGAAGATACTGAGGCCCAGCTCATGGATTCAAGCCCAGACAGTCTGAGGTCAAAGCTGGTGATGGTGACCAGTGCTTTGACTACACTCCTGAGAGCAATGTCTTGTGGGAGCTTTTCACCCCTAAGGCCGCTGGGAGATCATTCAGGGCCTGCCAGTCTCCAACCACCTCTTCCTTCTCCTTTCTCCAACCTTCTAGATACAAAAGTGCTGGGCCACCTCTGGGGGATCCAAAGTTGAATCTATGTGGACTCTGTTCCCTCTCAGCTCACAGGGGAGAAGGAACGAGAAGACAGATACTCAGGGTTTTAGAGCATGAGGCACACCATGGTAGCCTTAGGAGAGCACCATGAAGGAGTCACCAGCAGGGCTGCTAGGCTGCCCTTCCCTGCACATCCTTGAGGCAACCTCCCAGACAGGCAGCTCTCGGCAGCTGCTCATTCAGCTGGCATGGTGGCTGGCCACGGCCCAGCCTCTCTTTGAGGTCTTTTACTTACATTTGCAAGCCTGGGTCCCATGCTGTGCCATGGCAGGTGCCCCAAGGACAGCAGGAGGACTGCCGATAGGAGCCACCCTGAGCATTCGTGACGCTGCTGCTGGGCAGGTCTGGAGGGATGAGTGGGGTCCCCAAGCTGGAAAGACCAAGACCCAGAGGTCTCCCTGGGTCCTGCTTGATTACCTCCACCTGCTTTCCAAACCAACATGTACCCACACAGCTGTAAATTGGTGCAACCACTTGGGAAACCTGACTGCATCCACTAATAACTTACAAATACCCTGCGACCCAGCAATTCCACTCCTGGGTACATAAACAGAAATGAGTGCTTATGTCCACCGAAAGGTAGATATAAGACTGTGAGTAGTAGTTTCAGTTATCATATCCCTAAACTGTCAAATGTCCAAATGGCTCTCAATGGAATAATGAATAAACTAGGGTATTTTCATGCAGGAGAACACAACACAAGAACCAAAGAGGACAAACCAGAGTTTCACACACAACATGGGGGAAATTCCACAGTCACAAAACTGAGGAGGAGGAGACATAAGCAACACACACTGCATGGGTCCATTCATGTCGGTAAAATGCATCTGTGTGGAGAGAGGTCAGACAAATGGCTGCCGTGGGGTGGGTGCTGGCTGGGAGGGGGTGTGAGAGGGAGTCTCAGGGTTCTGGAAATATTCCATCCCTTGGTCTGGGTGGTGGCCATGTGGACTGGACACAGAAAAGTACATCATACTGCATGTCTGAGCTATGTGAAGTTCACTAATTTTTTTTTTGTGTTGCATGGCTCCCTGACCAGGGACTGAACCCAGGCCATAGCAAGGTTCACTAGTTTTAAGTACTAAAATAATATAACAAAAGTGAAGTGAGTGTAAGTCGCTCAGTTGTGTCCAAGTCTTTGCAACCCCATGGACTATACAGTCCGTGGAATTCTCCAGACCAGAATACTGGAGTAGGTAGCCGTTCCCTACTCCAGGGGATCTTCCCAACCCAGGGATCAAACCCAGGTCTCCCATATTGCAGATGGATTCTTTACCAGCTGAGCCACAAGGGAACCCAAAGAATACTGGAGTGGGTAACCTATCCCTTCTCCAGCAGATCTTCCCGACCCAGGAATTGAACCAGGGTCTCCTGCATTGCAGGTGGATTCTTTACAAGCTGAGCTACCAGGGAAGCCCAATATAGCAAAAAAGAAAATTTTAAAAATTAATCACACAAAACTTACAACCTGATCAACTTCTCTAGGACACCAGAGAGAATCTGGTGGGGGTGGGGGGCAGGGATGGGGGCATATATGATGAGCTGGAATGATAGAATTATGAAGAGATTCTTCCTTTGGTTGGAGCTCAATTATGATGCAATTTACATACCATGTAAATAATGGTGTGAGAAATAATTTGGATTCCGAAATCCCATTTAAAATTCAAATGGACTTTTCAAACTATACAGGAGAGGTCCTTCAGATCCAAAGAAGTGATAATCATAAAGCCGGACACCAAAAGAAGCTCATTCTTCCCTTCTCCTGGCCACTGGCAATGAGGACCTCTGACCTGACAACCTTTGCCCTCTTGCCTTCCTCTCAGCCCTACGTCCTATGTGGAGCTTAGCCTAGTTCTTGTAGCTGCTCATGTTCCCCATGAGCCATGGCAGTTGCCCCCCACTCTGCTGAGCACAGTCCCACCCCACCCCCACATAAAGAAGGAGCAGACCTTGGACAAGAAGGGAGCTCACCACCAGTTCAGCAGAGGCTGCCATCCCGTTTCCCACCCCAAGAACCACCCCTCCCTCAGTGTGGAATGTCCTTCTCTACGCTTCGACTCCTTCTCCAGTCTGGGAATCCCGTCCACCTCCCCAGGACCCCCTCCTCTGGGAAGCCTCTCTGACTCCCCCACGCTAGCAATGGTACCAGCCCTTCTCGGTGCCCCTACTCCCGCTGTGCTTGCTGGGACCTCTCCCTCTAACTCTTCATCCGTTTTGCATCTATTTCCTCGAGCTGGTGAACCCTTAAGAGACACCCCAGCCTATACCTTCTCAGGATCTGGCACTAGACCTGGCACAAAATGAACACTCAGTTAATAATTGAGTAAGTGAGCGAATGAGTGAATTGGGACCACACCCAGCAATATGAATAGTGTATTCTCCTTCCCTCCCAGATGAATACAGATCCCAGGGCCTTTTGTGCCAGGAGATGCTGAAATGGAGAATTGGTAAATTAGTTCTAGTGGAATCTTTGAGCTGTGCAAGGCATTCCGGGGTGGGGGTTTTGGGGGTGTTCTTGAATGCCACCAAGTTCATCAGCAGAGGGGAAGGGGTGGCCCTGACAACCCCTCTTCCACCGTCACCACCAGCGAGCAGCACGGTAAGGCTGCCCAAGCATCCAGTCAGGAACCCAGCAACCTCAGGGCTGCAGATGGGATGCTGAGAGCAGTGGGAGAGGGGACTCCATCAAGCTCCCTGAGCCACAGATGAGCAAGTTACATTTCCATTCAGAAACATTGGGCAGGGCCCCTGCAGCCCACAGAGGAAAGCCCCAGCCCTCTGGGGTCATAGACACTGGGCACCAAGGGAGTTGCCTCCACTCTGGGCACATTGCCACCCACCCGGTCAACAGGCACCTTGATCATCTACCCCAACTTCTCCCGGTGCCTCTACCCTCAATAGTTCCCCAAAGAGCCGCCCTCCAGGGACCCACCGCTCCCTCTGTTCCTGAAGTCAGCCCCTGTCTCTGCACACAGTCTCTCCTCTGGCTGAAATGTCTCTTCTTGATTCTTCACCTAAGGAACTCCTATGCATCCTTCAAGACACAAGACCATTCCCATGATGACTTTCTTGGCCCCACTGCTCTTGATTCGTTGTAACCCTTGCCCTGAGGAATGACAGTTTATCTATCTATGCTTCAGTTTCATTCCGCTGGACTGGGTGTCTTAGTGATTACATCTGTCATTGCCTAAGAACATGCCACGTTCCAGGCACCAGGTTAGCCCATTCCTTTCAGAGTGCTACTGCTGCTGCTGCTAAGGCACTTCAGTCATGTCTGACTCTGTGCAACCCACTAGACGGCAGCCCCATTAGGCTCCCCCGTCCCTGGGATTCTCCAGGCAAGAACACTGGAGTGGGGTGCCATTTCCTTCTCCAATGCATGAAAGTGAAAGTGAAGTCGCTCAGTCGTGTCCGACCCTCAGCGACCCCACGGACCGCAGCCTACCAGGCTCCTCCATCCATGGGATTTTCCAGGCAAGAGTACTGGAGTGGGGGGCCATTGCCTTCTCCGTCCTTTCAGAGTAAATCCTCCCAACCTCTACTGACAGGTATGCTGATTTCATCCTCATTTTAGAGACAGGAAGACTGAACTTTGAGATGTTAGTGGGCTCAGCCAGGTCTAAACTCTGTCTGCCTGGCATGAAAGCTCTCCTTGAAGGCGGAGGCCACATGCCCTTCCTCTTTCTCTTACCAGCACTGCATTAGACCCAGGAGAGGTGCTAAAAAGGCAAGCATCCAGTCTTATAACCCAGTAGAGTATCATCGGTTATGCAAGAGGAACGCTCCGGAGACCTGCTGTATCACATCGTGCTTGTAGTTTCCAGTATTGCGTTGTACATTTGACATTTCGTTAAGACCATAGATCTCAAGTTAAGTGTTCTTACCACAATTTTTTAAAGCCTCAAAAGAAAGGAAGGGAGGGTGGGTAGAGGGGTCACAGGTGGGAGAGAAAGTGTAGCATCTGGCACACAGGAGCCTTGCTCACTGTCAGCCACACAGGCTATCATCTTTCACAACGCAGCCCCCTGGGCTTCTTTCTGAGACTGGAGATTCCACAGAGGGGAGGCGTCTGAGTACAGTGGGCAGGGAGGTGAGGAGAACTCAGAAACCAGTCTCATTACTGCTTACCCCAAGGTGAAGGCATGGAAGGAGGGTGGAAGAGGTGTTGTCGAAGCGTTATATGCCTCGTCAGTGTTTCCTGGCCCGGGGGGGGATTTCCACCTGGTTTGTAGGCCAAGCAAGTACACAAGACCCCTGCTCCCTCGCCATCTCCCCCCACAAGCATCTTCCCACTACTAATCAGCATCAGCAGCACCACCACATGCCTTCAGTGGAACCTCTCCAGGAATTCTGTCCATTTGTGAAGCGCTAGACCCTGAGGCCAGAGTCCTGAGAACCTATGTTGAGTTCAGGTCTCTGAGCTCAGGGTTGAACCTTTGGATAGAGAGGCAAATGGAGGTTTTCTTAGAGGGACAGGAAAACTTCAGCTTCCCAGCCTGCAATGGAGAAGGTGTGGTCCCTCTGGTTTTCCATTGACAGGTGGGCCCTGGACCAACAGGCCAAATACCAATGATTTGTGGTCCACGCCTACCCGTGTCCGAGCCCCCGGCCCTTCCCTCCGGGTCAGGGGCGGAGGGGACACCTACCCGTGTCCGAACCCCCGGCCTTTCCCTCCGGGGCAGGGGCGGAGGGGACACCTACCCGTGTCCGAGCCCCCGGCCCTTCCCTCCAGCACGGGGCGGAGGGGACACCTACCTGTGTCCGAGGCAGAGGGGACACCTACCTGTGTCCGAGGCCCTGGCCCTTCTCTCCGAGGCAGGGGTGGAGGGGACACCTACCCGTGTCCGAGCCCCTGGCCCTTCCCTCCAGGGCAGGGGCGGAGGGGACACTGTACTTACCTGTGCTGTGCCCCATGTCCTCTGCTGACTGCTTGACCCAGTCATGGGCTTTGTCAATGTGAAATAACTTCAGGTCCTCTTCATCTAAGGCAATGTCTCCCCAAAAGACAGCTGGGAAGGAAAAATAGAAGTGTATCAATTTAAGCTGGAGATCAAAGAATGAATTTACTAGTGGCCCAGAGGGTATTGGAAGCTAAGTAGCAAACTCTAGAAAAGACAGTCCATCCAATCAAATTTCTCCTAAGAGATAGGACTGGTAGAGAGAAAACAACAGATCTGTGCACGAAAGCCACAGGGCTGGGGCCAACTGCACTGAAGATTAAAGGCCTAGGTCAGGAAAATGCAAAACCAGAGTGAAATATTGTCTCACATCGGGTAGAATGGCTGTTGTCAAAAACACTAGAAAAGGAAGTGTTGGAAAAGATTTGTGGGGACTTCCCTGATGGTCCAGTGGCTAAGACTCTGAGCTCCCAGTGCAGGGGTTTGATCCCTGGTAAGGGAGCTAGATCCCACATGCTACCAGTAAGACCCAGCACAGCCAAATAAATAAATATTTTTTAAAAAAAGAAACATTTGTGCACTGTTGGTGGGAATGTAAATTGGTACAGCTCCTATGGAAAACAAGCTTTCCTGGTGGCTCAGTGGTAAAGAACCCACCTTCCAATGCTGAGGACACAGGTTCAATCCCTGGGTCAGGAAGATTCTCTGGAGAAAGAAATGCCAACCCACTCCAGGATGCTTGCCTGGGAAATCCCACTGAAAAAGGAGCCTGGCAGGCTACAGTCTATGGGGTTGCAAAAGAATCAGACATGACTTAGTGACTAAACAACAAAAACTATGGAAAACAATCTGGCGGTTTCCCCCAAAAATGAAAAATAGAACTACTATGTGACCTAGTGGTTCCACTTCTGAGTGGAAGTGGAACGGTTCCACTTATCTAAAGAAAATGAAAACACTGATTTGAAACAATATCTGTATCTCCATGTTCACTGCAGCACCATTTACAATTGGCAAGATACGGAAACAACGTATAAGTGTCAGCCATGAAAAAAGAACAAAATCTTGCCAGCTGCAACAACATGGATGGATGTGGAGGGCATTAGGCTAAGTGAAATAAGTCAGAGAAAGACAAACATCACATGAGATCACATGATCTCATTTACATGCAGAATATATATATTCCACATGAAAGCTTATATGTATATATACACAAACATGGTTGCCAGAGGCAGGGAGTGGGGTAGGTGTGGGAGAAATAGGTAAATTATTTTTATTGTTTTTATTTTGTTGTTGTGTAAATAAGTTGAATTAAAAAAAGAATCTAGAAGTCCGTAGTGGGAATGAAAAGGAATGGAGAGAATCTGGAAAATTAGGAACTTGGGGAGTTGGAAGAGCCAACCTGTTCTTATCACTAAGCAGTAAAAGAAAAACTGAGAAGGCCTTTGAGTAACAAAGACTGATTAAAACTCAGGCTCATGGTGTAGAGAATTGGGACCCCTCATTCAATGCCAGCAGGGATATAAAATGGTATACTCCCTATGGAAGGTTTTTGGCATTTTCCTACAAAGTTAAATTTATCACAAGACCTAGCAATTTCACTCCTAGAGATGCCCACAAAGGAAATGAAAATATAGTCCACATAAAGACATGTGCTTAAATGCTGACAGCAGCTTATTCATGTGCTGTGCTGTGCTTAGTTGCTCAGCTGCGCCCAACTCTTTGCAACCTCACGGACTGCAGCCCGCCAGGCACTAGGAGCCTTATTAATAATTGCCCCAAACTTGAACACAACCTAAGTGTCTATCAACTGTTGAATGGATAAACAAAATGTGCTCTATCTATATGATGGAAAAATATCTAGCAATTGAAAAGAACAAACTTAAAAAAAAAAGAAGTCTTGACACACGCTACAATACGTGATTCTAAAAAAATCATGCGAAGTGAAAGAAACCAGATGCAGAAGACTACATCTTATACGATTCCATTTATATGAAGCATCTAGAAAGGCAAGTTTATACAGCTAGAAAGAACAGTGATTGCTTACGGCTGGGGGGGTGGATGAGATCAGACTATAAGCTGTCATGAAGGAATTTTTCCAGGTAGTAGAAATGTTCTAAAATTGGACTGTGGTGATGGTTTGCACAACTACCGATTTGCTTAACTCTTTGAAATTTACACTTCTTTTCATCTTGTTGAAAGGTGTAACAAAGTTGGCTCAGCCAAAGATGGCTTGCAGCTGAGGGTCCTGAGCCCCCCCACCTTTCTGAAGATTTAGCCCAAGTCCACAATACAGGGCCATCTTTTCCTCAAAGGAAAAACATCCTTGTCAATGATGCATTCAGTGTGTAGTCAGGACCACTTGTCACATTCTGAGAGCGGACAGAGAAGCAAGAGGGCAGAAGGCAAAGGGAGGAAATTAACAGGACCTGGGAAGAGTTCAACAACCCAAGGAAGCAGCTCAACAATGTTCAAGCTTTTGTGCCCACATATCCCCCAAATAATTTTTCAAATATTTTATTTATTTATTATTTTTTGACTGTGCTAGGTCTTGGTTGGGGCATGTGGGATCTAATTCCCTGACCAGGTATCAAATCCAGGCCCCTTGCCTTGGGAGCATGTAGTCTTCGCCGCTGGACCAGACGGAAGTCCCTAAAACAATTTTTAAAAGCCACATATCCTTATGTATATTGTGAGCCTAACATTTAAGATTTTCCCCCATGAGTTTAAATACATTTTTAATTTTGTTCACAAGAAGTAAAAAAAAATAGTGAACATTTGATATGATGAAGATTGACTATAACTATAATAAATGTTTCAGAATGTGCCATCTTATTGAATAGAACAAGCTACATCAGAAAGGAAACAAGGAAATATTCATCTTGGGTTTTATCCACATATCTTGAAATAGTGAAAGTCCAGAAACCATTTCAGTTATACTTAAAAGAATCACTGTAGTTAACTTAACTCTATTTCAGTTGTTTTGAATTCAAAACATTCCACTAAGCACCATGCATCCCCCTAAACAGAAATTCATACAGATAGGAAAAGACAGGAGAATGCCAGGTCGAAAGTGCCTGTTGTTTTTAGTTGTGTTCACCTCTTTGCGACCCCTGGATGGTAGCCTGTCGGGCTCCTCTGTCCGTGGGACTCTCCAGGCTAGAATACTGGAGTGGGCTGCCATTTCCTTTTCCAAGATACCTTGACTCATCATCAGAGAAGGCTGCTCTGTGACCAGTCATTTCTCATTTTCCCTTTAGTGCTCAGAGGCTTTTGTATTCCAGGATGAGTGACAAGTGACGCTTTCTTCGGTAAAGCTGGGGAGGGACCACCATGACCAGGGCATCCTCCAGCAGTTTTAATACAGAATCTTGTGTGGAAGCTTTAGAATCTGGATATTCATTCCCTTAAATTCTCTGCACAGTGCACCCCTTGCTAAGTCTCTGGTACCCCTGCACACACCAGTTTGCAAACCAGAGGGTAACAGAGGTCAGGGCAAGGGAGCTTCCTAAGTCGGAGGGCTGCTGAGAAACGCCTCCTGGGCTTCCTCAGCCCACCTTGGTCTCCATCTGGTTTCCAGCCCTTCAATGTCCAGCACTCAGGAGTCCTCCTGCTTCAAAGGGAAGGAGTCCCAGGCTGCTTCCCACATAAGGAATTCTTCCTGAAAGCACTTTCAGCCTGCATGTGTTATATTGTTCACCTGGGGAGGTAGGTTGATTAAAAACATGTAATTTTAAGCCAGAGGAATCCTGGGTTCGAATCCTGTTATGGCCATCTGATAGCTGTGTGACCTTCAACAAATCATTTGACCTCGCTGAGCCTCGGTTTCCTCATCTTGAAACAGAATTACCTACCTTGCAGAGTTGGCAAGAACTAAATGAAGTGTGTTAATTTAAACACTCAGTACGACAGGTCCTGGCCCTGAGGAAGCATTCAGTGAAGAGTCATGTCACTGTAATTTTCACTCGGTTCCCTGTCTTTCTCCTACTCTGCTCTGTCTTCATCCAGAAGCCCCTGCCCTGTGAAGCTCACTCAGCTCCCAACAGCCATATCTCTGCTTGAATGTATTCCTCCCAGTCCTGAAACATGCCAGCCTCTCTCTGTGTTCCTTTAGGAAAAACAGTCCCAACCAGACCACATCAACCAGACCACAGGAGCTAAATTTTGTCTGGGCATCTACCTAACAAATATTTACTGAGCGCACAAATGGAAGGGTGGGGGTAGAGGAAGTGAAGCTGGGGGTGTGGGGAAGAATAGTATGTTCTATAATGCTTTACAATTAATATTGGATTGTCCATACGCAGTAATTCTTGACCTTGCTCCTTCCCATTTTATAGATGAAGAAACTGAAATTCCCAGAAGAGAATGACTTGTTTGGGGTCACACAGCCAGTGAGTGGCAGAGCCAGAACACCTAAACCCGGCCTTTTTTCAGTTCCCACGTTTCCTTCCTCAGCTTCCTGTTCTACCAGATTCCAAGTGCCTTGAGGACAGACTCCAGTTGTACACATATTTCATATAGCAAATCTCATTTTATATACACTGAGAGAAGTCATCATACAGATGCTCTGGCTAAGAGTGGAAGTACTGAATGAGACAAACTGTCCAAGCTGTGCCTGTGTAACGGCGAACAAATAACCTCTCTTGAATCTCAGTTTTCTCATCTGTCACATGAGAATAAATAATTATAATAGCTTCCCCACAAGGTTGTTGTGAGCATCAAGTGAGATACTGTGAGTAAAGCTGGCACCAGGCACCACTGGATAAATATCAGATGCTCAGCTGAGCTGCACCTCCCAGACATGGAGATCCTCAGCAATGGTTCCCATTAATGGTGATGGACAGTGAGATCAAGAGAGGCTGTAACAGGTATGACCTCTCCCACGCCAGCAAGGGGGTCATTGACTTACCGCTAGCACCCAGCCCAGGGCAGCCCTTACCTACAGCCCCGCAGAAGGGGCTGGCCCAGCCTGCCCCTGGGAGCACACACTGGGAAGGCCACAGGGTCTGCCACTGGACTGTCCATCTCAGGACCCAGAGAGCCCCCTCTCACACCAGCCTAGCCTCCTCTCCTGTGGTCCTGGAGGGTCCCAGACACCACGTCTGATCTCACACACTGCCCTTCTGTCTAACGGATGCTGTCTTGGAATCCTAAAGGCAGCTCCTTTGTCCCTCAAGGAGATCAAGCCAGTCCATCCTGAAGGAAATCAGTCATGAATATTCACTGGAAGGACTGATGCTGAAGCTGAAACTCCAATACTTTGGCCACCTGATGTGAAGAACTGACTCCTTAGAAAAGACCTGATGCTGAGAAGGATTGAGGGCAGAAGGAGAAGGGGACAACAGAGGATGAGATGGTTGGATGGCATCACCAATTCGACGGTCTTGAATTTGAGCAAGCTCCAGGAGTTGATGATGGACAGGGAAGCCTGGCATGCTGCAGCCCATTGGGTCGCAAAGAGTCAGACACGACTGAGCGACTGAAACTTGTCCCTCAGAGACACAGTTTGAGAAGGCTGCTGCCTGTCACCTAGATGCCTCTCCTAGAATGATTCACCAGCACTGCACTGGGCTCTGGAAGCTCCCCAACATCAGGCTTCAGACCAGAGTAACTGGTACCCCAGAACAGAGGTCCAGAATCAGGTTGTCATCTCCCCTACTCTGATCCCATTCCATAGACACGAGCATGTTGTGGAGAGAGCCTGAGTGATTTGTTCAAGGTCCCTGAGCAAGGCTTTTCGCAGAGCCAAGGCTCCAGTCCAGGACGCTTCTCATCATGCTATCATCTGAACTAGTTCAGCAGAATCTGTCCACATGCATCTGGGAGCCAAGAGTGAAAATCCCAGTGCCAAAGGGGGAAGGCATGGGCTCTGGATATTCAAAATAAGCCTGAGGCAACAGTGGGGAGCCATCACCCCAGACTCCAACAGCAACGTGCATGCTCTTCTGCACCTAGTTCCTTCAACGATCTCAACCAGCGCCCCATAGGAGAACATAAGAATGCTCGGGAGTCAGCTTGGAGGCAGGTGTTGGCACTCTGGGATTCCGCAGAGGTCACACCTTCATGTCAATACAGTATCTACTGTGGCTTTATGGCTCCTCCTCCAGCAGAAAGGCATGATAAAGAGCAGCCTGAGGAAGGCAGGATGGAAACATTTACTGAGCCAAGCACACAGGACGGGCTCTGCTTGCAAGAGAAGGATGCCACCGGAGCCTCCTGCCAGGCTCCCATCCTCAGAGGCGGGCTCCATCTGACTGCAGGGACTCTGACGGCTGCATCCATGGAGTTTCAGAGGAAGTCCATTGCTGAAATAGCCTCTCCTCTCAACTAGACAAAGCCTTTGTCTCCTGTTTTTTCCCAAGACAAGTTGCAGGTCTCTCTTGAATGGACTGGAGAGTCCTCTTGTTCCAGAAGAGTCGCAGGATGTTCTACCACACCTGAGCTGCTCTGAGTCCTAAGGCCAGGCCATTCTACAAGAACTTCTCCTCTACAGTCTCATCACGTTCAGTTGCTCAGTCATGTCCAACTCTTTGTGACCCCATGGAGTAGCTCTCCAGGCTCCTCTGTCCATGGGATTTCCCAGGCAAGAATACTGGAGTGGGTTGCCATTTCCTTCTCCATGGGATCTTCCTGACTCAGGGATTGAACCCTCATTTTCTGCATTGGCAGATTCTTTACCATCTGAGCCACCAGGGGTCTCATCACAACAGAATTTAATTAACTTCTATCTTCGAAGTTTCATGAAGGCGAGGACTGTCTGCCTGTCCTGTAGGTCCATCCTCAGCACAGAGAGCAGGAAACATCTGTTGAATGAAAGCCTTGAGGAACTTCAGAAGGCTGTCTTCTGGCCTGAGTCTCTATACCCAAAGATGAAATCTAAGACCCAGAAAGAGCTTCTTGACCCTCCTTTAAGGGTTTTTTTAATGTGTGAAATAGAAAGAAGTGCACATTCTCCTATAGGGATGGTCACTATGTCTCTATCCAACAGACTAAGGCTTGTCAGAAAATGAGGACAGGCCATTAGCTCTTAACCCCATAGGAGATAGTCACCAAGCCACTCTCAAGATGAGCAAAAGGTATTATACATAAAACTCAGGTTGAATAACTACCCACCATAAAACCAGGACCCAAGGTACCACAAGAAGGTCTGTTAATGAGGGCAAAGATTTTTGTCTACTTTTTTTGCTACAAATATCCCTAGTGCCCAGAACAATGTCTGATATCGAAAATATGCTCACAAAATATTTATTGATAAATTAATGAAAGGAAAGTGTGTTCCAAATTCTATTTATGTAAGCTCAATGCCCAAAGCCAGGCTAAATTATTCCTCAGCCACCTGCCTAGGAAGTAACCAGGTTTCCTTCCTTTTGAAATGACAGGCATATCTGAAAACATTAAATTTTCAATAGGTAGTGAGTCTTGTTTCCTGCATCTATTCTGCCGTTGTGGCCCCTGGGAGGGAAGAAGATGAAGGCTACTTCAGGGAAGGAGTTGGATATGACCTGGGGAGGCCCCATCAGCTGAAGGGTGAGTAGGAAGAAGCCTTCCACGTCAGAGGATATGAATGGGCCGTGTGGTGTGAGGGAGCCTGTGCACACAAGGCTCTTAGGAAGTTCCCCAAGGTATAGCCCAGGGCGGCTGCAAGTCTAGAAGAAGCCGCCCACCCACCACACACAGGGGCAATGGGACAGTGGGAATGGAGAGCAATGTCCAGAGACGTGGGCAAAGGGTGCTTCCAATCTGGTCCCAGAAACTGGTGTCTGGGACTCTGGGTGCTCCCATACGCCTAGGGAGGATGCAGGGGTGTCAAGAGGGCCAGCGGAACAGCAGAGGCCTGAGGCCAACATGACAGGCCATTGAGGATGATTGATAGCCAAAGCCAAAGGATCAAGAGTAGAGCCTTCACCAGTGAGATCAGCATGTCAGGCTGGCATGCTAGAGCTAAGCAGATACCCCTCGGTATTTTATAATGTTTTAATTAATTTAAATTGCCACATGTGGCCAATTGCTATAAGTATACAATATGTGCATGCCTACACGCATGTTCAGTTGCCCCAGTTGTGTCTGACTCTTTGCGACCCTATGGACTGTAGCCCTCCAGGTTTCTCTGTCCATGGGGTTCTCTAGGCAAGAATACTGCAGTGGGTTGCCATGCCCTCCTCCAGGGGATCTGCCCGACCCAGAGACTGAACCCACATCTCCTGTGTCTCTTGCATTGGAGGAAGCGCCTTCACCACTGAGCCACCGAGGAAGCCCAAGCATACAATGTAAATAATATAAAATAAAATATTGTATAACATACAATATAGTAATATAAAATAATAAATTCTGTTTAAAACAGCAGCAAAAAAGGATCGTATATCTAGGAAAAACCTTGACACAAATAGTAGTCCTGTGCTGGGATTTCCATGGTTCAGAGGTTAGGACTCCAAACTTCCAGTGCAGGGGTCACAGGTTCAATCCTTGGTCAGGGAACTAAGACCCTACAGGCTGAAGGGTGAAGCCAAAAAAAAAAAAGTAGTACCATGCTGACATTGTAAAATTCTACTAAAACCTATAAAAAGTGATATGAAAGGAAAGACATACTCTGTTTCTGAAATATTCTTTCTGAACTAATGTGTAGGTTTAACATATTTTACTCAAAAGTCCAATAAATTTTTTCCTATTATTTACAAAAGAATATTAAAGTTCATCTGCATAATTAGGTGATAAAAGTCAAGGAGAAAAGTATCAGAGGATGACTGGCCTCATCAAACACGAAAATATGTTATAAATCTTAGACAAACCTGCAACATGGAATAGTCTGGAAGCAAACCCTAGTCTATATAAAAAAATGTCTATATGACAAAAGAGGTCTCACAAATTTGTGGAAAGAGGGGGATTAATCAAAATCAGTGAATTCCATGGAGACAATGGCTTAGCTCTTTGAGGAAAAGTCAAGTTGGTTTTGAACCTTTCATCAAAATAAATCACAAATAAATAATTGAAATCAACATATCAGCTGAACAGTTCAGTTCAGTTCAGTTCAGTCGCTCAGTCGCGTCCGACCCTTTGTGACCCCATGAATCGCAGCATGCCAGGCCTCCCTGTCTATCACCATCTCCTGGAGTTCACTCAGACTCACGTCCATCGAGTCAGTGATGCCATCCAGCCATCTCATTCTCGGTCGTCCCCTTCTCCTCCTGACCCGAATCCCTCCCAGCATCACAGTCTTTTCCAATGAGTCAACTCTTCACATGGGGTGGCCAAAGTACTGGAGCTTCAGCTTCAGCATCATTCCTTCCAAAGAACACCCAGGGATGATCTCCTTCCGAATGGACTGGTTGGATCTCCTTGCAGTTCAAGGGACTCTCAAGAGTCTTCTCCAACACCACAGTTCAAACGCATCAATTCTTCGGCGCTCAGCCTTCTTCACAGTCCAACTCTCACATCCATACATGACCACAGGAAAAACCATAGCCTTGACTAGACGGACCTAAGTCGGCAAAGTAATGTCTCTGCTTTTGAATATACTATCTAGGTTGGTCATAATTTTTCTTCCAAGGAGTAAGCGTCTTTTAATTTCATGGCTGCAGTCACCATCTGCAGTGATTTTGGAGCCCCCCAGAAATAAAGTCTGACACTGTTTCCACTGTTTCCCCATCTATTTCCCATGAAGTGATGGGACCGGATGCCATGATCTTCGTTTTCTGAATGTTGAGCTTTAAGCCAACTTTTTCACTCTCCTCTTTCACTTTCATCAAGAGGCTTTTTAGCTCCTCTTCACTTTCTGCCATAAGGGTGGTGTCATCTGCATATCTGAGGTGATTGATATTTCTCCCGGAAATCTTGATTCCAGCTTGTGCTTCTTCCAGCCCAGCATTTCTCATGATGTACTCTGCATAGAAGTTAAATAAGCAGGGTGACAATATACAGCCTTGACGTACTCCTTTTCCTATTTGGAACCAGTCTGTTGTTCCATGTCCAGTTCTAACTGTTGCTTCCTAACCTGCATATAGGCTTCTCAAGAGGCAGGTCAGGTGGTCTGGTATTCCCATCTCTTTCAGAATTTTCCACAGTTTATTGTGATCCACAGTCAAAGGCTTTGGCATAGTCAATGAAGCAGAAATAGATGTTTTTCTGGAACTCTCTTGCTTTTTCCATGATCCAGCGGATGTTGGCAATTTGATCTCTTGTTCCTCTGCCTTTTCTAAAACCACCTTGAACATCAGGGAGTTCACGGTTCACGTATTGCTGAAGCCTGGCTTGGAGAATTTTGAGCATTACTTTACTAGCATGTGAGATGAGTGCAATTGTGCGGTAGTTTGAGCATTCTTTGGCACTGCCTTTCTTTGGGATTGGAATGAAAACTGACCTTTTCCAGTTCTGTGGCCACTGCTGAGTTTTCCAAATGTGCTGGCATATTGAGTGCAGCACTTTCACAGCATTCTTTCAGGATTTGAAACAGCTCAACTGGAATTCCATCACCTCCACTAGCTTTGTTCGTAGTGATGCTTTCTAAGGCCCACTTGACTTCACATTCCAAAATGTCTGCTCTAGATTAGCGATCACATCATCATGATTATCTTGGTCATGAGGATCTTTTTTGTACAGTTCTTCTGTGTATTCTTGCCACCTCTTCTTAATATCTTCTGCTTCTGTTAGGTCCATACCATTTCTGTCCTTTATCGAGCCCATCTTGGCATGAAATGTTCCCTTAGTATCTCTAATTTTCTTGAACGCATCACTAGTTTTTCCCATTCTGTTCTTTTCCTCTATTTCTTTGCATTGATTGCTGAAGAAGGCTTTCTTATCTCTTCTTGTTATTCTTTGGAACTCTGCATTCAGATGCTTATATCTTTGCTTTTCTCCTTTGCTTTTCACCTCTCTTCCTTTCACAGCTATTTGTAAGGCCTCCCCAGACAGCCATTTTCCTTTTTTGCATTTCTTTTCCATGGGGATGGTCTTGATCCCTATCTCCTGTACAATGTTACGAACCTCATTCCATAGTTCATCAGGCACTCTATCCATCAGATCTAGGCCCTTAAATCTACTTCTCACTTCCACTATATAATCATAAGGGATTTGATTTAGGTCATACCTGAATGGTCTAGCAGTTTTCCCTACTTTCTTCAATTTTAGTTTGAATTTGGCAATAAGGAGTTCATGATTTGAGCCACAGTCAGCTCCTGGTCTTGTTTTTGTTGACTGTATAGAGCTTCTCCATCTTTGGCTGCAAAGAATATAATCAATCTGATTTCAGTGTTGACCATCTGGTGATGTCCCTGTGTAGAGTCTTCTCTTGTGTTGTTGGAAGAGGGTGTTTGCTATGACCAGTGCATTTTCTTGGCAAAACTCAGTATTTAGAGTCTAATGAGCTAAGTCTACACATTCAAAACACACAGCTATTGAATGGTTACCAAAAGGCAAGACCTGTCAGCCTCCTAAGAGAAGACTCTTTGAAGGAAGGATTCCTACCACTTGGGTAACTTTCTTCCTCCACCACCGACCCCTGGCTACTGGCAACCCACTCCAGTATTCTTGCCTGGAGATCCCCACAGTCAGAGGATCCTGGCAGGCTACAGTCCAAGGAGTCACAAAGAGTTGGACATGACTGAGCAGCTGAGCACACACATGCTAGGTGGGTAGCACTGACCTCATCTTGAAACGTGATAGAAACACCCACTCCCAGGGCCTGTCCCAAAGCTGCCGAATCAGAAGTTGCGTGTTAACAGGATCCCCAGGTGGAACGTGTACACAGTGAAGTCTGAGAAGTACTGACTCAAGGCACCAGAGGCTTTGCCTCCAGCAACCATGCCCCTGGGGTCACGGACTCTCCTCTACCCCTCTGTGCCTGTCATGGCTCTAAGGAAAAGGTCAAGCAGGGTAATTCTTCACAGAAATGTAGAACATGGGTGTATAGGCCATAGGAAAGATCTAAAATGTACACCAACAAAAATGCTATCTTTTTGGCTAACAAACACATGAAAAGATGCTCAACATCACTCATTATCAGAGAAATGCAAATCAAAACCACAATGAGGTACCATCTCACGCCGGTCAGAATGGCTGCTATCAAAAAGTCTACAAGCAATAAATGCTGGAGAGGGTGTGGAGAAAAGGGAACCCTCTTAACACTGTTGGTGGGAATGCAAACTAGTACAAGCCACTATGGAGAACAGTGTGGAGAGTCCCTAAAAAACTGGAAATAGAACTGCCACATGACCCAGCAATCCCACTGCTGGGCATACACACTGAGGAAACCAGAACTGAAAGAGACACGTGTACCCCAGTGTTCATTGCAGCACTGTTTACAATAACTAGGACTTGGAAGCAACCTAGATGTCCATCAGCAGATGAATGGATAAGAAAGCCGTGGTACATATACACAATGGAATATTACTCAGATATTAAAAAGAATGCATTTGAATCAGTTCTAATGAGGTTGATGAAACTGGAGCCTATTACACAGAGTGAAGTAAGTCAGAAAGAAAAACTAAGATCATGGCATCTGGTCCCATCACTTCATGGCAAATAGATAGGGAAACAGTGGAAACAGTGTCAGACTTTATTTTTCTGGGCTCGAAAATCACTGCAGATGGTGACTGCAGCCATGAAATTAAAAGACTCTTACTCCTTGGAAGGAAAGTTATGACCAACCTAGATAGCATATTCAAAAGCAGAGACATTACTTTGCCAACAAAGGTCCATCTAGTCAAGGCTATGGTTTTTCCAGTGGTCATGTATGGATATGAGATTTGGACTATAAAGAAAGCTGAGCGCCGAAGAATTGATGCTTTTGAACTGTGGTGTTGGAGAAGACTCTTGAGAGTCCCTTGGACTGCAGGGAGATCCAACCAGTCCATTCTAAAGGAGATCAGTCCTGGGTGTTCATTGGAAGGACTGATGCTAAAGCTGAAGCTCCAGTACTTTGGCCACCTCATGTGAAGAGTTGACTCATTGGAAAAGACCCTGATGCTGGGAGGGACTGGGGGCAGGAGGAGAAGGGGACGACAGAGGATGAGATGGCTGGATGGCATCACCGACTCGATGGACGTGAGTCTGAGTGAACTCCGAGAGTTGGTGATGGACAGGGAGGCTTGGCGTGCTGCGATTCATGGGGTCGCAAAGAGTTGGACACGACTGAGCAACTGAACTGGAACTGGAACACATATATATGGAATTTAGAAAGATGGTAATGATGACCTTATATGTGAGATAGCAAAAGAGACACAGAGATAAAAAACAGATTTTGGACTTTGTGGGAGAAGGTGAGTGTGGGATGATTTGAGAGAATAACATCGAAAGATGTATATTACCATATGTGAAATAGATCGCCAGTCCAGGTTCTATGCATGAGACAGGGCACTGAGGGCTGGTGCACTGGGACAACCCTGAAGGATGGGATGGGGAAGGATGTGGGAAGGGGGTTCAGGATGGGGGACACATGTACACCCATGGCTGATTCATGTCAATGTAAGGCAGAAACCACTACAATATTGTTAAGTAATTATCCTCCAATTAAAATAAATTAATTAATTTTTTAAAAAAGAAAATGCCATCTTTTCCAGTCCTGGCCGACCCCAATGGATCTCCAACCTTCAATTCAGGGAGTTGTCACCTGGTGGTGGAGTTTGGTTATGAAGCTCTGGACACTGACTATCAGGAAAAGATTATGAAATTCAACTGGAAAACTGCTTTTCAGAAATCAAAAATAGAAACCTTGAAAGTAGTCAAATAAAAATTTTAAGCTATTATATAATAAGTTTGAAAATAAAAAAGGAGACATTTTAAGGAAATACTTTCTAATGATATATAATCAAGGATGTGCCGATGTTTAACAACTGGCTGGGGGAGAACAGTCTTATTTCTCTGGTATAAACACACCCACCGAGGCTGACTTCAAGGTCACAGAACATGGAGACAGAGGACATACGTACATTCAGCCAGCTTCAGCACACTTCTGCAGTAACAATAAATAACTGTAAAGTCCCTCACTTCTACAGTTGTCATGTTCCCCATCTGATTCCACGAGCCTGAACTCAAGGCTGCATAAGATGATCATGACCTAATCCTTGCAGGGAAAGGCCCATCCCAGAAGGTCCCATCTCAGGGTCCCCATAGCACAGCATTTTGACTGAAGCACACAGCACTCTGTCCCAGGGATCAAGATAAATGCCCCTTATACATTACCTTCAAAGGAAGGCCCAGAGAGGAGGTAGGAATTGGCCAAGGTCATGTGGGCAGGATGAGGCTTCATGGGTGTTTTAAGTAAAAAATGCCTCCCTGATCCCCAAATCACAGCCCCCTCCACCAAGTCAAGTTCTCCCAAAGTTTCACATTCTAAGACGTTAATAAGAAACACTATTGTAAACAAGCAGAGCCTACGAGGCTTTCTCAGAATAGACCCCTACCCATGTCCTCCACCTGCTTTTTGTCTGTAGAAAAACTTTAGTCAACGTATAAATTTCATCAGAGACGTGAGAAAAGGCAGAAAGAAAGGAAAACAGTCAAGCAAGACAAAATAATAATACTTTAGCCATTAAACAAAGTCAAGGACCTTCAGTTCTTCCTCAAGGACTATAGATAATATTCTGAGCCATGTCCTTTGAGCTGTTTTGCAGATACTGAAACCCCCACTAGGAGGAAGACGTTCACTGTATGCTGCCCACAAGCACATAGATCCCAGACCAGTTAGAACCAGAAGGTTGATGATGCTGACTCCCAATTACATCACCACCAACCAATCAGAAGAATGTCCATGAGCTGATCACGCCCCGCTCCTTGAACACTGTGAGACCCCTCCAGGGTGAGACGCACAGTCTTGAAGGTATTAGCCAGGTATGGCCGTCTTTGCCTGGCAGAACAATAAAACTTTTTAAAATTTATTTTTATTGAAGTATCGTTAAGTTGCAATTTTGTATTAATCACTGCTTTTCCATTATGGTTTATCACAGGAAATTGAATATAGTTCCCTGCACTATACAGTAGGACCTTATTGTTTATCCATTCTATATACACCAGTGTGCATCCAACCCTCTCCCACCGGCTTCCTCCTTGACAACCAGCAGCCTATTCTCTACGTCCCTGATTCTGGTTCTGTTTCATCGCTAGGTTCTTTTACGGTTTTTGGCCACACTGCGTGGCTAGCAGCATCTTAGTTCTCTGATCAGGAATCACACCCAGATCCCTGGCAGTGAAAGCACTAAGTCCTCACCACTGAAATTTCAAACTATTTCTTTCGACTTCACCCAAAATTCATCCCCGAGATTTAAGCCAGCACTGGTCAAATTTCAGCAACGCTATTTAAACTGCTTTCTTAATATGTAGATATCACAAAACAGATAGACAGAGAGAACAGACTGGTGGTTACCAGCGGAGAGAGAGAATGGGGGAAGGCAAGATAGGGGTAGGGAATTAACAGGCACAAACTACAATGTATAAAGAAGCTGCAAGGACATATTGTGCAGCACAGGGAATACAGTCCAATTTTATAATAAATATAAATGGAGTATGAGCTTCAAAAATTGTCAATCACTATGCTGTGCACCTGAAACATAATATTGTAAATCAACTATACCTCAATAAAGAAAAAAGTAAAACAGAAGAAGATGAATAGCTTTCTTTACTGCAGTACTTCTCAGAGCTGTCGTTGTTGTTCAGCCTCTCAGTCATGTCTGACTCTGCTACCCCGTGGACTGCAGCACACCAGGCTTCTCTGTCCTTCACATCTCCTGGAGCTTGCTCAAACTCATGTCCATTGAGTTGGTGATGTCATCCAACCATCTCGTCCTCTGTTGTCCCCTTCTCCCCTTGCCTTCAGTCTTTCCCAGCATCGGGGTCTTTTCCAATGAGTCAGTCCTTCGCATCAGGTTGCCAAAGTATTGGAGCTTCAGCTTCGGCATCAGTTCTTCCAATGAATATTCAAGGTTGATTTCCTTTAGGATTAACTGGTTAGATCTCCTTGCTGTTCAAGGGACTCTCAAGAGTCTTCTCCAACACCACAGTTCGAAAGCATCAGTTCTTCAGTGCTCAGCCTTCTTTATGGTCCAGCTCTCACATCCATATATGACTACTGGGAAAACCATAGCTTTGACTATACCTTTGTTTGACTATACTGGCTGCAGCACTATATTAGACCTTTGTTCTCTGCTTTTTAGTACACGGTCTAGGTTTGTCATAGCTTTTCTTCCAAGGACCAAGCTCCCCAAAATTATCACAGCCCTCCAAGAGAAAGAGAATGCAACATTTGCCAATGCGGTTGCCCTGGCATTCCTTCCCACCGAATCTTCCATCCTAAGGAACAAACACCTGTGGAGACTGCTGCTGCTGCTGCTGCTAAGTCGCTTCAGTCGTGTCCAACTCTGTGCAACCCCATAGACGGCAGCCCACCAGGCTCCCCCCGTCCCTGGGATTCTCCAGGCAAGAACACTGGAGTGGGTTGCCATTTCCTTCTCCAATGCATAAAAGTGAAAGTGAAGTCACTCAGTCGTGTCCGACTCTTAGCGACCCCATGGACTGCAGCCCACCAGGCTCCTCCATCCATGGGGTTTTCCAGGCAAGAGTACTGGAGCGGGGTGCCACTGCCTTCTCCAGGAGACTGCTGCACTGCTCAGCAATCATCCTAGGACCAGAAGGGGCTACTGGGTCCAACCCACCATGTGATGCCTGAGTGGCCTCTCCTCACACCTCTCCTCCTGTGACAGGGAGCTCAGGGTCTGTTTCTTCCAAATTTAGTGTTCTAATTGTTCTCTCTGGACCAAAAGAAAGGACAGGGGCTGACAACTTTTTTTTTTTTTTTTGGTCTTGCTGTGTGGCATGTAGGATCTTAATTCCCTGACCAGGGATTGAGCCTGCACTCCCGGCAGTGAAAGCATGGAGTCTGAGCCATTGACTGCCAAGAGAGTCCCAGGACTGACACTCCCTGAGCACCAGCCAACACACCAAGTTCTGCACACTCTTCTAACCCTCACAACTGCAACTCCTTGCCATCAGCATCCCCGTGCTCTTTTTCCAGATGAGGAAAGTTGGCTGAGAGAGATTAGGCAACGTGTTCCAGGCCTCATCTCAGTTCCAACTCCCATCTCTGCCTTGAAGTGACCCCTGCTGCCCAGGCAGGGATGGAAGTGTGGACAGGAACAGGGACTAATTCAGCCTCGGGGGTGGGCTGAGTCTGTGACAGGCCTCACAGACACTTGAATAGGAGGTTGACACGTAGGCAGAAGTCTGGCAAGTGGATAACAAGGGGAAAAGAGCACGCTGGTCAAAGAGTCAGCGTGTGCAAAGACCCCGAGGGAAGAAACAGCGAGGCACTGTCAGGGCAGGAGCAGAAGGATCCCGGTAAGAGGGCCTGGCTGAAGTGAGGACCAGGCATGTGGACCGTCGACGACAGCGAGGCAGGAGATAAGGCTGCAGGAGCTGCGGCCGGGGCGCGGGGAAGGAAGCTCAGCACAGGCGGTGGCGCTCCAGCGACAGAATCCCCGCCGTGGAGCTGGGCCCAGGAGCCCCGCGCTGGGCCTCCCAGCACCTCACAGTCTGCATGCCCTCCGCCCGCACATTCTTCCCCACCCCAGCACCCTGCTGGGGGCAGGGACCTTCAGTCCTAGGACCTTCCGCGGTCGTAAATATGGAACCAGTGAGTGAATGAACGCCCCTCGCCCGAGTCCTAGGAGAAGGCAGGGCACAGACCATCCGCTCCATTTCACAGGGAAAGCCAGGATCAGGGGAGTTCCCGACCAGCCTGTTAGCTTACAACGGTGAGAAAGGGGGAACGCAGACCTCTCAGCTCTGAACTTGGAGCCCGGTTCACTGCCTCATATGGGACTTGTTTCTAGAACTGGGATGCAAGGTGGGAGCTGATCTCATGGTCAGCAGTAAGAGCTCTGTTCCCAGAGGAGCTGCTGGCCGGCCTGGACTGGACAGTCTAGTGGGGGTGAGTGGAGGGGACAGAGAGCAGAAGAGGCTAGCCAGAGGGTCCTTCACAACCCTCTCCCCAGTGGTCCCCCTGAAATCCAGAGAATCTCGAGGGAGGATTCTGGGGATGTTAAGTGGCCCTTGGCTTGGAGCCTACAGAGCTGGGGAGTCTGTGAGCCAGGCAGAAGCCCAGCCAGTCAGAGGGAGACCCCTTCAACTCTGCTGTTGCCTTCTGTCCCCAACACACCCTCCCCAGGACTGCTTCCCACCACCCAGAGAGCAGGAGGCCCGGGGAGGGCTGCCACAGCTGGGCAATACCCCCTCCCTGCCCGGCTCCCCACAACCTTCCTGCCCATCCTGACCACAGACCTGCCCCCTCCCAGGGTTCACTCCAAAATCAACAGAGTCCTGGATTTATCCCATAGGAGTGACCTCCAGCAAGTACTCACCTGACCTCATCTCACTTCACCTCCATCAACCAGGCCAGTCCTTGATTTTCATTTCTACACCTACGGCCTGGCCTTGCAGGAAGTTTATTTTTCAATTATCCACTCACGGTCCTAATCACAAATGATTCCCAGGCCCTGCCCACATTTACGGATTCAGAATCTCTAGGGACAGGGTGCAGGAATATGCGTGTCAAGTTCATATCCTGCCCAGCCCCACAGGTGACTCACTCACTCACTGAAGTTTGGAGAGCAGTGGAGGTGATGTCTCCAGGTCCCTCTGGCTCTCATGTTGATTTCAGTCCAATTTCTTTTAGAGAAGCATAGGGCATCTACCTAGGACCTACCATTTATAGATAGGTCCATCCCAATAACCAGCCACTCAGGAAGGACCTCTCTAATGCTCCACAAGACGGTCACCTAGAGGGGAGCAGAGACTCCTGGAAGAGTCTTCAGACCATTGGAATTCCTCTCAGGGAACAGGCTGAGGTGGGCTGGAGGGGCCAGAGGCGGGGAGGGTAACAGGGAAATCCTACCCAGAGACACATTTAGTTCACGTCAAGTTTCCAGCAGAGGGATTTACCAGGTTTAAAGCAGTTTTCTGTGAATCTTTGTCAAGGGAGTGTATGTACAAACAAACAGGGAGGGTTTTTTTTTTTTTAGTAAAAAGTTAATCGGCTTAAAGTGTGCAACTAAATAAGCAAAGCTTACATGAAAGTGACCCACAGAGAAAGGACCTGATGGAAAGAAAGTTCTAGGAAATACAATATGGCCTCTATGTTCTTTTGTAGTTCCACGCCATAAATATTCATGGGGTGGTGTTAATGGGGTCCGCAGCTCTATGCAACCACAATAGTTTTCTTGTCTATTCTCAGGACCATGAACTTTGAAACCATGAACCTAAATTTCAGGACTCTGCATTCAGGCATGTTTGCAGAGCAGGAGGGGAGAGGTTCAGGCTGGCAGAGGACAGAGGAGAGGAAACGGGAGGACCTGTGAATCATGCCTCCTGAATCTTCTGGTTGAGATTAAAGAGGAGAATCTGTTTAGTATGGGAGGCCTCTTGTCTCCAGGGTCTCCAGCTGCTCTAGCCTGGGGAAATGGCCTTCACAGGCATGGAGGACTTAGTTACTCAAGCATATGGCAGAGATGGGTGGGGAAAAGGAAATAGTTTAATTGGATCAAACAGAGTTGCTGCAGGTTCTACATGAACACACACACACACACAAACAAGTTTGAATCATGGCATTTCTAAGATGGAGAGAGTTTAAAAGTCACTCAAGCAATGCCCTTGTTTTCCATATGAGGAAACTAAAATCCAGGAAGGTTAATTGACTTGCTTAAAATATCACATCTAGAAGCCACATCTGCTGACTATCAACCAGTGATGGCAAATATGAGACAAACATGCATCCCTCTTAGCCCCTCTATCCCAGGGCAATTATCCTTAGCTAATCACAGCCCTACTGCCCTGGACAGGAGGCCACAGCCTTCATATCTATCTCAACACAGTCTACAGAGAGCTAGCACAAAAGGATGGAGATGCCAGGTGATTTGGGACCTATTTGCCATCTAGGCCCTAAATCATGCTGGCAACGTCCATAACCCATTGGCCATTTGTTCCAGCTAAGAGTTTTCTATTCGAAGCCACTTACAGTCTGAACTCAGGGGTCTGAGCGTGCACACCAGAAAAGCAGCAGGACCTGAGAATCCATAGGACTTCCTGTGTTAAAGGTCAATCATGAAAAAATGCTTAGCATCACTAATTATCAGAGAAACGCACATCAAAAATCACAATAAGGCATCCCTTCACACTTGTCAGAATGGCTATCATCAAAAAATCTACAAATAAGAAATGTTCGAGAAAGGGGAACCCTTGACCATTGCTGGGAACGTTAATTGGTGCAGCCTCTATGGAAAATGGTATGCAGGTTCCTTATAAAAACAAAAATAGAACTATCATGGATCCATGCATGCTAAGTTGCTTCAGTGTGTCCGACTCTGTGTGACCCTATGGCTCACAGCCTGCCAAGCTCCTTTGTCCGTGGGATTCTCTAGGCAAGAACACTGGAGTGGGTTGTCATGCCCTCCTCCAGAGGGTCTTCCTGACCCAGGGATCAAACCTACGTCTCTTAGGTCTCCTGCATTGGCAGGGGGGTTCTTTACCACTAGCGCAACCTGGGAAGCTCAGAACTACCATATGATCCAACAATTCCGCTTCTGGGTGGAAGTGAAAACCCTGATTCACAAAGGTGGATACAGAAAAACGTCTGTAGCAGTGCTGATTTACAATAGCCAAGATATGGGAGCAACCCAAGTGCCTATCAACAGATGAGTGGGTTAAGAAGATACTTCATTTTATACAAATACAATGGAATATTACTCAGCCATAAAAAGAATAAAATACTGCCATTTGCAGCCATGTAGGTAGCCCTAGACGATATTATGCTTAGTGAAATAAGTCAAAGACAGATACTACATGGTATCACTTATATTTGGAATCGAAAAAATAGTAGAAATGAATGTATGTACAAAACAGAAACAGACTCACAGACAGAGAAAACAAACTTGTGGTTACAAACAAGATTGTTACAAAACAAACAGGGGAGAGGGAAAGACAAATTACAGGTCTAGGAATAACAGATGCTGCTGCTGCTGCTAAGTCGCTTCAGTTGTGTCCGACTCTGTGTGACCCCATAGACAGCAGCCCACCAGGCTCCCCTGTCCCTGGGATTCTCCAGGCAAGAACACTGGAGTGGGTTGCCATTTCCTTCTCCAATGCATGAAAGTGAAAAGTGAAAATGAAGTCACTCAGTTGTGTCTGACTCTTAGCGACCCCATGGACTGCAGCCCACCAGAGTCTCCTCCGTCCATGGGATTTTCCAGGCAAGAGTACTGGAGTGGGATGCCATTGCCTTCTCTGAGGAATAACAGATACAAACTACTATATATAAAATAGGCAACAAGGATATACTGTATAGGATATGGAAATTTACCTATTATCTTGTAATAACCTATAATTAATATAATATGCAAAAAAACTGAATCATTGTGCTCTAAACCTGAAACCAACACAATACTATAAATCAACTATACTTAACAAAAATCTTTTTAACGTCAGTCAGGACCTAGGAGAGCACCACAAACAGACGGGTACCACAGAGCAACTCAGCTCTGAAAGCTGATCCCATCTCAAGAGAACACCCAGTTTTGCTTTCTGCCTTGGTTGGCATCATCCTACTTTCCAGAGGAGCCAAGAGGCTACCTTGCTCAAGGTAGACATTACCTTCTGTCTTGCCTCTTCATCTATATTACAGTAAGTTTGCACCAATGCACTTTAGATCCATGTTCCAAGCAGGACTCACTTGGCTTAAGAAATACCTGCTCAGCTAATTCTCCAGAAAAAAAAGATTCTCTACCAGTCTGGCATGAGCTGATAGGCCATATCTGCAAGGCTAGTCAAGTTTTACAGCTCCAAATCTATTTCATCTCACATGTCTGTGCACGTGTGTGTGCGTGCATGCTGTCACTTCAGCTGTGTCTGGCTCTTTGCGACCGTATAGACTACAGCGTACCAGGCTCCTCTGTCCGTGGGATTCTCCAGGCAAGAAAACTGGAGTGGGTTGCCACTTCCTCCTCCAGAGGATCTTCCCAACACAGGGATCAAACCCCAGTGTCTTAGGTCTGCACTGGCAGCTGGGCTCTTTACCACTAGCACCACCTGGGAAGCCCCTCACATGCCCACAGGTAACTTCTTGGACCCACAGGAAAAGGAGCCGTGATCAGTTAGTCATGTCTGCCACTGGCCTAGAAGAAGGAGTGGCATTGGAGGTGCCACACCTGGCCATTTACAAATGTATATTGTAAAGATACTGAAATCAGTTCCATCCACAGAAAAGAACACTTGCAGGAAGGCCTGAGCTCTGACTCAAGCTCTTCTTTTCATACTTACTTTCCACCCTCTCTGCCCTGCTCTGTGCACAGGAAGGCAGAGCCTGGGGACTGCTTCCTCCCCATCTCCCTGCTGTCTGGCTTCTGGTTGCCTTCAATCAGGAGGACACCCTGGTTGATCAGAGTGAAGAGAGGAGAGAGCTGTAGGCATTTCTTCCCTGCTTTCTCCCTACTTTGGTGCCAGATTCAAACTACCATATATAAAATAGACAGGCAAGGAGGATACACTTATAGCAGAAGGAATTTTACCCATTGTCTGATAGCTACCTATAGTGGAATATAACCTGCAAAAGAAAAAAAAAAACCAACCCTGAATCATTATGCTGTATACGTGAAGCTAACACAATAAGTGAAATCAACTATACTTCAAGTGACTCAGCCACCTACCCTCCTGCACAGGAGCTGGAGCTCCTGTAACACAGCTCAGCTCCCGTTTCTTCAGCCCCCGGGGAGACTTGGTAGTCTCTGGGTGCCTTGTGCTCTTCTCTGTTCCCTGACCCTGCCTGACAGTAGCCCCTTCCCGAAAATCTCTTCATTTGAGACATCTGGGGTAAAGTCTGGCTCCTGCTGCCATCTTATATCCTGTCCTAAGAAAGTCCTCCCATTATCTCCATAGCTAAACAGGAAGACGGCATTCTGACTGGTAAGGTGCATGGCCACTGTGGCCTAAGGTAACATTCTCATTGCTTAATTCCAGCAGCAAAGGACTTTGCTGTCTCACACCTGCTGTGGTCCCATAGCCTGAGCTCACATGGCCTCCAGTAAGTCATGGAGAAAAGGGTGCAGTTTAGGTTCTAAAAGCCAGAGGGTTCCTGGACTCCAATTTTGCATCTTATGTGCCTGATTCCAGGACCAGGCGTCTCTCCTAAGCCCTGATCTCTCCACTGTGGAATGATCTCTTGCCGAGCTCTAAGTTACCAGTGCAATTAAGCAGGACTCATTCTGAAGACAAAGGCCCACTGGAGAGCCAAGCAGTGCAGAGAGTGGACTGATACACTAGGTGGAAAGTAAAGGAGACCTGGGGTCCACCTCCAGGCATGCCAGGAGCTATCCATGTGACCGTGGACACATTACTGCCCTTCTAGGCCCTAAGGGTTCTCATAAGACAGAATAAATAATTTCAATGGTAACTTCCAACTCAAACATTCTAAAAGATTTTACCCTAAGATCTCACCTTGTGTGTCTAGTTAATGTTCACTAATGGTCATAAGCATATCATGATTTTGCCTAAATTTCTTCATAAAGGTTCAGCAAGTGTGGGCTCTTGTGGCAGAGGCTGTTTATTATCTACCAATTTTCTCCCTTCTCCCCTAAATAACACAACCTCTGATGTTCAGTCCCAGGCCTTCCAGAAGAAATATTTCCCAGAATCCCATATAGCTATCTGTGGTCATGTGACTAACTTTCAACCAACGAGATAAAAACAGATGGTATCTCCTGGGAACCTTATCTCTCATTCTTTGTCCTTTTTCTTTTCCATGCCTTCCATCTCCAGACTATGTTTGTGATGGTTTGAGCTTGGGCTACTGTCGTGGACCACGAAGACAAGGGCGTCAGCCTAGGGAGAGCGGAGGAGCAGGCTGGAAGCAGATTGGACCCTGGGGGGCTTCCTGGAGCAGAACCACCATCCTGGTCATAGATAGCAGAACTCCCGACTTT
The DNA here is from genome assembly GCF_032405125.1 of Capricornis sumatraensis. NCBI lineage: Eukaryota > Metazoa > Chordata > Mammalia > Artiodactyla > Bovidae > Capricornis > Capricornis sumatraensis. Next base: position 18,309,317 of record NC_091091.1, read on the forward strand.
GAAGTGAGAAAGCAGTTCTGGCTCGTTTAGGGCAGTGGTCCGGCTATCACTATATTGCTTATCAGCTCTAGATCCACCCTTGTTTGTCATGTTTTGCGCTTTGTTTTGTGCTAGATCCGAACCCTGAAAACGTTTCTTGTCAGTAGAGGGCACTAGAGGGACATGGCAAGAGGAAGGGACTTCCTCGTTCGGGGGGGGGGGGGGGGGGGGGTCTCATCTTTCTTGCTCCTGTAGAGTGGTCACCAGCAATGCTCAGGAGACCCACTGGCACCCAACCTTCAGAGTTCTGACCAAACTCCAAAGGGCAATTCCCCACTTCTCAGCCTGTTCCTGCAGCATCTCAACAAACTTCTCCAGCTGTCAGGGGGCCACAGCCACATCCTTTCCTGTTAAGTCACAGCCTGGGAGGGTTGTGGGGGCGGAGGGACCTCTTTCAAATATATTCCTTCCCGAATAATTGCTCCCTATATCTACCATCCCTGTTTTCTTTAAAGTTCTCTCTGCCTCTTTTAGTAGTCATCCCTTTTTGCTAGTTAATAATCCTTATATTAAATTTTTGAATTACTTCTGAAATTACTGATGTGGTTTCAGTCTCCCATCTGGATCCTGAAGGCCACAGCCAATTAACATGGGTTCATTACTAGCAGTTCAACCTAATCTTAACTGAGCCATGCAGTCATCGCCACGGAGCAAGTGAGTGATAAAGACGGGAGAAGCTTTCTGCTTTTCGAAAATCTTCTCTCCCAAACTTATTTGTGACAAACATGATAGATAAAAGGTTGAAGTCTTCGTCTTTCATGGTTCCTGAAAAATGTTTAAAAAATGACCGTCTAATTAGAAAAATGAGCATAAACAGAAAGAAAAAAGAAAGTCCATAAATAAGGAGGGGGAAAGCCCATAAATAGGAAATGCACACAGCAAAATAAATACAAATGACCAAAATATATTTTCAAAATCTTAAAATTATTTGAAAAAGTACAATTATAATATAAATGCAAATTGAAACAAATGTAAATGATTTTTCTCTTATCAAACCTACAAAGACGTTAAAAACTAGAATATAAAAATGTTAATGTTAATCTTAATGAGAGTACGAAGAGTAAAAAATATATATTTATAATTTGAAGGGCAGTTTGAAAATAACAATCAGAAGTCCTAAAAGATCTGTACTTTTGACCCAGCAATTCAATGGGTAGAATATTTTTCTGAGAAAATAATTTAAAACATACACATAAATCAGGCAATAAGGATAACTCCAGCATGATTATTTACAAAAGCAAAAGAAAAGACTGGGAAAAAAAAATCTGTATGTCCAACAATATGGGATTGATTAAATTAAATATGGTGCTGCTGCTGCTGCTAAGTGCATCTATACCAAACAACTTAAAATAGATGCTATACAAGTATATTTATTACCTAAGCATCTTTATTGTCATGGAAAAAGGTTCATGGTACTAAGTGAAGTGAAATACAAGCAGTTCAAAACAATATATGTAGCATGCATGGAAAAACTCTGGGAGACTACGCAACAAATATTAAAAACAGTGACTCCTAGGCAATGGAATTGCCTGAAGGTTTTACTCTTGCTGGCTCTGTCTGTATTTTCTAAATGTTCTCCAGTGGATGTGTATTTGCTGTATAATTAAGAAAACTGTTTTATGTTAAAAAATGTATAATTTCCCTTTCCTGCCCATCTCAAGGGCACCCCAAAGCTTGCCGAGCATCTCTGGATGAACTCATTTATGTTTCTCTAGTCTTTGAGGCAGAACTCAGTTTGGGACCTGTCCTACACACAGAGCCATGATCTCTCCCCCATCTTCCCTTCCTTTCCATTCCTGAGGCCCAAGTCTGGACTCCATGCTCCCAAGCCTAGAACTCCTGGTGGTCCTCCTATTTCCTGCTTCTACAGATCCTAAACATCACTTGTCTTACAACGGCTGTCTGCTCAAAACACATCAATAGCTCCCCCTTGCTTAAGGAGTATGTTTTAAATGTCTCAGCTTGACATTCACTGTTTCAAACCTCTTTCAATCTTGTCACTAGTATTCAGCAGAGTAAGCCAGGTAATGCCACAGCTCCAGAAAACTGCAAAGCATTCCTGCTACCCTGTCTTGACTCATAATGTTTATTTTACCTGAAATGCTTTCCCCTGAATCCCTTTTTTAAAAAAAAATCTCATCCATCCTTCCAGGCCAAACTCAGGGCTCATCACCTCCCTTACCAGGAAGCCTTCCTTGATTGCCTTACAGTGACTGCTACCTTTTCCAAATCTCTATGGAATCTCATTTGCTCAGTTTTTCATTTGGCAATTATTGGTTGAGCACTCATCATGTGCCAAGCACTGCACTGGTGAGTGGGAAACCAAACGAGTCTAATTTTCTGCCCCTTGAAGTTCATTGTCTGATATGGAAACAGACACCGAGCAGATAAAGTCACTCCAATGACCATACCTAGTTACTGATTGTAAAACCTGTGGTACAAGGAAAAAAAGGTGGTGAGAGATTTAAGAGAAGGGACATGATTGAGATCAGGCCTGGGAAGGCCTTAGGGGGAAAGGACACCTAAACTCAGGGTCCTAAACAGATTGGGAGACCAGGGGGCAGCAGGGAGATGGGTGCAGATACCATCACAGTAGCCCACGTGGGAGTCGGTGGGGTTCAGATCAAACGGGGGCAGTAAAGAGGGAGAGAAGTGGATGGGCTGAAATTTGGAAACAGAATTGGCAGGACTTGGTTTGGACCGCCTGAGAGAAGGAGGGAGAGACCTGTATCTAGGATAGTGCCCCGTTCCTAGTTGAAGCACCTGGCATCCCCACCAGGTGCCACTTGGCATCTGCCACCATGGGGCCCAGACCCCAGCAAGCCATGGTTGAGCCCAGGGGGAGAGGACGGTGAACCAGTGCCAGCTCAGCGGGAAGGAGAATTGACCCAGGCATGGGATAATAAAGCGTCAGGGAGGAAGGTAGCCTGCTCCTGTGGGAAACTGGCTCAGGCAGGACTCATATCAACTCAAGGCCAGTAACCCAGGTGGGAGGAAGGAAAGGAGGCTCGGTGCAAATTGCAGGATGAGCCACGAGATAAGTGGCCCAGCTGGCGGAGCGGGCAAAGACTCGGGGCTGAACATCAACACTCAAGTGCCCGCGCAGGCGAGCTTGAGAATATTTATTGGTAATTGACAGAAGTGGTTAGAGAGTGGCGTGATCACAGATAGGTCTGTAACCAATCAGCAGGAAAGCTCAGTTCCTGTTGCTATGTTTGCATCCAGGCAGAACTGTATTATGAGCGGGCTAAGAGGATACCATGAGAAACCTGCTTCTATGCATTTGGTTTATCTGTTATCCTCTCCCTGCTTCATGGATGAGAGCAAGCGAGCTGTGGAGCAATAAATTACCACTTGCCGCACACTCTGGATCCCAAGAGAACTCTCTGCAGAGGGAGAGATAAGCCTGCACAGGCCACAGAGAGATTATCACTTATAGGGAAATTCTTAAACTGGGAACAATAACAGGTGTAATCATAATAGCAAGGGGAAGAGCTAACAATTAATGACCACTTGCTAAAAACTTTTTGTTCACTACCTCATTCAATCTGCAAACAAATCTAGTTGATGGGTTTTCATATCATTTTCCCAATAAGGAAACCGAAGCTCAGAGAGGTTAAGAAACTTAATCAAAGCCACACAAGCAACGAGGACATAGGTGGGCTTTAGGCCATGGGCTGCCTGATGCCAAAAGTAGTCTCTTATATGGGATATTTCATTGCTTTGCTCTGCCACCCAGGCTGCCACTCAACCAGAGCCTCTTTGGAAATCATGGGCCATCGAAGTCCTCTCCTTCTGGGGAGGGGAGAGTGGCTGGACCCATTGTCCTCAACTGACCTGACCCCCAGGCACTTATCTGGGCCTGGTAGGAAAGGGATGGGGCAACAGAGAGGATGAAAGATGCATTTCAACACCCTGTATTATTCATTTATTCTTCCCTCTGCTTTGGGACTAAGAATACTTTGAAGGCCAGAACTGTCTCATCCTTGTTGGGTTGTTAGCCAAGGACAGAGAAGAGGGGAGGGAGAAGGTGGAGGGTTATGGTGCTCTGGGGAACAAGTGGAAAATATGACCATCAGAATGAGCAGTGAGAGATGCTTGTTGATTTGGGGTGGGGGAGACAGGAGAAGGGAAGCTATTCCAGGGTTGGAAAGACCATGGTTTCAAGGGGAGAACAGGTGTTTGAGGTGTTTGTCTCACAGATTACAAGTTCAGTGTCCTGCGTGGGTCCTGGCCCAGCACTCCCTGGGTAGACACCTATCCTGCAATACCCACAAGATCATAAGATCTCGGAACACCTCTCATGAGTGCCCAGATCATGTCCTGGCTCTTTGAAAGACCAGTGGAGAGAATGGAAGGAAAAGAGCTTTATAAACAATGCTAAGGCAATGCTGTAACCACTGTGGGGTTTAATGCCATTATTCTTCCTCTTGAAAAACATAGTGAGGGGTGAGAAGGCAAAGGTTTGGAGACCAATGGAGTTACAGCCTCTATTTAGATTGCTCGACCATGTGTGCCAGAAGGATGTGCACTGCCATCGAATGCAATGTGAGCTCAAATCCTGCTTGCATCTTGGCTATTTGGACCCTGGAGGAATGCTTTTGGAAAGATGAGTGTCTGGGAGAACCACAGACTGAACGGAGGCTCAGATTAACACCAATCACATATCTAAAGTCAAGGGCTGGCTTCTAGAGTGAGACCTGGACATCTGTTTGGCTTGCAGCACAGGGAACTACCCCCCAACCCAGCCAAACATCAAGGAAGCCAATGAGAGCCATCGAAGGTTTGTTGATAGGGCAAGGTCTGGATATAGCAGAACCACTGCCATCAGCATCACTAGGAAACATAAAACTCTGAAATCATCATCTGCTCCAGTTGTTTCTTGCTCTTTGAAACCTTGCTGGATTTCTACGGAATGATAATAATAAAAATAATATTTATTGAATATTAAATATTCAGTTTACCATGTTCCAAGTACTATTCTAAGTGCTTTACCTATATTAACTCATCTAACCCTTATAATCACCCTCTGTGGTAGATATTAGTAACCACATTTTATGGGTGAAGAAATGGAGATCCAGAAACCTTAAGCAGCTCACTTATGGTCCCAAAGTCATTTAGTCCAAGAGCTGGGATCTGAATCTGGGCAATTTGTCTCCAGAGTCGGCTCACTCCTCAGAGCTCTCAGAGGAAGAGAAAGTGATACCATTCATGTAATTCAATTTAATGCGCATGACAAGTGTTTCGGAGGCCACAAAATGATAGCAATATTTCACAAATATTGAGTGCTTCTATTTGCTAAGCACAGTATCAACTGCCTTTCATTCAACAACTGCTGTGAAATAGGAGTTTCTATTAACTGCATGATGTAGAAGAGGAAACTGAGGCTTTACAGCTGCAGGACTCGCTCAAGCTCTCACGGCTAGTAAGTGACAGAGCTGAAAAGGGAAATACAAGTCAGCCTGACTCCAAAGCTTGGGTTCCAAAGCAACAGGCTAGGTGGTCAAACATCAGGCGAGGAGCCAGGTGCTCAAACACCCACAACCGGGCCAGGGAGAACCCCGAGAGTGGCCGGAGAAGCAGTGGTAAGGGAGGGCCAGGTCTGACGGGAGGCGCTGCCGGGTGGGAGGGCTGCTGCCCATCTGCACTCGGCTTCCATCAGGAGCATCTTCCCGCTGAGGAGGCCATGCCCAGGAGCTCCCGGGACAGGGCTGAGGTCTGATTGGCACTCAGCTCCTTAGCACCCAGGACCTGGCCCTGCAGTTGCCCGGCACCCTGTAGACGGAAGGCTGTTGTGATGGCTCCTCCTCTCCTCTCTCTGTGCTGGACAGAGGAATAAAGGACACTCCTCCACACACATGCCACCCCCAGCAGAGGCTGCAAGATGCTGACTGCAGCATCACTGGGCAGGAGAAAGAGGGAAACACGGGTCCCACTGACGTCAGAGTTGGGGACCCTCTTGCTGTTTTCTGCCTCCACTGTTGAGCTCCGCCTACAGAGCCAGCATCATAAGTCAGAGGAGCACCAATGTTGGGCAGAAGGTCTGGGCCTGAGGGTGTGTCTCCAGATGCAAAATGGAAATGATTCCAGCTGTTTGTCTGCTCTGGGGCCTGGACTGAAGGCCAACGGGGTGGTGTCCTTGCTATCTTTCAGCTCTCGGAACATCCTCACCCAAAAGGGGCTTATGCCTTCCCCTTCTGACCTCCCCTCCCACAGATGCTGGGCCCTAGCCTGGCTGGGACCTCTTGGCTCTGTCGGGCACCTGAAGGCCACCTGTTCTCTACCGGCTCGGTTAGCTGAATCCTCAGCCTGGGCAGCCGTGTGTCTCTGCAGAAGCCAAGACAATGTGTTTCCTCCCCTAGCTCTGCCTTGGCCCATCCTCAACTTTTTCCTAAAGTTCACCCTTCACTTACTTTTGAGACGCTGTTTGCCAATAATTATCAGATCTGAACTTAAGAATCTCTAACTAACTCTACTACATGAAATCACTTGTTCATGTATCACAAAAATTCAAATTCCTCTGGAGTGTTTCACCACAAGTTCCGGGAGTACTTGGGAGCACCTGCTCTGTGCTCTAGGGACATACATACCCATCACTGAACTCTCGCCTTGTCCGGAAACAGTGCTGAGCACGTGACAAATATTGCATCACTCAATCTTGGCAACCCTGAGAAGTGAATATCTGGAGTCTGCTCAAGGGAGGAAATTGAGGCTCAGAGAGGTTAAGTAACTTTCTAAAGGTCACAAAGCCTTGCACCAGCAGCAGATTTTGGACCCCAGTCTGTCAACTGTCAAAGCCCGGGCTCTTAACCACCTCATGCCCTGCCCTGGGGCACTTCAGGGGTGAAAAATTGGAAACCAAGGTGGACTAGATGCAGCTCCTGTCTGGAGAAGAGGGAAAGATCAACATTTCATTTCCATGCAGCTCTGGAATATTTTGACTCCATCAAATCAGCACCTGCCTGAATTGGCAAGGACACGAAGACAAGCAGGGATAAAAACAAAGTTGTAAAACTGCTAGCCGCCCTCACCTGGGTGTGGCCACCTGGGGAAAGACAAGGTGCCAGGGAGATGGTGGCTCCCACGCTAGGGACAGGCTATGCCAGGGAGACAGGCTTCTAGGAGGCACCACGGGAGCCTCACATTTGTGCTGAAGAATCTGTGCCACGAAGGAAGGAAATCCTGGGAGTGCTGCCCAGGACTCCACGTCCCCACTCTCCACCGGGAGCTCTCTCAGGAGGGGCTGCTGCCCATCCGGCTGGCTCTGCTTCCCTTTCCAGGCTGACAGCAAGCTTGGAGGGTCCTTCAGACACGGACCCAGGCCACACAGGGCCAGGCAGAATCATCCTTCCTTCATTCAGCGAACATTGACACGTTTTGCGATGTGCTGTGGGGCACCGGGTTTACAGCAGTGACCGAGGTGGACAACCATCACTGGCCTCACACAGTCTGACATTCTAGCCTCACATCAGCAACGTGAGGGCTTGCAGGTAGGAGCTGCCCTAGAGAGCGCCATCGTAAAGAGGGCTCTGGTGACCCCCAAATGAGGAACTGATTGTAAGGTCACTGTCTCTGGGAGAGAATGACAAGACGGAGTGGGGCCCCAAATTCCAGGCAGAAGTCAAGTCTCAAAGCGTGAGGAAGGCCTGCAAACTTGGTCCCGGGAAATGGACTAGTTCCCAGGCCAGCCTCCTTACCCCAGCTCTGCTGCCATTAGCCGTCAGGGACTGCTGACTGTATTTATTCATGGACGAATATATATGCTTACCATATGTGAAGGCCTGGCATTTATTGACCCACCAACTGAAAAGTAAAGCTGGCTGTCAACTTTACTTTTATGAACCCAAAAGGCTATGTAGCACATTACAGTTTACAAGGTATTCGCATATTGTTTCAGCCTTAGGTAGACACTGCTGGTGACCTGAGTCCCAGATCGTCAGTTCCATGCGTCCACTGCATGGCTTCCCACTTTTCTACTTGAGAACCTTTTCTGAATCTAGAGCCCATGGCAACCACACAGAGAGGGGCAGGGAAGTTCACGCCTCAAGGAGCGTCACATTCTTCCAAACTGGCGGCACCAACATCCCCCATTCCACATGCTCTTTTTTTTTTAAGGGGTTTTACATATTTATTTATCTCTGTAGGCTGTGTGGGGTTCTTCTCTGCAGTGCACCAGCTTCTCTAGTTGCTACACGCAGGCTCTAGAGCACACCTGGGCTCAGTATTTGCGGAGTATGTGCTTAATTGCAGTATGTGGGATCCTAGCTCACCAATCAGGGATTGAACTCGGGCCCCCTGCTTTGGGAGCACGGGGTCTTAGCCACTGGACCACCAGGGAAGTCACTCCACATGCTCTTTTAACAATGTGACTTTAACACTCCTCCCTTGGATGGGTGGGCTGTGTTCATGTCCCTTGAATCGGGGAGAGCTTGTAACCATGGCAGAAGAGATGTTATGTAGGTCCCGAGGCAAGATCATGAGAAACTACAGCGGCCATCTGGTTCCCTTGGGATGCGTGCACCTAGAATCCAGTTGCCATGCTGTGAGGAAGCCTAACCAGTCCACATGGAGAGACCACACAGAGAGGCCACCTGTAGGTTCTGGCCAACAGTTCAACTGAGGCCCTGGGCAATAGCCAGCCTCAGCTGCCAGATGTGAGAGAACCAGTGAGCCTCCAATGATGCCAGCTCCCAGCTGTCAGTCACCCTCAGCCTGCATGCCTACCCAGCAGAGGCTCAGACACTGCGGAGCAGAGGCAGGTCATTTCTGCTGTGCCCTGTCCAAGTTCCGTGTCTACAGACTCACCTACGGGGTCAAATGGCGCTTGTTCAATACCACAGAGTTCGGGTGGTTTTTACACAGGGATAGAAGCTGGAAAAGGGAGCAAACAACGAAGAACAGTAGCTTTTGTATAAATGTTCCAGCCTCCTGTTTCCTGGGCAGATCATTCTGGGAGGACTTATGGAAGGGCTAGGTGGGAACACGGTCCTATTAACTTAAGGCAGTTACCTGGATTCCTCTCCCTTCACGGGATTTCCTCTTTCCAGGTCATACTTGCCCTGCTCCCTCACCCTGCTGCCTGGGATCACCTTCTAAACAATCTACACAGAAGTCCTGTCTAAGACCCTGCCCTCTCAGAAATACAGCTACAACTAGCCTTATGTCTGCCCTAGAAGCAGTTTTGTCCCCATCCCCATTTTGCAGATGACAAAACCGAGGCACAGAGAGGTGAAGGACTTGCTCCAGGCCATACGAAGAGTAAGAGGCAGGATCAGGATAAGGATCCAAGCCTCTGGCTCTGGGTGCAGCTAAGGAATTACGAGTGAGGGCAAGCAGGCTGGAGAAGCTCTCAGAAGCTTTGCAAAAGTTGTTCTCAAGGACATGGTGGTTGAAAGGATGTCTTGCAATTTACTCAGTCAAATGCTTGACCTCATTTGCAGTGTCAGATGAAAAGCAAACAGCAGATCCATGGGCCACCAGACAGAGACCACACCCAGGAAGCCCCACGCATCTTACCAGCCCCAGGTCAGGAGCACTTTTCAGGTCCACTCCCATTTCAAGATCATATGATTCGAAAGCATTCCTTTTTACAGCATTAAATAGATTGGTTTTTAAAATATATATTTATTTATTTGTTCGACTGAATCAGGTCTTAGTTGCAGCAGCTGGAATCTTTGTTGCAACACGTGGGCTTAGGTGTCCCAAGGTATGTGGGATTTTAGTTCCCTGACCAGGGATTGAACCTGAGTTTCCTACATTGGAAGATGGATTCTTAACCACTGGACCACCAGTGAAGTTCCTCAATTAGACTGTCTATTAGTAAATTTAAATTTCACAAGTCAAATCTTCCTCCAAAGATCAGCATGAAGATGTTCTTTCAACAAGTTTCTAGGAAATCTGTTTATTAACAGCTTATTAATGTTTATTACAGTACCTAACTGTAAGTCAGGTACTGTCCTAAGCACACTAACCTATTAGGAATCATCCTTATTTACAAATGAGGAAACTAAGGCCCCGAGAAGTCAAGTGACTTGCCCAGGGTCACACAGCTTGTAGATGACAGAGTAAATAGTAAAATAAGCAAACAGTAAAAGCGTAAATGACAGGACACTGATCAGTTTGGTCAGCCTCTGAGAGCCTGAGCTGGAAGCAAAGGTCATAGAGCCACACAGAAGGAAGGAGCCAGGGGCACAAACTTCAGGGCTCGCAAGGTGTGAAGGGGGCTGATGTGGACTAAGGGAGCCAGCTCCCTGGACCTGGCGGTCTGCCCCCCTAACTAGTCCAACAGTTTCACTCTAGGGATGAGGAACTAAGACTCAGAGAGGAACATGCCAAGGAACACAGCTCCTGAGAGGCTAGGAACAGACCCCAGACTCTCTGTCTGCACTCTGCATTCTCCACAGAATGGAGACCCCTGGCTCAAGAAGGGCAAGTGGGAGGTGTTTTAGATTTGAAGACCCAAGGCAGGTCCTAGACAAGGGGCTCTAGCCAAGAGGAGTCAGGGACTAGCATGTGACTGGGATAGGAGGACAGGCTACCCTTTAAGGTTTGGTTTGAATATAGAACCAGCAAAGGCAGTGCTCTTCTCAAGCCGAGAGGCACATCCTTTCACTGAGATGCCAGTCCTTGGTGAACTGCTTATTGTCCTTAGAAGGCTGTTCCCTTGCTCAGGGAATTTCCAGAAGCCTGAGCCTATTGATGTCTCTCTTGCCATCGCCCTCTTCTGGACACTCTAAGCATTGGCATGGATGAGGGAGAGGTCAGGGGGTTGGGAGGATGGAGGATGACTGTGGAGGATGCTCAGAGCTGGCTGAAACCCTACACCTACTTTCCCAGCCCTGCCCGCCCATCCCATCCCATCCCGTCCCGTCCCGTCCTGTCCCGTCCCATCCCATCCCATCTGGGAAGAGTCGCAGAACATGCAAGCCCTGGTTATCTAGCAATTTCTCCAAAATTACTGGAGAAAAACGAGGCCCCAAGCTGCCTTAGTGTTATTGCACAAAGCTGAGACCAGCAGCTGGAGAGCTCCCAGACAAGACCTATATCTCTTCACAGGACCCAGATGAGCACTCAGCGTCCTAGAGGTGCCAAGTACACTGACTGCTACCCCCGTCCAGGCCCACTCTGCCTCTCACAGGCCCCTGGTTCACATCCAGTAAAATCCAGGCTCTGACAGGTGCAGGTGATGGCCAATGGCAGATCTACTCCATGTAGCCCCCATCCCAGTTTGGTATCCTCAGTGTCCTTCTTCTCAGGCAAGGCCACCATTCATTGCTCCAGAGGCTCTTCAGGCCTGGTTGGGACCTACGTCCAGTGAGGAACCAAGACACCTCAGTCAGGACATGCTACCTGTGGATATTCTCTCAAATTACCCAGGGATCAACTCTTTGTCCTCCTTCCTAACTCAGAAACCCCACAAGGTACAGCAGTGGACTGTTACTCTGGAGAAATCTTCCTTCAGGGTAAGACCAGGCCCTCAAGCCTGGTTTGATCGGCACCCTCCGCAAGATTCTCAAGTCTTAGACGCTCTCCTAGGTTCTCTGGCCTCGGAGTAACCTGGTCTGCCCTAGATTTCAAGACTTCTGATCTGTCCAACCAGAGCCTAGACTACACTGGCTGCAGCAACACCACCACAAGCCGTGTCTTCATCACTATTCCATGTGCACAGAATTTCCCCATAAATTATCTGAGACCTCCGACAATTACTTCCCCAGTGCAGAAGAGCAAACTGAGCCTACTAGAGGGGAGACGGAGCCTCTCCAGGGAGTGAGGAACGGGGCCCACACTGGCCCACGGCACGCCCTCATTCAACAGAAGTAAAACACCTTGCCCTTCTGCGCATGGAGGATGCGAGCTTCCTTCTGTCCGCTCGTCTCAGAGGGCCGCCCACAGAACCAGCCGGACCCTGCCCAGACATAAACACCTCTACCCGCGGCCCCGGGCCAGGAGCTGCTCGGCGGGCTTCAGACCAATCCTCTCGGGAGTGTGAGCACCCCTTGGCGAGTGTGAGCACGATTCCAGCTGGGAACTGCCCCAGACCCACGGCTTTCTTTGGAACATGCGCTCGGGTTTTGCAGCGGCTGAAGCTGCTACCCTTGGGACACACGAGCCCCTAGTGGGAACTGGAGCTGCAGCGCCCGGGCCGCGATTAGCGCCAGAAACACCCGCGCGTCCCGGGGCGCGGCTTCCTGTCCGGATTAGAGCACCTGACGGCTTCCATCTCTGCCCGCCCAGCACGACCCCCACCTTCGACCACAGAGCAGGCTACGCGGAAGTCTGCAGCAACTCGAGTCATGTTCATTCTCCATCCATCGGCTACCGCTTTCCTTTTGCCCGCAGTGAAGCTTTCCCCTTTTAAACTCTCTTCCCAAGAGTAACCACAAGATCTTGGGAAACTTTGCGTGAAACTTACAAACGCCATGAAATCGGAACCAGAGACTCCGTCTAAACCTGGGAACGCCGCGCCCAGCCCGGTTCCCGCCCCTCTGCTCCAGCTCAGCGCGTCCGGCGGTGGGCCGTGCTGACCACCTGGCTGTCAGGCGACCCGGGGGCCCGCCCCAGCCCCTGGGCGCCCTCTCGGCCTCGGACACTTTGGGAACATTCCCGCGGCCGCCACTCGGTGCGCGCCGCACACCAGGGGCCAGGACGTCCCAGCCGGAGAGGTATTTAGGCAGTCCCTCTGGGGCATTGTTTTCCCGGGGAGTCCGGGGGATCTCAGCGGAGGGGAAGGGTGACCCGCCCCCACAGACTGCCGCGCTGGCTTGCCCACTACCTCGTTTGCATTTCAAAGGCAAACTTCTGCCGGACTTCCCCGGCGGCGGCACCTACCGGCTTTGCACGGGTCATGGTAATGCTCCAGCTGCTGCTCCGCGCTCTCCTCGCCTTCCAGCGCCGAGGAGTCCCAGGTGGCGTCCGAGCGCTCCCCGAGCCCCCCGGCGTCGCGGGGCAGCGGCAGCAGCAGTACCAGGAGAGGCAGCAGCAATGGCACAAGGGCCCCGAGCGCAGTCACACGGGGCATGGTTGCGAGCGGCCGGCAAGACCGAGGGAGTTGAGTGCACCGAAAGCTGGACTCTTGGGCGAGCGACCGCGTAGAGTCGGGTCGGCGGCAACCCGGCACGGCAATTACGCGCGCCTGCCGGGCATGGCTCGGGCGCGGAACCCCCAGAGCGCGGCGTCCCGGTCCGCGTCCGCGCGCCTGGGAAGCCGCTGCTCGGAGCTACTTGCTCGTCGGCCGAGGCTGCGGCGGCTGCGACTGTGGCAGTGGTTGGAACAGTGGCCGCTCCGCCCCTCTCCACCCGGGCTGGACCGCACAGCCTTCGCCAGGGGCCCCGGGCAGCCAATCACTCGGGCGCCCGAAGCGAGGCCCCTCCTCTTCCCGGCACCTCCGCAACTTCGGAGGAAGGGGAGCGAGGTGCAGAAGCTGAAGGCAAGGACCCGGGGCCTGCCGAGCTCCCACCGAGCAAAGGGCGCCCTTTTCTGGGTGTTACAGCGCCTCTGGCCCACCCTCCCTTCTACGCTGCTCCTGAAGATCAAGGCTGGACTTCCCGCCTTGCTTTATTCTCAAAATTCACTTCACAACTCCCCGGTGCACACGTGGGAAGGCAGGAGGCAGTGGCTAGAGCTGTGAGCGTCGGTCGGCAAACCTAATGCGAGCGATCCCCATTACCACCAGATCGCTCTGTGCTTTTCGGAGAATCATTTCCTTGCAGGGATGAAGCGAATCTTCTCTTTGGGTCGCTTTTGGCGCAGGAAAAAACCGACGATTACGATCCTCTCAGCTTTCTCCACATTCCCTCTTCCAGCCGTGACCGGCGCTTGCTGCAGTAACCACCTAACCTAACGTATGGCTGGTGATATTGAGTGGCTTAGAAAATAATGATTTAAAATGACGGATTTCCCCTCTACGTGACCCTATCCTTTAGGAAAACAGTGCAAGACGCTTCATACAGGCAAGACTGACAAACGAACGGCTATACCTACTATTTGTGTTAAATTACAGGCATGTTTTATTAAATAAGCCATTCACCATTAACTTGATAAAATAAAAACAACAAACTTCTGAAGTCTGGTTAATTTTTTGCTAATTAAAAACATATGCCCAAATAGTGTAAGAGAATAATCAAGAGATATTTGAAACCCCCTCCTATGCTGTACCTTAAATGTAAAAATTGTTAGAACTGAGCCAATTTGATTTATAGACATAAAAATGCTATTACCAAGAGGCTTTTCAAAGACCTTTCTACAAAAGCAAAATTGCCCCATTAAGAAGTAAAATACATCAATGTGTAGTCAGCATCACACCCAGTAGAATCTTTTTTCCATTTAAACTGCGAGCAGAAAAAAGGAACAAGATTTCCTTTGGGATTTCCACCTGGTTTCATAGTCACCAACGATAAAACAGCAGACAGGGAGCCCAGAGCTGGGCTTTGCACAGGACTCTGAATTTCTTGCATTATGATCATCTAGTAAGCAGGCTGACAAGCCCTACAACCCAGTAAAGGTTTAACTACTGGATGTTTTGTCTTGGCCCTTAGAAATGTAAGTTGACCCTGCTTCATGCTGAGCCTTCATCAAATGGGCATATATATATATATATATATAGGATGGAGCCAGACTGGGCAAGAACTGACAGAGGGGAGGGAGTAATCTGGGGCAAGCTGGCAGCAGGAGGGGAATGGATGCCACCAAATGGCAGGGAGGACCAAGTGGCCATTAAATAGGTATGGGAAGGAGTTGAACGTCATTTCTGCCTGAACGCTGGAAGGAGTCAAACCCAACGCCATAGGTCTCTGCATTTAACCCAGTGAAGGTCACCACCTGTCAGTAGACAAGTCCACGACGTCAACATCTCAAAGGCCTAACAAACTTCTGTGACACTTCCAGGTCTCCAGATGGCACTAGGCAAACAGCCAACTGGCCTCATTAGCAGGGAATTCCTCCGGAAAATAGACATTACAGGCGACCTCTTGTGCAAGCACTGAGGTTGTGAGCTTTTATTGCCTCTAATCCCCACCTCGTGAGTAGCTGCCAGGCTTCTCACCAACATTCTTTGCCCAAATATTTTGATGACAGTCGTGCTCTAGGATGAGCAGACTGCATCTTTATGTCAGATGCCATGTCTGAATACTATCTTAAAGGCTATCAAACAAGTATGAACGAACTACTTGAGTCATAGTAGAGAAAAGTTAGAAACAATCGAAAGCAATGGTTAATATTTTTTCTCAGCTTCATGTTTTCTGATTTCACTTACCACTTTTATATTTTAAACTCCAATCGGTGCTCAAATAATTTTATAAATGTATTTTTTAATTTCCATTAAAAAAATGAGATAGATTTGGAATAAAAGGCTCTGGGATCTAAAGCCACTCAACCCAGTTTCATTAGTTATTTGTGGGTTTCCTCCTCCACAGCTCATGATCGCAAGTCCATACAACTGTCCCTTTTCAGTCAGATGTCTGTCATCCACCCAACTCTTTGCTGCTACGCCCTATGCCAAGTTCCACAGCTCTCTTGCAGCAGCTCTCAAAACGCCTCCACCCCTACCAAGTTTTCCATAACTACTCGGCAGAGGTCCCTTTTTCCTCTGGATGCCTTTCCAGGTTACCACACACAACCTTCTCCAAGGTGGGGAGCAGACCTTTCAGGGTAAAGAGGGCACTCTCTTTTGCTGGTTTATTTCTTGGTTTCCATGAACTGACCACTGAGACAGTACTAAGTTTTTAAACTATTTCATACTGTTAGGATTTTCAGCAGCTGTTTAAAACCTTCTGTGGCTGAGATCCCTACCTAAGCCCGTTTAAGGGGGGAACATCAGGCCCTCCATCCACCATCAGGCTGTCCTTACATGTGTATTTCAGCCTTGACCTCTTGCCACCTCCATTATGTCTACTCACACTGCATTAAACATCTTGCATTCATCCTAATAGGGCCTTGCTGCTCCACGTCTTTGCTGGGCACAACTTCATAACTATACAGGCTGCATCTTCATGCCAACATTACAGCAGCTACCATACCTATACATTTAACCTGTTTGTCTGTCCTACCCTTCTGGGTCTCTAACCTGTATCAGACCTCTTACTCTCTGGACCCTCTTTGGACCCTCTCTTCCCTTCAGTGACCTCCAAGGTTAGGTCCCATAATCTCAGTGGCTTACACAGAGCCATAAGAACTGTGACATGGGCCAGTTTAAATGACTTATGTCAAAATTCCCCCTACAACTATGTCCTTCATTTAAAAAATTTGAAACTCCTGCCACCTTAAGTATGCAAAACCTTGAAGATAACTTTAAAAACATTTCTAGACTGCATTACCATTGACTCCATGTGTCCCAACACAAATTTATTCCCTCCCCTTCTAATGTTAAACTATTGATTAGCTATTTAATAGAAGCTCTCACTGTGAAATTCAGAAGTTGGTTGTACAACAGTTTCCTCTATTAAACTCCTAGTTTTCCAACCAGACAGAAGTGCCCACTAAAGAGATCTAAAGTACTCAAATTTGCACCGATTTAAACTATTCAGCTAACAGGACAAGTAAGGTGTCAACTGGGGCTAGTAATAAAATCAGGGGGTGAAAAGAATCAAGGAGGCTGACAAGAATTTAAATAACCAGTTACAACTGAAGACAAAAAAAAGTACAAATAGACATGGAGAAGTTCGCCACTACTTTTGATGTATTAGTAGTACAATAAAAATAATCCCATCCATTGCTATAGAACACTCATTTCCAACGTGACCTCTATGACTATCTCTTCCATAAGCCGGAGAAGTGACATCCCCATTTTACAGTTACAGCCGTCAAAACATTAGGACCTAATTTTGATTACTTCTGGGCTAAAGACAAGGAACTCTTTAGCTGCTCTGGTTTCTTAAAATGTAGCTGCCTCTGCTATCAGCTTCACAGGATAGTTCTGAGAGGACACAAGTGAAACTGTTGTGCAACAGCAGTACTAGACAAATACAAAGGCTCTGCAATCAGGAGGATGACAGGGACAGGGGAGTCTGAATGCTGGAGTCAGAGTTTGTATACAAAGAAAGTCAAAAGAATGGTAATGAGAGAAAAAAATCATTTCTTAAAAAGACAAATCTTAGTCATTATACCATTCTTCCCATTTTCTGTGTATTTTTTCCCTCAAAGTATGAAGTTGGGGAAAATACCCAAATCTCAACTTTTAAATCCGTTGTTTCAGGGGTCAGCACACTATGACCTGCTGGCTGTTTCTGCTGTTTTACTGGAACACAGCCATGCTCATTAGCTGATGTACTGTCTCCCAGGGCTGTTGTGCTACAATGGTAGAGCGGTTGTGACACAGACTGTATGGCTCTCAAAGCCTCAAATATTTCCTATTGGGCTTTTTACAGAAAGCTTGCTGACCCCTGCTTTATTTAATTGTGGAAAGCTATTAGTAATCTCTTCATATGCGTGCCAATAATAATGGGTTATCCTTTATGCTTGGATCATCTGTTTCAAAAAGGAAAGAAAGCAAGCATCCGAGGGAAGAACATTTGACTTTTTATTACTTTTAAAAATTCAACTTCAGTTAGATTAACAGACTAGATTAGAACTTCAAATGTGACACATTATATACTGCACTGGATTTCTATTACTAAAAAGCCAGTTGGAACATGGCCTACACAAATCACGGGTGAGTACAAAAATGGAAGTCATCACTGAGTAGGAACTGTTTCCTTCCAACTCTGTCACCAATTGTCCGTACTCCAGGGACTTACAGGTTCAAGTCTGACACAGCTGAAAAGCCCGCGTGGGACTGCTTTTCCAAAGATACTCTGTTGTCCTTCAAACACAACGACATGTTATTTCGTCCTTTCCTTTAAGCTCTTACTTATAATGTTTATAACCTTCAAATGACCTAAACTGATCAACTGGGGCAAGCACACAAAATGCTGCTTTATCAATTATTAGCCCCGTTCACAAATACTTCAAGATGAACACTTTTCACAACAGTTTATTTCCATATCCTAATAACAGTGAAACAAGAACGTAATTTTTCCTTTGTCTGCACAAGTCTGCCTACAGCTCTAAAGAGGTCAAATCAGATGGCTTTTAGAAAACGCTCACAGAACAAAAGTTATTCCTCAAATTGAATTTAAATCTTATACACTTTCTGCAGTGATATGTCAACTTTCTGATCTACCTTTCCTCTAAATCTAGTCTATTTCTATACATGCTTCCAGTCTTGATAAATTTTTACATCTCTGATCTCCTTAACATATTGTTAAAATATAGCTTCATAACTATGCAATGTTTATGAAGATATAAAACATTAATGAATATTTGTATTTTCATGTCACTACTCCTATTAATTATGTGTGCCAATAAATCAACAGAATGAAGCACTAAGACACACTGAAACCTAAGCTTAAAACTCAGATGAAACTTCAGTGTATAGATTACAAATAGGCTTTTCTCTCTCAAAATTCCTGTACAGAAGCCCTTCGATATGTAGCTTTTCCTGAACAAATTACACTAATACATTATTTCTTTTTTTACATCTGTTAAAAAAAAAATCAGGAAATCTTAAACTAATTATTTGCAAAACATTTGGCATATGGTGATCAGTAAACATTTAGGAAACAAAAGCTTTATCAAAATTAATACAATTTGTGGATAAACCCTGAATAAAGTGGCTTTGGAAGAACTGGAGTTTGCAGCAACCACCTTTATAAAGGGATCCATCCACTCTCAATGGAAAACACTCAAGCATACCATTCACTAGGTTCAGAGATCACCACAATGTAATTGATTCCAAGGGCATGGGGCTTAATTTATGGGCAAACTCCATACAATCCGGAAGCCCAACATGATGTACTAAAGAATGTTTTCCCAACTTTCCAGTCACTACATTTCCACCTTATCCTACTCTTGCACTGCCAGGTTCCTCTGTCCATGGGATTCTCCAGGCAAGAATACTGGAGTGGGCTGTCCTGCCCTCCTCCAGGGGATCTTCCCGACCCAGGGATCAAACCCAGGTCTCCTGCATGGCAGGCAGATTCTTTATTGTCGGAGCCACCAGGGAAGCCCACTCTTGTACTCGGGTATACCTATTAACAATGTCGCTAATGTAGTTAAATTTCAGGTGAAGCGTGCTTACAGATACAAATTCCCAGTTTTTGAGAGTATTCAAAACTTCAGTTGCTAAGTTAAGCATATGTTAATAAATGAAAGACAAATAGCATTTACAAAGTGGAAAAATCCTACCCTCTGATTAACTTAAATAATATATTTTGCTATTCTACAACTGAAAGCTATGGAACTAAACTATTTGTGGATTACATCTTCAAGACACACACACACACACACACACACAACCCAGCCCCTCTAAAAAGCCATAAACCAATACCTATTTTCCAAAGGACTTTTCAAGGTGACTTATACTCATTTTAATAAAGTTCTTAATGTATTTGGATATCACAAAATTATCTTTCAGTGAAGATTCCAAAGGATTTCAAATACAGATTAGTTTAGTAAGAGAACTGGTGTACCTGAATGCAGCTAAACCACTCATTCTTTAAAAACCCTGTATCGTACCTGAAAGACTCATGAAAAACAAATTCCATTTTATGAAGACAGAAGCTTGCCACCCAATTTACAATCTATCAAAGAGACTCTATGTTCTTATAAGAATTTTACATGTAGTTTAAAAGTTATATAATATGAGCCATTAAGTACTAACTTTTAGTTCTTTTTCTTATTAGATCTTAAAGGCAGGTGTGAGAAAAAACAGAAAATGAAGGAACTAGCAGGTTACACTTCATATAATATTTTGGCTTGAAGAAGAGGATTTACCGACAGCTTTTGATCAAATTTGTTTGTTCATGTCAGTCATACTTAAGTGGTAAGAAATCAAACTTGCCACCCTTTATAGTCTTTAATGCTACATTATAGGATGCAGTCTATTAATTTACAGAAACATATTTTGTAATGAAAACACCTTATGTAACTCTGAATGGCATGAACTTCATGTTAAGGTTTAAACACATTAAGGTTAAAATGTTTTTTGAGTCTTTCTAAAAATACCAATATACAGTATAGTTTTCAGGTGGTCATTTGCATAGCAAACTATTAAACTAGAAACTCAATGGTTCTAGGAAAACTTCACATTATGGACCGTTCCAGAAAGATGTATTCAAAATTAAAATTACTTCTCTTAGAAAACTGTAAGCTTTATTTGCTCATCCTCTAGTACACTAACCACTTTTACCCACCCCCACTTTACATAGTACACTGACCTGAACAGATTTTGTGCCATAATTTCATTCAAAGGGCTTCTCATTCATTTTGTGACTGCACTGGATAATCTAGATGAAAGCAATATTGGGGATTTTAAAGTATGGGTCCCTTGTATCAGAAAAGAATGATAAAAAAAAAAACCCTGCATTCAGTAATACTGTCTTTTGAAAAGATATCTTCAAATTGCAAACACATGTATTTTCACAAAACAATTTGGTCAGGAAATTTTATTTTAACATTCTAAAGCAGTAATGCTTTAGATGTTACTTAAGTGCCCCAGACAGGATTAACAAAATTAAATGTTTCTAAATTACAAATTTGGCTCCTTTGGGGAGTCTCAGAAGAAAACCAAAAGAAAATAATCCCCCCTCCCAAAAGAAGTATGACACACACATTTTGAAGAAACCCCAATGTTTCATGCAGTGGTAGGCAAGATGTAAAAAGCTACCCCAATTCACACATTTCTACACCAATCATCATCAGAAAAAAGTACTCCGTAGTCAATCTGTACATCCAAATGCATTTGGGAATCTACACCTACATTACATTATTTAATGTTATATACATTTAATACCCACCCCCCCTTGTTTTTAATAATTTCTTATGTAAAACCTTCATTCAAACCCAAAAAAGATGTAAGACTAACTTGGGGGGAGGGGGCAGATAATCACTTTAGACATTCAATTAAAATGTAGTTTATCTAAATCTCAAAATGTTTAATAAAAACAAATATCTTCTCCATTTAACAATTTGCTTTCTAACTGTACAGTAAATTGCATCATAGAGAGTACACCTCTATCTTCAAACTGTATCTTCTTTGGATGGAATTAAGATGTAACTGGATAGTTTTAAGATAAATAAATGGGAAGTTGGTCCAACTAAGATGACAGCAGATATATTACATGCAGGATTTAATATTTTTAAATTTTCTCTTAAAAAAAAAAAAAGGATGCAGTTGAATTGGGGGGGGGGGGCGGTGTGGAAAGCAGGTCAAAAAAGAACCCAGGTTCAATATATAAAAATGTCCCACAATAGGTTGATGATGGCAGTAAAAATAAGAGAAAAAAGTGATCTTTCTGGAACATCATTTTTCAGTATTGTAGAAACACTAGTGCCAGGAAGATTTCTATTCATGTAATTTTAGCATCCAAGTTTCCCTCTATTTATTTTATTGGAACAAATGCTTTAAATAAACTATTTGTCCTCTTCACTGAAGAGAGCTGGTCTATTTCATCTTTAATGAGCTAGTTTTTGGGAAGTTTAGCCATGTACTGTAGTAATGCCTACTGCATAAAATCCAAGCATTTGCTGTGAACAGTTGGAGAAAGCAGTCAGTAAGAACCTAGGATCAATGGAAATAGATGTTACTTTAAGCCATCCACGAAAGAGACCCACAAAGTACCCAGTGTTAAAGCCCAAATCATCTTGCGCTTCTTTTTTTTTTTTTTGCTGTCCAAGTTCCACCCCTGTGAAAGAGAAATTGATCCGAAGTTCCAGGCTTTCTTGGGTCTTTAGTCAATTTTCACATTAGTATAGATTTTTCGGACAAAGGCACTTGTTCCCATGTAACCAATTGCTCCTGTAAAGATAAAATAAGATGTTTGGAAACAAATACATACAGAGCAGTACCCATCATTTACAAACAAACACTAAATGCTCTCTGCTCTAGAAAGTTATTCTTTTTTCAAGATAACATCTAATGTTAGCATTCTCCCTACACTTAATAAAATAGTGTCACTTGTTTTGCAAATCACCTGTTGCTGTCATATACCAGTGTGGCCTGATGTAACATTTTTATAGTTAAATATCAATTATTACATGAATTATTAACTATATGAATTAAAATGATCTCTTAAAAAGACAGAATAATTTCAGAATGACAAAAATTCATTAAATGAAAAAAATAAAGTCTTTTAAAAATTTAAGTATAGATTATTCTAGGTTATTAAAACAATACTAACATGTTCTCCAAACAATATGATACACTTATGGATAATTTAGTAAGTGACTAGGGGTTCTCTCAGGGAAGGACTGAGACCCATGGACCAGTAGCATCTGAAGCTCTAGAGAGGACACATTTCTGATGGCTTCTTTTTTACGTTTAAATTGTAGAAGCTGTGATTGGTAGAAAGGTAGGCATCTGAGGGCATGGATGAGAGAGACAGATAAGTAGATCAGGAATTCTGAAATGCTGTTTTTGAATAATTAGCCTCAAACAGGGCCCAAAATACCAGAAAGAAGGGGTGTTAAATTAATCTGTTTTGTTAAATTAAGTTTCTGCCTCTTGGCCCTTAAAAAGTGCTCAGCACATGATAAGATACTCAATAAATATTTGTTGAATGAATAAATTAACTGTATAGTTCTTTACTGTAAATACTAAGAGATCTTTAGGACAAGACAGGTGGTCATTCGTATGATAGAGAAGATTCTCCACTAGATTTAGCAATTTACCATCAAGTGTAAAAGTCCGTCTTCCATGAGTTAATGATACACACACATACACCTAACTTTGAACTGACCTTTGAACTAACTTGTATTCACCCAACTGGTGTATGGAAGGAAAAAGTAAGTCTTTCTGCCTTTCCTATACATATGAAAACTGTACCTCAAGGGAACCAAATGGCTGATGAAAGGAAGTTTCTCCTTAGAGAAGTGTCCCAGCTAATAAATATAAAAGGAACAATGGAATGAGAATATTGTAACCACTGATGACTTAGTGGAAGAACTAGGCAATAATTATCAACGGCTGCTAACCTCACAGAGACAAGCAGACATTTAAGTGCCTCCTTATCAAAGTTTACAAAACACCTGTTAAGTGTTCTTGGACAAGTATTCTTGAGTATGATCAGGTCTATAGATGTAACTACCACTTTACGGGAAATACGAGGGGAAGCACACAGAAAAACATTAAATAACACCTTGGGGATACAATCAGCCTAATCCAGAGTGTGAAAAACTCAACAGGATTTCAAACAAACAAGCCAACCAAAACCTAAGTTTCTTAAGTAACTGCAAGGGAAAAGAGAGTAAACATCAATAGATTTAAAGCTGCTTAAAAGACAGTTTTACCAAGCAATGCATGGACTTTAACTGGATCTTGATGCAAACTGTATTAAAAAAGAAATGAGGACGTGTGGGATAAAAGTGAATACTAAGTGAATATTTGAGCACATTAGTTAATTTTATATATATATATTAAAATATTATATAACTGCATTCTTATATATTATACCTATATAATATTTTATATAAACACTACACATTTGATATATCTATATACCCACATGCATATACACACACACACAAATATTTACAGCTAAAACGACATGAAGTTCGAGATTCACATCAGGAAAAAAGGAGTTAAAGTGGGAATAAAAATAAGACAAGACTGGCTACAAGCTGACAATTACTGATGTTAGGTGTGTTAGGTACGTGGGGACTCACTACATATATACCACTGTTTCTCTTTTCGTATACATTTGAAAATTCCCCATAATTAAATATTGAAAATATTTTAAAAACCCACCCAGACCATAAAGGAAACCTATTTTTGTAATAAATACTTATTTTTTAATATGAAAATAGTGATAATTCATTTTAAAATAGCTATATACAAGTCCTTACAAGATAAGTGGAAATAACCATTTAATTTTAAAAACCTGAATTCTTTTTAATTTAAAGTATCTGTAAAATTCTAGGTAGAATCAAAAATTTAACTGGTACAAATACAGTACTAGTCCAATAAGCAAATTCAATTTTCGAGACTTTTAAAATATTGTTCCCTTTTGACCAGAGATATGCTTAAAAGCAAAATAGTGTCAATCTAGAGAATCATTTTTCTTAATCTTATGAGTATCAAGAATAATCTTATAAAATATTACTTTATAAAAGGAAGAGACTGAATATGCCCTCTAGAAAAATAAATGTCTTGGGAATAATACCAAACTTAATCTTTTTTAAAACTAAAATGCTATGCTCAAAACATAAAATCTGCAGCAATCTAATTATTTCCCCCTTCACATAATTATTTTTTCCTACATTAAAATATTTTTTCTTTCAATTACTGACTGAAAAAGCATATTAGCAACATAACCTGATGAGTATGTATAATTTTTGTATTATGATGACATTTTAATCATTTCCAGTGTGAACTCATTCCCCCCCCTGACAAAAACAGATTAGCACTAAAGGCATATAAACCCATTCAAGAATAAATGTTGGGACACTGCCAGAACGGCAGGGAACTGGAAATGTGCCAGGACTGTCAGGTAGCAGGATGAAATTTCAACAGGAAAAGCATTCAAAAAATTTAGCTATTAAGTAGGGGCACTAGGATTCACGATCAAGACTGGCCCCCAAAGTCTTGCTCCTCCCCAAAACTCCCCACCACGTCTCATATGTCTCACCACCTAATAACAGACCTGCATTATACCTGTTGCTTTATACACATGACACTATTACAGATAATTACTCTGAAAGATATGCCCATTTCACAGATTAGAAAATGAGACTTAGGTTAATATGCCCTTCCACGCCACAAAGAAGGTTAAGCGGCAGCACGAAGACTTAATCCAGGTCTCTTAGGCTCTCCAGTCCATGTCTTTTCCACTTTTCATGGTCCTTCTAAAAAGTTTTCATTTTCTAGCTATTCCACACATACTATACATGCTATTTATGGTGATAACTATTACCTCTTCCATTTAATGGAAGACTGTGATAGATCCATGAAATAGTGATATTATCCTCTTTTTATAGACGCTTGGAGACCTTGGGGAATAGGATCAAGGTATAGAACCACAGACTGCACAGCCAGAACGTAAGCACCCAAGTGTGTACCCATAACCAGTCAATCGTGCTGCCTCCTGGGGACTTTTACCTCAGTGAACAGGGGAACAGAAACTTCCAAACAAAAATCATTTGGCCAAAACCTTAACTTGTTTACACAATAATCTTTTCCAAAAAAATCTAAGCTTATTAAAAAAAAAAGGCAATCCTCAACATGAATGACAAACTAATTGTGGTATGGAAAATAGTGCTATACATAATTATTAGAAACAGGAAATTAAAGAAATCAGAGGTAATAAATTGGATTTTGAGGAATAGTTAAAAGGACTGAAATCAGATGTTTGAGTTTCTTTTGGTGTTCCTGATCAACCAACAGAAGGTTATTTCTCAGTTTCCAATTACTGTATTTTTCTGACTCAGAAACACTCAGATTTACATATTCTAAGAATTTCAGAACTTACCACACATTATCCCCAAGGCTGTGCTAAATACCGCCATATATCCAAAGTAAAATGATGTTTGAAATAAGCCATACATCCTGAAATAAAACCAAAAACTTATATATAGTATATCCATTTTTACTTTCAACATAAGGCCTAAATCCTAGCATTTAAAATGATAAACTTAGTTACTAAAATACAAAATGAGAAAATGTCTCCACTTACTTTGTTTTGAAAAAATAGTAGTAAAAGGAATACATGTAAACATAAATTGCAGTGGATGCAGCAGAGAGAAAACTTGTCCATTGCCTGAAGAAAAAAAGTAACTCTTTTGAATGGATGGCACTGAAAGATTTTAAAGCAAAGCACTTTATAAAAACATCCTTTACGATTCTATATGTTAAAAAACAAATGCATGTAAAATGGCATTTAAATATATCAACAAGGAGAAAGCCTAAGAACTAGAAGGAGATCCTAAATTTTGCCAGATTTCCAATTACAAATGACCCTAAATAAACCATTTCCTTTTTCAAATGTTTCCTCATGTTTAAAATAGTGACCCTCATTAATACTCCCAATGTTTTTGACTGATACTATTTTTTTCTCTAAAATCGTCAATATTTTTATAATTGAAAAAACTCCTACACTATCTTAAGAAAATTTGTATATAGATTTTTACTCCACTTGATACATTTCAAATGTAATCTTATTTTAACTTACATGGTCCCCAGAAGTTCCTCCCAGAAGCCAGTACTCACCACCTGTAATCCTCTGCATTTAGTAGAAAGTATGTGCACACGATGGTCACACAGACAGTCACAATGCACAGGATGACCAGCACCAGCATCATGAAGCCGTAGACATAATAGATCTTATACGCCCAGAAGGAGGTGAAGATGAAATACCTAAACACACCCAACAAAGACAGTTTTCCAGTCTTTATTCATAAAACTCACCCTGTTCTTGCTAAATCTCATTTGGACCTTAGTTATCACTTGAATCTCAGTATTTTTCTTTCAAGCAACTTTCAACAGTTTCCCTTCATCCTCTTTCATTAAATCATTTACAGTTCTCTCAAAAATATTTTCTTAGATAATCTTTCAAGAACAGATTCACTAGTAGGGTAGGGTATTCATCTCTAAGTAAACTGAATAAATTATAAGCTTTAGGAGTGTATTGTGGAAAAGAAAAATGAAAATAGCTAAAAATTCATATTTTCAAAATAAATTCTCATTTATTTTTTTCTGCATACAATACTGTACAAGCAATGCAGTATATAAAACACCCAATTAAATTTTTAAAAAAGGTTTGATATGGTAATAATGTACAAAATTAGGAAAAGAAAAATAAATTAGGAAAAGAAAGCCTAAGAAAGCTCTATGCCATTTTCACAGGACTACAGGAGAAAGGGCACTATGATTTTATACCAAAAAAGATCCTTTCCTCTAATTCCATTACACAGTTCAGTTCAGTTGTTCAGTCTTGTCCGGCTCTGCAACCCCATGAATTGCAGCATGGCCAGGCCTCCCTGTCCATCACCAACTCCCGGAGTTCACCCAAACTCACGTCCATCGAGTCAGTGATGCCATCCAGCCATCTCATCCCTCTGTCGTCCCCTTCTCCTCCTGCCCCCAATCCCTCCCAGCCTCAGGGTCTTTTCCAATGAGTCAACTCTTCGCATGAGTTGGCCAAAGTATTGGAGTTTCAGCTTTTGCATCAGTCCTTCCAAAGAACACCCAGGACTGATCTCCTTTAGAATGGACTGGTTGGATCTCCTTGCAGTCCAAGGGACTCTCAAGAGTCTTCTCCAACACCATAGTTCAAAAGCATCAGTTCTTCGGTGCTCAGCTTTCTTCACAATCCAACTTTCACATCCATACATGACCACTGGAAAAACCATAGCCTTGACTAGACAGACCTTAGTTGGCAAAGTAATGTCTCTGCTTTTCAATATGCTATCTAGGTTGGTCATAAATTTCCTTCCAAGGAGTTAAGCGTCTTTTAATTTCATGGCTGCAATCACCATCTGCAGTGATTTTGGAGCCCAAAAAAATCAAGTCTGACACATTCCCCATCTATTTCCCATGAAGTGATGGGACCAGATGCCATGATCTTCGTTTTCTGAATGTTGAGCTTTAAGCCAACATTTTCACTCTCCTCTTTCACTTTCAGCAAAAGGCTCTTTAGTTCTTCACTTTCTGCCATAAGGGTGATGTTATCTGCATATCTGAGGTTACTGATATCTCTCCCCGCAATCTTGATTCCAGCCTGCACTTCTTCCAGCCCAGCGTTTCTCATGATGTACTCTGCATAGAAGTTAAATAAGCCAAGTGACAATATACAGCCTGATGTACTCCTTTTCCTACTTGGAACTAGTCTGTTGTTCCATGTCCACTTCTAACTGTTGCTTCCTGACCTGCATAGAGGTTTCTCAAGAGGCAGGTCAGGTGGTCTGGTATTCCCATCTCTTTCAGAATTTTCCAGTTTATTGTGATCCACACAGTCAAAGGCTTTGGCATAGTCAATAAAGAAGAAATAGATGTTTCTCTGGAACTCTCTTGCTTTTTCGATGATCCAGCAGATGTTGGCAATTTGATCTCTGGTTCCTCTGCCTTTTCTAAAACCAGCGTGAACATCTGGAAGTTCATGGTTCACGTATTGCTGAAGCCTGGCTTGGAGAATTTTGAGCATTACTTTACTAGCATGTGAGATGAGTGCAATTGTGTGGTAGTTTGAGCATTCTTTGGCATTGCTTTTCTTTGGGATTGGAATGAAAACCGACCTTTTCCAGTTCTGTGGCCACTGCTGAGTTTTCCAGATGTGCTGGCATATTGAGTGCAGCATTTTCACAGCATCATCTTTCAGGATTTGAAATAGCTCAACTGGAATTCCATCATCTCCACTAGCTTTGTTCATAGTGATGCTTTCTAAGGCCCACTTGACTTCACATTCCAGGATGTCTGGCTCTGGGTGAGTGATCAGACCATCATGGTTATCTGGGTCATGAAGATCTTTTTGTACAGTTCTTCTGTGTATTCTTGCCACTTCTTAATACCTTCTGCATCTGTTAGGTCCATACCATTTCTGTCCTTTATAGAGACCATCTTTGCATGAAATGTTCCCCTGGTATCTCTAATTTTCTTGAAGAGATTGCTAGTCTTTCCCATTCTGTTCTTTTCCTCTATTTCTTTGCATTGATCTCTGAGGAAGGCTTTCTTATCTCTCCTTGCTATCCTTGGAACTCTGCATTCAGATGCTTATATCTTTCCTTTTCTCCTTTGCTTTTCACTTCTCTTCTTTTCACAGCTATTTTCAAGGCTTCCCCAGACAGCCATTTTGCTTTTTTGCATTTCTTTTCCATGGGGATGGTCTTGATCCCTGTCTCCTGCACAATGTCACGAAGCCATCATTAAAATAAAAAGTGTTTTTTTTAACCTCTTTTCTTTTTCCTGTTCCCTCTGCTTGTTAGTTACCTTATCTATTACTCATTCTTGCAACAGATATTTACAGAAGCCCTACACATATCAGAGAAGCAGCGAGAACAGAATTAGACAGTCTCTACCCTCAAGGAGATGAGTTCAGTGAGAAACATCAGTAGAGGGACAATCATGACACACCATGACAGGTGCTTCATCAATGCACCTAAGAGGAGCATCTAAGCAGGGCTCTGGGCGAGGGAAGGGGGAGCCACCCTAATTCCTATCTCTCCTTATCTCCTTACGATGAAATCTCTCAAAACATAAATACATTGTCAAAACTTACATTTCAATAAAGATTGAGCCAAAAGGTAAAATTCCTCCTAGGCAAACAATAACTGCAGGCTCCATGAACCTGGAAAATATTAAAATTAACAGTAAACTTCTAGTATGATTTCCAGATTATATTAACTCTGATAACAGGAATCAGAATACCTGGTACTTAAAAATAATTTAAAGGACAGAAATAAGCCAGTAAAGAGAAAAACAAAAATCCAAAGAGGCACGATATTGAAATGGGATTTCAAATTAGCCATAGTTAAAATTTTATAGTTAAAATTCTTTTGGGCATTAAAGCCCAAGATGAGAATTTCAGAAACACAAATTCTTGCTACTGGCAGAACTCAAGAAAACCTCTGTCTCCTCCTGATCTATACTTTCCAGTAACTTCTAAAAATTTTAGTCCTTTACTTACAGAAGGCCATAGGAAAAGAAAATATAAGTTTTGAAACCGCCTCCCCCATCTGAAATAATGTTTCCCAAATTGTGGCCTTGCCAGTCTCTTTGCTCTTGCTTTCCTTGGTTCAGAATTTCCTTTTCCTTTGAATTACACAATTCAAGTATTATGAGTTGTGAGTTATAAAAGGAGTCAAAGAATGACTCAAAAATAAAATTCAAACCTCATTCATTCACTCAACAAATGTTTACTGATTGCAGTCAGTAATTCTGCAACCCTGAATGCCTTCCCTTGTCTCATATTTCTTTTCCTGCAAGTAGTGGCTCAAGTGTTCTCCTTATAAAGCCCTTCCCAAGTCTCCCAGGCAGAGGTGGGTTCCTCCACTGCCTCCTGAGCGTAACTCCAAGGCTGCACTTACCACACTATACTATACTAATTACTTATATAATTACTCACTAGATTGTAAACCCTGGCAGGCAGAAGCTATTCATCTAGGTATTCCCAGTGCCTGGCATAGCAGACTGCACATAAAAGACAGCAAACCGCCATTTCTGACATGAACAAACTACAAAATTAAGAAGAAAATGAGTTTGAGAGCTGAAAAAAAAAAATTAAAGATCATTTAATCTCGTCTCCTTTCCTCCTTTTGTAAAAAGTCAAGATCCACAGAGGTTAAAAACGACTTGCCTGCCAGATCTAGGATATGGATTTTGGTTCCCATATAATGACATACAGAAGATGAAGAGACACACAAGCTTTTCCTACACCTAAATGTGACCTATGGTTAGCATGGGTACAGGTTAGTCCCTCCTCTCTTTCACCAGCCTAGTGACCCAGAGGAACTTTTGTGATTTCTAACTAGGCTTTTCCTTTAATCTTATTCTCCTCAGTATCAGGATATCAATGGGCCTTAACAGGCTAATCTTGAATTTGAAGAAGATAAAACTGACTTTAAAACACAGACTACAGACGTTCTCATGAGCAATAATCTAAAAAAAAGGAAAAAAAAAAAAGAACATGTATAATTCCTAAGACTAGAAAAGATCCCTCTCCTTTAAACTATGGGGCTATTTTATCCAGCTTCCACTTCTACAAATGTCTACATAAAAAGACTGTGTAAGTATTTGAAAATAAGTAATATTTATAATATAGCAAAATACCTATGAACAGAAGCATTTCAATATATATCCCCTATTATGATTATGTAGAGTCTACCATACAGCTGTTTTAATGAGATGGGGAATAAAAATATATGCAGTAAGACTGTTCTATTTATGTCCGTAAGAATTAGTAAAATAAAGAATATAGAATAGCATAAATCAGCACTAAAACATTCAATATACTAATTTTAAAGGGCAAAACATATACACAGTGAGTTCAGATTTTATTCAAATTTGAATTACAAAAATTAGAAATATAAACATATTAGTGGTATCTCACTTTATGTCCAAGGTTGAAAAAATATAAACCACCTCAAGTCAAAAATCTATCAAGAATCACTATCTCAAAGCCGACTAAATGAACTATAAACTATGTTTAAACTACTGCAGTAGAAGAATAGCTTTAGCTGTTAAACAGAAATACCTGTCATCTTATGTCAGGATTAAATCTTGAATTATGGGAGATCCTCAAAAACACATTTTGTGCATAAAATGACGAAACGTATCTAAGAGATTTCTATACTCTCCCAGAAGTGAAGATAAAGAATGTAGGTCAGTAAATTCTGTGCTTAGTCACATTCAACTCTGTGTGGCCCTGTGGATTGGAGGCCGCCAGGCTCCTCTGCCCATGGAATTTTCCAGGCAAGAATACTGAAGTGGGGTGCCATTTCCTACTCCAGGGGATCTTTCTGACCCAGGGACTGAACTGGCCTCTCTTGCACCTCTGGCGTTGGCAGGCAGGTTCTTTATCACTAGTGCCACCTGGGAAGCCCCAGTTCATCTCTCAACTGATTCAAAATATATACGGCTAAATGTGGGTCAATTCTCAGTAAAAAATGTGGCGAGGACACTGAGATTGTAAGCCAGGAGTTGGCAAATGTTTCTGTAAAGGCTCAGATAGTATTTCATGTTCTGCAGGTGAGATGGTCGGTGTCTGTCCTAACTTTAACTCTGATGCTATAGTGGAAAAGCAGTCACAGACAATATGGGAACAAACAGGCGTGGCTATATGCCAACAAAACTTTATTTATAAAAACAGATTTGGTTTATAGGCTGCAGTAATACAACAGCTGCTGCATTAGGTCCTATCGGCCTCTATGAACTAGTGTATGACCAAAGCATTTGATTTCTCTGTGAATGGCACTAATATTCAAAGAGTAAAATAAAGATATCATTTATTACTACTCCTAACAATATAAGTTGAAGGAGAAAGAAAAAGACAAATATTAAGTTTAAACTTATAAATACATGCCAATTCTAAAAGTTATGTATACACAATAGCCTTAGGAATTTATATATTGTGAGAAGCAATCAAAACAATTTAGCATTCTCTTTACCATTTTTTCTCCGGTATGGGACGAGGCACAGCATTGACACGACAAGGAAAGTTGGGTTGACCTGATAGATTTCGGCCAAGTATTGTACCAACAAGATTTAGAGGAAGGATAACAAAAAAACAGATGCAACAAACAGCCACCTGTAAATTAAATTAAAATGTGTGTGATTACTCAGAGAACAATAATATTAACAAAAACAAATAAAAAGGATACAAAAATTTAAATGCAATTTGATTATAAAAGAAAATGTTTAAATTCAAAATGGGTTAAAATTGTGCAGAATACATACTAATAGCAATAGGAAAATAATGTGCTTTAAAATATTAGAATTAAACTGAATACAAGTTGAACCATATTTCCTATCAACTGCCGTTCCTGATATTTCCTATTCTTTCACACTGCCCCTGCCACAGTCCTTTTTTCTCAGTTTCAGCTGTCATGATTTTAACATATCCTTTCTCTTTTATCATTATAACCAACTTATTTACTTGCCTGCACTTCACTGAGCTCCTAATAAGCTCAAAGACCTTTACAAGTGTTATTTTCCCACTTCCCAGGTGAAGAAAACGAGACAGAGAGGCTACGTGACTTCCCTTGATCACACGGTTTAGTAGGTAGCCAAACCAAGATTTCAGTTCAGATCTGCCTGTCCCATTCTGTCTGCTCGTTTCTATTCTACAGTGCCCTAGGATCTTACAAATAGGAGAACATCACTATTTATGCATATATATATATATTACTAAGATAATATGAGTATTTCTCTGCCTATTAGTAATCCAAAACCTAACATTACAGGGGAGACCATACAGAGATTCTAGAACCAAAGTTAAGGAAGCATTTATTTTTGTGATTTTTTTTTCTTTTTTATATAAACTTGTATTCTTACAAAGACACACTCAAGCTCCTTCCAGCCAGCATGTAAATTAAGATTAGTTCACTCAACTTCTAAAACTGAAACAAAAGTGAATCACCTCTAGTATCTCTCCAATATATATTTTGGGGTTCTAATAAATAAAAAGTAAAAGTGAGAGAAAAGCTGAATGAAAATTGCGAAGAAATTAACTGAGAGAAATGAAGAGGCGTGGGGTAGAAAATCCACAGTGATGACATGAGGAGGAAAGAATCTGTCTTGAAGCAACATTACTGAAAACTCTACATCTTCATTACACCCTGATGTGTGCTTGCACGCATTTAAACAAACCAAAGAGTATCATCATCTTCCTTTCAGACAGTGTGTAGTCGCTCAGCCGTGTCCGATTCTTTGCAACCCCAGGGACTGCAGCCCACCAAACCCCTCTGTCCATGGGGATTCTCCAGGCAAGAATACCGGAGCGGGTTGCCATGTCCTCCTTCAGATAATCTTCGCAACCCAGGGATCAACCCCAGGTCTCCTGCATGGCAGGCAGACTCTGCCATCTGAGCTACCAGGGAAGCCCAGTAAAGCTTGTATAGAAGTAGGAGAGTTAAGAGTTCTGACATTCCATTTTAAAGCTCAGACTTAGAAACTTAAATCAGGGGTATCTCAGTTTAGACGTGTTAATAATATGAATTTTTGCTTACATGAATAATAAGAAAAGGTGAAACAAAAAAGGCAGATGTTTTAAAGATATTTTAAATACTAGGATATATTGTGAATTATACATATCCCATATTTGGGGGTTGAATTCTGTCTCAATTTTGGTTGTTTTTTAAATTACTATTTTGCTATCATTAAGTATATAAAATTCATAAATATTAAAACACTGTAATAGAGACCTACATATTTTCGCTTAATTTACCAGAACTCTAATTTCAAACAAGGACTGAAGAGAAGTTGTTGAGGAAACATTCATATGTGGAATGACATGGTCTAGCAAAGTAGTTCTCATCTGTTCCATCGAACCCTCAAGTCCTGCTGAAAAAAGTTTTAGTTAGGAATTCCACAAGCACTTGATTTGAATATCCTTTTGAAAATAGCTTTTTTAAAAAAATTATTTTTAACTGTAAAAAAAAAAATAAGGCGGGAGGAGTATCAATTGGGAGGGGACATATGTATACCTGTGGCTGAGTAATAGTTGATGTATGGCAGAAATCAATACAGTATTGTAAAGCAATTATCCATCAATTAAAAACAAATTTTAAAAATAAAGAACAACAACAACAAAATAAACAGACTCAAATTAGTTTTATACCAAATATTAATATCTGGATACCACAATCAAGTTAACTCATTTCACACAAACTTCAGAATAAAGTTTCTTTTGCTATCATTGTATGTATATATATTTGGACTCCTAGTAAATGTATCACTGATTAGGAAGGCCTACACTGGTCTTTGTTCTTCCTTCCCATACCCCACTCCCACCCAATTCTGGCCTGCACATATTTGCTCATTAAAAGCTTTATAAGCAAACGCACTACAGGACATGCATGTCATAAGCAATTAAGTGGCAGGTGGAGTGAAGGCATACCTTGCCTGTGTGCTCAGTCAAAGCATTAACAACAGTCAATAAAGGAACCTATGAACAGTCTCATCAAGACATTATCAACTGTTTATATTTGTTTAATTCCCCTGCCCCTTTTTCCTGACTTTAATACATGGTAAAAATGCGAGCAGTATGTTGGAAACTATTAGTGACTAAACTGTAAAACAAATTTCCTGCTCCTTTATGTCCAAGTTCTGGATGAGTTTACTTGAAGAAATACTCTGAGACTGCAAGGCGAGCTGTTTAAGAAAAAAACAGTCACAGGAAACTAAATCATCTGTGAAGTGAGAATTTTTCTCTGTACTGATACTCAACCAAATAAACTGGTTACTAAAGAAGAATGTTATCTTACCCCTTGATATTAGGTCTGTATTCATCACAACTTTCTTCATTAAACTTAAAATGTTAAAGTACTGAATTAGCAAAATTTATTTATACTAATAGAATCATGCTTATTATCTGCTTTCTTTCTTGGGCTTCTGCATTAAGCTTTCATTTAAGTTGAAATTTAGCAACTAAGAGTTAAAAAAATTATTAGCCTAATATACTGGTGAAAACCCTGGAACTCAAACTAATAATATAGGGCCTTCCCTTAGAGCTTCTAGCCCTTGTTCACGGATCAATGTAAAGTGAAAACAGGGAGGAGGGAAGGAAGGACTCACTCCAGGTTGAGGGCGTCCCCTAGTGACAAGAAGAACAAGTTAGAAACAAAAACTGCGTATCACTCCTAAATGTCCCAAAGATGTACCAACTGGTCAAGTATTCTCAACCTCAGTCATAAGACAAGATTGTGAATATTATTTTATCTTTGTCTCCAAACTGGCCTTTTAAGGAAATCTGTGGCGTGAGTGAAATGGAAAGGGAAAAGGCAGCCTAAAAATGTGCTATTTTGGAATGCTAAAGGATATAAATTTCACTGTCTGTCTGAGGATGACAGACAGTAATTGCTTACAGGTGGGGTGATTCTCAGGCTTCCCAGGTTGAGCCAGTGATTAAAAAACCCTCCTGCCAATGCAAGAGACATGAGAGACTCAGGTTCAATCCCCGGGTTGGGAAGATCCCTCGGAGGAGGGCCCAGCAACCCACTCCAGTATTGCCTGGAAAATCCCATGGACAGAGGAGCCTAGTGGGCTACAGTTCATGGGGTTGCAGAGAGTTGGACACAACTGAATCAACTTAGCACAAGGTGATTCTCAGAAAATATATCATCTTCTCAGTCATTATGTTTAGGTATTTCCTTGACATGTGCTCAGAGCAGACAATGTTTATCACTCCTTTTCTACTTATACATTTTATACCTTTATACCTATATAAAAATAAGCTTGAATTTAAGCATGCTGACAATAATCAACCTAGTAAACAGGACACTGCCAACTCAAACACAAATACTTATAAGAAGCCCATCTTACAGATATTTTCAACACTTCTCATTCTGATTCTTGGCATCTTCAATACTATAAGAGAAGAAAACACTGGATTCGAAGTTAAGAACTTATTCTACGGGGCTGGCCAAAAAGTTTGAGCTTTTCTGTAAGCTGGTATGGAAAAAGCTGAATGAATTTTTTGGCCAATCCAATATAAAGCTAGTATTATCCTGATACCAAACCATTAAAAAAAGACATTATAAGAAAACTGCAGATCAATATTTCTCATAAACATTGATGCAAAACAACAAAAAGAACAAATTTCAGCAAATTAAATCAAGCTATATATAAAATGGATAACACATCATAACAAATTGAGGTTTATCAACGGAATTCCAGATTGGTTTAAGATTCAAAAATCAATCAATGCAATCTACCATATTATCAGACTAAAAAAAGAAAAATCACAGATCATCTCAAAAGGTGCAGAAAAAAATTGTTGCAAGAAACCACCTCCCTTCACAATAAAACAAACTCAGCAAATGAGGAATAGAGGGAAACTTCATCAACCTGATGAAGGACATGTATGAAAAAACTACAGGTAACATTTCTTGATGGCCTAAGGCTGAATACCTTGCCCCTAAGACTGGGAATATGATAAAGACTCTGCTCTCACTTCTGTTCAACACTGTACTGGAGGTTCTAACCAGTGCAATAAGTCAAGAAAAAGAAAAAAACTAGAGGTTCTAACCAGTGCAGTGAGGCAATAAAAGGTGTACAGATTAGAAAGGCAGAAGTAAAACTGTTTATTCTTAGACAACACAACAATATATGCAAAAAATCTCTGGGAATCTAACAAAAAAGAAATGAGAACTAATAAGTGACTTTAACCAAGTTGCAGGATGCAAAGCCAATATGCATAAATCAACTGTTTTTCTATACACTAGCAACAAACAACCAAAATTTTTAATTTAAGAAATATCATTTACTAATAAAAAATATGAAATACTTAGGAGTAATTTCAATAAAAGCTGTACAAAACCAGAGCATTAAAATCTACAAAACATTACAAAGAAAAAGTAAAGATGTCTAAATAAGTCAAGAGATATACCATATTCATTAGTCAAGACTCAATATTGTTAAGATGTGAATTCTTCCCAAGTTTATCCAGAGATTTAATGGAATTCTAATCAGGTTTTTCTGTAGAATTTGACAAGCCAATTCTAAACTTCACACGGAAATGCAAAGAACCTAAAAACTCCAAAACAACTGTGAAAAAGAATTGATTTCAAGATTTATTGTAAAGCTACAATAATCAACACAGTGTGATATTGGAAAAACAAACAAACAAACCCAAATCAATCAATGCAACAGCAAAGTAGAAAAGAAAGTCCAGAAATAGATTCACACAGATACATGCTCAATTGATTGCACTCTTCTCATAACCTTTGAGAGATCACAAAATAGCACTCATCCACTAATCTTTGTCGCCATTCTTTCCTCACTGTGTTTATTTCTGATTATGCCTCATGGATTTCATTTCTGAGACCCTTGAACTCTCATAACATTTTCCCAGTTATGGTAAAATATTTGGATCATGAGAGAGCATTTCCCTGAATATTTGTGAAATCTTTTTTCCTAAAACCTAGGGCACGTTCCTGGTGTTTCCCCTCCCAAAGTAAAACAAACCTTAAAATGACAAGCATGGCTGATGACCTGTTACTTCTCCAGCGACTATTCTACCCACTGAGAGACAAAATCAAGTATGATAAGTCAGGGATCTGTCAGTGCATTCTGAGGCGAATGATACTTAGATTGAAAGGTTATCAGTTTCTGTGCTACTCTGTCTCCATGAATTTAAAACTGCAATATGGTCCTTTGAAAACCTCCAATATCATTAAGAATCTAAGATTTACAACCCAGAAAAGACTTGATGCCTAAAACATTTTTTCAGAATACCCTGGCAAACCTTTCCTCATTCCCAAGAAACCCTCGCAGGACCAAAAACTCTGGGTATGACACTTAAATCATTTGTGAACAAATTCCAAAGAAAAAAGGTTTTACTTTACCAGATTCAATTTAATTTGAAGTACACTCTCGCCAACTCTGTAGTATCTCGGCCAGAATAAGCCAACTTTGGGAACAGGTATGGTCATCTCTGAACCATCTTTGACCCCAAATTTCATTCAAATGCTCTCTTAGAGTTTTGTAATATTCTCTAGGAATCATGCCTTAAGACGAGATGCTAGACATTAGCTTAGATTACCGCGACCACCCTCTCTCTATTTATGTTTCTTTTACCTTTAATAAGCTGCTAAGACTGACAAGTACTCAACAAGTTTAATCTGGCATGGATTTAATGGCTTTTATGTATAGGTACATATGGCCAGAGAATCTGGGGTCCAGAGACAAACTTTCCCCACTTTCAAAGTTATCTTGGGCTAGTCCTGGGGACAACAGAAATATTCTGACAAAACTCCAGACTCCAAGTGGACAAAATCCCTATTGTTCTGGTGCCTCTACAGGGCAAAACAGAAGCTGAAGTCACTCTTACTAAGAATGAATTAAGCCGTCAGTTGTGGACTTCCTGAGGAAACAGAACTAGAGGGAAGATTACCCAGAGAAAGGGCTCAGCCACGAGACCAAAGGAACAGGGATAGAATGAGCCTGGGGAAGAGTATACAGGAGTATTTGAAGACTCTGATTTTAAACGAGGGTGTTCAAGTAGGGGATCCAGTTTATCAGACATTTGGGACTTGGGAACTTTACAGCTAACAGATCCACCCTCAGATGCTGAGAACTAGAATTAGCTAAACACTAGAGACTGGGTTTAACATAGGACAGATAAACTGGCATAGGATGAAGCCCTGGGCACCGAAATTTTTTAAACTTCCAAGTGATTCTATGGGTACCGAAGGTTGGGGACCATGGAGTTTATGAGAATAATACAACCATTTCCTTCATATTATCAACAAGTCAGATAACTTAAAATACAAATTTAAGTAGTTAAAACACTTAAACACTCGGTCAAATATCTCAATTCTTACATTTCGTGTTCTAAACAAATTCTGATACTCTTGAAAGGAAGAAAAAATTTTAGACCGAACATCTGATTACAACCTGAAAGCAGTATTCCCTCATTACAAAGACCAGGACAGTAAGACCTGGGCATTGCAGGAGGATGCTAAGCACCAACAGTCAGTCTTTTATACAGTAAAGATCAATTTTATAGACCATCTCTTGCTCAGCACAGAGTCTGATACTATATTTGCGTAATCAGTAATTATTAAAGTATCTAAAGGTAAATTACATTGAACTTAATATTTAAAACCCCATTTACAGAGGGGCAAAATTTATAATGTTTGTGAAACAAAGCAAC
This sequence comes from Capricornis sumatraensis, assembly GCF_032405125.1. NCBI lineage: Eukaryota > Metazoa > Chordata > Mammalia > Artiodactyla > Bovidae > Capricornis > Capricornis sumatraensis. The sequence goes on from NC_091091.1 coordinate 18,348,688, forward strand.
TTTGAAATAACATTTTTACCATAACAAATTAAAAGCTTTATGATAAAAATTATAATGGAATCTGAATTTCAATTTTTAAAGCACTATGATAGTAATTCATTGGGCAGATCACCTCCATGCTGGGAGTCAGCACGGGCCATCCCACCCATGACAAGGTCATGTGGAACAGAGCTGTTAAGCAAGGCTGCAGGACTCAAGGGGCTCCCTAGACCAGCTCGAGCATCTATCCCCAAAACAGAATCTGTCTGTCCTACTATTTTGTGCCTTTCACCAACTCTTCTGACATTAACAGGGGCTATCCTTGACCACCTTTCTTTGGAGAAAATCAACTTAGGGCTCCAGCTAATAAGTCTCCTGGACATGAGAGGAATATTTCAAATCAAACCCCCTCTGTTAGCATTCTAGCTTGCTTGGCAGGTCTATCCAGACTCTTGCAGCTACACATATGATTGTTCACAGCCTCCCAACAGGAAGCCTAACACATAGAGCCTTTCAAACAGTTAAAAGTTATTAGAGTAGTGCTGGTGTAGGATTTCATTATAGGGCCAAAGCTTGTTGCTAAGTTCCCATATCTCTTATCCTCTGTGCAACTGGGAGTGCATTAGTTAACATAGTTGGAATGTAAGAAAAACAAGTGTAGCCTTGAATTTACCCACATCAGATCTTTGAGCTAATTGGTTCTTTCTTGTAACTCACTGCACCTTTACTCTGTGAGAAACGTAATTCTGTTTGGCATTTTCTGAGGCTGACATAGATTAGAAATATAAAGAAAAAACATTTCAAGGGAAAATAAGTTTTCTGGTTGAGCAGCCTTTATCAAAAGAGGGTCATAAAATGTCCACAGGCCTCCAAGGCCAGAAGATAATGTACACAACATTGTCTATGGGAAAGGTTTGCAGAAAAAATCCTGGTTTTGATAAAGACAAAACAGATGTAATGTTTGGGGTGACTCTGCATGACTTTGCATCTTTCATTTCCCTCTGTGTACAAGTAAAGGTATAAAAGACCCTTTTGAAAATAAAAAAAAGGGGCCTCGCTCGAAGAAGCTTGGTCACCCCGTGTTTTTCTTTTTTTCTTTCTCTTACTTTCTTTTTCAGGCTGATCCCTTGGAGCAAGGAGGCTCCCTGAGTTCACTTATCTGCCTGGGTTTCTAAGACCTGAACAGGAAGACGTTCTGCGTCTACATTCCCTCAGGAGACCAGGAGGGCACCTGTGGCCTCCGTGAACAGGGCAAACTCCTTGTCTCGGAGTTTTATTGGCTTTCTATGTAAAACAAGGAATATCAGCCTCTTTCTCTCCTCTATTTTCTTATCTACAACATTCTTTCCTTATCTCCCTCTAAATCATTCTCTTCGCCGATGCCGTCACACTTCGGATACCCTGGATCCAAGCCGGGGCAGGACCCCAGCACCTCTAAGTAACTTGACTCTCTCTATAATTTCTGATGGCCTAGAACTACTATAAAGCAAATTATTTTCCAGTTCTCAATGTCACTAATTTTTTTACCCTTTCGTAACCATTATCAGCATCTGTGGCTTGCAAAATCAAAATACAAACCAAAAAAAGCTTCCAATTTTGAAGCAATCTGCAAAATATTTCTAAATAAAAATTATTAAAGATTTAATAAAAACATATATGCAAGGTATCTCTGAAAAACTTGGACTGTAACACAACCAATCATCTGGACTTTTCTGAGACCATTCAATAATTCCCACATGATAGAAAGAACCCCAAAACAAGGTTAAAATTCAGACAGAGATACGGGTTCCAGCTGCAGTTCTGCCACTGAATCTGTATGACATTAAACGTTATCTTACCTCTCTGAAAAACAGTAACCACCTTGCAACTTGTGTGTGTGTGTGCATGTCTGCACAAGTGTACACTGAGACTGAAGTCTACTCTAGGCCTAAAATTCTGTTTCTTATAAAATGATAACAACTGGAAGAATCGAGAGACTGTGAGTTACCTCTATAAAGCACCAGTATTCCTGTGCTTTCGTTTTAATATATTTTAAAAATTTACAACATTTCAAACTCTGTGATAACATGTAAGATATAAAATAAGATTTTAATATTTATAGCATGTAAGTTATCAATATTAATATAAATGCTTTCGTGAGGTTCTAAAATTAGTAGTTACCAAAAAAAAAAATGTTACAGACAGTCTTCACTTCACCACTGCTCTCAACGATCACCTTAAAACACCCATTTTTCTTCTGTGTCATCATCCTTCCTCTGCAATATACTCACCAGTTTCCCTCATTTCTAATAAACAGTGTTCTCTTTTGTCGTACTTTAAAGTTGACCTTTCACTTCATTGGTTGACAAAATCAAGAAAAATTTTCTTTACCTACCTTTCCAGGACTGAGTAGGGACTGGCTGCAAATAGTAAAAGGCAGCCGTTATACTTAAGGTACCTCCTAGTTTAGAGGTACCCTGGAGAGACAGTAGACCTCATATTACAATGCTTATCAGTCAGTCAGTCAGTTCAGTCGTGTTCGACTCTTTGTGACCCCATGGACTGCAGCACGCCAGGCCTCCCTGTCCATCACCAATATACTCTCAGTTTAAAAGTAAGATTCGAGCAACTCACCATTGTTCCAAAAGGAATGGCTCTTGAAGCATGGTAATAAATGGCTATGAAATTGATGAAGAAGGCAGTGCCACACACCATAGCGGGGATAAGGAATGCACCAATGAACATCTGCTTTATCCATCTCCTTCCTGAAAGAAAAGGGAAACTGTAACAATTGGAGAAGCTAGGCAGACAGACATGCATCATTGTTTGAAAGGTGGCTATTTCTCTTATGAAGTTCCAGCTTTTTTCTAGCATTCTCTTTTCCTACACTTTCAATGCAGGAACTGGACATAATCAGATCTCCTCAGGACACTGTCAATCAGAAAAGAACCGTTAGGTTACTCTTGGTAAGATCTGATACTCCTAGGCTCAAGTCTGAACTCTGCCAACTTTCAAGAACAAGTGTAGTAAAGTTAAGTTTGGTTGGGTGTTCTTCACTTGCAATCAGACTAAAAGCGAATTTATGTTCAATTTCCTGTTTTGAGTAACCTGTTCCTGCTGTGGAGACTTTTCTAGAGACCATAAACTGTACAGCTCTTAGCCTAACTAGTTTTCAGATCAAATTCAAAGCAGGCATTACCTCAGGCATCCTTACTTCCTCAGGATGGTAGACCTGCGTGCTATGACTCATTTCCCATATCCAGAGGGAGAACAGAGAAACTGAACAGCTAAAAAAAATAGTCAGGAATCTGCAATGATACTCCAGGCAATCCAAAGAATTATCTCTGTTTACAGTTAGACCACATTAAGTCTGACAGGACCAATTTTTTTTAAAAGTCATAGTAAATCAGGATATCCTGGGGGAATTTTAAATAATCCTGTGCTCTGAGCTCCTCTAGCCTACTAAAAGAAGGGCAGGATCCTCTAATGCTGACACTGCTTAGGAAGGGCTGGGAAAATCACAGTAGGAAGTCTCCATCCTGAGGAATATAATTCTAACATCTTTCAACAACCTTTCCTTCACAAACTGAAACATGCAAGTCTGCTACTTTTATCACTTTTCTGACCCCAGCCAATTATAGGGAAAACCAAGGACCTTAAAGACCTTAAATGCCATCACAGAAAGAAACACCACAAGGCAGAAACCTCACATCATACATGAACACCCATCCTTTTCAGGTCACAACAGTAAAGAAGCAAGCGGGTATTTCAGATGAAGCTCCTTTAGCAAAAGATTGTGACAGAAAATCTTTCCACAGGATCCTTTGATAAGTATTTAAGGGTCAACAGAAATAAACAGCTTTCCTTCCTATTATCTTCCCACTGCCCAGACATATATCCATAAACCATGACACATGCCTTTATGCTCAGCTGTAAAGCTGCAGAGTCTATGAGGAAGCCTCCTGTGGAGCACTGCTAGGGAACCAGACACCTCAAAGCGAAATAATCACTTAAGTACACTCTCTCCCACAGCTTCCTTAGGCCTAACTTCACAGTGGACAATGGAGATAACCTACTAATTATTCATAATTTTAGGAAATAAAATGTAAGGATTCCATAAAAAGCAGATGAGAACATGTAACAGGTTTAGTGGAGATTATGTGAAACTGGATAACAAACGACTTTATAACGGCTATACTGTGCATTTTAAACTCCATATACCTCACAGTGAAATATTAGCATCTGTAATTAAAAACACAAACAGTAACTCAGAAATTACCTCCTTGTCTAGCATAGAGACTTCCTCCAAAATAACCATTCACTGGAGACGTAGCAGCGTAGACAAATATGGCTGTACTGAGCATCGACCCCCTCCTAAAAAGGCAAAACAGCATATACGATAAACTAAGACCAATGATTTAAAGACACTATCATACAGTCTATCACATTAACATCAGTTTAATATCAAAGACTAATATCACTGATATTACGCTAATATCAAATTTAGCAGTAACAGAAAAAATGTATTCCTGGACTGCAGCGGACCTCAAAAGGTTGCCCAGTGAATGAATTTCTAGTTAAAATTGCATGTAAACGGTAACAGACTGATCCTACTTTTTTTAAATTTGAAGTTAAATTTCATAATATTCCTAACAAACATTTCACATTTCTTTGGCAAACATACTAGAAGCTGGCACTAAAACTGTTTCACAACCTTGTGAACCAATCACATCACATGGCAAAGAATATTCATCTGTCAAGAAAACTAATTAGAATATTTCTCTTTATAGATTAACTGCTTAAGAGTCTTGCCTGCTGACAGAAATAAAATGGAAGTACTGTAACCTATATTACTACTATTACTTTAAATGGTATAGTACTGAGACTTCTATTTAGTTTCCCTTATACTGTTAAAATTGTTTTTAAAAATCCATAGGTCTACAAATCAACATTAACTCAGACCAATAATTTCTAACCTCTTCTTCCAGTAATGCTATCTAGGCAATTCAGATCAACTCTCCTACTGAACAAAACTGGACAAAAATATGTTAAATGCCTAACTGCAAAGAGAAATATTAAAATGATAAAAAGACAGCATCATCTGCCATAATACAGAAATGTACTTAACTAAATATAAAGACCATTTCTGAAACTCACCACAACTAGGAAGGTAAAAATCTGTAGACAGAACATATAGCCTTGTTAATTTGAGTTAAAGAATACTCTTTTAAACACAGCTTACAAGAATATCACACTAATGTGTGCTCTGGAAGGATATACAACTTTCAAAAATTAACCATCTTCTGGATAATAATTATTACATTCCATTGTCTGTCTACGTAGACTTACAAAGGCATCATACAGTCTTGAAACATGTACCACTTTTTTGCTCAAACAGGTAAGCTCAATTTCTTAAAGTAATGTGTTTGTTAGAACACTTATAATACTCAATGACATAAATATATAGCTAAAAAGTAAACATGGCAGCAATATGTTTGTTTCTCATGTTTAAAAGATTGTGGGTCTCTCAGAGTTAATCAGTTTGAAAAGCCAAATTTGTTTTTTCAAGAATACAATTAAACACTGCAAGTACTAACTTTTTTTTCCAGACTATCATTAAAAAACTGATCATTTTGCTTATTCCCGGGTGTGTGGATTCTGACACAGACACTGACAGAGCTCAGGCTGCTGTCATGTGACTAAGAGTCCAAAATGACTAGAGAATTAAATTTGCAATCCCCACTTTTTTTATTTTAACCAAAGTTACTGTTGTTTACAGTGAGTTTGGGGAAAAAAAATAAAATAAAAAATGGCTTTCCCGGTCCTTGCATCAAGGGGATGCCACATTTCATAACTGTTTTTAATGGTTAAAAAAAAAAAAAAGGAAAAAAAAAGTACAAAAAAAAACCCTGAAGGACAAAAAAGGTGACTGCTGAACTGTGTGTGGTTTATTGTTGTACATTCACCATCTTGCAGGAACCGAGAAGTTCGCAGTTGTGGACAGACCCTGTTCACTGGAGAGGCCTGTGCAGTAGAGTGTAGACCCTTTCATGTACTGTACTGTACACCTGATACTGTAAGCATACTGTAATAATAATGTCTCACATGGAAACAAGAGAAAACGCTGGGTCAGCAGCAAGCTGTAGTTTTTAAAAATGTTTTTAGTTAAACGTTGAGGAGAAAAAAAAAAAAGGCTTTTCCCCCAAAGTATCATGTGTGAACCTACAACACCCTGACCTCTTTCTCTCCTCCTTGATTGTATGAATAACCCTGAGATCACCTCTTAGAACTGGTTTTAACCTTTAGCTGCAGCGGCAGCGCTGCCACGTGTGTATATGTATGACATTGTACACTGCACATACCCTTGGATCCCCACAGTTTGGTCCCCCTCCCAGGTACCCCTTTATAGTATGACGAGTTAACGAGTTGGTGACCTGCACAAAGCGAGACACAGCTATTTAATCTCTTGCCAGACATCGCCCCTCTTGGTGCGATGCTACACAGGTCTCTGTAAAAAGTCCTTGCTGTCTCAGCAGCCAATCAACTTATAGTTTATTTTTTTCTGGGTTTTTGTTTTTGTTTTTGTTTTCTTTTTAATCGAGGTGTGAAAAAGTTCTAGGTTCAGTTGAAGTTCCTGATGAAGAAACACAATTGAGATTTTTTCAGTGATAAAATCTGCATATTTGTATTTCAAACAATGTAGCTAAAACTTGATGTAAATTCCTCCTTTTTTCCTTTTTTGGCTTAATGAATATCATTTATTCAGTATGAAATCTTTATACTATATGTTCCACGTGTTAAGAATAAATGTACATTAAATCTTGGTAAAAAAAAAAAAAAAAAAAAAAAATTTGCAATCCCCAGAGAGATTTCCACTAAGCGGAAGTGTGAGAATAAGCTACAGTTTTAAAAATCAGATATACCCTTGCACCATTTATTCGTAAATATCTTATGGGCATTTTTCACCCAAAATAGACCACTTTCATCTACAATGAAGAAATCTGCTGAAGTAGAGAACCATCCTTGCTCATCTCTCTAAAACTGGGGGTGGGGTGAGAGAGGGTGATATCTAAGTAGCTGCTTTACCTAACTTGCCATCCCACCACTGCAGGGCATTTTACCAGACTTACTCATACCTTCTCAAACACCGTGCTTTCTCCAGGGTCAATATCACACTAATTGGCACATCCACCTTGATGCTGATCTTCTATCTATCTAAGTATTTTCTTCTTCCCTGATTGCCACAATCATCACTGAACAAAGTAATTTTCACAGGTTACACATTTATCTGCTTTTTATCCTCTAGAATCCTTGAGATATCTACTCCTGGAGTGAGTCTTACAAATTTTACATGCAAGTTTTTTTCATTTTCTCGTCACTATGCATTTTAATTACCTCTATCTTCTTATCTAGGGCACCGAAAGTTAAGAGACAAGTTCTGGAGTCAGAGTGAAAGTGGTGAGTGTCAGTTGCTCAGTCGTGTCTGACTATTAGCAACCTCATGGACTGTAGTCCGCCAGGCTCCTCTGTCCATAGGATTTTCCAGACATTAATACAGGAGTGGGTTGCCATTTCCTTCTTCAGGGGATCTTCCTGACCAAGGATTGAACCTGGGTCTCCCACATTGCAGGCAGACTTTTTACCATCTAAGCTATCAGGGAAGAGTGTCGAGGTTCAAATCTCATCTTACCAACACATCTTACTAATAGTTGTGTTATCTTACTCAAATTACTCAACCTCCCTGAGCTTCACCTTTCTCACCTGCGAGCTGAAGATAATACTAGTCCCTTCACAGGGCTGATGTGAGGATTAAATGAGCTAATGAGCATAAAGCTACTAACATGGAACCTCAGTAAGGTTAGTCACTTTGATCTCATAATAATATTCATAGGTATAGTACTTATCATGTAAGTGATTAAGTATGTTCACTCCAAATGGTAGAAAAACCACTGGTAACAATGACAGGCTTAAATAACAATGCATGTTGCTGCCGCTAAGTCACTTCAGTCGTGTCTGACTCTGTGCAACCCCATAGACAGCAGCCCGTCAGGCTCCCCCATCCCTGGGATTCTCCAGGCAAGAACACTGGAGTGGGTTGCCATTTCTTTCTCCAATGCATGAAAGTGAAAAGTGAAAATGAAGTTGCTCAGTCGTGTCCGATTCTTAGTAACCTCATGGACTGCAGCCTACTTGCCTGCTAATAAGCATCTATTAGGTGTGGTTTCTTATTCCTATAAGCTGAAGGTCCATAAGCAGAACAGCTTCAGCATTAAAAAATGAACTGCCAACATTGAAATATTAACATCTGAGAAAGAACAAAGCAAAAATTTTGATTCTAGAACAGGTTGCATGTGTGTGTGCTAAGTCGCTTCAGTCACGTCTGACTCTGCGCGACCCTATGGACTGCAGCCTGCAGGCTCCTCTGTCCATGGGATTCTCTAAGCAAGGGTACTGGAGTGGGTTGTCACTTCCTCCTCCAGGAGATCTTCCCAACCCAGGGATCAAACCTGTGTCTCTACGTCTACCTACACTGGCAGGCAGGTTCTTTACCACTAGCACCATCTGGGAAACCCCTAGCAGAGGTTACCCACTACTAAATTCTAACACTGTGACTATATAGTCAGCATCAATTCCATAGTGATGAATTTAATCCAGTATTTAATGTGAAGGATGATGTAGTCTCATGTAGGAAGGGGCTTCACAGATGGCACTAGTGATAAAGAATCTGCCTACCAGTGCAGCTTTTCTTGAATTTGAGATTTAGTTTACTTGAAATATATTATATCTTAAAATTAGAACTACCTACAAAACACTGAAGTTTAGGTTTTGGCCAGTTATTTTAAGGTTTATGTGGTAACTAAAGTACAAAGGTTACATTAAAGAAATATAACAAACTACAGAGAAATACCTTTGTCAATTAATACATCATTCATTTCAGTTCAATAAGCACTGACTGAGAAACTTGAATACACAAAGTTCTTTAGGTACTCAAAGAATGCAAAGATAAGACCCAGTCTCTACTCTCAAAGAACTTACTGACCAGTGCAAGGAACAATAATTTATAGTTAAACATTTAATATGTAACTAACGAGCCATGCTTTCAGCAACAATTTGTCACTTGTCCACCAAATGCCAGGCATATATAAGCAAGCACCATCAGGAACTGAAATAGAGGTATGAAATGTAACAGGAGACAAGTGTCATTCTGACTGAGGACTTCATAGGGCGGCATCTACACCCCAGGCTCAGAGTGTTTTTGCTTTGTTGAGGTCATGGCTCTCTGAGCACAAGGTTATAGGACTACTCAATAAAGACTTAAGATCTCCATGAATGTACAACTTTTTCTTAGGATCCAAAGGCCTCACATTAAAAATATCTTCCAACTGGTTTTGTCTTCAAAGGAACAGTGTACCAAAAACCATGTAAAGACAGAATAAAGGAAAAACCATGCAATTATTTTTCTAACCTCATGTGCCTTTCCACCACTCTTTTTAGTGTTAGTGTTATTTATAATGCTTTCTTCTATTCTGTAGAGCTCCAAGTTTCGGACGCAAATATGAAGTACTAACTCAGTAAATGTAATTCTTGAGTGCTTCTTAGGAAGACCTAATTGGACCTTCAGCTTTCATAGAACTCTTGATTTGTAATTCTGCTCATACCTCTAATGGAAAATAATCTTTATAACCAAACAAAGCGTTCAGTAAGGTTAGTAATTTTAGAAGATAACAGGAAAGTATACTTATTATAGCTGCAGAATACTGTTCATTATTTGTTTGCAATAATGGCACTTATGCTTTTAAAATTCTAAGATAATTAGAATCAGCAGATATTTAATATGATTGACTTAAAGGTTCAATTATTAAAACTATTCAAGAACAATGAAAAAGTAATAAAGTTATAAACATATGAACTTACTCTGTATACAAATCTTCTATCATTGCAACAATAATAACAATGAGAGATACAGCAAATATCTGACATCCAGAACCAATGAGAGAGGAAAATATCAGTGGGTGACTTGATGGTCTAAACACATCTCCGTGCACCTGCTTCCATCCATATTCATCTCCAAGGTCTCTATCCTATATATATATATATATATATATATATATATATATAAGTGTTGAGAGAAAAGAAAATAATCCAGAATGAAATTAAAATACATAGAATAGCTTAAAAAATTACAACTACAGTTGTAAGTTCCCTCCCTACAAATTTAGAGCTATTAAAAGTTTCAAAATATCAAAAGACATTTCAAATTTAAAATAATTTCTGCCTTAATAACTTATTATGTTATAAAGTGTGATATTACTGAAATTCAGAAAGGTGGCTCCTGGCTGTACTCAGAAAATCTCAAAGAATAGAAAAAGAAAAGGTCTAGGAACAAAAAGAAATGGTAACACAGGGAGAAAAGCCCAGCGGCTCTCTGAACATTACCTTCAGATGCTATTCTTGATATTACATCATGACTATGGCTCATGTATGACCAGGGCCCAGGTGGAGCGCAAAAGAGAAGATTAAAACCAGTACTTGATGCCCTAGCAATGCAGAAATCCCCCTTATAGCCTGGAGCCTAAGAAAATACACGGGGAATATATCGAATAGTTAAATAACTGTCAGTCAGTTCAGTCGCTCAGTCATGTCCTACTCCTTGCGACCCCATGGATGGCAGCATGCCAGGCTTCCCTGTCCATCACCAACTCCCAGAGTTTGCTCAAACTCATCTCCATTGAGTCAGTGATGCCATTCAACCATTTCATCCTGTCGTCCCCTTCTCCTTCTGCCTTCAATCTTTCCCAGCATCAGGGTCTTTTCCAATGAGTCAGTTTTTCACATCAGGTGGCCAAATTACTGAAGTTTCAGCTTCAGCATCAGTCCTTCCAGTGAATATTCAGGACTGATTTCCTCTAGGATGGACTGGTTGGATTTCCTTGCAGTCCAAGGGACTCTCAAGAGTCTTCTCCAATACCACAGTTAAAAGCATCAATTCTTTGGCATTCAGCTTCCTTTATGGGCCAACTCTCATATCCATACATGACTACTGGAAAAACCAGGGCTTTGACTAGACGGACTTTTGTTGGCAGAGTAATGTCTCTGCTTTTTAATATGCTGTCTATAGTGCTTTTTTAAACAAAATATTCAATTATGCCTTTTCAACCTGAGTAAGCAAATATCTAAAACAGAGTTTCTTAAGAAATATCAATCAGACCCTCAAGATAATCTCTGGATTTCTTTCGGTGGCAGCAGGGGAGGGGGAGTGGTCTGGGTCAGCTATATTTGAGAGGCAGCAAATATTTCACGTTTTCATACTGTTCATGGGGTTCTCAGGCAAGAATACTGCAGTGGTTTACCATTCCCTTCTTCAGTGGACCGTGTTTTGTCAACAACTGAACCGAACTGAAATAGTTCATCTATCCTCTGATATTTCACAAGACACATATGCATATTAAAGTTTTTATTTAACTGTTTTCCAAGCTTATTTAATGATGGAGCATATCTACACAGAATATTCATTAACAACTGAATCACTCTGCTGTACATATGATACTAACACAACACTGTAAATTAACTATACTTCAGTTTTAAAAAAGGGGAAAAAAAAAAGATTAGCCATTAACATTCCCTGATGATCAGGACTCTGTGCTTTCACTGTCAAGGGCATGGGTTCAACCCCTTGTCGAGGAACTAAGATCCCACAAGTTGTGCAGTGTGGTCAAAAGAATTAACAAACAAACCAAAAAAACCATACTTTTGCTCATTTATAACACTGTTCTATAATTTAGTAAAAATAATTTCAAAAGCAAACCTCTGAACCATCTGAACTAAATGTAAATCAATCTTTCCACTCACTCTTAATTTTATGCAACATTTAGCAGCATTAGAATGATACCAATATAAGTCGACAACCTCCTAGCTGCAATTCTGAAATCAAAAGCTCTGAAAAGTGAGTCTGTTTCACAAGCTTGACATATCCTTCTCTGTTGGCAAATCTCAAGACTGATCTAACAAGAGATTACTTACACTGTTTATTTTATTCATCCCACTTAGGGTGAACATTCATATGTTTTACTGAAAACACATTAATGTATTTGATTATAGGACATTTAATCAGGGCACTTAAAAACATTAAAACATCTGATTGGAGTTTATATCTTTCTAAAGCCTGAAAATTCTGAATTCTAAAGATCAGCTGATCTCAGGATTATAAACCCAGTTCCAACATTCAGAAACACTTGAGTTAAATTGTTTTGTAAATACAATGTATTAATAAAATGTTTGCTTACCATGTCATCCATTTCTTCTTCTTTACTATACCGGGCATAATCTTTTCTTAAAGTTCTCATTAAAATCATTGAAACTAAGCCCACCAAGAAGATAACCATCATGAAGGAGTTGAAAATTGAAAACCAGTGAATCTAGAATAACAGAAAATAAAGTATTACTTACATGAAATACCAGTTACAAAATTCATAGGTTTCATGATGACAATAGAATGCTTATGCAAAAGAAAGAAAAAAAAAAACCAGAAAAATCTTCTAAAACTTTTACATGAAAATCCAAAATTAAAATATACTAGAGAAGAGTAATCAAAGAGATTGGCTTTCTTTCCAGTAAGCTTCAGATGCATTAAAAGTATGATACTGTATATATAGATTATCACAATCGAAGTGTACAAATGAAGTACAATTTGGCCACACTGAGTATGCTATTCAGTATTACAGAGAAAGAACATGGGTTTTGGAATCAAAACACAGTTCAAACACAGGCCCTGACCCCAGTTTTCCTTCATCAAAAATGAAGGAAATGATACTATATCATAAGTGATTTGTACATTTTAATATATATGTAAGCCACATGTCACCATTGTCTGGCACAGGTCAGTGAATACTCAATAAATATTAGTTCCCTTCCCTCTAACTGAGCAACAACCTGAAAACCTTATCAAAATGATAAAACTAAACCATCATACTTGGGTGCCATGGACTGAAGCCACCTTCCTATCCACAGAACAGAGAACTCTTAGGTATTCCATAGTTTCTCAACGTCCCCAAGGCTCTTGACTTTGATTCCACCCATACATTTGTAAAAAAATTATGTTCAGATGCAGCACATATGACTTCAACTATGTCTGTGGCACTGTCCAAGAATTTCTTTACATTTTAATTTCCAAAAATTCTTCCTTATGGATAGTTTCAAAACTTCTCTTCTCTCTCATTTCATTTTTCCCCCCTTCCTCTCCATTCCCAAGCCATCACCTCTCACCTGACAGCTCTAGTGGCCTCCTAGGTGATGACCTTTATGTTTGGCCTTTCCCCTTCCTCTCAGTCTATCCTGTAACAGCTAATCCAGTATATCTTTCTGAAACGTCATGTTCATATATCACTTCTCTAAAACTTACAGTGACATTCCCTATTTTTTCACATATCAAAGAGAAAGTGTTAGTCGCTCAGTTGTGTCCAACTCTGCGACTCCATGGATGGTAGCCCACTAGGCTCCTCCATCCATGGGATTTTCCATCCAAGAATACTGGAGTGGATTACCATTTCCTTCTCCAGGGTATCTTCCTGACTTCAGGGATCGAACCCAAGTCTCCTGCACTGCAGGCAGACTCTTTACCTTCTGAGCCACCAAGGTAGCTTGCATAACAAACCTAACCTAGTCACAAATAAAGTTTATCACAAAAGTATCTCTTAAGATTTATAAATGCACTGTATAATAATAGGTTTTTACAAAGATTTGTTTCTGCTACTCTAGAAATTAATGACCCAGAAAAGGACAAGAGAGAAAAAAATTATGCATACATATATATGTGTATATATATACATACACACACACACACAACTCATAGCTTTTTTCAATTTATCAAATTTTTGAAAAGAAGTTTTATATAGTTACTATTTGGTAGTAAGAAAGATATGCCCCCAAATGTTAAAATTTCTAGCAAAGCTCTCTATTTTCTAATCAAAGATGCAAACTTTAATACCTATTATAATGTACTACTAATAACCTGACATTTTATAATATTCCTTTATCCCCCAAATTATAAAATGTTGTATGATTCTGAAGTTATTAACCAAGGGAAATATTTCTTTAAAACAATAAAGAAACGAGATGTCACACAGCAGTGACTGACCCTCTGAACTGCTGCCTCCAGCACCCTCTAGTGTTGCCAGCCCTAAAAGTAGCACTCCAGGTTTACCACAAACATTAGAACAGTGGAGATTAATATAACCACCAGTGCTGCTTCTTCTTGAGCACCTGCTATCAAAGGTTTTATACCAGAGGTTTTATAAACACAGTCAAATGGAGTTTCACAACAACTCTGCAGGGTAGTATAACCCTCGTTTCACTGTTGAAACAAAGCTAAAGAACTGAGTCCTCTCACCAAAGTTACAGTAAATGACAGAGACTGGGTTTACATGCAGTTGGAGCTCCTAAATCTGTGCTTGTAAGTCACTGTACAACAAACAATCCCAATGCTTCCCAGTAGATCCCATCCACTCCTGCCTACTCAAGGAAAAAGGTTCATTAATTCTCCCCCATCTTCTGCATCGTCAGTTTTGTATTCTTTATGGAACCCCATCAACATACAAACATGTTTTCCTTACATTTCAAAAAACAAAACAAAAAAAACACCCCAACTCCCTCCTGGTCCCATCTTTCCTGCTGACTACTGCACCATTTCTTCACTCCCATTAATAGCCAGACTTGTTGCCTCCAATTACTCTCCCCTCATTCTCTTACACCAGCTCTGTTGAGACTGTGCCCCACTACTATACCAAACTTGTTCTTTGTCAAGTTTACTGATGACTCCAGATGAATCCACAGTTACTGTCAGTACTCATCTTACTGGCCCACCAGCAACAATCCAGAACTAACCTTTCTATCAGAAAATGACAGACTTCCTTCTCCTGGCTTTCAGGATGCCACACAAGTCTTTTTCACACCATACAAGAATCTCTTCAGAGCGCTGAGCTGGTTTTCCGCTTTTCTCTCTAAATTTACACTACTGCCCCCGGGCTCAGTCCTTAGTGCTCTTCTATTCCTGTACACTCTTTCTTGGCAACTGCATTCGGTCTCACAGCTTTAAATACTACTTATATGCCAACAACCACAAGACTTCTATCTCTAGCCCCGGCCTCTCTTCTGAACTCCATTTGACAGATCCAACTAGCTGCTCATTATCTCCATCTGGATGTCTTGAAGACACTTCAAAACCACCATGTCCCAAACTGTACTCTGATCTTCCGCTGCAACTCTCCAAACACAGTTTCTTTGCCCCATAGACAGCAGCTCCACTTTAACAGGTGCTCAGGCCCCTCTGAGCTCACATCTGAACTCAGCATTATAGTTAAACCTTTGAGACTCACACCCCTCACACTGTGCCCTATAGATGGCAATTGCTTACTGTGTGACTGACTGAAGCACATACTGAATGTCCTCAAGTACACAATTTACCCACCCTGTGTTGAAAAAAGGATGGATCAAGATATTTGTCAAATCGATCTTCAAATTTTACATCTGATTTTTTCCATTTTACCTGAAAAAAAAAAAAATGAATATCAAGGACAGTAAACAATACTCTGAGCAAAATTTGAAGACTTACACGCTAAGAATAAGAAATTTAAGAAATGGTAGAAAGTTACTACCAATCTGAGAAGTTGAAATATATGATAAAAAAAACTACCTAACTCCCCTTTCTGTGTATTAACAAAACTTATGACTTTACTTAGAGTGATCATTTCAGTTTTCAAGGATTATTAACTGTTAAATTCTCTGACCTCATAACTGTGGTAATAACTAAATAGACAAAATAAATTAAGAATCTGAACATCTTTGTCTTTAGATTGCATTAGTTTTATTACAAAGATTCTGTTTCTTCATAAATACAGCTATGTAAACATTATTTGTACTAGGTACATATGCACAAAGGTTGAAAAACTTTCAAAACTATCTAATAGCAATGGACTCATTCTAGTTACCAGGAAAAGAAACTCACAAAGAGAGAGGCTACCTACATCAGATTTCTCTTCTTTCCATTACTTTTAATCCTAATAGAACAGAATTAACTTGACAGCTACAAAGGGCTCTTACTCTGCAAGAGCATCTTATTCCATCTGATAAAGCAAAATATGGTAAACTACTCATCCAGAAATTTTCAACACAGCATCATCTCTTAATCTGCAACAGTAAAAAGGAAAGATAAAGAGTACTGCTAAAAAGTAACCATGAGAATACATGGCTGGGTTAGCTAACTGCTCAGTTATAATGGTAAACTTTGCTGAAGCAACTGGTAGGTCCTGCCATTGCATAACAGGTATCTATTACTACCGACTTAAAGTAAATCTCCTTGTTTTCAGGCTTACTTACAGACACTGGGGAAATACAGTCTAATAAGATTTTTACTGTATAAATTAAATACTGAGCAGTATTTCTGTTGCATCCCATTTTAAGCTACATGAAGTTGTAAAACTTAATTTTTTATGTTAAGTCACAAACACTTCTTCCTGTATACAATTATTTTCTTACTTACTGAATATGACATCTGGATTTTAGTATTGGGAACCAGTTTCACCTTTCCTTCACTAGTAAGATTAACATCAACAATTCGATTTCCATTAAAACCTATTTCAAGTTTTTTATAGGTCCAAAGATAATAATCTTCTCCATTTTCATCTGCTTCACCAACTATACCTACAAAAGAAATAACACTTCATACAAGGTATGTAACATCACTTATAATATTTAAAACACATTAGAAACTAAAGCTCAGTAAAAGGCATTTTTATAAAAAACAACATTACCATTATTCCTTATGGTTAGAACAAGGAACAGCTGCAGGCTGGACTTCTCTTTGTTAACTACTTGGCAAACCCAAACCATTTTCACTTCATGGTAAAAAAGTGATGAACAGCTCAGCATAGTCTATCATTAATTTGATCTTCAAAGTTCATACTTTGATCCTCAAAGTACACCTTCACTGTAATAATTATGACCATATACTTTATATTCCCTGATACCTCAAAATTTCAAGCAAGCACTATATTACCACTTGGCAAGGTTCTCAGTTTAGTGGCCAAACTAAAATTAAAACCAAGGTTTCCAGAGTTCCAGTCTCGTATTTTCTCTAATAACCTATGATCAATCCATTCCTGATAGTTGTACATACGTATATAAGTATTAGTTGCTCAGTCATGTCCAGCTCTTTGTGACTCCATGGGCTAGAGCCCATGAGGCTCCTCTGTGCATGGAATTCTCCACGCAAGAACACTGGAGTAGGCTGCCATTTTCTTTCCAGGGGATCTTCCCAATCCAAAGATCAAACCCGGGTCTCCTGCACTGCAGGGCTGATTCTTTACCATCTGTCCCACCAGGGAAGCCTAACTTAAAATGCCTCCTCTTTACACTTCAAGTCTTAGAATTATCCTTAGGATTTTGTCAACAAAATGACAGAAGTGTTGAAGATAAATGATAATGAGGCAATAGTTAAAATGACCATTTTGATCACAATTTGGGATACTGAAGGAGAAGACCCAAACAAGGAAGCAGGTAGTAGCTGAGGACCATCTCCTGCACCCTCATACTGTCAGTTAGTTCTCCAATGTTCCCTACACCCAAGCCTATAAATTCATTAGAGAATCTTAGGTCCTAGAAGTTACTCCTTGGGTCTTCCCTCTATGGTCAATGCAACTCATGAAAGCTTTGTGGGGGGGGATCATTTTTTTATTAAGAATCATTTGCTTATTAACCAAAGCTGTTCTAATTGGTACAAGTTCCAGGAATACAGATGCATTTTGTTTCAGGTTGTAGAGGGATAATAAAATCCTCCTAATAATTAATTTCATGGAAGTTTCTTTACCCATCTACTCTGAAAACTCTGAGGGTGGAGACATAATTACACTAAATAGGAAAGCATTCTCTGAGGGACTTTTAAAAGATCTAAAACCTTTATCCCAAGAAAAGTCAGGTAAAGATTTGTTTCTGACAAGGTTTTCCACGGTTCAGACATTCTAGGACATTCAAAAGTATCTGCCATAAATATGGCAGAAACCCAGAGCTAAAAAAGATTTATGTTAAGACAGGAAAACACAGCTGCCATGTTGCTATGGAGGCCCAAGAAATGACTGGAAAAGCTTAAGGCTCCAGGCAGGAAACCCATAAACAATGAAAAGAGCAGAAGAGGGACTTGCTCTCTCACCAAAAAGAGGAAACCCAGATTAAAGGATTCTCCTAAACTACAGGCTCAGAAATCTTCAGCAAGTATTCAGCAGATCTTCCTGCTACCCTCAGAGCTGATCAGAGAAATGTCTGTTATACTAATTATAGTCATTTACATGGAATGCTTCCTATTTATACCTAATTAACATGCAACACAGCAATGATGCTGCATGCAATTATATCTTAACAATAACTTTCTTATAAATTCCATCTTAGTCATAGTGTTAGTCGCTCAGTCATGTCCAACTCTTTGCGACCCCATGGACTGTGGCCCGCCAGGCTCCTCTCTCCATGGGATTCTCCAGGCAAGAATACTGGAGTGGATTGCCATTCCCTTCTCTAGAGAATCTTCCCAACCCAAGGATAGGACCCGGGTCTCCTGCATTGCAGGCAGATTCTTTACCATCTGAGCTACGAGGAAGATCCTTAATTCCATCTTAGTACCATATTAAACTCTGAGTTGATAGTTCAGTCTTGCAATCTGCTTCTCATGAATACAGCAGGCTGCTAATAATTTTAAGAATTAGAATATTAACTATATGTACTAATTATATATAAGAACAAATGTCCAAAGATCAAAAAACAAACAACAACAAACGCCACTAAGAGAAAAATGTGATCAAACATGCTGGCTATGATAGATGGCTATACTTTTGCATATTAAGTAATTTACTCAAGTCCAGCACAAACAATGTTTGGATTATGCACAAACTGATATTACTATTCCATTGCTCTTCTCTATCAACAGAGATGAACCAGGACATACAATATAAAAAAATAAAACATAAAAAAGTTTTAAATTTTTTTAAACATAATAGACTTTTGGAAAATAACATAAAACTAGCAAAACAAGTCATTCAGGAGACTCTCGTACCTAAAAATCAGACCACCACAGTTCTGCATAAGATAAAACCAGAATATAATTTTAAAATCCTATTCAGTCCCCTTGATTGTATTTGATAAATCAAAGTTAAGATATGAGAAAAATGGGGGCAAGAGGAATATTTCAGACTGTTCAAAGCACCTTTTAATTACTTGAATCTGAAAAATTATACTGTATAAAAGTTATATTTTCAGGAATTTTCATGTAAAGTTTGACACAATGTCAAAAATCTTTCAAGTAACAGGAGACCATATAAAATTTGTATTAAAATAATTCTGTGGAAAAGAGTGAAAACACATTTATTGATTCGGTGTACAATCGCCTGAATTACAGAAATCTTGCTTATTATGCAAGTATTCCCCAAACTTTGAATGTGACACACAGTACTTACCCCATATTGGTAAGTCGTCTATGTACATCTGGTACCAGTAGTGGTTTTTGATAGCATACACAAATGCATCTCTCTTTTCTTTATCTAAGTCAATTTCACAGTAAGTGCCTGGCATCACATCATCTACATAAAATAAAAACTGCAAATCAGCACTCTCGTTTGCAGAAGAGTTACAGGAAAATTAGCACACGCAAAAACAACATTTATAGAAGTTGAAATTTCTACTCGTAACAGTTGAACCTGGGTGATATATATATAGGAATTCAATATACAATTCTTTCCTCTTCTGTGTAAGATTTTCACAAAAGAATTTTAATCACCTTTATTTTCAAAGATATCTTATTAGTGAAGAATGCGTCTCTTATAGAAAGAAAATTATATAGAACATCTACAGAAAAACTTTCAAATGAATAAACTGATTTAAAACAGAAATGAAAAGCTTAAAACACATAGGAAAGCTTCATTTTATTAAAAAAAACTCAAGAATATAATCCTAAGTAAAGCCAACAATTTCTACCTATACAATCTCTGAGATTAGTATTCATCTGAACATTCTTGGAAGTGCAAGTCACTGGAGGCCACAGATTCTATGAGAAATGCCAGTGACTTTTCGTAATTCGGAAGATTAAAAGGCAAGCCTCTATCCAGCAGGTGTCACTGTATATAAATTACTGGAAAGTTCCCTCGAGATGAGTCATCTCCATTCTTGACTGCTTTTAAAAATACTCCTATCTGAAAATACTGTTCAGATGCTCTCTAACTTATAAACCTTTCAAAAATGTGCTTAGGATCATTAGTTTCTACACAAAGCAAAACAAAATCTGAAAAACACTCTATATGACCAACCAAAGGATTGAACTGTTTTTTTTATGTTATTTAAACAATGAGGGGGAAAAAAAGAGAAATCAACCTTAACAACAAAAAACAACTTCCTCCAAGAAACAATGTTAAATTTCTCAAAATTTTCAATGCTGATTAAAACAACTTAAACATAAAATGCAGCCAAACCATTTTATTAACAGCCATCCATAATGTTATTTAGACCAGAAGTAACAATCTGAGGTGTAACTCCAGATTATCACCACCGTGTCTCCCCAGTCCTCAACAGAGAGAACAGCTTCCCCTCATTACTGCTCAGCCCAGAGTGGATCCCCCAAAACTATAAAACCAAGGAGAGCAAGAAACACTGAAGTCCCATGAAACAAGGACAGGGTAATACTCTCACTCTCAAAGTGGGAGAAGAAAATTGCTTTGTATCCAAAAACAGGCAAGTTTGGCTTGGAGAACAAAATGAAGCAGTGCAAAGGCTAACTCAATTCTGCCAAGAGAATGCACTGGTCATAGCAAATACCCTTTTTTCAACAACACAAGAGACAACTTTACATATGGACATCAACAAATGTTAATACCAAAATCAAACTGATTACATTCTTTGTAGCCAAAGATAAAGAAGCTGTATACAGACAGCAAAAACAAGACGTGGAGCTGACTGTGGCTCAGATCATCAGCTTCTCATAGCAAAATTCAAGCTTAAACTAAAGAAAGCAGGGAAAATCACCAGGCCAGCCAGGTACGACTTAAATTAAATTCCCTGTGAACGTGCAATAAAGGTAACAAATAGATTTAAGGGATTAGAACTTGTAAATAGTGTGCCTGAAGAACTATGGAAGAAGGTCCATAATACTGTACAGGAAGCAATGAACAAAACCATCCCAAAGAAAAAGAAAGCAAGAAGGCAAAGTGGTTATCTGAGGAGGCCTTACAAACAGCTAAAAAACAGAAGAGAAATGAAAAGCAAGAAGAAAGAGGAAAGTATAAAGAACTAACCGCAGATTTCCAAAGAACTGCATGGAGCACAAAAAGGCCTTCTTCAATGAACAGTGTATCAAACTAGAAGAAAACAACAGAAGGGGAAAGACTAGAGATCTCGTCAGAAAACTGGAGATAGCAAGGAAACATTTGTCCAAAGAAGGGTGCAATAAACGGCAGGAACGGTAGGGACCTAGTAGACGCTGAAGAGATCAAGAAAGATGCAAATAATGCACAGAGCTGTACAAGGATCCAAATGAACTGGATTTTACTACAGTCAGCCATCCAGAGCCAGAAATCCTGGAGAGCAAAGTCAAGTGGGCCTTAGGAATAAACCTTAGGTAAGAATAATAAATATTAATAATAACTAGGTAATAAAGCTAGTGGACGTGACAAATTTCAGTAGAACTATTCAAAACCCTAAAGGATGATGCCATCAAGGTGTTGCATTCAATATGTCAGCAAATCTGGAAGACCCAGCAGTGGCCATGGGACTGGAAAGGGTCATTCCTCATCCTAATTCCCAAGAGTAGTACCAAAGAATGTGCTAACCATCAGACAGTTGCACTCATCTCCCACGCCAGGAAAGGGAGTTGCTCAGTTGTGTCCAAGTCTTTGGGACCCCATGGACTCTGGCCCACCAGGCTCCTGTCAATGGAATTTTCCAGGTAAGAACACCGGAGTGGGTTGCCATTCCCTTCTCCAGGGGATCTTCCCAACCCAGAGACTGAACCTGGGTCTTCCACATCACAGGCAGATTCTTTACTGTCTGAGCCACCAGGGAAGCCCCTCATGCTAGTAAGGTCATGCTTAAAATCTTGCATGCTACGCTAAAGCATTATGCAAACCAAGAACTTCCAGATGTCCAAGCTGGGTTTAGAAAAGGAAGAGGAACCGGAGATCAAACTGCCAACATTTGCTGGATTATAGAGAAAGCTGGGTAATTCCAGAAAAGCATCTACCTCTGTTTTATCGACTATGCCAAAGCCTTTGACTGTGTGGATCACAATAAACTGTGGAAAGCTCTTAAAGAGATGGGAATACTAGATCTTCTTACCTGTTTCCTGAGAAACCTGTATGTGGGTCAAGAAGCAACAGTTCCAACAGTATGGAACAACTGACTGGTTCAGGATTGAGAAAGCAGTAGACAGGGCTGTCTGCTATCTCCCTGTTTGTTTAATCTATATGCTGAGCACATCATGAGAAATGCCAGGCTGGATGAGTTACAGGCTGGAATCAAGAGAGGTGGGAGAACAACCCTCAATAGCTTCAGATATGCGGATGATCCCACTCTAATGGCAGACAGCGAAGAGGAACTAAAAAGCCTCTTGATGAGGGTGGAGGAGGAGAGTGAAAGAACTGGCTTAAGACTGAATACTGAAAAAACTAAGATCATGGCATCCAGCCCCATTATTTCATGGCAAATAGAAGGGGAAAAGGTGGAAGCAGTGAGATTTCCTCTTCTTAGGCTCTAAAGTCACTGCGGATGGTGACAGCAGCCATGAAATCAGAGGACACTTGCTTCTTGGCAGGAAAGCTATGATAAACCTAGACAGTGTGTTAAAAAGCTAAGACATTACTCTGCCAGCAAAGGTCTGTATAGTCAAGGCTATGGTCTTCCCAGTGGTCATGTAGGGTTGTGAGAGCTGGACCATAAAGAAGGTGGAGCACCGAAGAATTGATGCTTCTGACCTGTAGTGCTGAAGAAGACTCCTGAGAGTCCCTTGGACAGCAAGGAGATCCAACCAGTCAATCTTAAGGGAAATCAACCCTGAATACTCATTGGAAGGACTGATGCTGAAACTGAAGCTCCAGTATTTTGGTTACCTGACATGAACAGCTGACTCACTGGAAAAGGCCCTGATGCTGGGAAAGATTGAGGGCAAAAGGAGAAGAGGCCGTCAGAAGATGAGATGACTGGACGGCATCACTGAAGCAATAGACATGACCTTGGGCAAACCTTGGGGGATGGTGGGGGACAGGGAGGCCTGGCGTGCTCCAGTTCATGGGATCGTAAAGAGTCAGACATGACTGGGTGACTGAACAAGAACAACAATCCAACAACTATGGCCCCTATACATGTTTTCTTTCCACCCAGGCCCTTTCAAGGCAGCAAAAAGTTTAGGGTTTTCATAATGGCAGAAACTGAGACTGAACAGAGGAGAAGGAAGGGAGGATTAAGAGAGAGATTACTACAAAAGGAGCTAAGAGAACTACCAGCAAGAGGGCTCCAAATGGGATTTCCACAGATTGTGTTGATGCACCGAGGGCAGCAGGCAACTGGAGCTACAGAGGGGAGAGCAAGAACCACAGGAAGGTCCAGGTTGAGCAGCAACAAATGGCCCCAGTGGCCATGGGGGAACTCACAGCTACCTCTGCAAGGCCATCAAATTCCGTGTGTTAAATCAGACATTCACTGATAACTGTCATTAACAATGCAGTAGTTTCTCCAATGAAGTTATGAGGTATACAATATGACATTTACCCATACAAAGCTTTGAAAAGATTCCTCACAGTCTGAACTTTAGCTTAACCCACTCTTTCCCAACCATCTACCCTCCTCTCTCCCTATACTCTAGCCAAAGTCAACCACCTGCAGTTCCCACACACCTTGTGCTCCCAGGGTCTCTGGACTTTGGTTTGTACAGTAAACCCCACCTCACGTGTCTATCCTAAAATCTTTCCCATTCCTTAACCCTGTCCCCCGCAGAATAATCTCTGATTCCCCAACCCTTTCACTGCTCAAACCACATAGCCTGCCCCTTCACTGAAGCCCCATGGCTTTCTTTCCATACCTCCTACAGCACCTAGGCCTGCACCACCTAGAATCTCACACCAGTACCTCAGCTCCTCAAAAAGACCATCAGGTCTTGAGATCAATGTCTATAACTGATCATAACCTTTTTCAGCTCCAGCTCTGCCTGTTTCAGTATCCTGCACAGAGCAAGCACTGAACAAATAAAACATTTTAACAAATTTTAAGAGCATGATTTTCCATTTATTTGACAAAGGAAATTACTAAGTATGCACATATACCTGCATCTGCCGAATGGGGGCGGGGGAGGGGGTGTGGATGTGTGTGGGTGTAAGGAAAGAATACCAATACAAACAAATGAAATTTTTCAGCTGAGTATCTCAGAAGGATTGATAAAGAAGTCTTGAAGAGTATCTTTCAGTGATGTAAAGTCTAGAAAACAAATACTGAGAAAAGAGAAAACATCATTATGGCAGGCTATAATAAGGACCTAGGTTCGTCATATTCCAGTGAAATTCCTCTTGCAGGCATGTAAGCAAATACAAACATCACCAATAACTGAAGAGCTTGGTCGCTCAATGGAAACAAGCACTTCCCTCTGGAGGAAGCCACTTTGAAGACAAGGAATGTAACGTCTCTGAATATACCAGATCACCACTCAGCACTCTACATGACTGAACACAATCTGAGAAATCCATCACCACAAATCACAACTTTAAAATTACAATAGGATATACCTTTCTCACCTACTCCAGTATGCTTGCCTGAGAAATTCCATGGACAGAGAGCCTGGTGGCCTACAGTCCATGGGGTCGCAGAAGAGTTGCACACAACTTAGCAACTAAACAACAACAGCACCATACTCTTTTCACATGAGATACACACCTATGAATCCTGAAGAGGATTCAGGATCTTACCAACGCAAATTTTTTTTTATGGGGGAAAAAGAAGAAAACCAAAGTTATAAAGTAGCAAATGTAACACTGATCTTCCAAACAGAAAGCAAGGGTAGATTCTGCAAACTACATGCCAGGAAATCTGTCATTCTCAATCACTTCTCAGCAAATCAATTCTCAACAACACTCCAGACTAATAACCGAATAGACAGTGGAAGCACTGGGAAAAGAGTGTGATAATCATTCATGAGCTCTCTAAGAACACACCACGCCTTCCTTTGTTTACTTTTCCTTTTGACAGCATTACTGAATTGGAAAATCAAAAATATTCTATCTCAAATTCAGTAGCACTCAGCAAAATTTCTCATGAAGTCACTCCAGACAAACGATAGAGAAATGGGCAGAAACCTGGATTTTAGTCTGGGTATCATTACTTACTACCTTTGTGAATAAAAGCAATTCACTTAACCTCTGTGACCCTCAGGTCTCTCAACTGTAATAGAGATAACATCTAGGCTCTCTCTGTCCCAGAGCTGTTTTAAGGACAACAAGTGCCCATATAGTCACAGATAGTGACTATAAGTACCTCTCTGAAAATCCAATGAAAGTGATCTACCTTATCCCCGGAAAATGCATATTCACTCAAAATTAAGAGTACAATTCCAGAAGGTCTACGGACCCCTGAAGCCAGAGCTTGTTACTCAACTTTGTATACCCAGAGCCTACCATAGGGCTCTGGAATACAGTAAGCACTCCGAAACTGATGAATGAACCTTTTAAAAAAACGACTGAAAAACTGGCATTTTCACTGTTAATTAATAACCATATACGTAAACAATATTAACTGACCCAACTGACTGGCAGGATAAACTGTATAATTTTTTTCTAGGTGGCTATCTGGCAACATGTAAAAACAACTGCCATGTATACCTTTGGATTCAGTAATTCTACTTCTAAGAATTTAACCTAATGAAAGAGACAGAGATGAAATAAAGTACCTATCTGCTAGTACAGACAAATGTATCATTATTTCTAACAGGAAAAAAAATGTGGGGGGAAGGAAGGAAAGAAAATAATGAGCAAACTGCCACTGGGAAATGGGGGGAAATTATAATATCCACTTACAGAAAACTAAATAAACACATTTTAAACAGTTATTAACAATCTGAGGACAAGCTCAGAAGATGTTAAGAAAAGAAGAAGATTAAAAACTAATTAACACATAACATTAAATGATCAAGTGCTCAGAACAGTATCTGGCACATAATAAACATTATGTAAGTGCTCATTAAATACATTTTTAAAATCGTACTATAACATGAACCCAATATTCAAAATCTTAAATAATGCAAATGATTGTAAAGATGCTGAGAAAAAAAGAAACTATTACTAGTATTCATAGCCAGGTGATTTTTATACTCTTGACACTTCTCTGTAGTTGCTAAATTTTGTACATTGATCCTATATCACTGTTAAAATTAATATATATATATATACACACACACACACATTGTTTTGAAAACAAAAAAGACAGATTTCAATCTGAAGAAAACAATGTTAGTAATGGTTTGAGTAAGAACTCATAGAAAGACCGCGCTTATCAAATTTTCAGTTAGTGTAAAGTTTAAAAAATTGCTAATACCATGAACTCAAAATATCTAGTCAAGATTCAATATGAGATTCGAATTGCCTGGTTGAGCTAAAACACTTCAGTTGAAACCAATAGGACAAAATATTGCATCGAGTTCCCAGACTTCCAATTAAACAAGGCAGATTAACCACAAGTGTCTTTTACCTTCCGAAACTCCATTAAAATGTCAATAAAGGAATAAAAAGAATGTAGGTGCACAAGGACAGAAAGGAAGACAGTGAGAAAAGATTTCAATAAATGTTGAGGAAATGGAAAACAAATGGAAGATGGCAATGACTAATAAGGCCGAGGAAACTGTAACAGAAGGGACGATAGGACTGCTGCCATAGGACACAGGAGGCACTCTCAGGACTTGGAGGCACCACAGACGTGGAAAGGCACAGGACAGACAGACAGGGCTGAACAGAGCTCAAACTCTCTAATGCTGGGCTGCTTAGTTCTCATTCTCACTTTCCCACTCTTCACCTGTGAATCCTTAAACAAGTTTACCTCATCTCTGGGACCCAACTTCCTCGTCTGAAAAATAGGTATAATACACCTCCATAAGCTTATTTCAAGGATGAAAACAGACAAGATTGAGAATCACTAAATTAGAAATACACAAGAGTCTTAAAGAGTCCCTGGTATATCTCCATATCTGCAGTACTCACCATTTCACTCTAAAGAAGTAGAAGAAATACCAGTAAGATAAGTTAACCCCTCTGTTAACTTGGAATATTAAAGAAGAGAAAATTCAAGGGAAGATCAATAAAATAAACAGGAGGAAGGAACCATCAACTTTTCAACAATTAGATTTATATTAATTGTTCATTATACCACAAGAATTCTTGTAAGAGAGGGAATGGAGTGGTTGGTTACCTCCCCTGCTTAAGAATTATTATTCTAGTTCAGCACTGCTAGTTATTAGAGAAATGCAAATCAAAACTACAATGAGGTATCAGCTCACACCACTCAGAATGGCTATCACCAAAAAATCCACAAACAACAAATGCTGGAGAGGATGCGGAGAGAAGGGAATTCTCCTGCACTGTTGGTGGGGATGTAAGTTAGTAGAGCTACTATGGAGAGTAGTATGAAGGTTCCTTAAAAATCTAACAATAGAGCTACCACATGACCCCGCAATCCCACTCCTGGGCATATAACCATAGAAAAATATGGTCCGAAAGGATACATGCACCCCAGTGTTCATCACAGCACTGCTTACAACAGCCAAGCCACGGAAGCGACCTGAATGTCCACTGACCGGGGAATGGACCAAGAAGACGTGGGACACATCTACAATGGGATATCACTCAGCCTTTAAAAAGAATGGAATAATGCCATTTGCAGCAACATGGATGGACCTAGAGAGTCCATCTTGTATCTTATTGAGTGAAGTAAGCCAGACAGACAAAGAAATATCAAATGACATCCCTCATATGTGGAATCTAAACAGAAACGCCACAAATGAACTTACCTACTAAACAGACAGAGACTCACAGGCTCAAAAAACAAACTTATAGTTGCCAGCGGGGAGAGACAGTTAAGGACTTTGGGAAGGTCATGTACACACGGCTATATTTAAAATGGATGACTAATAAAGACCCATTATATAGCACATGGAACTCTTGCTCAATGTTACGTGCCAGCCTCGATGGGAGGGGTGTTTGGGAGAGAAGAGATACATGTATATGTATGGCTGAGTCCCTTTGCTGTTCACCTGAAACTACCACAACATTGCTAATTGGTTATACTCCAATACAAAATAAAAACTTTAAAGTTAAACAAACAAACAAAAATAACTATTCCATATCTAACGATCATAATGAACCAGTTATCATAAAGAACAAGTAGGCACAAACCAGGTGCCAGACAATTTATTAGAGCTCACTCGCTCAGTCGTGTCCGACTCTGCGAACCCATGGACAGTAGCCTGCACCAGGCTCCTCCGTCCATAGCATTTTCTAGGCAAGAGTCCTGGAGTGGGTTGCCATTTCCTTCTCCAATAACTTAACAGCTAAGGATGCAACAGTGAACAAGAATTCAATTGTCCTTGCCCCTGGGGAAGTAACTAAACCACCCTGCAGCTTGAGGATAAGTCAAATCCTATGCTATAGTCAATAAATTCAATTATTGTTTTATAACTGAATTTTATAATTTAGTCAATTAACATTTTGTAACTGCTAATACAAAATCAAGTTTGAAGTACAGACACACACTATGTGCTATTAGTATTCAAAACAATGACCTTTTCCTGAATGTAAACTTTTAGGAACTTTGATAAATGATGTATATGCATTATCTCATTTAAATCTGATGATTCTATCAAGTGAATATTTCAAAGATGAGCAAAGTAAGATTAAAGAGGCTGAGTAATTTGTCCAGAACCATACAGATAGGCAGAGGCAGAGCTGAGATGCATCAAGTCTCTCTGACTCTAAAGCACATGTTCTTTCCACTCCATAAAAGCAAGACTCTAAGAGAGAGGTACCCTTGAAAATTATAGGGTGATGATTTCAAGTCTCACTCAAAGATACCCAATTTGAGTATGCCCTTTTCTTTCTAACTTTCTCTAAATGTTCTCAATGCAGCATTTTGTTAAGTGGTAGTATAAAAACTAAGGAAAGAAAAAACTAAGTTTTACATAAAATCTTGAAAGAGGGGTATCCTACATTAGACTCAAAACTACCATCTTCTCCTCTAAGAATGCTTAGTCATGTCTGACTCTTGGCAACCCCATGGACTCCAGGCTCCTCCAACCCTTCCAGGCTCCTCCGTCCAGGCAAGAAGAGGGGAGAGAGTTGCCATTTCCTACTCCAGGGCATCTTCCGACCCAGGGATCAAACCCGAGTCTCTTCTGTCTCCCTACACTAGCAGGCAGGCTCTTTACCACTGCACCACCATCAGTTTCCTAAAATCATCTATTTAGTGACCTTCATTTTACGAAACACCACCAATCCATTTAGCCTGACAGAATCTACTAGGTTAAAAAAAACAACTTACATTTGTGTGAATGCACACCTAAGTGTGTATCTGTATCTGTGGCTAGATAGTTTTTCCTAGTGTCACAGTATTTCCAAAATTGTGTTGTCTTACTTGAGTATGCCTTCAGAAGAACCTTTAAAAATCAAATACTTAAGGGATGAAAGATTAACAATATAAATACTTCTACAGTTCACACAGGGACAGAGGGCTCAAGTTTCAACAAGCATTAGCATGCTGCCTTAGGTAAATCGTTTCATCTCTGGGCCTCCCTAAGAGGAAATCAGATGTCACAATCTGTGAGGTCCATTCCACCTTTAAAATTCTACGATACAAGAACAACCAAGAAACCCCACAAAACACTTTTCAAAGCATGATCAACTTTACCTCTGAACAGGCAGAACAAGGATCTACAACTGAAAGAGAAGTCTAATTAGCATTTTCTATTGCGTCTGGACCATGTAACGTGGCAGCTCCTTTAGTGGCATATCCATGCTGCAGTACAGGGTTGACAGAACTCCAAGGAACTGCCGACTCTTAGGGAGTAACATCAGCCAGTTCTGATTCTTTTCATCGAAAAGTGTTTCATCTGAAAGGAAAATGAATTCCGCTTCTACAGCCCATGAAAACCGTCCCCTTCTATCTAAGTAATCTTCCCATCTCAGCCTCAAGAAACTAGCAAAGTAAGATGAAGACAGCTGAAAGAGGAACTCTTCTTTAGTAAGTAAAAGTGAAGATTTCAAAAAGAGATGAACTCTGTTCATAGTAGCAACAAAGGACTCAGGGTTTTTGCCTATTCTTTCTCTGGTTCCTTTTTAATAAATTAGACATGAGTATCAAATATGGGAGAGGAGAGAGTATGTGAATAAATGCAGTATTGAGGCTCTCAAAGACCACATATTCTAAGTTTCCTCCTTATTTCTGATTAAATAAATTACCTCATTAAATTAAAACAAGCCTCAGGGCATGTTTATAATAATTCATAAAGTTAGAGGCCATACCATTGTGGTTTAAATTTATAACTTAATTTTATAATTAAACCCCAAGGAATAGTATAGAAAAAAAATGTAAATGTGTATACCTATTTTCAACAATAAGGAAAAACATCCTAAAAACAACAGAATTTAACAAATCAAAATTAAACATTACATTCAAAATATTATCTTTAAAATATCTCATTTCACACTCTCTTCCCAAAAGTCTAAAAATATCAGAGGGCAATTACTATTCACTTCATACATGTAGATAATAAAGTTAAAACTGGAGTAAACAACTTTACTAAAATCAATAGAGTAAAAGAAACAGGATTAAAATTCAAAGCTTCTGATTACAAGATCCATGCTCTATTCAGACATCAAGACACCTAATCAAAGATAAAAATGTCCCAGGTAAAAATGTCCACCAGGTAAAAATGTCCATGCAAAAAATAGCTGTTGGGACAAACTTCACAGAGAAAAATAAGAAGTATAAACACACTCTTGGGCACTGATCAAACAAATAATAAATAGCTACAGGGGATTTTTCCCCCCTAATTTTAACAAGTCCTTGACTTAAAATTTTAAACCACACTAAACAGGTATTGAGAGGATAAACCAATACAACACTGATAAATACATTGAGCCAAGGGTACAAATTTGAATTTGAGACTTTACACATAATTTTTAAGTATCCATACAGCCCACTACATCTCTGTACCTCTGGAAATGACTCCATTAGGAATCTATGAAGGCTTTCTCCAAACACATTATGTCCAATCACTAAAGAATTTACTAGAAAACACCTTTCAGAAATAAATATGCCAAGGAAATGTAATTTTATTAACAAGATCCATGAATATTTTATAAATATTCAAAACAAATCTTTGTTAGTTACTAGTATACTTTTCTAAATATAATACACATAACTTAAAGATAAAAACATCTTTTAGAGTCTGGAGCAGTAGATATCAAACAAGGGTGATTACTGAAGTTTAAAAATGTTTTTGACTGTCACAACTGGGAAGTGCTACTGGCATCTAGTGGGTAGAGGCCAGGAACTCTGCTCAGCGTCCCACCATGTACAAGACAACCCACCCCCACACCCCCACAACGAATCATCTGGACACAACGCCAATAGTGCCAAAGTTGAGAAACCCTCGTCTACAATCTAACTTTTATCACGAGGACTATTAAGGTTTACGTACCTTTGAATTTAATATCCAGACCACTAAATTCCAATTCAACTCCTTGAAGTGCTTCTCCCAGAGTTTCATGGTAATGACTAATACTTTTTTTTGACCCCACACAGAATGGAAGTGAAAAGTACTTATATGTCTCTTGGCGATTATGGTAGGGCCCAACAGTATTCATCCATAAGACAACTTCCTCTTTATCCTGATACTGAAACAAACAAACCAAAAAAGCAAGTTAAGAATGTGTTTTTTAAAAAAATCGAATTCAAATTAAGGGAATATTTTGCTATTTATTCTAAACAAAAATGTACTATCTCAGTTTTGGAAGCTTTAAAATAAAATGCTGGAAGCTTGTTTCAAAATGATGATCAGTTTCTACACATTAAAAATGAAATTTGGTGAATTTTAAAATGATATATTCTGATTATGGTCTCAGGCAGATTCATGTTTTCCAGACTTTGTTTTATAGAAGATACTGTTTAAATAAATGCCAATAACCTATAAGAATATGTTTATACTTAATATTTACACTATCAAATAATGATAAACCTAGAACCGACATGATTCACCATGCTAATGTGGACAAAGGAGGAGGAAACAAAATCAGTAGTTTATCCAGGACCTATGTTAATCACTGGAAACTCCAAAAATCTAATGTTGTCAGCAAGCACAAATAAAATTTCACCTTTTTCTCCCCCCGCAATCACTGGTCAAAGGGAGGAAATGACCAAAAAGGAAGAGAAAGCCATACTATGAAACCTCCACAACTCACCCAAGTCATCATTCTATCTTTCCCTTTATCAGCCTGAAACACAGCTACTGTGTGCAAATGTTTCTGAATAAACAATTATGGCTTTACCCATCAGTGAATACTTTATGTAGCTAAACTTGGGCTGTGGTCCAGTGACTTTGGGTAAGTGACTTCACCTTTCCAGGGTCTGACTGGGGAAACTGCTAAAGATTTCTAAGATCTTCTCAAGTTTAAAATTCCAATGATTCTATGAAGAGTAGTTACCCGAGTGATTTTAAAACTAATAATCTTAATTAGCAATATAAATGAAAGACAACATAAGATGCAGCTTGTTAACTAACAGTGCAGAACTTATATCACCAAACAATTATTTACTGAGTACCTACTATGTGCCAATAATTGTGTTCATAACTGAGACAGCTTTGAATAAGACACATTTCCTGCCCTACTAGAGCTTAGAGCCTAAACAAAAAGATCGACACTGAATGAGCAATTATAATCAGGCAGGGTGCTATGGAGCATATAAAAGAGAAACCTGTCCAACCAGGCCAAATACCAAACATTACTCCCAGTCCTCCATCTGATGGCTTCCCTCATAGCTCAGCTGGTAAAGAATCCGCCTGCAATGCCGGAGACGCCGGTTTGATTCCTGGGTCAGGAAGATCCCCTGGAGAAGGGATAGGCTACCTGCTCCAATATTCTTGGGCTTCCCTTGTGGCTCAGCTAATAAAGAATCTGCCCGCAATGCAGAAGACCTGGGTTCGATCCCTGGGTTGGGAAGATTCCCTGGAGAAGGGAAAGGCTACCCACTCCAGTATTCTGGCCTGGAGAATTCCATGGACCTTACAGTCCATGGGGTCACAGAGTTGGACACAACTCAGCAACTTTCACTTCACTTTTCCTCCATCAAAAATGAATAAACATTTCCCACCAAAATCCAACATCTCCCAAACAAACTCATCCCACCCAAACGCAACCCCTCAAAACTTTTTCTAATGGTATTATCCTCTCAGACATGGAGACTCAATCCCCAAGTCCCTCTGCATTCCAAAAACCATTGACTTGTCTATTCTTATATGAAGCATCTGCCTCTTTTGATTCATACCACCATCAAAGTAGGACTTAGATCTAATCACCTTCAAACATAATGTCTCATTGTCCTAAGACATCATTGGGGCACCTCATCAAGGAAATAAAAAGCTGCCTGACTTTCTGAATGCATGATACATGCACCAAGCACAGTACTAGGTATTAAGGCTATAAAGGTAAATCTTGTCCTATGATTGGTTCACAGTCCAAAGTGGAGCCAGAAAAGTAAATGATTAACAGTGAAGAAAGAAGTGCTACAATTAAGGTAAAAAGAGTTATTGTAACAACAGTAAAAGAATGATTATTTTTGCTTTGGCACAGAAGGATTGGGATGAATAACAATATGGAAAATCACAAGCTGTTTCAAGTGAATCCAGAAAAACTGTACATAATCTTTATGTATGAAGAAACCAATCAAAGGTCTTAATGTACCCATAGATCCCCATTCATAACTACTCTTGTTACTTTAGGGGCTTGAAAAATATCCATATGATATCACCCTTCTGTCCAATGTTCAAGGTCTCACTGCACTAGTTAATCAAGGTATTCCTTTCTGCACAGATATAGATATAGCATAACAAGTCTCAGAACAGTTCTCTAAACCAATCACTATCCACTGAACAGAGATGGTATTATAACAGAATTGAAACCTGTTCACAGAGTAGAAACCTTTTGGCACAGTATCAAGTACACAAAAAATATTTAATAAATATGAAAAAGCACCGAAGAAAGGCTGAAATGAAAGGTCATTAGCAACTTAGAAGCTTCAAGTATGTGCACTGAATGCAACAGTATCCTTTGAAAGAAGTAAGGAGAGGTAATCACATGTGTCCATTCAGGATTATAACCCTGAAAGAGAGGCACTATTCTTGTCATTAATCCTGCTGAGAGTCTGCAGAAATTTTATAAACCTTAACAACTTGTAAAAATAAACAGAACACCTTCTCCATAAATCCTAATACTCATATTCCTCTAAAAATAGACAAAAACTTGAACACTAACACTTGTTAAAATAGAGCATTCATTTATTTCATACACATTGAAATATAAGACTAAAATAATTTAAAGGTCATAGTGTCATAGTGTGTGTTAACTACACATTCTGAAGTCACTCATTTTAAATATTCATGAAACCTTAATGAGGTAGTAGAGTTCTGATGACACGATGCAAATTGTACTATAACAAAACGTGTACAATTCTGTAGCCTAGCATTCCTTCTGGGAAGAGGACTGAAGCAGTGATTAGAGGGAAAAATACATATATATATATATATGATATATAGACATGGACACACATACACAGATTAGGATGCATATTAAGGTTAAAAATCTTTTACATTGCTCCTTATACAGACCACAGATTTCAAGAACTTAAAATGTTTACTTTTCATTATAGTTTTTGACTATCACTGAGAATAACTATTTCCAAGACAAGGTCAAGGGGAGAGTTCTTTTTCAAGAGAGAAAAATGTGTCTTAAAAGGTCTTGAATGAAATAAGAAAATACCAAAAGGAAAAACCTTTCCTTCTGCTAAGCTGCTGGAAAACCTGGGCTCCCCAACTCGGTGGGTAGACAGGACTGGTACGGCTCTCCCCTCCACCTGTGGAGGTCAGAAGTGTGAGTCGCTCCGTCATGTCCAACTCTTTGCAACCCCGTGGATGGTAGCCTGCCAGGCTCCTCTGTCCATTTAATTCTTCAGGCCAAGAATACTGGAGTGAGTTGCCATTCCCTCCTGCAGGGGATATTCCCGACCCACGGATCAAAGCTGGGTCTCCGGCATCGCAGGCAGATTCTTTACCGTCTGAGACACCAGTGGTGCGGCTAAAAGGCTAGTCTAATTCGCTTTCAAAACATCCCATGCCTTAGCAAGCTCTTTATAAATACTTTCCTCGGAAAAACTGAGTTGCCAAAGAGCAAGATGGAATTTAATAACTTACCTGCAGGGTGTAATCAGAAGGGGAGAGAAAAAGTAAAGCAGAGCAGTGCATCAGAGGATCCCTGGACATGGGGTGGTTCCTTCCATGAGGCTTCTCATTAAGGACATACCATGAGCTGGGCACGGTTCTAAGGTCTTTATATATATAAACATTTAATCTCTCAAAGCTTTATAAGACAGCTCCTATGATTTTCCCCATTTTACAGATTCGAAAAAACTAAAAAGAGATGTCACATAATTTGTCCAGGATCATTCTAATTTGCATCACATTTATAAATTTAGGACTACACTTTTGCTAATCCCTAATCAGCTTCATTAACTGAAGAGCAAAAACTAAATAAAGGAATTTGGGAAAAGTACAGTTGTACAAAGCACCTAAGGAAGTGCTAAACACTGAACAACTTTTCCATTTGAGCCTTTATTTTGCCCAACAGGAAAAAAAAACCTTCCTAAGAAGTTCCTTGTGCTTTGTTCTCAAGAAGTCACCAATGTTGGGTCTCTCATTTAAATACGGTTTATGTGCTGGGAAAGTGCAGGTACAGAAGTTCCCCTCCTTGATAGACATGGTGAATTACCTTTTCTCAGAGGAACACTTCAGGATATAATGTTACTGACGATCTCATGTAAAATCCAAATAAATCAGAATTTATGTAGACAGGCGAAGAACTGAAGACTCAGACTAAGTTCCCAAATGCCATTACTTTTATGAGATGAGGGAAAAGATACATGCTTACTTTAAAACACATATCTGAGAAAGCAAAACCCAGTTCTGAAATGTTTCAAAAATCAGTTTCAATGCCTTTTAGTTATTTAAAACACATACATCAGAATGCGAATACAAACAAATTATTAGTGTATTTTTGGATAACCTCTTGAGATAACTGCTCTCTCTCAAAATAACTCTATTCCTAAATAAACTTTTCGTCTACCATAGAGTACAGCTGAAAATAGGACAATGAATTCTGGCACTTCCTAAAACTAGATCTATAGTAAAACACTCACAAATTCACTTGTAGTAAACAGTTTATCCTCTTTATAAATCTTCACATATGTTTTAAGAGTTCCATACTCCCAACAGAGATAAAGACTAAAGGCTTCCATTTGTCTAAGCAAACAAAACATCTTTTTTTTAACCTAGTGGTGTAATAGTGCTTATGGCAGATGTTGAGAATAGGCTATCCTAAGCACAGAGTGGGTCCTTCCAACATTACCAATGGAATTGTAACCTAGTAGGGCCCCTAAAACACAACAGGCATCCCCAAGACCACGCATCTTAAATGAACAATGGTCTGCGTTAAGCAACAGGGTTATCAAACTGCAACCTTGCATATTCTTACCCTTGGCGGCTCCCCAATTACTCAAGTCACTCAACAAGCACTGATTAAATACCACTTGTTGTGCCAAGCACAGAGCCTGGTATATAACAGACCCAGAAAAAAATTTTTTGATTTTGTGACCTTGAGGAAACAGAGCCCAAAATAAGTCAAGGCTTCAGTGTAAATGATAAAATACTTTTAAGATTCCTGTGCCATCGATTGTTGATTTTTTGATGCTGATATTTTTACATAGTATTACTATGGAAATGGCTGGATGGCATCACTGACTCGATGGACGTGAGTCTGAGTGAACTCCGGGAGTTGGTCATGGACAGGGAGGCCTGGTGTGCTACGATTCATGGGGTCGCAAAGAGTCGGACACAACTGAGCGACTGAACTGACTATGGAAATTATATGTACAAGACAGGTGGAAAAATACAAGGACTAGAAATCATGTAGCTCAGACTCTTCCTGTGGCCTGGGCCAGCCACTGGGCCTCTTCAGGTCATTAGGAAAATGAGTCTTCAACTCAACGGTCCTAACTCTTTCCAGTTCTAAAATTCTATTCTCTATTTGCAATCTTTCTAACGAGTCCTCTGGAATCTTAGGAGACATGATAATCTAACTCTAGTTGTTTCCAAGTGCTCCAACTTTCAGAAATCCAAATAAGCATGAGCCATACCCTATACAGCTTTCACTCTTAAGTGTTCTTTTTATGACTCTTCAATCATGTATCAAGAACCTGTCTTTCATGAAAGTGTTCTTTAATTTTTACTTAAGAGTATGTTCTGTAATTTAAAAACTGAAAGGAACTCATTTTATATATTCTGCATGTGTATATGTTCTAGAAGCCAGCAGTATGTTTCCTTCCCATTATTCTTCTGAGAATATTAAGAGCATTGGACAAATAAGCACATAAAAAAATACCGCACGACTCAAGTGGTCAGCTGAATCCTAATCCAGTAGGTAAAGTAAGAGAAATCAAGGGCTTTGAGGAACTGCATTAAGTAGTTAGTTGCTCCTTCTTAGCATCAGTTACATAATCTGTGGCGCCAAGCACAAAATAAACATGCAAGGCTCCTTTCTAAACAAGCATTAAGAATTTAGAATGGTGACAGCGCAGCATTCAGCTAAGCAGTCTTTATGTCTTGCACACACCAAGTGGCTGCATGGGTCACATGCTCATCTCTGTCCCTCTTTAACACTAAACCAACCTCACTAAAACAACCTCAGTAGCAATTCCCTATGAAACCAGGCTTACCCAAACATTTCTTTTAAGCACTTAAACGTATTATCAATACAGAAAATTACTCAATTTGATATCAAGTATTTTACTGTCCTATTTTTTAAGGATAAAAGGCTGTAGAGCATATCCTATGAGCGTGTAGCAGACTATTAATTCAGTTTGCCTAAGTTCAAATCCTACCTCTACCTGTACTAGCTGTGCAGCCTCAAGCAAGTAACTATTTTGCCATCCCATTTTCTCATCTATGCAGAGGACATAATCCCATTTATTTCACAAGATTATCAATCCGTGTTTAAAATACAAGTTAATACATATTAAGTACTTAGGACAGTACCTACCACATATTACTACAAAAGCTTAGCTATTATTTCTATCTGGAAACTGTCTTCACAGAAAGTTAATCTAAAGGGCAAACTTTAACTTTTAGGTGCTTTTTTGGTTAACAATCCAATTTCACAAGTATTTATTAAACACTTACTCAGTAACCTTCCCTTGACAATTTTTCTCTCCCTTCAGTATCATTCTGTCTTCATTAGCTACTTCTGCCTTCTTGGTAGGAAAAAAAATCACTTGACCATAGCCTTTTCAGTATTATTATCGGTTTGAGGTGAATGCCTAGTTTTCAAAAATATTTTCAAGAAACTTTTAAGAAGTAAAATATCTTGGCTAATAGCCAAAAAATATATAATGACACTTAAATTTTTTTACATATATCTTCATGCTATTTTTCCTATAATTTTTAAATACCTAAATTTTTAAAATAGGTATTAACAAGTGAGAGCAGTTCAATGTAAACATGACTGAAATAAAAGTCAAAATTTTTTTGTCTGATAATTTTCTCAAACATGACATATTCTCTCAAAAACCTTTTTATCAAGTATTTTATATTCAATTTCTGGCTTTAAAACATTAAACGTTCCTGCCATAAAATTTCAGTTAAATTGGCATTTACATTTTAAATCTGTAAATTAATATTTTTATTTGCATCCAACTTGTAACATTTTAATTAATATGTTCTTTTCCCGATTACAGCAGTTTATATAAAACACAATATAAAAAGGAGTTTCCTTGATGGCTCAGTTGGTAAAGAATCTGCCTGCAATGCAGGAGACCCCAGCTCCATTTCTGTGCTGGGAAGATTCCCTGGAGAAGGGATAGGCTACCCACTTCAGTATTCTTGGGCTTCCTTTATGGCTCAGCTGGTAAAGAATCCACCTGCAACGCAGGAGACCTGGGTTCGATCCCTGGGTTGGGAAGATCCCCTGAAGAAGGGAAAGGCTACACACTCCAGTATTCTGTCCTGGAGAACTCCATGGACCGTATAATTTCCACGGGGTCGCAGAGAGTGGGACAAGATTGAGCGACTTTCACTTTCACTATAAAAAAGTAAACTACTCTTAAGCTTATATGCCTGTACGGTGGAACTAAAGAGACAATTCCGAGTTTTACATGGTAACTTTTCCAAAGTGCTCAAAAAAAAACTGGAAAAATATTAGTACTTATTGGCCAAAAAAATGCCCATTGGAAATGAACACTTCTTACTCTTTGAGACAAGTTTTTAAACTATTTAACCTGCGAATAAAACTATCTTAAGGCGAAAAGTACAAATACAGTACAAAAACGTCACCGGCCCAGGACTTTAAAAATACACAGATAAGAAGTTGCTGTGACTGAAGCTGCTGCACCTCAAAGTTTAGAACTTGTGTTAACTAAACGAAGAGCACAGATAACCTACAGACTTCTCTGGCCGCTTCATTTCCTCACTTGTCAGAAATGACAGAAGACTTTCAGATTTAGTACTACACAACCTCTCATGGAAAGTCGTATCATTAATGGGTTAAGGTCTAAAAACACAGACTACTCACACTCACCCTCTAATTTACATGACTTTACAGCTCTGCTCACACCTACCATTCAGAAAGTCACTGAATTACACTCCTAAGTGAAAGTCACAAGAGGAGTCGTTAACATCCAAGCTTTGATGTGGAAAATACCAATTAAACAAACAGTCGATCAATTTTAGGCTAAATGCAAAAAGGACTGTTCCCAGCAAGACAAGAGGCTGGGCAACTTAAGACCCCGCACAATCAGAAGCTGCCCTAGAGACCACT
This sequence comes from Capricornis sumatraensis, assembly GCF_032405125.1. Lineage (NCBI taxonomy): Eukaryota > Metazoa > Chordata > Mammalia > Artiodactyla > Bovidae > Capricornis > Capricornis sumatraensis. Next base: position 18,388,830 of record NC_091091.1, read on the forward strand.
GGGACGCGAGCCTCATCTGGGGGCCAGAAGAGGTGAAGAGAAAGTTACAAGGCCTCTAAGGCGGATGCGGGTGGCTGAGGGCCTGTACACGTGTAAAGCGCTCTTCACCTCAAGTTTATCAAGGTTGTCCCCACGCCAGGGTTAGATTCCGGTTTGGGCAGGAGGGGGAAATAAAGGCCGGTGAGCACCATTAAGTGGTGGATATTTCCTGGTTAGTGTATGACGAGTAATAGGTGGTGCATCCATCTTCCGCCGTGTCGTAGCCCCCCAGCAGCACGGCCGCAGCTCCCTTGCCTGGGGGACACCAGCCCTGAGACTGGCTGCCTGTGGCCCCCAATGCCGCGGGCAAGTGAGCCCCGACCCTCAGACTCCGCTTCTTTCTCGGCTCCCGGGGCCCCTGGACCCAGAGGTTCGGCGCCATTTAGGTCCGGGTTGGGAAAGGAGGCCCAGGCACTCGAGAGTGGAGTCCTGTCCCGGGAACACACGGAAATGCCTCCTCCCCGCTCCCGGGGTTCCTGCTCCGCCAGGCCCAACCGGAAGGCGGCCGCGGGGCTCGGCCCGGCAGCCGGGCCGTCCAGGCCGCGCCGGGCCTGCGGAGGCGGCGGGCCGCGGGGAACGGGCGGAGGCGGCCGCGCCGGCAGGGAGCGCTTCTTCTCACCGTGTGCTCGTGCTCGTCCGCCCGGGCCCGGGGCAGCAGCAGCAGCAACAGCGCGGCGGCCGCCGCCACGCCGGGAGCGCCCGGCAGCGGCCTCATCCTCCGCGCTCCCACCGGACCGGCGCCGGCCCACCGACTCCTCCTCCGCCGCCGCCTCCGCCGCGGCCGATTCGCATCCACGGGGCGCGGACAGACGCACGGGGCCCGGGCCCAGCCGCTGGCTCCTCCGCGCCGCCGCCGTCACCGCCCGCTCCGGAGCCTCCCCCGCCCCCCGCGCCTCCCTGCCTCTTCCTCTGACTCAGCCACGTCATCCGGCCACCCCGGCACACGCCGGAAGTGCCTCGCGACGCGGGGCCGCAACCGCCGCCGGCCGCCCCGCCCGGGAGGCGCGAGGCCGTGGCCGCTGAGGGTCCGGCCGGGCCGCCCGCCGGCTCCCAAGGTCGGCGGCACGCGTACTGGCCCCGGCCTCGCGCCCCTCGCGGCTGCCTGGCCCTCAGCGCAGGGCCGAAGCCGCCTCCGTTCGAGCTGTGCGACCTGGGTCAAAACGCTTAACTGTACCTGGCCTCATTTTCCTCGGCGGTGAAGGGGGTAATAGTATGAGCTGCCCCATCTCGGTTGCGAGGATCAGATCAAATAACCCTCACCGGAGTTCGGCTCCCGCCGAGAATGAATCACCAGCTCCATAATCGTCATTAAGGGAGGTTGCTAAACTGGTGCCGGGTTGGATGAGTGTCATAAAAATCCCTGAATATTTATTGAACCTCTACTTTTAAATCTTTTTAAAATTCTTGTTGGTTTATTTGTTGAATCTCCTGTCCACAGATAGAAACACCTCTTAGAATCTAAGCTTCTTTCCTAAGCAGAGATCCTGTTCACTGACATGTACTAGAACAGTGTCAGGCCCATGGTGGAAACTCAAAAGTTATTTGTCAAATATATAAACATCTGGACCCTGGAGTCGAGTTGTCTCAGCCATCAGCAGTCAACAAGTACTTATCTAAAGAATTTATTTTTCTCTCCCCTCCTGGTAACAGCCAGTCGTCTACACCTCACTCACCATGTATTGCAACAACCTCCTAACAGAATTCTTATTAGCGGTTTCCTTACCTATTTATCCTCCCCAACAGGTACCAGAGTGATTCTTCTGTGAAGAAAGCTGACTATATCACTGCCTTGCTTAAAATACTCCTGGTATATTGCCTACATAAATCAAGAAATCACAGCTGATGTTTTCATCTGCCAGGCACTATTCAGAGCATTTCACGTGAATTGACTCAATCCTTAGGCAACAGGCACTGTATGTTCATTCTACAGAAATGGTAACAGAAGCACAGAAAGGTTAAGTGGTTACTGAAGGACTTGATCCAAGCATCTGGCTTCAGAATCAGTCTTTTGTTTTTAATATTTATCTTTATTTATTTATTATTTGGCTGTATTCGGTCTTCATTGCGGCACTTGGGTTTTTTATTTGCGGCATATGAACACTTAGTTGTGGCACGTGGGATTTAGTTCCCCCACCAGGGATCGAACCTGGGCCCCCTGCATTGGGAGTGTGGAGTCTTAGCCACTGAACCACAAAGAAAGCCCCAGAATCAGTATTTCTTACTACTAATGGACCGCCATCCACACAATCATTTTAAGAAATGAAGTAGACTTGTATATGCTGTCATGGAATGATAGCCAAGAGACAATTTTAAGTGAAAAAATTTACAAGTATAGACTGTAATTCCATTTTGAATGATATTAGTCTAACCACAGAAAATAATCTGAAAGATTATGACTCAAACCATTAACAGTGTACGTGACTGCCAATATTTGAGTGTTTTATACAATGGGTATGTGCTATATGTGTAATTAGAAAAAAATTCCTTCCTAAAGGATAATCGTATTAGCATGCAACTGCAGAATCAGTTCCCAATTTATCTCAACTTTACCTCCCACTGATCTCTGCTCAGGCTACATCCCTATATTTCCCAAATACACCAGATTCTTTTACACCTCTGTACCTTTGCTCTTGTTTTTTTAATTTTTATTGGAGTATAATTGATTTACATGTTATATTAGTTTTTGCTGCACAGCAAAGTGAATCGGTTGTATATACACATTCATCCACTCTTTTTTAGATTCTTCAGTGTTCCCTTTGCCTAGAATGGAAATGAATGGACAACCTTTGTTTACTCATTTTCCTGGCCTAAGTGAATGACCTCTTCAGTGAAACCTTGCATGATGCCCTCAGGAAGTTAAGTATCCCTTCTTCAGGATTCCAGCTGCATTTATGTCATAATTACCATAGTCTCATTTCCTCTTCTGTACTGCATTCTGACCCTTTTTGACGGCAGCCACTACCTTTTTGACCCTTTTTGATGGCAGCTATTGGGACAGTGTTTGTCACATCATAGACATTCAATAACTATTTACTGAAGACATTCATAAGTGAAAAGTCAAATAGCATAGAAGGATTTAAAGAACACTTTCCAAATAGTCTAAGAGGCATCACAAAGGCAGTACGTGATTAATTGCTCAATGAATCATACACCAGTAATTGCAATAGAAGTCAGAGGAGGTGTCGTATCCATCTTTGCATATCCTTCAGAGCACCTAGCACTGCGACTCGCTCATAGTGTAAGCTCAGTGAATGCTCCGTGAATGAATAATCACAGCTCTTGAATCAAGTGATGATGGGCAATTGAAGAATAAGCAGTGTAAGTGCTGAATTAAGATGGATGAGTAGTTTCTTGCTTAACATCCATCACCAGCCTCCACAGATTTGAGGCATTAAGCATTTGCTCCATATTGTCAGGAGCACTAGGCTGGCAATTGCTTGCGGGTGGGGAGAACACAGGGCTTCCCTGGTTGCTCAGACTGTAAAAAATCTGCCCAATAATGCGGGAGACTCAGGTTCAATCTCAGGGTCAGGAAGATCCCCTGGAGAAGGAAATGGCAGCCCACTCCAATATTCTTGCCTGGAGAATTCCATGGACAGAGGACCCTGGCGGGCTACAGTCCATGGGGGTCACAAAGAGTCGGACATAACTGAGTAAGGGAGGACACAAGAAGAAGTACTCAAAAAAAAAAAAGAAGAAGAAGAAGTACTCATTTGGGGAGTGTAGACTTAGAACTAGGAAGCTTCACACACATAACAGACAACAGGCATAGCAGTGTACAAAAAAGGAGTCGCACAAAATGTGACCAACAGTGCAAATGTGCAAAAGGCAATATGGACAATGAGCAAGAAGAGAAAAGCAGACCCTGTTTTGGTGGCATATTGGGGAAAATTTAATGAGGGAAAGAGCATGTAGGGCCATTAATGCAAGGAATATTTATTGAACACCTGTTATGTGCCAGGAACTCTGGTACGTGCAAGGAAATTATAAATAGCTTTAGGTGATAAAAGTCTGATAATGAGTCGGCTTGGGAAGAAAGAATAGGAGATAAAGTAACTAGAGGAAAAGGAATATGGCTTCAAAGATTCTTGGAGCCTGATGACCTCAAGGCTCAAAAATCATTAGAACTGGGCTTCCCTGGTGGTCCAATGGTTAAGAGTGCAATGCAGTGGACACCAGTTCGATCCCTGGTCTGGGAAGATCCCACACGCCACGGGGCAACTAAGCCCACGCACCACATAGTTATCAAGCCTGCGCTCTGGAGCCTGCAGCTACTGAAGCCATGTGCCTGGAGCCTGTGCTCTCCAAGAGAAGCCGCCACAATGAGTGAGTCCACACACAATAACTAGAGAGTATGCCCCACTCTCCACAGCTAGAAGAGGCCCATGCAGAGCAACAGAGACCCAAACAAAGCACAGCAAAAAATATATAAGTAAATATATTTTTAAAAAAATCATTAGTACTCAAGGGCACCATCAAAATCAGGGTTGTTCTGCCAAACTGGGAACTGAAAAACATTGATGTCTTATTTCATCAATTTCTTCATCTAGATTAATGACCTCCTTCCCTGACACCAAAAAGATTGAGGGGGAAAATGCCAGTGAAAGGCAACTGCTCCAAAATGGTTGTAAAACCTCTGTTTTTGTGGTAGTTCTAATAAGACTCAATCAGTTAAGGAGTTTATGACTACCGAATGATCCAGAAAACCACAGTCTCAATCTTTTATTTTTGGTAAACACAACCATCCAAAGTTTGGTCTATAGATGACAAAATATCTTCTGATTTCCATCCTCAGCTACCTTTTCTTTGAAATTCTATTTCTTCTTTCTACTTTGTTATGTTTGCCTTGCTAGTAACCTACTTTTCTATTGCTATTTATCACCTTCTGCCTCTACCTTTTCTGTTCTAGCTGAAATGTTCTCGATACTGAGGAACTTCAAAATTGTTTTGAATTCTTTCTTTAGGAAGCAATCACTTAAAACATTTGGTTCTTAGACCAAAGAACAACTAAGGCTATTATAAGTTATATTATAAGTTGTATTATGATACAACGAAGCTCCCATTTTACTGTTTCTCACACATTTCTTTTAGCTGATCTGTCATACCCAATGATAGAGGGCATGGAACAGGAGCTGCCTCATAATAAGACCCCTTGCTAACTAGGTGGTCACTCCAGTATGGTTGTCTCCTTTCTTCTTCAGAATGAGTGATTCCTCACCCCTAGCCTTAGTCCTAAACTTACAGAGTTGAAGGGACTTAGGTTATTACTAAACACAAAACATTTTATTTTACAGATGATGGGTAGTCAAGGTAGGTGAATTCATCAAGTCAGCAGCAGTCCAAAATAAAATCATTTTCCTGACTTCCAAGCCAATGTTCTTTCCCTGCATCATGCTAACTCTTACTGCATGGCTAGCTAAGACACTTTAAATGGGCTTTGGCAGGCTAGCCAGGGAACCCACAATTTATTACAGTTTCTATGAGAAAACTAATTCTGAGTTGTGCTCAGAATTCAGAATACATCTTTCAACCTCCTACTCATCCTCTCACCACTCTGGTGAACATAGTATCTGGCCACGGGAATGAATGGAGAACACCGTTTTTTATTCTTAATAACTTATTATACTTGGAAATTAATAGAACACTATTTGTTTATCAATCCAAAGCAAATATTTATACAGTCAGAGTCCTCAAAATTGAGGATCGATTTTTAGGATGAATCTTCTAGAGATATCCAAATTAGCTACTTGTCTTTCTTAGAAATAAATCCGTTACTAATGCTTCCTCAGCCAACCAGTTGCAAATCCACCAACCATAGCATAGCAAACCAACTTACTTCCTAGAGCAAATGGGAGAGGGATCTAGAAATCCCAGTAGAGTAGACTAGGATCCCTGTTTTTGAATAACAAAGAAAGACAAAAGGAGGGAGAAAGAGCAGGTAACTTAGCTTGATGTGAAAAATATTCATTTAAGTCATTTGCATACTATTACTTTACCTAATTATGGCAAAGCCTTAGGGATTATTCACATTATTAAATATGTCAAGTTAAATTATTTGACTGTAATACAAACCTCCTGTTTAGAGTCTCTCAGTAATCATACTTTGTTGCTCATATAGTTGGGTTATCTGCTCACAGGTTTTAACTTAAGATGAAGGAACAGTGCTGGACTGGGAACTGGAGGACAGTGTACCCTGCACAGTTAGAGGCAAAAGCAATGGCAGTGAATATGACTAACAGCTTCACTGTCTATTGAGCCAGTTTGTAAAATCTTGGGGAAGGAGAGACATCAGGTAGGGAACTTTTTAATCGTCTCTTTGGATACTTAGTTACAATTTAGTTTCTGATTCTCATTGTACTTAAATTCATGGTTTTGCTACATACTGTATTCCTAAAAATGTATACTAAGGTTGAGTGTGTGGAAATTGAGTAAATTTAAATCAAGTAAATTTAAATTGAGTAAATTTAAATGAGTGATTCTGTTTCTGGAGAATTAAAGATTTCACCCCATCATTTAGAAATATTCTTTGATAACATGGTCCCCATGCTTCATACAAACTTTTCATTTTCTTCTTATACACACAATCATTTTGGATGTTCAATGAGCATTCAATGAGGATTTAAGACTTGCCATTTTTGACTTGGCACTCCTGATCATTTCAGCCCACATCTCAAGTGTACCATATTTATGAAACCTAGATTTCTCATAAGTACTTTCAATTTTATGTTTTCCACTTATTTTCCTACAAGAATAAAATGCCATAAAATATTCCAATATTACACAGTGATGTGCATGCAAAGATGGTAACACCATTGGCTAGCAGTAGGTTTTGCCATGTTACTGATCTAAATGTTTATTTATCAAAGAATCTAAAAAAAAATAAATTTGGCATCCCAAAGGAGGCTTAGAGGCATTAAATATTTTTTAAAGTATAGCTTTATCAAGATCAAGCATGCTTAAAATAGAGACTGTCTATAAATAAGAGGAATACCAGTCTTATGCTTCTTGTTCTCCTTTTATCTCATATTTCCTTATTTCTCCCAGATAAGTGACAAGGAGAGTAAAGGAACCATTCCAAAACAGCTACTGTGTGCCAGGAATTGTGATAGGTAATTTGCACAAATGCTCTCTTCAAGGCCAGTGCCAATAGTGTATTTTATGTCATTAAAAAAAAAAAAAGCAGAAAAACAAAAACCCAAGATCCCAGAAGCTATTAACTTCACTCAATCATTGTTTGCTGAACTGAGGAATTCGACTGAAAAAGAACCATTCATCATTAGAAAAGGACTCAATAAAACTGTACTTAAATGGATCTTTAATAGTATAGTTTTTATATCTTTGTGTGGGGTGGAGAATAATTTCATGGAGAACCATCAGATTTCTGATAATTTTTAAAGAAATGGGTCTGATACTAATTTTACTGTATATTTAAGCATCAAATTAAAGACCTGTGTTTTCAAGGTAGATTTATGTGCTAGGAGCTCAAAATTAATGATATACCTAAGGCTCTACATTCTCTGCACAGATTTCCCAAACCTGGTGTTAATAACAAGTGTATAGTAAAACAGAAGACTATTTCTATTTTAAGGTCTTCCTTCTTCTTCTGACCCCTCAGCAGAGTGAAATTCAAGGACCCCCCTATCTCCGATGGCCAGAACTAAGGTCTGTAAAGGATGCAGAGCAATGAGTGGGGCCCCTGGCATGCCAAGCTTCCAGTTCCCAACCATTTTTAGATGTTCCTTGGCAAGCATACTGAATTATAAATGCCCCAAATGCTTGATAGTTCCATACCTGGGAGATATGGAAAAAGGAAACTTCTAGAAGGTCAATAGTCACTGAACACATTTCTGCATCTGGGCATCTTTTGAGGGAGAGAGCTTGGCCATTTGGATATGGGAAGTGTGATGACCTGGAATCAGCAGGTCCAGATTCTAGACCCACCTCTTCCTCTAACCAACTGAGTACTCTTGGCTCCAGGCTTCAGTGAAATTAGATTTTCCTTCTATCTAAAAGGAGTTAGGACTAATCCTTCTCTAAAGTCCTTTTGAGTTTGCTCTATGTGACCAGCCCTGGCATTTAAACACACTCCTGAAGCTATAGAAAAGCTGAAGGAAGAATCATTTAAAGATTAGGATATACCTTCTTGCTTGAATACTGTAAGTTTTAAATCATAACCACAGAAGTTAAATTGGACTAGCAAATAAGTAAGACCTAATGTAAGTGCATTTCTGTAAAATCACTTGTACATTTCTGATCAATCTTTCAGGCTCCTGACATGCCAAATTAGTCCAGTTCCAATTAAGTCATCATCCTTTTGGCAAATGAGGATATGGATCAATAGATGATGGTGAATGAAGTTCTTAGTTTTTCGATTCTTTGTGCCTTAATAATATCTTCTTCAGGGTAAGCCCAAACCAGCAGGGCTGCAGCAATATCAGTGATGAGAGTGGGTCTTAAGGTCAGTGGTCAGGCCATAAAACTCAACATGAAGACATCATTAACAGGCTGAAAACTGCAAGTCTCAAAGTCCAGAAGGAGGTAGCCTTAAGGAGGTGGAATCAGCGACCTCTGGGTGGAACAGGTGGAGGAGGATGGAAGGTCTCCCTGGTCAGAGGCCTGAAATGAAAGACAAAGCAATTATGATCAAACAGATTTGATGAACTACTTCTTAGGAATCCATGATTTGTTGCAAACTTGGTATACTATGCAAAGGACACATCCTTCAATTAATAAAACTGGAGACACATACGGACCTTTCAGTGGCATAAATGCTGATCTGTGGATTGCAATCCTAGCCAACATTAGAATCACTCAGGGTGGGGGGCTTTGAAAAATACCAATTCCCAGGCTCAATCCCAGACCTATTCCATCATAATCTCTGGAGGATAAGGCTCAGGCATGACAACATGCAAATCGTGTTCCTCCTTCAACCAGTTGTATTAACCATGTGGTTTGGAAATGGCAACCCACTCCAGTATTCTTGCCTGGAGAATCCCATGGACGGAGGAGCTTGGTGGGCTACAGTCCACGGGGTTGCAAAGAGTCGGACACGACTGAGCAACTTCATTTTCACTTTCACTTTCACTTATTTTGTGAGGCTTTGACATCCGAGTCCTGGCTGATTCTGGAAGGCCTGCCCCTCTGAGGGTAAGCTAATTCCTCTTAACAGCCTGCAGTTAGCACACATTTCACATGCAAGCTAAACAATCTAGAGTCCATATCCCAATCACCTCCAGTACTGGGACTCTCAAAGTCCAGGCCTCTATCCAACTGCCCTAATCACCCCAGGGCCAGGTGTCAGACAACTGGAGACAGCCCCTGAGCCCCAAAGCCTGCAGAAATTTCTCAAACTAGCCAATCCTAAATCTGCCTAGCCTGCCTCATTGGTTCCTTCCAGCAGAACCCACAAGAAAAGTTCCTGCCCATCTTTCTCCCCTACCTACCCTCTCTCCTGCCTCAACCTGGGGCTTTCCTGTGTGTCCCGCCCCAGCATAATGTGCCCGCCTCCTGTTGAGATCTAGAAGTATAACAGACCACCTATTCAATGGCAGTTGTCTCCTGATATGCTCACCTTGCCACACCTAAATAATAATAAAATCTATATTTTAAAACTCCAATGATTCAAATATGCAGCCAGGCAGCAGACACACTGCAGTAGGGAGATCCCTTGAGAGAGGACTTAAGAATTTCTGAAGTCAGCTTCTCACAACTACTTCTACTTGGAATCACTCAGTGTTGTCTCAACTCCACATCCGCTTTCCTAGAAGCTTCCCTCCACATTAGCCTAGATGGTTTTTGAACAGTGCTAAACGACACTCCAGATAGACCTGGGGGAATGTATTTACAAGAGGTTCAACAATCGAGACGGTATTTCCATATGTGTGCTGTAAAACCAATATTTAATTCTCTTGGAGGCAAGTCAATAAGTCAAGAAAGAGTGCTTTGTCAAGCGCTGTAATTGAACTGTGCTACCCTGGAACTGCATACTTGATTGAATGAATCGATGAGTAAATATTTATTAAATGTCTCTTGAATGCAAGTTTTGCGTAGGTCAAGGAAACGATAAAGGAGTTGGGAAAAGACCGGCCATCTCAGAAGGCAGAGAGGGAGGCAGAAATAGAAAAGAATAACAACAGATATCCTCAAGAGGTCCTACAGTGGCACCTGGAAGTAGAAGGTTTTGTGTGGTTGTCTCTTTGATCCAGAGAAAACAGTCTCCTTCCATTGTCCCAACCAGCCCTATGAACCGTGAGCTTAGAGGAGAAAGCTGAAGAACCCTCAGGTGTTAGCAGCTAACAGTTAACGAGCTGAGGCTGGCTTGATGGTTTCCTTCCTTCCTCTCAACAAACATATATCTTCTATGCATTAACCTCTGGTGTGGCATATAACAGTAAGTAAAGTGGGCATTGATCCCACCCTCAAAGTGCTGAGACTATCATGGATGAGGCAGACATTAGGGAAAGTCAGTGCACTGTACCGAATGTTTTGTTAGGGGACGTTCGTAACCTATGAACGCATGGCAGAGGCATTCATGCACACATCTGAAGGACAAGTTCAACAAGTTCAAACCTCTCTGTTTCTCATCTGCCAGACAGAGGTAAAGATGCCCACACTGGAGTAATGTGTGCCGCCTGGAGATGACAGGTGGAAGATGGAGAGCACTTTCTGGCTTAGAGCAGGCACTCAAGAGGTAAAGCTAATAATTTTCTTATTTGTGGTGAAAGACCTGTTCTTAGACCTTCTCCCCAAGTATGCCCCACGAGCCTTACATTTCGCCTTCCATCACAAAGAGAGGCACGATTCCCTCCTGGTCACTCTTCCCCTGTTGACCCACTCTGCAACTGAGCAGGTCTGCAGGCAAACCTGGAGAAGGAGATGGGACCCCACTCCAGCGCTCTTGCCTGGAGAGTTCTGTGGACAGAGGAGCCTGGTGGGCTGCGGTCCATGGGGTCGCACAGAGTCAGACACGACTGAAGCGACTTGGCATGCTTGCATACATTGGAGAAGGAAATGGCAACCTACTCCAGTATTCTTGCCTGGAGAATCCCTGGGACAGAGGAGTCTGGTGGGCTGCCATCTATGGGGTCTCACAGAGTCAGACACGACTGAAGCGACTTAGCAGCAGCAGTAGCAAACAAACCATCTCCATATTTCTTTCTGGTGAACAGCCCAGCTAAAGGTTGGAAGCCCTGTCTTTGGGAATGGATTTGTGATTATAGACATATCAGAACCACAGAAGTAAAATGTATCAAATCAGAATTGAGGGGTGGTCCGTGGGGAAACGGCCTCCAAGGACACTGGGAAGCTGGAGCTGAACACAGGACTGTCCAGTCCAGAGACCTGGGCACTGGCTGCTTTCTCCTCCGTGTTGAGGAGATAACTTTGGTTCAAGAACCCAGCAGTTCTAATGTTGGTCAACATTCTTTTAAAGCAGGTCTGTTATTTAGATAGTATCCTTTTGTATGATCACAACATTGTTAAAAAATATTTTTAAGCTTCCCTGTTAGTAAATAGCCTCAGGTCCAAGTCCCCTTACTTTCTGACCACTCCCCCTGCTCCTGCCTAGGGATTCCACAGATATTCTTTACAAGTGAAAGTCGCTCAGTCGTGCTTGACTCTTTGCGACCCCATGGACTATACAGTCCATGGAATTCTCCAGGCCAGAATACTGGAGTGGGTAGCCTTTCCCTTCTCCAGGGGATCTTCCCAACCCAGGGATCGAACCCAGGTCTCCCACATTGCAGGCTGATTCTTTACCAGCTGAGCCACCAGGGAAGTCCATGCAGCTAAAAGGTTAACTCTTGGTACTCCAGGAGGCCTTCAGAAATATGCTCTGATTTGTCAGTACCTAGGCTGTGCCTTAAAAGGGAGTGCACAGATTGTTGTGCTGAGCTCATTGTGCTCAGTCATGTCTGACTCTTTGCAACTCCATGGACTATAGCCTACCAGGCTCCTCTGTCCATGGACTTTTCTAGGCAAGAATACTGGAGTGGGTTGCCATTTCCTTCTCCAGGGGATCTTCCTCACCCAGGGATCGAACCTGCGTCTCTTGCTTCTCCTGCATTGGCAGGAGGATTTTTTTTTACCACTGCACCACCTGGGAAGCCCATCGTGATTGGCAAAATCACTAGTAAACAGCAAAACATATTCAAAAACAAAGGGGCAATGTCTCAGCAAGACATTGGCTTTTTTTCTCTACTGGCAGGACTTTATACCTATGAAGAATGTGACACTGTCAGCTGCCCGCTCTGTGGGGACTGCAAGGGAAACACCACACAAGGATATAATGCATCTGCTCCTGTTCATGTCACCATCTGCCTTCCCTAACTTTGAAGTCTTTGGGAACTTATGGCCTGTGGGAATGTGAAACTTCTTTCTTCTAATGTGTAACCCACCTGCACTGCGGTACATGACTTGATCGCTAGCTGTCAACCCAATCAGTACCAATCTATCATCTGCCCATTCACTTACTTGCATGATAAATATTTGCTAAGTTCCTAGCATGTGCCAACTACTGAGTTAACTCCATATTGCACTGGGGAGAGTAGAAAAAACTTTTAAAATCAAAACAGTCTTTATCATTTTGAGGTTTACCATCTACTTGGGGAGATAGATATGCAAACAAGGGCCACCATGTGGAGTGAGTTCAGTTCAGTTCAGTTCAGTCGCGCAGTCGTGTCCGACTCTTTGCGACCCCATGAATCGCAGCACGCCAGGCCTCCCTGTGGTATTTGGGGAACACAGAAGGTTCATGCTGCAGAGGAACATCAGGGGAGGCTTCAAAGAAGAGGTGAAGTTTCAACAGAGTCCTAAAGGATGTGTAGGAATCTTCTAAGCAGAGATTGGAAAGGAGTAGGAAGACAGCATTCTAGGCAAAAGGAACAGATTGGGCAAAGACCATACAAAATGGCACAGCTCACTAGCAATGCTTAAGGAGTGAAACATCAGTGAATACAGGAGAGAGATGGGACTTAGGGCTACAGTATGCAAAAAAATACAGAAGTAAATGCAAGGCTTTTATGCCAGGAAGGGACATCATCAGCTATTTCTGTTCTAGAATGTGCACTCTTGTGCAATGTGGAGGAGGGACTGACTGGAGGCAGGGAAGTAAATACAGGGATGAACCTAGGCATGGGCAGAGGGAGAGGAGGGGGTGGATCTGAGAGTTGCAAGGGCAGCAGAGTGAACAGAGCCTGGGGAGCTGCAAAGGAGCAAGAATGGAGGCTGTCTTCGGGGTTAGGGACTTGGGGAAGAAAGAAAATAGTGTCATGTCCCTGGCTGGGAAGTCATGAGAAGAAGGCAGTTCGGGGCAGAGGAAGGCAGGTGGGATGATGAGTTTCGTTTTTGCACTCACGAGATATCAAAACATGAGTGCAAAACCTGAACTCATCATCCCACCAGCCTTCCTCTGCCCCGAACTGCCTTCTTCTCATGACTTCCCAGCCAGAAAAGCTCAACATTCAGAAAACTAAGATATGGCATCCGGTCCCATCACTTCATGGCAAATAGATGGGGAAACAGTGGAAACAGTGGCTGACTTTATTTTTCTGGGCTCCAAAATCACTGTGGATGGTGACTGCAGCCATGAAATTAAAAGACGCTTGCTCCTTGGAAGGAAAGTTATGACCAACCTAGACAGCATATTATAAAGCAGAGACATTACTTTGCCAACAAAGGTCCGTCTAGGTGAGGCTATGGTTTTTCCAGTGGTCATGTATGGATGTGAGACTTGGACTTTGAAGAAAGCTGAGCACCGAAGAATTGATGCTTTTGAACTGTGGTGTTGGAGAAGACTCTTGAGAGTCCCTTGGACTGCAAGGAGATCCAACCAGTCCATCCTAAAGGAGATCAGTCCTGGGTGTTTATTGGAGGGACTGATGTTGAAGCTGAAACTCCAATACTTTGGCCACCTGATGCCGAGAGCTGACTCATTTGAAAAGATCCTGATGCTGGGAAAGATTGAGGGCAGAAGGAGAAGGGGACAACAGAGGATGAGATCATTGGATGGCATCACCAACACAATGGACATGGGTTTGGGTGGAGTCCAGGAGTTGGTGATGGACAGGGAGGCCTGGTGTGCTGCAGTTCATGGGATCGCAAAGAGTCAGACATGAGTGAGTGACTGAACTGAACTGAACTTGAGATCTCTGGGACCCCTAGTGAGGTCCCCAGTGAAGAGCAGGAAATAGAAAGCCAAGGTAGAGATGGATTTGGACTTGGAGCTGACAGTTCAAGCTCTGGGGACAGCATGCAGAGTGAGGAGAGGAAGGGACCAGGACTGGAGAGAGTGATGAGTGGGATGTGCTGTTTGGGGAGGGAAGTTCAGGAGGACAAAAAGGGGGAAGAGTTGCCAGTTCCCAGATCTGGAAGTGAAGTGGAGAATATCCAGTCAGCCTCCCCTCTTATCCATCAGTGGGTCAAGCATTCAGGACAAAGGCCCGTGTTATTCGTCGCTCAAACATTTCCTCATTTCATTATGAACATTATATACAGTTTCAGAACAACTGCATCTTTTCCAATCTTCACACCAAAAATGCGCCCAAACCCTTTTTCTATCAATTACAGATTTCTTTGTAAACACCATTTCTTTAATCAAATGTGTTTTCCTCCTTTTTCTCTCCCCATCTTTATCACAACATGCTTCTAGAATCTCCCAAACAATTCAATTGCCATCTCTCTTTACACATTAAATGCATCCCCATTTCCAGTCTTTAATTTCTGGAATCCACTTCCCTAATTGTTCTCTCTCCTGCAGACAAGGTTCCACAGAGTCTTTGAAGCTCTACATTCAAGACTGACATTCTTTTTAATCTTGGAACAATTAGATAACTCCCTCCTTTACCTTGAAGAATAAAAAGTCTTCTCCCATGACACCTGGACCTCCTTGGACAGGTATAACATAATGACTAAACGACTGGACCCTGGAGTCAGGCACACCTAGGTTTATCACACAGATAAAGTCTCCATCCAGTCTCAATCCCAGTTTCTATCTCTGCAAAATGGGACAACCCTAAACATCTACCACCTGAAGTTGTGGAGAGAATTAAATGAGTTAATGCATTTAGCGAGTTTACCAGAATACCCAGCACATAGTAAGTGCCAATAAATACAAGCATTTATTACCATAACTGCTCTCCATAAACATCCCTCCCCAATCACCAACTATATATAATTTTCAAGTTACAGAACATAGTGCAAATTCAGCAGACAGGACTAGATTATCACTGAAGTTCCTTCTAGGGCTAATGCTCTAGTAC
Organism: Capricornis sumatraensis; assembly: GCF_032405125.1. NCBI lineage: Eukaryota > Metazoa > Chordata > Mammalia > Artiodactyla > Bovidae > Capricornis > Capricornis sumatraensis. The sequence goes on from NC_091091.1 coordinate 18,404,126, forward strand.
GTGACCTCTAGTCTACAACAGGGAAACATGTTTGGTGAGTGTGAAGCATTTTGGGACTGTGGGAGGTTTTGGTAGCAAGTGTCAGTACGTGAATGTTGCCAGGAACACACAGAAAAGTGGTAACAGCAAAGACAGAAGTGGAGAGATCCTCAGTGCAGAGTCAGCTGCTCTTTCCAGAGAAACAGAAGAAAAACCTCCCTGTGGCACTTTCTCAACAAATTTCACGATGAGGTTCATTTGAGTTAAAAGACTCAAAATGTGAAAAAAAAACAAAAAAACAAAAAAAAACCTAGTTAATCACCCCTTACCCACACACTATATTTTAGACATCAAAGAATTAAACTCCTAAGACAAGCCTGGGCTTTTATTCCCAAAGGTTCCTTTCTGCCTTAGCAGACAGTTACACAAGCTAGCTTTGACCACCTTTTCAGTGGGTCCATAAGACCTCAAAAAGGTTGGTCCATAAGACCTCAAAAAGGTTCCTGCCAGAAGCCAGAACACAAACATACATCAGAGCCCCGTAAGTCAGTTACACTCTTTTGTCTAATGCCCAGCCTCCAATCTCCACAGGTTCATCCTTCTGTATAAAGAACCACACAGACAGTTGTGCTCTTATTTGGGACCAGAAACTCAATCCTTACAACTCTGTGAGGAAATCCATTTATTATCTCCATTTATTGGACACCAAAATAAAGTCTCATGAAAGTTAAACAATTCATCCATGTACACAAGAGGCTGCCGGGGTCTTCCCAGGAGGTGTTTTCCCACTACCACACCATACTGCCTCTCACCTGCATTTTCATCCCCAATTCCTTCTTATCTCCTGGTCCTCCAGAAGCACTGTCCCCACAATACAACCAAGGGGATTAATTATTCAGGAGTTGAATTCTAGTCAAACAGATTTTAAAAATATGCAAAATGTTGACCTTTCCCAGTGTATTTCACTGACAAAATATTGAATTTGTTACTTAGAGTCTGCAACTGAATAAAGCATCACTTAAGTGAATGAAGAGACCACGTTGAAATGTGTCCAAAGTGCGCATTCAGCGAGTTTAGCTCTGTACTCACTCCTAGGTCGCCTCAGGTGTCCCCAGACCCTACTCTGCCCTGAGACTCAACGAGCAAGGAAAAAAACGTTCTGTCAGCTTCCTTGTTACCTCTGTGAGGCAGCTCGGGGTGGCACCCTGGGGGGCCTCTCAAGGGGCACGGTGGGCATGCTGTCCACTTGTGGAGGGCCCGGACTACGACTCCTGGTAACCTCGGGAGCTTCATTATCCTACAGCAAAGAAAAAAAAAAAAAAGAAGATGAGAGAGAAGGCTGAAAATGACATTAAGCAGCAACACAGCGGGACAGTGCCATCCCACAAGCTCCTCAGCTCTCCCCAGGCTTTGGTGGAAGGTTACTCACTGACTGAGAATCAACAACCCAGCAACCCCGGGGGCAGTTTCCCACTGACTCTGACAACCGGAGTCACTGAAGAGATGCTGGGACCTGAGTTATTGATATTATTAGTGACCTGAGCTCTCATTCCTTGCTGCTCAGCGTCATTTGTGGGCCACCAACAGCAAGCATCACCTGGCAGCTTATGAGAACCACAGGGTTTCAGGCTCCACCTCACACCTGCATCTTTACAAGATCCTAAGTAATCCTTATGCATAGTAAAGTTTGAGGAGCATTGCTCTAGGGTAACCAGGTAGGGCTGGAGAAATTTTCTTTTTAAGCAGAAATTCCTTTCAGGGACTGTGATTGGTCCTCTGTCGCAGGATAATATAAGCTGTGCGCTGGTGGGTGGCCCACCCTAGCACCCTACTTCAGGGAGTCTCCTGAGTTGGCAGTGACTCATGTGACCCCCACCCGTGGAGAAGCAGAAAAGCGCGGTAAGAGAAAAAGCAGACACCCACAGGAAAAAGGAGACCAAAGAGTGTGTGGCCTGGGGGTGGTGGTGGAGGGACACAAACCGCTAGCCCCGGCTCTGCATGCCTGCCGCTCCTGAGCCAGGCCCAGAAAGGTGACCGCCACCCCTGGATTCCCGGACACTCACCCAGTTCCCTCTCAGACACCCCTTTTGGTTTAACCCTCTCCCTCCCTCCTTCCCTCCCTTTCTTCTCCTCTTTTTATCAATGGGAAATTAATATAACATAAAGCGATCATTTTAAAGTGAACAATCAATGCCATTCAGCACGTTCACAATATCGTGCAACCACCATTTCTGTCTAGTCCCCGGACATTTTCCTGACACCCCCTGAAGGAAACACTGCATCCCTCAGGCAGTTTCTCCCCGTTTCCCCTATCCCCAGCCCTGGTAACAACCAACCTTCTATCTCAATGGATTGACCTATTCTGGACGTCTCATATAAATGGAGTCCCACAGTGGATGACCTTTTGTGTCTGGCTTCTTTCTCTTGGATTTCTCTTTCCTGGAGTGAAATGACCCCTGAGACAAAGACCTATGAAGGTGGGGGTGCCCCAGTTCTCACCTCGTTGTCCCCCTCCATCCCGCTGCTCACACTGAGGAGGCTCCGGGTGCTGGACCGGTTACTTGCGCTGCCTAAAGGGTGCAAACAGAGTCAGCTGGACTGTGCAGGCTCTCGAAATGAAGTAAAAGGCAAAAATCTAGCACTTACTGATAGAAACAGTACATAAGCTGCGACTACGGGATTCTTCAAAATGCTGCTGTCTAATAACATGTTATTAGAGTTCAGTTTTCCTTTCAGCATAAAAACGGGTCATCTTTTTATGACCACTTTTTGCTTTATAGCTACCAGTTACCGAGAGCTCACCCCACGTTCTATGCTTTAAAAGCATGACCGCATTTAATCCCTAGGAAAACCTTATCTGATACTAGTGCTTCGATTTGACAGACTAGGAAGCAGAGATGCTCTGTTTCTCACCTGTTCAGTGGTGTTTCTTAAATCTGCAAACAAACTTTGTTACTAATGTTTTTTACCTATTTAGGAATTACAGCAAGCACGTGCAAGTATCACACATGTATACATACCTTCTAAAAGGGGGCCAGTGTGACACAAAACACAGAGCACAAATTCAAAAGTATAATTTACACTCCAGATAGGAACTATGACTGTGTGAGGTCAGCTGCTTAGAGATGTAAGTAGAGGATTTATCACCTAAATCACTGAAACAGCATTATCTAATTGAGTTTTCTGGAAATGTTCTGTTGTGTGCTGTTCGGTTTGGTAGCTAATGTGACACAGCGCAACTGAGGAACTGAATTAATTTTATTTAGTTTTAATGAACAGATTTACATAATCACATGCAGTTATGGGCTACTGTACTGGACAAGACAGCATTAGAACAAGCTCAAGGACGTGCTGGTTTGGCAGTGAAGAAGGAAGATTAACAGTTAATCAACTAAAACTTGACTTTAATTTTTCCAATATATGCTGTTAACAGTATTGCCAGCACTTAGGTTTAGCTGAATTTTCACTCAAAGTAGCTACTTATATTAGTTCATAGGTAAATCGTCTTAGTTTTGACTTCATTATGTCATCGACTTTGACCTAATTAATTTAGATACCAGCTGGACAAAAGCAGGTTGAGATTACAATTTTGGATTATTTCTTGGAGGCAGATTTTTAAATTTAAGATAATGTGTCAAAATATTTCTAGAAACCAGGGGATTCAGAGTTTGTTTCAGAGTTAAGGACCACACGACCCTGTCTTTTTATCCAGTTGCCCACATATAACACTGTTCACTCAGCTAGAACGTCCTTTCCTTCCCACTCCCCCAGCCCATTCCATCCACAAATTTGAAACCTCCTCAGGCTCTAATGCTCAGGACAAATGCTATCAAAACCTTTCCTGATTCCCCCAAATGGAAGTAACCCCTCCTGTGCACGGGCTTCCATCCCTGTGGGGCCAAGCCTCCCGTGTCATTCATCATTGTTTATCTTATTCCTTTACAACCAACCAGACTCCTTCCAGAGATTATCTGCTGGGAGGGAGCAAAAAGGTGTCCAGGAGCTGATTCGAGGATCCTGGAAATTCATACCCACCAGCTCTCACTATTCTTTCCCTTGGTGTTGTTGAATTTTTAACCCCCAGTGCTTGACTTTGAACCCTTACTCCTGGTTTATCTGCCCTGGCCCTCTCCCTTCTCCAAAGCTGATGACCTGGTTGGTCCCCACCCACCTGGATGGCACCGTTGGTAGGAGGTTCTGGCCCTGGCCCCCCATCACATTCACTCTTGTTGGGGGAAAGGGGCAGCACCCACGCCTTGCCAGGCTTCTGTCGCCAGGGAAGAAGGATCAAACAAGCCTATAACTTACACTCTTTTCACACCTTTTCTCCTCCTTTATAAGCTCCCAGAGGACAGACCCTGTTTCTTTTTCAGCTTTATGTCTCCAGTGTACAGTCTAGCTCCACATGCACCGAGCAGTCCTCAATATTGATAGAGAATGAATGAGAGAAAAAAATGATCATGTATATGACTGGTAAGGAACTTGAATCAGGCAAACTAGAAGCAGCTCGATGGTCTTTCTTTAGTGAAACTTTTGTTCTCTTAAACATGACACTAATATCTGGTGCTTAAAATTTTAGATATAATTAGATTTAACCTGAAACTGTTTTCCTACAGTTTCCAAGAGACGACAGCTGCAGCACAATAAAATGGTGCTGTTTTTAGGGCATGATGCTGGGGGTTGAAGGGCGGTTGGTGGCTCAGAGCTGGACTATCCTCATGCTCTCTCCTTGCCCTGTGAACTCTCTCTCTTTGGAAGGAAATATGTCCCCAGGGTTGAGTACACAGAAAGATCTGTATGTGCGTCCCAGATCCTCTGCTTAATTGTCAAGTGACCCAAGATTAGATGCTTAGCGTATGTCTCTGTTTCCTGATCTCAGAGCACTACTGTATAGAATGAGATCGTATGGTAACATGCTTGGCACAGAGCCTGTAAGAGCAAGCATTTAATTAATTACAGCAGCTATCATCATCATCATCAATTTCAAGATGGCAGATTACCCATTAGTGACTCAAGGACGCCACCTCCAGTATCCACACCTGTGTATGGCCTCCTCCTCACACCCCTCTTGGCTTAGCCTCGGGACTCACTTTGGCCAATATGACATTATCAAGTGTGATGTAAGGCAAAGCTTGATAAGCACTTGCACACCGGGGCTTGTTTTTCTGGAATGCTCCCTTTATGGATCTTGTTATCACACAAGAAGTTCAGGCTATTGAATTAGAGGCCATATACGAGAGGCCCTGAAGAATGAGAGGCCATCATGGATGCTCCAGTCCATGCCAAGCTTACAGCTGAGTACGGTTGCACAAGTGACCCCAGCTGACTGCATGGGCAGAGGTGGACCATCCCCACTGACTCCTGGCCAAGTTTAGAATCAGGCATAAATAAATGATTATGTTTAAAGCCTTTGCATTTTTGGATAGTTTGCTACACAGCAATAGATAACTGAGTAACAGGGACTGGATGCAATCTACAGCCACAGAGTAAAATAAAACCCTCTGGTCTGTCATTTAATAACATTTTCTTACCCAATAAGCTAGCGATCCCTGGACAGTAAACCACCACACAAGGTAAAAAGCAGAGTTTATGCTTTCCATTCTATTCTCATTCCAAGGTAACTCAAAGTAAAACATACAGATAAAATAGTTTAAATGAATCCAAACCTGAAATGAGTATTCTACGTTTATCTTGTTAAATTTCCCCTGCCCTTACCCCAGAAAGCCCTGCCTTCACCCCTAGAGTATCTACACCACTTCCCTCCTCCACAATACATCTGAGATGGGTTGCCTGCCTTGATTCTTCGGCCATCTGTGATCACTGGGAAAATCTCTCCCATTTCTGAACTTGTCAGAATTCTCTAATTTGCCTCAAGGGGGGTAGTATATATTATTACCCTCATTATGTAAGGGGAGATTTTCATCTCTATCGAGTCTAGACTTAACATGGCTGTGTGATACCCTTTGGGTATGTTTCAACAGGTAACAGTGGCGGAGGGAAGGGCTGGGTTCTACCCCTATTGCCATTGACTGGTTGTTGGACCTTGGGCAAAATTCCTTCCCTTTCTGGGTTACAAATACTCTGCTAATAAAGTAAGGAGGAGGAAAGTTCAGAGGCTCTTGACCTCAGTCCATGAATGGGCATAATTGTGTGTGTGTTAACGCACGTGCAAGTGTATTTTTATAAGAAGGACATTCAGAGCATACGTCAGATTCTCAAAGGGGTTTGTGATTCAGAAAAGATAAAGAAGCCCTGGGTTAGATGAGCTTCCAGTTCCTACCTCCACATGGCAGTCTTCCACCTGACATTAAAGGAGACTTTGAGTCCTGAAATTCAGCTTGACTCTTGCTCTTTTATTTTTTCCCCTAGCCACTTTTGTTAACACTGAAATGTATGAAAGCAGGGAAACTCAATCTATTTGGCTTGTGAAGCTGGTGTGTCTGAAGTCAGTTAACATTGCCCTGGATCCGGAAACAAAGCCCCAGCTCCTGCCTGCACATCAGCGGGTATTGTCTATTGCAATCAGACTCCTATTCAAGCTTTCAAGCCAAAAGGAAGACATTTCCAAATCAGATCCTCAATTGCCTATACAGTTGGAATTCTCAAATCTGAATCCACTGTTACCTAATGTTTTTGACTTTGTGCCTTTTCCTTTCCCTGACCACGGTGGAAGCAAAAAGAACAGTAAGCAAGAGTCTTGACCCTGATCTAGTCTGCCTGAGCTCAAATCCAAGCGCTACCCCTTGTTGGCTATTTAACCTAGAGGAAGGCCCTAAGCTGCCTGTTTCCTTCTCAGTAAATAGAGGTGATAGTGCCTATCCTGCAGAGTGATTACGGGAATTAAATCAGAGAATTTGTGGGAGAGGCTTAGCAGATAGTAAATGCTCCATAAATATTAACCAGTACTATTACTAGCATTTTTCATTTATAAAAGTGATAGAGTAATAATTATCACACAATCTGCCTTCCGGGGATATTTGTGTAAAGAGTCTTCTGTGCCCTGAAAAAAAGGCAAACCTCACAGGCTAAATGTCCCTCATTTCTTACACCTTCTAGGCCCAAACCAGGCTCCAGTTAAGATCTTCTGGGCTCATCATAGAGCGTGTTTCGCCTGCTGGAGTCCAGCTGTGAAGGCACCTGGGGCCACCTGCTTACTTGCTGTGCTGGAGGTACTGTCTGTTTTCCAGTCTCCTCGTCTTAGCTCTGTCCTTGGGGGGAAGACGCTTTTCCTGGGGCCACTCTCATAGACTCCATACTCCACTTTCCCAGGCAGGTGCTGTGAGTGCCGAATTGGGACCGTGATCTCCAAGTCTGGAATTAGAGAGAAAGGGATCAGCTTTAAGGAACCAGGATGCCAGTTACCAAACTGCAAAGCTGCTTCCTCTCTACCCGCCTCCTTCCCCTGAACCTGGAGGGGAGGGGAAGGAGCGCAGGGGAGGAGGGGAGGGGAGGGGCGGGGGAAGGAGAAGGGGAGGAGTAGAGGGGAAGGAAGGGGAGGAGGGTGGGGACCCTGCCCAATCAGCACTGAAGCTCCACAGAACCATGCATGGGAATCAGTGACAGAAGGTTGGGTGGAGGGATGTTGGGAAGGGCAGAGAAGTGCTTTTGCATGAGGTGACAGAAAGAATGTTCAATTAGGGAAAGGTTGGTGGCTCAGATTGTAAAGAATTCACCTGCAATGCACCAGACTGGGGTTCAACCCCTGGGTCAGGAAGGTGCCCTGGAGAAGGGAAGGCTACCCACTCCAGTATTCTTGCCTGGAGAATTTAATGGACAGAGGAGCCTGGCGGGCTATAGTCCATGGGGTTGCAAGGAGCTGGACACGACTGAGCGACTAACATGTTCATGGGTGCCCCAGCTCTGCCACTCACCAACTGTGGAACTTGAGTTAGTCAGCCAACCCCTCTGATTTCTTCCTTTTCTAAGGAGGGGTTATGAACGCCATTGATTGTAACACTAGGTTACCCTGTACGTCATGAATAGTTCCAAAAGCCTCCATATTCTTAGCTTCTTCAATCCTCCAACACCCATGAAATAAACACTATTGTCAGCATGCTCAATAGAAACTAAGGTATAGAGACGTGAAGTAGCGTGCCCCAAGTCCCTGTTAAGCAGCCAGTAAGTGGGATAGCTGGGATGTGAACCCAGGCTCCAAAGTCCAGGCCCTTAAGGACTCAGTTGCCTCCTATAGGGAGGGTGGGTGGTCCAAAATGACAGTAATGATCCAGAGAATTCATGGAAAGAGGTTCATAAGGTCCATGAGAGATTTTGTGACTTGCGAGGCTGATCAGTGATTTGAGACCCCACAGATTCAGCAAGATAATTCCTTTGTCCTGCAAAGCATTAACCTGGCCTCTTCACTGGCTTAGCCGGATCAGTGACTGCTCTTTCCTCCCTGTGCCCCGGGGATTTCCACCCCTGGTTGCTATGACCAGAAAACAGCTCCAGCTGTCAAGTGGAAGAGAGTATCTGCGGGAGCCCAGCCCAGCTTCCTCCCCAGGGAAGTGTGAAAGCCAGGTGAGCTCCTGTCACAGGGCTCCCCTTGAGGCCCCAGACCTTCCCAAAGTCTCGGGACAGAGACTCTAGGAAGAGGTGTAAGCGTGGGTGGGCTTTCGGGGATGTGTGCCCATAATCTCAAGAAACCACTTCCTCCTCTGCCTCCCCTCTGCTAGGGAGCAGGTGTGGCAGGAAGTCTAGGGAGTGTGGCACCTGCCAAAGCCAGAGGTCTGCCAAGAAGGGTGAATGTGTAAACTAGCACAGCAGGGAAGAGCAGGGGTGAGGATGGGGTGGATGGAGCGTGTGCTCAACGTTCTGCGTGGAGAATATTAAAACAGCGGGTTGCTGGCTCGCACGGGCTCGAGCTTGCCTCATTCCAGAGACCCTGATCCCAAGGGCAGTGCGTGGTCCTAGCTTTCCAGACTCTGTGTAACACAGATCTTTTCCACATCCTTAGCCTCTTTGGCTATAACTGAGCAGTGGAAGCACCCACCCACTTGGCTGCCCAAGCTTGGAAGTGCGTGGGCAGAGACTAGTCAGTGAACAGGTAATACATTTCTCCCCCTCAGCTTTGACTGAGGTTTTTAATGACAATCTTTTCAAGGTAAATTCATGACTGCTTAATTCACTTCAATGAAGCAGTTTTCAGCTCACAAACAGTTCAAGGAAAGGTAAGTAAAATACACAGGAAAAAAAAATGGGAGTCAAAGTTCAAAAAAATCAAGTAGAACTAGGCTAAATGTCCGCAAAAGCCTGATATTCTTTGAACAGAGGAACAGTGCCAGGAAAAATAATTATCATCACTATACTGGGAAGCACTTTTCCCAAAGTGCATTCACATTTGCTAATATTCCTCCTCTGAACTTTGCTACTCTGGTAAGTGGGCTTTTCTGGTGGTTCAGTGGTAAAGAACTCTCCTGCCAATGTAGGAGATGCGGGTTTGACCCCTGGGTCAGGAAGATCCCTTGGAGAAGGAAACGGCAAACCCACCCCAATATTCTTGCCTGGGAAATCCCATGGACAGAGGAGCCTGGCAAGCTATAGTCCATGAGGTCACAAAAAGTTGGACACAATTTAGTGACTAAACAACAACTCTATTTAGCAGATAAACCGGCTGTGACCACAGATGGGGAAACTGAGGCATGAAGTGGTTAATGGAAAAGTCTTGGATCAAGAAATGATTTGGAGACAAAGCTGGGATCAGAATCCAGGCTTCCTGGGACCCCAGCTTGCTCCTCCAGGTCCCGCCCTGCACTGACCACAGACACACCCAGAACACAAATATTGGTATTCTTCTCTGTGGGGCCAGGGCATCCAGTAAGTCCTGAGCCAGCCAGCCCTCTTCTGACTTCCTACACTATCAGTGCTCTGCACTGTCTCAGTGAGAGTAAGCCAGCTCCCAGGGCTGAGAACAGACTGGCAAGTTATTATGAACAGACTGTTACTTCTTAATCGTCCTTGGTCTTTTAACCCAAATTAAAGAAAAATCATCATTGTTTTTCTTTTCTAAGGCAAATGAGGTTTCCAAATGAATAGAGATAATCCTTGAGTGGGATGGCCTCCATTCCTGGAAAAGATTGTTCAAGCAGAAATGTCATTCATCAGCCCTACTTCTCCTGTAGGAGAAGTTATCCTGTGTGGACGATTTTCAAATTTTTTTTTGTTTGTTTTTTGTAAAGCAGAATTCTTTCCTCTGAGGAAAACAGAAGCTCAAAATAGAAACAGATTTTTGTGTAAAGGAGTTGCAATGGTTGAAGCAGAGTAAGGGGCCCCAAGTCCTGCCCCATTCTTAATCTACCCCCTACCCCATCCCTAACTGCCACCCTGCTCCTACCTGCTATCCCTACAAGCATGGATGCACCAGTGCTGGGGCACCTGAATGTGAAAACCCTGGCAATTTTAAGTTAGTATGTCACTAAATATACAATTGAGCTTTATGCAGTTAACTAATACATCACATTCACTCAGCCACAAATGACGCCTTTGCTTTGGCAGATGCTCTGATGCCCGGGGGCCTGGACAGGTAGCGCAAGGGTCCAGCTTCCACCTGCATGAGCTTTCTCTGGGAGCCAGATTCCAAGCGCCCATCTCCCAGCAGGCCTCAGCCAAAGACACAGGAGCTGGTGTGTAAATGCCCCATGGGAGGGATAACCATTCCAGAGTGTTCTCCATTGACTCCTAGTGTCTTTGTGGAGAGGAAGCTGCAGTCATGGTGCTAACTGCAGGCTGCTGGCCACCTTTTCTTCCTCTCTCACTGCCCCACCCCCTACCGTGCTCCCCAGGATCACCTCCCAAATCAGCTGTGGGTGTGTGTACTTAGTCACTCAGTTGTGTCCCACTCTTTGCAACCCCATGGACTGCGGCCCACCAGGCTCCTCTGTCCCTGGGGATTCTCCAGGCAAGAATACTGGAGTGGGTTGCCATGCCCTCCTCCAGGGGATCTTCCCAATGGAGGGACAGAATCCAGGTCTCCCGCATTGCAGGTGGTCTCTTTACTCACTGAGCCGCCAAGGACACCCCCCATGTCCCGCCAAATCACAGCTTTCTTCATGCTACGCATATTTAAAAGCTTGAAATGTTTCATTCAATCAAGTCTTCTTCTTCTTTAGCCATGTTGTGCAGATTGTGGGATCTTAGTTCCCCAACTAGGGCTCAAACCCATGACCTTCAGTGGAAGCATGGAGTCCTAACCCCTGGACCACCAGGGATGTCCCATGGGTCATGTGCTGTAGTTTTAAAAAGCAGCGCCGCCCTCTATCACCGGGTCCCCTGCTGTCTGACCCCAGGATGAGCACAGCTCTTGAGCTAGATTTTCTTCCTCCTCTCCTTTGTCCTCTTCCCAACCGGAAGGCGGACAAGTGTGCTTGTGGCTAGAGGCAGCACACGTTTAAAACCTCGTCACCCAAGCAGCAGTCTGAGGATAACCGCTCTGACCTTCCGCCCACTCCTTGCCCAGGGATGATGGTGCCACATGGGTAGCACCTGGAGGAGGGAGGGTCAAGGGGAGCAGAGGGTTCTCAGTGTGCACAACTGGAATCCATGGCCCTGCTATTGGACCTCCGCTACACACGGCGGGAGCTCTGCTGCAGATGAGATCCGGGCTTCCAAAGCAGCTTGTGGTGTGGACACCGATGACACAGTAGGCCTGCTGGGACCAGACATTGACACTACGCAATGGGACTTTCTCCTTTCTCTGCTCAGAGAGACTTGTCTTCCTAAATGCCAAGGGCAGAGTCAGGTGCCTAGGAGAAGGCATTATCGTCCTCTCTCATGGGAGGAGAGAGGGGTACAGAGTTCAAGCCTTCCTTTCTTTCATTTGCTGACATGCCTTATGTGCCAGCCAGGTACTAGATTTACAGAATTAACAAGACAAAGTCGTTGTTCCAAAGGACCTTCCAGCCTACTGGGGGACCCAGATCTGTAAAGAGGGTGACAGGTGCTGGGCAAGTGGTCTGCCCATTCAGGCCCCAGCAGAAAAGAGAGTCAAGGAAAACAGACCAGAGCAAAGTCCCCCAGCGTGCAGGAGCCCCGGGAAGCCACATACCTGTCTGCTTTCCTGATTTTTGCTTCTCTCTCTGTCTTCGGGTGATGCTGTCTCTTAGTCGTTTAAGATTTTCCTGGAAAATTTTAGTTTGTTTTTTTAAATATACACCAGAATTATACCCTCAAGGCATTAGAGGTTTTTTTCCTGATTTTATGACATTTGCAAGATATATCACATTGCAATAACATTCCCAACATGCAAATGAGGCTGAGTGCATTTGCAATCAGCTCCCAGAGAAATTCAAGTCCTCTTAAAAGCTATGCCTGAAGAGAAGATGTCTTGTCCGCAACAAAGGGTCTCCCCTCCTCTCTGGTTCCCAGTTCCTTCCCAGCCTTATAACCCACCCTGACCTTGCACGCCCCTTAGACAGGCCAGTGTCCTACCTGCATACAAGCTCTCCACCCTCATTCCCACCTCTGAGACTGTGTTCTCGCACATTCCCCTGACCTCGAGGGACACTGATTCCATGACTCTGTTCCAAGGCGGGGTCAAGGCCCACCTTCTAAACCACCTCCCCCCACACCAGACTGTCCCAGTCTTTAGTGATTCCCATGCCATGTGGCACTGGGTTATGCTGCCTTGTGTGTGTGCTCTCTGTGTGTGCGCGCGCGCGTGCACGTGTGTGTGTGTGTGTGTGTGCGTGTAGGCTCTTCAGAGGCACTGTGAGCTCTTAAAGGGCAAGAGACCAGGTCTTGCACCTTCCTGTAATCCTGCTGTTTGGGCTATCACAGTCATTCAATAAATGTTAAACAGACACGTGAGGAGCAATATTTGTTGCTATTTTAGTTCATAAACAACAATCACCTTGAAGTGAAGTGTCTGAGCATTCTAGGGAAATGTCCGAGGGACTAACACTCAGACCATCTGGCTGGAGCAAAACGTTCCTGTGAGGGAGCCACAGAGGCAGGACAGAAGGACTGGCTGGGTTGTGACTGCAGCTGAGAGACTGAGCTTGGGCCAGGAAGCAGCGGGGAGACACTGGAAGTTGGGGGCTGGCCATAGCTGTAAGGTCGGGCAGAGAGGAGGGGGAAGGAGTTGGAGGCAAGCAGACCCCCCTGAAGATGATGTGATAGGGCAGATGCAGGTGATACGGGTCAGCACAAGGATGTGGCAGAGGGAGCGCAAAGACAGGAGCAGAGGCAAGAGGAAGAACGCACGGAGCAAGACCAACCAGACACACAGCTGGCTGGACGTGGGCGAGTGTGGAAAAGAGCCCAAGAGCGACTGAAGTGCGGACATCAGCCTCTGGAAGATAACAGGGAGTGAAGAGACACAGGGAGTCAGGACAGGGAAGAGGCCTCACGGGCCTGCGTGTTGTTGGATGTGCCGCAGGTCTAGGATACCTCGGGGGACATGCCCAGCTGGTGGCTGAAAAGATGTTATTAGAGCCTCAAATGCAAGAGTCACCCGAAGAGAGAAGGAGCTGAAGGGAAGGCGCCTCCTCACGAGAGAGGAAGTAGGGAGAGAGACAGAGGAAAATGGGGCACCATGGGGCAGCCCCTGGTATGGTCTTCACACTGTCCGGTCCTTGGACTCCTTGGCTCTGCAAGAACCAGGAGGCAGTCAGAGCATGGAGTACTCTCAGCATTTACTATGTGCCAGGCATGCCAAGGGCTTATACAAGGTTGACATCGACTAGCCCTCTCCCTTCACACTTCAGGGATGGAAAAGCAGAGGTACAGAGAGGCTGTGGTCGTCCAGTCCAAAGAGGCAGAGTAAGGCTGGACTCAGGCTGCCTGGCACTGGAGCCCTGGCTACTCCTGACGACCATGCTGCGTGGCACCAACTTGGCAAGGACTCAGAAGATCAGTGTTTGGCCAAGACCAGCCTGTTCCCAGCAGTACTGCAGCCTCCCTGGGTCTCCTGGATGAGGAGGCCCCTGGGTTCCTACATCCAGACCCCTAGGGTGAGGGAGACAGGCTGGGAGAGAGGGTGACCCTGCTTTAGGAGCACTCAGAGGGCAGACACAGCATTGTGAAGGGAGCGCAGGCTCTGAAATGAGAAAGGTTTCCTTTGAATCCCGACTCTGCCTCCCTACCTCTCGGAGCCTCAGTTTTCTGTGAAGTGAAGTCAAAGTGTTAGTCGCTCAGCTGTGTCTGACTCTTTGCAGCCTTACAGACAGTAGCCGACTAGGCTCCTCAGTCCACGGAATTCTCCAGGCAAGAATGGGTAGCCATTCTCTTCTCCAGGGGATCTTCCATACCCAGGAACTGAACCCAGGTCTCCTCCATTGCAGGCAGATTATTGTCTGAGCCACCAGGGAAGCCCAATGACACTTATGTCCATGCCTGCTGTGAGGGGTGGAAGAGATTGGGTCCACTTAGCACTTAGCACAGTGCCACAGACTGTTGTCAGAGCTGGACAAATCCAGCTTTAGGACTCACATCCCCATGCGTCACTGTGTGGAGTTACATGTCCTCACGTAGCAGCAGGAGTCTCCTGGAAGCCCAGCCCTCTGATCCCAATTTCCTCTTGAGTGGTAACCACTGGGGTGGTGTGGGGTCGTCCTTTCCAGATCTTTGCATTTGCAAACATGCCTACAGTTTGTGTGTGTGTGCATCTGTGTGGGGGGTGGGGGGTGGGGGCGGGAGGTGGGTGTGTATATACGAGAGTGTGTTTTAACTTGAGTGGTTTTATGTCAGTGACTCGCTTTGTTCACTTAAGCATAATTCTTGGGAGCCATCCAAGTTCTCTTTGAGTTCTAAGGCGATAGTTCTGCGGGAGTGTCGGCACGAGGAGTAGAGCGAAGGCCTCTGAAAAGCGGAAAGCTAGAAAGTAAAAGTGTAGGGCCACGTGCAGAGGGAAGTGGCAGGTGCAGAACTGGGGGTTATAACTGCGTCTCGGTTCCTGATCTGGAGCCTCATGACAGCAAGAAAGGCCAACCAGCTCTCGGCCAGGGAGCCATATGGTTACAGACAACAGGTGACGAATGAAAGTATGCAGCGACTCACCACGGCACTCAAACAAGCGTTCTCAGGCCCAGCCCCCGGCGTGCAGTTACAGCAGCGCACAGCACAGCCGTGGACTCGGCCCTTCTCTACCGCCTAGGGGAGAGACCGACACGAAGCAAAGTCCACGCAGAGCCAGTTACCTGCTGGAAGCGGAAGGACTCTGACCGCCTCTTCTGGTTGAGCTGCCACTCTTTGAAGTGCAGCACGGCCTCATCCACATTGACGATGCCCAGCTTCACCTGCTCCTGGAGGGTAATGAGTTGGCGCTGGCCTGGTGTTTTCATCCCAGCAAAGGGATCATATATGCTCGACTGAGGCCTGTCCCTCCACGGTCTGACAGGTGGCTCTGGAAAGGAAAGAGAAACTCAGTTTCCAGGCTCCTCCACTGGAGAGAGCTGACCGGGTGAGTGGGGTTCATGATGCTGGCCGTGGGCTCAAGAGGACATGCCTCAGAAGAACAATCACATGTGGAATCAAGACAAAGGAGATGCTAGGTGAAATCAGAGAGAGGGAAGCAGCTAATAATTTCAAAGCCTATGACACTGAAGGAGAAAAGGTCACAACATTTTAGAAAGGTATAGCAACCAGGGGGTGCTTCCCAGCTGGCGCTGGTGGCGAAGAACCCGCCTGCCAATCCAGAGGCATAAGAGATGCAGGTCCAATGCCTGGGTGGGGAAGATTCTCTGGAGGAGGGCATGGAGATCCACTCCAGTATTCTTGCCTGGAGAATCCCGTGGACAGAGGAGCCTGGTGGGCTACCGTCCCTGGGGTCGTAAAAAGTTGGACACAATGAATGACTTAGCACACATGCATCCACACAGCACCCAGTAGCTAAGTCAACATGAGTTACTAAGAAGCCTTTAGACCAGCGTTTCTCAGCCTTGGCGCTATTGACATTTTGGACGAGGTAATTCTTGGTTGGGGTTGGCTAGCTGTCTGGTACACTGTAGGATGTTTAACCTTATCCCTGGCCTCTACCCACTTGATGATAATAGCATCTCCTTCCTCAGCTGCCACAACAAAAAAATGTCCCAGGGCTTCCCTGGTGATCCAGTGGTTAAGAATCTGCCTGCCAATGCAGGGGACACAGGTTCTATCCCTGCTCTGGGAAGATTCCACACGCCATGGGACAATTAAGTCTATGCATCATGACTACTGAGCCTGCGCTCTAGAACCCAAGAGATGCAGCTACTGAGCCGACATGCCTGAGAGCCCATGATTTGCAACAAGAGGAACCACCACCAATGAGAAACCCACACACAAGTAGAGAGTAGCCCCTGCTCACCACAACTGGAGAAAGCCTGGGCACAGCAAGAAGACCCAGTGCAGCCAAACTAAATAATATATTTTTTAAATGTCCCAGATGTTGCCAAATGGCAGGGTGGGGCGGTGCTGGCGAGTGGAGGAGAAATCACCCCCAGTTGAGAACCACTGATTCAGACTAAAATCCACTCCCAGAAGAGAATATATAGGAAAGGCTAACCGGCATGCTTCTTCCAGCACTTCCAGCCCTCCCCATCCTGCCTGCCTCCAAGCAGCATAGGGCACAGTGATTGTGAACCTACAGGCGTGAAATGCTTGAGGAGACTGGAAGGCTAATGGAATCATGACCCAGGTCCAAAGTCACCAGGTAAAAATTAGGTGCTGGGTCCCAAGTGACTCTCCTTGGGTTGTTCATGCTTTAAATGTTCTACAGAAGGAAGTATTATGCCAACTCCTCTCTCTCCGGGCTGTGTGGCTCCTCTAAGTTCTGTGGGGAGCAAGCTAGACTTGCAGAAGTGATGGAGCCACTGAGCACATGGAAACAGCGTAACATTTCACTGCTCATTTCCCGTAGGGCTATCTTTGATTCTAAATTTCTCCAGGAGGGCCTCATTTGGACATTGTGATTCAAGGAGGTGGCATACCCACCCAGTGGGTACTGAAAAAGCTTCAGAGAAAACTTATCCATCATTCTTACCACCGTTCTCTCTGTCCACACACACTCACATGCCTTTCTCCCAGGTTTGCCCTATAATCTTTAATTATATTGGGAGATGGAGTGTGGGGACAAAATAAAGATGCACAAGTCAGTCAGTTCCAGTCTCCTACTACCAAAGTCTTTAGGGATGCTTTCCAGTGTTTAGATGGTGTCATGGCTCCTTTTCAAAAGAATCATCTTTGGGATACTACTGAAGGCCTCTGTTTAGCACAAGGAAATGTATCGAGAACAAAAGAGCACTTATCTCTTCAAACTTCCTCTAAAAAGCTTTCCAAAAAAATGTCACCCAGTGACAAACAAAATGTCTCAAGTAAAAGTTGAATTAAACTATACTTTAGCTAATACAGATAGCCTAGGTAAATAGCACGGTAGGGCTGGATCACTAGGTAAAGACTGGGTGTGGGGCTGCCCACTTTCATCCTGTTGGTATCATTTCAATGTCTAAATAGTATTTTAGTGTGCTGTTACAGACACTTTCTCAGGTATTAAAGTCAGTGGCATGATCGATTGGTACAATGTTCTAAGGCACCCCAATCTCTTCTCCTCTCCTTTCACCTTTGGTACAGTTCCACTTCAAGTATTTCTTGAACCTCCGTTTTTCAAGGCTAAGGAGTGATTACACCTGGAAATCTCTGAAACATGATCACTGCCACCACCAAGAAGTCCAGGTCCTGCAAAAGAAAGCTGAGGACATCTGCTTACCTTTCCTCATGCTCTCTGAGGTAACATAGAAATTCCCAGGCTTCTCTTGACTTTTTTCTGCAAAAACTGTGAGATAAAGAGCACTCTAAGTGAAGCCAAATAGTACCTCTTTCTAAGAAGCTTTATAATATTTTATACATTTAGCAGAAAAATTACCAAAATCTTGTCCAAAATAAATAATAATGGATCACAACTTGGACCACTGTATGTAGTTCTATAAATCAAGATTCTAGAAAGTGAAGTGTTAGTTGCTCAGTTGGGTCTGACTCTTTGCAACCCCATGGACTGTAGCCCGCCAGGCTCCTCAAATACTGGAATGAGTTGCTATTTCCTTCTCCAGGAGATCTTCCCGACCCAGGGATTGAACCTGGGTCTCCTGCATTGCAGGCACATTCTTTACCACTGAGCCACCAGACAAGCGCCTTTAAAGGAGGCAACCAATGAATGGAAGCTCTAGGGATTACAACATGGAGACAGATCAAACAGACAAGGTCTCAAACCAGAAAGACAAAGCCGGGCAGAGGACATAATCGGCATTTATGAGATCATTAAGGAAAAGCGTAATGTGAACAAGGACGTGTGCTGGATCCTTGAATATTTGAAGCAAGCCATGGAACACGCCGAAGTTTGAGAATAAAAGGAAGTGCCACTTAACATGTCGACAAGTGCTGTAAGACAGAACTCAGAGCAGTGGGACATGTGAAATGTGTGCAAGGCTCCAAAGTGACTTTGATGATGTCACTCATGCACAAGGAATCCATAAAGGCTCATAGGGAACCCTGAGAAGTGACAGACGTTCACTCAGTGGTAGGACTAACAAGTGGTTAAGGCTCCTTGGGCTCTGCACATGACTCCCTGCATTTAAACCCTGTCGCTACCATTTATGAGCCACGTGATCTAAGACAAGAGGCTTGAACTCTTCTTGCCTCAGTTTTCTGATCTGTAGAATGAGGATGATATTGTATCCTTGGCTATGGGTTGTTGTGAGGATTATATGAGTCAATATATGGAAAGTGCTTAGAACAGTGCCTGGCATGTGCAAGCACTTCATGTTAGCTTTTATTATCATTGCATGAGTGCTCAATCACATCAGTTGTATCTGACTCTTTGCAGCCCCATGGACTGTAGCCCGCTGGGCTCCTCTGTCCATGGAATTCTCTAGGCAAGAATACTGGAGTGGGTTGGCATTTCCTTCTCTAGGAAATCTTTCCAACCCAGGGATCAAGACTGCATCTCCTGTGTCTCCTGCACTGCAGGCAGAATCTTTACCCTCTGAGCTACCTGGGAAGCCCTTTATTATCATTATTCATTTCTAAACCTTGAGATTGATGCCAATAGGACAGAAATCCCAATAGAAAGGATGTCTATATAGTGCTTTATTTGAAAAGACCCTGATGCTGGGAAAGATTGAGGGCAGGAGGAGAAGGGGACGACAGAGGATGAGATGGTTGGATGGCATCACCGACTCAATGGACATGGGTTTGGGTGAACTCCGGCAGTTGGTGATGGATAGGGAGGCCTGGCATGCTGTGGTTCATGGAGTCACAAAGAGTCGGACACGACTGAGCAACTGACCTAAATTCCCATGTATTATCTCATCTGACCTTCCAAATAAGGTTCTGACAGAGTATTACTAGGCATCAATTTATACATATATTATTATGATACATATTTCATAGGTGAAGAAACGAAAACTAAAGAGGGTGAAATGACTTACCCAATGTCTCATTTTGTAGAGTTGAAAATGCAAGAGCTGAGACTTGAACCCAGATGTTCTGGCCTCCTAACCATTGCCCTTTTGTCATCTCCTGCCTCTCTCCTTTCCTTTGCTCTCCACAATTTCATAGCAAGTGCTTCAGGGCTCTTTAGGAACTGCCTGTGCCCCTTCTAACTGAACTCCCCACAATGAGCCAGAAGATCATGGCAAACCATGAGGACTGAGGGCACTAGACAATATGTAAATATCCTTCCACTGCATTTCTACCCAATTAGGATTGCTAGATTTAACAAACCAAATATAAACTGAAAAAAAGAGTGCCATATTTGGGATACACTTACACTAAGGAATTATTTGTTGTTTTTCTGGAATTCATACTTAATGAGATACAGTTGTATTTTTGTCAACCGCGGCCCGGTTACCTGGGGCTCTGGTTGAGGGCTATCTTCCTAGTTTATAATCTTTTGCCATACCTTCCACAACCTGTTATACTATTAAACATGAAATGGAGGTCAAGTGCACAGATCTAGCAATTCTTACACTCATATAGTACTTGTAATCATATTAATAAAATCAAGTCCTGAAAGACAGTGAAACACAATGCTATGAGCATCTAATGTCCCAGGGGTCATTGTGAAGAACTCAAAACTCAATTATCATCAACTTTTATCAATGTAGGTAGGTAGGTAGATGGAGAAGGCAATGGCACCCCACTCCAGCACTCTTGCCTGGAAAATCCCATGGACGGAGGAGCCTGGTGGGCCACAGTCCATGGGGTCGCTAAGAGTCTGACACAACTCAGCGACTTCACTTTCACTTTTCACTTTTCACTTTCATGCATTGGAGAAGGAAATGGCAACCCACTCCAGTGTTCTTGCCTGGAGAATCCCAGGGACGGGGGAGCCTGGTGGGCTGCCGTCTATGGGGTCGCACAGAGTTGGACACGACTAAAGCGACTTAGCAGCAGCAGCAGCAGCAGGTAGGTAGATAGCCTAGCATTGTGGTTGCAAACCAAGGTTGTATAAACAGAGACTCCCTGAATTCAAATCCTAGCTCTGCTACATGGTTATCAAGCAACCTCTGTAAGCCTCCATTTTTCTCATCTGTAAAATGGAAATGATAACAGCCCATACCTAATAGATTATTATGACATATTTCAAATAAAGCACTCAGTAGGTTTCAATAAATGTTAAATATTTAAAATTAATAATAATAGTAATAGTTTCAGGAGATAACAATTACCAGGGATCTTGCTATTTGGAGTAGAGAGACATCTTATTTATCTCTATCTTCCTATTATGCACCAATTCCTGCAGGAAGGCCAGAACTGAATCTGACCACTGCCCCTAGTCTAGTTCCAGAATCTGCCCCAAACACTGACCCTGTCTCTGGGGACTGGTTGGAGACCATTCAGGAGGGAATACTCGCTAAGCAATAATTCAGGAGGTAGAGGATCCAGGGAATTCCTGCTGAGAGGCCCTGAAGACCCCACTGGGCATCATTCCATGCCACACTTGCCTTTAGAAATGTATGATTCATTGTCAGATAGCTGGTGAGTGGCAGATGTGCTGGCCTCTGGTCTGGGCACTGGGACAGGGGGCCTGTTGGTCAAGTCCACTGACAAGGCCTCATCATCATCCACTGTGTGATACACATCTTCTTCCTGACCAAGATGGTCTCTCTCCAAACTGGACATTCCCGTGCTGTTGCCTAGAAGCAGAGAGAAAGGTAACTAAAACAGTTGTCAAACCCTGGGATGCCCAACTCCTGCAACCAGCTGCCCTGGATCCCAGCCCTGCCCATCAGTAAACTGATAGCCTCCGCATTAGGTAGGGCCTGGCAGCCAACCAGGCCAGGGACCAGCCTCTCCACAGCAGTTGGCCCTGCCACAACGGAAAGGCCCATATAGCCCAAGTAGAAGGCACAACTAGAATATATAGCTCTGGTGACCAGAAGGACGTATGCTACTGGGCCCCATAAATATCTGCTATATAAGGCCACTTCTCTAAGATTGGGAAACATTTCCAAGCTGCCAAATGCACAAAAATTAAAAGAGAGAATTATTTAAAATGAAGGGCAGAGAAATACATGCCAAACAAAGGAACAAGAAAACCCTCAGAAAAAGATTAGACAAAGTAGAGTTTAAAACAAAGACTGTAACAATAGACAAATACAGACAGTACCTAATGATAAAGAGAACAATCCAATAAGAAGATATAACAATTAAAAGTACATATGCATCTAACATAGGAGCACTAAATACATACAGAAAATATTACCAGCATAAATGGAAAGATTGACAGTAATACAATAACATAATACAATAATAGGAGGCTTTAACATATCACTTACATTAACAGATACATCATCTAGTCAAAAATTCAGTAAGGAAACACTGGCCGTAAATGACATATTAGACCAGATAGACTTAATAGATATATATATATAAAGGTCCATATTGTTAAACCTATGGTTTTTCCAGTAGTCACGTAGTGACGTGAGAGTTGGACTATAAAGAAAGCTGAGCGCCAAAAACAGAAATATAGATCAATGGAACAAAATAGAAAGCCCTGAGATAAATCCATGTACCTATGGACACCTTATCTTTGACAAAGGAGGCAAGAATATACAATGGAGAAAAGACGATCTCTTTAATAAGTGGTGCTGGGAAAACTGGTCAGTCACCTGTAAAAGAATGAAACTAGAGCACTTTCTAACACCATGCACAAAAATAAACTCAAAATGGATTAAAGTAAGACCAGAAACTATAAAACTCCTAGTGGAAAACATAGGCAAAATACTCTCTGACATAAATCAAAGCAGGATCCTCTATGAGCCACCTTCTAGTGTATTGGAAATAAAACCAAACATAAACAAATGAGACCTAATTAAACTTAAAAGCTTCTGTACAACAAAGGAAACTATAAGCAAGGTGAAAAGACAGCCTTCAGAATGGGAGAAAATAATAGCAAATGAAACAACTGACAAAGAATTAATTTCAAAAATATATAAGCAACTCCTGCAGCTCAATTCCAGAAAAACAAATGACACAATCAAAAAATGGGCCAAAGAACTAAACAGACATTTCTCCAAAGAAGACATACAGATAGCTAACAAACACATGAAAAGATGCTCAACATCACTCATTATCAGAGAAATGCAAATCAAAACCACAATGAGGTACCGTCTCACACCAGTCAGAATGGCTGCTATCCAAAAGTCTACAAGCAATAAATGCTGGAGAGGGTGTGGAGAAAAGGGAACCCTCTTACACTGTTGGTGGGAATGCAAACTAGTATAGCCACTATGGAGAACAGTGTGGAGATTCCTTAAAAAACTGGAAATAGAACTGCCATATAACCCAGCAATCCCACTGCTGGACATACACACCGAGGAAACCAGAATTGAAAGAGACATGTGTACCCCAATGTTCATCACAGCACTGTTTATAATAGCCAGGACATGAAAGCAACCTAGATGTCTATCAGCAGATGAATGGATAAGAAAGCTGTGGTACATATACACAATGGAGTATTACTCAGCCATTAAAAAGAATACATTTGAATCAGTTCTGATGAGGTAGATGAAACTGGAGCCTATTATACAAAGTGAAGTAAGTCAGGAAGAAAAACAATACAATATAGTAACGCATATATATGAAATTTAGAAAGATGGCAATGATAGCCCTATATGCGAGACAGCAAAAGAGACACAGATATATAGAACAGTCTTTTGGACTCTGTGGGAGAAGGCAAGGGTGGGAAGATCTGAGAGAATAGCATTGAAACATGTATATTATATCATGTATACCTGTTTATCATGTATATCTGTATATATGTATATTATATCATGTATATTATACATGTAAACATGTATATCTGTTTCATATATGAAACAGATCTCCAGTTCAGGTTCAATGCATGAGACAGAGTGCTCAGGGCTGGTGCACTGGGATGATCCAGAGGGATGGGGTGGGGAGGGAGGTGGGAGGGGGGTTCAGGATGGGGAACACATGTAAACCCATGGCTGATTCATATCAATGTATGGCAAAAACCACTACAATATTGTAAAGTAATTAGCCTCCAACTAAAATAAATAAATTAAAACAAAAAAAGAAAGCTGAGTGCTGAAGAAATGATGCTTTTGAACTGTGGTGTTGGAGAAGACTCTTGAGAGTCCCTTGGACTGCAAGGAGATCCAACCAGTCCATCCTAAAGGAGATCAGTCCTGAATATTCATTGGAAGGACTGATGCTGAAGCTGAAGCTCCGATACTTGGGCCACCTGATGCAAAGAACTGACTTATTAGAAAAGAACTTGATGCTAGAAAAGATCGAAAAGCAGGAGAAAGGGACGGCAGAGAATGAGATGGTTAGATAGCAGCACTGACTCAATGGACATGAGTTTGAGCAAGTTCCGGAAGTTGGTGATGGACAGGGAAGCATAGCATGCTGCAGTCCGTGGGGTCACAAAGAGTCGGATGTGACTGAGCAACTGAACTAACTGACTGACTGACTGATTGAACATTGAATCCAAAAGGAGCAGAAGACACACTTTGAAGTACACACGGACTATTCCCCAGGGTAGATCACATGATAGGCTACAAAACTCACCTCAATAAATTTATAAAGATTTAAATTGTATCAAGTATCTTCCGAAGTACAACAGGATGAAACCAGAAATCAACTACAAGAAACACTGCAAAAAAAAAAAAAAAAAACAAACATGGAAGCTAAACAATATTCTACTAAACAACCAATGGATCACCAAAGAAATCAAAGAGGAAATAAAAAATACCTAGAGACAAATGAAAATGGAAACACAGTAATCCAAAATCTAGGCAACATATCAAAAGCAGTTCTAAGAGGAAGCTTCAGGCCTACCTCAGGAAGCAAAAGTCTCCAGTAAACAACTTAACCTTACACCTAAAGGAATTAGAAAAAGAATGACAAAACCTAAAGTTAGTAGAGGGAGAGAAACAATAAAGATAAGAGCAAAAATAAATAAAATAGAGACTGATAAGTATTTAGCCAGACTCATCAAGAAGCAAAGAAAGAAGTCCCAAATAAATAAAATCAGAAATGAAACCAGAGAAGTTACAACTGATATCACAGAAATACAAAGGATCACAAGAGATTACTACAAACAATTATACGTCAATAAAATGGACAATCTAGAAGAAATTGATAAATTCCTAGAAACATACAATCTTCCCAGACTTAATCAGGAAGAAATAGAAAATATGAACAGACCAATTATCAAGAATGAAACTGACTATAATATCATATATGAAGCGAATTGCCAGTCCAGGTTCGATGCATGATACTGGATGCTTGGGTCTGGTGCACTGAGATGAACCAGAGGGATGGTGCGGGGAGGGAGGAGGGTGTGGGGTTCAGGATGGGGAACACGTGTATACCTGTGGCAGATTCATGTTGATGTATGGCAAAACCAATACAATATTGTAAACTAATTAATCTCCAATTAAAATAAATAAATTTATTTTTTTTAAAAAGAATGAAACCAAAGCAGTAACTTTACAAATTTGTAACAAACAAAAGTCCAGGACCAGACAGATTATAAGTAAATTCTAGAAAACATTTAAAGAAGAGTTCACATCAAAAATTTGCAGAGGAAGGAATGCTTCTGAATTCATCTATGAGGCCAGCATCACACTGACACCTAAAGTAGACAAAGACACCACGAAAAAGAAAATTATGGTCAATGTCCTTGATGAACATAGATGCAAAATTGTCCTCAGCAAAATATTAGCAAATGGAATTCAACAATGCACTAAAAGGATCATGCATCATGATGAAGTGGGGTTTAATCCAAGGGAGGCAAAAAGATTCAGTATCTGCAAATCAGTGAATGTGATATGTCATATTAACAAATTAAAGAATAAAACTGTGTAATCATTTCAATGGATGCACAGAAAGCTTTTGACAGAATCTGACATCCATTTATAATTTTTAAAAACTCTTAACAGAATGGGTATGGAAGAAACATAATTCAGCATAATAAAGGCCATATCATATGGCTAACATCATACAAATGGTGAAAAGCTGAAATCATTTCTGCTAAGATCAGGAACAAGACAATTTCATACAACATAGTATTGGAAGTCCCAGTCATAGTAATCACATAAGAAAAAGAAATAAAAGGAATCCAAATCAGAAAAGAAAAAGAAAAACTGTCACTGATTGCAGATAACATGAGACTGTATATAGGAAATCCTAAAGATGCCATAAAAAAGCTATTAGAACTAGTAAATGAATTCAGTAAGGTTACAAAATTCAAAATTAATATACAGAAATCTGTTGCATTCACTAATAATGAACTGTGAGAAAGGGAAATTAAAACAATCCCATTAAAAGCTGCATCAAAAAGAATAAAATACCTAGGAATAAATCTAACCAAGGAGGTAAAAGATCTGTACTCTGAACATTATGATGTTTATGAAACTAATTGAAGACAACACAAACAAATGGAAACATATACCACATTCATGGATTAGAAGAATCAATATAGCTAAAATGACCATATTCCCCAAGGCAATCTATAGACTCAATGCAACCTCTATCAAAATACCAATGGCATTTTTCACAGAATTTGGACAAATAATTCTAAAATGTGTACAGAAACATAAAAGACCCCAAATAACCAAAGTAATCTCGAAAAAGAAGAAAGCTGAAAGTAGCATACTCCCTGATTTCAAACTATACTACAAAGCTACAGTAATTAAAACAGTATGAAGTGAAGTGAAGTGAAGTCGCTCAGTCATGTCCGACTCTTAGCGACCCCATGGACTGTAGCCTACCAGGCTCCTCAGTCCATGGGATTTTCCAGGCAAGAGTCCTGGAGTGGGTTGCCATTTCCTTCTCCAGGGGATCTTCCCGACCCAGGGATCGAACCTGGGTCTCCCGCATTGTAGGCAGATGCTTAACAGACCACTATAGACCAATGGAAAAGAATCAAAAGTCAAAAATAAACTCATGCTTATATGATCAATTATTTATGACAAAGGAGCCAAGAATACAAAGGGAGGCAAAGACAATTTCTTCATAAATAGTGGGAAAACTGGCATATATATATATATATAAAATCACTATACAATACAGCCTTGCTTTAATGCAACCTTTAACCTATGTATGTCCCTCATGCTCTCCTCCTTCACCAGAAAGCAAAGTCTCTTGAGGGTATTGATCATATCTTATTTTCCTTTGTGACCCTAGCCCAGTATCTAAAATAGTTCTCTGCTTATAGTAGGTACTCATGAAATTTTGGTCAAATAAAAATGAACCTGTGTATTTCAAAACAGGTCTTGCTAAAGGCAACTTGTTTACCCAAAGCAATGGTTCCACTGGTGGGAACTTCTGGCTTACTTGTAACAGGCTGATGGGGGAGCTCATGGGTCTCCTATCACACCACGGTCCATGTACATTTGTTGAGTGGAGCAACCCTCATAGGTAGCCAGGCAATGTCTACATTTGTTTCTTTTTCCTTCTTTTTGCTTTCCTGTTCACTGGTGCAACTTACCTTCTAAAAACTTGCGAATCATAGAGTCTTTAGTAGTCCGAGAGAAACCACCCCTGGGGATTGGATTAGATGTACTGGCCTGAAGCATCTCAACATCTAGAAGGAAAAGGAGACTAAGAATTTATATGTTGTTCTTCCACACATGCAAAGACATTTTATAAATGGATACACTGTTTGGCCAAAAAAGTTTGTTCCAGTTTTTTGTGTAACATCTTATGGAAAATGAACAAACTTTTTAGCCAGTCCAATACAAGTTTTGACAAATTAAGAGATTCAAGGATTGATTAAACCATCCATCTATCCATCCATCCATCTAATCATCCATGCATCCATGGATCCATGCAATCATGCATCCATTTAATTTACCTACTCTGTAAGGCTACCTAGTAAGTATTGGGTATAAACGAAAACAATATTTACAATCTTCAGGCCCTTTCCTGGACTACAGGACTCAAAAGGTATAGATATGCTCATTTGCATTGGAAAGAATAGGCTTAATTTTTAAATATATAATTGTAGTCTTTTGCATGACAGAAAAAAAAAATTAGAAGCAAAAACAACAAAGAATAGATAAATTGTAATTTATTTAAACTATGAACCATTTTGTTACAGTTAAAAGCATGTATTGGAGCTACTCTAGTACCATCTCATAAACAAACTCTTTTTAGGTCATCCATGTAATTGGTCATTAATAAGGGGAAGTTCACAGACCTTTGATTTTTCACTATTAAGCATAAACCCATGGAGACCAAAACTATGTGAAAACTATTCAATTACTGTAGCAGATTCTACTTAAACCTGAGTAACCAGCTGTAGCTGTTACTTTATGACTCTGAAGTATGCATTTTGGGAGCAAAATTACAGCCTTGTGTTTGAAAGTAGAGCTTTGATATTATCAAGAGTTTGCATTCAGTAAGTCATATCATACAATTACTGGGGATTTGTTTCCTTAGGCAAAATGTGTAATTTGAATACTATGCTTCGAGAAAAAACATCATTTGAATTTAATCACTATACATAAATATACTGTTTCCTACTACTTTAATCTTTGGGGATCCGTTAAATACAATCTGGTAAATCTGTATGAAAAGTTTATATTTATATCACATTTCCCAAGAATGTTCACTGAAAAGAGGCCTCATGTTCATAAAATCATGTTAAGGATAATGAACTTCACATGACATAATTCTAGTTTTGAAACAAAATATTTGTACGTACACAGAAGAAAGCCTGGAAAAAAAATACATCAAAATGCGTATAGTGACTATTTCTGAATTAGTATATGGAGATCATGGGCAATTCAGACTGTGAACATTTGATTTTCTATCTTACACTTTTCTTTGTCTTCCAGATTACCCAGTGGCTTGTGTTGCATTCATATATGAGAAAAACCCTATCAACACTTTAAGGTCTAGGTAATTATGATCAAGACTGTACAATTAGATTCCTAAAGCAAAAATAATTTTAGGTTATTAAAAAATAAATTATGGCTCACCTGTCAATTACCAGGTTATTGGTATAATTATAAAAATACTGATTTTTAAACTTTCCAGTGAGCAGATATGGCATTATTACATAGCATAGCTTTTTACTCGACCTTATTTCAAACTTTGACGATCTTTTGATAATCAAAATATAAACTTTGTGACCATAAAACAAGACACAATATCGAGTGAAAAAGTTGCAGACTGGTGTTCGTAGTATATAAATGCATTTTATATAAAGTATTTTATGTAAGGCACTTTGCAGTATATATAGTAGTTTATATAAATTTTAAGACCTGTAAAATGATACTACATGTGGTTCATGAATTCATAAATATCTAATAAACATATGAAAACTTGCTAACATGCTGGAAAGGATAAATGCTGAATTCATGGTAGTGGTTACCTCTGGGAGGGAGTACAATTAGGTTCCAGAAGGGGCTCATAGGGGGATATAATATGTAGTTTAAAAAAAAAAGATCTGAGATAAAAGAAAAAAAAGAAATATATACTCTTGATGAATCTTTTTTCCGACTCCTTTCCTTTTTTTTACTTTTTCAGTTTAATATTTCTTGAAATAAATGTAGTAAATACATTACATTGAATATAATCTACCTTGATACCCTCTAGTCCAAAGCCCTGTGATTCCAAATGTGAAAACTGTTAACTCAGTGAACATATCTGGTCAACACTGCATTCTATAAAGTAAACTGTAGAGATTAGGATAACTGTACTGATCCTGAAACATACCTAGAAGTATTTTAAAAATAAATTTCAGATAAGAACTCACAATCCATTTCTTAAAAATGAAGAGGAGAGAAATTCCGGTTATTTGAGATTTCTATTTAAATTGCTTAACTGCGGTTTTATGGAACACTTTCCCCATGAAGTGGAGAAGGCAATGGCACCCCACTCCAGTACTCTCGCCTGGAAAATCCCATGGATGGAGGAGCCTGGTCGGCTGCAGTCCATGGGGTCGTGAAGGGTCGGACACGACTGAGCGACTTCACTTTCACTTTTCACTTTCATGCATTGGAGAAGGAAATGGCAACCCACTCCAGTGTTCTTGCCTGGAGAATCCCAGGGACGGGGGAGCCTGGTGGGCTGCCATCTATGCGGTCGCACAGAGTCGGACACGACTGAAGTGACTTAGCAGCAGTAGTTCCCCATGAAGTTAGAAAGACATGCCATACAGATGTGCCCTGCTGGTCACAGGGCCCTCCTCTACCCTCCCCACTCCTATCCCTACACCCCTTCACCCCTCAGCTGCCTGACCCTGACCCAGCCAACTTTTGAAACTCCTAATTCACAAAGCAATAAAATATAGAGGAAAAGACCCTGTAGGAAAGACTTGCTTGCATCAGACACTCCTAGAGATGAGGATGGGCTTATCACTGGGCTCTGTTACACCCAGTGCTGCATCCTCCAGGAACCACAGCCCCCTCAGGCTCCAGCATCTCTAAGAATCTGGTGAGGGTAGAGCAGCATCAGGACAGTTTCGATCACCAATAATCAAACCTCCCAGGCTGGCAACACCAGAGTGCAAACCTCACACGTATAATCGGTCGCCCCCACTGACAGTAGTAAAAGAGTCACGCATGGCCTGGCTATTTCACTAACAAAGTTCAGTATGACAGAACTGATTTCCATATTCAAGACACAGCTGAAAAACTGAAGGAGCTACAAAGAGTTAGAAAAACAAAATGTAGAAGAAAAATGAAGGCAGCCAGAGCATCCCTGGCTGGATCTCTCACACTTCTAGAATAAGGACGAGGGCTTCTGTCCTGGCACTATGACCCCATCTTAATGTGCTGAGTTTTTTGTGAGTTAAAGAAAGAAGTTAAGAAAGGAAAGAGAGAAGAAAAGAATGAGCCCAGTAATAAGACATATCAACATCATGATCCCTTAATACAATGCATGGAGGAGGACGCTATGGTATTCGTGCTCAAAACTTATAACCTCACCCAGTCCACTCATAGAAAGCATCTGACAAACCCAAATAAAGGGCATTCTACAAAATAACTGATTGGTGTTCTTCCAAAGTATCCAAGAGGAGGAATGACTGAGGAACTGTCAGAACAACAGCAGACACTGTGGCTTCCTTTCTAGGATCAGCATCTAGTCCCACCTACGAACAGAAAAAGAGCCTTGGGGAAAAACTGGTGAAATTTGAACAAGGTCTAGAGTTTAGTTGGCAGTATTGCACCAATGTTCATTGCACAGCTTTAGTAACTGTGGTTATGTAAGATGTTACTATCTGAGAAATCTGGATGAAAGGCATACAGGAAGGGTAACATTTTTGCAACTTTTCTCAAAATCTAAAAGTAGTTCAAAAGTTCCTTTTGTTTTATTTTTTGAAAGGAGAAGAACAGAGAGGAGGAAAATAGATGAGAAAAGGAGAGGAAGAAATGCAAGCTCACGCTCTGGGAATGACCTACACTGACCCCTTCTTGTCCGCCTACACTATCAAGTCACCTTCTGGGAAGTCTTGTGAGCCATGCCTCCATGGGTTCAATGAACGAGGCAGGGTTACCTGTGACAAACACATCTTTTTATTCTATAATCACGCCTTCACTGGTGGTTAAGGGCATAGTTTTGCAAGTAGACAAACTAGGATCAGATAAACATCAGTCTTGAGACATTTGTAGAATTATTTCTCCTCCTTGAGGCACCCTAGTTGGATGGTGACAGATATGGGCATTTGGGTCAGAATGCATAGGTTCCAATTTTGGTTGTTCCACTTCTGACTGCAGGACTGCAACACCCTGGGCCAATTCACTTCTAGATCCAACTTTGAGATCCAGCTGATCACTGGGACTTAGAAATGACCATGAGCTATGCTGGCGCCAACCTACTCAGAAGGTTGGAGGATACAGACCAGCAGGACAGTACCAAGTAGCCTTCCTCATTCAGGGAGTGTCTGGCCAGTCTTGCAACTCTCATGCAAGGAAACCAGAGCCATATCAGGCAGGTGGAGGTGATGTCCTGGTGTCTCAGAGGAGCAGCATCTCGCAACTCCTGAGTTACATCAGCACCTCCTGAGGCACAGCTTCCAAGGTCCCCTTAAGAGGCATCCAGAGACACTGCCTTCAGGGAAGCCCACAGTATGGTGCCCTTTTCAAGTATTTATAGTTTACATACAATTCCTCCTAGTTCCAGAGGCAATTTGCCAACCAATTAGGGGTCATTTTTATCATAGGCAATGTTGCCTAGAGACATAATTGACAGATGGCTCTTATCAGGTTACCAGGGTAACAGAGCGGAAGTCAATGAAGGTCAAATTCTCCTGGAGAAGGGAAATGAAAGCTGTTACATTAACTCTTTGCCCACGGTTATCTTGGGCCAAGTTGTTTACTTCCTCTCAGGTTCGTTTTCCTGTCTCTAAAATGGTGATAATGATACCTTGCAGGGCCCTGTGGGGCTCCTGGGCACAGAGCCTTTCTGTGCCCCAGTTTCATTGATTATAGGAAACAGCCTTCATTCAGCCTCCATTACCTTCCTGGAGTTCCAAATGGCAGATTCAAGCAGTTGTTAATCAGGGAAGGGTGGAGATGTGAGATCAGGGAGAAACAGTCAAGAGAGCCCTGGGACAAGATCCTGTTTCCCCATCAATGGATACATACAACATTATCTTTGAGCTCTTCTGCAGATACTGAAACTCCTTCCAGGTGGGAGAAGTGCTGCCCATAAGCATGTAGACCCCAGGCCAGTTGACTCTGAAGGTTGACAATGCTGACTTCTACTTAGCTCATCACCAACCTGTCAGAAGAGTGTTCACAAGCTGATCACTCTCACTTTTACTATAAAACCTCTATCTTCTCCAAGTTGGGAAACTTGGTTTTGAGGGCATTGACCCACTATGTCCTCTTTTGCCTGGCAAAGCAATAAAGCTATCCTTTTCTACTTCACCCAAAACTCTGTCTCTGAGATCTGATTTAGTACTGGTGTACAGAGAAACTAAGCTTTCTGCAACAATAATAGTACATATCACATAGGTTTGTCATGAGTACTTTTATTTTTTGCCACACGGTGGGGCACATAGGATCTCATTTCCCTGACCTGGGATCATATCCATGCCACTTGCAGTGAAAACATGAAGTGTTAACTGCTGGACTGCATCAGTATCTTTGAATTGGCTATTCTGGTGGCTCAACGGTAAAGAATCTGCCTGCCAATTCAAGAGATGCGGGTTTGATCCCTGAGTTGGGAAGATCCCCTGGAGAAGGAAATGGCAACCCACTCCAGTATTCTTGCTTGGAAAATTCCATGGACAGAACAGCCTGGTGGGCTATAGTCCATGGGGTCACAAAAGAGTCAGACATGATTTAGCAAATAAACAACAACAAAACAAAACAATCTTTAAATTAGATAAGGAACAGCAGATACACACTGGCCTCCACACCACTACTCTGTATTCAAGGTAAATATCTTTATTCAATCACTACCTTCTTTGTGGCCTCAGGATCCTCCTCAACACAGCTTCCCAGGACCTCAACACCAGCTACCTGATGTGGAAATTATTTTTAAAACACTATTTGCCATAGCTGTATTAGGCAGTAAGTCCAAGTAGTAGCAGATACTACCTTCGTAAGAACAAAGAAAAGAAAAAGCTCCTGGTTGTTTCAAGTTAATGACAGTTCAAACCCTCAGACTCTAAATTTGACAACCCATGTGTGCACACAACCCAAGCATACAGTAACACATGAGTAACTGAAATACATAGGAAATTCTAGAGGTGAATGAAGTCAGTTTCCAGACAAAGGACAGTTTGAAAAGGACAGCGACAGCAACAGATCCTGCATCCCTGGATGCTCAGGGCTTGTACTTCAGATTCTAAGCATTTAACCTTCACCACTGGTCAGTTAAAAATAAACTGAAATGTGCTGAAACCTGCTGATCTAAGGAAAAAATGCAGAGTTCTTTCATTTCATTGGGGGAAAAAAAAAACCCAACCCAAAACAATAACAAGGAGATTCTGGGGCCACAGTCTCCTTCTGGGAAAGCCAGCTGCAGAGTTACACTATAGTTTTTTACAGGAATCGATCCCAGAGAAACCATTCCTGGGAAGAAAGAAGCTGAACAGATGAGTGAAGGCAGGCAGGCACTTAATTAAGGAACGAGTCAAGAGCAATAATGAATTTTCAAAGACGCTCATGTGATACTCTTCCTGGGACATAAATCTAGATTGTTTAGCCGCGGTGGAAACTCCATCCAGATTATGTGTTACTAATTTAATAGAAAACCTAATCTGAGTATATAATACAGTAAAATATCAGATACTGAGTGACTGTTCTTCTGGAAAGGCTCTCAAACCCTGAAAGCTGGCCAAAGGCTTCCCCCAGCCCCACCCCCGCAAGTGCTATTGTGAATAGAAAAGAGGCTTAGAGCAAGGAGCTGCATGGTGAAAGAGTTGAAAACAAACAAACAAATTTGAAACCTGATTGGTTCTATTTGCACACAGGTAGAAGGATGGCTATGACTGACCACGTCAACAGGAAAGTCCAACCTTCCTATACCCTCACGGAGAAGGGAGGGGAAGGTGAGAGAGAGACAGTGACAGAGAGGCAGAAATAGGGACAGAGAGAAAGAGACAGTCACACACATGCAGACGTGGGAGTCAGAGGAGGGGAGAAGGAGAAGGAGAGAGACAACGAGAGAGGAAGAGGGAGTTGTGGAGGGGAGACACAGAGATGGAGACACACGGACAGAGAGAGGCGAACTGTAGTCTGAAATTAGAGAGACTGAGAGGTGATTTGCAATGACAACGAAGAGGCTAACATGAAAGGTTTAGGAGAAGCAGTGTGTCAAGTTCTGTGAATTTCTTAGCAGACAAGCAGGGCCTCAATGCGGTGCTCCTGGTGAGCACACATATCCTCTGCCTTGCAGGAAGGAGTTCACAGGTCAGTTTGCTGGTGGGGTGCCATGGGTACTATGACTTGCTAAGATCCATTCTCTACTAGCTACCCTCTAGAGGGCATCATGTCATTTTCCTCTGCGGCACAGTCACAGTTTGTAGTTATATGTTCAGTTAGGCAGTGTTCTTGCCTGGAGAATCCCAGGGACGGGGGAGCCTGGTAGGCTGCCGTCTATGGGGTCGCACAGAGTCAGACATGACTGAAGCGACTCAGCAGCAGCAGCAGCAGCAGCAGCAGCAGCAGGCAGTCTCTTTGTTTAATAACCAGCTCTCCCACAAGAAGGGAAGTGTTAGAAGGCAGGGACCATACCGGCTTATTTGCTGACTCCTTGTCACCTGGTGCGGTGACTTAAACACTTGAGTGGATTGATAACTGTTGTTGAATGAATGTGAAAGTGAACAGACTAACGAGGAAGAAGCAAATGAATACATGGCTGTGGAGGGATCTGGGCATTTTCCAAGCTGAGACAAGAGAAGGGCAACGTGGGCAGCCGGACCAGCACGGGCAGATGGATGGAGACAAAGCAAAAAAAAAAAAAGGGCAGCCAGGAGCGGCCACAGATGTCCCACCTTTGGGGGCATCTCACAGATATCTCACTACCACCTGTTGGAGAAGTGAAGTCCTTGTGTTGTAATGTTGACAAACAATTTCACACCACAATATCTATGATGACTTCTTATTTTCTGGCAACCCTCAAAGTCAAGAAATAATCAAATGTCTGTGGTGTAGGGCCTGTGGATGATACTTGCTAATGTTAGTAGAAGCAGGTAGCCAGAGAAGCAAGTACATGTCCAGTTGCAAACTGACTTGTAGGCAGTGCCCTGACGAAGGCCTGCCCACAGCTGTGCAGCTGCAGAGGCGGGCAAGGTCGCTGCTGGTGGTGAGGAGTTTAACTTGAAAACATTCAATCCAGTGCTCTTTCACTAAGTGCCTATATTTGCAACACAGTTCTTGTACATTTAAAGGAGGGAAAAGCTACAGATGTCAGAAGTGTCTTGAGGCTTCCTTGGCTTCACTAGGTCAGTTTCAGCCCCAGACAGGACAAGAAGGGCCAGCCCTGCCTCAGAGTGAGTTCCCTGCGGGTAAGAACTCATGCCGCTGCAGGAAGGAAGATCTTGAGAGAAAAGTGCGCAGGTGGGCAAGGCAGCATGTTTCAGTAACTTAATGATCTGCTTACAAATGGTCCTTCAGGGGGGCTCAGATCTTACACGGCAGGGCTGTGAGGACCTTCACTGGGTCCAGCTATGCCCCACCTCAGAGGGGACCCAGCTGGCAGAGAGAGACTGCAACCAGAGAGCTCAGGTAGAGAAAACACTACTGGAGATGATGTGTTACAAAGACGCCAGTTACCAAGGAGGCTGCTACGAGAAGTCAGCGCGTTAGTCAGCTTGGGCCGTTAGCTTGGGCTGAGTTGGCTCTCCCAACTGAAGGCAAACTTGATCCACAGAACCAGGTGGAGCGAGCAGGGGCGCAAGAGGAAGGTTCAAAGCAGGAGTCCCAGAAGTGGAGCAGCCTTCTAGGATGGATTAGAGTGACACGTGTGAGTTTAGTTTCCAGTAGCAAGATACCGCATCTTTCTCCTTTCTTTCCTTTCTCCTGATGGAGGAGGACAATCCTCTGAGATACTCAAGCAGCGCTAACTCCGCAAGTGGATTACCTGGGAAACAGCTGGACCCAGAAGAGGCTCCTGAGGCCTTAGCACCCAGAGCCTCAACAAAGTGACCTAAATGTATTACCTAAGTCAAAGGACCGACAGGACCACTGTACCATTCTCTGAAGGCAAAGACAGAAGCCAAAGAAGTAAATGAGAAAAAGATCAACAGATAGTGAAGTCACCCAGAGAGAGCTGTGCCATAACTTTCGTGTAGTGTTTCCATAAGCTTACCCTAAAAACACTAATTTATTATATAGTATGGTGTGGAACATGATGGTGTAAATCTGTGGGGCTCTTGAACACAAACTTTTCAAGAGAATTGGGAGCAAAGTTGAAAAGTGTGATAACAAACACACGTAGCTACCACTTGGTGGCAGCGTATCTAAACTAAAGACAGCGATGGTGAGGGGTGTGTGTGTGTGTGTGTGTGTGTGTGTGTGTGTGTGTGTGTGTGCATGCACGCACATGCACAAGTTCAGGGGAAGGGCCCCAAAATCTCAGGATCAGAACTCAACACCCCAGCTCCTTTCATTCAACACTGGGAGCCTCTCTGACAACCTTCCTACTTAGTAGTTATTTGGATTCCCTTTGGGGACCTTATTACTGTCCCCTTTCCAAAACTTAAAGTCAGAAAAGGGAAGATTTAAAATAGATAACCAACAAAAACCTATTGTAGAGCACATGGAACTCTGCTCAATGTTATGTGCCAGCCTGGATGGGAGAAGGGGTTGGGGGAGAATAGACATATGTATGGCTGAGTCCCTTCACTGTTCACTTGAAATTATCACAGCATTGTTAATTGGCTATACCCCAATACAAAATGTTTTTGCTGTTAAAAAATAAAAATTAAAAGAGAGAAAGGGGCAGGTTTGTCCCAACACAGTTAGATGAACTCTGGAGCAATGGTATGAGCTGGCCTAGCTGCACCCATCATGTTGTCCTGTGAGCGGATGAGTGAATGAGCCAGTGAGTCAGTTTGTGAATAAACACAGCCTAGTTTCCTTAATATATTTATTTTCAGTTTCTAGGGTTGAACTGTAACAAGGCGAGACGCTGATAACCTCCGCTATTCCATTTAGAAATAACTCTCCTGTAAGTATCTGTCCCAGGGCGGGCAAGTGTAGATGTGAGAGGAAGGGCAGGCCAGGAGGGTCCTCCAACCCAGTGGGCAGCTGAGAGCCTGGATCCCTGGGAGTCTGCAGACCCAGCTTCCTGACCCAGTTCTCTCTCGACGGGACTTAAAGTTACTTAGTTTTGGCACCTTAGCGCCCATTTCTCTTTAAAATGAAGATGATTATCCGCCAAGCCCCAGGATGATCACAGATTTTATCGCAGAGATAAAAGCAGTGCACTGACACGAAAGGCAGATGTTCCCAGTGGTAACTGTGCTGGTTGCTGTTATAAACATACGTCTTAGATTGATCGGCTTGCCCTGCTTGTTTATGGCCTAACCTGCCTTCTCTCCTAGAGTTGCTGGCCACCGGTAGTAAAATGAGTGGTTCCTCCCCAGGTCCCAGTGACTGCTGCTTCTGGGCCAGTAGTCATTCTCAAGGTTAAACCACAGACAGAAACTCAAATCATATCTAGATTCAGAAAATTCAGAGTTTATATGATCTGGAAAGTGAAAAATGCACTGGCTTTCCTTTGCCCATTCCCCAAACAGCCAAATTTTATAGCCTGCCCGTCTGTGGCCTCCTGCTAGCTCCAAGGCAACCAGAATCTCCCCTCACCCTATCCTGGCCCCATGTAACTTTACAAGTTGCCAACTGGCCGCAGACGAGACAAGCTCCCTAGCACTCTGCTGCCTTGGAAAGTGCTGCAGAGGCTCAGGGCTCCCGCTGTGAGAGGCCTGGTAGACCAGGAGGAGTGGGATGGCTGCCCTTAGTGTCCCCGCCAGCTCTGCACCGATGTGGTAGGCGGATTAGTGTGCTGGAGCATCTAAAGGCATAACAGGGGTTAAGGCTCTCTGTCGACACTAAATCAACTGCCAGTCAAGTGGGGGCTTCTCTCATTGTCCAACTGCTCCACCCAGGGCAGAAAATGTTGATGTGTGGTCTCTGGCTTCCCACAGGGGTACTTCTTGTTCTCCAAATGTTCTTTTGTGAATGGGCCTGTGTTCCAGATTGCAAAGGACTGTGTCTCCCCTGCACCCCGTTTTCTCACAAACAATGGGGAGTGGTAAGTGGCTGAAACACCAACGCTCCAGAATTGCTTGCTGGGTCCATGGAGAGAGGGATGGGTGTGCAAGGGCCAGAGGGCACCAGAGGCTGTTTCATGAGCCAACATCTGGGCCACAGAAACAGGAAGCCTGGCTGGAGCTGCTGGATGGTTTTTCTGAAAAGAAACCAGGACTACAAATTTGTGACTTTAGATGGAAATCTCTGGCACGGAGTAAGGAATGTAGTCCTAGAGACAGAGAGACCTGGGTTCAAACCTGAGCTGTATCACTTATTAGCTGTGAGACCTTGGGAGAGCTGCTTAACTTCTCTGTGCCTCAGCTTCCCCATTTGTAAGGTGCAGGTAATTAAGAGTACCCCTGTCTGGCTGCTTAGAGGTTTCAGGGAGGGAGAGGATGCGGGCAGTGGGGATGATGCCTTCTCTCCTCACCTCCCTGCTGGGTCACAGCTCATTGGGGAAGAGCTTCCATCAGCACCCCAGTCCTCCCAGTCAGGTGCTGGGAGAGAGTTTCTACCACTCTTTCCCTCTTTCTTCCCCTCCCCCAGAGGAGCAGCCAGTCTGATGGGCAGGCACTTAACAACCACAGTACCACACCTTCCAGGTGTTGGGGTAAGCGTCAAAGGCCCTGCAGTATCAGGTTCACTTCTGGCCACCCAACCTGCCCACATTTGTGGCTCCAAAACACCCTCTCTATGTCTGCTTCTCTGCCCATAGGTGGGAAAATCAGGCTCCACTCCCTATGGGCCAGATCCCTTCTCAGGCTGAAAGTTGGCAATACTCAATCCAACTCATTCTAGAAAGTCCTCCATCAAAAGAGCTGATAGATGTGTTGATGAGTATTTGTCTTCTCTTTCTTGAATCCACTAATTAGACCAGTGGGAAGGACAGCAAAGATGTAGGCAGTGTTTCAGAGTTCTTAGCATCTCATAGCAAATAATGGTAACATGAAAAGAAGGCTCCTAGAGGGCCGGGTGTATCCTCCTGCTTCAGGGCTGATATGCGCATTGAAATCCAATGTTATTTAGACCCGTGGTTCTCCAGGGGAGTGGCACTGCCCTCTACAGGGTATTTGGAAAACCTGTGAGGGTGTTTTGGGTTGTCACTATGATACAGGGACACAACTGGCATTGAGCAGAAGGCAGAAAGAGGCGACGACACCTTCAGTGCAGGGGGACAGCGCTATTTTGGGCCCCTCATGACTTTAAAATATTTCACTAGACCCACACATGAGTTTAAAAAATAACTGCTTATGATATGTATTTATACACATGTGTACAGATCTGTTTATACATATACACATGTGTATATATTTTTTAAATTAATATCAGCAGGTATAAGGAAAAATATGGGCAAAAAATTCTACCAAACTTAAGTGCTATAGTGGTTGGTGGAGTGGAGTCATAGACTTTTAATAACTTGGTTCTACATTTCTGTTTCCAATTTTTGGAAGAATGTGCTGTTTTTGCTATTGAATAAAATAAGATAAACAAAAAAGGGCAAAATTTGCTAAGCAATTTACAAAAAAAAATCATGTCCTGGAGATATGATATTTTGGAAATAAGTTTATTATACATTAATCCAGTAAAATTAGGTTAATGGAAAAAAAAAGGTTTTCATAACTTTCTGAGCCTAGAAGCTAAACTACTTCATTTATAAAATACAACTTGTATTGTTGCATGGTTTTCATATATATTAAACTTCCCAGGAATTCCATTACTATAAAAATAGGGAGGAGAATGCGAGAAATCACTCACCATTTAGGAAAATCCAGGCATTGATGCCAGCACTGCTGGCAGGAGCCAAATCACCAAAACAATGAACATATCAGCCAGCATTTGAGACTGTGACAGTGCCAGTGATTCAGAGAGTAGGTGACTGCATCTGCCTAATACACCATGTCCTCAGGTGCAGGTACCCTGAGCATTCCTCTCCTAGTTCTCTTCTATATTTCAATCAGGGCAATATTTGATTTCTAAAAATTTCATGTGTATTAATAGATAGGTCATATTATACCAATCTCACGTCAGCGTAGTGGATGGGGAGCATTACAGAA
The DNA here is from genome assembly GCF_032405125.1 of Capricornis sumatraensis. Lineage (NCBI taxonomy): Eukaryota > Metazoa > Chordata > Mammalia > Artiodactyla > Bovidae > Capricornis > Capricornis sumatraensis. Next base: position 18,444,318 of record NC_091091.1, read on the forward strand.
TGTGTGCTATAAAAAAGGGGCTGGTGGGACTGATAAGAGTCAAAAGCCACTGATTTCACTTCTGGGATCTGAACGCAACACTTTTCATCAAGTCTGCCTTCCAGGCCCCTGCTTAAACTTTCCCGTAACAAAGCAGGAAGTTTGGAGAACAATTCTGCTTGTCATAGTACATGATGACCTGTCTAACTTTGTGTAAAATGGGATCTTCATCTCTCCAGAGTTGGGGTAAGGGTAAGCAAGGGACTTCCCCCACACAGAGCAGAAGGAAGAAATGCTTTTGTCAGCAGAACGACAGAGGCAGAACTGAGCCAGGCGACTTACAGAGGTCCTCGGTGGCAGCCGGGACGAAGGCCGCCATGGACTCGTACAGGTCCTCGTCACAGCCGGGGTTGAGGGAGCATTTCATGAGCAGGTCTGTGGACAGGTGGGCCATGGACTCATACACAGAGTCAGCCTCCTCCCCTTGCATCAGCTCCTCTTTAATGTGAGTCTTCAGCATGTCCACAGTTTCCTGAAAGAGAGGGGGGCCCCACAGGCACACTGACACAGCTGGGCTCTCTGGGCAGCATCAGGTGCGCGAGTGGCCTTGGGGCAGTCGGGTAAAGGCTCACAAGAATCAGGCTTGCAACTGGGTGTGCAGGACTGTATTTCCCACCAGACTGAACGCTTCTTGAGGAGCCAGGCTCAAGTCTTTGTTCTGTGTCCTTTGTTTTCACCTTTGTATCTTCCTCCAACACCAAGGAGCAGTTAGGCATTCCGAGGGGACATCTGTTAAATGTCCAATGCCTGAAGGATACAAATCTACCACCTTCTCATGAGTGCCTTTGATGTGTCAGGGAAGGGCTAGGGATGTGCTTATGCAGTGTATCCTGACATCCTTTCCACTGCTGCTTCTGGTTCACAGATGAGAAAACCAAAGCTCAGAAAAATCTGATGCCTTACTCAAGGATCCACAGTCCTGGCTTCTGACTTTTCTACCATACCTTAGTGGTTCCTCAAATGGGAACAAACGGCACACAAAGGGGGAACCTTTGCTGATTAGCCAGATGGAAATTCAAATGGGCTAAACAGAGCGGCAGCTAAGCTGCATAGTCAGAAGTCCCTTGGGAACTTGGTTCACCTGTCCTTGTTCCTTATATGAGGCTGCTCCAAAGTGCTTGACAGCACACTTCTCCAAAGTGCCCACCTCAGTTTTAAATCCTGTGTCCAGAAAGAGAGGTGGTCTTGGGTGAAACGCACTGAAGTCAGAGAGACCCGCCCCCTTTTGTAATTTCGCCTCCAGGTGGTGGTGAAGCCAGAGAGGTGACTTCTCTGAAACCCCTGCACAACTTTTCCTGGTAAGAAACTCTGGTGTTTCACAATCCTTATTTCAGCATCAACCCACAAAAATCCTCACTTTCATCATCACTACCCCAAGGGCACTAATCTGCTCTTGACACCCTGCATTGGTTCCCTGATGAACCCCAAGGAGCGGACCAGGTGACAGCTGCGAAGTGTTGGAGACTCAGAGTCTGACTTTCGGTTTTGGTATGGTGGAAAGAGGAAATGGGACGGTTCTTTGGAATCGTGAACAACATGCAGGGGTGACCTTTGCGGGGCAAAGCTGGAGATGCATTGGTTGAAGGGATTATAGTCTGAGAACAAAGATGATACTACAAATGTGAGCCAGATTAACTTCAGTGCAAACTGGACAAGCATCTTTCCACGACCCTATGACACAAAGTAGGATAACAGGCCCCAGCTTTAGCATCAACGAGGTTCACGTCCTATCTCCACCCGGACAAGTGTGGGGCCCTTGGCACAACTACTCTGCCTTTTGAGGTCCTTTTCCTCCTTTGTTGAAGAAAGATAACAATACTGTCAACTTCAAAGAATAGTGGGGAAGACTCAAGGAGACAACACATTTGCCAATCAAATAAATGCAATAAATAGTGGTCACTAATATGAACACAGTATGCTGTTAACAAAAACTATTGGCAGGGAAGCCTAACACTGCCTGTTATACATTTTTGACTCCAAAGTGAAGCCAAGTAAATGCTTCTAGACTGTAAGTACCTTTTAGCTTCATTTGTGCCAATGATACACCAAATAAGCATGCATGCTATTCTACTCATTCAATATATTTAATCACTCCCCAAATTTTGGAGGCCTCTCTATATATCTCAGTGAGTCATTGCCTTGTAGATTGTCAAGTCCAGAGCAGAGAGGTAAGTTTCTGGGGAGGTGTCAGGCTCACTCCTTTCTGGAGGTAGAAAACAAGACTAAATTGTGTTCATTGTTCCTTTTGAGGTCATAGCCTCATATGAGAGTCTGAGCTATTTCCGCATTGCTGCTGTGAATCGTGAAAATGGAAGAAAACCAGAAAAGGGTGGAGTCACAGAGGGCATCTGCCTCCAAAACAATGGAAGGAATTTGGGGGCGTGTATCAAGGCCAAGATACAGGATGAGATTACACTCAAAGAAGGACCCCCAAGTTGATGATCGAGGAGGATCTGTGGCTCCTAAACTAGAGAAGCGGTTAAACCTGAAGACAGGCAGAGGCTCAGAAAGTGAGAGAGGTTCTCAGGAGGTGGGGCCTCACGGCTGGCCGCCCTGTAGCCTCAGATGCAGAGTTTACTGTGGTCAGTGCTAAGCAAGGAACCAAGTTTAACAGTTAACCTGGGCTTGACGGTGGGCGAAGCAGCTGGGAACATCCTGCCAAGTGCCTCGAAGGTGGGTGGGGAGGCAGCTGGAAAGAGGCGTTGGCATCTGCCCTCAGCAGATTCACTCGGCAGATGTCTCTGTAAAGTCTTCGAGGGTGGATCTTAGTGCTTTACCTACATTATCTCTTTTTATCCTCAAAACAATCCCAAGAGTAGAACTATTATCATCTTTCTCCTGCATGTTAAGAAACTGAGAGAGAAGGAGTATGGATACATGATTTGCCCAAAGTCATGTGGCTAACAAGCATTGATAGGGAAACTGGACCCGGGTCCATGTGACTCCAGGCTTCCCAGGTGACACTGGTGGTAAAGAACCTGCCTGCCGATGCAGGAGACGTTAAGAGATGGGGGTTTGATCTCGCGTTCAATCCTGCATGAGGAAAATCCCCCGGAGGAGGGCATGGCAACCCACTCCAGTGTTGCCTGGAGAATCCCATGGACAGAGGAACCTGGTGGGCTACGGTCCATGGGTCGCAAAGAGTTGGACATGACTGAACGCACACATGCACAACATATGATTCCAGGGCTCATCTCTTCAGCCCGCGTATACTGGCCCTGCCAGCAGAGGCACATGAGGACATGCTAGAGATGAAGTCCACCCAGATGTTTGGTGCAAAGGCAGCCCTGGGGACCACATGGTGCATCTCCAATTCCCAGGGCCTCTCCCGCCTTGACCTTACCACATACTCGTCGATGAACTGCCGCAGGTCCCGGAAGCCGTGTTTCTCGGCGATGGTGTTAGGATAGTGGCCGTGCTTGTTGGCAACACTGTAGGCCTGTAGGGCTCCCGGGCAGGTGAGCAACAAGGCAGTGAGGTTCTTTAGTCCGTACTTGGCAGCAAAGTGCAACAAAGTGGGCAGCTCTTCATCCCTTTGATCTGAAACATTGTCAAGCAAAATGAAATGATCAGAGAAAGCCCAGGGCACCATGCTCATGGAGATGACACTGGAGACCTCGCACCCAGCAGATGCTCCTTGGCTGATGGACCTAACACCTACTGGCTTCCTCTGGGGCACTGCTGAAGACGACAGAAGAAATGGTATGTCAATTAATTAGCAAATCTATCATTAATATCCTGCCTCCTTTCTCTAAAAGGATTGGAGGATCCTGAGAAATAACACCAGTTCAAAATATGTGGATATTCTAAGTGTTTTTTTTTAAAAAGCAGCCATGAAGAGCAACAGGGATCGTGTTTTGAACATCTCTTCAAATTTCAGAACACTTTAAAATAACCGCTTTATGTATGCTGATTAAACGAAAGAAATCCTGGGACTTCCCTGGTGGTCCAGGGGTTAGGACTCGGTGCTTTCACTACTGTGGGCACATGTTCAATTTCTAGTTAGGTAACTAAGATCCTGCAAACTGTGTGGCGTGGGGGGGCAGGGGGGCAAGGGGTAGGAAATCCATCTTCTTAGCTCTTATGCCCAGTTTCATAACATGTGCCAAGTAATCCTGAGGCTGTTACTTAGACATTCCATGACCTTTAGTTTTGAACTAGAAAATATTTCCATACTATCGCAAAGGGACCTGGGAGGATTAACAAGGTGGTTTTCAGTGAGCTCTTTGTTGAGGACAGGCTTTGAGTGATGTTATTAACATACACGAACCCCAGGATGTTCATTAACCTTCTGATTTTTGAGAAACAAAGTGCTCCGGAGAGTCACTGGTCCCCGTAAGCCCCTCCACCTACTAATACGTGATACAGCAAGTCAAACTCAACCAAGGAAACAGACATGTTTGTGTTGGGAAGTTGGGGACAAATCTCTTTTTTAAATTTTTATAAAAGTTGATTTCGAAGCCCAAAGTGAAAGTGAAAATGAGGGGCACTCAGTCGTATCCAACTCTTTGTGACCCCATGGATTATATAGTCCATGGAATTCTCCAGTCCAGAATACTAGAGTGGGTAGCCGTTCCCTTCTCCAGGGGATCTTCCCAACCCAGGAATCAAATCGGGGTCTCCTGCATTGCAGGCAGATTCTTTACCAACGGAGCTATGAGGGAAGCCCCAAAGTGGTAGATAAATAAACAGATAAATATATGTATATATACATATGTCTTATATATATATATGTGTGTGTGTATACATAAATATGTATAAGTATCTTTTTAATAAGACAAACCCAGGGACATCCTGGTGGTCCAGGGGTTAAGACTTTGCCTTACAATGCCGGGGGTTTGGGCTCCATCTCTGGTCAGGGAGCTAACATCCCACATGCCTTGCAACCAAAAAGAACATAAACAACAAAAACAATACTGCAATAAATTCAATAAAAACTTTAAAAATGGTCCATGTTGAAAAAAAATCTAAAAAAAAAAAAAAATGAAGAGACAAGCCCAGCATCCTATTCACCAGGATATAATCTTTGGAATGAAGGTCTGAAAACGTCCCCAGGATCACCCATGATTGTCAAGCTATGAAATATTCTCTCCCGAGCCTGAATAGGGAATATTAACACCTGCTCAAAGTGATGCAAGAACATTCCACAGTAGGAAAATGGGGAGAGGCAACAAGAAAATGCCCCCAGGAGATGGACTTGAAGGTAATATAACCTCATCCTTATGGCTCTCAGAGGCTGTGGAAGGATAAAATGCAGGCAGTGAGTAACCAGAGGCTTGGGTTCCTCCTGGGCAGTGCAGCTGTGGCGTGAAGGAAAAACAGCATCCGCAAAAGTGCCATAACAAGCATCCAGTCCACCGTGCAGGGCACCACCCCCATGCAAGTGGTTCTCCCAGCTCCCAGCAAGGCACACATGCCCACAAGACTGCTCCTCCCTCGTCAAACAAATGATTGTTTTGTGCCTACTGTGAGCCACCAGGCACAGCCCTGTGTTCATCCAACTGACAGACCAGCAAAAAAGACAAAGCTGAAGAGTACAAGAACCCCACATGCTAGGGGAGCCTACAGCATGTCGGTGGGACCTACCTGAGGAAGTGCTTCCTAAGCTGCTGCAGGAGGAGGGGAGGAAGAAGCTGTACTCTCATAGGTTGAGGTAGCAAGAGGCAGGGTGGAACTTTCATTGGGTAAAAGAAGTTTATACCTTCTGTAGAGCAGAGCATAGAAGCCAAGGGAGAGAACAGAAAGGGGTGAGAGCAGAAAGACTACAGGAGCCCCTGGGGAAGGGCTTGTGAAAGGTTAAGCAGTTTGGACCTTAGAAGACAAGTGGGAGCCACAGAGGGTATTTAGTAAGGGAGTGAGATATCTGGGCTTATAATTTAGAATCCCAGGCTGACCAGAGAAGCATGACTGTTTCTCAGAGGATGAGACAAGTGGGAGCCACAGAGGGTATTTAGTAAGGGAGTGAGATATCTGGGCTTATAATTTAGAATCCCAGGCTGCAGAGAAGCATGACTGTTTCTCAGAGGATGAACGGAGGAGCAGGACCCAGTAGAAAGCATGAGCACGGGCTGACTGCATGCTGAAACCGACCAACTGAAATTGACCTGTGGCCTTTTCCTTGAGTTCTGACTGTCAACTTACTCGTCATCATGTCTTCTTCCTCCAGCTGGTTGATTCCAAAGAGGTGCAGCCCACTTGCAGGAATGTTGTTCTTCAGGGACTCCGTTAGCAGTTTATCAAGGGTCTCCGTGTTGTAGGGCACAATTTTAAAGGCCTAAATACAAAAGTGAAGACGGTCAGATTTTAAATCTAGCTATCTCCCACCCTTTTCATACTGTTACATCTTTTTGCCTTAATTGATGCTTTCGAACTGTGGTGTTGGAGAAGACTCTTGAGGGTCCCTTGGACAACAAGGAGATCAAATCAGTGCAATCCTAAAGGGAATCAACCCTGAATATTCATTGAAAGGACTGATGCTGAAGCTGGAACTCCAACACTTTGGGCACCTGATGCAAAAAGCCAACTCATTGGAAAAGACCCTGATGCTGGGAAAGATTGAGGTCAGGAGGAGAAGGGGATAACAGAGGATGAGATGGTTGGATGGCATCACCGACTCAATGGACATGAGTTTGAGCAACTTCTGGGAGATGGTGAAGGACAGGGAAGTCTGGCATGCCACAGTCCAACTGAGCAACTGAACAACAACAACGATCTCCCACCCAACAGATTTCAGATTGTGAACCATGAGCAGAAACCACAGGTACAGAAAACTCTGGGGTCCTTTCATCATCCTTACCTGACACATGAACTCCACAGGATTTGCAGCATTGGACAATAAATTCCCAATCTCCTCCATGTCAGTATAATAGCTGATAAAGGTGTCACACACCACTAAGTCCCCGGAATATATCTTCAGAGAAACATTTCCAGATGAAAGGTCTGGATGGAAGAAAAGATACTATAAAACTGTGTTGGTTTTTTTTTTTGAAGAGTACAGGGGAAAGTGTTCCTGGATTACTTAAACGGTGAAGAAATGAACTGGGGATTGGAAGAAAGGGTTTGGAGGTGAACTGCAGGGTTGGGAAGTGAGGGACAGAGCAGAAGAAGCAGGGAGCAGACTGACACATAGGAGAGCTCCATGTCAGAGGGATTATCCGCACTGGGTCTGCAATTTAACTTTTGGAAGATTTTCATCTGCTTTACTCACTACTGCAGGCCCCGAGTCACAACAGACAGGAAGAAGAGCTGAATTGAAAGCACTTTATATAAAGGCCAGTGGTCACCAGAGGCGGGGGAGATGCTGGCCAGTGGTCACCAGAGGCAGGGGCGATGCTGGCGGTGGGACCCCGCGCTTCCGCCCATCGCACCAGCAGAACTGATTCCCCTGCTGTGCTGCAGTCATTACTGTGTGTGCTCCCTGAGTGTTCTCTCTTCTACACCACAGGAAGGGGTTTTGAGGGGGAAAGAAAAAATTAAAAATACACCAACCACAAAGATTCGATTCACAAAAGAGGAAATGTGACAAGTAGAGAACATGGAAAAATATTTAACCTCACTAGTAATCAAAAAAAGGCAAATTAAAATAATGGACTACTTTTTAGAAAGATATTAAATTAGCAAAAATATTCAAAGTGACAAGGCCTAGTGTTGGTGATGAGATAGCAGATAAACTTGACTGTAGTAATATTCTGTAAGGCAACTAAGCATCATCTTTCAGGACCCTTAAAAACACCCTGTGTTTGAGGAATTCCATCCCTAGGACACTATGCTAAACACAATAGAAACAAAACCTGCATAAAGATGCTCAATACGTCATCATTTAAAATAATAAGAAGATAGTAAGAAATCAAAAATGACATAAATAGGCAATAATGAGGAAATGAAAAATTAAAAGATATTTCTATTCAGCTGAGTATTATACAGCTTTAAAAATTATGGTTTTAAGATATAGGTCCAATTCAAGGAACTAGTTTTATAAATTATGGTACATCTACACATTGGATTACCTTGCAACCATTAAGCATCATTTTGTCAAAATAATATTTATTAACATGGGAAAATATTCACAGTGTATTTCCAGGTAACGAAAGTTGGTTACAAGACAAAGTTTTGTACAGAGATGTGGGAAAATACAGAAACCAGTGATTTCCTTTGGGGGCATATGGGTAATTTTCCACCTACTTCCTTTTATGGTTACTGTATTCTCCAGGTTTTCTATATTGAGCACACATTACTTTTGTAATAGAAAAATATATATATAAAATTGAGAGTTTCAAAGTCCATGTAATAGTACAGTGGTAAAAGGATGGAGACAGGATAAATTAAGGTTACATAAAGAAAACAAGAATATAAGAGAATAGATTCTATTGGAACAACTATGTTTTTAAAAATTAGGAACAAAGGCAAAGAAGACTTAGTGGTAGGGTGTCAGATGACTTTATCCCTACTTTTCCTATTTTTCTCTAATTTTAAAAAATGTTAATACGTTAACTTTGTAAACATTGTACTATATCCATTTCCTCCCCATCACACATGTATGCTTCTACAACTTCTTTTTCCTTTCAAGAGAATATGACAACCAATCCAAATCTTGCTTGTCACTTTTCTCAATGACTGATAAAGACAGCTGTCAATAAGGTAAAGAAAAAAGGGGCCTCTTCACATGAGGCCTAATTTCTGGAGGTCAATGGGGCTACTTACTGGGAGCTTTCACGGAAACAGTGTACTCATTCTCCAGCTTGGCTTCCACCCTTATCGAGGGAGAATCCTCACGAGAAAATTCGGCTTCTGTTGTCACCTTCTCATCCAACTTACATCTCACGATGACGTAGACAGTGGTTTCTGCCTGGAATGGGAGACCAGTCATTGTTCCTTCTCCCTGGTTTTTGGAGCCCCAGCTCTCCCGAGTGAAATTGCTCCAGACAGGGTGGGGTCTGCAGTCCAGTGCCAGGCAGTGACTGCTTGCCACAGGTCCCAAAAGACCAGTTACAAAGCCCAAGATTGAACATTTATAACCCTTAGTAGCAATTTGATCATCTTATGTCTGTCAAACCTGATAATAATTTTAAAACCTGGGGCTGGTATTTTATATGTCTGTTTATTTACTTTTTCATAGCATTTCTTTTTTGTTGTACATTATGAAAGTATTGGTCCATGGCAGAATTGGAAACTTGAAAGAACATTTTTAAAAAGTTCTTCACCACAGATAGTTTGAGAAGCAGTATTCTAGATCAGGGCCTTTTTCATGAGTCGGTTCTTCGCATCAGGTGGCCAAAGTGTTGGAGTTTCAGCTTCAGCATCAGTCCTTCCAAAGAATATTCAGGACTGATTTCCTTTAGGATGGACTGGTTGGATCTCCCTGCAGTCCAAGGGACTCTCAAGAGTCTTCTCCAACACCACAGCTCAAAAGCGTCAATTTTTGGCACTCAGCTTTCTTTATAGTCCAACTCTCACATCCATACACAACTACTGGAAAAGACCCTGATGCTGGGAAAGACTGAAGGTGGGAGGAGAAGGGGACGACAAAGGATGAGATGGTTTGATGGCATCCCCGACGTGATAGACATGCATTTGAACAAGCTCTGGGAATTGGTGATGGACAGGGAAGCCTGGCGTGCTCCAGTCCATGGGATGGCAAAGACTCAGACACGACTGAGCAACTGAACTGAACTGATTCTAGATCAACCTCAGTATCCAAAGTGAGGCCAAGGGATCAGCAGCATTGGTATCGATGGAAGCTTGTTAGATATGCAGAATCTCAAGCCCTGCCTGGACCCACCAGACACCACACCAGAGTATGCATTTTACCAAGACCCTTCGGTGACTCAGCCTTACAGAGCAAGAGGCACTGATTCACAGAAGACTTCTTGAATTTTGGAATTTATGCTCTTCTCAGATGGACAAAGATGGAGAAGCTCTATACAGTCACCAAAAACAAGACTGGGAGCTGACTGTGGCTCAAATCATGAACTCCTTATTGCCAAATTCAGACTGAAATTGAAGAAAGTAGGGAAAACCACTAGACCATTCAGGTATGACTTAAATCAAATCCCTTATGATTATACAGTGGAAGTGAGAAATAGATTTAAGGGACTAGATTTGATAGATAGAGTGCCTGATGAACTGTGGACGGAGGTTTGTGACATTGTACAGGAGACAGGGATCAAGACCATCCCCATGGAAAAGAAATGCAAAAAAGCAAAATGGCTGTCTGAGGAGGCCTTACAAATAGCTGTGAAAGAAGAAAAGCAAAAAGCAAAGGAGAAAAGGGAAGATATAAGCATCTGAATGCAGAGTTCCAAAGAATAACAAGGAGAGATAAAAAGCCTTCCTCAGCGATCAATGCAAAGAAATAGAGGAAAACAACAGAACGGGAAAGACTAGAGATCTCTTCGAGAAAATTAGAGATATCAAGGGAACATTTCATGCAAAGATGGGCTCGATAAAGGACAGAAATGGTATGGACCTAACAGAAGCAGAAGATATTAAGAGGAGGTGGCAAGAATACACAGAAGAACTGTACAAAAAAGATCTTCATGACCAAGATAATCACGATGGTGTGATCACTCACATAGAGCCAGACATCCTGGAATGTGAAGTCAAGTGGGCCTTAGAAAGCATCACTACAAACAAAGCTAGTGGAGGTGATGGAATTCCAGTGGAGCTGTTTCAAATCCTGAAAGATGATGCTGTGAAAGTGCTGCACTCAATATGCCAGCAAATTTGGAAAACTCAGCAGTGGCCACAGGACTGGAAAAGGTCAGTTCCAATCTCAAAGAAAGGCAATGCCAAAGAATGCCTAAACTACCACACAATTGCACTCATCTCACACGCTAGTAAAGTGATGCTCAAAATCCTCCAAGCCAGGCTTCAGCAATACGTGAACCATGAACTTCCAGATGTTCAAGCTGGTTTTAGAAAAGGCAGAGGAACCAGAGATCAAATTGCCAACATCCGCTGGATCGTAGAAAGAGCAAGAGAGTTCCAGAAAAACATCTATTTCTGCTTTATTGACCATGCCAAAGCCTTTGACTGTGTGGATCACAATAAACTGTGGAAAATTCTGAAAGAGATGGGAATACCAGACCACCTGACCTGACTCTTGAGAAACCTGTATGCAGGTCAGGAAGCAACAGTTAGAACTGGACATGGAACAACAGACTGGTTCCCAATAGGAAAAGGAGTACGTCAAGGCTGTATATTGTCACCCTGTTTATTTAACTTCTATGCAGAGTACATCATGAGAAATGCTGGGCTCAAAGAAGCACAAGCTAGAATCAAGATTGCTGGGAAAGTGAAAGAGGAGAGTGAAAAGGTTGGCTTAAAGCTCAACATTCAGAAAACGAAGACATGGCATCTGGTCCCATCACTTCATGGGAAATAGATGGGGAAACAGTGTCAGACTTTTTTTTTGTTTTTTTTGCTCCAAAATCACTGCAGATGGTGATTGCAGCCATGAAATTAAAAGACACTTACTCCTTGGAAGGAAAGTTATGGCCAACCTAGATCCATACTGAAAAGCAGAGACATTACTTTTCCAACAAAGGTCCATCTGGTCAAGGCTATGGTTTTCCTGTGGTCATGTATCGATGTGAGAGTTGGACTGTGAAGAAAGCTGAGCGCCAAAGAATTGGTGCTTTTGAACTGTGGTGTTGGGAAGACTCTTGAGAGTCCCTTGGACTGCAAGGAGGTCCAACCAGTCCATTCTAAAGGATATCAGTCCTGGGTGTTCACTGGAGGGACTGATGCTAAAGCTGAAACTCCAGTACTGTGGCCATCTCATGTGAAGAGTTGACTCATTGGAAAAGACTCTGATGCTGGGAGAGATTGGGGGCAGGAGAAGGGGACGACAGAGGATGAGATGGCTGGATGGCATCGTCGACTCAATAGACATGAGTTTGGGTAAACTCTGGGAGTTGGTGATCGTCAGGGAGGCCTGGCGTGCTGTGATTCATGGTGTTGCAAAGAGTTGGACATGACTGAGCGACTGAAATGAACAGATGAACAAAAATAACTGATTGGAGGATTAATTTTCCCAAGGCATTGAGCACCCTGAGTACAGTTTTATATTGTTTTGAGATCTCTTGTCAAACCTGCCAAATGGAATTATCCATTTTACTGTGATGGTTATGCTGGTTAAGTTCTTAAGACATTGAACTAGAAAGGACAGGCTGTTCAAAAAACAAGCGAAAAGGAGAAATTTCTGGCCATAGCTATTCCCCAGATGTTCATTGTAAAATTCTGCTCTCAAGCCTTTAGCGGAGGCCTTTGTGACGAGGGCCACTCTTGATTCCAGAGCAGGTTGGGGGGGGGAGGTGCAGGCCTGTGACCCTGGCTCACAGAGGCTGCTGAGGGTGAATGTGAGTGTGTTTGTGGTGGACCTGTCTCCCACTGTGGGTCCAGCCCTGTCCAACCTGCTCCTTCTCCCAAGGAGTGGGGGGAGCCACTGAAAATGAATGTGTCTCCCCCTTGACAGTCATGACCCAACCAACGCCAGCACAGCTGCCCCAGGATCCAGAGACCTGGAGCAGGCAGCAGAGAGAATCCTGGGTCAGTGGGAGCCAGCACAAGAGATGGAGCCAAAGCCCGGAAAATCAGGGAGGTGTGGGTGGGGCATTATCCTTCAGTTCCAAACCCTCCTCACAGTCTCCCGTCTGATGTCAGGATGAGAGGGGCGTGGGGAAGGCAGGAAAGAGTATAGGAAGACTAGAAACTGCATGCCCACCACAAAGCCTGGCTGGTCAGGAAAAGGAGTGAAGTGGGTACAAAGAAAAGGGACTGATGAGAACCAGGGATGCATCTAATGGCCCAGCTGCTCATCTCAGACCTGGTTATTACCAGATTCTGGTCCAAAGGAAGCTGGAAACTGATTTTCATGCCTAATTTTTAAAACACTGAGCAGCTCAAACCAAACACATCTGTGAGTTCAATCCAGTCCGAAGAAGCAGCTTGCAACCCCCATGGAGGGCGTCCTTGCCCAACGCCTTGTGGTCTCAGACTGCACAGAAAACCACTCACAAGTGTAGAGAAGCTAAGACTTCCCATTTCCATGGCCCTTCCGCCCTCTTGCCTCCAGGAGCCCACAGTGGCAAACCTAGCACAGGCTCCTACCCACAAGAAAGCGTTTCACTGCTCTGAAGCAATATTACACATTTTTTTAATCAGAAAAGGAAAGATAATGAAAAACTATCAATACTGTGGTAGTATTCAAATAACAGTGGCTCATCAGTTGGTTATCACATTCAAATCATCTCTTAACGTGGGTCCTACCCCTGAAAATGTTAGTCATGTTATGCTCCGGCATTACGGAGAAGGCAATGGCACCCCACTCCAGTACTCTTGCCTGGAAAATCCCATGGGCGGAGGAGCCTGGTAGGCTGCAGTCCATGGGGTCGCAAAGAGTCCGACACGACTGAGCGACTTCACTTTCACTTTTCACTTTCATGCATTGGAGAAGGAAATGGCAACCCACTCCAGTGTTCTTGCCTGGAGAATCCCAGGGACGGGGGAGCCTGGGGAGCTGCTGTCTATGGGGTCGCACAGAGTCAGACACGACTGAAGTGACTTAGCAGCAGCAGCAGCTCAGGCATTAAGCTGAGCTTATCACTTATCATTTCCTTTTCAAGTGATACTGGCCAGCAAGTTTCAGCCATCAAGCTTTGAGGCACTTTTGGGCCATACAAGGAGCCAGGTGACAGAGAAGCAAGCTGTCAAAATGCCCAGCACTGGCCTGGAAGGACCAGACCCAGGCCTCTAACTCCAAGGTTGGCATACAGTGTGTTGTAATGTTCATATCTGCTGGTCTTCAACACATTCTAAGTTTTTGTCTCATGAACTTAATGTCTTGGGTTGATGACACATACATTCCTGGGCTCTTCTCCCTTGACTTAAAGGAGTGAGGAATGTCCAGGGCCCAGGCACTGGGGGCCCCAGGGGGGCTAATGTATATGGAAGCCCTACAAGAAAGCTGGGATTACACAAAGGTGTGCCAGGAGAACACCGCCCCCTTTACTACATCCACTAAGAAGCCCTGAAGCCCATGCTCCGCCATCCATCCACCAGCCCCAGAGGTGCTTACCCCACAGCGGATGCGCCCCGGCTGCACCACCATCAGGGTCCCAGGCGGAGTCTCCAGCGGCGGCAGGCTCTGCTGCTTTGAGTAGGGAAGGACCTTCTCGTCCTCAGTCTCGGGGTCAGTGACGGAGTCGCAGCCAGAATCTACGGCACAGAGAACACAGCTGAATGGAAAGGAAAGGAAGCAGAGCCGGGCATGTCCCAGCCTCATTAAAACCCCAAACGTTACCAAATAGGAAATGGTTCCGAATGTCGAACAAATACAAGCTGAAGGGAGTGACTCAGGAAATCACGAAAGAGGACCTCCTGGGGAAAAGTCAACCCCCATGGAGGCCACGAGGATCGGGTGACAGCAGGAAGATGATGGTGGAGAGAAAGGCCAAGACGTCTGGGGCGGGCTGCTGTCTGAGGCTGGCAGGTCTGGTCGCAAACAACAGACCTCTGCAGGCTTTACCTCTGGACTTCTTGCAGGGCCGGCTCTGGTGACTGTGAGGAAAGAGGCCCCTTCTCCTCAAGGGGAGGGGTGTCAAGAATAGGCTGTCCACTTAAAGGCCATCTTTTGAACATCAGGTAAAACCTGTGCTTTCCAGGAAGTCATTGTTCCTCAAGGTCATGGCCACCCAGCCTACTCCCTCCAGGGCAGTGGTAAAAGGCAATCACTCTAACAAACCTTAGAGTGTCACTGGGTCCCAAATCAGTATCACAGCCAACACCTCTGCCATGGGAAGACTGGAGCGTGCTCGGGTTTGGAGCAGGTGAGCAGGGGTATGCAGATAGAGCATGGCATGGAATGAGGTAATGCTGAGATGAGGGTAGATGCAACCCACCAGAGCTCTAAAGCAGGGACTCTTAACCAGGGCTCAACAACTGATAGGGTGCCTGGGTGGAAGAGTCTGCGTGTCTGTGTGTGCATGTGTGTGTATTTGCCTAAACTTCTCTGGAGATAGTCCAGGGCTTCATCAGATCCTCAAAGAGGGACAAAATGGTTAAGAACGGCTGCGAGGAACCAGAAGGTCCATCTAGTCCCTTCCTCAGGCTTGTTCTTCTCCATTTCTAAACCACCGACAGAGCCAGACAACTGTGCTAGGAGCTGTGAGAACACAAGTGTGAACCAAACACCCATCCTGCCTTCAGAGAGCCCATCTTCCAGAAGGGCTGGAGAGGGGTTAATTTGGCTGATTCCGGCAAGCTGGCCTCCCATGGCAGGAGTGACATCCATCCTGGGAGAAAGCTGGGATGGCAGATCAGGCCACTGATATATCCCCAAAGAAATCTGTAACACAGGCTTGCTCTCTAGATCCCAGGTCATGCCCGGGGAGGGCTGTGCCGCCACCACCATGAAGGCTGAGGTGCCAGAGCAGGTGTGGGGAACCCATCACCACCTTGTCCTAGGGCTATAACTGTGAGGGAAGGGTCTCCGGAACCCGCCCAGGCCAGAGGAGGGCCCAAGACCTCCGAGATATGCAACTTAAAAGCCCCGTAGCCTTGGGCAGGGGTCTGGTCCTGGAGCCTGACATGGGCTCTGACAGATGTCTACATACAGGTCCAGAGTGTGACGGACAGTGAGGCAGGTCCTCCCGCCGCCTGGTCCCTCTCTGTGGTTCCACCCAAGACGCACCAGTCCAGAAGGCGGGGCTGAGTGCAGCCTGGTCTCTGACCTTGGTAGCACAATGGGAATCCAGGCAGAAGTTAGTGCTGAGTCCTAAGGAGACAGGTACTGTTTCTCACCCTGTGCCAGAGCCATAATCTCCTCTATCTCTCCTTTCCTTTCAGGCCTACTGACTCCCCTTTCACTCAGTGCTAATGACCAATGCCCCTCGACCCCTTCACAAAGGCGAAGTGCGGTAGTCTTTCCACCTCTGTGCCATCCGAGCCAAATTAATGGAAGGCTGACATTTTCTCTGCCGGATCTGCCCTTCTCCACAACATTTTCTCCTTGAAAGTGAAAAGTGAAAGTCGCTCAGTTGTGTCTGACTCTTTGCAACCCCATGAACTATATGATCCATGGAATTCTCAAGGCCAGAGTACTGGAGTGGGTAGCCTTTTCCTTCTCCATGAGATCTTCCCAACCCAGGGATCGAACCCAGGTCTCCTGCATTGCAGGCAGATTCTTTACCAACTGAACTATGAGGGAAGCCCTTCTTGACTGGTCACTATTAAAATGGCCAGGGCCCATCCCCATGAACAGAGAGCTACACATGCTACTCAGACACACTCCCACCCACCACGGAACTTATGAAAGAAACAGCCAAAAAGTCAGGGACAATTAATATTCTTCCTGCTAAGAACTATATAACACCACACCAAGCTGTAGTTTTGTATCATTTGATGACTAAACGTCAGGTTTTCATTTCTATGGTTCTTCCTGGATGAGAAAATAACCTCATTGACTTACAACATTCATCAGTCACTTAAAACTGCAAGAAACTCCCTGGATCTACTTATGGATCTAGAATTGTTTAGATACCACCCTGAGTGGGTACCGACTTTTGCCAACCACCTATTCTAATTTATTGTACAGTATAATTGCCTTAGGATAGACTCACAGTACGGTCTAAAAATCTCTTCATTTCTCCCAAATTACTGACCCAGTTAGTTGGCTAGCCAAAGAATTAAGGCTCTAATAAATACAATCAAGAAAAGAATAGAGAAATAGAAATAAGCCAAACAAGAAAGAGATGATAACAAATATGGAGAAAATTTTAGAAACATACTGATGTGAAAACTTGTTGCTAATAGTTTTTTTTTTAATTTTAATACAATTTTTACAGAAAATATATAAACTATCAAAAATGTTTCAAAATAAGTAGAAAATTTGACTAAAACAATAATCACAAATTTTTCTGACTTTCAAATAAAATGTAAAGTACAGGCCACAAGCCCTCCCTGCACTGAATTTTAAATTGTAGTTGCCACAGTATTTCCTATCTAGAAAAATTCCATTTATATAAGTTTTCTGTCTCCTACTACAGTTTACAAAAACAATAAAGGATAGTCTTCTTTTATATTAAATGTCTAAAAAAATTTAACAGAGCAATTAAATACAATAGACAACACCCAAACCAAGTTTCATTCTCACAAAAACTTAATAAGTGACAATCCCTTGCACTTTCTTTCCAACCCCACCCCTGCAGGATGGCTCCCACAAAGAAGGGCGGCGAGAAGAAAAAGGGCCAACCTGCCATCAACGGAGTGACAAAAGAATACACTATCAACATTCACAAGCTCATCCTTGGAGTGGGTTTCAAGAAGTGTGCCCCTCGGGCACTCAAAGAAATCTAGAAATTTGCCACGAAGGAGATGGGAACCCTATGTGTGCACATTGACACAAGGCTCAACAACCCTGTCTGGGCCAACGGAATAAGGAATGCCCCATACCCTATTTGTGCGCACTTGTCAGAAAACATTCACCAGACAAACCATACTTTGGTTACCTATGTGCCTGTTACAGCTTTCAAAAATCTACAGTTAATGTGGATGAAAATTAACTGCTAATTGTCCAAAAGTTATTGAACCGCCAAAAAATGAAAATAAAAAACAAAAACACCTAAATATGTGATAAAGAAAGCACTAAAAATCAGTACAGAATAAAGAAAATGGTTGGTGAAAAGGATGACTCAGCAGGTGGTACTGAAAAAATTTAGCTATATGGGATGGACATAGAGGGACAGAGAGACTGTTTTGAATCTTAATTCTTATATACTCCTTTATAGATGGAAATGAACAGTAAAACAAATTTTAAAAAGATAAAAGTATATCAAAACACGGGCAAAAATTTTATCGTTGTTTTGAGAAAAGATTTGTCTATCTTAAAAACAACTGTAAAATACAATGGAAACAAGGAATAGCATTGATGACATTAAGTTAAAACTTAGGTAAAAAAATTTAATAAAAAATAAAATTGTAATGCTTTAGCAGCATTAGTCATAATAGTCAAAGGTGGAAACAACCCAAATTACCCATTCTTTGATGAATGGGTGGACAAATTATTCACCACAAGAAGGAATAATAAAATACTAATACATGTTACAACATAGATGAATGTTGAAAACATTATTCTGAGTGAAAGAACCCAGCCACAAAAGATCACATATTACATGATTTCAAACATACGATATGTCCAGAATCATCACATCCATAAAAACAGAAAAGAGACTAGTAATTGCCTAGGGCTAGGGATTCTTGGGAAGGGGTGGGGAGGTTGGGAGATAACAGCTAAAGGGTGTGAAGTTTCTTTTTGATGTGATGAAAATATTTTAGAATTGATCATAGTGACAGCTGAACTGGTCTGTGAAGATACAAAGAAGATCACAGAATTGTACACTATAAATGGGTATATTGTTTGCTATGTGAATTATATATCAATAAAGCTGTTACCAAAAATTCAATGGCAAACCATAAGCTGGTTGAAAATTTGAAATAAATAGGCCAAGGGGACAATCTCCTTAATATATGAAGAGATCATAGAAATCTCTTTAAAAATACCCAAAGTCAAATAAGTAGATAATTCACAAAGGAAGAAACAAAACTTACCTCCCCATTCAGAAAAATTAAATCATTCATTATCACTAATCACGGAAATGCAAATAAAAATAATATACTGTTATTTCACCTTTTTCCAATTAGGAAATATTCAAAGGATGGGTAGGACAGGTACTCTTACTGGTTGCTAAAGAAAGTATAAACTGGCACACTTTCTGAAAAGCCATGTGACCATATACAGAGAGAGAGAGAGCAAGTCTTCACAATGTTCATGTCTTTGGCCACACAATTCTACTTCTAGAAATCTCTCTTAAGGTAGGAAAATAAATGTTCAAAATGTAGACAAAGATAATGAACCAAGATGTCTGCTAAATCATTCTTTGCATCTCTGAGAAACAAAGAACAACCTGTCTGATGAAAGAATATTAAAAGTATATTTCACTTTAAATATTATTTTAAGTAAAAGTTTATGACATGTTAAGCAAAAAAAGCAGAATGTAAAATCATACATCTCAGAGTATAAGATACCAGTTATATAAAGGAAACTGCATTTTAAAAGGTCAGAAGAGGACTTCCGCCGTGGTACAGTGAGTGGGAATCTGCCTGCCATTGCAGGGGATACAGATTCAATCCCTGGTCCAGGAAGATTGATCCTCTGTCCATGGGATTTTCCAGGCAAGAGTTCTGGTGTAGGTTGCCATTTCCTTCCCCAGGGGATCTTCCCGACCCAGGGAAGGAACCCGGGGTTCCTGCATTGTAGGCAGACGCTTTTTACCGTCTGAGATACCAGGTAAGCCCTCCAACTGGGACGGTGTGCCCCAGCCACTGAGTCTGGCTGCAACGACTGGAGCCTGCATGCTGCAGAGCCGATGCGCTGCAGCAGGAGAAGCCACCGCAAGGATAAGCCCGCACGCTGCGACCAGAGAGTAGCCTCTGCTCTCCGCGACTAGAGAAAGCTCTCGCACAGCAACAAAGACCCGGCGCAACCAAAAATTGAAAAAGAAAAAAAAAGGTGTGGATACCGTGGCTGATTCGTGCCAATGTATGGCAAAAACCACCACAATATTGTAATCAGCCTCCACTTAAAATAAATTAATTTTTTTTAAAAAGAAAATGTGTGGATAAACTGTGCATGACCCTTCCCTCCATCTTTTCTACTTTCCAGCCCTTCATACATTTTCATATTCTCCACAGTGAGAAAGCACTTTGATAATGGGGAGAGGTGAAGATGGGCAAAGAGAAAAATAGCAGCTAAGTCTTTTGACTAATCACTTCATCAGCTTGGCGTCATTTATGATGAGATTGGTCCTAATAGTACAGCACATGGCAGACATTCTCCAGTGTTCAGGTCGGCCCTAGAAACAACTCCTTCTAGTAGGTCTATTCATTTAGTCACCTGAAATGAACAAACTACTGGAGGCTAATTCATTTCAAGAAGTCAGGCAGGATGCCATTCACTCTGCAGGGCAGTTCTGGTGGCACCAACTTTCATTTCTTCAGCCACATTGGCCTCTTCCCAGCCCACTGTGGACTGGGTCAGGGTCCAACCACTTCAGCAGATTCAGTTTCCTTTGAAGGAAATACCAACCCAGACAAAAGCACCATCGAAACCCACCTGAAAGAGTGAGATGGCACCAAAATTTCCCGCTTACACATGTAAATTCCTCTTACTCTCTCCCTACATTGACGATAATACTATCCTTACTGCCCTGAGACTCAAATAAATGTTTGAGTGAAAACAAAACACTGAAAACCCCAGGGATCCTCCCCAGTTAAAATATTATCAAGACACCAGTAGTATCCTTGTTCAATCGCTAAGTCATATCTGACTCTCTGCGACCGCATGGACTGCAGCCTGCCAGGCTTCCCTATCCTTCACTGTCTCCTGGAGTTTATGAACATCAACATTTTGGGAATCAGTGAAGTAAAATGGGTGAGACTAGGCGAATTTAATTCAGATGACCTTTGTATCTACTACTGTGGGCAAGAATCCCTTAGAAGAAAATGGACTACCCTTTATAGTCAACAAAAGAGTCTGAAATGCAGCTCTTTGATGCAGTCTCAAAAATGACAGAATTGATCTTGGTTCATTTCCAAGGCAAATCATTCAACACAAAGTAATCCAAGTCTATGCCCCAACCATTAATGCCAAAGAAGCTGAAGCTGAACAGTTCTATGAAGACCACAAGACCTTCCAGAACTAACACCAACAATAGTGTCCTTATTGCTTTAAAATTTAACAATATTCCTCTCAGCTTTTTTGAGGCCTGGAGAAACCATGGAAAAAGTATAGAAAAAGACTTTGTGTATCTAGCTCATCCATACAGGACCCATGTGGCAAAACACTCCTCGAATTCAGTGGCAGAAAGTCTGTCTCTCCAAAGAACTTGCCTGCTTTCTCTCATCAGCACAAGCTAACATGGTGTGTTTCATTTTCCGCCCTTGCTGCCAGGTAGCTCAGTTTCCATTCTGGTTCTTAACCACTGTTAACACTTTCATCCAGGTCTTGCTCTTGCCATTTTTCTTTTTTATATTGTGTTTAATTTTGGAGGTTGCTTCAAACATTTTGGGGATCTAGGTAGGGTGTGAATCAATGCTTCTCAAAACTGGTACCTGCCAAAAGTCCTCAGATACAGTCCTTACGAGAATTAGCGCTTGGACTTTTCATTTAGATGACAGTGCCTTTAAACTGTGATGCAGACATTCCAGATTATCCTGGTGACCATATTATAAATGGTTCCCTGGTGGTCCAGTGGCTAAGATTCTGCATGCCTAATGCAGGGGGCTCCCTCATCAGGGAACTAGGTACCTCAAGCCACAGCTAAAGATCCTGCATGCCACAATGAAGGTCAAAGATCCCACATGCTGTAACTAGGATCTGGTACAAGCAATAAACAAACATTAAAATAGTAATAATAATTGGACCCAGCCACAGGACTGTGGTGCCCATGTGTGCATGCATGCGTGTGTGTGTAATCATTTTGCAGCTAGGTCATGCTAAGGTGACTGTCAGGGGCTAATGAGGAAAGAAGACAGGGGGCAGAATGACATGTACATGAGGCATTTGTGCCAAGTGAACACAAGAAGGTTTCCCCACACACCACTTCACATGGAGTAATGCAGTGGGAGCTAAGTCCCCCAGTAACACAGGGGAGCTGTACAAGGCCCTTTGGCAGAATCAGCAAGCACCAGAGCCCCGTGTCACGTTCATGATGCTGTTTCAGAAAATGATCATGATATATGACAAAAAAAATGTAATCAGTTTGCCCTGTATTTATTTCACACATGTACTGTGTAAATCTGGTTCATTTGTTTTGCTTTTGGAGTTGGGAAAGAATAATAAGCATTAGGAGTTGAGTATGTTTATACATATTTGAACAACATCAAAATAACTTATCACACTAAAGGTTCATAATTGTTTTTGTCCTTTATAAGGGAGTCTAAATAGTTATTTAACATTATTTGAGTCTAAAAAAACTATTAATTTGAAATGAATTGAGTATGTGTATGTATTTGGATCTGGGGCTTTCCTGGTGGCTCAGATGGTAAAGAATCTGCCTGCAATGCAGGAGACTGGGTTTCAAACCCTGGGTCGGGAAGATCCTCTAGAGAAGGGAATAGCTCCCCACTCCAGTATTCTTGCCTGGAGAATTCCATAGACAGAGGAGCCTGGCAGGCTGCAGTTCAAAGGATCGCGAAGAGTTGGGCATGACTGAGCGACTAATGCTTTCACTTTCACTTTATGTACTTGGAGTCACACCAAGCCACCTGGACAAGCTCATACTAGGTAAGAAGGCTGGTGACTATTACTAATATTGATAACAATAAAAGTTACCATTTATTCAATATTTTAATAAGAGGGCTGGGTGACAGACTCAATATTACTAACAATGATAACAATGAAAGTTATCATTCATTGAATATTGTGGTGACTGCCTTACTAGACAATCTCATTTAATTCTTACATCCACCCCGTGAGATAGAAATCAACAACCTATTCCTATTTTATAGATGGAAACACTGTGCCTGAAGGACTGAAGTAACCCAGCGCAGGCTGTGCCACAGGCAAGCAAGGGGCAGCGTGGGAATTTGCCCCGAGGGGGCTGCGCCCTGCCTTCTCTGTGGATGTGGACAAGGCAGGAAGCAGCATTACTCGTTATTCCAGGTCTGAGGTTCTGACTGTAGCTCAAGAGACATGATATGGGCTTTTGTCCACCAACAGCTGGTGGTCCTGCCTTGTTCTGAATGATGCTGCCTTGGTTAGGTGTGTCATGACCCACCCCTAGGGCCAACAGGCACATCCCAAGGATAGAGTGTAAGTCAGAAGACACTGAATTCCAGCTGGACCAGTCAGAGTTCCGTGTGCTCCAGGGGCCTCTGCCCGAAGCTGCACGGTCTCAGTTTCCAAACAAGTTTTCAGACCACAGGGCTGAATGCCTCTTTCTTGTACATTGTCTAGCACCCCATAGGGACAATTTTTTAATAGTCTGAGGGACAGGAAGGGTAAGGACGGCCAGAGAATGATGTTTGCTGATCTTGACACATTTTCTCCCTACCCCCCTCCCGGAATATACAAACTCACTTCTCTTGTACGGTAAAGCTAGGCTTTGGGGAAAGTACCATAGACAGGTGGTTGTTGTTTGGTCAATAAGTGTGTCTGACTCTTTGCGACCCCATGGCCTGTTGCTGCCAGATTCCTCTGTCCATGGGATTTCCGAGGCAAGAATATTGGAGTAGGTTGCCATTTCCTTCTCCAGGGGGTCTTCCCGACCCAGGGATCAAACCTATGTCTCCTGCATTGGCAGGCAGTTTCATTTACCACTGAGCCACCAGAGAAACCCCACCATAAACAAGTATCATTCTTCAAAACGACCACAAATGCCATTGTTGGGCATTTGCTATAGGCCAGGAACCAGGCAAAACCCTTGACATAGATGATTCTATTTGATCACAACTAATAGATTAGAATAATTCTGCCCATTTCACAGATGAAAAAACTAGGGCACCAAAATTGAAATAAACTGTCCAAGTCACACAGTGCATGCTGTATAGAAAGTTAACCCCCAGATCCATGCTCTCATACACTCTGATCGTGTTTCCCACACTGGGGACCATGTCACCAGTACACAGGAGATGATTTCAAAGTGTACAGCAAACATGCGCTGACAGTGAGCCACGTGTAAGAAAGCAGTCCCCTTTCAACCCTTTCAGTCTCACTTATATCAGGAAGAAAGGCTCAGTTTGGTAAGAGGGTGCCTTTAACTTCTCCTTAACATGCTTACCTCCCTCTGAAACACAGAGAGAACAAGGCACCAAGCCCTCAGGCTTCTGCAGACATTAGTATCTAGTAGAATTTAATATCACTGTTCTGTTTTTATTGCCTTTATTTTTATAGTTACCTTGTTTCTATCCAGAGATACTGGTTTTTAATTTACAGCCGCAAACTTTCCTTTTAAAATAAATTTATTTACATGAAAAAACAGGAATTGACTTAGAGTATTGTTGAAAGTACCATGGAAAAATCTGGAAATGGATACTAGTAATGGTTGCACATTGAGAATGTAGTTAATGCTGCCAAATTGCAATTTAAAATTGGTTAAAATGGCAAATATTATGTTACATATATTGTCACAATTAAAAAAAATTGATAATGCAATATACCCCCAAATCACTGAATTGCATACTCTATATGGATAAACTCGGAGAAGACAATGGCACCCCACTCCAGTACTCTTGCCTGGAAAATCCCATGGATGGGGGAGCCTGGTAGGCTACAGTCCATGGGGTTGAGAAGAATCGGACACAACTTTCACTTTTCACTTTTATGCACTGGAGAAGGAAATGGCAACCCACTCCAGGATTCTTGCCTGGAGAATCCCAGGGATGGTGGAGCCTGGTGGGCTGCCGTCTATGGGGTCGCACAGAGTTGGACACAACTAAAGTGACTTAGCAGCAGCAGCAGCATATGGATAAATTATATGGCATATAAATTATATCTCAAAAAAGTGTTAAAAAAAAAAAACCCAAAACCAAGCTGAGGATTCTCAAATGACCAAAGTTTGGGAAAAGCTGAATTATGCTATACTGCTTTCATTTTGTCAAATTAAATTTATTAGTGATTTTTTTAGAACAAGGTAAAGCAACACTGGGAAAGCAGGAAAAAGGCCTGTAGTATTAACATGCCAAATTATTTTCTCCAAGTTTTAGATGACAAGGAAAAAGAAAGTGAACAAAGAAGGAAACTAAGGAGATAAATTTCAACTGAGAATTAAGAGCTTTCTACCAATCAAGCTGAAAATGGGATGAAATAGAAGTAGTCATCGGGGCCAATCAGAGGGTCATGGGTGTCTCTAGGCTGATTTGAAGTAGGACACCATAGCTTTGCGCTCAGGATTCCACTGTGTCTGATGAAAGAAAGAGTGAAGAAGATTCAAAGTTTCTTCAGTTCAGTTCAGTTCAGTCGCTCAGTCGTGTCCGATTCTTTGTGACCCCATGAACGGCAGCACACCAGGCTGCCCTGTCCATCACCAACTCCTGGAGTCCACCCAAACCCATGTCCACTGAGTCAGTGATGCCATCCAACCATCTTATCCTCTGTCGTCCCCTTCTCCTCCTGCCCTCAATCTTTCCCAGCATCAGGGTCTTTTCAAATGAGTCAGCTCTTTGCATCAGGTGGCCAAAGTATTGGAGTTTCTGCTTCAAAATCAGTCCTACCAATGAACACCCAGGACTGACCTCCTTTAGGATGGACTGGTTGGATCTCCTTGCAGTCCAAGGGACTCTTAAGAGTCTTCTCCAACACCACAGTTCAAAAGCATCACATCTTCGGCGCTCAGCTTTCCTTATAGCCAACTCTCACATCCGTACATGACCACTGGAAAAACCATAGCCTTTACTAGACAAGACAAAGGTTCTTGGAAGAAAGCAAAAATGAATAGTCAAACAACCTAGGCAGCGTGGCCCATGAAGAAAAGGAGCCATGTTCCCTTTGCATTTGTATCCCGGGTCAGGGCCCAAATTTAACCACCACACAGATGGGGCAGAGGTCTAGAGAGTTATCTGAGGTCTGGACAAACTTCCAGAGACTTCTCCACTCAGGATGAAATTTCTCAGCTGTTCTGACATGCATCCATCCTATCTAAACCACCATGATGAAATCACAAAACAACTATTTCTCAAACTCCAATATACAATGTTCTGAAGCCTGAACTTCCTAATCACCAAGCAAGTATCCACTGAATATGCATGACAAGGATGCCACAGGGGTTCCCAAGAGTACACCTGGAGAGCATCAGCCTTAAGGAGATGGCAGCTGAACTGGGAAGATAAGGCTCCACACGGAAGAAGTGAGATGACTATAGGACACCAGGAAGCATTACGTATTATTACTATAAATACAACTAAATAAAGTGAGCTGTGTTTCCAGCTGTTTATAAAAGTGCTGGCACATGAAAAAACATAACAGAAAGTTTAGAGAAGTTGCGAAAAACCTCCTGAAGAATGAAGAAGTTAATTTACTTTAACCAAAGCAAATAGCATTTGGGTGTGGGTGCTGGGATTACCCTCTTGATGAAAAAAGCATATTTTCCATTTAAATTAATAAAAATAACTAGTAATTCATTCCTTTATTCCTTCAACAAACATCCAGTGCCTTTCAATGAATAACAAATATGCAAACCCTAGCCTAGGCCTCCCAGGAAATGTCACAGTGAGAACATTTCAGCTTCACTGAAAGTGGAGAGACCACAGAGGAGAGAAACAGGTTCTCTCCACCTTCCAGAGACAGAAGAGAACAGGAATCACTTCAAATGGACAAGCAGGGATTCATGAAACACAGTTTATGGCCACTAGAGGATCAAAGAAGGGTCTCCCCAAATTTGTGACAAGTAGGGCCTTGAAAGGCACAGGGAATGCGGACATGGGGCTGGGAAGACTATCCTGGCAGAGGCAAAGGCAAGCGTAAGGACACAAAGGCATGAGAGCAAATGATGTGTGTGGACCACAGGAAGCAAGGGGGAGAGGCACCTTCTGCATGACGTGGGGAGGGAGGGTGATGGGAGAGAGGGGGACAGGAAAGGAATCCCAAATGCCGTGCTAGGAGTTTGGTCTGCACAGTGAAGACCTGTCAGCACACAGTATTCATGAGAGAAGGAAATTCTGTAAAATATAGATTAACACCATAGGTTTTTTTTTTGTTTTTTGTTTGTTTGTTTTAGGATTTTAGTTCCCAAACCAGGAATGAACCCAGGCCCACTGCAGCGGAAGTGCAGAGCTCTAACCATTGCACTGTTAGGGAATTCCCAAACCCAAAGTTTTAAGAATTTTCTTTGCTTGTTTTTGAAAAAATTCCAGACACACAAGAAGAGCATGTCAGCTCTTTTCTAAATCTTATTCAGAATGGAGAAGTGGAGCAGCTGACCACCCATCACACCTTGAGCAAGCAGTGCCTTTAAATCTGTGAACTAACATGAACCAGTGGCTAACAAAGTGTTACCAAGCCAACATCCTGCTCTACCTGCTTTCATGAGCAAATAAGATGCTATAATTAACCCAGTGTCTGAAAGCATACCACAAGCACAGTTCACAAAATGCTTAGAAAAATGGTTCTTAAGTAGAGAAAACACTTCTCCTACTGTTTATCTTGTTTACACTAGCTATAAGCTTAAAAAACCAGTGTCCTTGCTAGTGCTATGTCCTTAGTACAAAGGGGGACCTCAATCCTGGCCTTGTCCCCAGATTCCAAATGTGTGAATCCCAATGAAGGAGCTTCTGTTCCACTGCAAAAGCATGTGGGTTCTCGGGGGGAGGTGAGAGGGACTCAGATCTTGAGTTTCAACAACCCCACCTCTTCGCAGCTTCCTGACAAACATCAAG
Source organism: Capricornis sumatraensis (assembly GCF_032405125.1). Taxonomy (NCBI): domain Eukaryota; kingdom Metazoa; phylum Chordata; class Mammalia; order Artiodactyla; family Bovidae; genus Capricornis; species Capricornis sumatraensis. Next base: position 18,471,786 of record NC_091091.1, read on the forward strand.
ACCGCTTTTTCATTTTAGTCATCACCCATGGGTCTTTCTTCCCCGCTTTTCACCCACCTCGGTTAATAGGTATCGAATTTCCCGTCCAACTAACCGTTTTCACTTAAAAAGCCCCAAACATAGTAAGTATACCCAGCCAGCAAGTCACCAGCTACCCCCTGAAGTCATATACAGCTCATGAATCAGAACGATGTTAAGAGGACTTAGTGGAATGCCAGGCTCCCACCCACCACAGGTCTTACTGGCTCTGGTCGGGGTGTGGGGAGGAGGTGATGATTATTTAGTGGTGCTAGTGTGAATTCATCACAGTGACATCCGTCGTTGTCCTTGTCACCTTCATCATCATCATCCTCATGATGCCAAAAAGGTAAGGCAGAGAGAGCCCTACGGACAGAGCCCTGACCCAGGCTTTAAACGAACTCATGGCGGCCTCTCTACCTCCCTGGAGATAAGGAGAAAGAAGTAGAAAGGAGAAGGAAGGATGGATCTGCTCCTCCTGTAAGTCCACACTGACTTCCGGAGGCAGTCGATGCTGCTGATCTTCCCCGCACAGGCTGGCTCACCTATCACATCCGACCTGCTCCGCCATCCAGTGGTCCGTGCTAGCTGCAGAGTCCCTAGGCTGCCAGGTTTCACCACACATCGACGGCTTCCCAGCACTTGGCAGAGGGTTCTGGATCAGCAATCTACTGTACATCAACCCCAGTCTTTTCCAGCTCACACAGACAAGCAACTGTTTTTCTTTCATTCACCAGGCAATTCCCCGGGCCCTCCTCAAGGTCCTCGAAGTTCAGGATAAGAGGACAGGGCTAAGACCTTTATGCAGCCCCACCTAGCCGCTCTAAATGAGCTATTCAAAGTGTCAGTTTAGTTGAGCTTTAAAGCAAAGGATGATGGTTCTTCCCGTCCCCTCCCCAACTCACCCCACTTGCTCTTCAGCTTGAACAAAAATAGCCCCACAGCTGAGGCTGCCATGACAACCGATGAAAGTGTGGGCTCACCCTTGTCCACTGATGATAAAAACCTGCCTGCAGCCTTCCCACCCACCCAGCTGGGGTTGGGGCCCTCCAGCCCTCTCCCGAGTTCAACCTTCAGGAAAAACTTCTGTGAGTACCAGAGCCAAGTCGCTTCATACTCAACTGAGAAGCCGAGGGATATTTGGAGCTCTTGCACCACCCAGTGCCTCAGAACTTTTTAATGTGTTTTCATTTGTTTCTTTCAGTATCCCCAGGCACATATGACAGATATGACCACCTCCCTTTTGCAGATGGATAACTGGGGGCACAAGGACATGAACTGGTCAATGGCCTCGGTCATTAGCTTCTGGATTAATGGCAGAACCCCATTAAGAACTCAAGGCTCCCATCTCCTCTCCAGTTCCGAGATCAAAGAACAGCTGCTCTTGGGAAACACAGTGCCAGTGGGGAAATCACTTCCTTGTATGAGCTGCTTCTTGGCCACAGGTTGAAGTGCCCTCAACCAGTCTCTGGGATAAATCTGGAAAGGGTTGGGGGAAAAAAATCTGCTGCCCCATCATCGGAACCAGGTTCCATAGAAACCCATTCTATCCTGAACCCATGATCTTTGGGGCTGCTTCAGTGAGTGGGGCTGCTCACTGGCCAAGTTTATCAAGAGCCTTAAGATGCACTGTCCGTAACTACATTTCAAAGGCCACCACTGGGGAGAAAGTTCTCCACCAGGGCTCTCAGGGCTGGAGGCCAGCAGGCCCCTGTTTCATCGTTCAGGAAACCCGTGTTGCTAACAAAGCAGGGGCTACCACAGCCCCCCACGAAAGCTTCCTCTTTCTTCATCTCTTTTCAACACTTATAAATGTGCTTCCTTTCTCTATGTAAATTTCGTTCAAATGGCATGACACAGGTTTGTAATGAGGCCATTAATAACCAGCTTTTAAACAGCTTCTTCTTGGTTTCCTGGTTCAGGAATCAATTCTAATCTAAGCAGACACTGATATCTGGATTTGCTGGTATGAGGACAGACAAATGGGCTTTGTTTGGGGCAGACTATGACAATGCAATTCATTTTCCCCCAGCCAAGAACTGAGGCTGAAGGCAGCTCTTGATAGCAGAACCGAGCTTAAGAAATTGTAAAGAAAATTCCTCTTTCGTCTGTCTGCCACTCAGTCATCACACTTCCAGGAAAGGCCAAGTGGGCATTTACCTTCCCCCACTCTTGCAGATCTTTAGCATTCTGACCAGCTGAAACTATGAAAATGGACTGGTCAGTTTCACTTTCCACTTCTGGAATGGGTAACTTTCTGTCACTCTTCACCCTGAGATGTTGTATCTGGGTTTCAAGTATGGTCAAGCTGGGATGGGAGCATTCTCTCTTTGGTGATTGGCTTAAAAAATACAGAACAAGATGGTATCCAAATCAGCTTAAATAACTGTGGGCCAAAATAAAAATTTCTTTAATACAGGAGCTGCTGACTGCTCCCAATAATTAAAATCTGGGCTATGAGGGGCAAAGTTCTAAAGATATGGTGTAATATCTTCTAGCAACATAAATGCAATTACTAAGGAGCTCTGGAAGAGAAAAGAGTCAAAGAGGGAGGCCTAGATTCAAGTCCCCTCTCCCAAGTCACAGGGTACCATAACTTTTCAAAGCTTAAATATCATTTCCTTTAAATTGGGAATATTCACACCTGCCTGGTCTGCTGTACAGGCTTACTGGGATGAAGTGATAAATGAAGCCCTTTGAAAACTGAAAAGTACTAGACAAAGTTAAGTATTTGTTATTTTTGTTATTAGTCATTTAACAAGTGGCGGTTCCTATGAAATGATTCTCTGTGTGGAAGTGAGCATACAGTAGTGCAGGGCTAGCCAGTCATATGTGACCCAGGAAGTGACTGTCAGGCAACCCAAGGATGCTCTGGGTAACCATGGAGACAGACACCAGCAGAGATCCTCCTACCTCCAGGCAGGCAGGAACAGCAAGGCTTGATTATCCACCATGAGCAGGCATCTGCCCCCACCAGACTGCTCAACAGATCACTGTGGCAGCTGACATGGATTTTTAAAGGGGAAACTGAGCTGTCGTGGGCTTAGGGTTCTGTCACAATAGAAGTCTGCCTTCCCCGGGCACAGTCACACTCTCTAAGAGGTGGCATGGCGAGGGGTAGCGTGGCACAGCAGTGAGTGAGAGGACTCTATGCATTCAAACTCTAACTCTGTCACTTAATTCCCTGTGCCTCAGGTTCCCCCATGTGCAAATGGAGACGATAATATCACCAGCCTCACTCAGTAGTGTGCAGTGAGCTGATTCATATGCAACGCTTACAGGAGTACCTGAGGAAGGTAAGTACTGAAGAGTGATCAGCAATCAGAGCCATTTGTTTGCCAACCAAATTGTTCTTCCACTAGACTGTGATTTCTTTGAGGGCAAATTCCTTGACATTCATCTCTGGATGCCCAGGGTCTAGAAATCACAGTGAGAGATCAATAAATGCTTCTTGTGTGAATGGATGAATTCATGAGAGACATGAGACCAACCACCTTAGTGGCCAGAGTGGGGAAAATACAAACAGGGAGGACCACTGCAAGGCCTCAAGCCTTTTAGTGTGGAATTTAACTCAAACAGGAAACTGTCTAATCCCCAGTTTATGTTGGCAGGCTGAACCAAGCTGTCCTCAACGTTGGGTGTGATACGCTGTCTCAGTACCGGTCTTCTGAGAAACAAACACTTAAATGGGATTAAATATGCAAGGATTTTACTAGAGAAAGTGCCTGCAGCAGAAAATGAGGAGGGAGGCTGGGAGAAACACCAGATGGCCTGAGCCCGAATGAAGAACAGTAGGAAGGAAGGATGGGTGAAAGCATTCTAGAACGTTCCACAAGCTGAGGCTGGCTATTGGAGGAATCCTGTGCTGTCTGGGAGCCAGTCTGCTGCGGCATCCCCATCATGTGGTCATTGGCTGGGAACAGCCAGTGGGAAGCAGGGCCTTGGTCAAACGCCATGATGGATTCAGAGCACAGGCCTGAGGCCCCTGGTCAGCCGCACTCCTAGAGCTGGAGGTCTGCCAGGTGGATTCTCATGGCCATGATGTGGTAGTCCTTAAGAGCATGGGGATTTGGTGATCTTACCAATCTAAGGTGAATCCTTGCTCTCACTGGCCGGCTACCTTAAACGAGTAACTCAACCCTTCCATGCCTCATTTTCCTTATTTGTAAAATGAAAATTACAATTTCAACCTCTTAGGATTGTTATTATTGAGCACTGTGCCTACACATATTAAGTGCTCAATAAAAAGGCAGCTGTCCTATCCTTGACCATTATTGTTACTAATCATGAAGTACTTCTATTAGCAATTAGAATATGAGAACAGCATGCTTGAATTTGAGTTTCATGAGTCTACGTAAGCCTCAAAACTATGGTTTGCCGTGATCACAATTCAAACAAGCAAACCAGTTTGTCTACAGATGAAAGGTCATAGGGACCTTTCTAGTCTGGCTATTTCCTGAAAGGGAAGGGTAGGTCTTGTGCCGGAATCCACCTAGAGCCACAAATCCCTCCGCTTTCTTCCACTGGCTGCACTTCGCCTGCAGTGTCCTTGGCCCATCCCCTGCCAGCTGTCCACCTTTGAAGGAAACTGTCATTCACACACCTTCCCCCCAAGACCAGGCTCTGAGAGGCATGGTCCTGCTATGCTGTATGTTCTGAGCACCCGTGTGGGACTCCTTGCTTGCCTTTGTGACCTTAATTCTTTCTTTAAAACCTTGGCTGACTCTCTGGCAGTGGTCACTGCTGGCCGCTGCTGGCTTTTGGCCACTCCATCTGACTGGAGTCCACAGTGTCCCCTTGCTGGACTGGCTCTGACCCGAAGCAGTCACAGTGTTCATGGCCTCAGTTCAGCGGGCTTGGACCTCTCCCCGGCCTGGCAGACTCTGTGACATGTGGCAGTAACAAATAAGAACCCACAAAAAGGAGCCCCCAAACTGGAAACCACACTCTGATCCCTTCCACTGCCACCTCACAGGCTTTTTCTCTAACCTCCACTTCCCAGAGGGTCACCAAAAACATGCTGGGCTTTCTGGGTTTCGCTTGTTTTTCTTTTTTCAATCTTTGAAGGAATGACCTTCAGTTGTTTTTTTAAACTGAAAAGAGTCAAAATCAAACTAAAGATTATTGATTTTGTTTAATAATTAACCTCTTAACAGAGCTGATCAAACTGTTTCTTCCAGAATGATATTCTCCATTTTACAGGGACTTTTTCAGGGAATTTTAAGCTTCCGTGTTGGAGCTGGAATCCAATGCTTGAGCTGCTATGTGTCAGCCTGAGGTCAGAGTTGAGGGCAGGAAGTTAAGAAATTGGTTGAGTGCCCCCAACCAGGCTGAGCAGGCTTTCCCATCTGGGAAAATATGAGGTTTCTCAGAAGCGGAGGTAAAGCCTCAGAGCAGTAACCATGCTGGCCACTTGTACATACAACCAACAAAAGCACCAAGCCCATCCCTGAACTTGGCTTCTTTTTCTCCTCTGGTTATTCAATCAGAGCTAGGAAAGCACTGGCCACCTGACACCAGACATGCCCAGTGCCCAAGACAGAGAACTGCCACCACCAGGGAGGCAACACTGGTTGGACAGTCTTCTGGCCCCATTACACATGAAAATATCCACAAGCTTAGTAATTCATACCACCTTGGCCTCTTGTTTGCATTGATCCCTCTCACTAACTGGAAAATCAATCAGATTTGGTTTCCCTGCAAATCCAAATTCTTACAAATGATCCCCTGAAGTAAAACCTGGACATTCTCACACTCCCACCTTCAGATTAGCGATTCATTAACCACCAGGCCCCCAGGGAGTCACATCCCTGTTCACAGAGTGCCTCCTCTGTGCTAAGGTAGAGTGGACAACACAGTGGTATTTCAGGTTCTCTGTCGAGCCCTGACCTCTGTGAGTGACGCCACACCAGCCTCACCAACTACATTCTCAGCTTCTGTAAAACTTCTCCCCAACAAGCCCAGCCTGGTTATGTGTCATACAAGATACACAGCGTGCGATCACACTTTCTGTCAGAGTCATGAGCGTGAGGGCAAATATAGTTTTCACTACTATTTTATGTTTAATTACAGAAACCACTAGAAACCTAATCAACATTGGGACCAGTATTAAGAAAAATCTATTTCAGTGATTCACATCTTCTCAGAGGGGAGAGAGGAGTGTTTGCAAACGTGATGGATTAGGGTGGAGAAGCTGTGTAGCTTGTAAAGCACAGTCAATATTCTATCATGTTCAAAATTTTTAAACTATAATTTTATAATATGAACTATGGAAGGGGGATGTTTATCGAAAGAGACCATGAGTTATTATAAAATGGGAGGAAAACTGCATCCCTGTAAACCTGGCAATGTTTTGTCTACTTCTTCCCCTCCCCCAGCCTCTGGGCCCCTCCCACTAAGAGCCCACAGTTCACAGAACCTTGTCTTGCTCACTTTTCCTCTCCATACTGCAGCCCTTTGCATGCTGTATTTTGCAAACCCAGCAGTCACAATATGGTTTATTTCCCTTTTGGTTAGGGTTCAGCAACCTTCCAAAAGTGGAGAGCCCAGACACAGACTCCTATAGGCAAAGAGGACCGTGACTCACTCACATGACGCAGCCAAGAAGCACCTGGAAGGCTCTCATGCACAAAACCTCCCCCACCTCCACATTCGACTAATAAAAGTTTCATCTGAGCTACCCTGGAGATAATGCAAATGCCCTGGGGAAAAGTTCAGCTTCGTGGCCACTCACACCTTAGTAAGAATTATTTTTGAATCTTAGATCATCAGAGTTTGAACAACACTTGAGAATCATTTAGAGCAAAATTCCACTCAATAAAGGCTTTTTAAAGAAAATCATAGTCAATCTCTATTTGAATAGTTAACAGTAACAAAAGTTCCCTTCTTGAAAGGGTCTAACTCCACTGATGGGCATTTGGAATTTTGTGTGAAAACTCATCCTTATCTTCAGCCCAACTCTGTAGAATCTATTAAGATGGTTCTGCTGCAAGTAAAGGGAGTTCCAACTCAAGATGCCTTAAACAATAAGGACATTTAGCTCTCAGAATAGCAAGTCCAACAGTTGGGGAGTTTGGGGGTGACAGACATAGGGATTCAGTCACATCCTCAAAATTTCAAAAGATGGGAACAATAAAGGAGAGAAACAGTATGGACCTAATAGAAGCAAAAGATTTTAAGAAGAGGTGTAGTCATGTATGGGTGTGAAAATTGGACCATAAAGAAGGCTGAGTGCTGAAGAAGTGATGCTTTTGAACTGTGGTATTGGAGAAGACTCTTGAGAGTCCCTTGGATTGCAAGGAGATCAACCCAGTCAATCCTAAAGGAAATTAGTCCTGAATAATCATTGGAAGGACGGATGCTAAAGCTGAAGCTCTAATACTTTGGCCACCTGATGCAAAGAACGGACTCATTGGAAAAGACCCTGATGCTGGGAAAGATTGAAGGCAGGAGGAGAAGGGGACGACAAAGAATGAGATGGTTGGATGGCATCATCGACTCAATGGACATGAGTTTGAGCAAGCTCCAGCAGATGGTGATGGACAGGGAAGCCTGGTGTGCTGCAGTCCAAGGGTTGTAAAGAGTCAGACACAACTGAGCAACTGAACAACAGCAACATCCTCAAGGCCCCAGGTCCTTCCATTTCTCTAGTCTATCATCTTCAGCTTGAGCTTCATTCTCAGGTTGGTAGCAAGAGGGCTGTGGCAGCTGCAGATTCACTTGCACCAGAAGAAAAAGAGAAAAGTATTCCCCCAAGCATGGAATATGGAGATGGCGCCCCACTCCAGTCCTCTTGCCTGGAAAACCCCATGAGTGGAGGAGCCTGGTAGGCTGCAGTCCATGGGGTCGCGAAAAGTTGGACACGACTGAGCGCCTTCACTTTCACTTTTCACTTTCATGCATTGGAGGAGGAAATGGCAACCCACTCCAGTGTTCTTGCCTGGAGAATCCCAGGGGCCGGGGAGCCTGGTGGGCTGCCATCTATGGGGTCGCACAGAGTTGGACATGAGTGAAGCGACTTAGCAGCAGTAGCAGCAGCAAGCATGGAATATAAACTCTTCTTGTCACTCTGTTTTAGCTTCTATTATATGCACAATAACTGTCACTAAGGGATGCCATGTACTCACTGGCTCCACTCACCATCCAGCATGGAAAGAATGTTAGAACTTCCACTGTAACTCCACCATCCCTACCTCCTAGGAACCTCCACCTCAAATAGAGTTTTCCTTTCCCCTACAATTCAGAACACAGCCTCAGCCCTTTCCACAAAACCATGGTTCATACACATTTCCAAACTCCCGGTTGTCCTTCTCTGGACATAATCTAGTTGGTCAGTTTCCTCCTAAACAGGTGTCATCCAGAATGAAACACCATTCTAGGTAGAATAGAGTGAAATTACAATATTTCACAACTGGGAGCTATCTTTTTATTAATGTAGCTTAGTTTCCTTATCAATCAAGTAGTCAACCTTAACCTACACTTCAGCTTTACAAGTTGAATGCCACACGGGATTTCTAATTTGTTGCACAAACTGAGTTGCTTTTACGACATCAGAATAGAACATAGGATCATCCCCACTGAACTAGATCAAGATAATTTTGAATGATGCTTCTGCCACTCAAGTGGCACTAGTGGTAAAGAACCCACCTGCCAGTGTAGACATAGATATGTGGGTTTGATCCCTGGGTCAGGAAGCTCCCTGGAGGAGGACATGGCAACCCACTCCAGTATTGTTGCCTAGAAAATCTCATGGACAGGGGAGCCTGGAGGGCTACAGTCCCTAGGGTTGCAAAGAGTTGGGCACAACTGAAGTAACTTAGCATGTATGCACTCAATGTAATAACTATCCAGCCACCTATAAATGTTATCCATCTATTAATAGAAATCCGTATTAGTTTGCTAGCGTTGCCATAACAAAATAATACAGACTAGGTGGCTTAAACAAGAGAAATCTATTTCCTCACAGTTCTGGAGGCTAAGTCCAAAATGAATATATCAGCAGGTCTGCTTTCTGGAAAGGAAATCTAAGACCAGAGTCTGGTTCTCCACTAGATAATCCTTTAAAGAGGGCCATTAATGGACAGCCTAATCTAATTACCTTCTCTGGTTCAGCTGACATCAGTCACTTTGGAGAGGACATCTGGACTATATCGAGGAGAATTTTAGAGAGAAAGATTGTTCTGGAACCTGGGGCATTTCTACTAGAGTGTTTCCATCGTCGGAGTGCATGACTTTGGACATGAAGGTGCTGAATCAAGGGCCTGCTGAGCAGTGAGTTGTATGGCGATTGGAGGAAAAAAGCTACAAGGTTATCAAAAGGCAAGTTCAGTTACTTCCCAGTTTTACTTAGGACATGAGTGGTGGCAAATGAAATTGAGACACTGACAATTACCCTGAGTGTGCATAGCATGGGCTTCCCTGACGGCTCAGTGGTAAAGAATCTGCCTGGGCAGGAGGTGAGGATTCAGTAACTGGTCCAGGAAGTTCCCTTGGAGAAGGAAATGACAACCCACTCCAGTATTCTTGCTGGGACAATCCCGTGGAGAGAGGAGCCTGCCGGGCTATAGTCCGTGGGGTCACAAAGAGTTGGACACGACTTAGCAACTGAGTTTGAGCTTTTTTTGAGCTTTTTGTCCATAGCATAGATTGGCCATGCCTGTCTTCACTACTCTGGTCTGTAATTGGTCAGGTGGGGGTATTCTGCCCAGGGACTTGAAGACCCCAGTCTCTGTACACATGATGAATAGAAAGCAATTGCTAGGCTTTCACTGTAACCTTCTTTAAAAAAACATACACACAAATAGGAATAATAAATAAGTATGTTTATTATACTTAATAAGTATACTTATTATTGTGTGTACTATTAGAGCAAGTACACGTAAATACAAAAGAATCAAGTAGGTAGCAATACAGAGTAAGAGTAAACAATTACCTGTTTGTATAATAATTAGCTGTTACTTACTCATCCTTAACTATTCCTTCTTAGATTAAATCATTAATTTAAGAGGCAAAAGCCTACTCTCCAGGTAGATTTACAGCTCTAGTGCCTGAAGCTGTAGGGTAACATAATGTTATTAACCCCTCTGGCCAGGTGTTTGCTTGTTTTTCCTTCCTGTTGATTTGAGCAAGCACTCAAAAGATGGAGAGTAGAGACTAGAGGGTCTGCAGAGGACATTCAGCCCAGCTCCTACATCCAATGCTTGAATTGCTTTCCTACAACCAAATGCCTATTTCAAACTAATGAACCTGGCACATGGGAGCTCATCTCTGCAAGAGCTGCCTCTTCTCTGAGGAAGCACTCTTGTCTTCAGTCTCCTCAAGGAAGAAATTGTCAAGGTAGAAAAGCACCATTTTTCATTCCCTGCTCTAACTTGTACTGCCTTAGTCACCATACATGGTTAGTATGTGCTGACATGATACCTGGGTGGGGAGAGAGCTGTGTGACCCCATTTTTCTTTTTTCCCTTTTGCCTCATTAATAAATGCTTTTTAGCCACTTCACCAACTGACACCAAGTCTTGCCTCTGGTCTCTAATCAAAACCTTAGCAGGGTTTTATATAAACTGAAATTTACATTCAACCATCACCATAGCAACCACCACAGAGGATTAAATACAACTTTTCCCGCTCTGATATCAACTACTTTTTTTAAGAGCTGTTTTTCTTTTCAGTAGCAAATCCAAGCTATTCAGAAGATAACCATTAAAAATCTATTTTGAAAACTACATTTAAAAAGATTGTAACAAGGTTCTAAAAACAGGCATTTGAAGTGGATTTTAAACACTTAGCACCATACACTTTCTCCCTCAACTGGTGGCTGTACATTGCTGAAGTCTCAAGGGTTTGCCTCTGCACTGAGAACTGCTAAAATCAACACAAGGCTTCATTTATAACTGTGACAACCATCTCATAAAAAGTGCCCAAAGATGATGACCCTGAGCTAAGGCAGAAGATTCTGCTAATTTCAAAATGGATTTGCATCATGTTAAAAAAAAATTTTTTTTTAATAAAACAAGGTTTTGGTTTGAATATTCAATGTGCAGTCGGCAAATCTGAAATTTTCAGGATTCACCTGTTGACTGAAGAGGAGATATTTAATTGAGGGTGTGGCTCACAGCCATGTGGAAATATGCAAAGGTAATGGAGAGTAAACTAGAAATTAAAAAAGGATAAAACATCCCCACCCAAGAGATCTACTTTTTTCTTAGTTTAGAGTACAATGCCGTAAGAGCCCTGAGTATTTGCAGCTGTTGGAAATATATTTCAGATTTAGACAAAGGTAAGAAAAGATATCTTTCTAAATTTTACTGAGACCAAAAAAATCTACTTATGACACTAACCTCAATAACAAATTAATACACACCCATCTCATCACTTCCTCTCATTCCCTTGCTACTTAAAGTCCCAGAAATTGGCAATTCAGATGTACTGAAAATTTAGACAACAAAATTGTCATTTTTCATAAGCCAAATAATTTGATCTTGCTTATTTCCTGAAAACCAAACTATAATGCGATACTCCAACTGTTCATTTATTCATTCATCAAATATTTATTGAGCACTAGATGCTACCATATGCTGAGAACTACATCTCACAAAGATGAGTGAGACTTCATCCAAGACCTTGAGAGCTTTACTTTTATAATTCTATCAGATGGCAGATGTTTTACACCAAAATGTCAGTGAAATCTTAACACCTTTTCTCTCAGTGAATTCTCTCAAGGTTCGATCTGTACACAGGAGGTGATGCCCATCGCTTGGCTGTACCCATGACCTCAGTATGGACACCAGAGACTAGACCAATGGCTCAGTTTTACTACTAAGACCTAGCAGAGCTCACCAGAGGACTTTGATTTTGAAGTTTCTGAAAATGTCCTGACTTGTTCCCAGCGTAACTCTGCTACTCAGGAAATATGGATGGATTCTACCCTAAATGATAAATGATAAAGAAGCCTCCCCAAACACTTCTAACAGTCAGGTGCTGTGGGAATCAAGGCAGCTCTTGAAGGAATTCAGTCATCGTTTTCCACTTAAGTGTTGACATAGCTAGATAGGCAACAGAAGCAAACGGTAGGGGTATTTACAGATAATGGCCAAAATAACTTAGATGCCCAGAAGTGAGAAATCTTACATATTAAGAGAGTGTTATCTCACTTAATAAATGCAGAGAGTGCAAGACCAGGAATGGGATGCTGGTTTCACATCAAGTGCCAACTCCAGTGGATGGGGTTGGATGTCCAGACCCCTGAGTGAGACCAATGCTGAAGCCCATCCCAGATCACTGAGAAAAGATGGCTTGATGTATGATCTGAGAGCAGGCAGGCAGTACTGTACAATATACGCTGCTCTACAAGACCATGGTGGGGGAGCCTGGGCAGTGCTGGAGGAGGAGTGAGGAGATACATGCCTCTGAGTTACCTAGGGCAGTATAGAGGAATACTCAAAAAGAAGACCCCCCAATGCACTCAAAGACCATGAACTGGTGTCAACGATCTTAAGAAAAAAGGCTGAGGCAGAATCAGCAGAATTTAAGACAGAATGGGTACCTTCCAACTGACCAGAAAAGATGGACCAACTGAACACATTCCATATTAGAAAAAAAATGGACCAAGAAGGGTATGAAATGTAAAACATAAATATGATCACAGAATTCAGAGGTCAGAACATTTGAGATGACACCCTCTGATGGGTATGCCAGTTGCCAATTAATAAGATAGGGTGAGGATAAAGTTCAATCCTTTTCTAACAGTTGAAGAGCCCATCCAATACATGCATTGCAACCAACAGAGGGGTTCTTGGCTTTTCATTTGTTTTTGCTTTTTTAAAGATAAGCATGAAGATTTCAATCTCCCCCAACATAGCCTCCTAGTAATAAAACAGACGTGTGGCTTTTGAGGTCAAAAGAAGCAAAGAATGTCATTTTGAGTATCTTAAGGCTGTAGGTTTACTGCTTTTGAAAAATATAAATAAATAGATCCACAAAAGCCACAAAATTCAGCTTGAGTTAGTTATGTCTTGATTTTTTTTTCAGACTTTCTTATGACTGGTGTTGAATCTAAAATAATCCCAGCATGGTTTTTGGGTGGTCATTCAGTGGTCATCAAACTCAAGGTGCACAAGCCAGCCTATCACTGGTGTGAATTAAGCAAAGAGAGAGCACCTCGAGTTTCTCCTTTCTGTTACAGTCCATGCAGCTGGGAGATACAGAGGATGCCTGGCTGTGGTTTGGCAAGAAGAGATGCTGACCAGCCTCACCTGCTACAGTCCTGGGGGCCATTTCCAAAGCTATATCAACAGCAAACTATGGGCCTCACACACCTGGCGATAGGAACGACTATATCTCTTCCTCCGTGTTGCCAAGGGAACTGTCATACCCAACGTGCTTTCTGGGGTTGAAAAGATTATTGAACATTTATGTGCCAGGCACTGAGTCAGATACTGGGACTACTCAGCTGGATTCATTTTGTTTTGCAGCTCTCTTTCTTAGTTCATGGACAGCTGTTCTCTAATAGATCTTCTTGTTTCAATCGTAAAGGATCTCACAGTCTTTGGATCATAAAGATCGAAACATAATGCAATAGCTACTCCAGAACAAACAGAAAGGTCAATAATAGGAGAATGCCTAATGCAACAAGAATGAGTCCCCAAAAATGGCTTTCTAAATCTCCATGTCTAAGTTTGGACATCTTAGAATCTTCAAGGAATCATTCAGGACATGTCACAAAAAGTTAACACATATGCAATTCATTTTTTCCCAGTAACAAGGTTAACAAAAAGCTTCCAAATTTATTGCGGGTTTTTTGGCCATGAACTGCGTGACTTGCCGAATCTTAGTTCCCTGACCAGGGGTTGAACCCAGGGCCATAGCAGTGAAAGCAATGAATCCTAACCTCCAAACCACCAGGGAACTCCCCCAAATTTTCTTCTTTATTGAGCTGCAGTCCTGTGATGAATAAAGAGAAATTGGGAAAGTCTGTATACATCTCTGATCTTTTTAGGCTGATTTCAGAAGGACCAACAAGCTGTAAGAGAATATAAAGCAAGACAGAGAACTGTGCTTAGGGTACAGGGAAGGGTCCCTGAGCAGCTGGGGTCTGTAGGCCCCACCAATGGACACATTAACCCCAAGAGCTCTGTGTTTACCTGTTTTAAGCACTGTGGGTATACACAGGTTTTGTTCAGAGAACTAAAAGTTTCTGCGGCTAACAACAACAAATCTAATACTGCAATAAAATTAAAGAAGTCAGCAGGGGGACAGATGGTACGGAGCTTTGAACTCTTCGTATTAAGACGTCTAGACTTTATCCTGTAGTCAGTGGTTCCCCATCTGAATTTAGCAAAGTCTTCTGGCAGCTTAGTGGAGGATGGGCTGGAGAGGTATGAAATGGAAACACGAAGACCAATTAAAAGACAGTTGTCCATGCTGCTGCTGCTAAGTCACTTCAGTCGTGTCCGACTCTGTGTGACCCCAGAGACGGCAGCCCACCAGGCTCCCCCGTCCCTGGGATTCTCCAGGCAAGAACACTGGAGTGGGGTGCCATTTCCTTCTCCAGTGCATGAAAGTGAAAAGTGAAAGTGAAGTCGTTCAGTCGTGTCCGACCCTCAGCGACCCCATGGATTGCAGCCTACCAGGTTCCTCTGCCCATGGGATTTTCCAGGCAAGAGTACTGGAGTGGGGTGCCATTGCCTTCTCCATGAGGTCAGATAAAAAGCAAACTGCAAAACAATGTATATAATAATCTACTTTGTTAAAAATAGAGTTTATGTGTATATATGTTATAAATTCACAAGAAAGGATCAATTAATTGAAAGAACATTAAGAATCATATGTATACAATGATTCTATTTATAGAGAAAAAAGTCTGTGTGGATTTTATAAATTTATAAGGATGATATGGAAAGGCACACCAAACTGTTTATGGTCGTTACCTCTGAGAGAATGAGGATTTGGGGACGCAAACAAATATTTTCACTTTTTCCTCTACAGATTTCTAATGGTTAAATATTTTTTTATGACAAGCATGTATTACCTTTATAATTTTTGAGGTTTCTAAAACTTTTTTAAAAAATTTAAAATTACCATAAAATAAAAGAAACAGTTTCTGTGACAAGAAATGATCAGGGCTTAAAACCAAACCAGTCGTCATGAAGACAGAAAGAGGGGAACAAACTCATCAGACAAATGCTGATCAAAGAGCAGATATGAACCTGGGGGAAGGAGGAGGCTGTGGGGGAGTGGGGGGCCGTGTGTTTCCATCATCTGCTCTTGTGAGGTGGGCATTTTCACCGCATTTTACAGATAATGAAATGGAGTCTCGGAGAATCTTGCCCCCAACCCCAGAACTGGATACCAAAGCCAGGACTAGAACCCTGGCCCTCCTGCCTCCAGGTCTTAGACTTAACCTTGGCCAATTGATTTCATCCTCTCCAGGGTCCTCTTCTGTGCTCAAGCTCTGAACTAGTTCTGACAACACAGGTGGGACAAGCGGAGAACGGCAAGGCCGAAACCTGTTCCCATCCCCCACGTTGGAGAGCGAGTAGTCGACACTGAAACTGTTCTTTGACAGAGAAATGCCCACATACCAGCTTCGTTCATGAGGATTCTT
This sequence comes from Capricornis sumatraensis, assembly GCF_032405125.1. Classification (NCBI taxonomy): domain Eukaryota; kingdom Metazoa; phylum Chordata; class Mammalia; order Artiodactyla; family Bovidae; genus Capricornis; species Capricornis sumatraensis. The sequence goes on from NC_091091.1 coordinate 18,487,407, forward strand.
GGGAGCACAGCCTGTGTTTCCTACAGAATCTGTAATGCCTCCGGAGCATCTAATAGAGCACCAAGTCCTCACTGCATTCGCTGAGTGGGTGTTTAATAAATACATATTAATGGAAGGGCAGCAAGATCGCCTGAAGCAAATATGAAACTGCATTTGATTCCTTATTTAGATCATGAGTGTTCTGAAAGCATTTTTTTCCTGAACAATTCAGATGTAGGCAGTCAACGCACATTTGTGGTGGATAATGACTGTGACCCTACTAAGAGAGTGACTTAATCGCTCTGTCCAAGCGGCTTCAGCTGCAAAGTAACTAGAATATCTGTCCTCCAAGACTTCAACCAAGCAGCCAACCAACTCAGTAGCATTTACTAAGATCTCCGTGTTCCCACACTGTGCTAGGCACAGTGGAGAATCCCATGGAATAATACACAGGCCCCACTCCTACAGAATTTAAACTCTTACCTGGAGAACCCATTCGAAATTTGGGAAATGACTAGATAAATGAGTATTACCTGTGGATGTCCTGCAAATGAGTCCTAAAGTCCAGAGAGAGGAGAAACCATGGATATCAGAGCCTAAAGAAGATGGACAGCGGTGCTCAGTTGCTCAGTTGTGTCCGCCTCTACGATCCCATGGACTGTAGCCCACCAGGCTCCTCTGTCCATGAGACTTTCCAGGCAAGAATACTGGAATGGGTTGCCATGTTCTCCTCCAGGGGATCTACCCGACTCGGGGATAGAACCCAGTCTCCTGCCTTGCAGGTGGATTCTTTACTGTCTGAGCCACCAGGGAAGCCAGTGAAGTACAGGATAGAGAGAAAAACCAGGGCTTTCCTTAGCCTCTTAGAAGCATAATGGCATTTCACAGTATCCATTAAAACACCCACAGCTCTCAGGTAATTCACCCTCTGTATGGTATGGCTGCTTGGTCACAACTATTTAATGCTCTCACCACCCTTGGTTTCCCTGATAGCTCAGATGGTAAAGAATCTGCCTGCCATGTGGGAGCCCTGGGTTGAACCCCTGGGTCAGGAAGATCCCTGGGGAAGAGAATGGCAACCCAATCCAGTATTCTTGCCTGGAGAATTCCATGGACAGAGGAGTCTGGCGGGGTGCTGTCTATGGGGTTGCAAAGAGTAGGACACGATTGAGTGACTAACGCTACTAACCCTTGGTTATGTACAGATTTAGGGACAAACAACCCTACCCCACCCCAACACACCTTGGTGTTTCCCTTGTTTATTCAATAGGCTATACTAGGTCTCTGCTCCTTCGAGCCAACCATCACTCCCCACCCACCGGAGATGAGGCCTTGCACAAACACACCGCCTGCGCTCTCGAGGGTATTACCACTGATAGTAAAGGGGGGCTGGTGATAAGAATCAAAGGGCAAGAATATGACCTCAGAGGAACTTAGCATTTGATGGTATCTCAAGAAAATACTCACACAAGCCTTTGGAAATTGACTGTAATATTTCATCGGAAAATCTGCCTATAACCTGGGTTCCATTTCTCATTTCAGCAGGATCTGTTTACAATTAGCTCTACACCCAACCTCTCCCGTGAAGGATACAAGAGCCTTCTGAAGTCTCTGGCCTCCAGCCGTGCCCACACAGCCACCAGACTGAACTTACTGAAAATCAATCTAGAGCATGTCAGATTCGACTTTTAGCTCTTCAAGGTCTCCCCATGGCCTTCAGAAGATAGTCTAAGCTGTTTAGAGAATTATGGGGCTTTTCAGGATCTGGTCTACCCTCCAGCTTTCCCTAGAAAGATCTAGACCAGTGGTTCTCAAATTTTACTGTCCATCGGAATCATACTGAGTACTTGGATGTATTGGAAATACATATGTATTTCCAAATTGAAATACATATTTCCAATCCATTCCACACAAATATTCTGGTTCCTTGGGTAACAGGTAGGGCTCAGGAACATAAACATTTACCAAAAATGTAGGGTTCAAATACATGGGGAATGTGAATATTTATAAAAATATGAGTTTCAAAAATATTTGGTTCTCCAACAGACCCCAAAATATACGGTTCTCAGGCGGGTGTTTTCAGGATCACACTTTGAGGACACCTGATAGAGACACTGTAAAAATGGAACTGGAAGCAAGTAGTTTTGAGATGTCATTGAATGCAGTGGTTAAGTCTAGGGCCACTGGAGCAAGAACAAAGTTTTCACGTGCCATTGGGAAAGCGACTTTATGTTTCTGTGCCTCAGATGTGAAATGGAGATGATAAGGTGAAGATTCAGTGAGATAATCATTATAAAATGGTCAGCTCAGCATCTCACACTGTAAACACGATGCAACTGGAGGAAGCTGTAGGAAAAAAGTAAAAAGCAACACCACCCAGGTTTGTAATTGACAGTGTCTCTGGGTTGGAAGGGATTTGAGGGACTCCTTCTTTAGCACCGCTGGCAGATGTTTGGATAAACATCTTTGTCTGGGGGCTTGAGGTGACCATGTGCTCACTATGGCTCAGCAAGGTAGCATGACTGCTCTAAGATGTAGTCTTTAGCCTGAAGGCTTCTGACAACAGGACTTCTGGCCACCACCTTCTGAGGAAGCGGGCTCCATTGCTTAGCCACTTCAGGTGTTGACATTCTTCCTTAAATCTAGCAGAATTCTGCTTTTTGGTTACCACTGCCCATGAATTCTCACCTGACCTTTGAAGCATCATCAGACAACACCGTTCTTATTTCCACACATCAGTCCTTCAAATGTTTGAAGGTAATTTTCTTGTCTTCCCTTGATTTCTTCTTAGGAAGACAATCAAGTATACTGGATGAAACTCCAAGTTCAGAGTTAGAGGCCTGGGCTTTTGTCTCCACCCAGCTAAGCATCCTTGGGCAAGTCCTTTGACAAAAGTGAGCCTCCCTTTTACTCTAGCCCCAAATTCTATAATTCTATAACACCCTCAGTTAGTTCCTCTGTTTCCTTAGGCACAGGCAAGTTTCCAGATCCCTCATTGAGACAACTGTCTTTAAAGAAAAAACAAAAAACAAACTTTTCATTTTGTATTGGAGTATAGCCAATTAGTGGCTTCCCTGGTAGCTCAGTGGTAAAGAATCTGCCTGTCAGTTCGGAAGATGCAGGTTCGATCCCTGGGTCGGGAAGAACCCCTGGAGGAGGGCATGGCAACCCACTCCAGTATTTCGCCTGGGAAATCCCATAGACAGAGAAGCCTGGAGGGTTACAGTCCATGGGGTCACAAAGAGTCAGACACAACTTAGCAACTAAACAACAATAGCCAATTAACAATGTTGTGATAGTCAGGCAGACAGCAAAAAGACTCAGCCATACATATACATGTATCCATTCTCCCCCAGACTCCACTTCCATCCAGGCTATGTGGCAATTGTCTTTTGCATCGATTGATAAGGACAGAATATCAGATCCTTTCTGGGAAAATTCCCTATCCCTCCACTCTCACCAAGTGGTTTGAGTGGAAGCTGCCAAGTTTTTTAGAAATCCCACTCCCTGGGCTATCAAATGGGCCATTCATAGTCCTCCAATCTCCCTGGCCTAGAGTTAGGCACCTGACCCAAGTTCAACTAGCTTGATCCTACCCTGGAATTTTTAAATTGTGGACCTGAGAGAATAAGTGTCAATCCCTCTCTGGAGCTGGAATTGGGAGGACTGAGGAGTGGCAGCTCCTGGGAGCTTTAATTCTCCTTCTTGGAGATGCCTCATCAGAGAATAATTCTAGTTTGCAGAGAGACACAGGAAGAGAGGTGGAGAGATAACTCTGGAGTTCAAGTCTTTAGTTCCACGTTATCTCTGAGGACTAACACTCCTACCCTTCCCACAGCTTAACTAATTCCTCTTGGGCCCAGGTCAGGGCTCTCTCTTTACAAGCAAAAAAGTCCAGAGTAATACACTCAGCTTTCTAAGTAGGCCCCCCAAAGAGACAGCTTTGGCTTATAGGTCTCCTCATCCCCCTAACCTAACTTTCCACTCCCTCACCTTCTGCCAACAGCTACTGCAGATTGGTAGCTACAGTCTGGGTGTCATACAAGAAAGGCCATCATTTCTTCCAGTCTGGCTGTTGTTCAGAAGGGAAGCTCAAGACTGCATCTTAGAGCAGGTGTGCCACCTTGCTGATTCATAACGAGCATGTGGTTACCTCAAATCCCCACCTCTCCTTCATGTAAACCATGGAAGCCAGGATTTTTCCTCCACCATGCTTTAATTCTATAGTTTAGTTTTGTTTGGGGTGGGGGACGAGGTTTGAGATCTAATTGTAAATAAACACCTAGCCTTGTAAAATGTTGTATTTTGGATTGGAGCCAGGTTCAGCCTGTCAAGATTGTTTTGACTCAAGGTTCCATCATCAGTGGCAAAGCTTCCCAACTGGTCACTCCCAGTTGGAGGCAACAGTGCTCTGTTGAACATGCTTAGCTTGCCTTCAACTAAAACCACCAGACTTACATGCACAACTCTTACATATATATTCCTTCATCCTGCTCTTGTACAACTGTTTAATTATTTTCTTGAAGGCTGAATAGGATTTTATCTTGATTCTTATTCATTTTCAACTTATCTTTAGCCTGTCCTTCCAACCAACTCACATTTAGGTAAATAAGAATGTAAAAGTTCCAAACTGTGGGAGCATAGTAATAAATACCTCTCAACGTCGCTGCTGTCTATAAACTTAAAGAAATGATCAAAATGCTCATTTTAAAATTAAGTAAAACTATGTAAAATTTTAGACAGTCCTAATCCAACCAGTCCATTCTAAAGGAGATCAGCCCTGGGATTTCTTTGGAAGGAATGATGCTAAAGCTGAAACTCCAGTACTTTGGCCACCTCATGTGAAGAGTTGACTCATTGGAAAAGACTCTGATGCTGGGAGGGATTGGGGGCAGGAGGAGAAGGGGACGACAGAGGATGAGATGGCTGGATGGCATCACTGACTTGATGGACGTGAGTCTGAGTGAACTCCGGGAGTTGGTGATGGACAGGGAGGCCTGGCGTGCTGCGATTCATGGGGTCGCAAAGAGTCTGACACAACTGAGCAACTGAACTAACTCACTAATCACTTCTTGCAGAACATGAAAGCCCTGCCTGAAAGCCATGGTTAACTTGGGCAATTCATTACCATTAGATAAGCAGGTGTATAATATTTGCCGTATCTACAGCCTTGCCTTTTCTTCTTCTTTCCAAGATGGATGCTCAGGAAACTCATTCTTTCCTTAATGGATGAGAGTAAGGAACTATCAACAGGGCTCTTAGAAAACCACAGATCCCCTTTATTATTCATAGGGAGCTCCCTGACTTCTGCTTCATAATGCTGTACCCTCTTGGCATTAAGTAATTAAAAGAACAACTGGCTGTTTAGTCGCCCTCTACCTCCAGGACACATAATCTCTTGAAGAGCAGGACTTGAGTATGACTTTTCCATCAGGTCTTCCCAGTACCTTGCAGAGTGCCACCGCTATGGCAGGCACCCCATTAGCTCAATAAATGTTTGTTGACTAGAAACATAAATTAACATGCTCATCTCTGCCATTAACTGTGTAACACTGGGCAATTCTTCTACCTCTCTGAGTCCTACTTTGTTCCTTTCAAACTAGAGAGACTGAGCCAGATGATCCCAAAGTTGCCTTTTCTCATGTTAATATTCTGTTTTTCCATCTTGTTGACTGCATGGCTCCCTGTCCCTCTTTTGCCAGTAGAGACTCTAAAGCTAGACTGTTTCCAGAGCATGGGCAAGTTTTAATCAAATGAACACCCTGAACCATGGAAGAGATTGGAGTGAAACAATATCAAAGGATTTCTATAGTCTATAGGGCTTTGAATTCAAAATGAAAATAAACATTTAGGCTGCCCAACTACTGTATGATTATTTCAACATTACATTTTGCCCGAAAACTTCTCCTATAAAAATGCTTTATAATCAGAGCTGGAGACCTTCTCTAGCAACAAGACCTTCTAAAGCAACCAAGGCTTTAAGAGATGATATTCAGACAGTTTTAGAAAATGAAAAAGGGGAGCTCTGTTTTAGAAAAAGTAACAGGCTGACTCTGTAAGCAAATGGGTCAGAGGGTTCCTGGAAAGAAAACCAGGAATGACTTTCTTGACTTTAGAGAAGCCCTTTCGGCTGAAGTCATTTTGCGATCTCAGCCTGGCCGCAGTGCTTGCCCTTGAACAGTAATCTATGATCTTTTTGTTTCCCTTTTTCTTTTTTGGCTGTGCCATGTGGCGTATGGGATCTTCGTTTCCCAACCAGAGATTGAACTCCAGGCCCCAGCAATGAAAGCAGGACCACTGGAACGGCAGGCAATTTCCAGTAATCTATGATCTTAGAGAAACAAAGAGAAGGCACTCAAACAATAGTGCGTGATAAAGCAGAGTCCTAGTTCCTCCTCAAGGGCTATACATGATAATATATCTCCGAGTTCTACAGGAACTAAGGCCCCAACCCAGGTGGAGGATGGAATGATGAAGCTGACCCTCCTGAATTCAATCAACTAAAGCCTGGACTCCACCTTTGCCCCAATTCTATGCTGAATTCTCCTCTGCTCCAGCCCTTTCATGAATATGCATGTATTCTAAGCTTCCCCAGTTTTGCTGTTCAGGGAGACACCGCTTCCGGAAAGTTTTCCCCAGAGTTCTCTTTACTTGCTACAAGTAATAATAAATCGTTCTCTTGCTCTTTGGCTGCTGCTGCTGCTAAATCGCTTCAGTCGTGTCCAACTCTGTGTGACTCCATAGACGGCAGCCCACCAGGCTTCCCCGTCCCTGGGATTCTCCAGGCAAGAACCCTGGAGTGGGTTGCCATTTCCTTCTCCGATGCATGAAAGTGAAAGTGAAGTCGCTCAGTCATGTCCGACTCGTAGCGACCCCATGAACTGTATCCTGCCAGGCTCCTCCATCCGTGGGATTTTCCAGGCAAGAGTACTGGAGTGGGTTGCCATTGCCTAGGTTGTGTCTTTTGGCTCAGCACCAACAAAAGAATCCAGTTTTCTTTTCCGGTTACAACTCCACTTGTGATGCTGAATGCCATATCCTGCAGCAAAAAATGTTTCCCCGCATTTTATACACTCAGAAAAAAACACTGATATTCTATCTGCTAGTTTTGATGAATGTCAATTCCACTGCAAGCTTTAACTTTAGCTACAGCCTCAAACATTAGCCGATATATATAAAAGGAAACTTGTTTTAGTCCAGTTTAAAAGTAGAGCATTTTCATTTCATCATCAGCTTCCCCTCTATTTCCTGTGTTATCAGATGTTAGAGAGCAAGCCAGCAATCTGTTTATGATACTGGCAACATGGCAGACAAAATATGCACGTTCAACCAGCATTCTTTTAAATGAAAGGCTAGTATGGGTCTAATCTTGAAAGAGTGATAAGGAAGATACACAAATGTAGAAAGTACAAACCCAGGGGAATAAAGAAATCAAGGAATTCCCAAAACCACTAAGCCAGTTCTAGAGGTTTCTGCTGAACACTTCAGATTTCTTCACTTCAATGCTCTCCTTCAAAAGGACGCACTCAATTTAATTTCTGCTACTAATGACCCATGCACACCCCCATGGAGTTAACAATTCAACTTACTAGCTGGCCTCGATAACAGCATACCTGGTTCTTTTCTGGGATAGGCTGTCATATCTGATATATGTTTAAGTATGGACACAGCAAAAAAAAAGATGCACTCAGTAGATGCTGTCTTGCTCTGAATCAGTTTGATGAGTTTCTGTTCAGACACACCCTGACTATGTGACCACAAGATAAATCTGCTCCATGGAAACAGCTGATGATCCGCATGGCACCAGCAGCACAGCCTCCTTAAAAAGGAAGCTCACAGGAAGGATATATTTTTCTCCAACTAGGACCTTCAATATGGGCTCAAGAGTAACAAAAATGGCAACAATCCGTGGATGCACCCACTGGGCCACTCATCCATCCACTACCATTTACTGAGCACACAACATCTGTCAGTGGAGACAAGTATTTTCTTTAAAAACATAAATACACTGAAAGTAAAACAGTCTCCAAATGGCTTTTTCCCCTACAGAAAAGGCAACTTTATCGATTATTAATTTTGTTCATTTTTCTGTGTCTTAGAAAATCAACTGATCACTGTTCACATCTAAATTTTTACCAAACTGGCTAAATTAGCAAGTTTTCTGCCCAGAAGTCTATATGACAAGGCTGCCATGGTTTCAATAATTTCTCCAATGGGCAGATAAAGAGTCATTTACAGCATGAATCATCCTATTTCCTCAGCCATCTCAGACACACTCTCAGTCATGTGAATGGCAATGGAAATTAAATTGAAAAACTGAGAAAACATCCTGCAAAAATAGGGAAGTTAACAGAGCCATTCTGTCATGCACATCTGCCCCCATTTCCCGTGCCCCCATTATCTTCCTGTGAGCCACAGCCATGTAGCTACACACCCACAATAAACAATATATACAAAGTGTGAAATACACGCATTCTTCCATTCCCACACAGATAATGGCATACTGCTCTGTTCTTCTAAGGCTGAATTTAGGCTAATGTCCATAAACAGGAAGCTATTTTCATGTCATTTAAAGTTCTATTTAAATTCTGTTGGAAAGGATAACTTGTTAGCTGAAATAATATATAATACCTTGATGGGATTTTGAAAAATATTAGGTTGAGAACAATGAAATGTAAGATATTTAAAATTACATGTGGTTGGAACCATGGGATTTCATGACTTTAAAGGTCTGAGATGTCAATCTGTGCACCTCCTGGCATTTTGACGAGGACAAAAACAGGTCCAGGGTGGCCAGGTGATTTGCTCAAGGTGGCACAGCCAGTTGGTGTCAAAGTCTGTGAAATATACACCCACATTCTTTTACTTCTTGTCACAAAGACTGAAGTAATCTAAGGAGACATCAATCTGAATTCCACAAGAGTCAAATTCCATTTGAGAAGAGTAAAACTATGACTCAGTGGTAAGTGGCTGTTCCCTCTTTTCAAGCAGAGCCCACATGGAGTGACTGATGGGACAGTCATCACAGCAATAAGCAAGCCAGTGTCACTTCCCCTTACCCAGAAGATCAACCTAAGAAGCTAAGAAACATGCCCAGGAGTCTGCACAAAGGAATTGAACCTGAAACTCAACCTGCTTGGAGTAGTTGGGTATTAGTCCAACTCGTTCCTCTAGGTTCATAAAATCCCCATGACCCCATCAGTTTTCTCTTTTAAAATCTCAAAGGGTAAAAATTAGCATCATAGAAGAATTAAAACACTGGAGAAATGTCTAGAATAAAAAGTTCAAAATGTCCTCCATCCACCAAAAGGCAACCATTATCAACAATTCCTTGTGTATCCTTGCAACGAAAAAGTTAATAAACCAGTATAAAATACATAGATACATATACACTGGCATAAATATATATAAATGCTGCTCTATACATACTTGCAAAATTTAGATAGATGAGTAGGTAGCTAGGTAGGTAAACAGATAGAAGCACCCTGTTTAGTTTCTGCCTTCACATGGGTTGCCAGAAGTCCAGTCTCACTAGCATATATGATAAACTGGTCATTCCAAGGACAGAAACGCTGTTGTTAATCAAAGTTAATTTTGTCTTACCCATTGTATACTTGCAGAGCCTGGGAGCATAGCCAAATAGCTGACAAAATATAGAAAGAGACAAAGAAAGGGGAGGAATGAGGAAGAAAAGCCAGAAAGAGGAGATGAGAAAGGAAAGAAAGCAATGAATAGATGTTCCTTACAGACTAGCACATGACAGATACTCATTCAATACTTGCTGAATGACTGATTTAATAAATTAATAAAAAAAACAGGACAAACATTTCTAAAAGCATATATGACATTTCATTATTAAAATATTAGCAGATATGGCCCCCAGTTCTCTAAGAAGCATCATTTTTGATCTACACTGTCCAATATGATAGCTACTGGCCACATGTGGCTATTGAACAGTTAAAATGTGTGCTCTATGTGTAAAACACACACCAGATTTCAAAGATTTAGTATGAGGAAAAGAATAGATAGAAAACATTTCATTAATAATTTTACATTGGTCATAGGTTGAAATTTTAGATATATTGGGCTAAGTAAACCACATTATTGAAATTTACTCACTTGTTTCTTTTTATTCTAGTATTTACTTTTTTTTAACTATGACAACTAGAAAACTTGAAATTTCACATGTAGCTTGTGTTATACATTTTTTGAATAATGCTGGTCTAGAACACAGAGACTATTAAAGCAATGACTATATCTGGATTCCCTGCTCTATTTCAGCACCTAGCACAGGGCCTTGAGAATGGAAGGCTCCCTGTAATGTCTGGATAAGAAAACACTTAGGCCTGGGACTACAAGGCAGGAGGGCTTAACCTGATCCTGTTCTAATGGAACAATAGCTGTGTGAACCTGCCAGGCCTTGTTTTCCTCATCTTTAAAATGGAGATGATAATAATGTGTGCCTTATAAAAAAATGCAATGCAGGAGACCCAGGTTCAATCCCTGGGTTGGGAATGGAGAAGGAAATAACAACCCCTTCCAGTATTCTTGTCTGGAGAATCCCATGGACAGGGGAGCCTGGCAGGCTACAGTCCATGCAGTCGAAATGAGTTGGACACGACTGAGCTACTAACACCACAAGAAAATAGCATGGACCAAATGAGATACTGTTTACAAAAGGGCTTTGAAGGGGTAAAACAGATGTCAGATCGCTCCTCCGTTCTAGTATTCTCCTTTAGCAATAATCGCAGGAGAATTGAGTTGCAAAAACTACAGAAAGAACAGGGTAAGAAACCAACCGAAAAAATTCCTACATCTGATATTTCCATTCTGGCCTGCATTAGACAATTTACGCAAAAACAGGTGCAAGCTTGAGATTCTCACACTAGTGGAAACTTCAGCATTCATCACTCCCTTTTCACTGCACCTCACCAACCACAGTCGACAAAGTGACTTGCAGATATTTTCCTTGAGGGACCACAGAAAGTCTAACTGGGAGCAGAAGGCTGTCTCTGGGTGGCTTTCGAAGCAACAGGGTGGCCAATCCCACAACGCCACCTGGGCCCACAGCTCTGTGGGAAATTCGTACAGATCCATGGGTACAAAAATCTGTCTTGGGCATTAGTCCTCATTGATTGTTTTTAGGTGTAGCTAGGAGGAAGCATCTCATTCTATGGGGTGGTCAGGGCACCTGGCAAGGGAAATCCAAAGGACCTTTGGACATGTTGCAGCTTTTTCGTGACATTGGGACAGATTTTACCATCCCAGCTGGGCATCTTCTCTCCAAATCAAAGATTATTTCAAAAGGGAAGACTGTGTGAAGGAAACATATTTCTGCAAGGGTCATTTAAGGGGGAACCTTAAGTGTGGACTAAACCACAGCAGAGAGAGAGCAGACTGAACAACCCAAGGCCACAAGGCGGGAGGACAGCAGAGCAAAAATTGACTATTTCAAGAGGCCCCAGATCAGATTCTCCCCTCAGTCTCTGCAAGGCAGCACAGGAGCCCCAGAAGCCAGCATGGACTTACCATCAGCGAGGCTGCCACACCAAGGAGAGCAAGGAGGGTGCAGTCACTTCCCCTTTGCTGGGAGGGTCTGTCTCTCTTCCCCAGTCTAAAAGCTGCTGCCTGTGACGTGGAAGTGAGCTGTGACCTGGCCAGGCTCTAAGCCCCTGGGAACACTGCCCCGTGACCTGCCCTGTGACAGCCCACAAGGCCTGAGTTGCTGCCAGCTCCTCCAACCAGAAAACCAATGGACAGGGCTGCAGGCATGGAGCAGAGTCTCCAGAGCATGGCTGCAGAGCATAACCCACTGCAGAGTCTTTTTGAAATTCATTTTGTCTGAACCAACCTCTGAGATTCTTGTTCAGTCGGTCTAGGGTAAGGCGGGGACACCAGCATGTTAAACAAAGTGGGGGGCAATGCCAATATCAAGTCTGACTTGGGATCCTGTGGTCTAGAGAACTCAGGGAAGCCTCACTGTCCTTAATCCTTTCTCTTTCCCAGGCTTTCTTCCTGCTTCTTGTCTCCATGAGGAAGAGGAGGGTCGGGGGGAGAGGCTTAGAAGTAAGCAAGACAGAGCAGAGCATGAGTCTGAAGGCCCTGTGTTTCCATATGAGCTGCTCCCAGTCCTCATGCAAGTTATTGAACCTTGCTGAACCTCAGTTTTCTCAGTGAACTGGTGGTAAAACCATCTACCCACTCAGGGTTGTGGGGGGCGGGAAATAAACACCCATGAAGTGACCAGTGTATTACACACAGCAACTGTCACAGCATCACCTTAGTGTTAGCTCTTTCCATGAGGAGGAGGGGTGGTTCAGGGCAGTTCTCCATCTGAGTATCTTTGCAAGAGAAACTGCAAACATAAATCACTGATTTAGGCATAAAGGGAAAGAAAAATAAGTAGATAAATTGCAACAACAAAAAACCACAGTAAGGGGCCATGAATTCAGGTCACATGGGAGAGTGGGAAGATGCACAGAGCAGGTGAGCACCATCTCTAGGAGCTCTATGGAGACTGGCTAGGAGGAAATCCACAGAGATTGACAAAGATTTAGGCATAAAGCTGTGTGGAGATTTATTGCAACATTATTATTTTTTTAACTGGAAATAGCCTACAGATGTATTTTTCATTTTCTTTTTTTCAACATTATGATAAACATACATTACAGTTGACCTCTGAACAACATGGGTTTAACTGCACTGACAAGTTATGCGCAGATTTCATTTTCAATAACAATGATCAACTACATGATCCCCTGTCGGTTCAATCCATAAATGCAGAACCACAGACACCAAGGGCCTGTGTGGGACTTGAGCATCCGTGGATTTTGGTGTCCTACATGGGTCCTGGCAACAATCCCCCACCAATACCAAAGGATGACTCAAAGATTTTTGCCTACATGGGTGGGGACAGGGGAGTCAGTGCCCCTAACCCACATGTTGTTCCAGGGTCAATTGTATCTTATTTCAGAAAAGAAAATGTTCCTTTTTAAATCTGGGAGAAGACTTTGGAATCCATCTGATTAGCTAAAAGTATTTGTATCTCAATTGTTTTTCTTTTAAACTCCAGTTTAACAATCAGATTAGAATACTAATATCAACAAAGGAAGGCCAGATGTGGACATATCCCTCTAAATTTTCCCTATGTGAAAAAGGCAAAATTCATTATGATTCTGGGCATGAGAAGCACAAAGGGCATGAGAAAAGATAGGGGAGGTAAAAAGAAAATACATATCAGAAAGCAGACAAGATCTCCAATGTAATACTGAAAAATACTGGAAGAATTGGTTCGGCGCTTCCCATCCCCCTCAACACACACACACACAAATATGGACACACTAAATTATGAGAACTTTTGAAATAAAACTCAGTGTTACCCATCAAGACCTCTCCCACACAGACTAACAGAATCTATTTTTACATTCCAATGAGATTTGCAGTAAAGAATAGAGCGCCTGAAAAAAAAAAAAAAAGAGCGCCTATAAAAAGAGGAAATAATTTCTGCACTGTACCTGGGTTTTTCTCACTTCCTTATTTTAAAATAATCACCTAACAAATCCAAACAATTCAGAACAATAGTACAGTCTTTTATGCCCTGGGTATATAACCCTGCAAACATTTTGGAACTGGACTGAACTGGTTAAAAGGTTCTGGGTAATTTGCCATCTGTTTAGAAAACTCACGAAGATATCTTACAGTGCTGGGGTACTGGAAGAAACCTTCCAAATCACCTGGTCCAACCCCATCATTTTACAGATGAAGGCCTTGGGAAATAAACTGGCTGTTACAACACACTGAAGACTCTATAATTTAAACATTTGCTCAGTTTCAAGGTGACTGACAAATCTGGAGAGAGGGGGTAGGAAATAAAGCCTCCCAAACATTTTTAGTGGCATAGTAATTATGATCAACACGCCTGTTAAATGAAGAAGCAGTAAGGACTGTGATGGAGGTATACCCCCACTCCGATGTCAGGACCATTTATATCTGGAAAACTGAGAGGTTGAAAGCTGTCAGAGCTAACATATTGAATCTGTGAGTCAAGGACCAGGAAGAGAACTCAAGAGCTCTATCCGAAGTCTACAGGCCTAAGCACCAAACACTGGGCTTATTTTATACGTAAACACTGCTCCAGGAGTCAACCTTATGAGACAGTACCTTCATTTCCAGAAAAGTAGAGAGCTGAGAAAATGATCCAGGCATAACAGAAGTACAAGACAACTCACTAGACAGAGGAAGGGTGACTTAGACCTTAGCTCAGTTTTCAGCAGACCCCTAACCAGCAGCATCAGCATCACCTGGTTGCTTGTTAAAAATGCAGAATCTTGGGTCCCATCCAGACTCAAGAATCTGTATATTGACAAGAATCCCAGGTCCTCCCACCCTCATTAAAATTTGAGAAGTACTTATTTAGATAACACAGCAGCAAGAGAAAGTATAATTAACTACTTGTAACCTCACTCAGGGCTTCCCTGGCGGCTCAGTGGTAAAGAACCTGCCTACTAATGCAGAAGATGAGGGTTCATTCCCTGGGCTGGGAAGATCCCCTGGAGGAGGGCATGGAAACCCATTCCGGTGTTCTTGCCTGGGAAATCCCATGGACAGAATCTAGTGGGTTACAGTAAATGGGGTGCCAAAAGAATTAGACACGAACTACAACCACCACAATCGATCCAAGTTTCTGGAATTATTACCTCTATTACCAGCTCTATTCTCTAAAGCTTTTGATCTTTAAGCCTTATTTTAAATTTTAAGTGGTCTAAAATTTAGCCTAAATTTTAAATGGTCTCAATGAATATCTTACTAAATAGTAATATTTGTTGACAAAAATTCAACTAATTATCAAGTTAAGAAGACAAAAAGAATTTTATTTGAGCCATACTGAGGATTATAACCTAGCAAGTAGATTCTCAGAAAGCTCTAAGAACTCTCCTGCCTGCTAGAAGTCAAAGGCACAGTCACAAACATTTTTGAGACAAAGGACTGTACATCAAAATGACATACTGATGTTTTACATAAAGTTCATCAAGGATACATGGTCCAGGTAGGCACAGACAAAGCGAGCAACTAGTCATCATGACCCTGTACAAAGCTGGGAAACAACACTATTATTTTAAGTTACATTGTTAGTGTCAGAAGAGAGAAAAAATTGATCTTTACGGTCGAGCAGGCACTCCCATTCCTGAGAAGCTCAGGCTACCGTGGGTCAATGTGCAATCTGGATGCGTACTGCACATGGGGGAGGGGAGGAGAGGTCCAAACACCCAGAGAGATTTTGATGGTTAATTTTTTCTTGCCCTGCCTTAAAATAAAAATTTTATTTCATCACCTTTTCTCACAAAAGACCTTAAAATTCTTTTTAAAAAATGTATATAAATATTCTTGGAGTTTTACTGTTTCCCAAGGTTACATAGATTATGAATGGAAATCTTTTTCCCTGCTATTTTCTGTTAGGGTTACAGTAGGAATATATGACCAATATTTCTTCAGTTGGGAATTAGAAGCCCCAGGGAGATCTGGTGAAGGAGGAAGACTGGATTCAGTATAGACATGTTTCCCTGGCAAAAAAAAAAACAACCCAGAAACTTGAGGTAAGAGAATTTTATGATCAAAACATTGTGAAGGTCACATGGTCTAACCATGGTTCCAAAGATGAATTCCTTTTACACCATACATGCAGTCTCTGCTTGGACACTCCTGGTGATGTGGAACTCACCACCTCCAAAAGCCACCCATCCCATCTTTGCACACTTCAGTTGTTAGAAAGATGCCTGAAATGTGTTTCCCTGTAGCTTTCAATAGCTCTACAATCAGTAACCCCACAATTATTGTCTCTACCGTTAGTGTATCCCCATTATCAATTTTCCATCATGTTTCCCACTGGAATTGTTTTAACAGAGAAAGTCAAAGAAACAGGTTTCATGTATTTACTTCTCATAGGACTGGGGCAGCTTGTACTGGTGGGGTGTATGAAAATTTTATTTTTGACTTTTATTTTGAAGTACCTTAGGAAAACCTCCTGTGTACAAGAGGGATATTAAAATAAATTATCACAAGTTATAGAGATTATAACTAAGGACATACTCATACCAGAAACATAGTATAGGGATAATATGATCCTTAAACACTGTTTTAGCTCTAAGCTTCTGGGGACTCAAAGCAGGTACGAAATAGGACAAGACGGTGTTGCTTCAGAAGTATTTGAGACTCTCTGGCCTAAGGAACTCATAGGTTTCAGCCCTGGAAAGTGTCTTAGATCAAGTGTAAGCCCGCCTCTTAAAGAGAAGGAAGTGTTAGTGTTAGACGCTCGGTCGTGTCTGACTCTTTGTGACCCCATGGACTGTAGTCTGCCAGGCTCCTCTGTCCATGAAATTCTCCAGGCAAGAATACTGGAGTGGATAGCTAATTCCCTTCTCCAGGGGATCTTCCTAACCCAGGGATCAAACTCAGGTCTCCTGCATTGCAGAGATTCTTTACTGTCTCAGCCACCAGGGAAGTCCCACAAAAAAGGAAACTGAAACCCAAAGAGGCTACATAAATTGCCCAATATTGGGCATCTAGTTAGCATCAGAGCCAGGCAATAGAGTGTCATCACTCATTTCTGCTACAACGTTAGACTTTAAGTCTTCGATTTGTTAAGGAATCTTATTCAGCACAAAAATCAGAGATATAGCCCCCCCCCCATTACTGGGCCAATTCCCAAAGCAAACCTAAGCCATTCTAGCCTCCCCACACAGAGACCTCAAATCCCCACATTCACAAATCTAATATCAGATAAGAAAGTGACATTGGAGGCACAAGCCATCCTCCTTCATACCGTTTTCTATGAGTCCATTTGTCCCTACATTTCCATTGATTCTGAACCACCCAGATTTTCCACTAAGCAGCTGGTTTCAATCTCGCATTTAAAATATCTCTTTCTGATGAGAGGTTATTTGCTTTCAGAACAGAAGTACCACTGTGAAACATGTCATTCCTCCTGAAACACTTGAAGCTAAGGGCTGATAGCACACTGAGCGAGAGTCATTAGTGAAAAGTAAAATATTATAAGCGATCAATTTATCTAGGCATCTGAACATCAGACACAGCCAAAAAATAGTCAGAGAACCCCTTTTACCATCTATTTTTAAAAACAATAGTATTTGAAAGAAGAGTCTGTTAGTGCACACACCATGAGGCCAGTACAGTGACATCACAGCCATGGTGTGCAGAATGATGGACAGGTGGGTCACAGCAGCCTGCCCCCCAGATCATAAGCTCACGCTAAGCAGTGACAGAAGCTCATCCTCTGCAACAACCAGTTGCATCTCACTTCTCTATAAGTTTCAGCAGACCCCTCAAACCAATGAAGTACACTCGTGCAAGTATGAATTGTGCATTTTTTCCTATCCTTGTGTCCTTCTGAAGTAAAGATAAGCAAACTCTGGAAAAATCCCAGTCCCAGGAGTTTCAAGTGAGACATCTTCTACACTCACATTTGTCATTTATATTACAGAATGGCCTGGGATCCTACTGTTAGGTCACCTGGTCATATTTATTGGTTTGGAGCAGGCCATTCCTGGGATAAAAGCATCTAGGAACTCTCCTAGCTTTTTAAGGTCACTAAGAATTTGTGAATTCTTGATTCACAAATCAAACGACATGGGGTGGATGAGTAAAATTTTAATGCCCAAGGCACACCAGGGATAATTGAGCATAGTTACATCGCTCCATTATTTTCCAGGTTTCTTTGCTGGCATCAGGTGTATAAGAGCTCAAATGGCAAGAGAATAGAAGATAAACACATAGCTTGCTCATAGCCCACAGTGAAGCAAAAATAGAAATCAAAAAGAGGAAGAAAAGCTGTGACATGCATCCATCCCAGAGCACATCTTCCGGTACTGCTAATCGGAGCATTTGTCACCCTTCCTGGGGCCACTGAAGTCATTAGTCCCGGCAGAGAGGCTCGGAATTCTCCCATTTTAAAAGCAGAAACAGGCAAAGGACAGAAACTAGACTGGTGGAAAATAGAGAAGGGAGGTGTTTCTCTATAATCATGTTACCCAAAAGTGTCACCTTTTCAACCAAAATCTTAAGGTCACCTGATGATAAAAAATGGAAGTGGCTTGCAACAGGAAGGTTGGAAGTCATAGTCCTCATATACCCACCAAACTAACTCACAAACTCCCACCCCCATTTCCCTCTAGGCTGGAGTCTCTGTCCAATGTCTTCTGAGGTGTAGACAATTCTAAAAAGAGGGCTTATCATAGCACAGAACCCAAGGAAAAGTGCCATCTTTCTTTCCTGCGGTCCAAGATACCTACCCTATCCTACCCTATCCAGGAGACCTAATCTACCCTATTCTGGGATGGGACAATCCCATCCCAGATATAGGCTGCTCTAAACCAGTAAATATGACTGGGGCTCTTTGCATAGTGAGGTCTAGATTCAGTCTGTAATAGGAATGATGACCATTAACACCACAATGTCTCGCCTGAAATGCCTGCGGCCTGGATGGGTCGTTTTATCCAGGGTGTGCATATCTGTACTCCAGAAGAGACCCTTACCTTCAGAAATGGCCTTCTTCACAGCTGCTACGTAAGTCTCAGGCTCATCGTCACAGGTGAGCTCCTGCCAGTGGGCCCAGTCTGGAAAGAAGTCCAGGAACTCCTCGCTGTCCTGTACCCCGCAGAGCAGCCGCACTACGCGGTGTGGAGGATGAAAGGCTCTCTGCAGCAGGGGCAGCAAGCTCGGCTGGCAGAAGCACTGCACCAGCTCGGCAGAGAGCAGCACCACAATGCAGCGCACGTGGAGAAAGACGCTCAGGTCCTCGGCGGAGAAGGACGTCTTGGGGCTCAGCCTGTAAGTCAGTGTCTTCTGGCTGCGGACCTGCCGACTGGAAAGGAAAAGGTCCTGGAGGTACTGGCACCACTCCTCAGCATCTCGGCTGTAAACGATGAGGATGTCGCATCCTCCCAGCATCCCTGAGCAAGAAGGAGACACGGAAGCACATTAACATGCCTGCTCCCACTAGGGCTTCCCATGACCTGCGAGAGTCACCATCCAGACGAGAGGCCTGGCACCCATAATCTCTCACGCTCCACCCCTAGCATACCTGCCCAACTTCTTTCCCACTCACAGCCTGTGTTCCTACCATTCCATACTCCCTGCCATTGTCCAAACACCCCATGCTGTTTCAGATCTTGCTATTGCTTCTGCTGGTATCCTCTCCTGCCAATGGCTGATGTAGTATAGGATGACAATGATGAAAGAAACTGCAAGCACTTACTTAGAGCTTACTACATTCCAGCTTGTCCAAGCTTGTTGCCTAGAAAATTCATTAGATCATCACAGCAACCTTCCAAGGTACCACTACTAGCCAGGTTCTAAAGATAAGAAAATTGAGGTATGGCAGAATGAGTAATTTACCCAAGAGCCCCAGTGGCAGAGTTAGAATTTGAACCGAGGCAGTTTGATCCCTGGTGGCTCAGATGGTAAAGGTTTGATTCCTGGGTTGGGAAGATCCCCTGGAGAAAGGAATGGCTATCCATTCCAGTATTCTTGCCTGGAGAATTCCATAGACAGAGGAGCCTGGTGGGCTACAGTCCATGGGGTCACTAAGAGTCAGATACGACTGAGCGCCTAACACTTTCACTTTCAGTTTGACCCCAGAACACAGTGGTTACAAGCACAGATCAGGAATCAGGCAGCCAGACTTAGCATCTTGGCTCTCTGAAGTAGTAGCCGTGAAACCCTGGGCAAGTTGCTTACATTTTCTAAACCTCATTTACTTATCTGTAAACGGAAATATAAAGGCAATATTTATCAGTGTTTTGTGAGAATTAAATTACATATGTTATGTAAATTGCTGAGCATAGTGGTTGGCATGGAGTAAACCCTCAGTGATTGGTAGCCAGTGTCATTATCCTCACAGTAATATAAACAATGCATTAATGTAAAGGTGACCATAGTTGCACTAACACATTGACCTATACAGTGCCTTTTATAAGGTGCCCTTCACCATACATGGTCGGTCACACAGGCTTTCTTCTTCTTGTAATAAAGCGCAAATGCCAGAAACAGAGTCTAAAGCCTCAGAAAAGTGTTGAATCTTTGGGGGATCACAAAGTGACCCCAAACTCCTCATTTACAGATAAAAGATATACTTCATCTGAGAAGATAAAGGAATTTATTTAAATTTACATTCAGCAAATTCATTCAGAGTCTGGACTGAAACTCAGGTTGCCCCCTGGTTTCCTATCCCGTCCTCTTGCCAACTTCACCTGCCACCTCCCATCAGGAATTCTGTCAAGAATCTTATGAGCAATAAATCTTGTTCTCCATTATGGAAGTTCAAAGAAGCTTGGTTCTTAACATAACACTTGTGAGTCCTCATCTCCCATTAATTTGATGAACTATTCTAAGGGATTTGGAAGGGGTGAGCAGAGAAGTATCTATGAATCTACAAGGCAATAGGGAGCCTTCCTTCCACTCAGAGATGGAAGCTGGGAATTTTGTAAAACAGGATTCATCTAAGTTGTGGATTAGCACAGTTAAATGCCATCCTTGGGCCACATTTATCTGAATGTCAGAGGCAGGACTGGGGCAAGACCTAAGCTCCTCAGTTCTGAAAACATCATGGAAGGAAGTCCCGTTCCTGGTCCCATCCATACCCATATTCAAAATAAAAATAATGACATATAAAATGTAAACCCAACACAGTTCTGATATCCCCCCAGGATGATAGTACCAAATGTCTTAAAACAGTAAGTAAAACAAAAATGGGATGTTTCTTTTTGGAGCCCCTCATTCAGCACTAATATAAAACCCAGTAGGCTTCCAGTAGGAACAAATGCATCAGCCTGTGAGTCCTTTTGAAGGGAAGGTGCGCAAATTTTAAAAGAAGGCAATTTGAGACTGGAATAAAAGTCAGCAGTTCTGAAGACACCATGGACATCTGTAGCTCTGTAGCAAACTCAATTCTGAACATGGTCTGTGTCCTCAGTTTTGAATAAAACAGTCCCTTTTAGGAATGCTTACTCTGGTCCCAGAGTTAAGCAGATCAAGGACAAAATTTAAATGTATCAATGGTGCAGCCTTCCATAAAATGAAATCTTTGCCAATTGAATCTTTTTTCTTCTGTGTAGCATATTTCTTTGGAACCTCGATGGAAAAATAATTTCTGCACTACAAAAGGAGTAAAATTGGCAAAGCTACATAACTATGGAGCTCATACCGAGAAAAAGCAGAGTTAACACCCAAATATATCTGTCTTCTTTATGCTCCTCCTCCCTACGTGGCTGTTTTATACTAAGAAGCAAATGTTCTTCTAAATGTAAAGGATAATTGCATATGAATGGGCATGAATATGGCCCATCCAGTAGGCAGCATGCAAGACTACATTTCATTACAATATTAAGGATGCAAAGTCAGTGATGCTGGGCTCAAGATTTATTTAAAAGTACAAAAGTAAGAAGCTGTAGTCACATACCCTGCCTCCACATACACACAGAGACAAATATACTAGCAAATATCGTGTCAATAGTTTATACAAAAGAACTAAAAGGAGGGTAAGGTCTCAGAAGAGGCTGGCTGTGGTCCCATACATTAGTGATGGAGAAACCATGGGTAATGTTTTCAACAGGGTTGACAAGTGATGGCTAAAGAGTGAGGAAGAAGGAAGAAAGTGGTTTCTGAGAGCACCCTTAAAGGGTACGAAGGAAATACCCTTAAGAAGGAAACTTGGGTCTCAGATCATTGATTGTCTTAGCAGGAAAGCAGCAACGGTACATTGCCTGACTATGTAGATATGAGTGATTTATACCACTTTTCTAAGGAGTCTGCTCAGTTGCTAAGTCATGTCTGACTCTTTGTGACCATGTGGATTACAGCATGCCAGGCTTCCCTGCCTTCACTATCTCCTGGAGCTTGCTCAAACTCATGTCCATTGAGTCGGTGATGACATCCAACCATCTCATCCTCTGTTGTCCCCGTCTCTTCCTGGCCTCAATCTTTCCCAGCATCTGGGTCTTTTCCAATGAGTCGGCTCTTTGCGTCAGGTGGCCAAAGCATTGGAGCTTCAGCTTCAGCATCAGTCCTTCCAACGAATATTCAGGGTTGATTTCCTTTAAGATTGACTGGTTTGATTTCCTTGCTGTCCAAGGGACTCTCAAGAGTCTTTTCCAGCACCACAGTTCAGAAGCATCAATTCAGTGACTCAAAAGCAAAACAACATTTTCAAGACAAGTTCTGGGGCCATGGAGGAGGGAGTACTCGGTTCACCCTGGATCCTGCCTCACCACTTCCTGCTCCTCTGTTAACAGCACATCACAATACCTCCTACTTATTAAAGACTTCTAGCCATCAAGAAAACTTTAAATGTTAATAATAGGGGAAACCAGGTGTGCAACATATGAGAATTCTCTGTACTATCATCCCAATTTTTCTTTAAATCTAAAACTTCAAAAATAAAAGTTTAAAAATAGAATTTAAATAAAAAGCACTTAAGGAGTTCAGTTCAGTTCAGTTGCTCAGTCATGTCTGACTCTTGGCGACCCCATGAATCACAGCATGGCCAGGCCTCCCTGTCCATCACCAACTCTCAGAGTTCACCCAAACTCATGTCCATCAAGTCGGTGATGCCATTCAGCCATCTCATCCTCTGTCGTCCCCTTCTCCTGCCCCTAATCCCTCTCAGCATCAGTCTTTCCAATGAGTCAACTCTTCACATGATGTGGCCAAAGTATTGGAGTTTCAGCTTTAGCATCAGTCCTTCCAAAGAACACCCAGGACTGATCTCCTTTAGAATGGACTGGTTGGATCTCCTTGCAGTCCAAGGGACTCTCTCAAGAGTCTTCTCCAACACCACAGTTCAAAAGCATCAATTCTTCGGTGCTCAGCCTTCTTCACAGTCCAACTCTCACATCCATACATGACCACTGGAAAAACCATAGCCTTGACTAGACGGACCTTAGTTGGCAAAGTAATGTCTCTGCTTTTCAATGTGCTATCTAGGTTGGTCATAACTTTCCTTCCAAGGAGTAAGCGTCTTTTAATTTCATGGCTGCAATCACCATCTGCAGTGATTTTGGAGCCCAAAAAAATAAAACACTGTTTCCACTGTTTCCCCATCTATTTGCCATGAAGTGATGGGACCAGATGCCATGATCTTCATTTTCTGAATGCTGAGCTGTAAGCCAACTTTTTCACCCTCCTCTTTCACTTTCATCTAGAGGCTCTTTAGTTCCTCTTCACTTTCTGCCATAAGGGTGGTGTCATCTGCATATCTGAGGTTATTGATATCTCTTCTGGCAATCTTGATTCCAGCTTGTGCTTCTTCCAGCCCAGCGTTTCTCATGATGTACTCTGCATAGAAGTTAAATAAGCAGGGCCACAAAATACAGCCTTGACGTACTCCTTTGCCTATTTGGAATCAGTCTGTTGTTCCATGTCCAGCTCTAACTGCTGCTTCCTGACCTGCATATAGGTTTCTTAAGAGGCAGGTCAGGTGGTTTGGTATTCCCATCTCTTGAAGAATTTTCCACGGTTTCTTGTGATCCACACAGTCAAAGGCTTTGGCATAGTCAATAAAACAGAAATAGATGTTTTTCTGGAACTCTCTTGCTTTTTTCATTATCCAGCAGATGTTGGCAATTTGATCTCTGGCTCCTCTGCCTTTTCTAAAACCAGCTTGAACATCTGGAAGTTCATGGTTCACGTATGGCTGAAGCCTGGCTTGGAGAATTTTGAGCATCACTTTTCTAGCGTGTGAGATGAGTGCAATTGTGTGGTAATCTGAGCATTCTTTGGCATTGCCTTTCTTTGGGATTGGAATGAAAACTGACCTTTTCCAGTCCTGTGGCCACTGCTGAGTTTTCCAAATGTGCTGGCATATTGAGTGCAGCACGTTCACAGCATCGTCTTTCAGGATTTGAAACAGCTCCACTGGAATTCCATCACCTCCACTAGCTTTGCTTGTAGTGATGCTTTCTAAGGCCCACTTGACTTCACATTCCAGGATGTCTGGCTCTATGTGAGTGATCACACCACCGTGATTATCTGGGTCATGAAGATCTTTTTTGTACAGTTCTTCTGTGTATTCTTGCCACCCCTTCTTAATATCTTCTGCTTGTGTTAGGTCCATACCATTTCTGTCCTTTATCAAGCCCATCTTTGCATGCAATGTTCCCTTGGTATCTCTAATTTTCTTGAAGAAAATTAGTCTTGCCCAGAGTTAGACTCTTCTAAATGGAAATCTACTTAAAATGTCTCATTCCTGAGGTTTGGTGCTAAATTTCACTCACCCCCTTAGAGTGAAAGTATAGGCATCCTTCAGAGTTATGGCAGGTTTGGTTCTTTGGCTGCTGCTCCTAACTCGCCTCAGTCATGTCTGACTCTGTGCGACCCCATAGACGGCAGCCACCAGGCTCCTCCATCCCTGGGATTCTCCAGGCAAGAACACTGGAGTGGGTTGCCATTTCCTTCTCCAGTGCATGAAAGTGAAAAGTGAAAGTGAAGTCACTCAGTCGTGTCCGACTCTTCGTGACCCCATGGAAGGTTTGGTTCTAGACCACCATAATAAGGTGAATACTGCAAAATCAAGTCTCCCAAATTTGAGGGTTTCCCAGTGCATATAAAACTTATAGTATAATGTGTATTCTGTTAACTGTGTGAAAGCATTAAGTCTAAAAAAAAAAACAATGTACATACCTTAATTAAAAAATGCTTTATTGCTAAAAAATGCTACCATCTGAGCCTTAACCATGTTTTGCAATAGTAAAATCAAAGGTCACTGATCACAAATCATCATAACAAATATATTAATAATGGAAAAGCTTGAAATATTGTAAGAATTGCCAAAATGTGACAGAAAGACAGGAAGTGAGCAAATGCTGTTGGAAAAAAAATAACGCCAATACTATTGGTTGATGCAGGGTTGCCACAAACCTTCAATTTGTAAAAAATAAAACTCAATATCTGCAAAGCGCAATAAAGCCACGTGCAATAAAATGAGGTATGCCAGTACTTGAGAAGGAAGTGGTTAGTACCTCAGGCTAGTTAATATCACAACCTACTTGGTCACCAACTCCTGGTGTGACTTCAGACCAATATACTCTGTCTAAGCAATTTTGCCTCAATGTAAATGAAGACAACGAGATCTATCACCTTCCTGAACTTTACTCTGCTGCTGAAACTGAAACTTGAGGAAATTCTAGAAAAGTCCAAGGTGGAAGTCAAAGTCCTTCCACAACCTGCTGGGACTAAACATTTTGTCGGAGACTCTCTCTCATATGTAGGGACACCCTTTTCTTCAATGAGTCCCTTCCTTTAATCATAAGTCACTTCTTCACACGTGCCAAATCCTTCCTTCATTTTTGTTTGTTTGTTTATTTAGAAAAATGAAATACATGATCCAATAAGGAGTCCATGAATTTCAGACAGAAATAAGGAAAGGTCTTTATCCTTGAGGAGCTTAGAGACCAGGACTGGCTATCAAAGAAGAAAGGAGTGGATAACAGCAGAGGCAGGGCTGGCTGGTGGCGACAGGGAGTGACAGTTTGAAAGACCCAGAATCCACCCCAGAAAAGACCCAAGAAGAGCTTGGCAGCTTCGCAAACTACCCAGCCCAGACCACTCCATTCATCCAACCTGGAGTCCAAGTCTGACTCTGGGCACCATATTGAAGTGGGGTGTGACACAGGAAGGTGACTGGAATAGGGGGAGATCTGGAAACAACATGAGGAGCTTCCAGACTCTGAAAGTGTCAAGTTTAGAGACTTCGCAGGAGTACTGAGGGACTTCAAGGATCAAACAGAAGGTAATGTGACAAAAAAAAGTTTAGGTCCCTTCAAGCTCTTTTGTCCTATAAGTCCAGGAATGGAAGAAGGATCTAGAGGTAAGAGAAGCCTACTGGGGGTAGAAAAAGGTATGAGAGCTTTCTTCAAATACCTGGAGGCTGATACACAGAGGAACGGATTCTAGTTTTCACTCAACCAGGCTTGGCCACTTGGGAAAATCACTTATGGCTTCTGTCTCCTCTCTCTCAGGAGTAAATACAACAGACATCATGGCTTCTGTCTCCTCTCTCTCAGGAGTAAATACAACAGACATCACCAGGAGCCTACAGAATATTCCAGGGTAGGCTGACTCCATTTCATTTCACCTCATTTTCCAAGTTTTTTTCAGATAGAGAGTCAAGATTCTCCTCAATTTCAATAAGCAAATATGCATTTCCAAAAAAAAAAAAAGAAAGAAAGAAACTAATGCTCACCCTTCAGTGGAAGGGAATTGAAGAAGACCACATGATTGGATCATAAGAAGAAACGAAGTACTGATGCATGCTACAACTTGGATGAACCTTGAAAACACTATACAACGTGAAAGAAGTTAGTCACAAAAGGCCACATAATATATGATCCCATTTATATGAAAGTCCAGAGTAGGGAAATCTAATCTACAGAGACAGATAGTAAAACTTAGGGCTAGAGAGGAAGAGGGAACAATGGAGTGATGGCCGAAGTGTATAGAATTTCTTTTTGAGGTGACGAAAATGTTCTAAAATTGACTGTGATGATGTTTGTCCAATTGTGTCTGATTCTTTGTAGTCCCATGGAGTGTAGCCCACCAGCCTCCTCTGTCCATGGATTTTTTTCAGGCAAGAATCCTGGAGTGGGTTGCCATTTCCTACTCCAGAGTATCCTCCCAACCCAGGGATCGAACCCACAATTCTTTAACCCTACGAAGAGGCAAAGGAAGAGGAGAAAAAGAGGAAGACACGTAAAAGAGTGGCCTGGATGACTCCAGAGACTACAGCATTCTGGCAAAGAGACAGTCTCATCACTCTCACCAGTGTGCCATCCACATGGGACCTGGTACTTCCAGACCTCAGAAAGTCTTCCGATTGCAGAAACTGGAGTGGTGACTCACCGCAGAGGATGCTTATGGCAAGAAGATTTGACAGCTTTAACCATTACAGACATACAGAGATTACAGACACTACAGAGCCCATAAATGGGTCCAGGTTTGGCCACTGGGTTTGAGTCCCCGTATGAATAGAAGCACACAATTCTAGCCCCTTTGGCCATGCCTATTGGACACTGGTCAGGGGTGGTTTTCTCCACCCAAAGTATGCTGTTTCCTGGACTAAGCAGCCCAGGACCTGTTTCTAGCAATAGACAGAGGTGGGGGCATCACTGATCTTATCTCCTACTTCTCCCCAATCACCCACCTACTGTGGCCACTCTGGCCTGCTCCCTGTTCCAGAAATATATCATATCCACCCATTTATTGTTCCCCTGCCTAAAGCCCTCTTCCCCCACATGCCTCCTCTCCTGCGCTCCTTCAGGTCTTTGCTCAGATGCCCCTTTCTCCATGAGACCTAACCTGGCAGCCTCGTTTAAAAATGTATCTCCACCCACCTTTATCCCTCTACTGTTTCGCCGCCACACTTATCACATAATGTACTTTCCTTGGGCTTCCCAGGGGGTTCAGTGGTAAAGAAGCTGCCTGCCAGTGCAGGAGACACCGGAGGTACAGGTGGGATCCCTGGGTTGGGAGGATCCCCTGGAGGAGGAAATGGCACCCCACTCCAGTATTCTTGCCTGGAAAATCCCGTGGATGGAGGGGCCTGGAGGGCTATGGTCCATGGGGTCACAAAGAGTCGGACACGACTAAGCTCGCAGGCACATCATACTTTCCTTACTCAGGGTTTTGCCTGCCTTCCCTTGCTGTTCCATAAGCTTCAAGGAGTCATGGCTTATGTCTGTTTTATTAAATATACACCTGACACCTAGAACTGTGCCTGCAATAAATATACGTTGAATAAATTGATTCCCTCTAGTTAACTCTGCATGGGCTTTCAAATGGAATGTATGGACTATGAACCTATTATTACCTTATTCATAGTACAAGTTCTTCTAACCTCTATCTAGTGCCCAGCTGGAGAGCCAGGAGGCTAAGGTTAGCTACCTTCCCAATTCCCTTAAATACGAAATCTGCATTACCAAATCTAAGGGAACTGTCACCATTGATTTGCCTTTTCTTTCAAGTCACAATTAGAAGACTGTATCTCAGGGGACTTGGGGAGAGCTGGTTCTTCATTCTAGCATCTGCCCACAATTTCTCCAAAAACAGCACATCCTCCCAGCCAACTAGATATTATTTTTCAAGAAGATTTTACATTCTGTTTTCACATGTTATCTCTACTAAAACATCATAAGATGGGATGGAAAAATACTAGTAAACGCACTTGCAAACATGGTAACTCTAATCTTCTCATTTAATAATTCCCTGTTTTACTTATGGCTTGCCTTCAGACTATAAACTCCTTGAGAGCAGAGATTAGGGTGTCCTGGTCACCAGTGAGGACATATTTAGGCGCACAATATCCACTACATTGCATAGTTAGTGCTCATTGGTTGTCTCTGTTCTCATCATTACTGCGCTTGTTCTGGATCTCAGTGAGTGAGAGGCTTGCCAAGTGTACACGCCACGGACCAGAAGGGAGCCCAGGGCTAATTAGAAGAGACTCCTGGCACCTTTTGATGGGTAGATTACCCAGTTACCCTCACCTCTCCCCAGTCCCCAAAGTTCTGACAAGGACATAAGAAAAGTAAAGCTAAAGGAGTGGTGTTCCTAGAGTCCTACTGAAATTCTAGACCAAAAAAAAAAAAAAGTCCAGGAGGGAAGAGGAAGCGGGTTAAGGAAGGCGGCCCAAAGCCCATCTCCAAACTCGGACTGTCTGAGCGCCCCCTATTGGCCCGATGGGATCCGAAGAGAAGCATTTCTTCGGCGGAGAGACCAGTGGGCTCTCTACATTCTTTAAACTTGACTCTCGGCTCACAGAGTTAGTTGCACAGAGAGATCGACCCTCAGAAGCTCAAGGGCCAGTGCTGGGGGGAGAAAAGGAGACTCAGAAGATGAGGGACAGGGGAAGGCCGGGAATCGCGCAACAGCCTGGGAAAGGGAACGTGAGAAAGTTGGGGAGGGCAGTCTGCGACAAGAAGAGAGGAAAGAAGAGAAAGAACACAGATCCCGCGCCGAGCCGAGGGAGCAGCCGGGGACAGCGAGAGGGGACAGCGGGCGGCGGGCGGCGGCGGCGAGAGGGTGCGCGGAAGGGAGGCGGCGGGGAGGGACCGGCGTCCGGCCTACGCACCTGAGGCTGCCATGCCGCCGGCCGCGGTGCTCCGTGCCCGGCTCGCTGCGCGCGGGGCCCGGGGCCGGAGCGGGCTCGGCGGCGGCCCTGGCGCAGGACGGGAGCGGCGCCCGGCTCCGCGCAGCACCAGCCGCGGCTCTGGCGCTTCCTCCTCGCGGGCAGCGAGGACTCGCCGCGAGGGCGTGTCCACAAGGCCCGCCTCGCCGGCGGGGCTCGGCCCCCGGCACCTGCTCCCCAGGCGGTTGGGGAGGGGAAGTGAGAACTGCCCCCCACCGGCCCGCAGCCGGCCAGCTCCCCTCGTTCCCCTCATCGCTCACTCAGCGTAGGGGGCAGGCAGAGGGGCTTCGCGCGCCCCGCTCCCCGTGAAATCAGTCAAGTCGGCCACCCAAAGGGCAGCCCGAGTTGGGGGAGCGTTGAGAGAGGAGAGAGGCAGAAGTGTTAGCTTCACGGCCTCTGGCCATCTGGGGCGGGGGCTGTCAATGTGCACAGGTGGCCCAGCCATCTCCCCATTCCCTGGGGCTTTCTCCCTGAGCGCTGCCCGGGCAGGAAGGGGAGGGGGCAAGAAGGGGAAGAGGCATCTTCTCTGGCACCTGGCCCTGGTGCTTGGTGTTGCCCTTGACTACCCTCCAGTGACCTTCCTGTAATTCCTGATCTCCAGAAGGCACAAGAGCGTTATGATAACCTCATACGTCAGATGCTCGGTATCGTCGTCATTGCCTTTTGTGCCTTTGAGGTAGCACCTACCGTGGCCTTCAGGTTAGCGCTGAAGAAAGAAGCCAAATCTCTTGCTCAGACTCCCACAGAGAGCAGATGCTCCCCGAGGTTCTGTACCACGCCTGTTTGAGACCAGAGCTAGAGCTCTCCCTTAACCCTCTCACTCGCCTGCCACGTCTTATCCTCCCCTTTGCCGCTCCTGTAGTGGATTTGAACGGAGCTGTGCCCTTGCAGTCCTCAGCGATGTCCAGAGAGCAGAGATGACAGAGAGATAGGTTTTCTGTGCAAGTGGAAAGATATGAAAGACATTTTAAAATGGAAATATCAGGGTTCAGTCCAAGAACTAGTTTCCTACTGTTGCCATAACAGATTACTACAAATTCAATGGCCTAAAATAAAATTTATTATCTCACACGAATAAGATATGAAATTAAAAGATGCAGTCGTGAAATCAGAAGATGCTTGCTCCTTGGAAGAAAAGCTATGACAAACCTAGACAGTGTATTAAAAAGCAGAGACATTACTTTGCCAACAAATGTCGGTCTAGTCAAAGCTATGGTTTTTCCAGTAGCCATGTACAGATGTGAGAGTTGGGCTATAAGGAAAGCTGAGCGCCAAAGAATTGATGCTTTTGAACTGTGGTGTTGGAGAAGACTCTTGAGAGTCTCTTGGATTGCTAGGAGATCCAACTAAAGGAAATCAATCCTGAATATTCATTGGAAGGACTGATGCTGAAGCTGAAGCTCCAATACTTTGGCCACCTGATTTGAAGAACTGAATCATTGGAGAAGACCCTGATGCTGGGAAAGATTGAAGGCAGGAGAAAGGAACAACAGAGGATGAGATGGTTGGATGGCATGACCAACTCATGCCATCCAACTCATGGACATGAGTTTGAGCAAGCTTCAGGAGTTGGTGATGGACAGAGAAGCCTGACATCCTGCCGTCCATGGGATCACAGAGTTAGACATGACTGAGTGACTGAGCTGACTGATTATCTTGCTCTTCTATATTTCAGAAGTCCAACATGAGCCACACCAGGCTAAAATCAAGGTGTTGACAGGTTTTGGTTCCTTTCTGGAGTCTCTAGAAGAGAATGCATTTCTTTGTCTTTTTCAGCTTCTAGAGGAAATTACACACATTTCTTGATTCATGCCCCCCTCAATCTTCAAATCCAGTAACATAACACCTTTCTGACCCTGCTTCCCTCATCACATATTTCTGTGTTTCCTCTGACTAGCAACCTCATTATCATCTACATCTATCATCTACCTTAATTTTTCTTTGCCGTGTAACAGTATATTCACAGGTTCTAGAGGTTAGGATGTGGACATCTTTGGGGAACAGGGGCATTATTCTGCCTACCACAGACCTGGAATTCTGAAAGAGGAGATAAGCTTACTACCTACTATACGTGATAGCTATTCCTCATGTTCAGGATTTCTCTGGCCTCCACAGCCTGTCAGCCTCCTACCCACCCCCAGCCCCCTATCAATGCACTGTCACAACTCTGTACAGTTCATTTGGAGAACTTACATAGATCGTTTCCTGCAATTACAAGCAGCTTTTCAGACAAAGCCTAAGAACCTAGCCCTCTTTTGAGCTTCCTTCCTTACCTACCAAAATGGCCACTCCCCATGAAGTTTCTGCCACTTGTCTCCTTGGGGCATTTTGAGCAATGGCAGAGGCCATTTCCAGGTTGGACCTCCAGTTCAGAGAAACAAATTGTTGGGCATCTGCTATGTGGCCAGCTCTGCTCAGAGTGCTATCACTTATTCAGCTTGTATGAATCTTTACCTGAAACCTGTGAGGTAGGCATGTTATTATCATCCTATTTCACAGGGGAAGAAACTAAGGCTCCAAAAAGGTAATCTGCCCGATCCATGGTCAGTATTTAGAAGGATCAAAACTAGATTTTGAATTCAAATCCATGTGCTATGCAAGAGCTGACTCGTCATGAATTGTGACTCAGAAGCCACACCAGCTATTCCATGCCAGTTCCGCGATCTCCAAACCCAAAGTGACTGTAATAACAGAAAAAAGGAGTGCTGTGGAGATTGCTGACTGCATACCCAATATTTATTGTCCTTAGTAACACAATCACCCCTTTATTTGGAGACAGTAATGTGCCCCACTAAAAGACTTCATTCCCCAACTTGGAGGAGGCTAAGAAGTAAGTGGAAATCATTAGCTGGGGGGATCCAAAAAGTTCTCTATTGTGTGCTTAACCCTGCTGCCAGATACTCCTTTTGCCTTTTTCTCTCTTTTAGTGCCTACTTGGAATGTGAATGAATGGCTGGAGAGCTGACAGCCCTGTTAGATTTCAAGGTGACCATGTGAATGGAAGTCACACACTAAGGAGAGCAGAGAACAAAGGTGGACAGAATCTGGTTCCTTAATGATCATGGAGCTCTCATACAAACTCCAGCCTTCCCACCTTTGAGTTCTTTTACATGAAAGAGAAATAAACACATCTCTGTCTTGCTAGAGCCATGATTATGTTGTTTTCTGCTATACGTAACCAAACTTAATTCTTTATTGAAATGGGAATGGAAGCTAACATTTATTGAGCATCAACTATAATTCATGAATTTTCTTATACTATCTTATAATTATCCCTCAAAATAATTCTGAATCACAAGTATTATCTCCACTTCAGAGATAAAGAAACTAAGATTCAGAGATGCTGGTTTTTCCAGGGTCGCTCAGTAGTTAGCATAACTGTGATTCAAATCCAACTGATTCTAAACCCAAAGTCCATGGTCTTTTCCATGGCATAAAGACACACTGGATGACTTTAGAGAGTAAATTAATACTACTTCCTGAGGACACACGGGTGCTCTCAAGTGAGGGGTCCCCCTTGAGTCCTCGGCACTTCAAGTCTCACACAGATGGCGTCTTCATTTGTGCATGAAAGCAAGTCTTGCACGTTTTCTACTTCTTCCTTCTGAGGTGCTGAAGCAGGAAGTTTAAGCAGCTGTGAGAAAATGTTTAGGACTTGGCCTCATATGCTCTTAGAATATTAAAGTGGGACAGGCCCTAAGAGGTCATTATTGGACACGTGTGGAAACTAAGACCAAGAGAGGCAAAGTGACCTTTCTAACATACTCTGAGTTGGAAGCACAACCAGGATTAAAACCCTACTCTTGATTCTTAGTCTGGTGTTTTTAGCTATATCTGACCACTTTCCCGCCCTATTAGTAAAAAAGAGAAATTACAGAAAAATGTTTTCCTTAATCTGATGTTTCATCTTTGTCTGCCGCAAGTTCCTAGAGGGTTAAACCAATCTTGAATGTTTGGAATAAACCCCACTTGGTCATGATATATCATCCTTTTTATGTTGTCAACTTAGTAATATTTTGTTAAGGATTTTTCTATCTATGTTCACAGGGGATGTTGGTCTATAATTTTCTTTTTGGTAACACCTTTTGTTAGTTTTTGTATCCAGGTTAATCTGGCCTCATAAAAAATTTTTTGAAGTATTCTTTTCTCCTCTATTTTCTAACAGAGAACACTTGACATTATAAATGTTTAATAGACTTAACCGCTAAAACTAGCCATGTCTAAAATTTCTCTTGTGAGGTTTCGCTAGCCAGTTCTATAGCCCCCTCAAAAGACAGGATTCTTGGGGTGTGCCGATATTGATAAGTTGTATTCTTCAAGGAATTTGTCTATTTAATCATTTCAAAAATTTGTTGCTATGAAATCAATCTTAACATTTCATTATCCTTTTAATGTCTGCAGGATTCATAATGATAGCCCCTGTATTTTTTCTGTTATTGGTCATTTGTGGCTTCGGTCTTTCTCTCTCAATCTTACTCTCTCTATCTCTATCATTCTAAATAGCTGTTTATCAATTTTATTAATCTTTCCAAAGAATCAACTTTTGGTTTTGCTAATTTTTCTATTTTTGTTTCCTACTTCTTTGATTTGGGCTCTTTGTTATTTCCTTCTGCCTATTCACTTTGAGTTCACTTTTCACTTATCTAGCTTCCTAAGGTTGAATATGTGGCTACTGTTTTTATTCCATTAGTTTTTTATAATATAAACATTTAAAGCTATAAGTCATACCTGAATGGTCTAGTGGTTTTCCCTACTTTCTTCAATTTCAGTCTGAATTTGGCAATAAGGAGTTCATGATCTGAGCCACAGTCCGCTTCTGGTCTTGTTTTTGTTGACTGTATAGAGCTTCTCCATCTTTGGCTGCAAAGAATGTAATCAATCTGATTTTGGTTTTGACCATCTGGTGATGTCAATGTGTAGAGTCTTCTCTTGTGTTGTTGGAAGAGGGTGTTTGCTATGACCAGTGCATTTTCTTGGCAAAACTATTAGTCTTTGCCCTGCTTCATTCCATATTCCAAGGCCAAATTTGCCTGTTACTCCAGGTGTTTCTTGACTTCCTATTTTTGCATTCCAGTCCTCTATAATGAAAAGGACATCTTTTTTGGGTGTTAGTTTAAAAGGTCTTGTAGGTCTTCATAGAACCGTTCAGCTTCAGTTTCTTCAGCCAGGCTTCAGCAGTGCGTGAACTGTGAAATTCCAGATGTTCAAGCTGGTTTTAGAAAAGGCAGAGGAACCAGAGATCAAATTGCCAACATCCGCTGGATCATCGAAAAACCAAGAGAGTTCCAGAAAAACATCTATTTCTGCTTTATTGACTATGCCAAAGCCTTTGACTGTGTGGATCACAAGAAACCGTGGAAAATTCTTCAAGAGATGGGAATACCAGACCACCTGACCTGCCTCTTGAGAAACTTTTATGCAGGTCAGGAAGCAACAGTTAGAACTGGACATGGAACAACAGACTGGTTCCAAATAGGAAAAGGAGTACGTCAAGGCTGTGTTTTGTCACCCTGCTTATTTAACTTCTATGCAGAGTACATCATGGGAAACGCTGGGCTGGAAGAAGCACAATCTGGAATCAAGATTGCCGGGAGAAATATCAATCACCTCAGATATGCAGATGACATGACCGTTATGGCAAAAGTGAAGAGGAACTAAAAAGCCTCTTGATGAAAGTGAAAGTGGAGAGTGAAAAAGTTGGCTTAAAGCTCAACATTCAGAAAACGAAGATCATGGCATCTGGTCCTATCACTTCATGGGAAATAGATGTGAAACAGTGGGAAGAGACTTTATGTTTGGGGGCTCCAAAATCACTGCAGATGGTGATTGCAGCCATGAAATTAAAAGACGCTTACTCCTTGGAAGGAAAGTTATGACCAACCTAGATAGCACGTTGAAAAGCAGAG
Source organism: Capricornis sumatraensis (assembly GCF_032405125.1). Taxonomy (NCBI): domain Eukaryota; kingdom Metazoa; phylum Chordata; class Mammalia; order Artiodactyla; family Bovidae; genus Capricornis; species Capricornis sumatraensis. Next base: position 18,522,483 of record NC_091091.1, read on the forward strand.
ACATTACTTTGCCAACAAAGGTCCGTCTAGTTGAGGCTATGGTTTTTCCTGTGGTCATGTATGGATGTGAGAGTTGGACTGTGAAGAAAGCTGAGCGCCGAAGAATTGATGCTTTTGAACCGTGGTGTTGGAGAAGACTCTTGAGAGTCCCTTGGACTGCAAGGAGATCCAACCAGTCTATTCTGAAGGAGATCAACCCTGGGATTTCTTTGGAGGGAATGATGCTGAAGCTGAAACTCCAATACTTTGGCCACCTCATGCAAAGAGTTGACTCATTGGAAAAGAGTCTGATGCTGGGAGGGATTGGGGGCGGGAGGAAGAGGGGACAGCGGAGGATGAGATGGCTAGATGGCATCACTGACTCAATGGATGTGAGTCTGTGTGAACTCCGGGAGTTGGTGATAGACAGGGAGGCCTGGCGTGCTGCGGTTCATGGGGTCACAGAGTTGGACACGACTGAGCGACTGAACTGAACTGAACTGAAAGCTATACGTCTACCCCCATTCAATGCTTTGGCTGCATCCCCCGGATTTTATATGTTCTATTTTTATTATGATTTAGTAAAAAATTTTTTCTAACGTCCCCTGTAATTTCTTTGAGTGATGAGTAATTTAAAAGTGAGATCTCCAAATACTTTTTTTTTTTTAAGATAGCTTAATGTTGATTTCTTGTTTAGATTCATTATGGTCTGAATGCAGATTCTGCTTGCAGATATGCATATTATGAACATGGAGATGTTATCTATATGACAACAGTAGCATAAAGTAGGGCTTCCCTTGTGGCTCTGTGGTAAAGAATCTACCTGCCAATGCAGGAGACATGGGTTCAACCCCTGGGTCTGAGAGACTCCCCTGGAGAAGGAAATGGGAACCCACTCCAGTACTCTTGCCTGGAAAATCCCATGGACAGAGGAGCCTGGCAGGCTACAGTCCATGGGGTTGCAGAAGAGTCGGACATGACTTAGTGACTGAGCAACACCAGCATAAAGTAAGGGGCTGAGGAGAGACTAAACTGTTTTCAGTTCAGTTCAGTTGCTCAGTCGTGTCCAACTCTTTGCGACCCCATGAACCACAGCACACCAGGCCTCCCGGTCCATCACCAACTCCTGAAGTTCACACAAACCCATGTCCATTGAGTCGGTGATGCCATCCAACCATCTCATCCTCTGTCATCCCCTTCTCCTCCTGCCCTCAATCTTTCCCAGCATCAGGGTCTTTTCAAATGAGTCAGCTCTTTGCATCAGGTGGCCAAAGTATTGGAGTTTCCGCTTTAACATCAGTCCTACCAATGAACACCCAGGACTGATCTCCTTTAGGATGGACTGGTTGGATCTCCTTGCAGTCCAAGGGACTCTCAAGAGTCTTCTCCAATGTCACAGTTCAAAAGCATCAATTCTTCGGTGCTCAGCTTTCTTTATAGTCCAACTCTCACATCCATACATGACCACTGGAAATACCATAGCCTTGACTAGAGTGTCTAATTTCTTAAATTTTATGAGAAGCATTAAAATATTAATTCTAAGTGGACTGTAAAAAATTAAGAATGCACAGTATATTTTCATCCCTAGGACAGCCACTGAAAGTTAATTTTAAAATGTATGGCTAAATAGTCAATAAATTAAAATGGAATTCTTACATATAGCCAATAAATGTAAGTAGTCAGGAAAAGAGGATCAGAAGAGCAAATTTCAGAAGGGACCAATAGTAAATAAATAGTAAAATGGTAGAATGACATATTAATCACTATGTTAATATTAATTATTTTAAATGTATATTAATATTACATATAATAATTACATTAAATAATTACATTAAATTACATATTGGGTTGGCCAAAAAGTTTGTTCAAGTTCTTCCATAAGATGGTATGGAAAAATATAGAATGAACTTTTTGGCCAGTCTGATTTTTTTTTGTCTTTGATTTTCAGCAGTTTGAGTATAATAAGCTCAGATGTGATTTTTCTCTGTATTATTCTGTATGAGGTCAACTAAGTTTCCTGAGTCTGTAATTTTATGTCTCTTACCATATATGGGGAAGCTTCAGACATTTTTTCTTTAAATATTTTTTCTGCATAATTCTTTTTATTCATCTCTTCTCAGATTTCATTAACACATGTGTTAGACCGGTTATATTATGTTTCTGTTCATTTTTTTTCAGTCTTTTTTTTCTTCTCTGTTCTTCAGATTGAACAATTCCTATACATCTGTAGTCAGTTCACTGATTCTTTCTGCTGTTGTCTCTAAAATGCTTTTAAGCCCTACCAATGGATTTTTCAGTTCTACAATTTCTATTTGGTTCTTTATTAAAATTTCTATTTCTCTGCTGATAGTTTCTCTTTGTTCAATCACTCTGAATACATCTTTCTTTTCATCCTTGAATATAGTTATAATAGTTCTTTGAAAACTCTTATCTGCCCATTGCAACATGTAGTACATCTTAGGGTCAATCTTCACTGATTGCCTTTTCCCTTGAGGTGAATTCCATTTTCTTATTTCTTCATGTACCTACTAATACTGGATGGTGGCCTGGATATTGTAAGTGATATTTGGTGAGACTGATTTCTACTTTGCCTTTGAAAAGTGTTCTTCTAGAGGAGGTAGTGATTCTGGCTGCACTCAAACTTCCAAGTCTGTCTTCTCCACTGTGTGAGCAACAGCAGATCTGTCCAGTTCTTTCACCCTTAACTGGGGTGCACAGAGTCTGCCATATATAGCATAGTATAGTTCAAGGGTTAGCAGACCATATCATCCTTCCTGAAATACTCAAGGCCACTAGGTGACTGAGAAGACTCATACCATGAATAGAAAGTGACTGAGCAATGCATCCAAATTTTGTGTTTTCTGGATAAGTACAATTTCTTAATTTCTAACTTTTTAATTTTGCTAAGCAAAGACATTAAAAAACAAAATCTATCCGTATTATCACTATCATTTCACAAGAAAGGAAAGGGATTTTAACACCAAAAAAAGTAGAAACAGTATGATTTCAGAAAAAAAGGAAATATTTTAAACTGAATGTATTCTGTGTTAGTAAAAATTCACCACATTGCATTGCTTTTCTCCCTTGATGACTTGATGAAAATTCTATCCCAGCTGGGTTCCCAACCTAGGAAGGGAAGCTGAGAATTTTTGTGATGAAAGTACTAAAGATCTCAATGTTTGCCAAAACCATTGCTTTAAAGGAAGTTTTAAAACAGAAAAATCAGGACAGTGTTTCCCAAACTTCAATCATGTGAAAATACTATCACAGATATTGTCATGGCTGCATTTCACCTGCTTTATTTACTTTCAATGTTTTATTTCAGTCATTTGTTTACTTAAGTTTATTTTATTTTATTTTATTTTTACATACTTAAGTTTATTTTAAAATGAAAGTCTTACATGAATACCATAAATGGAAAGCCATATCCCTTGCCATAAAATCAAGAAAACACACAATGCTGGAAGGCCCTCAGCCTGCAGCCACCTCTGTTGAAAAGGAAGATTAGCAGAGATTAGGGGTTCAAGTCATACCTGCACCAGAATGCAACTTTCTGTTTGATTTAAATATAAGGACAAAAGAATTGAAAAGAACAATTTTCTCATTGTGTAATTAAATGTCATTCAATGCCATGTTCATGTACCATCTAAAATCACCTCCTAGTGAACTTATGGATAGGGGAAGGGATAGTTAGGGAGTTTGGGATCAGCATGTGCACACTGCTATATTTAAAATGGATAACCAATCAATATAGTGAAAATGAGTATACTACCCAAAGCAATCTACAAATTCAATGCAATCCCTATCAAGCTACCAGTGGTATTTTTTTACAGAACTAGAACAAATAACTTCAAGATTTGTATGGAAATACAAAAAACCTCAAATAGCCAAAGCAATCTTGAGAAAGAAGAATGGAACTGGAGGAATCAACTTGCCTGACTTCAGGCTCTATTACAAAGCGACAGTCATCAAGACAGTGTGGTACTGGCACAAACACAGAAATATAGATCAATGGAACAAAATAGAAAGCCCAGAGATAAATCCACACACCTATGGACACCTTATCTTTGACAAAGGAGGCAAGAATATACAATGGAGTAAAGACAATTTCTTTAACAAGTGGTGCTGGGAAAACTGGTCAACCACTTGTAAAAGAATGAAACTAGATCACTTTCTAACACCACACACAAAAATAAACTCAAAATGGATTAAAGATCTAAACATAAGACCAGAAACTATAAATCTCCTAGAACAGAACATAGGCAAAACACTCTCCGACATAAATCACAGCAGGATCCTCTATGATCCACCTCCCAGAATACTGGAAATAAAAGCAAAAATAAACACATGGGATCTAATTAAAATTAAAAGCTTCTGCACAACAAAGGAAAATATACGCAAGGTGAAAAGACAGCCTTCAGAATGGGAGAAAATAATAGCAAATGAAGCAACTGACAAACAACTAATCTCAAAAGTATACAAGCAACTTATGCAGCTCAATTCCAGAAAAATAAACGACCAAATCAAAAAATGGGCCAAAGAACTAAACAGACAGTTCTCCAAAGAAGACATACAGATGGCTAACAAACACATGAAAAGATGCTCAACATCACTCATTATCAGAGAAATGCAAATCAAAACCACAATGAGGTACCATTTCACACCAGTCAGAATGGCCATGATCCAAAAGTCTGCAAGCAATAAATGCTGGAGAGGGTGTGGAGAAAAGGGAATGCTCTTACACTGTTGGTGGGAATGCAAACTAGTACAGTCACTATGGAGAACAGTGTGGAGATTCCCTAAAAAATTGCAAATAGAACTACCTTATGACCCAGCAATCCCACTGCTGGGCATACACACCGAGGAAACCAGAATAGAGACACATGTATCCCAATGTGCATTGCAGCACTGTTTATAATAACCAGGACATGGAAACAACCTAGATGTCCATCAGCAGATGAATGGATAAGAAAGCTGTGGTACATATACCCAATAGAGTATTACTCAGCCATTAAAAAGAATACATTTGAATCAATACTAATGAGATGGATGAAACTGGAGCCGATTATACAGAGTGAAGTAAGCCAGAAAGAAACACATCAATACAGTATCAGTTCAGTTCAGTTCAGTTCAGTCGCTCAGTCGTGTCCAACTCTTTGCGACCCTATGAATCACAGCACGCCAGGCCTCCCTGTCCATCACCATCTCCCAAAGTTCACTCAGACTCATGTCCATCGAGTCAGTGATGCCATCCAGCCATCTCATCCTCGGTCGTCCCCTTCTCCTCCTGACCCCAATCCCTCCTAGCATCAGAATCTTTTCCAATGAGTCAACTCTTTGCATGAGGTGGCCAAAGTACTGGAGTTTCAGCTTCAGCATCATTCCTTCCAAAGAAATCCCAGGGTTGATCTCCTTCAGAATAGACTGGTTGAATCTCCTTGCAGTCCAAGGGACTCTCAAGAGTCTTCTCCAACACCACAGTTCAAAAGCATCAATTCTTTGGCACTCAGCCTTCTTCACAGTCCAACTCTCACATCCATACATGACCACAGAAAAGACCATAGCCTTGACTAGATGGACCTTAGTCGGCAAAGTAATGTCTCTGCTTTTGAATATGCTATCTAGGTTGGTCATAACTTTCCTTCCAAGGAGTAAGCGTCTTTTAATTTCATGGCTGCAATCACCATCTGCAGTGATTTTGGAGCCCCCAAAAATAAAGTCTGACACTGTTTACACTGTTTCCCCATCTATTTCCCATGAAGTGATGGGACCAGATTCCATGATCTTCGTTTTCTGAATGTTGAGCTTTAAGCCAACTTTTTCGCAGCCTCTTTCACTTTCATCAACTTTTTCACTCTCATCTTTCACTTTCATCAAGAGGTTTTTTAGCTCCTCTTCACTTTCTGCCATAAGGGTGGTGTCATCTGCATATCTGAGGTTGTTGATATTTCTCCCGGCAATCTTGATTCCAGCTTGTGCTTCTTCCAGTCCAGCGTTTCTCATGATGTACTCTGCATAGAAGTTAAATAAGCAGGGTGACAATCTACAGCCTTGATGTACTCCTTTTCCTATTTGGAACCAGTCTGTTGTTCCATGTCCAGTTCTAACTGTTGCTTCCTGACCTGCATACAGGTTTCTCAAGAGGCAGGTCAGGTGGTCTAGTATTCCCATCTCTTTCAGTATACTAACACATATATATGAAATTTAGAAAGATGATAATGATAACCCTGTATGTGAGACAGGAAAAGAGACGTATAGATGTATAGAACTGACTTTTTGACTCTGAGGGAGAGGGAGAGGGTGGGATGATTTGGGAGAATGGCATTGAAACATGTATACTATCATGTAGGAAATGAATCACCAGTCTATGTTTGATGCAGGATACAGGATGCTTGGGGCTGGTGCACGGGGATGATCCAGAGAGATGATATGGGGTGGGAGTTGGGAGGGGGGTTCAGGATTGGGAACTCATGTACACCCGTGGCGGATTCATGTCAATGTATGGCAAAACCAATACAGTGTTGTAAAGTAAAAATAAAAATTTAAAAAAATAATAAAATAATAAAATGGATAACCAAGAAGATTCTTCTATATAGCACAGGAAACCCTGTTCAATGTTATATGGCAGCCTGGATGGGAGAGGGGTTTGCCAGAGAATGGATACATGTATATGTATGGCTAAGTCCCTTTGCTGTCCACCTGAAACTATCACAACATTGTTAATTGGCTATATTCCAATATAAAATAAAAAGTTAAAAAACAAGGAAGTATATAAAGGGGAATGGAACTTCAATTATTTATTATATTAAATATTATAATTGTATTACATATATTGGGCTTCCCTCATAGCTCAATTGGTAAAGAATCCGCCTGCAATGCCAGGAGACCCTGGTTCGATTCCTGGGTCAAGAATCTGCTGGAGAAGGGATAGGCCATCCACTCCAGTATTCTTGCCTTTTCCTTGTGGCTCAGCTGGTAAAGAATCTGCCTGCAATGCTGGAGTCCTGGGTTCAATCTCTGGGTTGGGGAGATCCCCTGGAGAAGGGAAAGGCTACCCATTCCAGTATTCTGGCCTGGAGAATTCCATGGACTACAGTCCATAGGGTCACAAAGAATCGGACATGACTGAGTGACTTTCACTTTTCACTTTCACATTATATATATTATAATTATATATTATATATAAAAATATATTAAAAATTATATATCATATCAAAGCCTTCTTTGAAAGAGATATTATAATGAGATGAGAGTTATTTCATAAAAAATTTAAAATACATATAGGAAGTTGCAATAGTACAAGAAACTCCTTCCCCCAGTATTGAAAAATAAAATAAAAGAATCTCTTATGACAAATAATAGTATCTTGGTAGATAATCTATTGAATCAGAGGCACTATCACACTGTAATTAAAAGCACTGGCTAAATTTAAAAAAAAATTCATCAGAGGTTTGGGCAGTTTGGAGCTCCCTTCTCCTGCTCTCTCCTTTTGAGATAACCCCTCTTCTTGGCTTTCCTGGTGGCTCAGAGGATAAAGCATCTGCCTGCAGTGCAGGAGACCCGGGTTCAACCCCTGGGTCAGGAAGATCCCCTGGAGAAGGAAGTGGCAACCCACTCCAGTATTCTTGCCTGGAGAATCCCATGGATGGAAGAGCCTTATAGGCTACAGTCCACGGGGTCGCAAAGAGTCGGACACGAATGAGCAACTTCCCTTTCACTTTGTTTTCTCTCCTTTACAGCTGCTGTATCCTCTGAGTCTTCAAAACAGTTCGATTGTACTTCTACTACCAAATATCAATGAGCCCTACTACATGGATGTTGTTTATTAATAAGCAATTGAAATTGTTGGTATATATTGTAGTTACTTGTAGAAAAACTTGGGCTTTTATTTAACAGCAATCTGCCTGCAGTTTAATCCATTTCACATACATGCATAATTTGTGACTCTATCCTTAAATATGAAAGCTCTATTTTAATACACTTTTCTAAATATTTAATATTCTATATAAAATTATGTCATGACATTTCTGTTTCCTGATATTTTTTATTCTTGATCAGTGGCAGATAGCAAAATATTTGCTATCTCTTTGATTCTTCTAATAACAAAGTCCAGAACTATTCATGACTCCTTTATAAACAGTTGCTTCTCATAAACAAACAACTGCTGCATAACAGGTAAATCAATGTATGCTTGCATCCACCAGAAAGAAGCTGATAGATGAAATAAAACTGTGGGTACAGAGCAAGAGTGAAAAGCTGCAAATTTAGTAGCTGAGCTTGTTGATTTGGGAGAAAATTAAAGTCATTTATGTCTATTAAATTAAGCTTCCTTGTAATCCTATTTATTATAATTTTTCCAACTTTATTTCACTTTTTAAGAAAACCAGCTTGACGGTGTATAGAAAGAAAAAAGAAGTGAAAGTCGCTCAGTTGTGTCCAACTCTTTGTGACCTGGAGTGGGTAACTTTTCCCTCTCCAGGGGATCTTCCCAACCCAGGGATCAAACCCAGGTCTCCCACATTACAGGTGGATTCTTTACCAGCTGAGCCACAAGGGAAGCCCAAGAATACTGGAGTGGGTAGCCTCTCCCTTCTCCAGGGGATCTTCCTGACCCAGGAATCGAACCGGGGTCTCCTGCATTGGAGGCAGATCCTGCATTGCAGACGGATTCTTTACCAACTGAGCTATCAGGGAAGCACTTCAGGGGAACTTCCCAGTCAGGGAAGCACCTGTTATGCAGCAGTTGTTTGTTTATGATGGTATATGATCCACCTGAAGTTAACTTCCTCACAGGATGCAGATTGAAGCCAGACCTGTGGCAAAAAGCCGTCACACTGCGAAACCCCATGCTATTCCCTTCTAAATATTGACTCGACTCAGTGTCTGCCTGCTTCTTATTACTCTCTATAGCACTTAGGTACTGGTTGTTTCTGGTTTTTTGTCCAGTTTATCATGGGATAATTGGTCTAATCGAGTTACCCCCCTATTGTCAGATCTAAAATCACTAGCATTTGGGGCCCAATAAAGAGACAGATCAGCTGGACAGTCTCCTGAGGTGCTGCTCTCTAAGGAATGCTGAAGCATCACAGGAATAAATCAGAAATATGGTAGAAGAATGAAATAACGCCATATGCAGCAATATGAATGGGCCTGGAGATTATCATATTAAGTGAAGTAAGCCAGGCAGAGAAAGACCAATATCACATATCACTTATGTGTGGAATCTTAAAAAATGATACAGATGAACTTATTCACAAAACAGAAATAGGCTCACAGACATAGAAAACCAACTACGGTTACCAAAGAGAACAGTGGGGGTCGGAGGGGGAGAGATAAATTAGGAGTTTGGGATTAACATACGTATACAACTATATATAAAATAGGACTTCCCAGGTGGTTCAGCGGTAAAGAATCTGCCTGCCAATACAGAAAACGTGATTTGATCCCTGGGTCAGGAAGATCCCGTAGAGAAAGTACTGGAACCCACTCCAGTATTCTAGCCTAGGAAATCCCACGGACAAAGGAGCCTGGTGGGCTGTAGACCATGGGGTCATGAAAGAGTTGGATAGACTTAGCAACTAAACAACAATATGTAAAATAGGTAAACATGGACCTACTGTATAGCACAGGGAGCTATACTTAATATTTTGTAATAACCAATAATGGAAAAGAATCTAATATATATATATATATATATATATGTATAACTAAATCATTTTTCTGTACACTTGAAATTAGCGCAATGTTATAAATTAACTATACTTCAATTTGGACGTGGGTATCTCTTCACCGAAATCAGACTGATTGTATTCTTTGCAGCCAAAGATGGAGAAGCTCTATACAGTCAACAAAAACAAGACTGGGAGCTGACTGTGGCTCAGATCATGAACTCCTTATTGCCAAATTCAGACTGAAATTGAAGAAAGTAGGGAAAACCACTAGACCATTCAGGTATGACCTAAATCAAATCCCTTATGATTATACACTGGAAGTGAGAAATAGATTTAAGGGCCTAGATCTGATAGATAGAGTGCCTGATGAACTATGGAATGAGGTTTGTGACATTGTACAGGAGACAGGGATCAAGACCATCCCCATGGAAAAGAAATGCAAAAAAGCACAATGGCTGTCTGGGGAGGCCTTACAAATAGCTGTGAAAAGAAGAGAGGTGAAAGCAAAGGAGAAAAGGAAAGATAAAAGCATCTGAATGCAGAGTTCCAAAGAATAGCAAGAAGAGATAAGAAAGCCTTCCCCAGTGATCAATGCAAAGAAATAGAGGAAAACAACAGAATGGGAAAGACTAGAGATCTCTTCAAGAAAATTAGAGATATCAAGGGAACATGTCATGCAAAGATGGGCTCGATAAAGGACAGACATGGTATGGACCTAACACAAGCAGAAGATATTAAGAAGAGGTGGCAAGAATACACAGAAGAACTGTACAAAAGAGATCTTCACGACCCAGATAATCACGATGGTGTGATCACTCACCTAGAGCCAGACATCCTGGAATGTGAAGTCAAGTGGGCCTTAGAAAGCATCACTACAAACAAAGCTGGTGGAGGTGATGGAATTCCAGTGGAGCTATTTCAAATCCTGAAAGATGATGCTGTGAAAGTGCTGCACTCAATATGCCAGCAAATTTGGAAAACTCAGCAGTGGCCACAGGACTGGAAAAGGTCAGTTTTCATTCCTATCCCAATGAAAAGCAACGCCAAAGAATGCTCAAACTACCGCACAATTGCACTCATCTCACACGCTAGTAAAGTAATGCTCAAAATTCTCCAAGCCAGGCTTCAGCCATACGTGAACCATGAACTTCCTGATGTTTAAGCTGGTTTTAGAAAAGGCAGAGGAACCAGAGGTCAAATTGCCAACATCCACTGGATCATTGAAAAACCAAGAGAGTTCCAGGAAAACATCTGTTTTATTGACTATGCCAAAGCCTTTGACTGTGTGGATCACAAGAAACTGTGGAAAATTCTGAAAGAGATGGGAATACCAGACCACCTGACCTGCCTCTTGAGAAATCTGTATGCAGGTCAGGAAGCAACAGTTAGAACTGGACATGGAACAACAGACTGGTTCCAAATAGGAAAAGGAGTACATCAAGGCTGTAGATTGTCACCCTGCTTATTTAACTTCTATGCAGAGTACATCATGAGAAACGCTGGACTGGAAGAAGCACAAGCTGGAATCAAGATCTCCAGGAGAAATATCAATAACCTCAGATATGCAGATGACACCACCCTTATGGCAGAAAGGGAAGAAGAACTAAAAAGCCTCTTGATGAAAGTGAAAGAGGAGAGTGAAAAAGTTGGCTTAAAGCTCAACATTCAGAAAACGAAGATCATGGCATGTGGTCCCATCACTTCATGGCAAATAGATGGGGAAACAGTGGAAACAGTGTCAGACTTTATTTTTTGGGGCTCCAAAATCACTGCAGATGGTGATTGCAGCCATGAAATTAAAAGACGCTTATTCCTTGGAAGGAAAGTTATGACCAACCTAGATAGCATATTGAAAAGCAGAGACATTACTTTGCCAACAAAGGTCCATCTAGTCAAGGCTATGGTTTTTCCAGTGGTCATGTATGGATGTGAGAGTTGGACTGTGAAGAAAGCTGAGCGCCGAAGAATTGATGCTTTTGAACTGTGGTGTTAGTGAAGATCTTGAGAGTCCTTTGGATCTCAAGGAGATCAACCAGTTCATTCTAAAGGAGATCAACCCTGGGATTTCTTTGGAAGGAAAGCTGAAACTCCAGTACTTTGGCCACCTCATGCAAAGAGTTGACTCATTGGAAAAGACCCTGATGCTAGGAGGGATTGGGGGCAGGAGGAGAAGGGGACGACCGAGGATGAGATGGCTGGATGGCATCACTGACTCAATGGACGTGAGTCTGAGTGAACTCCGGGAGTTGGTGATGGACAGGGAGGCCTGGCGTGCTGCAGTTCATGGGGTCACAAAGAGTCAGTTCAATGTAAAAAAAAACTGGAAAAAAAAGAAATGTGACATTTTGCTCAATTTTCTTCTGGTTACTCCTTCCATAATAGATGAAATACAAATTGTTTCTTCTGTGCTTAAGTAAACACAGTTCTCAGATAGACATTGGAGAACTTTAAAAGTTCATTGATTCAGACATGACTGTAGGTCAATACATATCTAAGTCATTCTTTTAAAAGTTGTATTATGGTCACCATAATATATCAGTTCTTTTCTACTGATGAAATTCAAAGTAAGTTATTTTTCTTCAACTTTTATCTTTTATCTTTTGATTTTGTTTATAGTTTCTTTTGTTATGTAAAAATGCATTTACTTTTAAGAGATAATGTGTGACTATTATTTTCAGGTACTCAATCACTCAGTTGTGTCTGACTCTTTGTGACCACATGGGCTGAAGTCCTCCAGGCTCCTTCGTCCACGGGATTTCCCAGGCAAGAATACTGGAGTGAGTTGCCATTTCCTCCTCCAGGGATCATTTGGAGCCAGAGATTGAACCCACATCCCCTGCACTGGCAAGCAGATTCTTTACCACCGAGCCACCAGGGAAGCCCATTATTTTCAGGTGGCAACTCTTAGTTTCTGCATTTTATCTTTTCCTTCAGAAGCTCTTTTTTACTTTACAATCTTATAAATAATTCCTCACATTTGTATCTAATATTTTTATATTTCACATTTAGGTTTTTAATCCATCTGGAGTTTATTTTTGCATGTGATGTGGGGTAGAAGTGTAACCACATTTTCTTCCAGATGGATCGTCAGTTCTGCCAGCACCATATATTAAGTAAACCATCTTTCCCCTCTAAACAAAATGTCATCTTTGTTTATATTAAGTCCCCACTTGAATTTGTTTCTGGACTCTTTATTATGTTCCACTTGTCTTATTTATTCTTATGCTATGCATGGTTTTATTATAATAGTATTACAATAAATTTTATTATCTTGGATGTAACGTAGGAATTGTGTTTAGCTAGTAGCATAGATACAAATAACAGAAGCTTAACCAAGAAATAAGTTTATTTCTTTCATGTAAAAGAAGTCTGGTACAGTAGGCTAGAGTTGGCGTGGTAGCACCCTGTTCATTAAGAATCCAGTCTCCTTCTATTGCTCTGCTCAGCCATCCTTTAGCAGTGGCTTTCACTCTCAGGATTGCCTCATGCTCCAAGATGGCTATTGAAACTCCAACCATGTATCCCTTATCCCAGTTATGAAGCAAGCAGAGCAGGGAAGGGCAAGAAAAAGTACATGCGGCTGTCTGACATCCCTCTCTGAAAGTGAAGAATTTTAGTCTTTTAATAGCTGGATATTGACTGTGAACCTAGCTAGTCTCAGCCTTCTCCCCTCCCATATCCTTTTTAATTTTTAAAAAATTGTTCTCAGACATTTATGTCTCTTAGTTAATACTTTATTTTTTAGAACAGTTTTAGATTTACAGAAAAATTAGGGATATGGTGCAGAGACTTTTCCCATATACTCTCCCACCCTCCCACCACACACACTCACACACACACACAGAATTTCTGTTATTAACATCTTGCATTAATATGGTACATTTGTTAACAGTTGGTGAACCATTATTGATAGTGTTGCTATTAACTGAAGTACATAGTTTGCATTAAGGTTCTCTGTGTTGTACATCTGTGCATTTTGGTAAATGCATAGTGCCCTGTGTCCACCATTACAATATCACATAGAATCATTTTACCATACTGAAAATTTACCGTGCTCCATTTATTCATCCCACTCCCAATGCCTCTGAACTCATGCTAATCACTTGCCTTTTTACAATCTCTATAGTTGCCTTTTTCTAAATGTCATGCAGTATATGGCCCTTTCAGCTTCTTTAACAGAAATATACATTTAACTTTCCATCATATCATTTTGTGGTTGAGAACTCATGTCTTTCTATCACTAAGTAATATTATATTGCATTATATGGATATATCACAGTTTATCCATTCACATATTAAAGGATGTCTTGTTTGCTTCCAGTCTTTAGCAATTATGATTTAAACTACTATAAATGTTTGTGTGTAGGTTTTTATCTGGACATAAGCTAAATTCATTTTGGGACAATATTAATTCCTAGGAGCACAACTGTAGGGCAAGATTATGTTCAGCTTTGTGAGAAACTGCCCAACTGTCTCCTAAAGGGCTGTACCAGTTTGCATTCCTATCAGCAGTGAATGAGAGTTCCTGTTGCCCAGCATCCTCTCCAACATTTAGTGTTGTCAGTGTTTTGAATTCTAGCTATTCTCACAGTTTTGTAATGTATTTCATTGTTGTTTTAATTTACAGTTCCCTAATGATATAGGTATGATGTTCAGTATCACTTCATATGTTTGTCATCCATGTGAAATGTCTATTCAGATCTTTTGCCCATTTTTTCACTCAGGTTGTTTTCTTATTGTTGAGTTTTAAGAGTTGTTTTTGTATTTTATATTTTGTATACAAGTCTTATCAGATACATGTTTTAAAACATTTCCTCTCAAACTGTGCCTTGTCTTTCTATTCTCTGAAATGTCTTTTGTAAATTTTTTTTATTTTAATAAAGACTGTTTAATCAATTTTTTCTTTTATATATTATGCTTTTAGTGTTGTATCGAAAAAGTAATAGCTAATCCTGTGGGGACCTAGATTCTCCCCTATATTATTGTCTAGAAATTTTAGTTTTTTTGGTTTACAGTTATATCTGTGATTCATTTTGAGTTAATTTCTGTGAAATGTGTAAGATCTGTGTCTAAATTCATATTCTTGCATATGAATGTCCAATTTTCCATTACAATTTGTTGAAAAGACTGTCCTTTCTCTGTTGAATTGCCTGTTCCCCTTTGTCAAAGACCAATTGACTGTATTTGTACTAGTCTATGTTTGGACTATCTATTCCATTCTATTGATCTATTTGTCTGCTCTTTTGTCAATACCACCTCATCTTGATTCTTGTAACATTAAAGTAAGTCTTGTCAGTTCTCCAACTTTGGTCTTTTTTCAGCACTGAACTGCCTATTCTCAGGCTTTTACCTTTCTATATAAACTTTAAAATAAATCTGTTGATACACACACACACACACACACAACTTGCTGGGATTTTTACTGGGATTAAATTGAATCAGTTTAGGAATAATTTATATCTTAACAGTATTGAGTCTTCCTATTAATGAACATGAAATATTTCTCCATTTTTTAAGCTCTTCTTTGATTTCTTTCCTGGTAGCTCAACTGGTAAAGAATCTGCCTACAATGTAGGATACTCCAGTTCTATCCCTGGGTCAGGAAGATCCCCTGGAGAAGGGATAGGCTACCCACTCCAGTATTCTTGGGCTTCCCGGGTGGCTCAGACAGTAAAGAATCCACCTGCAATGTGGGAGACCTGGGTTCAATCTCTGGGTTGGGAAGATCTCCTGGAGGAGGGCATGGCAACCCACTCCAGTATTCTTGCCTGAAGAACTCTATGGACAGAGGCATCTGGTGGGCTACAGTCCATGGAGTCACAAAGAGTCGGATACGACTGAGAGACATGTTCACTTGATTTCTTTCATCAAGTTTTGTAGTTTTCCTCATATAGATTATGTATATTTTTGTTAGGTTTACATCTAAAAATTTCTCTTTCTTTCAGTGCTAAGGTAAATGATACTGTGTTTTTAATTTCAAATTCCAATTGTTCATTGCTGATATATAGTAAAGCAATGGACCTTTTATCTTGGAATTTTGCTATTATTATAGCTTATTAGTTCTAGGGGTTTTTGTGTCAGTTCTTTGGAACTTTCTACATAGTCAAGCATGTCATCTGTGAGCAAAAACAGTTTTATTTCTTCCTTACCAATCTGTATACCTTTTACTTCCTTTTGTTATCTTGTTATCTTTGTTATTTTGTTTGTATTATCTAGGAGTTTCAGTAAAATATTTAATAAGTGGTAAGAGGGAACATCTTTGCTTTGTTCCTAGTCATAGGGGGAAAACATCTATTTTCTCATCATTAGAGGGAGGCTAGCTTGAGAATTCCCTGGCAATTCAGTGGTTAGAACTCTGCACTCTAACTGCTGTGGTCCCAGGTTCAATCCCTGGTCTGGGTACTAAGATCCTGCAAGCCACATAGCGGGGCCAAAAAAAAAGAAAAGAAAAGAAAATGCTGTAAATTTTTGTAGATGTTCTTTATTAGCTTGAGAAAGTTCTCTTCTGTTCTTAGTCTTCTGAGGAGTTTTTACAATGAATGAGAATTAGATTTTGTCAAATGCTGTTCCTTTACCTACTGACATACTCATACATTTTTTTCTTTTTAGCCTGTTGATGTGATGTGTTACATTAATTGATTTATTTAATGTTGAGCCAACCTGGTACACTTGGAATAAATCCCACTGTGTTGTGATGTATACTTTTGTATACATTGTTGAGTTTGATTTGCTAATATCTTGTTGAGGACTTTTACATCTACATTCATAAGAGATACTGGTTCATAGTTTTCCTTTCTTATATTTATCTGGCTTTGGCATTAGGGTTATGCTGGAATCTTACAGTGAGTTAAGATGTGTCCCCTCTACTTCTATTTTCTGGAGGAGATTATATAGAATGGGTATCATTTATTTATTAAATGTTTGGTAGAGTTTGCTAGTGAACCCACATGGGTCTGAAGCTTTCTGTTTTAGAAGGTTACTAGTTATCGATCCAATTTCTTTAATAGCTATAGGTCTATTTATATTATCTATTTCTCCTTGTATGAGTTTTAGTAGTTTCTGTCTTTCAGTGAATTTGTCTGTTTCATCTAAGGTAGCAAATTTGTGGGTACTGAGTTTGTTCTTTTTTAATAATATCCTTTTATTCTTTCAATGTCTAGTAGAGATGACTCCTTTTCCATTTCTGATATTCATTTTTTGTGTCCTCTCTAGATTTTTTTTTTAACTTGACCTGGCAAGCGGTTTATCATTTTTATTGATTTTTTTCAAAAGACAGGGTTTTTTTTCATTAATTTTTCACTATTGCTTTTCTGTCTTCAAGAGCATTAATGTTTGCTTTTACATATTTTCTTTTTTTCTTGTTGCTTTAGGCTAATATTTCTTTACTTCCTCTAATTTTATAAGGTGGAATATCTTGCTTCTTTTCTAATATATGCACATAATGCTATAATTTGCCTTTAAGTCCTCTTTTTGCTACAACACACAAATTTTGGTAAGCCGTATTTTTGTTTTCATTTAGTTCAGCATGTTTTTTAAATTTCTCTTGACATTTCTTTTTTAACCCAGGCATCATTTAGAAGTACATTATTTAGTCTCCAAATATATTGGAATTATCCAACTATCTTTCTGTATTGATTTCTAGCTTAAATCCACTGTGATCTGAGGGCATACTTCTATATGATTTCTATTTTTTTTAATTTGTTAAAATGTATTTTATGGCCCAGAAATATATTTTTGTATAAACTTTCCAATCCTTTGGCCCTGTTTATTTATTTATTAGAGGAAACCAGATTGGCAAAATGTTAACATTTGTTAGGCCTGTGATTGTGAAAATCTCCATCATGGAAAGATTTCTAAAATTACTTTAAAAACATAACAAATTTTCTGACACATAGTCAGGGATAGAACATTGGGATAAGCCATCATCATCATCATCAAACAAGATGGTTGTGGGTCTTTGTGTCTCCTCCATCTTCAAATTCTTCCTCTCAGACACGCAGTCCTTCTTTTTCTTTGACCATGCTGCGTGACTTTCAGGATCTTAGTGTTCTGACCAGGGATTGAACCCTAACCCTTGGTAGTAAAAGTGTACTGAATTGCCAGGGAATTTCAGCTCTTTCCCATTGTTATTTAAACATGTTTGTCTCCCTCCCTCTCTCTGCCACTTCACAGTTTAGTCATATTTGACTTTCTTGATTGATAACTTTCAATGTCTTTGAAGTTTGTGCCACGACTTGCCTAATCAAAAGCTCCATTTCTATTTAGACTTTCTGCAGGTGTTTTGCATCCCTCTTCTGTGATTTCCATTGGCATAGGGTCATTTCCTTTTTCAAGGCTGCCCATCCTTCTGGCAAAAGTCCCTCTACAATCAGCAATCCAATCTTATATATATTATATAGAAACACAACATATTATTTAAAATCTTATACATATATTTTTCACATTCCTAGTTTTTCACTCTAAGAAATTCTCAGCCACTAGAAAATTCTACATACGCTCATTGAAATTTCCTCTTGATTTTGTAATTTCCGTCCTCAAATTGTTCAAGCGCCCAAGTAGCTGGGCAGGAAAGGGCCCCAGTTCCACTGCCTGTAGGACCCAGCAGGGCCTCTGCAGACCTTCTAACATGAACACTTCCCCTTGGGGCCCTGCCGTCTCCTCAGCTGCAAAGTCAGCCTCCAGCAGCAACCTCACCCCGCTTCGCTGGACCACAGCTTTGCTCAACTACCTACACCTCCTTCCTGGCTCTTGACACAGTTCACTCTCCTCTGCTTCTCACTCACTGTCCCTCTCCCTGCTTCCTTGCTCCGCTGAAACCCCTCCTATCCCTTCCTCAGAAGGCAGGGAAGAGAACTCTGCCTCACCTGCTCCTTTTTCCCTTATTCCTTTGACACTGTCCACACAGACTTCCCTCTTCCCTCCCACATTCTCACGACTCTCTTCCAGTCTGTTGTTGCTTTTACCTTTTAATATAAAACAAGTACATACTTAACAGCAGACATTTGGTAAGCCCTGGTTAAATTAAGATTCCTGGGGGCTTGATCTTCCAGGATATTGACTGTTGGCTGGGATTGGCTTAAAGGCCCAAGAAAAGGATTTGAAAACTCCATTCCATCTACTTAAGTGTTCCACTTTCACCAGAAAAAATATTTTCTTAAGGGCAAAAATGAGAATAGTGAGCCTGGTATTGACTAAGATCCTTTTGAGGTCCATGCATGATTCCTCCTGTGTTATGTTTATCAAAATAGATTGAAAATCAGGAAACTATAGCAATGTAATAATAATAAATTCTAATTGCAGAAAAATTTAAAACATGACTAAGTGAAAAGTGAAAATAAAAACAGTCTGTAATTCCATCAACCAGCAACAGCATTTGGTTTCTTGATGCCCATGTGGAACACAGGCTTACAACCCCTCAGCTATGATTCAGAAAGTAAAACATTTTTGCTTTTGCTTTTTAAGTTTGCAGCAAATCTGTTTGGCTGTGCAGCCTAATCCAAACTGAAGTAGTGCTGTTTACAGTCTTTAGTTATCCCAATTAGTATGAATAGCCATGCTTCACTGCAGAAAGATTAATGGGCTTGGTTGCTGCCTCAAACAGACTGAATGTGTTCCATAATTGGGCACCTTTGTAAAATCTGAAAAACTCTAAATTCCAAAACACCCCCAGAGGTCAGAATTATGGACCTGAATACTAGAAAGAAGTGATGCAGTAATAATAATTGTCATGATGTATGACATCTACAAGTTCCAGGTGCTACTCAGCCCATTACATACAGTAATTAAATTCTTATAGCACCCCCACAAGGCAGGGACTGTTATCTTCACATGAGAAGAGGATATATTGTACCTATTGTTTTATCGCTTGCTTTCTGCACTTCATATGTCTTGAACATCTTTCGTTTGAATGACTATTAGTCAGAAGCCTTATCTTTAGTGACTGCATTGTGTCCCATTGTGTGGCCATGCTGTCACTTAGCTAGCCCTCTGGCATTGGACATTTAGATTGTTTTCACACCCTTTCTCTCTGATGCATTTCTCCACAAGATCTTTCTCTAGAGATCAGTCGGTTGCTCCTCTCACACCTTTGACTCTGAGGAAAGCACATGACACTACTCATTGGCTCCTTGAAAGGAAACCCTTCCTGCTTCTTGAACATCTCCTATTATACATATATATTGTTTATCCTAACAGGAACTTGGTCACATCTCTATACGCCCTTATCGGATTTCCCAGTGTTTGGAGAATCCATTCTGCTATTATTGGGTCAGGATCTGAAATGATGTGACTCTCACTTCATGAAACACAGCCTCTTCTGTTTCCTGCCCTTAACTCCTGGCGGTTCCTCCAGTCTACTTCCTTCTTCATCTGACTTAGTTTCAGAGGGTCAACATGTCATCTAGATGATATCTGATTCTTACTCCTTAACCCTAAATATTTAGTCAAATAGGTCCTTCTGGGGATGTCTTTTAACCTTGATTCTTTTCCCAGATTTGGCACTAAAAGCTTCTTTTGCATTTGAATTTGTTTCCTGTGGCTGCTGTGGTAAATTACCCCAATCGGAGGAGCTTAAAACAACAGAAATTCATCCTTTCAGTTCAGGAGCCCAAAAGTCCAAAATCAAGGTTTGAGCAGGGTCTGGAGTCTAGGTGTTCTCAGAGGCAAGACCCCTTGAAGGGCTGGGGAACAGTCCTGCCTCTTCCATCTCCTGGTGGTTCAAGGAGTTGCATGTAGGCTGCATAACCCAAATCTCATCTCCATCTTCACATGGACTTTTTGTCCCTTTGTCTCCCTTCCACATCTCTCATGAGGACAGTTGAGATTGGATTTAGGGTCCACTGGGTAATTCAGGATGATCTCACCTTGACATCACATCTGCATACACCTTTTTGCCAAAGTAGGTCACATTCACAGGCTTCAGGGGTCATGACATGGGCATACCTTTCAGGGGCACCATTGAATCCACGACAGCACCACTCTCCCCAAATCTAGGGATAGATTTTCCTCCCTTCACAGTTTCCAAGTGGAATCTCTTGCCCTCCTGGTTCCCATCCAAGGTAGCCCATCCCCCTCAGAGATGTTTCACTCCCGTGGAGCTTATGAGGTTAAACAATGGTCATGAGAAAAATGATTCCTTTGTTCAGCTAATCTACAAAAGAATCCCAAACCAGTTCTCTCACATACATTAAATATATTTTCTTTACCAAACTAAGTGTTGGTACTTATGCTAAATCTACGGATGATTTTTTTTCTTTACTGTAAGGACTAAAGGTTACATTCCAAGGAGGAGGAAATTCTTTCTTGAGTGTCTGCAATGTATTAAGTGCTGTTACATTACCTTGTTTAACTCTCATAACAACCCTGAGACTTACAGACCATTTTCTCTGCTTTAGAGAATCGAAAACTGAGGCTCAGAAAGGTTAAATAACTTGTTAAAAATCACACAGTAACTAGCAGGACTCAGCTCTGTCAAACCCCATGGCCCTTAGATTTCTTCTCTACACCAAACTGCCTTTTGAGTTTTTATAAATAAGTGCAGCATAGAGACAGTAAATGACTCAGATGTCACTAATGATAGTGACAGGACCGAAGCTTGACTCAACTGCCAGTTCGTTGTTCCTTCCATCACACCACACTGTCCACATAGAAGAGAGGTTACCATTTGAACTGACAGAAGGACACGCACCCTGACTGAGCTCAGAAAGTACCTGAAATTTGATAGGTGAGCCTGAGTCTATTCTGTCTCCACTGCTGGGTGACAGATGCTCATGGACCACTCATTTGGCACCTTTGAAGTCCAGCTTCCTCCTCTGTAAAATGGCATGATAATGAAACTCACCTCCTCACATCACTGAGAGGATTAAAGAATGCATGCTAATGTATAGGGAGTGAAGGTGTTCCCCAAATGGTAGCTGTGACAACTCTGTATATTGCAATCCAATGGCTCCTTAAAATTAAAGATTTTTTGAATTATATAAGAAAAAGAAATTCATGCTTATAGTAAAGAGTAAAAGTAAAACCTCTCCGCTCCCCAAAGATCTTAGCCCTTGTCCGTGGAGGTAGGTATTGTTAACAGTATTTTCAATATGATTCCACAAATTTTTTGCGCATTTGTAAGTATGTATTCACTGACTCAATGGACATGGGTTTGGGTAGACTCTGGCAGTTGGTGATGTACAGGGAGGCCTGGCATGCTGCAGTTCATGGGGTAGCAAAGAGTCAGACACGACTGAGCGATTGAACTGAAATGAACTGAACTGAAGTATATATTCATTCATTGGACAAATAGGTTCATACAAATTCACAGCTTACTTTTTACTAAATCATTGCTCCAGGTGTGTTCTCAGGAAGCAGACTCTGAGACAGACTTTAGGGTGCCAAATGCTTACTAGGAAGTGCTCTTGGAAGTAACATCTGTGGAAAGGAAGGAAGGCAGGAGCAAGAGTGGACAGAAGAAGTCAAGATCTTGGACAGCCTTGGACTTCCCTCTTGGTCCAGTGGTTAAGAATCCACCTCCCAGTGCAGGGGACAGAGACTTGATCCCTTCTCTGAGAAGATTCCACCTGCTGCAAGGTATCTAAGCCAATGTCCCACAGCTACTGAGCCCAAGATCTGCAGCTACTGAGCCCACGTGCTGCAACTACTGAAGCCCAAGCACCTTGAAGTCCCTGCTCTGCAACAAGAGAAGCCATCACAATAAGAAGCCCATGCACCACAACTAGAGAAAGCCCACATGTAGCAACGAAGGCCCAGGCCAGTCAATGAATAAATAAAGTATTAAAGAAAAGAAAAAAATTTTGGATAGCCTCAGCCAACCCCACTGGAGATCCAGAGTTAACCAGACCATCAGAATTGCCCCATGCCTTGTTGGTCCCAAAGACCTGGGCTTCAGCAACCTCCGCACCCCCACTATCAGTGGGCCAGCCTGGGAAGGCATGCCCTGGGACAAGGCAACTCTCTGCAGGTGAGGCCATCTGTGCCAGAGTGACAGCTAAGCTGCTGCTGCAGTTGGACAAGTCCTTCTGATTGGGTATCCACCAGTGCATTCTGTGCCCACTTAACATCTCAATAACATTGGGATGACTTAGCAAGACACAGCCTGCAGCTGCCCACAATGCCACCAGAAAACTCGGATGAAATAATGGTACACAACCACCATGGCCTATTTGTCTAATGACTGGAAGACCTATGTCCTGCAGACCTAGCGACTGAAGCTGCTTGGGGCTGTGTAAACTTAAAATTAGTTTTATGTGAGTTTTTACTGTCTGGGGACAGTCACTTTATCTTGTCTTCCCCTTTCGACAGCAGAACTTTTGGTTCCTCTTTGGCTGGGAATATGGTGAAGGGCTGGGGGAGGGGATGCAATTAAGCAAGCACATTTCTCTGAAGGCAAAAAAGAAAAAGGCTGAGGATTCCCATTCTATAAAAAACAAGCACAAAGGGTCATTCACTTACATGACAGTGGGCCCTTTCTATCGACTTCCTCTTCCCTTGTAGTATTTATCTTTGTCCAGCACTTGATGAATCAAGCCCCAAGGTGAGAATCTGGAGCCATTGCCACATTGTCTGAGAAGATAGATGCCCAGGCAATGCCCACCAAGGGGGCTACTGTGCAACTCAACATACCCACGCTGTGACCCCACACCTTCCCCACCCTTCCTTCTTCTTTCCTCCCTCAAATTTAGGCATCCACTTATCCACAGAATGACAAAGATTGGGAGAGGGTAGACCTGCTTGAAAGCAAGAATTAGGCTCTAATCAATACTGTGCGTGCGTGTGCTGTGTGCTTAGTAGCAGCCAACTCTTTGCTACTCCTTGGACTATAACCCACCAGGCTCCTCTGTCCATGAAAATTTTCAGGCAAATATACTGGAGCGGATTTCCATTTCCTTCTCCATTAATCAATATTACTGATGCGAATATAGCATTACAAACCATTTTGAAAAGCAGTTTGGCAGTTTCTTATAGAGTTAAACACCATAGGAGCCAGTCATTCCAGCCATAGATAAAGGAAAACCCACATTCACATGGTGATTTGTACACGAATGTTTGTGTGTGTACTCAGTTGTGTCTGCCTCTTTGTGACCTCATGGACTGTAGCCCTCCAGGCTCCTCTGTCCATGGGATTTCCCAGACAAGAATATCAGAGTGGATTGCCATTTCCTAGTCCAGGGGATCTTCCTGACCCAGGGATCAAACCTAAGTCTCCTGCATTGCAGGCAGATTTTTTACTGCTGAGCCACTGGGGAAACCTTCACATGAATGTTTATAGCAGCTTTATTTATAACAGCTAAAGCTGGAGACAATCCAAATGTTAATCAGATAAAATGATAGAATATTAATCAGTAAAAAGGAATAAACTATTCCTGTTTAAAAGGAGATACACAAAACTATAAAAGGATATACACAAATCATGAATGAACCTCAGAAACCTGATGAATGAAAGAAGTCAGACATAGCGGTACATGTTGTATGATTCCATTTATGTGAAACTCTAAGAAATCAATTTAATCTATATTGACAGAAAGCAATCCGTAGATGCCTGGGGTTAAAGGTAGAAGGGAACTGACTATAGAAGGACATAAGAAAAATGATGAAAATATTTTATATCTAAACTATGGTGGTGATTTCATAGGTATATAAATTTGTCAAAATCCATTCAACTGTATACTTTAAATAAATGGATTTCATTGTATGCAAATTATTTTTCCGAAAGTTGATTGAAAAACAAAGTGTGTAGGCAAGTATTTTAAAGAACAATATAAAAGCAAATGAAACCCAGGAGTTTTAACTTTCCAGCTATTTTAACATATTGTAATTTATGTTAAAACTATGAGACAGATAATAGAAAAGCTGTTAATATAAATCATTCTATTCATAAGGGAGTATGACCACAAGACCACCTCTGCTGCTGCTGCTGCTAAGTCGCTTCAGTCGTGTCTGACTCTGTGCAACCCTACAGATGGTAGCCTACCAGGCTCCCCCATCCCTGGGATTCTCCAGGCAAGAACACTGGAGTGGGGTGCCATTGCCTACGCCAATGCATGAAAGTGAAAAGTGAAAGTGTAGTCGTTCAGTCGTGTACGACTCCTAGTGACCCCATGGACTGCAGCCTACCAGGCTCCTCCGTCCATGGGATTTTCCAGGCAAGAGTACTGGAGTGGGGTGGCATTGCCTTCTCCACAAGACCACCTCAATAAGCACTAAATAAGTATTTAATACAAGTTAAAACTCACATTCCAGAAACAAAAAGCAAGTAGAAACTAGTAACAGAAAACTTCCTTGACGGGATAAAGATTATTCATCTGACGAAGAAAGTATTTCAATTACAAGTGCCATTGCATTGGAGGATCTTTCTAAAGTCATCACTGGGACTCGTCCTAGGAGAGCCATATACATCCTAGGAAATGTGAGGGAAGAATGAGGAAGCATATTTGGTTAACATAATGATGGGGGTGGAGGGGGGGTATGATAACGGTAAACATTGGGTAGGAACCCAAGATACTAGATATTTGCAATACAAGAACAGTTCTACAGATCAAAAAACTGCCCCACATCCAGACAACTTTCTCATGTCCTACTACTTTGTTTCATACATATGTATATATAAACACAAGGCATTTTTTTTTCAAGGACTTAATATATAATGAGGAGCTTCTCTGGTGGCTCATTGGTAAAGAATCCGCCTGCCAATGCAGGAGATGCAGGTTCTATCCTTGAGTTGGGAAGATCCCTTGGAGAAGGAAATGGCAACCTACTGCAGTATTCTTGCCTGGGAAATCCCACAGACAGAGGAGCCTGGTAGGCTACAGTCCACGGCGTTGCAAAGAGTAGGACATGACTTAGTGACTAAACAACAACAACATGTAATGAAAATTTCCCAGGAATAAAGCTATAACATCATTTGATGGAGTATTATACTTTGTGTTTTTTCAAGTTTTTCTGAGTTGTTGACTATTTAGAAAAACCTTGTCACCACTATAGTCATCTGAATATGCCACGTCTGTGTTTCTATAAATGTGTGGTTGTCACATTCCCCGTAACAATGCTCATAGAGGCATCTGCAACTTTGTTAGGACTGTTGGTGTATTTGTGTACCAAACTTTTACATATTGAAATACTACTATCTTATTATAAACTAATTATGCTTTCTTTCTCCTTTACATTATGACATATATTGATGTTTAGAAATCATGAGATTAAGTAGTTTATAACCCATGAATTCAGATGTTTACTAATTTCAGATTTGTAAAGATGTTGGTGTATAATTTTTGTTACAAGAATGATGGAATAGAGAACCATCATTCTGGTGTAACAGCAAAGTGAGGGAAAACGTAGGAAAAGAAAAATAGAAGCTGTTTGTCAGAGATATAATTGTATTCTTAGAAAATCCAAGAGTCAACTAAAATCTATTAGGATTGGTGAGAGAGATTACAGATAACTGTAAAGGGTCTTATTACTGCAATATAATAAATATGCAATGGTTTTGTTTTTCTTGATAATTATCAACTGTGCTTCGCAAGCCTCACTCCCCACCTTAACCTGACACTAGCAGGGACAGGGGGGATGGTGATGAAGATTAAGAACTGCCCATGAGTACGTCTTCTGCTATATGCAATGATTTCAGTCTGAGCAATGGTTATTTCCTATGGAGGTACAGAGAGGGGCTGTTGAGTAGGGGGAGAGTGAGGCTCACGTTCTCAATAATGGACAGCCTGCATGGAGGGCTTTGCACTGGTTATTCCTCTATTAAGTCCTTTCTCAATTCTTGTTAAAGAGAGGGAGCGGGGAGGAAGAGGAAAGGAGAAAGAAAATTTTAAAAAAGAAAAGAAAGTAAATGAAGTATATTAAAACAAGGAAGAAAAGGGGGTACATACACTTAGAAAAAGATATATGACACCAAATGTTAAAGCACTTGGTTCATTCGGAGGGTGGAGGTGGTTGGGAGGATATCAGATGACTTTCACTTCATACAATTTTCCATTATAAAAACTACAATATGAACCAGCAACTCTACTCTTAGGTATCTTCTCAAGACAAATGAAGGCAAATGTCCACACACAAAAAATCCACACATGTTCAGGCAGCATTGTTTATAATACCCCAGAAGGAAGTCAGATGGAGAAACACAAATACCATGTGATAGTGTTAATATGTGGAAACTTAAAAAAAAAAAAAAAAGGTGCAAATGGACCTATTTACAAAACAGATTGCAATTAACCTATTTACAAAACAATGAACCTTATTTCATTTCAATGACAATGAAAACAATTGTCACGGATATAGGAAACAAGTTTATAGTTACCAATGAGGGAAGTAGGAAAGGGATAAATTGGGAGATTGGGACTGACACACACACACTCCTAATATAAAATAAATAACTAATGAGATCCTACTGTATAGCACAGTGAACTGCGCTACTCAATACTCCCTGGTGACCTACATGGGAATAGAATCTAACAAAGAGTGGATATATAGAGGGCTTCCCAGACGGCATAGTGGTGAAAACCCACCTGTCAATGCGCGGGATGTAAGGATGTAAGAGGTTCAACTTCGATTCCTGGCTGCGGAAGATCCCCTGGAGAAGCGCATGGCACACCACTCCAGCATTCTTGCCTGGAGAATCCCATGGATTGAGTAGCGTGGTGGGCTATAGTCCATAGTGTCACACAGAGTCAGACACGACTGAAGCAACTTAACACAGCACACACATACGTATATATGCAACCGATTCACTTTGCTGCACAGCAGAATTTAGCACAACTTTATAAATCAGCAGGACTTCAATAATAATTAATTTTAAAAATATAATAGCCAAAAAGTAGAAATAAACCAAATGTTCACCAACTGATGAGTAAATAAATAAAATGTATTATATCCCGTATAGTAGATTACTATTAGTCAATAAAAATAAATGAAATATTGACATGTGTTTCAATACAAATGATCTCTGAAAGCCAGTCACATATCATATGATTCCATTTATATGGAAAGTTCAGATGACAGAAAATAGATTGGTAATGCCCAGGTTGGGGGAAATGGAGGGCAGGATGGGAAGCAACAGCTAACGGATATGAGGTTTCTTTGGGGGATAATAAAAATGTTCTAGAACTGATTGCGGAGGTGGATGCACATATCTGTGAATATACTAGAAGTCATTAAACAGGTCGACTGTATGACATCCGAATTATATCTCAATAAAATTTTAATAAAAACTTTACAAAGGATATGTACTATTTTATACTAATAAAAATCAGTGATTTTATCTGCTAAATGTACATATTATTAATATTATATAGATATGTTATATATTAAATATTCACCCCCCAAATATCCAAACTTTTATAATAGGATTCAGTCTTGAGTCCCCTGGATAATTACTTTTATAAGTAGGTAGGTTATCTAACAAAAGCAAGAAGGAATATAATACATTACTGGCAAAAAGAAAAGAAAAAGAAAATCAACATACAGCAGTGAACAAAAATGAGAGTCTGGAAATCGACTCAGCTAAACATAAAGACATTATATGATACTGTAAGCTTTTTAAAACTCCAGGGTGAGGACTCTTCTTTAATGAATCAGTTCAGTTCAGTACAGTCGCTCAGTCATGTTCGACTCTTTACGACCCCATGGACTGCAGCACACCAGGCCTCCCTGTCCATCACCAGCTCTCAGAGTTTACTCAAGCTAAATGTCCATTGAGTCAGTGATGCCATCCAACCACCTCATCTTCTGTCGTCCCCTTCTCCTCCCACCTTCAATCTTTCCCAGCATCAGGGTTTTTCCAAATGAGTCAGCTCTTTGTATCAGGTGGCCAAAGTATTGGAGGTTCAGCTTCAACATCAGTCCTTCCAGTGAATATTCAGAACTGATTTCCTTTAGGACTGACTGGTTGGATCTTCTTGCAGTCCAAGGGACTCTCAAGAGTCTTTTCCAACACCATAGTTCAAAAGAATCAATTCTTTGGTGCTCAGCTTTCTTTATAGTCCAACTCTCACATCCATACATGACTAGTGGAAAAACCATAGCCTTGACTAAACAGACCTTTTCTGGCAAAGTAACATCTCTGCTTTTTAATATGCTGTCAAGGTTGGTCATAACTTTTCTTCCAAGGAGTAAGCGTCTTTTAATTTCATGCCTGCAATCACCATCTGCAGTGATTTTGGAGCCCCCAAAATATAAAGTCTGCCACTGTTTCCACTGTTTCCCCATCTATCTCCCATGAAGTGATGGGACCAGATGCCATGATCTTTGTTTTCTGAATGTTGAGCTTTAAGCCAACTTTTTCACTCTCCTCTTTCACTTTCATCAAAAGGCTTTTTAGTTCCTCTTCACTTTCTGCCATAAGAGTGGTGTCATCTGCATATCTGAAGTTATTGATATTTCTCCCGGCAATCTTGATTCCAGATTGTGCTTCTTCCAGCCCAGCGTTTCTCATGATGTACTCTGCATAGAAGTTAAATGAGCAGGGTGACAATATACAGCCTTGATGTACTCCTTTTCCTATTTGGAACCAGTCTGTTGTTCCATGTCCAGTTCTAACTGTTGCTTCCTGACCTGCATACAGGTTTCTCAAGAGGCAGGTCAGGTGGTCTGGTATTCCCATCTCTTTCAGAATTTTCCACAATTTCTTGTGATCCACACAGTCAAAGGCTTTGGCATAGTCAATAAAGCAGAAGTAGATGTTTTTCTGGAACTCTCTTGCTTTTTCTATGATCCAGCAGATGTTGGCAATTTGATCTCTGGTTCCTCTGCCTTTTCTAAAACCCGCTTAAACATCTGGAAGTTCATGGTTCACGTATGGCTGAAGCCTGGCTTGGAGAATTTTGAGCATTACTTTACTAGCGTGTGAGATGAGTGCAATTGTGCGGTAGTTTGAGCATTCTTTGGCGTTGCCTTTCTTTGGGATTGGAATGAAAACTGACCTTTTCCAGTTCTGTGGCCACTGCTGAGTTTTCCAAATTTGCTGGCATATTGAGTGCAGCACTTTCACCATCATCTTCCAGGATTTGAAATAGCTCAACTGGGATTCTATCACCTCCACTAGCTTTGTTTGTAGTGATGCTTTCTAAGGCCCACTTGACTTCACATTCCAGGATGTCTGGCTCTAGGTGAGTGATCACACCATCGTGATTATCTGGGTCGTGAAGATCTCTTTTGTACAGTTCTTCTGTGTATTCTTGCCACCTCTTCTTAATATCTTCTGCTTCTGTTAGGTCCATACCATGTCTGTCCTTTATCGAGCCCGTCTTTGTATGAAATGTTCCCTTGGTATCTCTAATTTTCTTGAAGAGATCTCTAGTCTTTCTCATTCTTTTCTTTTCCTCTATTTCTTTGCATTGATCACTGAGGAAGTCTTTCTTATCTCTTCTTGCTATTCTTTGGAACTCTGCATTCAGATGCTTATATCTTTCCTTTTGTCCTTTACTTTTCGCTTCTCTTCTTTTCACATCTATTTGTAAGACCTCCTCAGACAGCCATTTTGCTTTTTTGCATTTCTTTTCCATAGGGATGGTCTTGATCCCTGTCTCCTGTACAATGTCACGAACCTCATTCCATAGTTCATCAGGCACTCTATCTATCAGATCTAGTCCTTCAAATCTATTTCTCACTTCCACTGTATAATCATAAGGGATTTGATTTAGGTCATACCTGAATGGTCTAGTGGTTTTCCCTACTTTCTTCAATTTCAGTCTGAATTTGGCAATAAGGAGTTCATGATCTGAGCCACAGTCAGCTCCTGGTCTTGTTTTTGTTGACAGTATAGAGCTTCTCCATCTTTGGCTGCAAAGAGTATAATCAATCTGATTTCAGTGTCAACCATCTGGTGATGTCCATGTGTAGAATCTTCTCTTGTGTTGTTGGAAGAGGGTGTTTGATATGACCAGTGCATTTTCTTGGCAAAACTCTATTAGTCTTTGCCCTGCTTCATTCTGTATTCCAAGGCCAAATTTGCCTGTTACTCCAGGTGTTTCTTGACTTCCTACTTTTGCATTCCAGTCCCTTATAATAAAAAGGACATCTTTTTTGGGTGTTAGTTCTAAAAGGTCTTGTAGGTCTTCATAGAACCGTTCAACTTCAGCTTCTTCAGCATTACTGGTTGGGGCATAGGCTTGGATTACTGTAATATTGAATGGTTTGCCTTGGAATCGAACAGAGATCATTCTGTCATTTTTGAGATTGCATCCAAGTACTGCATTTCAGACTCTTTTGTTGACCGTGATGGCTACTCCATTTCTTCTGAGGGATTCCTGCCCGCAATAGTAGATATAATGGTCATCTGCGTTAAATTCACCCATTCCAGTCCATTTTAGTTTGCTGATTCCTAGAATGTCAGTGTTCACTCTTGCCATCTGTTTGACCACTTCCAATTTGCCTTGATTCATGGACCTGACATTCCAGGTTCCTATGAAATATTGCTCTTTACAGCATCAGACCTTGCTTCTATCACCAGTCCCATCCACAACTGGGTATTGTTTTGCTTTGGCTCCATTCCTTCATTCCTTCTGGAGTTATTTCTTCACGGATCTCCAGTAGCATATTGGGCACCTACTGACCTGGGGAGTTCCTCTTTCAGTATCCTATCATTTTACCTTTTCATACTGTTCATGGGGTTCTCAAGGCAAGAATACTGAAGTGGTTTGCCTTTCCCTTCTCCAGTGGACCACATTCTGTCAGACCTCTCCAGCATTACCCACCCATCTTGGGTGGCCCCATGGGCATGGCTTAGTTTCATTGAGTTAGACAAGACTGTGGTCCTAGTGTGATTAGATTGACTAGTTTTCTGTGATTATGGTTTCAAAATCACTGCTGATGGTGACTGCAGCCATGAAATTAAAAGACGCTTACTCCTTGGAAGAAAAGTTATGACCAACCTAGATAGCATATTCAAAAGCAGAGACATCACTTTGCTAACAAAGGTCCATCTAGCCAAGGCTATGGTTTTTCCAGTGGTCATGTATGGATGTGAGAGTTGGACTGTGAAGAAAGCTGAGTGCTGAAGAATTGATGCTTTTGAACTGTGGTGTTGGAGAAGACTCTTGAGAGTCCCTTGGACTGCAAGGAGATCCAACCAGTCCATTCTAAAGGAGATCAACCCTGGGATTTCTTTGGAAGGAATGATGCTAAAGCTGAAACTCCAGTACTTTGGCCACCTCATGCAAAGAGTTGACTCATTGGAAAAGACTCGACTCATTGGAAAAGACACTGATGCTGGGAGGGGTTGGGGGCAGGAGGAGAAGGGGACGACAGAGGATGAGATGGCTGGATGGCATCACTGACTCAATGGACGTGAGTCTGAGTGAACTCCGGGAGTTGGTGATGGACAGGGAGGCCTGGCATGCTGCAATTCATGGGGTTGCAAAGAGTCAGACACAACTGAGCGACAGAACTGAACTGAAAGCCAGATATTCAAATACATAATTTTTTCATTTTAAAATCTTGACAATAAACAAAATTAAGATTAAAAAGCCACTAGATTTATTTATATGCTTTTTTGTTGTTCAGTTGCTCAGTTGTGTCGGACTGTTTGTGACCCCATGTACTGTAGCACACCAGGCTTCCCTGTCCTTCACCATCTTCCAGAGATTGCTCAAACTTATGTCCATTGAGACAGTAATGCCACCCACCCATCTTATCTCCTGTCTTGCATTCTTTCCAAGACCCCTGTTCAACATCACTCCATGAACCCTTTCTCCTTCCTTCAACTATGTGCTTTTCACAAATTTGCTTCTCACAACACAGGCAGTGCCTCTCTGAAATGAACTTCTCATCTGACTCACTGTGAATCCCCCCCCTTTTATTAATAAAACAACATATTCTTGTTTCATTTTTTAAATGACACAGTTAACTAAGAAGCAAAAATAATTTAATTATAATATTTGATGCTAGCTCTCTGGTATAATGTCATATTTCTAATGGGAGTAGAAAATGATACACAGCCATAAAATTATGCATTATTTTTTGTCCTTTGAACCTGCATGTCTGTGTGAAGATACACATGTGTGTATGTCTGAAGATATTCATTATTAGTAACATCTATAATGGCAAAAAAAATTGTACTTTTCAAATGTACAGTAACAGAGTAAGCATTACATTGTAAGCCTGACCCCTCTCAAAGATTGATTGGAGTAAGGTCAGATGCCTGACACAATCCATCAACCAGCCAGTGACCTATAATTTGTGTGACATGGTTTAAAAAAAAAAGAAAGATAAACTGAGCCTATTAAGAGTCTCTCTTTTTTACATTAAGCAACATCTATTGCCCACTGAGTTTAGGGCTTAGAGGTGAAACATCACCTAGACCAGTGGTTCTCTAATTTTAATGTGCCTGACAATCACCCAAAGGGCTTGTTAAAATTCAGACTGCAGAGCTTACCATTGGCTAGGTCTGGATTGGGGCACAAGAATTGGTATTTCTAACAAGCTTCAAGAAATTCTGATGCTGGTGGACCAAGGACCACACTTTTGAGAACCACTGATGAAGACATTGCCAAAGTGCAACTATTTTTGGACAATGGACAAGTATGTGTGCGAAGGGAGGAGGATGGAGAAGACCACAGAGAGAAGCAGAGACCAGACGTGGTTCCTGACTACTTTCCAATTCCCATGAGTCCGGCTGTACTTGAGTTCCTGATTTTAGATTCTATTGGACCTTTCTGTAATCCTTATATTAAAGTTCCTTTCATTTCACTGGAGTCTCCTTGCAACCTGAAACCTTCTCTAGAACACAGTAGAAAGAATTTTGTGTCCTCCCATAGAGACGAAGTGCATTATCCCCAACTCGATTCCAAACCATTTTCTCTGTTAACAAGGTAAAAGGTTGCTATGCATCTTTTCATATCTTTCTCTAAGTTCCACATTTACATATATGCAAGGGTTTTACTATTTTTTCTACAGAAGTTAAACTATTTTGGGCTAGGATTCCAATTCTGCTCCTATAATATAGATCAACTTATCTGCAGCTTAAACAAGATGGGAATTTGCTTCTCTTTTGAGTATCAGGCCCAAGGTGGGTGGTCCAAAACTGGTGAGGCGGTTCTGTTCTGGGAAGTCATCTTGGAATCCAAGCTTCTTCCATCTTGCAGCTCCACCATCCTTGGGGGTTGTTTCAACCACATTTTCCAGGGTGGTTCATACCATGTCTGTATTCCAGGCAACAGGAAGGGGAAAGGGTGGTGGCAGGGAGGGTCTTCCTTTCCTTTTAAGAGCAGGTTCTCAAAGAAGGAAAGATCACTTCTAATCATTCTCCCTTGGGCATAATTTAAAATCAACTAACTGCAAAGGAGGCTTAGAAAGACAATATTTAGCTGATTAAGCATGCCTGGTTAAAATTTAGAGATTCTGTTACCAAAGGAAAAGAATGGGGAAGAACAGATCTTGGGCGTTGGTGGGGAGGAGACATTTAATAATCTCTACCACACAGACTGGTGGCTCAAATGGTAAAGAATCCACCTGCAACTCAGGAGACCCAAGTTCTATCCCTGGGTCAAGAAGATTCCCCTGGAGAAGGGAATGGCTATCTACTCAATATTCTTTCCTAGAGAAATCTGTGGACAGAAGAGCCTGGTGGGCTATAGTCCATGAGGTCACAAAGAGTCAGATATCACTGACAGAATAACACTTTCACTTCCCCACACAGACTATAGACAGTGTTCGACTGAAGCAACTTAGCATGCAGGCACTGCAACTTGTTTATTTCATGATGTCCTTTCAAGTCAATAAATTTATATCCAGTTTGCTTTAATAGGAGCCAATTTAACATCTGATTGTACAGTTATAATGTACTATGTTCAATACTCCTATATTGGTGAGTCAAGTCCACCTTTTTATACTCAGAAAGTTTCTTCAGTGAACATGCTTGTTGATAGATTCCTGGCTTCCTACAGCTTTTGTTTCTGAGGACGAATTGCCTGAAATGAGTCCAAGGATATGTGAGATTTTATGGGTAGCCATTCCCTTCTCCAGGGATTTTCCTGACCCAGGGATCAAACCCAGGTCTCTTGCATTGCAGGCGGATTCTTTACTGTCTTGAGCCACTAGCAAAGCCCTTTAATCTTAATGTATATTGCCAAATTACTCCCCCCCCAAATAATGTAATGCTAAGTTGTACATTCATCAGCAATAAATGAGAGTCCTCATTCTGTCATGTTATCATTAATGATCTTATTTTTTGCCCATGTCACTTAAATTTGAATTTCTCTGAGTACAAGTGAGGTTGAGGCTATTGTCATATCTTTATTGATGATTTTAATTTCCAATTCTGTGTATTCCTGATATACCTATGTATCTGTCAGGATCCCAGCAGAAAATCGAATTCATCCAGGATGGTTCAAATACAGGAATTGTAATGAAGGCCCTACTAACAGAGCTGAGGGTAGAACTAAGAGGGTAAATGAAAGATGGAGAGCTGGTGAGACACCCAGAAATGAAACAGAGGGAATCTGTGGCTTCCTCCCAAAGCTGTAAGGACAAGACAAGGAACTAGTGTTACCCACTAAGCCCGGTGAGTAGTCACCACGAAGGAAAAGCTGTCCTGTAGGAGCTCCTGGGGTGGAAGCATTTCACTCGTGCCAGAAACATATCACCAGAAAGGAGAAACATCCTGACTTTTTCCTCTTTCAGCCCTTAAATCTCTTACTGGTTTTGCCCATTGGTCAAACCTAATGAACAAGACAGCCAGCAAGGACCCCCAGTGAGGCAGAGCCACAGAGCATCCTCTAAGGGTGGAGAACAGATCCGAGGACCAGACCGAAAGGCCAGCATAGCATCCTGTAACCCTTCTACTGGGTGTGTATTCACTCTCTATCAATTGATGTTGCTTAGTTGCTAAGGTGTGTTTGACTCTTTGCGACCCCAGGGACTGTAGCTTGCCAGGCTCCTCTGTCCATGGGATTTCCCAGGCAAGAATACTGGAGGGGGTTGCCATTTCCTTTTTCAGAGGATCTTCCCAACCCAGGGATCGAACTCACATCTCAGTTCTTTACCAAGAATGGTAAAGTGGCAGGCAGATTCTTTACCATTGAGCCACCCAGGAACTTGTCAAACACTAGGGATATTAATCCTTTGTCTATAATACGTGTGCAAATGATTTCCCCCATCCATCACCATCTATTGACTCTTGCCTATAGTTTATTTTTTCATAGAAACCATTTTTATAGGTTTGGATTCTATTTTGCTTAACACAATCTCTACCATCATCCACAAGGTTTGATAAATTGTCTTCGCTATTTTCAAAAGTTTTCTTTTTTTTTGACTTTTGCATCTTTACTTGCTTTGAATTTACTTTAGTATAGAGCATGATGTAGAAAGTCTCTTTGTTTTCTCCAGATGAAGGATCAATTATGCTAGCCATAATTATACTTTCTCCACTGATATAAAATAACAACTTCGCTATATTAGCTTGGAATATATACTTTAAATTCATTTCTGAGCTTCCTGTACCATTCCATTACTGGTTTGAGTCAGTGGTGTGCTGGGGTAGTAAGGAATAAAAGCAAATAAGAACATGTAAGAAAGAATCAAGGTCTGCAAAGTGGAGAATGGCTAAGAGATTCATGAAAAAAATATTTTTAGTAGACTTGACATATTGAAAGTTAAAATTTTCTGTAATGCTGTTCTTTTCATCAGAGTATGTTATATTCCCCAAAGAGTGCATAAAAACAGTTAAAAGAGTAGCTATATTCTAGTACTTTATCTTATCTTTCCCATTTCATCAGTGTAACCCAAAGGTCAACCTCCTGACTAGCTCAAATTTATCTGCTTTCTGCAGGCACTTTTCTTGTTCTGTTTGTTCGCCTCTCCCTAGCTGCCTCTTGCACTCCTGTGTCATGATTGTTCCTAGAACAGTTTCATGGGCCACTTTTTCTCCTGAAGTCTCCACGCTCCCATCCTTTAGTCTGTTTTCTTTCTCTGATCTTAGTCTTCATCTCTACCAGCGTCTACCCACTCCTCCCGTTCCCCCTTCACTCGTCCCAGAAAATGAAAAATTCATATTTATTTATTGTTAAACACAACACTATATTACTTATCTCACTCTAATCCAGGCCCCCTTGAAGTTCTAGATGACTACAACCATGAGGCTCTACTAAAGTATTTGGCAAAGCCAGATATCTCACATTCTAAAGATTTCTTAAAAAATTTTGTCATTCTGATTTATTTTTCTTAATTTTTGGCTGTGCTGGGTCTTCACTGTAGCAAGCAGGTTCTTCATTTCAGTGCTTCGGCTTTCTCTAGTTGTGGCACTCTGTCTTACTTGCCCTTCATCTCCTGGGATCCTAGTTCCCTGACTAGGATGGAACCCATGTCCCCTAGATTCTTAACCACTGGACCATCAAGGAAGCCCCAGTCTCCAGCTCTTTAGACGGACAACTTTTCTTCCTGCTCCATATGAATGGTTCTCACAGAGCTGTAATCACAATTTTTGTGCATAAGAGTTTGTGTTCTACTTTCATTTGATGAAATAACATCATTTGTATATGCATACAAATTGGTGTTTATTTTTTCATCTGATTTTTCAAAAGTAGTCTTCTCATCATGAGTCTTATCTTTAAAATCTGTATAATTCCATCATGTAGAAATGACATAATCGACACCCATTTCTCAGTGTTGACATCGAAGACATTTCCTCTCTTTTGCTTGGTAAAATTTGTCATAAAACACTTCCTATCAAATTATTTTCTCAAAGCAAACCCCTGGGAATATGCGAAATGTGGAATGGGAAGTTGACATGTTTATTACCCTCAGTGTATACTGTTAAATTTTACACCATACACGCCTACCAATTTACAATGCCATGAGTTATGAAAATTCCTCCATAGCTTCATTTATGTCAGATTGTGTTTTTAAAAAAAGTCAAGTTTACTGATGCAAATTACACTTAGTGATCATTTCTATTTTCATGTTCATGATTACCAGCACTGTTGAAAAGTGTACCACTTATTTAAAACTTTTGCTTTCTCTTCTGTATATTGTCTATGTCCTTGTCCAGTTGTAACTGACTTCCTGATACTCTCATTCACACACAGTTGTTAATACTTCATATCTGCTGGAAC
This sequence comes from Capricornis sumatraensis, assembly GCF_032405125.1. NCBI lineage: Eukaryota > Metazoa > Chordata > Mammalia > Artiodactyla > Bovidae > Capricornis > Capricornis sumatraensis. The sequence goes on from NC_091091.1 coordinate 18,560,185, forward strand.
TGTTTCCTCCAATTTTTTCTATTTTGTGCGTAGATATTCTTCACTTTTACTATGTCCTAATAGTTCGACTTTTTCCTTATTATTTGCCCATTTATCTATGTTAGAAGGTAGAAAAGGATAGTTAAAAGTGTATGAATTCAAATTCCACCATTCCTGTTCTTGCTCTGCCACTCTGAGTGACTGGACAGATTACTTAGTCTCTCAAATACCTCTTCCCGTCTGCAAGGACCAGATACCACTGGCAATGGCACTGAGCTCACAGAGTCTTATGAACATTAGAGAAGATAATGCAAAAAAAAAAAAAAAAAAAGTTTACTGCATAGCAATTAATTAAAGTAGTTCATCACTGTTACTATCATCATCTTTTTATTCCTTCAATAGTTCAAAAACTGGTTGTTTTCCCCTAGTTGTGATAAAAGACCAACTCTTTTTTATTAGTTTTCGTGTTAATCTCAACAGTTTATATATAGCCTATGTTGATGTGTATATGATGGGTGAATAAGAAGCAGGAGAAGGAAGTATAATCCAAGCACTTGGCCACATCCATCAGGGATTCTAACGGGGCAGTCACGAGGGTAATGGGGGCATTCCCGTGGGAAAGAGGGGCTTACACATAAAGTCAAAGAGGTTAGTTAGTAAATAGGTTGTCCAGAGTGACACCTGCCAGTGAACAGGAGCCAGAATGGCAGGCAAGGAGCCACAGACGGTAATGTACTTATAAACCCAAATGGATAACGGCTCAGCATCTGACAAAATGAAGAAGTGTAGCACCAACACAGAGCGAGCTGACACCCACAGGCACAGTGAAATAGGCCAATATTTAGCCAGTATGCATCACAGTGGTGTACGGTGACACGCTGATATACGTTCGTTCTGCTAGAATGCATACTTCTGGAAGGGCACCAGCTCACTAACAGAGGAAAATTACAACCATCATCAGGCAAGCAGGAAGCCCCTGGCTCAATTGCTACAATGAACTCCATGAGCCTCTCAGCTGTACTTTAGGAAAATTAAAACTGAGCCCCTTTCCCCAGCTCTGGGCCAGGTTGTGCTGCCTCCTGGATCCAGGTGAACAGCACTCAGAGCCCACTGCCATCTGCACTGTTTCAGCAGCTGCTGGGCCAGCTCTAAGTACAGTATTGCCAGCATTTTTCCACTCTAACATATTGTGCATTAGAAATTATCCATTGTGACAGCCTCCAGCCACACCAAGATGCATGTCTGGGTATCCAGGTTATCTCCTTATATGCAAACTAGTATTTTTACTAGCATTCCATTTAAACATTTGAAGTGATCTGCCTCTAACCTCATTTTGCCTATAAGCCCTATTATTCGTACAGCTCAGTTTTGCAGAAAACAAGATTTTTCAGAGGAATGAATAAGCGTTGGGCCCCTGTGTACATGAGTGTCCTCTTATCCTCTTGGTCTTGCCTTCAACCCCAGCTATTGTTCACGGACACGATTCCACCTTGGCTTCAGCCTGCCTCCTTGGCCGTGCCTCGGCCCAAGTATGCACCGCCCATCTCCCCTGACTCCTGATGTGCTTCTCCGAGGTGGTGGTATGGGATGCCTGCATGAGCATACTTGATACTTGCTGTGTACAACCCAGAGGTACAAAGGGCATTATGACCCTTTGGGGCAACCAACCCTCTGCCAATGCTGAATGAGAGTCAATGGATGAAGACTTAAAAACACTTCTCCATTGGCTGGTCAGTTGCAGGCACATTCAGAAGTTCCTGCTGAAATCAGGACACAGTTGCCCACAGCAGTGACCAATGCAACTGGCTTGGCTTTCCCTCCTCGCCCAGCCAGTCTCCCTGGTCCCTCACTCCTGCTCTCTGGAATCACCTTCCACAGTAACCACCTGCACACATGTCCTTAGTCTCAGAATTTTCTTTCTAGGGGAACTAAGGCAGTACATGGAAGTGAAAACATCTTTACTTAAGTTCATCAATAATCACCACCCAGTCCTTCCAAGGGCCTTTGCCATCCCTTCCTCAGGAACCCCTGGACCTTTCTGTGATGTTCCACCTACAGAACTGATGTCTGGCGGGGCCAGGGGCTGCCAGCAACCCACTCCAACACTGAAACAGCATCTATTCTGATGGTTGTACTGATCTATCAAATCAGTGTTAAATATTTTAGAATCACCCTGCCAGTGAGATATCGGTATAGATGAATGGCAATCAAGTCCCTATGTTCAGAGAAGTGGGGACTGTTCATAAAAGCTAGGTTAGAATACTAGGTAATTTGGACTACATGTCCACTAAGGATGAACAGAAAAACCTGGGTACAATGTTAAAAGTAACAAGAAGCTTAGTAAGAAAGTAAAAAATTATGAAGCCACTTAATTGGCCCCCAAAAAAAGATCTTCACAAACCAGATAATCACAAGGATGTGATCACTCACACTCACCAAGAGCCAGACATCTTGGAAAGTGAAATCAAGTGGGCCTTAGGAAGCATCACTACGAGCAAAGCTGGTGGAGGTGATGGAATTCCAGTTGAGCTATTTCAAATCCTAAAAGATGATGCTGTGAAAGTGCTGCACTCAATATGCCAGCAAATTTGGAAAGCTCAGCAGTGACCACAGGACTGGAAAAGGTCAGTTTTCATTCCAATCCCAAAGAAAGGTAATGCCAAAGAATGCTCTAAGTACCACATAATTGCACTCATCTCACAAGCTAGAAAAGTGATGCTCAAAATTCTGCCAGCCAGGCTTCAGCAATATGTGAACTGTGAACTTCCAGATGTTCAAGCTGGTTTTAGAAAAGGCAGAGGAACCAGAGATCAAATTGCCAACATCCACTGGATCATGGAAAAAGCAAGAGAGTTCCAGAAAAACATCTATTTCTGCTTTATTGACTATGCCAAAGCCTTTGACTGTGTGGATCACAATAAACTGTGGAAAATTCTGAAAGAGATGGGAATACCAGACCACCTGACCTGTCTCTTGAGAAACCTGTATGCAGGTCAGGAAGCAACAGTTAGAACTGGACATGGAACAACACACTGGTTCCCAATAGGAAAAGGAGTACGTCAAGGCTGTATATTGTTACCCTGCTCATTTAACTTCTATGCAGAGTACATCATGAGAAACGCTGGGCTGGAAGAATCACAAGCTGGAATCAAGATTGTCTGGAGAAATATCAATAACCTCAGATATGCAGATGACACCACCCTTTTGGCAGAAAGTGCAGAGGAACTAAAAAGCCTCTTGATGAAAGTGAAAGAGGAGAGCGAAAAAGTTGGCTTAAAGCTCAACATTCAGAAAATGAAGATCATAGCATTTGGTCCCATCACTTCATGGCAAATAGATGGGGAAACAGTAGAAACAGTGTCAGACTTTATTTTGGGGGGCTCCAAAATCACTGCAGATGGTGACTGCAGCCACAAAATTAAAAGATGCTTACTCCTTGGAAGGAAAGTTATGACCAACCTAGATAGCATATTCAAAAGCGGAGACATTACTTTGTCAACAAAGATCCGTCTAGTCAAGGCTATGGTTTCTCCAGTAGTCAGGTATGGATGTGAGAGTTGGACTGTGAAGAAAGCTGAGCGCCGAAGAATTGATTCTTTTGAACTATGGTGTTGGAGAAGACTCTTGAGAGTCCCTTGGACTGCAAGGAGATCCAACCAGTCCATCCTAAAGGAGATCAGTCCTGGGTGTTCACTGGAAGGACTGATGTTGAAGCTGAAACTCCAATACTTTGGCCACCTGATGCAGAGAGCTGACTCATTGGAAAAGACTCTGATGCTGGGAAAGATTGAGGGCAGGAGAAGGGGACGTCAGAAGATGAGATGGTTGGATGGCATCACGGACTCAATGGACATGGGTTTGGGTAGACTCCGGGAGCTGATGATGGACAGGGAGGCCTGGTGTGCTGTGGTTCATGGGGTCGCAAAGAGTCGGACAAGACTGAGCGACTGAACTGGAACTGGAACTAGCTCACTCTCCAGGCCTCTGTGTTCGGAGTTCAGAAGCACAACGAATAGGGGCAGAGAAAGGAAAACAACACAATTCCCTCCAATGTCTCTTCTTCTTCCCTGACTTGTTTTGTTGTTAACAAGTTTAAAATTCAATATAATTTAAAATTCAGTAACCTCATTGGATGTAAAATAAATAAATAAACACCCTTTTATTTATCAAAGAAAGCGATGAAGAAACTGTGACATTTCTGCCACAAAAGTGAAGACTGAATAGGCTTCTTTGCCTTGTGAGTTAGTGCTACTTACAATTATACTCTATACCAAGTTTTGAAGCAAAAAGAAGAAATTAAAGAGACTGTCTAATATAATAAATATTGCATATATAAACAGGTTTATGTAATCCTGTTTGCATTTTCTCTGTAACACTTGGGTGCAAGAAACTAACTTAATCCCTCAAACCCTCTCATGATTGGTCGAAATTCACCCTTCCCAAGTTGGAAGACCTCTCCCAATGGGCTTATCAGTACCACCAAAGATGTTTCCCTGTCTATATCACAGATCACAGCCCAGACAACTGTGGTCTAATCAAGAATGATCCTCTTCCACAGGTAATATCCATTATCTGCCAAATAAACTTAACTGTAGTCCCGAAAGTTGCCCAAGCAGCTCCATTTATCTGTTTAACTGTGCCATTTATCTATTGCTGTACCTATCACAGAACACCCCCAAAAGTAATGGCTTAGAACAACCATTGTACTGTTCACATTTCCTGTCCTTTCATGGCTGAGTATGATGTTAGCTGTGAATTTTCCATATTTTGACTTTATTATGTTGAAGTACTTTCCTTCCATTCCCACACTCCTAGTTTGTTGAAATTTTTTTTTTAACTATGAAACGGTATTGAATTTTATCAAATGCCTTTTCTGTGTCTATTGTGATGACCATGTGATTTTTATCCTTTATTATATTTAACATGGTGTATCATATATTAATTTATTTTCATATGTTGAACCATTCTTGCATCTTATCCTTGCTTCCCACTTGGTCATGGTGTATGAGCTGTTAGATTCAGTGTGCTAATATTTTGTTGAGGACTTTTACATCTATATTTATCAGAGCTATTGGCCTATAGTTTTCTAGTGGTATCTTTGTGTGGCTTTGGTATCAAAGTAAAACTGACTTCATAAAATGAGTTTAGAAGTGTTCTGTCCTCTTCTAGTATGTGGAAGGGATTGAGAACAACTGGTGTTAATTCTTCTTTAAGCACTTGGTAGGATTCATCAGTGAAATCATCTGATATTGGACTTTTCTCTGTTGGGAGGGTTTTAGCTACTAATGCAATCTCTATGCTTATTACAGACCTACTCAGATTTCCTGGTTCTTCATGATTCAGTTTTGTATGTTTCTAGGAGTGTATCCACTGCTTCTAGGTTATGCACTTTGTTGTAACTGGTCATAGTAGTCTCTTATGATCTTTTCATTTCTATGGCATCATCTGTAACTTCTCCCCTTTTATTTCTTATTTTATTCATTTGAATCTTCCGCCTCTCCTAGTCAGCCTAGGTAAGGGTTTGACAATTTTGACTTCCTTTTTTAAAAAAAAAACTCTTGGTTTCACTGATTTTTTTTTTTTCTAAAGTGGTATGTTTATTTTAAACTTAAGTAGTTTTGGTGAGCTTGTTTTCCAAGAGGATTGGGGCAATTTGTACTCTGTCTGGAAAAGGTGGGGGGTGATATGGTTCTCTATCTGGAAGAAATTTAAGTTAGAAACTTGCTTTGCACTATAACAATAAATTCCATAGAAATTAAATATGCAAATTTAAAAAGAACAATTAAAATAGGAGAAAATAAAAGATAACATTCGTTTAACCTTAGAATGGAGTTGGTCCTTTTAAGAAAGACTGAAAACTTACACACCATGAAAAGAAAATTTATGGATTCAACCACATGAACATTTAAAACACCATAAACAAAGCCCAAAGATAAATGAAGAGACTGGGAAAGAAATTGGTAACATACAAAAAAGTGTAAACATTACTATGAATAATTCTTTCCAATTAATAAGAACCAAATATGTAAATAAGCTAACTGAAAAATGGACAAAAATAGGAACAAAAATTTTTAAAAAGAGGACTAATAATAGTCAATTTATGAAATGTTCGTCCTCAGAGATAGAACAAGAAAAGACACACTCAGCCACCACACTTGCCCTCTGAGATGGAGCACACTGTCTGTGGAGTGTGCTTCTCTCTGAATAAACGCACTTCTTAACTAAAAAAAAAAAGAAAGAAAGACTCACTGATATACCTAGTCATCACTATAGCCTGTAAGATGGGCCAAATGGAAAATATTGCTAATGTCTAATGCTGTTGAGTAATAGACGCTCTTGGTCACTCTGACAAAGAATTCATTTTAAGTAATCAATTAGGCAATTGTACTTTCACACCTTACTTTTTTTTTGTTCATTGACTGTATTTCCAAGCAAATGGTATTAATCATATCACCAGCTGCTGAATGAAGGTGTGAAACAACATGAATCAGACGCCGAGCACTGAAGCTTGCTCATAGTACTAAGTGACAGAAGTGAAGCTCCTTCTTCCACTTTGCAAAATTTTAATGCGGTTTTCACAATTCAAGGAAAAAAAATTAGCAAGAAAAAAATTAATGTTCTCATATTCTTTGCTGATTCTGCTGCTTGTTCTGGAACCTAATTATGCAACCTGTATTGCCGTTCACTCCTGCCAAATGAATCTTATAACTAAGCACTCCACAACAGCCTGAACTCTAGTTTCAAAATAAAGCCTTTCATTTTATTTCCTTCTTTATTTGCAAGTAAGAGAAGAGGAAGTCTCACAGGAAATTTAGGAGGAGATTTTGATCCACATAAAGAAAGAAGGCAACACAGTCCAGAAAGGGAATACAGATCCACCGGGTTGTCCTACGGTGCAGACCAGTACAGTGTCAGCTAAGGGAGGCAAGACCTCAAAAACCAGAAAGGATGTACATGTGTGTCAGTTGCCACTGGACTTTGTTACAGATCATTCCTAAGAGGTTTTGTCCTTTTGTCCAGCCCCTTTTCCGAGGTCACAGATCTCGCAGAAGAAAGATCCGTCTGGTGGAGGCTGACCACTAGGTGGCACTGTGCACTGGTGGGTGAACCATCCCCTTCCCAGCTGAGACAGGGCTCCCATTTCTACAGATAAGATCTTCTCAGGCCTACCAAATTACAACTCTCCTTCAAAACCCATAAACTCAGTTAACTTTAAGAACCATATCATTTTTATCAAACAAGAAAGAATTTTGATTTGTGGCATGAAAGGGACTTCCACTCTAAATACTTTTTGGAGTAAGTTCTTCCCTATTTAGTTAATGTAACTAATGAGCCTGCACTCTGGATCCCAAGAGCCTCAACTACTGAGCCCACGTGCCATGACTACTGAGGCCTGTGCACCCTAGAGCCTGTACTCTGCAGCAAGAGAGGCCACTGCAGCGGAAAAGCCCACACACTGCAGCGAGAGGAGCCCCCATCTTTGCAACTAGAGAAAGTCCATGCACAGTAGTGAAGACCCAGCACAGCCAAAAATAAATAAAGATTTAAAAAAATCTGAAAAAGAAATACAATGGGGACCTAAACCTACCAGACCTTAAAGCATGCAATAAAGCCACTATAATTAAAGCAATTGGTACAAATAGATTGACAGCAGAATTGAACAGAAATTCCAGAAAGAAATTCTAGTAGACATGAAAACTTTTTTGTATACAACAAAAGTGGTATCTGAAATCACTGGGATAAATAAATGATATGAGGAAATCCAGGAACCTTTTGGAAAAATAAAATTCCGTACCTCACTGATGGATAAGAAAAAACTTCAACCCGATCAAATATCTAAATGAGAAAAAGAAACACTTTACCTACTAAAAAAAAAATGGTTAAATTTCTTTTTAACCTGAGTATGGAAGAAAGCTATCAAACTGATTCACGATCCAAGAACAATAAAAGAAAAGATTAATAAATTCAACTACATAAACTTTTGAATGGAAAAAATAAAAGAATACCATAAACAAAATAAAAAGATAACTGATTAACTGGGAGAAAATATTTGCAACATGCGTTACAGATAAAGGACTAAACTCTTAAATTGAGGAATAAAGGACCAAAAACTCAATTAAAAAAAAAGAGGGAAAATGATATGAACTGATAGTTCACAAAAAGATCTACAAATGGTCTTTAAAGTATGCAAAGTTGTTCAAACTCACTTATAATTAGGGAAGTGCAAATTGAAGCTACAATGATATATCATTTGTCACCTATTAGATTGGGAAAATTTGGGGGAAAAATGGAAAATGACACCACATTCTGTCGATAAGGCTGTGGGGAAACTGGTACTCTCATACATCACTGATAGAAATCAAAATTGGTACAATCCTTTTATAGGGGAATTTGCCAATATCTGACAAAATACATATGTACTTACCTTTTGTCCTAGCAATGCCACTCTAGGAATCTACCCTGAATTTATGCCTCCGTCAATATGAAAAGGTTGTTCACTGCAGTATTGTTTGCAATTGCAAGAGATTGGAAACAACCTAAATTCCCCTACATAAGCGAGTGTTTGAATAAATTATGGCATATTCACACAGTGAAGTACTTTGCTACTGTAAAAAGAATGAGGAAGAACTGATATAAAATGATTTCCAGGATATTTCACTAAATGAAATAAGCAAAATGCAAAGGAACATTTCCTGAGAAACACTTTTATCATGGTGACATGAAGACCTCTGAGGAACTTCCTATAAAACAATCATAACTCGTAAAAATTATCAAAAACACACGAACACATTTAAACTCTGAAAATCACCCTAAGGTCACCCTTATATATCCTACCTTCCTTGGGATGGATTTGCCAAGCAAAAGAGCAATGGAAAGTCTCACCACTGAAGCAGTGAATAGATCTGATTATATAAAAAAATTTAAATCATATATGTTAGAAGGATCTTAAAACCATAACATTATTTTAAAAATAAAGATAACCAAATGTGAAAAGCATTTGCCATGTAGAAATAAATGCAATGTGGAAATAAAAACCTATTCAGATGAGGGCTCCGAGCTTTACTGAGCAAAGAAGTCATCACCACCACATGCTTTTGGCACAGATTCTGTCTCGGGAGTGGGGAAAGCCTTATGGTGAAAAAATAAAAAGCTTAAGGTGTGCTTTGATGAGCCTTTCGGACAGAGAAGCTGGAGGCGGACTAAGTAGAAGCAGGGTACCTTACGAGATTAGTGTGGGGAGTATGTTTGGCTTTCTCTGGTTGGTCCTGAGTTGGAAACTGGGGAGAAGAAACACAAAGGAAAACTAATAGTCCTTGTTCAACTCTTGATGGTCCTGGGTCAATTTCTACAGAGGTTCTGGTTTGGTGGCCTGGACTGGCCACCACAGAGGATGTGGAACAGAATTCTGTTGTCATCCCTGGTCTGGCCACTGTCTCTTTTTGTTTGTTTGTTTCATAGTCTGTGTACTCAGTCTCTCAGGAGTTATGGTGTGTAATGGGAGAAGCTTATAAAACAGGAACAAGAAAAATTTAGAAGTCCTCAAAGATTAAACGGTCAAAATACACAAAAACACAATTTAATCTAAATTCGGAATTAGAATTAACAAATTCCGTAGGTTCAAATCATGGTTAAGTTTGAACTCTGATTGATTGTCAATGCTCAAGAAAAAGGAGGAAGATGATTCAATTCTATTCTTCCCTATTATGAGTGTATGTCATAGGGAATGCAGACCTTTATTCAGATGGTCTTATAAAGTGGGTTAGGATGACTTTGTCTTCGAGAAACAAAGAGCAGAATAAATTATGACCCACAGAGAAACACTGATAAAGAGTTAGAGAAACTGATAGCATCAGCTACAGAAGATACTATTAATAGTTTATGGATGAGTTAAGATGGTGTTTTCAAACTATGGGTTATGATCCATTAGTAGGTTGTAAGATCAATTTACAGGGTAATCAGCATTTTTAAAAAGAAATTAATGGTAGAGAAAGAAATGGTTTTTTTTGCATTAGCAGTTTACTTTAGAACCCAAATTTTGGGTAAAATGTGACTTCAGTGTAAGCATTAAAATAATCCAACCTCACAGTAGAAGTAAATAGAGATAATTCAAGATACTGTTTGTCTAAATGCTACGACATCAAATTGAAAACTTCTGTGCATCAAAGTGCTAGGTAGGTAGAATAGGGAAAAGGAGTCCAAAATGGCGGTGGCTAAAAGACAAGGAAGGGAAAAGCCCGCGAAAATAGAGCAAAAGAAGGTCCGAGGACCAGAGTGAAGACTTCAGGTAGAACAAAGAGCACTCCTGGCTAAGCCCAATTTGCACAGGGCAGGCCTAGGGGGGAGAAAACATATAAAAGGAGGAGCCAAAGCGCTTTCTCTCCTGCATGCGTGTGCTCTCTCTCCCTCTCTGTCTCTCCCTCTCTCCCTCCCCCAGGCACTTCTCCACTCTCTTCTCTTCAAGTCTTTGGGTTGGCATGCCCTCACCCTTCGAGGATGGATTCTCCTGCTATCTTCTAAATAAAATAGAGCTGTAACACTGATTTACCTGAGAGCTATAACACGGTTTGTCCAAGACCCAAGAGCTGTGATGCACTGAGGGCTTTAATGTCTGTCGCTCCAAATCTTTGTTGTGATGAGACAAAGAACCGAGGAACATACACTTGCATGACATCTATGGTGCTGTGACTCGGATATAACCTGGCTGAAACAACCTCCACGCGGGAGAGGCCAGGCACAGCAGGAGCCCAACTCAGCAAAGCTCCCGCAGTAGAGGCAGAACGTGAAGAAAATCCAGCGCAGGGGAAGAAGGCCCATCGTGCTGGAAACCGGAACAGCGGAAAACAAACTCAGCAGAAAGCTCACGTGGCCCAGTCTCAGATCCCAGAAGACCTCTGGTTAAGGTAAGAGGTCCTCGCTGGAGGGACATGCCTAACGAAATCTTAATTTCTTTACAGTCTCTCCTTTCTTGTTCCCTCAAACCTCCTGCCAACAGGCGGGCGGCAGGGGGCACAATTGAGGGACTCTGGAGAGGCTACTCCTCAGCATGTCCCAAAGGCGCTATCTGCTGAGCCCCAGTAGCTGTTACACAAGCCAGTGGGTGTTCTTCTGTCCTTTCTCTTCTCTGTGCCAAGGATCAGACCAATGAAATTGTGAGCACCGGTCAGATATTTAGCAAATTTTCCAGTGGGCTATGAAGGGGATTCCTTGGCACGTTTTTCCCACTGTTCTTTCCTCCTGTCCTTCAGCTCTCTCCTGGGACTCAAGCTCGGCCAAAACTAATGAAATTCAGGCCCTGATGTCTCATTGCAAAAATTCATTGAGAGACAATGAGATAAGAGGTGGATTTTAGGATCCAGAGAGAAGCCACTCTTCAGGGTGTGAACCATTGCCAAGGGCAAGGGCTGGGGCCATGGAATTAGGCCTGGCTAGGTTTTGTGAATGGGTGGAATTCATATGCTAATGAGTGGGAGGATCATCCCTACCATTGGGGAACCACCCACTCCTCCCTCTTTTGCCTTGGAGCTGTCCTGCCACCTCTGGGTGTGTCTGTTGGCTTAATTTTACTTTTCATCTTGGACCCAGTTGGTTTTGATTGTTTACATTATCCCCTTGTGCTATGTCATTCTTTCAAAGGTTGTGCTCTGCCCCCTTCCCTCCTGTTTCATGCTCTTTGCCTGAGCCCCATCCAGACCCACAAGGTTGCCTCTACAATCTTCTGGAGAGACAACCAGAAAATAGCTGGCCTTGGGAGCAAAATACTGTATAATATCCAACCTCCTAATCCTACCCAGTACTGGTCACACTGGAGATCTTGGGGACGCCCAACTCCAGTCCAGGGGTCCCAGGAGGTCATCACGCCTTGACCTGCCTAGGATCTGGTCCTCGAAATGTTTTCACGCCTCAACCTGCTCGGGGATCCGCTAGTCCCAGGGGTCCCAGGAGGTCGTCACGCCTCAACCTGCCCAGGGACCCAGTTCTCAGGAGGCCGTCACACCTTGACCTGCCCAGGGATTCTATCTCTAGGAGGCTGTCACGCCTCAGCCTGCCTGGGGATCTGCACCCTGACCTGGGGACTCCTGGCTCTCAGGTTGCAACAGTTCTGGGTAGGATAAGCTTCAGAAAAACTCACCCCTAAGGAAGTCCACCCATGGAAACAGAAGGAAGCGTATTACTTGTGGGACTGTGCCCAGTCTCAGCAATAACTCAGGAGCCCAATGAGAACCCCATTGCCTTTCTGGAAAGGCTAAAAGAGGCACTCCGAAAGTTTGCCAATCTGGACTTAGACTCTTACGAGGGACAGGTGATTTTAAAGGACAAATTCCCGTTCCAATGTGCATCAGATATCAGAATTAAGTTACAACAGCTACAACAGCAGGACCCCGCTGCCTCTTTAGATGAGATGGTCCAAACAGCCACCAATACCTTTTATAACAGAGAACAGGATAAGGAGGCCAAGGCCCAGGAGAAGGAGGGAAAGAAAGAGACAAGGCATGCCCAGATGCTGGCTGCCCTCCAGAGAAGCCCTATGGCAAACCCCGAGTCCTTGAAGGACAAGGCACGAGACAAATGCCTGATCTGTAGACAGGCGGGGCATTGGGCCAAAGAGTGTCCAAACCATGACAAGTCTCCTAGAACGGCTTGCCACAAATGGCATCAACTGGGACATTGGGCGGCACTCTGCCCTCGGGACCCAAGAGCCTCAAGGTCAAGTGCCAAGCCTACCCTCATGATGGTTCAACAGGACTGAAGCGGCCTGCTCCAGCCAGCCCGCCTGTCACAGATAACCATCACGGGGCTGGAGCAAAGAGTGCAACTGGATGTGGAAGGTAGGTCCGAGAATTTCTTGGTTGACACAGGGGCTACCTACTCTGTCTTGATCTCCTACTCCGGAGCCTTCTCCTCCCAAACCCGTACCATTTTGGGTGCTACAGGAAAAGCAACTACTTAAAGATTCACCAGAGCACTTCTTTGTTGCTGGGATGGACAAATATTTTCCCACCAGTTTCTGGTGGTCCCTGAGTGTCCTATTCCCTTATTGGGAAGAGATATACTCACTAAACTGGGGACCACCCTTGTGATGGGAAGCTTTTCAGCCCCTAGGCCTCTACAGCTCCTGGTTACTACTGAGGAACCCATTACACTTTCAATAGAGAGGGATCAAAAACCATGGGAAGACAAAATTAACCCCCAGGTGTGGGACCAGGGGATTCCCGGACGAGCTTACCAAGCCGAACCGGTCATCATTGTCCTCCGAGATCCCACTTGGTTTCCTAACCGGAAACAATACCCTCTCAAAAGAGAGGCTCGGAAGGGACAACAGCCTTTAATAAATAAATTCCTTGCTTGTGGGCTATTGGTCCCCACCAGCTCGCCATGTAACACTCCAATCCTCTCAGTAAAGAAAAAAGACGGAACCTGGCGAATGGTTCAAGATCTCTGGATCATAAATGAAGCTGTGGTCCCCCTCCATCCCACAGCACCGAATCCCTATGTATTCTTGGGAGAAATCCCACCCAGTGCCAAGTGGTTTACAGTCTTGGATCTCAAAGATGCATTTTTTTGCATACCACTGGCTAAAGAATCCCAATATCTTTTTGCCTTTGAGTGGGAGGCCCCAGGAGAAAAACGCCAACAGATGACTTGGACAGTATTACCTCAGGGGTTCAGAGATAGCGCCCACCTGTTTGGACAGGCCCTTAGCCAGGATCTCCTAGATCTGGACCTGGGACCTAATGGGAAAATATTACAATATGTAGATGACCTACTAATCTGCTCTCCAGATGAGAAAAGTGCCCAACAACATGCAATTCAGGTTCTAAACTTCTTGGCAGAAAGGGGATATAAAGTCTCCCGTGCTAAGGCACAGATGGTCGTGACAAAGGTCACTTACCTGGGAGTTCAGATTACACACGGGTCCAGGAGGCTGTCCTCTGATCGGATACAAGGAATCCTCCAGTTGCTCTCCCCCACGACTCGAAAACAATTGTGAGCTTTCCTGGAACTAACTGGATATTATAGAATCTGGATACCCAACTATGGTCTAATTGCCCAGCCCTTATATGAAAGCTTAAAGGGATGAGACGATTCAATCCCACTGATGTGGGGAACTCCTCAAAAGAAGGCAGAGGCTACACTAAAACAGGCCTTAACTTTAGCACCTGCCTTGAGGTTGCCAGACCCAGAAAAAGCATTCCAACCTTATGTCCATGAAAGAGAGGGAATAGCTTTGGGAGTGTTAACTCAAAGGTTGGGATCTGAGCCCCAGCCTATAGCTTACTTATCCAAAAAGCTTGATCCAACTACCCGAGGCTGGCCCCTCTGCCTTCGAAATCTTGCAGCTATTGCAATCATGATAGAAGATGCTTTAAAACTCTCCTTGGGGGCAAACTAACTATTTTTACCAGCCACCAAGTAAAACAACTCCTAAATGGGAGAGGCCATTTATGGATGTCTGGGTCGCCAAGAGTTGGGCATGACTGAGCGACTTTACTTTCACTTTTCACTTTTCACTTTCATGCATTGGAGAAGGAAATGGCAACCCACTCCAGTATTCTTGCCTGGAGAATCCCAGGGACAGAGGAGCCTAGTGGGCTGCCGTCTATGGGGTCGCACAGAGTCGGACATGACTGAAGCAACTTAGCAGCAGCAGCAGCAGATCAAAGAATCCTCAGATATCAAGTAATGCTGATGGAAAATCCAGGCCTCACTATATCCCCTTGTGAGGTTCTTAACCCAGCCACCCTCCTGCCTACCCCCGAGGGCTCTCTCCCCTTTCACTCTTGTCTAGAAACCTTGGACCACTGGACAAAACCCTGAGAGGGATTGTCAGAAGATCCTCTGACCAATCTTGAGGAAATCTGGTACATTGATGGAAGCAGCTTTGTCTCGGATGGAAAAAGAAGAGTCGGGTATGCAGTAGTCTCCAATTTTGAGACCATAGAGGCTAAGCCTCTGCCACCAGGTACTTCAGCCCAATTAGCTGAGCTCATAGCCCTGACTCGAGCTTTAGAGCTGGGAAAAGGAAAAAGAATAGCCATTTACACTGATTCCAAATATGCCTTCCTGGTGCTACATGCACAATATGCTATTTGGAAAGAAAGGGGCCACTTGACCACCCGAGGGTCCCCAATCAAATACGGTGATCAGATTCTTCGACTCCTGGAGGCAGTCCATCTGCCCACCGAGGTTTCAGTCTCCCACTGTAAAGGACACCAAAAAGGGAGCACAGAAGTGGCACAAGGGAACCAAGCAGCTGATCAGGCAGCTAGGAGAGCAGCGTTACAGAACCATGACCTAACAGGGGTTGCCACCCTAGTTCCACAGACTAATTTGCCAGAAACTCCTTCCTATACTGAAGGTGAAACTCTTAAAGCTAAGAGCGAGGGCTTTCAAGAAGATCATATGAGGTGGCTCCAAAAGGAGAGACTCCTTTTTCTGCCTGGGAACCTCCAATGGAAGTTGGTTAACTCCTTATATGCCACTACTCATTTAGGAGAAAAGGCCCTCCAAAGATTACTAGAAAGGTCCTTCAGAGGAACAGGCTTCCAAACAACTATAAGACAGGTGGTCTGTTGTCCCACTTGCCAATTAAACAACCCCCAAGGAGCTCGAAGACCCCAGCTGGCCCAGCCCATCCAACAACATGGGGCCTACCCAGGAGAGGATTGGCAGATGGACTTCACCCAGATGCCAGTTTCTCAAGGGTATAAATACCTATTAGTCATGATAGATACATTCACAGGATGGATTGAAGCTTTCCCACCCAGACTGAGAAGGCTGAGGAGGTGATATAAAAACTGGTCCATGAAATCATTCCAAGATTTGGTCTGCCCAGGTCATTACAAAGTGACAATGGGACCTCATTTACTTCCAAGGTCACCCAAGGGGTCTCAAAAGCATTGGGCATTACTTATTATCTCCATTGTGCCTGGAGGCCTCAATCTTCGGGAAAAGTAGAAACAGACAATCAATTCTTAAAATCAGCTATAAAAAAAGATAACCCAGGAGACATCCCTGGGGTGGAAAGAGGCTTTACCGATAGCTCTCCTCTGCACCCGCATTGCCCCTAAGGAACAGGCTGGTCTTGGTCCTTATGAGATGCTATATGGGAGACCTTTCATTTCTGTCAATGACCTCTTCCTAGATCCAGAGGTTCAGACCCTCCAGTCTTATACCATGACCATTGGGCAAGTCCAACAGGATATACGCTTGTGGGGTATAAACCAGCACCCAAAAGATTCTAAGAAGTCACCACTATATGCTCCAGGGACTCAAGTCCTAATTAAAGTCTGGAAAGATGGGTCCCCAAAAGCTCAACTCCAGCCCACATGGAAGGGCCCCTACACTGTAATACTTTCTACCCCCACAGCAGTCAAGATACCAGGACATGACTCCTGGATTCACTACTCACGAGTCAAGCCATGGAAGAAGACAGAAGAGGACAGTCAATACACCTGTGAGCCCCTGGGAGATCTCAGATACCTATTCAGGACTACCAATGAGTGCCATTCTAATGAACACCCCCAAAATCTGGTTTCTGGGGATAAGATTTCTCAGGATAGCTCTAAAGAGCCAACACAGCTTGACAGAGATTGTACTCCAAAATAGACAAGAGATAGATCTTCTGATCCCTGAACAAGGAGGGACTTGAGCCATCCTGGCGATGTGAATTTAAAATTGACTAATACCCCTATTAGTCCTTGTTATGCTACATTGATGATGCTTATGATTATTCCATGTACCGTCAATTGTCTAACCCGTTTTGTCTCTGCCCAGGTCAACAAGCTACAACATGCAGTGCCAGTTCAACAAAGATATAAAACTCCAGCCGACCACGAAAAATATCACACACCCTTAGATGGACACCACTATAAGGACTCTGAGGCTTGAGACTAACAAGAGGGGGAGGCCCAAAAATACCCCTCGCCACCACAGTTCAGCAGGAAGTAGCCAGAAAGACCTCGACGTCCCTATTCCCAAAGAATTGGCCCTCCCATCTCTTGAGGGGGGAATGTTAGGTAGGTAGAATAGGGAAAAGGAGTCCCAAATGGCGGTGGCTAAAAGACAAGGAAGGGAAAAGCCCACGAAAATAGAGCAAAAGAAGGTCCAAGGACCAGAGTGAAGACTTCAGGTAGAACAAAGAGCACTCCTGGCTAAGCCCAATTTGCACAGGGCAGGCCCAGGGGGAGGAAAAAACATATAAAAGGAGGAGCCAAAGCACTTATCTCTCTTTCTCTCTCCCTCCCCCATGCACTTCTCCACTCTCTGCTCTTCAAGTCTTTGGGTTGTCATGCCCTCACCCTTCAAGGATGGATTCTCCTGCTATCTTCTAAATAAAATACAGCTGTAACACTGATTTACCTAAGAGCTATAACACGGTTTGTCCAAGACCCGAGAGCTGTGACTCTCCAAGGGCTTTAATGTCCGTCGCTCCAAATCTTTGTTGTGATGAGACAAAGAACCGAGGAACATACACTCGGGTGACAAAAGGATACATTCAGCAGAGTTACCTACAGATGGGGAGAAAATATTTGTAAATCATACTTCTGATAAACTCTTAGTATCCAGAATATAAACAGAACTCCTATAACTCAACCTCAGCAACACCAAAAACTAAAAACTCAATATTAAAAATGGGAAAAGGACTTGAATAGACATTTCTCCAAAGATGATATACAAATTGTCAACAAGCATATAAAAAACACTCAACATCATTAATCATTAGAGAAATGCAACTCAAAATCATTCCCGCCACCAAAAAAAAAAAACAAATTAACAAGCATTGGCAGGGATGTGAAGAAACTGTTGTACTTTGTGTAACTTGTGTTATTAACTTCTCAAAACTATTAAATGATAATGAAACAAGAGGAAAGTGGGCAAGGCACAACCTTTAAAAGAATGACATAGCCTAAGGACATGATATAAACTGATTAGAACAGAGTAGGTCCAAGATGGCAGACAAATCAACTTCCACTAGACCTTGAGCCTTAGTAAAGTGCTCATTGTAACACATCAGCAAGCTAAATGACATACCCACAGGCACCATGGCAGTTTCAAGGCTGACCATAAATTCAAAAAGTGGGCAGTACCACAATTACTAGAAATCCCCACCCCTTCCCTGAAATAGTGGGAAACTCTTCCCACTCATTCAGTTCAGTTCAGTTCAGTCGCTCAATCATGTCCAACTCTTTCGACCCCATGAATTGCAACACGCCAGGCCTCCCTGTCCATCACCAACTCCCGGAGTTCACTCAGACTCACGTCCATCGAGTCAGTGATGCCATCCAGCCATCTCATCCTCTGTCGTCCCCTTCTCCTCCTGCCCCTAATCCCTCCCAGCATCAGAGTCTTCTCCAATGAGTCAACTCTTTGCATGAGGTGGCCAAAGTACTGGAGTTTCAGCTTTAGCATCATTCCTTCCAAAGAAATCTCAGGGCTGATCTCCTTCAGAATGGACTGGTTGGATCTCCTTGCAGTCCAAGGGACTCTCAAGAGTCTTCTCCAACACCACAGTTGAAAAGCATCAATTCGGCACTCAGCTTTCTTCACAGTCCAACTCTCACATCCATACATGACCACAGGAAAAACCATAGCCTTGACTAGTCAGACCTTTGTTGGCAAAGTAATGTCTCTGCTTTTGAATATGCGATCTAGGTTGGTCATAACTTTTCTTCCAAGAAGTAAGCATCTTTTAATTTCTTGGCTGCAGTCACCATCTGCAGTGATTTTGGAGCCCCCCAAAATAAAGTCTGACACTGTTTCTACTGTTTGCCCATCTATTTCCTATGAAATGATGGAACCGGATGCCATGATCTTCGTTTTCTGAATGTTGAGCTTTAAGCCAACTTTTTCACTCTCCACTTTCACTTTCATCAAGAGGCTTTTTAGTTCCTCTTCACTTTCTGACACAAGGGTGGTGTCATCTGCATATCTGAGGTGATTGATATTTCTCCAGGCAATCTTGATTCCAGCTTGTGTTTCTTCCAGTCCAGTGTTTCTCATGATGTACTCTGCATATGAGTTAAATAAGCAGGGTGACAATATACAGCCTTGACATACTCCTTTTCCTATTTGGAACCAGTCTGTTGTTCCATGTCCAGTTCTAACTGTTGCTTCCTGGCCTGCATACAGATTTCTCAAGAGGCAGGTTAGGTGGTCTGGTATTCCCATCTCTTTCAGAATTTTCCACAGTTTATTATGATCCACACAGTCAAAGGCTTTGGCATAGTCAGTAAAGTAGAAATAGATATTTTTCTGGAACTCTCTTGCTTTTTCCATGATCCAGCAGATGTTGGCAATTTGATCTCTGGTTCCTCTGCCTTTTCTAAAATCAGCTTGAACATCTGATTCAAGCCCACTCATTAGCCTATAAGATTTTTTGTTGTTGTTCAGTCACTGTCACGTCCAACTCTTTGCGACCCCAAGGACTGCAGAACGCCAGGCCTCCCTGGTCTTCACTATCTCTCAGGGTCTTTTCCAGTGAATAGGCTCTTCACATCAGTTGGCCAAAATATTGGAGTTTCAGCTTCAGCATCAATCCTTCCAATGAATAGTCAGGGTTGATTTCCTTTAGGATTGACTGATTTGATCCCTTTGCTGTCCAAGGGACTCCCAAGAGTCTTCTCCCACATCCAAAAACTCACAATCCCTGTCTTGGGGCCACTCTCACTTTTTGAGATGGCCCATGCCAAGGCTGAATATTGTCACCCTGCTTATTTAACTTAAATGCAGAGTACATCATGAGAAACGCTGGGCTGGAAGAAACACAAGCTGGAATCAAGATTACCGGGAGAAATATCAATAACCTCAGATATGCAGATGACACCACCCTTAGGGCAGAAAGTGAAGAAGAACTAAAAAGCCTCTTGATGAAAGTGAAAGTGGAGAGTGAAAAAGTTGGCTTAAAGCTCAACATTCAGAAAACGAAGATCATGGCATCTGGTCCCATCACTTCCTGGGAAATAGATGGGGAAACAGTGGAAACAGGGTCAGACTTTATTTTTTCGGGCTCCAAAATCACTGCAGATGGTGACTGCAGCCATGAAATTAAAAGACGCCTACTTCTTAGAAGAAAAGTTATGACCAACCTAGATCGCATATTGAAAAGCAGAGACATTACTTTGCCAACAAACGTCTGTCTAGTCAAGGCTATGGTTTTTCCTGTGGTCATGTATGGATGTGAGAGTTGGACTGTGAAGAAGGCTGAGTGCCGAAGAATTGATGCTTTTGAACTGTGGTGTTGGAGAAGACTCTTGAGAGTCCCTTGAATTGCAAGGAGATCCAACCAGTCCATTCTGAAGGAGATCAGCCCAGGCTGTTCTTTGGAAGGAATTATGCCGTAGCTGAAGTACTTTGGCCACCTCATGCAAAGAGTTGACTCATTGGAGAAGACTCTGATGCTGGGAGGGATTAGGGGCAGGAGGAGAAGGGGACGACTGAGGATGAGATGGCTGGATGACATCACGGACTCGATGGACGTGAGTCTGAGTGAACTCCGGGAGTTGGTGATGGACAGGGAGGCCTGGCGTGCTGCGATTCATGGGGTTGCAAAGAGTCGGACACGACTGAGCGACTGAACTGAACTGAACTGAACAGTCCTTGTCTGTGGAGTGTGTTTCTCTCTAAATAAATCTACTCCTGTAAACGACCCAATCAAAAAATGGGCCAAAGAACTAAATAGACATTTCTCCAAAGAAGACATACGGATGGCTAACAAACACATGAAAAGATGCTCAACATCACTCATTATCAGAGAAATGCAAATCAAAACCACAATGAGGTACCACTTCACACCAGTCAGAATGGCTGCGATCCAAAAATCTGCAAGTAATAAATGGTGGAGAGGGTGTGGAGAAAAGGGAACCCTCCTACACTGTTGGTGGGAATGCAAACTAGTACAGCCACTATGGAGAACAGTGTGGAGATTCCTTAAAAAATTGCAAATAGAACTACCTTATGACCCAGCAATCCCACTGCTGGGCATACACACCGAGGAAACCAGAATTGAAAGAGACACATGTACCCCAATGTTCATCGCAGCACTGTTTATAATAGCCAGGACATGGAAACAACCTAGATGTCCATCAGCAGATGAATGGATAAGAAAGCTGTGGTACATATACACAATGGAGTATTACTCAGCCGTTCAAAAGAACTCATTTGAATCAGTTCTGATGAGATGGATGAAACTGGAGCCGATTATACAGAGTGAAGTAAGCCAGAAAGAAAAACACCAATACAGTATACTAACACATATATATGGAATTTAGAAAGATGGCAATGACGACCCTGTATGCAAGATAGGAAAGAAGACACAGCTGTGTATAACAGACTTTTGGACTCAGAGGGAGAGGGAGAGGGTGGGATGATTTGGGAGAATGGCATTCTATCATGTATACTATCATGTAAGAATTGAATTGCCAGTCTATGTCTGACGCAGGATACAGCATGCTTGGGGCTGGTGCATGGGGATGACCCACAGAGATGTTATGGGGAGGGAGGTGGGAGGGGGGTTCATGTTTGGGAACACATGTAAGAATTAAAGATTTTAAAATTAAAAAAAAAAAAAAAAGAAGAAGAAGATTCAAGCAAACCTAAAATAGAGTCTAGAAAAACAGGGATAGAATCAACTAGATTAACAACAACAACAAAAAAATCCACTCCTTACCTATCTCTTTGTCTCTCAGTGAATTTTTTCTGTGATGAGATATTAAGAACCTGAACTTCATTAAGTCCTGAAGCCAAGTGTGTCCTTCTCAGTTAAAACACCAAGTATTCAAGTCTCAGTCTTGGTTTTGGCTGGGTTCGAGTCATGGCACATGAGTTTAAATCCCAGTCTGAATTATACAGTTTCACTAATGTTAAATGTTGGTGAGAGTTTAATGAAGAGTAATCTTACCACCATTGCTGATAGAAGCATGTCTCACCAGAAAGCAGTTTGGCAGCATCTTTCAAGAGACTTTAACACCCATCAAGAGTTTAACTCAACTTATTAATTAATGAGAAAACAGTAAGTTATAATCAGTTCCAAAGAGAATTCAAAGAATCCCACAGGAATAGGTCAATCAGGAATACTGTAAAGAATTTACAAATAAATAACAAAGCTGACTGTATCTACTTGGGGAATTTTGGAGTCCTTTGTCCCTCCACCCAACAGAAATCATTTGCATATCTATGGACCAGAGTCCTTTGTCTTGTTACTGGTTAGCAGAGACTTGGGACAAACAGGACATTAAGTCATCATTTTTTTCTTTTCTCTTTCTCCCCCCATTTCAAAGTCTTACGACTTTTCCTGACAGTTGAACCAATCAGAATATAAAATTAAATATTTAGCATTGTCTCAAGGAGAAAAAAAAAAGAGAAAATATACCCCCAAATATATATTAAATGTTCCTTTGTTCTTAATGGTAGATTTAGTGGTTTACTTGGCTCCCCTGGTGGCTCAGCTGGTAAAGAATCCACCTGTAATGCAGGAGCTGCTGCTGCTGCTGCTAAGTCACTTCAGTCGTGTCCAACTCTGTGCGACCCCATAGTCTACAGCCCACCAGGCTCCCTGTCCCTGGGACTCTCCAGGCAAGAATACTGGAGTGGGTTGCCATTTCCTCCTCCAATGCATGAAAGTCAAAAGTGAAAGTGAAGTCGCTCAGTCGTGCCTGACTCTTAGCGACCCCGTGGACTGCAGCCTTGCCGTCCATGGAGGTTTTCCTCCATGCAGGCTCCATGCATGCTCTACTGCAGGCTTCTCCGTCCATGGGATTTTCCAGGCAAGAGTGCTGGAGTGGGGTGCCATTGCCTTCTCCATAATGCAGTAGACCTGGATTTAATCCCTGGTTTGGGAAGATCCCCTGGAGAAGGGAACAGCTACCCACTCCAGTATTCTGGCCTGGAGAATTCCATGGACTGTATAGTCCATTGGGTCTCAGAAAGTCAGAAAAGACTGAGCAACTTTCACTTTTTTTCACTTTTCTTTCTTCAACTTTTCTATCTTTTTCTAAACTGTCTACACTCAGAACATAGTCCTTTTAGAATAAAAACTAATTTTTTAAAAAACAATATTTTAATTAATTATTAGCATTTAATTATTTTATTATAATTAATTTAATGATTTCAATATAATTAAAAATTAATAATATTTTAAAACTGTAATCTTAGGTAAAGACAGTTTACAGGAGGCAAAAAAACACAAATAAGTGTACCCCTAAAATTCAATTATAAGCAGGAAAATTTATATCTAGAAATCTAAAGTTAAGAGAGCCAATATAAAACGTCTGGGATTAGCTATCTATGGAAATAGTCCCAAAAGCAATCCTCCTCTTGTGAATCTTTTTGAGGAATCAAAATGTTTTCAAATTCCCTAGGGAAATCACAGTCTAGATCTAAAATTAAAATAATCAAGGTGAGTATTTTTTGTTAATTGTAACATGAATTAATACTAAGGATAAGATTTAGTAAAGTTAGATTTTGGTCTGCACAAATAATGAAGAAAAGATCTAGACATAAATGATTTGCCATTGTTTCCTCAGTAGTCCTCAGAGGAAAGAATATACTGACTTGAAATGGCTAGTCCCAAATATTTCAATTAAAAATCTTTTTTTAGTCAAGAAGGACAATTTATTGTTAAGTTTAAGAGAAATACTTCTAAAACAACATACTAGAAATACTTCTAAATACTAGAAATACTTACAAAAGAACATTCCTTTTCTTCTGTTAAAGTACAATACAACATGGAAGCCAAACTTGAAAATTTCCTGAGCCATGTAAGAAAAACTAAATCATGAACATAAGTGAAATGTAGGTTATTTCTTGTAAATGACTTTGATAATCATAATAGAAACTTAAGTCATCTTCCTCAAAGTGGTATAAAATAATTACTTTTAACCAATCCCCTACCATCTGGAAACTCCCTGATTGCAGTAACCAATCAGGGCAAAGCTTAAGGTACTTCCTCATTTTCACTTTATAAAGCATCCTGTAAGGTCATGCTTCTGAGCTTCTTTCTTTTTTTGTATCAGCTTTCATTTATTTTATTATTTTATTTTAATTCATTTATTTTAATTGGAGGCTAATTATTTTACAGCTTCTGAGCTTCATATCAGTTTTGTATTTGAAAGCTCCTGGTTTCCAAACTGTTGTTATATGCACAGTAAGTTTATCAAATACTATCTTACTGATCTGGTGGTTTTAATTTTACTATTTCTGGGTTTTTGACAGTTCTTAATCTATCTTTACCTCTACGATTTGATCTCATGTAATCATATCCACTAGAATGATAAGACTTATACACATGTAATCTCCTATTATAAAAAGCAACGATGGACCCCAGGTATGTTGGTTGGTAGAGTCCACCTTAGAAATTCATCCTGAACTTGCAGTGTCTTTACAAAGAAGTTCAATATCCTTGGCAGCACCTATAACAGTGAGATTCTGAAAAGTCAGTGCTCAATTGTGCTAATTTCACATGATAGCAAGGTAATACTCAAAATCCTTCAGGCTAGGCTTCAACAGTACGTGAACTTAGAACTTCTAAATGTACAAGCTGGATTTAGAAAAGGCAGAGGAATCAGAAATCAAATTGCCAACATCCGTTCGATCATAGAAAAAGCAAGAGAGTTCCAGAAAAACATTTACTTCTGTTTCATTGACTACACTAAAGCCTTTGACTGTGTGGATCACAACAAACTGTGGAAAATTCTTAAAGAGATTGGAATACCAGACCACCTTACCTGCCTCCTGAGAAACCTGTATGTAAGTCAAGAAACAATAGTTAGAACTGGACACGGAACAATGGACTGGTTCAAAATTGGGAAAGGAATATGTCAAGGCTGTGTATTGTCACCCTGCTTATTTAACTTATATGCAGAATACCTCATGTGAAATGTCAGGCTGAAGGAATCAAAAGCTGGAATCAAGACTGCCAGGAGAAATATCAACAACCTCAGATATGCAGATGATACTACCTTGATGGCAGAAAAGGAAAAAGAACTAAAGAGCCTCTTGATGAAAGTGAAAGAGGAGAATGAAAAGCTGGCTTCAAACTCAACATTCAAAAAACTAAGATCATGGCATCTGGTCCCATGACTTAATAGTAAATAGATGAGGGAAAATGAAAACAGTGGAAGATTTCATTATCTTGGCTTCAAAATCCGTGCAGATGGTGACTGCAGCCATGAAATTAAAAGATGCTTGCTCTTTGGAAGAAAAGATATGACCAACCTAGACAGTGTGTTAAAAAACAGACATCACTTTGCTCACAAAGGTCTGAATAGTCAAAGCTGTGGTTTTTTCCAGCAGTCATGTGTGGATGTGAGAGTTGGACTATAAAGAAGGCTGAGCACTGAAGAACTGATGTTTTTGAACTGTGGTGCTGGAAAAGACTCTTGGGAGTCTCTTGGACAGCAAGGAGATCAAACTAATAAATCCTGGAGGAAATCAACCCTCGATATTCACTGGAAGGATTGATGCTGAAGCAGAAGCTCCAATACTTTGGCCACCTGATGTGAAGAGTGGACTCACTGGAAAAGACCCTGATGCTGGGAAAGGTTGAGGGCAGGAGGAGAAGTGGGGCAACAGAGGATGAGATGGTTGGATGGAATCATCGACTCAATGAACATGAGTTTGAGAAAGCTCTGGGAGTCGGTGATGGACAGGGAAGCCTGGCGTGCTGCAGTCCATGGACGTTGCAAAGAGTTGGACACAACTTAGCAACTGAACAAAAACAGTGTTCAGAAAACACGTGGAGATATAGGTGGTCCCGTCTGAGAGAATTGCTTTCTCATTTATTGGCCTCAGGGTTCCTATCAGGTAGCCAAGACTTCAAGAGACAGCAATTCCTATCAGAACCCAAAGATATGTCTTGGGCAAATTAACCAGGAAAGAAAAACAAAGTAGCGATAAAAGATGAGAGTTAGAGAATCATTGGCAGACATAAAGTTCTTAAATCTTGGTTGGTGGTCATTTTCATCTATGACTAGGAAAATCCTGTGGATGGAGGAGCCTGGTAGGCTGCAGTCCATGCTAAGAGTCGGACACGACTGAGTGACTTCCCTTTCACTTTTCACTTTCATGCATTAGAGAAGGAAATGGCAACCCACTCCAGGGTTCTTGCCTGGAGAATCCCAGGGACAGGGGAGGCTGGTGGGCTGCCGTCTATGGGGTCGCACAGAGTCGGACACGACTGAAGCGACTTAGCAGCAGCAGCAGCAGACTTTAATTGATCTACCATCAGACAACAGCACTGTAAAGTAGTTCCTTTTCTTGGATTTGTGAGATTATGCTGTTGTTTGCATTATTTACATAGTGAAGATTCTTCTTCAAAACACTCTCACTTTGTCTCAGGGACAATCAAAGGAAACAGGTTTCTCTGACTGGCCCATCCTTCAACATTTTTGAATGTAAAGAAGGACAATGTGTTCCTCTGGCACAATATGGTTCTCAACGTCTATGACTTTCAGGATCTACTGCATTTATAAACCTTGTCCCCCCAAATATATATATGCTCAGAATAATTACATATACTCTTGGGCAAGCATACCCCTAAAGTCCATTCATGAATCTCCTAGGGGTTCATAGACCCCAGGGCTAAGAACTCCTGATCTAATGACAGCTTTGGAAGTTGATCCAAAGGGATTTCCCGGTGAGAAGCAGGAGTGACCCAGCTTCTGGATTATCCCCTTCCTTCCCATTACCCAGTCCCACTACGTACTCTCTCCTCACCCTTGGTCCATTGTTTCCCGGTCTAGAGAGCACCGGGCCTCATTTACCTTTCTATTCCCCTCCCCTAAAACCTCTGAAGCTTTCTGTCTTTCTCCTTTAGACTTCCATTCTAGTCTGCACTTATGGCCAAGATTGGGAGGTATGGAATAAAAAGAGTTCATTTATTTAAAAAATATACAACATGGATGAACCTTGAAGACATCAAGTGAAATAAGCCAGAAGCAAAAGGACAAATGTTGTATGGTTTCACTTGTATGGGGTACCTAGAATAGTCTAATTCATAGCGGCAGAAAATAGAATGGTAGTTATTCAGGACTGGGGAAGGGAAGAATAGGAAGTTATATTAAAATGTGTTTAGAGTTTCATCTTGGGATGATGCGAAATTTGTGGAGATGAATAGAGATGATGATGTTCAAGCTGGTTTTAGAAAAGGCAGAGGAACCAGAGATCAAATTGCCAACATTGGCTGGATCATGGAAAAAGCAAGAGAGTTCCAGAAAAACATCTATTTCTACTTTATTGACTATGCCAAAGCCTTTGACTGTGTGGATTACAATAAATTGTGGAAAACTCTTCAAGAGATGGGAATACCAGACCACCTGACCTGCCTCTTGAGAAACCTGGATGCAGGTCAGGAAGCAACAGTTAGAACTGGACATGGAACAACAGACTGGTTCCAAATAGGAAAAGGAGTATGTCAAGGCTGTATATTGTCACCCTGCTTATTTAACTTCTATGCAGAGTACATCATGAGAAATGCTGGACTGGAAGAAACACAAGCTGGAATCAAGATTGCCGGGAGAAATAGCAATAACCTCAGATATGCAGATGACACCACCCTTATGGCAGAAAGTGAAGAGGAACTAAAAAGCCCCTTGATGAAAGTGAAAGTGGAGAGTGAAAAAGTTGGCTTAAAGTTCAACATTCAGAAAACGAAGATCATGGCATCCGGTTCCATCACTTCATGGGAAATAGATGGGGAAACAGTGGAAACAGGGTCAGACTTTATTTTGGGGGGCTCCAAAATCACTGCAGATGGTGACTGCAGCCATGAAGAAAAGTTATGACCAACCTAGATAGCATATTCAAAAGCAGAGACATTACTTTGCCAACTAAGGTCCATCTACTCAAGGCTATGGTTTTTCCTGTGGTCATGTATGGATGTGAGAGTTGGACTGTGAAGAAGGCTGAGTGCCAAAGAATTGATGCTTTTGAACTGTGGTGTTGGAGAAGACTCTTGAGAGTCCCTTGGACTGCAAGGAGATTCAACCAGTCTATTCTGAAGGAGATCAACCCTGGGATTTCTTTGGAAGGAATGACTTTAAAGCTGAAACTCCAGTACTTTGGCCACCTCATGTGAAGAGTTGACTCATTGGAAAAGACTTTGATGCTGGGAGGGATTAGGGGCAGGAGGAGAAGGGGACAACAGAGGATGAGATGGCTGGATGGCATCACTGACTCGATGGACGTGAGTCTGAGTGAACTCTGGGAGTTGGTGATGGACAGGGAGGCCTGGCGTGTTGCAATTCATGGGGTCACAAAGAGTCGGACACGACTGAGCAACTGAACTGAACTGAACCGATGAATACTCAATAATGTGAATGTACTTAATGCCATTGAACAGTATACTTAAAAGTGGTTCAAATGGTAAATTTTATGTTATGTATATTTTACCATAATAAATAAAAATGGTGCACATTTACTAAAACAGTCCTCTGTTAGTGTGATAGGTGTTTGATTAAAGAGGCAAATAGGGGAACAAGATAAGACATGCAAGCTCAAAGAGCTCATAGTCTAACTGGAAGATAATCCATATATCAGAAGATTGAAATAATGCTTTGCTGCTCACTACAGATTGGAAGAACTGTCCCTGACACTTGCTTATTTCAGGTCTCTGAGATTGGCAAGGGCAGGACTATCACCAGCCCTCCCTCACCACATTTTACCCTTCTTCTAGTCCAAGATCAATAACTGATAGGATAGCCAACTAAATTCAACTTTATAAATGACTGGTGAAAATTTTTTTTCAGATATTTACATTTCTGAGCAAAAGTGAATGGATGAGCAGCAATAACCTGAGATTTCCTACTGCTACCCCAAATTTCCTTATTGAAAAGACCCTGATGCTGGGAAAGATTGAAGGCAGGAGGAGAAGGGGACAACAGAGGATGAGATGGCTGGATGGCATCACTGACTCAATTGCGCAAGGTCTGGGAGATGCTGAAGGACAGGGAAGCCTGGCATGCTGCAGTCCACGTGGTTGCAAAGAGTGGGACATGACTGAGTGGCTGAACAACAACAACAGAACTTTGAGCCAAGCCTGTTGACTTTTACTGAGTCTGAAAGACGCTTTTCAATAACTTGTTTAACAAGTTGTGATTGTTTGGACTGCATCAGCTCTTGCAATTCCTTGGGATGTAAAATATATAAATATATATCTTTTCCAACTCAGTCTTTATTGACTCTTTCACCTTGGTATCACCAGTGCTTCAGATGGAAGGGGAGTGTCCCTTCTGCACGTCATGAACCCTAGAGCGTCCCTCTCAGAGAGAGAATAAATCCAGTTACAGAACCTATATGGCAGCTGGGAGGGGTGGAAAAGGAGCACAGTAGTAAGTACAGAGACCGAGGTGGATGCTGGAGAAAGTTCTTCAGCAGCAGGGCAAGGTGGTCCTGAAGAGAGAAAACACAAAATTGTAGTCAGCTAATGTCCTAGAGCCAGTTGCTCAGCCACTCACAGATTGAACTTTTTTATATCTAAAATGAAAGTCTTAACAACACCTACTCAATGGTCTGTCAAGAGCGTCAAATAAGAATCTGTATATGAAAGTTCTTCGTAAAGTGCAAAAAACTACTTTAAGATTAGCTGGGTGTTTATTTGTATGTGCTTTTGTATGTACATATTTCATGAGAGTAATGGGATTTCAGATGATCTTTGTAGAATGGGTAGGAGTTAAATTGCCAGAGAAAAGATGAGTCAGTATGTGGGGGAAAATGGTAATGCTATGATAAAGAGCAATTAACCCAAAGGAAATACAATTAAAAGAGTAATATGAGAGGCACTCTTTCCAAAATAAGGATACCTAATATTAATATTATCGTTACCTACTGCTTCAAAAATCCTTCCTAATGCAGTAAGATATGAAATAGAAATGAGAGGGATGAACAACAAAAGGAGGAAACAAAAATTATTATTTGTAGGAACTTCCCTAGTCGTCCAGTGGCTAAGACTCCATGCTCCCAATGCAAGGGGGGGCCAGGTTCAATCCCTGGTCAGGGAACTAGATCCCATGAGTCACAGCTAAGAGTTCTCATGCCAAAACAAAGAACTGGTACAGCCAAATAAGTAAGTTAAAATAAATATATATTAGAAAAGAATGTAGTATTTTTAAAAAAAAATCATTATTTGTAAATGAGGAAGTTTCAGTGCTAGAAAACTAAAAAGAATTGATCAAGAGTTTTGAAATCAATAAATGTATTAGCTAAAATAACTAGAAAGAAATTAATATGTAAAGAAGCAATAGGGAATCCCCTGGCAGCGCAGTCCACTCTGTACTTTCACTTCCAAGGGTGCCGGTAGGGCACAGTTTCAGTGCCTAATCCAGGAACTAAGATCCTGTATCCTGGGGCCAAAAAAAAGAAGGTAGTAGCACTTCTCTAACCAGCTGGAAAAGATTAGTGAAATTATTTTCCAAGCCAGTTCTTTTCATTGTCCTGTCCTTTCTTCCCACCCCATCGCCACTATCCTGAGGACAATCTCATGCATTACATATATTCACGTTAATTAGGATCAATGAAATTAAAAATTTATCCTGAAGATTTTGTGTTAACGATGTGGGTGGGTCAGGATTCTCTAATAAGACAAGTGTTTAAGAGAGGCCCTTCATGTAATGCTTTTGTTGTTTTTATTAAGGTTTATCTCCCTTTCAGTTTCTCTTAGGTCTTGCTTTCCTTTCGTCCCTCCAATAACTGTTTGCTGTGAAATATAATAACTTGTAGACTTTTGTGATAAGCTGGCAATAAACGCCAGTGTCTGTCTGAACATGGAAGAGAGTGGTTATTCCTCTCTTGTCTCCACCCATTTATCATCTAGACAAAGGCTGTGGGGAGGGTTAGCAGAGTTATATACTCACAGCTTCCCTCAGCCAGAACATTCCTCTCCCAATCTATCTGCCTTGTCCACCAACACCTGCTGAGAATTTTATGGCCACAATCTGACTGCCTGCAGCACTCTGCAGTTAGATGGGTGAGCACGCTCAAGTACTTGGTCTGAAGAAGTTTACCCTCTCTGGCCCCAAGGGGACTTTGGCCCTGATTTTAGTTCAAAGTTGAAGAATGTTGAAGGGGCTAGGCTGTGACTTGAGGGCTGAGTAGCTATAACAGAATGTAGAAGAGGGTGAAAAATGCCCATTTCTTCCCTGCCACCTGGGTCTTCTTCCTGGGCTGAGTTTGGTACCAGGAAAGTTTCATGGATCTCATTGAGGGTTTAGTGAGGAACATGAGTCCTCTTTCTTAGCTTAGCCTTTGTACTCTGATGCTGAGCACTGTGAGACCAGGCAACGGAGTGAGTAGGGAATGTTACCAGACTTGCTGGTAAAACTATGTCACTAGTATTAACAAAAATCCCAATTAGACTTCACTAGTCTTTTCCAACTAATGTCCTTTTTATGTTCAGCATCCAATCCAGGATAGCACATTGCATTTAGGGCTAACGTATTTTTGACTACTGTATAAACGTTCTTAAATGACCATTTCTAGCTCCATTCCTGTACATTCTCCCAAGACTTTGTATCAAACATAGAGGACCCAAAATGCTAAAATGGTCAAGTTTAATAGAACTGTCTCAGAATTTCTCATAAACATTTCTTGAAGTGAAATTTCCAGAACATAAGTGTAACAAGAGGTTATTTTAAAGAAAAGAAGGTTTCTATAGTCAAATGAGTTAAAGAAATGCTAAATGCCAGTTCCCTTCTTGAAGAGGCAAAATTTCTATCAACATGCTAAAATCTCTGCAAAGTCCTGCCACAAGTAAACCAATTTTATCTGATTTGACAGAACTTTTCTCAAATTTCAGTCATTTGTGTACCACCTTCACAGTCTTTGCCATACCTACAATTTATACTATTATTAATTTAATCTTTTTCTTTAAATCCACTCACATTTTAAAAGGAACATTCTAAAGCACTTCTATATCATTATTACAAGTGGAAAATTAGGATCATTTGCCAAAATTAATTAGAAAAAAGAATGTTAATTCCAACCAAGTGAAAGTGAAAGTAGCTCCGTTGTGTCCAACTCTTTGTGACCTCATAGAGTTCCAGAGGAGCCCTTCTGTCCTTGGAGTTCTCCAGGCAAGAATACTGGAGTAGGTTGCCATTCCCTTCTCCAGGGAATCTTTCTGACCCAGGGATGGAACCAAGGTCTATTGCATTGCAGGCAGGTTCTTTACCATCTGAGCCACCAGGGAAGCCTCCTGAAGTCAACTCATCTAACTCCAGTGGTTCACAGGACAGTTTGGAAAGTACTGGTTAACAGAACTGCTTTTCCCCTATCCCCTGTTAACATCCTAGGGAGATACTTTGGGAAATTATGATCTAGTTGTTCTATCTCCAAGACCCAGAAGATCAGAAAACACGCACAGGAAGCTAGTGGTAAAGCCCAAATTAAAACCGAAGGCCCCTACATCCCTCGAGTGGTCCACTCACAACCCTACTCAACTTCTGAGTTTCAGGTATTTCCTGGGCATGGCCAAAAGAGGTTCCTTGGGGGTCAATGTAACACAAGAAATTCTGGTTCTATGTGATCAGGTTGTGATCACACATTTGGGGTTTTAAGCAGATTCCCAAACCCAGGTCTAAAGGCTCCCTGTTTTCCTCCAAATTTCCTACAGGGAGAGAACTTGGATCTGGTTCTTTGTCAAAGTAAGCAGGTACAAAGTGTTTTCTGATTCCCGACTACACCCAACCAACTCTCATTCATAGACCAGGTACCTGCACTTTGAACAGTTCTTCCTAAAGTCATGTTATTTTAAAATTTAATTGTGTTTGAGCAAAAGGGTGTGGCAAGAGGGGAAGCTACTGTTAATCAGTAACAGAGAGTGGCAGATAAACAAGGTGCTTTCGGCTGGGCCAGGCACTGTTAGGTCCTCAGTTCTTCCTAAACTGGCCCCTGAAATGTGAGTTCAAGTCCGTGTTCTCGGCTGTCTTCTCATCCCAAGGGGCTAGACCACAGGTGCTCCTCTCTCCTTTTCCACTTGGCTAGTTGCTCAATGCTATGAGTGGATCTAACAATTAATGCTCACTAATCCTACCCCAGCTGGTTTCCAACATTCAGACCAGACATGAGTGCCATTGGACTTGATAGCCTTTTCTCATTCATAATATTAGGCACCTAAACTAATCCAGTCTGTGCTGCATAATGAATAATAATAGGTAAGTGTTGCTCTTAGCCCTCACCCTTACAGAGCTCTTGTTTCTGTGTTAGCTACTCCTGGTACATTATCCCACTTTCCCAGCTGGTGCTAGTAGTGAAGAACCCTTGCCAGTGTAGGAAACATAAGTGATGTGGGTTTAATCCCTGGGTTGGGAAGATCCCCTGGAAAAGGATATGGCAACCCATTCCAGTATTCTGGACTGGAGAATCCCATGGTCAGAGGAGCCTGGTGGGCTACAGTCCAAAGAGTGAGACATAACTGAAGCAACTTAGCATGCAAGTACATTATTCCACTTAATCCTAGGATAATTCTGTAAGGAAGATATTCTTTTTCCCATTTTAAGGTTAAATAAACTAGGGCTTAGACAACTTAAATACCTTTCCAAATTTTCTGTAGTTAACACATGTCAGATATGAGATTTGAACCCAGGCATATACTTAACAGCAGAGCATATACTCTTAGCCCTTACCCTCTCATGCCTTGGGAGAAGGGATGGTTTTTACTCTCAAGGAGTTCACATATTTATGATAGCTATTTTGAAGTCTTTTAAAAATCCCTGCCATCTCTGGAAATGTTTCTATTTTTTGTCTGTCTCTCTTAAAGGTTTATCATATTTTCCTCTTTCTCATAACATGCAGAGTTTATTGAATGTTGTACATTAGGGATGTTACATTGTAGAGCAGCTGAATATTGTTGTCTCCCTTTAAAAAAATGTACACTATTTTTTTTTTCCTGAAAGTAAGTTAATTTACTTGGGATTAGCTTGATTTGATCACAACTTTGTTTTTTACCCTTTTAGAGACAGTCTAGAATTCCTTTATCCTACAGGTGAAAAAGCCCTGTGCATAAGGCATGTGTTTAGAAATCCAATCTTAAGGCCAGAGTTTACATTAAAGTCTCTCTACTTTCTCTGATCAGAACTCTAATTACTCTCCCAGCATGCTGCGACTCCAGGGATCTTTGTCCTTACCACCCACTGGTAGCTGTTTTTTTGCAGGCCTTGTGGATGCTTTCCTGTGTACATGCAGTTTAGCATTCAAATGAAGACTCGATTTCCAATAAGGGAATCCTTTTGCATATTTTTGAACTACCTTTTAAATGCAGATCTCTCCTGCCTTCCACTTGCCTCACAAATTATAGTCGCTACAATGGTCTGGAATTCTGATCCCTGCCTCCTCAGCTCTGCAAAATCTCTGTGCTCTGCTTTGGCTCTGCTTCCCTGCACCACAGTTTGGAAAGTGTGCCCAGACTGAAAGTTGGGTTGAATATGGCTCTCACCTCATGTATTTCTATTTTCTTGAAAGTCACACATAAGCACTGCTTGTTGTTCAGTACCTAAAAACAGTTGTTTCAGGTATTTTGACAATTTTATAGTTGTATATGGTGGGAGAGTAAGTCTGATATCTGTTGCTCCATTATAATCCGACCTGGAAAACTTGAACATTTCTTTTTTTTTTTCAATCTGACTATCTCTGAATTTTAACTGGAATTTTAGTCTGATTACATTTATTTCACTTATTGATAGATATTTTTTTTTCTATTGTCTACCTTTTGGTTGAATATGTTTTATTTTTTCAATTATTTTCTTTCCTCAGTTTTTTCCTTTAAAAATCATGAAAGTAGTTTTGTTTGTATTTTTAAATTTTCAAGTTTTTAAGGTCCACATTTTATTTCCATTCTTTTACTAGTTATTCTCGAAAAGTCTAACATTTCTACCTTCTTACATAATAATTCTATAATTCATATCTGCTCCTCTGCTGAACAGTACAAAGTCTTTAGAAGACCTCTAAATGCTCCACTCTTATTTCATAATTGTTTTCCACTATTTTCACCGAGTCCTTTAAAAACCACATAGATTGTGTAACAGCTTAACTTCATATAAATAATGTTTATTTAGGTTTCCCTGGTGGCTCAGACGGTAAGGAATCTGCCTGCAATGCCGGAGACCTGGGTTTGATCCTTGAGTCGGGAACATCCCCTGGAAAAGGGAATGGCAGCCCACTCAGGTATCCTTGCCCGGAAATCCCACAACCTGGTGGGCTACAGTCCATGGGGTCGCAAGGAGTCAGACACGGCTGAGCAACTAACACTTTCACTTTTCACTTGCTCACTGTTACCCTTTCGATCTCAGGTCTTTGTACTGAGACAATCTTTCTTCTTCCTGAAGTCATTTTTTAGAAGTTCTTTTGGTGAAGGCCCACTGGGGCAGATTCCCTCAGATACCAGTCTCAAGATAGTGTACTCTGCCCTCATACTGTTAAAGAAATTTGACTGAGTCAGTTTGAAGGCATAATCAGTTTCATTAGATGATTCATGAATTAAGCAGCATCCCATTCAGCATGTAGAAAAGCATTGTTAGGAGATATACAAAATGGAAGGTTTTCAGAGACAGAAAGAGGTGGGACAAGGATTTAAAAGAGTGGATTATTTCAGACAAGGTTAGGGGGAGGCAGGAGGTCTTAGGCAGATTGCCTCCTTAGTGCTGACCAGGAAATTCCATACTGCTTTGGTTTAAAAGGCTGCTCTGGGAGAGGGTGAAACTACAATTAGAATAGGTCATAAGTCTTAATCTATACACTGAGCACATCATGAGAAATTCGAGGCTGAATTGAGTTACAAGCTGGAATCAAGATAGGCAGGAGAAACATCAACAACCTTAGATATTCTAATGATACCACCCTCGTGGCAGAAAGCAAAGAGGAACTAAAGAGCCTCTTGATGAGGGTGAAGGAGAGTGAAAAGAGCCAGCTTAAAACTAAATATTAAAAAAAAAAACCCAAAAACTAAGATCATGGCCTCCAGCCCCATTACTTCATGGCAAATAGAGGGAAAAAGGTGGAAGTAGTGATAGGTTTCCTCTTCTTGGGCTCTAAAATCACTGCAGATGGTGACTGCAGCCATGAAATCAGAAGACGTTGGCTTCTTGGCAGGAAAGCTATGATAAACCTAGACAGTGTTTTTAAAAGCAGAGACATTACTCTACCAACAAAAGTCCGTAAGTCAAGGCAATGGTCTTCCTAGTGGTCACATAGGGTTGTGAGAGCTGGACTGTAAAGAAGGCGGAGTGCAGAAGAATTGATGCCTTTGAACTGTGGTGCTGGACACGACTCCTGAGAGGCCCTTGGACAGCAAGGAGATCAACTAGTCAATCTTAAGGGAAATCAATCCTGAACACTCATTAGAAGGACTGATGCTGAAGCTGAAACTCCAGTATTTTGATTATCTAATGCGAACAGCTGACTTATTGGAAAAGCCCCTGATGCTGGGAAGGATTGAAGGCAGAAGGAGAAGAGGGTGTCAGAGGATGAGATGGCTGGATGGCATCATTGAGGCAATGGACATGACCTTGGGCAAACTTCAAGAGATGGTGAGAGACAGAGAGGCCTGGCATGCTGCAGTTCACAGGGTCACAAAGAGTCAGATATGACTGGGAAACTGAACAACATTAAGTCTTGAGGTTTAGCACAAGTGACTCTATTTTGGGCTTGTAGTTTCTTTTGTTGAGCATAATTTTGAATGGAGAGTTAATTCTAGGTTGACAATTATGTTCTTTCAGCACACTGAAGATATTATCAAAAAATGTTTTCTAACTGGAGTTGTGAAATCTGCAGTCAGTCAAATTATCATTTATAGATAATTTTTTTCTCTTAAGCTATTTTTAAATATTTTAACCTTTGTGTTCCAGAGTTTTACATAAAGTGTCTAGGTCCAGATTTCTTTATATCAAGCCTGCTATAAATCATGTTTTGGATATTTATGGATTTACAGCCTTCATCAGAATTGAAAAATTATCCATTAACTCATCAAATATTTATTTCTATTCTCATTAATTTATCTCTTAAAAATCCGTAAATTATTATTTTATTTTCTTTGTCTCCCAATCACACTTTAATAATTTCCATCTCCTTGTTTTCCTGTATTACCTTCTGGGTAATTTATTTAGATCCAACTTTCACTATATTTTTTTCATCCATGTCTAAGCTGCTATTTAATCCATGGCTTTCTGAAGTTTTAAAATGTCAACAATCATATTTTTTATTTTCAAATATATTATTTATTTTTATTTCATAAATTCCCAGTCTTTTGTTTCTTGATCAGTTTTGTGATTTCATTTTAAACTTTCTTCCAAAATACAAAGTTATTTTATACTTTGCTTTTATAATTCCAATATTTGAAGACCATGGAGGTCCAAATCTTTTGTGTGTTTTTTTTTCTGGGTCATGATCATAGTAGCTTTTTTTCTCTTATGTTTATTAATCTCTGATTGTCTGATCATATGTATTTATCTTTGGGGATCCTACAGGCCTAAACTAGGAATTTTCTAATGCTTCTACTACAAGCAAACAGGACCTACTGAAACAATTTACCTCAGACTGAGACTTGAACCCATACACTGAATTGAACCCAGCCAAAACCCTTGCTACCTGGTTTCAGGACCTAATGAAATTTGGGTTCTTAATGTCTCATTGTATAAATAATTCAATGAGAGACAAAGTGATAGGTAAGAAATGGGTTTATTCAAATTCAGAGTGTCGGCCATTGCAGAGGGTGAATCTGGTGACCCTGAAATGTGGCATGGTTATAAACTAATGAGCGAGAGGATTATTTCAACTCTTTTGAGAAAGGGATGGAGATTTCCAGGAACTGGGCCACCCACCCCTTGGTCTTTCGACAGTGCCTTGGAATTGGCATGGTGCCTCTGGTGTGCCACTCAGCTTGCTGGCTGACGATCAAGGTCCAGTTGAAGCTGACTCGTCTGCCACCTTGGACCCAGCTGATTCTAACTGGCTCATGTTGTGTCCTTGGGCTAGGTCATTCTTTCAAAAGCCGTGCCCTTCCCCTTTCCCTCCTGTTACACTACCATCCTAGGATAGTACTTAAGCTTTTTTTTCTTATTTAAGAATCTCAGTTTCAAGAAGCGTATTTGGAACTAGTCCAGGTTTGGTCTCTGATCAGTTGACATAGTGATACATCATATATATGTGTGTGTGTGAAAGCGTTGTTCGCTCAGCCGTGTTTGACTCCTTGCAACCACATAGAGTATAGACTGCTGCTGCTGCTAAGTCACTTCAGTCGTGTCCAACTCTGCCAGGCTCCTATGTCCATGGCATTCTCCAGGCAAGAATACTGGATTGGGTTGCCATTCCCTTCTCCAGGGGATCTTTCAGACTCAGGGATCATGCCCGGGTCTCCTGCATTACAGGCAGATTCTTTATCATCTGAGGCTCAGGGAAGTCATATATTTGTGTATGGCAACCCACTCCAGTATTCTTGCTTGGGGAATCCCATGAGCAGAGGAGCCTGGCAGGCTACAGTCCATACAGTTGCAAAAAGTTGGACATGACTGAAGCAACTTAACACAGAACAGAACACACACACACATATATATACACTTTACCAAGGATAAATGTACATATATATCAACACCAATCTCCTGGCAACTTGCTACTCACATTCCCGTTCTGGTTTTGAAACCCTGGAACAGATTGGGACTTGAACCCATGGTCTTTTAACTGAGATCACACACCTGGTCTCAGGACTGAATGAAGTTCAGGTTCTTGATGTCTCATTGCAAAAGAATTTAGTGAGAGACAAAGTGATAATCACCTTTATTGTCAGCCTTGAAACTGTCATGGTGCAGTGGGTGTGCCATTTAGCTTGCTGATGTGTTACCATGAGCATATACTGAGACTCAAGGTCTAGAGGAAGTCCATGAAAAGCTTAATTTTTAGAAGCACATTATTAAAAAAAAGTTTTATTCTAATGTTTATATCCACTAGAACTTTGTTATAGAAAATTTGAAGTTAGTGTTTATAGCCATGTTGACAATTGCTTGATTTATTTTCCAGATAAAGTTATGAGGTTGGGAAAGACTTTTGATTTAAAAAAAAAATCAAGTGATTAAAAAAAAAATTAAGAGGTCTACTGGAAGTCAACTAGTCTGCCATTTTAGACCTGTTTGGTTCTAATCAATTTATGTCATGTCCTCGGGGTTTATCATTCTTTTGAAAGTTGTGCTCTGCCCCCTTCCCTCCTGTTACTGTTTCAGGTTACATTTTACTAGGGGTTGCTTGAAGACTTTCTTTATTTATTGAAAGTCCTGTAATACATTAAAAAAAATTAACCTCTTCCAGAACCTCCTTGCTTTGAAGTAACAGGTTTTTTATTGTATCTACCTCCCATATTCACAGGGCTTCCCTGGTGGCTTGGTGAATAACAAATCCGCCTGCAATGCAGGAGACTGGGTTTGATCCCTGGATTGGGAAGATCCCCTGGAGATGGAATTGGCAGCCCACTCCAGTATTCTTGCCTGGAAAACTCTATGGACAGAGGAGCCCGGTGGGCTACAATTCATGAGGTTGCAGAGAGTCAGATACAATTGAGTGACAAACACTTTTCCATAATGACAGAAGTCAAAGTCCTGAAAACTGCTTCATTTTTTTTGGAAAAATTATGTGCCTTTGGGGATAGTAACAGTAAATAATGTAAAATATGCATCTGAACATTGATGGTATATAATCAACAGTAAAATCACAATAAACAAGGTAAAGTATGCATCTGAGTAATTTTTTTTAATATAAAAATTTGAAAAGAAAGCACAACACAGTATCCACCAGTAACAGGGGAGTGAAACTACAATGGGTAGGAGTTGAGGGCCTTGGAGGGAGTGCTGAATGACCCTGAGGATCTATAGATATTTTAACCCTGGAGATATTTACTGATTATAGCTGTAGGCTAAGCATCCAGGAATTGATGCTTTTGAACTGTGGTGTTGGAGAAGACTCTTGAGAGTCCCTTGGACTGCAAGATCAAACCAGTCAATCCTAAAGAAAATCAGTCCTGAATATTCATTGGATGGACTGATGCTGTAGCTGAAGCTCCAATACTTTGGCCCCCTGATGCGAAGACCTGACTCATTGGAAAAGACCCTGATTCTGGGAAAGACTGAAGGCAGGAGGAGAAGGGGATGACAGACGATGAGATAATTGGATGGCATCACCGATTCAATGGACATGAGTTTGAGCAAGCTCTGGGAGTTGGTGATGGACATGGAAATCTGAGGTGCTGCAGTCCACGGGGTTGTAAAGAGCTGGACAGGACTGAATGACTGAACTGAACAGAAGCATCTAGGGTTGGCCCTGGGGCAGAAGGTCCTAGGGCAGGGAACAAGTAAACCAGCAGAGACGTAGGTATATATGTGGGGCCTAAGGAGACAACCCTTCACAGATCACTGCCTTCTCATGGCAAAGGGCCTGCATAAGTCAATGAAGCTATGAGCAATGCCGTGCAGGGTCACTCAAGACAGATGGGTCATAGCAGAGAGTTCTGACAAAACATGATCCACTGGAGGAAGGAATGGCAAACCACCCCGGTACACTTGCTGTGAGAACCTCATGAACTGTATGAAAGCCCAAACAGATATGACACCAAAAGATGAGGCTTCCAGGTCTGAAGGTCTTCCCAGTGGCCACAGATGGTTGTGAGAGTTGGACCATAAAGAAGGCAGAACACCAAAGAATTGATGCCCTCAACTGTGGTGCTGGAGAAGACTCCTGAAAGTCCCTTGGACAGCAAGGAGATCAATCAAACCAGTCAATCTTAAGGGATATCTACCCTGAATATTTGAGGGAAGGACTAATGCTAAAGCTGAAACTCCACTATTTTCGTCATTTGATGCCAACAGACAGCTGATTGGAGAAGTCCCTGATGTTGAGAAGGATTGACGGCAGAAGGAGAAGAGGACATCAGAGGATGAGATGGCTGGATGGCATTACTGATGCAATGAACATGAACTTGGGCAAACTCCAGGAGATGGTGAGGGACAGGGAGGACTGGTGTGCTGCAGTTCATAGGATCATAAAGAGTCGGACATGACCGGGCGAGTGAACAAGAACAAAGGAGACAAACTGGATATTTCAGGAGTCAAATGGAGATATCTAGTCTCCACATCCCCTTAAGATATGTGCCAAATTTTAAAGTTGCTTGGTGTAGGACACTGAATACCAGAAGCTGAAAATCTTCTAGTGCTTAGTAGCTCAATCATGTCTGACTCTTTGCAACCCCATGGACTGTAGTCTGCCAGGCTCCTCTGTCCATGGGGATTTTCCAGGCAAGAGTACTGGAGTGGGCTGCCAAGCCTTCCTCAAAATCTTTTAGGTCAGAACTTAATCTGTAGAAAACCTCAGAGAAAACAAACTCTTGTTTCTCATTAAAGCTCTGGAAGGTCTTCCCTAGGAAAGAATAAATCAGAGATAGGCTGAGTCTAAGTAAAACTGTAATCTATTTTCACTGTACCCTCCCTACTTTCAACACTCAGTCCCAGACTGAAATGAGATGATCAGCCACCTCCTCTATGAGACCAACAAATGAAAGGATGAATTCTCTATGATGCAAGATAAGATCATTAGAGCACAATAAGGTCATGGTCCTTTATAAACAATATCTAGCAACGATTTCTGGTCATGTGCAAACCAAAACCATAAGACAAGTGGACAAATCATAATTATAACTAAAGACTTCAGTACTCTTTCAAGGTATCTCCTTCTTAATTCAATAACTGCTGCTGTTCAGTGGCTAAGTCTTGTTCAACTCTTTAAGACCCCATGGTGTCACTTTGCTACTATATGAAAGGAAAGTGAAAGTCACTCAGTCATGTCTGACTCTTTGTGACCCCATGGACTGTAGCCCGCCAGGCTCCTTTGTCCATAGACTTTTCCTGGCAAGACTACTGAAGTGGCTTGCCATTCCCCTCTTGGGATCTTTCCAGCCCAGGGATCAAAC
The DNA here is from genome assembly GCF_032405125.1 of Capricornis sumatraensis. Lineage (NCBI taxonomy): Eukaryota > Metazoa > Chordata > Mammalia > Artiodactyla > Bovidae > Capricornis > Capricornis sumatraensis. The sequence continues at coordinate 18,602,090 of NC_091091.1, forward strand.
CCAGGTCTCTTGCATTGCAGGCAGATTCTTTACTGTCTTAGCCACCAGGGAAGCTTGCTACTATCTAATTTCATTAAGTAGATTCAATAATTAAGTAAACAGAAAATAAGCAAAAATAGAGCAGACTTCAGCAACACTATGAAACTATTTGACTGCATCCATCCCAGCTTCAGAATATACCTTCTTCTCAGGAGCACACTGAACATTTACTGAGACTAAACATATTCTGGGCCATAAAACAAGTCTCAATAAATTTAAAGGGATGAAATCACACAACATGTTCTCGGGCTACTATAGAATTAAGTTGGAAATCAACAATAGAAAGGTCTACAGACAAACTAATTTTTGGAAACCAAATAACACGTTTGTAAATAACCCATTGGAGAAGGCAATGGCAACCCACTCCAGTACTCTTGCCTGGAAAATCCCATGGGCGGAGGAGCCTGGTAGGCTGCAGTCCATGGGGTCGCGAAGAGTCGGACACGACTGAGCAACTTCCCTTTGACTTTTCACTTTCATGCATTGGAGAAGGAAATGGCAAACCACTCCAGTGTTCTTGCCTGGAGAATCCCAGGGACAGGGGAGCCTGGTGGGCTGCCGTCTATGGGGTCACACAGAGTTGGACATGACTGAATCGACTTAGCAGCAGCTTGGCAGCATGACCCCATGGACTGTAGCCTGCCAAGCTCCTCTGTCCACAGAATTTTCCAGGCAAGAATACTGGAGTGGGTTGCCAATTCCTGCTCCAGGGGATCTTCTGACCCAGGGATCAAACCCATATGTCTTGCATCTTCTGCCTTGGCAAGGCAGATTCTTTACCACTACACCACTTGGGAAGCCCCAACCTGAAGGTTCATCAACAGATAAATGACTAAACAAATTTGGCAAATTTCATCTTAATAAAGTGATTAGGGTTAGCATCACCCCATGATAAATCATGTCAGTCTCATGTGCGCCTGACATGATGCCTTGAAAAGAACACTCCATCTCTGTGGATGTCCTCTCTAAGTCCCATAGTCCCCAGTCCCATAGTCCCTCATGAGAACCCATCAGGTGAACCCAAACCAAGGGGTGTTCTACAAAATATCTGACCAGAACTCTTCAATTTCAAGGTCACGAAGAGCAAGTAAAGACTCAGTAACTGTCACAAACTAGAGACATAATGATTAATTGCACTGTGACATCTTTGATTGGGCCCTGAACAGAAAAAGGACATTAGTGGAAATACTGCTGAAATCTAACTAAAGTCTGTAGTTTAGTTAATACTATTACTTTAATGTTCATTTCTTAGCTTTGACAAATGTACCATGGTCATGCTAATATTAAACTTTGTAAACTGGGTGAAGGATATTTGCAACTTTTATGTAAATCTAAAATTATTATTTTTTTTAATTTTTATTTTTACTTTATTTTACTTTACAATACTGTATTGGTTTTGCTATACATTGACATGAATCCACCACAGGTGTACATGAGTTCCCAAACATGAACCCCCCTCCCACTTCCCTTCCCATAACATCTCTCTGGATCATCCCAGTGCACCAGCCCCAAGCATCCTGTATCCTGCATCAAACATAGACTGGCAATTCGTTTCTTACATGATAGTATACATGTTTCAATGCCATTCTCCCAAATCATCCCACCCTCTCCCTCTCCCTCAGAGTCCAAAAGTCTGCTCTACACATCTGTGTCTCTTTTGCTGTCTCACATACAGGGTCATCATTACCATCTTTCTAAATTCCATATATATGTGTTAGTGTACTGTATTGGTGTTTTTCTTTCTGGCTTACTTCACTCTGTATAATCGGTTCCAGTTTCATCCACCTCATTAGAACTGATTCAAATGTATTCTTTTTAATGGCTGAGTAATACTCCATTGTGTATATGTACCACAGCTTTCTTCTTATCCATTCATCTGCTGATGGACATCTAGGTTGCTTCCATGTCCTGGCTATTATAAACAGTGCTGCAATGCACATTGGGGTACATGTCTCTCTTTCTATTCTGGTTTCCTCAGTGTGTATGCCCAGCAGTGGGATTGCTGGGTCATAAGGCAGTTCTATTTGCATTTTTTGAAGGAAGCTCCACACTGTTCTCCATAGTGGCTGTACTAGTTTGCATTCCCACCAACAGTGTAAGATGGCTCCCTTTTCTCCACACCCTCTCCAGCATTTATTGCTTGCAGACTTTTGGATCGTAGCCATTCTGACTGGTGTGAAGTGGTACCTCATTGTGGTCTTGATTTGCATTTCTCTGATAATGAGTGATGTTGAGCATCTTTTCATTGTTTGTTAGCCATCCGTATGTCTTCTTTGGAGAAATGTCTATTTAGTTCTTTGGCCCATTTTTTGATTGGGTCGTTTATTTTTCTGGAATTGAGCTGCATAAGTTGCTTGTATATTTTTGAGATTAGTTGTTTGTCAGTTGCTTCATTTGCTATTATTTTCTCCATTCAGAAGGCTGTCTTTTCACCTTGCTTATATTTTCCTTTGTTGTGCAGAAGCTTTTAATTTTAATTAGATCCCATTTGTTTATTTTTGCTTTTATTTCCAGAATTCTGGGAGGTGGATCATAGAGGATCCTGCTGTGATTTATGTCGGAGAGTGTTTTGCCTATGTTCTCCTCTAGGAGTTCTATATTTTCTAGTCTTAGGTTTAGATCTTTAATCCATTTTGAGTTTAACCTCTACGAAGCGCCTGAACACCATGTTGGCGGCGTTCGGCAAGAAGCTAAAATTATTTTAAAACAAAAAGTTTAGATGTATGTAACTACATTTAACAGATAAGATTTCATTGTTATTACTGAAAATCAAATACTTAGGAATAAATCTAATGGAAGATATGTGAAACTTTCACTGAAAACTACACAATATTATAGATAGCAATTTTTAAAGACTCAGACAAATAGGATATATCATGTTCATGGATTGTAAGATTCAATATTGTTAAAATATTAATATCCTGAAATTAATCTGCTGATTCAATGCAACCTAATCAGAATCCCAGCAGAGCTTGTGTGTGTGTGTGTGTGTGTGTGTGTGTAAATCAGCAACAGATTCTAAAATTCAGATAGACCACAAAAGGGCCAAGAATACCCAAGGTGATCCTGAAGAACAAAAAATGGTACCAGGCAACTTATACTATCTGACACCAAGACTATTACAAAGGTACAGCAATTAACACATTGCACAAAGAAAGACAAATTGATCAGTGGAATGTAACTGAAAGACCAGAAACCAATCCATACGTGTATGGTCACCTGATTTACGACAAAGATAACACTGCTGCTGCTGCTAAATCGCTTCAGTCGTGTCCAACTCTGTGCAACCCCATAGATGACAGCCCACCAGGCTCCGCCATCCCTGGGATTCTCCAGGCAAGAACACTGGAGTGGTTTGCCATTTCCTTCTCCAATGCATGAAAGTGAAAAGTGAAAGTGAGGTTGCTCAGTCGTGTCCGACTCTTAGTAACCCCATGGACTGCAGCCTACCAGGCTCCTCCATCCATGGGATTTTCCAGGCAAGAGTACTGGAGAGGGATGCCATTGCCTTCTCTGAAAGATAACACTACCATGGGGAAAAGGTAATATTTCAGTAAATAGTGTTTAGGCAATTGGGTAACAACACAGAAAAAAAAAACATATCTTGATCACTACTTCATTCTACACACAAAAATCAATTCCAAGCAGATTTCGGATCTGCATGTGAAAGATGAAACAATAAAATTCTTAGAAGAGGACATCTTCTTTACCTTGAAGTAGGCAAAACTTTAAAAAACACTACATGAAAGCACTAATCAAAAATTTAAAAATTGATATATTGGACTATATTAAAATTAAGAGCTCAAAATAAAATACCATTATGAGAATGAAACGGAGAAGGCAATGGCACCCCACTCCAGTACTTTGCCTGGAAAATCCCATGGACAGAGGAGCCTGGTAGGCTGCAGTCCATGGGGTCGCAAAGAGTCGGGCATGACTGAGCGACTTCACTTTCACTTTTCACTTTCATGCATTGGAGAAGGAAATGGCAACCCACTCCAGTGTTCTTGCCTGGAGAATCCCAGGGACAGGGGAGCCTGATGGGCTGCCGTCTATGCGGTTGCACAGAGTTGGACATGACTGAAGCGACTTAGCAGCAGCAGCAGCAGCAGCATGAGAATGAAAAAACAATGCACAGAATGGGGTAAAATATTCAAAATACATATATTTTACAAAAGACTCATAGTCAGAATATATAAAGAGCTATATGTAAAAAACAACTTTATAAGTAAAGGATATATAAAGAAATACAGACAACCTAACAGAAAAATAGCAAAAGATGAATAGGTATATTACCCCAAAGGGGGCAGAAATGGCCACTAAATACTATGTGAAAAACTGCTCAATGTTGTTAGTTATCTCCAGAATGGTTACAGTGAAAAAGGGAAAAATGCCAGATGTTGGAGCATCCAAAACACTTCTATACTAATGGTGAGAATGTGAATTAATGCAATTATCTAGGAGACACTAGTTGGCAATACCTACTAAAACTAAACATACTCTATAAACCAGCAATTCCATTCATATAGGTATATACCCAATAGAATTGCAGACAGATGTACACCAAAAGATATGTACCAGAATATTCACTGGAATGTGATTTGTAATAGCAAAATACTGGAAACTATCCAAATGCCCCAAATAGTAAACATATAAAATTTAATACATTCACACAATGAACAGTACTTACCAATGAGAATGAAAATCAACATGCTATGCACTTCTACTGATGGAAGAAACAATCCCAGAATTTCAGTATTTTGAGAACAACATTTGTTCACAGTATGTATTCATTGAAAGTTAGGAGAGTGGTTCAGCTCATTAGAATTACTCAGGGACCCAAGCTGACAAAGAGCTACTACCTAGAATGTTTCCGGTTGTCATCCCACAGAGAAGAAAAGTGCCGGGAGAGTGTTGCATCAATACTCAAATGACCCAGCCTACAATCATATGTAACACTTCTGCTCACAATTAGTTCATTGACTAGAAGGAGTCACACGGTCCCACTCAACCACAAGGGGACAAGACATGCAGTGCTACCATGTCCAGAAGAGAGGAGAACCTGAAAAGTGTGGTACACATACTGTGCCATGTTGTCAGCCAATATTCTTCTGGAACATAACTTCTAGTAGCTATATGGTACTAGCTACAGGCAGTCTCATTACATACACGACCAGTTCCTTTTGTTGAATATTAACTTGGTTCTATTTTTTTCTGCTAATATTGAATATATCAATTTTGCTCTTTTTGTCCACTGTCTTGCTTACGAGTCTTCAGATGGGCTCACATTTCTGCGCTTTTGAGCACCTTGTGAGGATACGGTGTTTTGGTGATACAGTTCAGTTCAGTCGCTCAGTTGTGTCTGACTCTTTGCGACCCCATGGATTTGGTGGTACAACACCTGCTAACTGGATATAGATTTGTTTCACAATTCTTTTGTTTTGAAATTTATTTTGTTAAGTTTTGTTGCTGTTAATTATTTGGGGTTTCCCTATTGGTGTTACTGATTTAGATGGTTTTTAGCCAAGAGGTAGTCATACATTTCTTATATATATACCTAGAAAACTTCTAGTGCCTTAAACTTTGAATATGTTATACTGTCAAATGAAAACCAAATATTAATTACTATAATATTACATCAAATTGAAATGAATAGGTTCAAACAAAGCTGAGTTTATTTTACTTAATATATCATAGTACATATTACTGCAATTTTGCAATTCTGTTTTATATGCCTTGGTATTTTGTTAAAATCAACAAATACAAAATTATTTGTTTGAAACTTTCAGGTATTTGACAGTGATGAATCCTAATAAGTTAGACAATTTAAGCTCTAAAAAAAACTTTAGAATACCTAACCAACTTTCTTTTGTAAATGCAGAAAACAAGGGCCAGAGAATTCAGTGACTGTTGAAGGTCATAAAGCAAATCAATTGCCAAAAAAGATATTCAACAAATTTTAAAGATATAATCATGTCTTTGATCCTCAAATTTCTGAAAGGATTATAGATCAAAGAACTGACCAGTAGAGTTTCCCAGAATTAATAGTGTCAGACAATATGAAAGAGCATTTGTGCAGCAACATCTTTTTCTGTTTGGAACACCTAGAATGTATTGGCATCATTAATGCTGCTTCCAGGAGAATATCTGTCAAGAAGAATCTGACTGAGAGAATAAGAGCTTCAGAGAGATGTACAGAGTAATTTCTGAGAAGAGTTGTAAGGGGGAAATTTTTTGTGCTAAGGTGACATCAACTGCAAGCAACTTGTGGAAATTGTTTTCTTTTTTAAAAAATAAATGTGAGAAAAGGTTGAGATGTCATTCATCAATTTAGTGTACTTATTCTCTTTCTTCTGAATATGAAATATCATCCATCCCAAGAATAGATGAACTGTTCTTTGTTTTATGTTTCACTGTGCCTACACCACTTCAAGTCTTCCATAATGTGTGCCTTGGAATTTGTTACTTCTTTCAGTTGATCTGAGGAAGAACTCTTATTGGATCAATAAGACAATGCTTGAGAAGAAATTATAGATCTGTGTTTCAGGCAAAATAATAAGAGTCATAGCATATGCAACCATAGAAGTCATTCAGCATAACGCAGGCTTTAGTGATAATAAATGTAAGTGCTCGAACTTTTGAAAAGGCATTTCAGGGAGGAATCCTAAATAAAAGCATAGTGACCGAAATTTATTTTTGAAAAAGAGTGAAAAGATGCTCAACATCACTCATTATCAAAGAAATGCAAATCAAAACCACAGTGAGGTACCATTTCATGCCAGTCAGAATGGCTGCGATCCAAAAGTCTACAAGCAATAAATGCTGGAGAGGGTGTGAAGAAAAGGGAACCATCTTACACTGTTGGTGGGAATGCAAACTAGTACAAGCCACTATGGAGAACAGTGTGAAGATTCCTTCAAAAATTGCAAATAGAACTGCCTTATGACCCAGTAATCCCACTGCTGGGCATACACACTGAGGAAACCAGAATAGAAAGAGAGACATGTACCCCAATGTGCATTGCAGCACTGTTTATAATAGCCAGGACATGGAAGCAACCTAGATGTCCATCAGCAGATGAATGGATAAGAAGAAAGCTGTGGTACATATACACAATGGAGTATTACTCAGCCATTAAAAAGAATACATTTGAATCAGTTCTAATGAGGTGGATGAAACTGGAGCCTATTATACAGAGTGAAGTAAGCCAGAAAGAAAAACACCAATACAGTATACTAACACATATATATGGAATTTAGAAAGATGGTAATGATGACCCTGTATGTGAGACAGCACAAGAGACGCAGATGTATAGAACAGTCTTTTGGACTCTGTGGGAGAGGGCGAGGGTGGGATGATTTGGGAGAATGGCACTGAAACATGTATACTATCATATAAAAAATGAATCGCCAGTTTAGGTTCATTGCAGGATACAGGATGCTTGGGGCTGGTGCACTGGGATGACCCAGAGAGATGGTACTGGGAGGGAGGTGGGAGGGGGGTTCAGGATTGGGAACACGTGTACACCCATGGTGGATGCATGTTGATGTATGGCAAAACCAGTACAGTATTGTGAAGTAAAATAAAGTAAAATAAAAATAAATAAAATAAAATAAAATGTCATTAAAATTAAAAAAAGAAAAAGAGTGGAAATTGGTTAGCGAATTATTAGATATATTCTAATGCTTTTGTCATTTTAAAAAAATAACTGCTATTAGTCAGCCCAAGAACTTTAACATTCTGATGACACAGAAATTCCATAGTTAGTGGATAAGTATTTGATAAATGTCAATAGCACAATGTTTAATTTATAGCAACTAGGTAAAAGGGAAGTTTGACAATTCTCTTTTAATACATAAAAAAGCCAGGCTAGCATTTCTCTTGATCTGTGATGTGCCACAGTGGAAAAAATAACAATGAAATTATTGAATCTCAAGTTTACATTGCTTCATCTACCTGTTTTGTGTGAATCTTGAGTAAGGTTGTTGTTGTTAAGTCACTAACTCTTGTCCAACTCTTTGTGACCCATGAATGCCAGGCTTCCCTGTCCTTCACTATCTCCCTGAGTTTGCTCAAATTCATGTCCGTTGAGTTTGTGATGCCATCCAACTATCTCATCCTGTCACCCCCTTCTCCTCTTGCCCTTAATCTTTCCCAGCATCAGAATCTTTTCCAATGAGTCGGCTCTTCATATCAGTGGCCAAAGTATTGGAGTTTCAGCTTAGCATCAGTCCTTCCAATAAATATTCAGGGCTGATTTCCTTTAGGATTGAGTGGTTTGATCTTGCTGTCCAAGGACTCTCCAGAGTCTTCTCCAGCACCATATTTTGAAAGCATCAATTCTTCGGTGTTTAGCTTTCTTTATGGTTCAGCTCTCTCATAAGTGTTTTGTTTCCCGTTTCTAAATAAGATAAAAAAAATACAGGGAACTATAGTCAATATCTTGTAAAAACCTACAATGGAAAATAATTTTTAAAATAATACAAGTGTATATGTATAACTGAATCACCTTGCTGTACACCTGAATCATTGCAAGTCAACTATACTTCAGTAAAATATATATATTTTAAAAATACTTAACTTGTAGAATTATTTTAAGTATTGAATGAAATAAGGCAGGTTAAGTGCTTAGCTCAGGACTTAGCTTAGAGTCCTCACTCAATAAATATTGAGGACTATTAGTCTTCTATCATTATTATAATAATGTAGCTCCTTTCATTATTCCACAGATTCATGTAAGTTACTCTGACTTTTTTCTCTTAAGTTGATAGGTACTTAAGATCTCTGTATTGTCTTTTTTGCAGTAATAATTACTGTATTCCTACAAGGAACATAAGTAAGAGTCATTCACAATGAAAGTACTCTTTTTTTGGCCCCACCATGCAGCATTTGGGATCTTAGTTTCCCGACCAGAGATAGAACCCATGTCCCCTGCAGTGGAGGCAAAGAGTCTTAACCATTGGACTGCCAGGGAAGTCCCCTGCAGTGGAAGCACAAAGTCTTAACCATGAGACTGCCAGGGAACTCTTGAAACTACTCTTTTTGATAATCTAGTTTCAGTCACATTATGGGGCTTCCCTGGTGGCTTAGTGGTAAAGAATCCACCTGCAATGGAGGAACACAGGAGGTGTGGGTTTGGTCCGTGGGTTGGGAAGATCCCTGGAGAAGGAAACATCAACCCACTCCAGTATTCTTGCCTGGAAAAACCCATGGATAGAGGAGCCTGGTGGATTACAGTCCGTGGGGTTGCAAAGAGTGGGACATGACTGACATGTGTACATGCATCAATCATAACATATTATATCATACATCATATCATATCACACTCCTACAGGCCAGCATTGAAAGACCATTGTTTAAGGAGTGAGCAGATATAAATTCTATGCCCAGCTCTATCTATCTGTTCTGCTTCCATCCTTGAAGTTGATTTAAATAAACTTCTAAAGACTCTGGCATCTGCATCTTCAGTTCAGTCGCTCAGTCGTGTCCGACTCTTTGTGACCTCATGAATTGCAGCATGCCAGGCCTCCCTGTCCATCACCAACTCCTGGAGTTCACTAAGACTCACGTCCATCGAGTCAGTGATGCCATCCAGCCATCTCATCCTCTGTCGTCCCCTTCTCCTCCTGCCCCCAGTCCCTCCCAGCATTAGAGTCTTTTCCAATGAGTCAACTCTTCGCATGAGGTGGCCAAAGTACTGGAGTTTCAGCTTCAGCATCATTCCTTCCAAAGAAATCCCAGGGCTGATCTCCTTCAGAATGGACTGGTTGGATCTCCTTGCAGTCCAAGGGACTCTCAAGAGTCTTCTCCAACACCACAGTTCAAAAGCATCAATTCTTCAGCACTCAGCTTTCTTCACAATCCAACTCTCACATCCATACATGACCACTGGAAAAACCACAGCCTTGACTAGATGGACCTTTGTTGGCAAAGTAATGTCTCTGCTTTTCAATATGCTATCTAGGTTGGTCGTAACTTTTCTTCCAATGAGTAGGCGTCTTTTAATTTCATGGCTGCAGTCACCATCTGTGGTGATTTTGGAGCCCCCCCAAAATAAAGTCTGACACTGTTTCCACTGTTTCCCCATCTATTTCCCATGAAGTGATGGAACCAGATGGCATGATCTTGATCTGAATGTTGAGCTTTAAGCCAACTTTTTCACTCTCCTCTTTCACTTTCATCAAGAGGATTTTTAGTTCCTCTTCACTTTCTGCCGTAAGGGTGCTGTCATCTGCATATCTGAGGTTATTGAAATTTTTCCCAGCAATCTTGATTCCAGCTGTGTTTCTTCCAGTCCAGTGTTTCTCATGATGTACTCTGCATAGAAGTTAAATAAGCAGGGTGACAATATACAGCCTTGATGCGCTCCTTTTCCTATTTGGAACCAGTGTGTTGTTGCATGTCCAGTTCTAACTGTTGCTTCCTGACCTGCATATAGGTTTCTCAAGAGACAGGTCAGGTGGTCTGGTATTCCCATTTCTTGAAGAGTTTTCCACAGTTTATTGTGATCCACACAGTCAAAGGCTTTGGCATAGTCAATAAAGCAGATATAGATGTTTTTTCTGGAACTCTCTTTCTTTTTCCATGATCCAGTGGATATTGGCAATTTGATCTCTGGTTCCTATCCTTTTCTAAAACCAGCTTGAACATCTGGAAGTTCATGGTTCACGTATGGCTGAAGCCTGGCTTGGAGAATTTTGAGCATCACTTTTCTAGCGTGTGAGATGAGTACAATTGTGCAGTAGTTTGAGCATTCTTTGGCATTGCCTTTCATTGGGATTGGAATGAAAAGTGACCTTTTCCAGTCCTGTGGCCACTGCTGAGTTTTCCAAATTTGCTGGCATACTGAGTGCAGCACTTTCACAGCATCATCTTTCAGGATTTGAAGTAGCTCAACTGGAATTCCATCACCTCCACTAGCTTTGTTCGTAGTGATGTTTTCTAAGGCCCACTTGACTTCACATTCCAGGATGTCTGGCTCTAGGTGAGTGATCACACCATCGTGAATATCTTGGTTGTGAAGATCTTTTTTGTACAGTTCTTCTGTGTATTCTTGCCACTCCTTCTTAATATCTTCTGCTTCTGTTAGGTCCAGACCATTTCTGTCCTTTATTGAGCCCATCTTTGCATGAAATGCATCTTCAGACCCATGAAAATGACCTGGTCTGGGAGTTATTCTCATCACCTCTAATCACAGTTCATTGACCAAAACAAGTCACCCAATTGCTTGGGTAGCTGGTATATAGCCTGCCCTGAATAACCAATCTTTCAAAAAATTAAATAAAATTAAATGAAAACAAACTAGAATGGTTAAATGAAAACAAGTTAGAGTGGTTACTCAGAAATGAGCTGTTTTTGTTAGATGGGAAAGTTATCACATGTAAACTTTGAAATGTATATTTTGCTAAAGTTCAGCAAGGATATTTAAGTAGTTTTTTCTAATTTTACCAAGCTTTATATTTATTTAAACTTTTCTCTGAGAATTTCCTTTGGTTTCATTTAGCCTAATTCGGTTGTATTTTATACCTTTCTAGGCTTTAAAAATTGTAACAAATTTTCCATGGAAACAACCTTCTTGTGCTACTTAGTTACAAATAACTTCTTTCTGGTGATTCTTTTTTCTTACAATTACCTAACAAAGACAATAGTGAACTGTTTCTTTTTTTTTTTTTTTTCCTGAGGAGCAGATGAACATAATACTATGTATTTAGGTAACTAAAGGGGGAAGGCAATGGCACCCGACTCCAGTACTCTTGCCTGGAAAATCCCACGGATGGAGGAGCCTGGTAGGCTGCAGTCCATGGGGTGGCGAAGAGTTGGACACGACTGAGTGACTTCACTTTCACTTTCATGCACTGGAGAAGGAAATGGCAACCCACTCCAGTGTTTTTGCCTGGAGAATCCCAGGGACGGGGGAGCCTGGTGGGCTGCCGCCTATGGGGTCACACGGAGTGACTGAAGTGACTTAGCAGCAGCAGTAGCAGCAGGTAACTATAGTTCAGCATAGGATGTGATCCCAAGGGCTTAAGGGGGAAAAAAAAGGCTCATTCCCTTCTTAAAAGAAGTAAAAAACAACGCTAAAGATATTTAAGGTTTATCCCTATATCCTCTTGAAACTGCTTCTATTTAGTCAATTCTATTGTCATTTGGGAAAACACTTCAGAAACTTAAATTTCCACTTAACATCAGTGGCTTCATCACTCATGCCCACATTCTGAGAACCAGAACGGAGCAGCATTACCCGGGGTAGCAGGTGGTGTTTAATGCCCTACTCATATGCCCTTGAACCTTTTCATTCTGGTACACGGCTGCTCAAGGCTTCCACTTACCAGCACCTGCACTTCTGTATCTGAGGGTGTTCTCCGGCTCCTGGAGCCTGCTCTGCCTATGGACAGTGCAAGCGGAAGTCTGGGAAATTAATCCTTCCCCTGAGCTCTGAACAGCTCTCAACCAATGGCTGAAGGCTTATGTATAAATAGTCCAGCTCCCGCATCTCATCTTTCAGGTGGTTCATCTGAGGCACTGTCTTAGACTTCCCCAGAGAGATTTATTTCAGTTACCCACAGTAGGAATTTAAGAATGCATCCTTAACTGGTTCCTTCTTCTTGTTTCACTTCCCCACTCCATATTGATGTTTCTTGGAATCTTCTCTGAAACAGACTGTGTGCGTGATTAGTTGCTTCAGTCGTGTCTCTTTGCGACCCAATGGACTGTAGCCCACCAGACTCCTCTGTCCATGGGATTCTTCAGGCAAGAACACTGGAGTGGGTTGCCATGTCCTCCTCCAGGGGATCTTCCCTGACCCAGAGATCGAATCTGCATCTCTCGTCTTTTGTGTTGGCAGCCAGGTTCCTTACCACTACCACCATCTGGGAAGCCCTCTGAAATAGACTACTTGAATTTAAATTCTTGTCCCAGGCTTGAAGACCCTGGCTCATGGGATCTACACAGATCTATCTGTATGGCCAGGTTACTCAGGGTAGCTGCACCCATTCACACTCTCACCTAAGGGCTCTTATTTCTCAACAACACTGACAACTTCTAGATTCATCCCATAGTTTCATAGTTTTATTTTGTGTTTCTGTGATTACTAGGGAAACCTGGTATTTCTTCACACACCTGTGGGCCATATGGTGTTCATACCTTTGGATTTCCCATTTAAGCTCTTTTCCATTTTCCATTGGGTTACCTATATTTTTCTTGATTTGAAATATTTCCCTGTATATTTTAGACATCAATTCCTTGTTGGTTTTAGATGTTGCAAACATCTTCTCCCAGTCTGTCAAGTACCTGTTAAATTCTTGGAATAAGTCTGTATATATGATGTCCTTTATAGACTGTTAATTCTGATGTATTATATATATAATGTTTTTGGCAGGCCTGATTTACAAAGTTATCCCCACACCAAAGCCACACAGATGTTATCCTCCAAGATATCCCTCTTGCTATGCTAATACCACAGTAATGCCTGCACCACCCTAGCAGAGTGAATCTCTCCTTGTCACACCTCAGATAGTCTGGAAGCAGAAGGTAAGGTGGACTTTGGGATTCAAAAGTTTTATTAAAGATTAGCATCTGTGAAAGGAAAGGAAACAGAATTGGCCAGAGAAAGTAATTGCAGGTTGATAAAGCAAGTTGATAATCACAGGTTGATGCAGCTTTATAAAGCCACAGGCAATCCAGTGAAGCACTTTGGAACAAACACTGAATCAACAGAGTGTCCTGCATCAGGCTGAAATGGCCAGTCTTTTATAGTCCAACTGCCCAATTACCATATCCTGGCAGCCCTGGAAGGATGTGACCTTGGGCAAGACAGTTCCCAGCAGGTGAGGCTGACCCTGAAGCAGCTGAGAGCTGGAGGCTGTATAGTAGCTGCCCTCCCAGCAGCTGGGCAGTGAGTTCTTCTTCAAAGGAGGATCTATGCTCCACATCTCCACATCTAACAGACTTTAAAAAAAATCGACATCATAATTATACCTAGATCTTCTTCATTCTTCTTTATAAATGTGGGGAGATTTCTTTGTGCTCCTTCTGGAATTTTGGTTGGAATGGTAAAGAATGTATGCCATTCAATGTGGGGAGAGTAGTGTACCAGGGAGATGACGTTTGGTTGGTAGCCCAATAGATGAAGCTCTGGATAAGGAGTGGCAGAGGCAGTAGGCCAGAGAGGCAGCCAGTTTGGTCAGGGGATTGTTAAATACAGAGGGGATCAAGCAAATAATTACATATATATGTTGAAGTCGATATATATATTAAAAAAATGGGAACCTAGTTTCACCGTCAAAGGGGGGATTTACAGATCTAGAGCAGGAAAACGCTTACAAGTACTCAGGGATGCTGGATTGGAATCTACTGCATCAGTAGAAACTCAGTTTAAAAATATATTTAGTGATAGATGTAGGAACAGATATTTCTTAGCTCTTACAGCTTGAAAGAACCTAGGGGCCGGCATACCCCCATAGCAGGAAACACACTGAGAACCCAGATCTTGATTTCTGATTCCAGAGTGGACGCAGGTAAAATACAAAATGAACCTACAACAGCTGAGTTGAATCAGAAAGTAAGGAAGTTTTAATAGAATGATGGGGATATGCCATCAGGACAAAATGTCAGCCTGAGGGAACTCCCATTGGCCAAATATGGGGCCTTCGAGCATGAAAACAAATAGCTAGAGCAAAACATTACAACCCACTGAATGAGATAGGAATCTATGAATCCATTCTGAAATAAATAAGTAAATGCATGAATGACTGAATGAATGAATGAATAGAAAGGAAAACTCTCCTTTACATTAGAATGTTAACTAGCAAAACAGAGAGAATGATGGAGGAAGAAAATCACCATTTGATCATCACTGTGATAAGTGATTCAGGCAGGTTAATGGATGTTAAGACTGGTAGGTGAAGTGAGGAACAGAATATTAGCATAATCTCAAAACATCTCTTTGCAAAATATTTACCATGTATAGAGGAAATAATGTGATTTTTATGGTAGAGAAGACCACTTGACCAGATGAGTAAAGTTCTTATCACAGTTGATATCATGACATCATGAGTCCCCAGAAAGGTGCAAAGAAAAGCACAGCCTCATTTCTGTGGTTCTCTTGTCAAATGTATGGCCTGAGTCTAGTCATGAGAAACCACAAGGGATCTAGCTGAGGGTCATCCTATGGAACGAAAAGCCTGTTCTTTTTAAAACTGTCAAGGTCATGAAAAATAAGGCAAGACTGAGAAATTGTTCCTGATTCAAGGAGACTAAAATACCTGACAATTAAATTCAACATAATTTCCTACATGGGATTTTGGATCAGAAGAGGAAAAAAGATATTGTTGGGACAGAGAATGACATTTTAATGGAGTTTGTGTTATATCAGTGTTGCTTTCCTGACTTGGAAGGTTATGCAATGGTTATGAAGGACAGCACCTTTGCTTTGTGGATATACACATTGGATGTTTAGGGCTGATAGGGTATAAAGCCTATAGATTTCTGTTAGATTGTTCCTAAAAAGACTCAACCAAAACAAGAAGACCATATATAAAGATACAGAGAGAAAGAGAGAAAGCAGATATGGCAAGATATCAACAATTAAGGAATCTAAGTAAAAAGGATATGGGAGTTCTTACAACTTCTATTTAACTAGAGATTATTTCAAAATCAGTTCAGTTCAGTCGCTCAGTCATGTCCGACTCTTTGCGACCCCATGGACTGCAGCACACCAGGCCTCCCTGTCTGTCACCAACTCCCAGAGTTTACTCAAACTCATGTTATTGAGTTGGTGATGCCATCTAACCATCTCATCCTCTGTTGTCCCCTTTTCCTCCTGCCTTCAGTCTTTCCCAGCATCAGGGTCTTTTCCACTGAGTCAGGTCTTTGCATCAGGTGGCCAAAGTATTGGAATTTCAACATCAGTCCTTCCAATGAACATTCAGGACTAATTTCCTTTAGGATGGACTTGTTGAATCTCCTTGCAGTCCAAGGGATTCTCACGAGTCTTCTCCAACACCACAGTTCAAAAGCATTAATTCTTCGGCGCTCAGCTCTCTTTATAGTCCAACTCTCACATCCATACATGACTACTGGAAAAACCATACCCTTGACTAGATGGACCTTTGTTGGCAAAGTACTGTCTCTGCTTTTTAATATGCTGTCTAGGTTGGTCATAGTCAATAAAGCAGGAATAGATGTTTTTCTGGAACTCTTTTGCTTTTTTGATGATCCAGCAGATGGTGGTAATTTGATCTCTGGGTCCTCTGCCTTTTCTAAAACTAGCTTGAACATCTGGAAGTTCATGGTTCACGTATTGCTGAAGCCTGGCTTGGAGAATTTTGAGCATCACTTTACTAGAGGGTGAGATGAGTGCAATTGTGCGGTAGTTTGAGCATTCTTTGGCATTGCCTTTCTTTGGGATTGGAATGAAAAGTGACCTTTTCCAGTCCTGTGGCCACTGCTGAGTTTTCCAAATTTGTTGGCATCTTGAGTGCAGCACTTTCACAGCATCATCTTTCAGGATTTGAAATAGCTCAACTAGAATTCCATCACCTCCACTACTTTTGTTTGTAGTGATGCTTTCTAAGGCCACTTGACTTCACATTCCAGGATGTCTGGTTCTGAGTGATCACACCATCATGATTATCTGGGTCTTGAAGATCTTTTTTGTACAGTTCTTCTGTGTATTCTTGCCACTTCTTAATATCTTCTGCTTCTGTTAGGTCCATACCATTTCTGTCCTTTGTCAAGCCCATCTTTGCATGACATGTTCCCTTGGTATCTCTAATTTTCTTGAAGAGATCTCTAGTCTTTCCCATTCTGTTGTTTTCCTCTATTTCTTTGCATTGATCGCTATGTGGATCACAAATAAACTGTGGAAAATTCTTCAAGAGATGGGAATACCAGACCACCTGACCTGCCTCTTGAGAAACCTATATGCAGGTCAGGAAGCAACAGTTAGAACTGGACATGCAACAACAGAGTGGTTCCAAATAGGAAAAGGAGTACGTCAAGGCTGTATATTGTCACCCTGCTTATTTAACTTCTATGCAGAGTACATCATGAGAAATGCTGGACTGGAAGAAGCACAAGCTGGAATCAAGATTGCCAGAAGAGATATCAATAACCTCAGATATGCAGATGACACCACCCTTATGGCAGAAAGTGAAGAGGAACTAAAAAGCCCCTTGATGAAAGTGAAAGAGGAGAGTGAAAAAGTTGGCTTAAAGCTCAACATTCAGAAAACCAAGATCATGGCATCTGGTCCCATCACTTCATGGGAAATAGATGGGGAAACAGTGGAAACAGTGTCAGACTTTATTTTGGGGGGCTCCAGAATCACCACAGATGGTGACTGCAGCCATGAAATTAAAAGACGCCTACTCATTGGAAGGAAAGTTATGACCAACCTAGATAGCATATTGAAAAGCAGAGACAGTACTTTGCCAACAAGGTCCATCTAGTCAAGGCTATGGTTTTTCCAGTGGTCATGTATGGATGTGAGAGTTGGACTGTGAAGAAAGCTGAGTGCTGAAGAATTGATGCTTTTGAACTGTGTTGTTGGAGAAGACTCTTGAGAGTCCCTTGGACTGCAAGGAGATCCAACCAGTCCATCCTAAAGGAGATCAGTCCTGGGTATTCACTCAAGGACTGATGCTAAAGCTGAAACTCCAATACTTTGGCCAACTCATGTGAAGAGTGGACTCATTGGAAAAGACTCTGATGCTGGGAGGGATTGGGAGCAGGAGGAAAAGGGGACGACAGAGGATGAGATGGCTGGATGGCATCACCGACTTGATGGACATGGGTTTGGGTGGACTCCAGGAGTTGGTGATGGACAGGGAGGCCTGGTGTGCTGCAATTTATGGGGTCGCAAAGAGTCAGACACAACTGAGTGACTGAACTGAACTGAAGGTTGGTCATAACTTTTCTTCCAAGGATTAAGCATCTGTTAATTTCATGGCTGCAGTCACCATCTGCAGTGATTTTGGAGTCCAAGAAAATAAAGTCTGACACTGTTTCCACTGTTTCTCCATCTATTTGCCCTGATATGATGGGACCGGATGCCATGATCTTAGTTTTCTGAATGCTGAGATCTAAGCCAACTTTTTCACTCTCCTCTTTCACTTTCATCAAGAGGCTCTTTAGTTCTTCACCTTCTGCCATAACAGTGGTGTTATCTGCATATCTAAGGTTATTGATATTTCTCTGAGCAAAATACATATTCTCATTTATTTATGGTCATGCTGTATAATTTGTGGGATCCTAGTTCCCTGACCAGGGATTGAACCCAGATTCAAGCAGTAAAAGCAGCAAGCTCTAACAACTGGACCACCAGGGAATTCCCATACATATTCATATATAAAATAAACATAAAAACATAAGTCTGTACAAAAGTTTGTGCACAAATGTTTATAGCAGCATTATCTATAATACCTCCAAAGTGAAAACAATCAAAATATCCATCAACTGGAATGGATAGAAAAAAATAGTATAGCCATAGGATGAAATACTATTTGGCAATAAAAAGGAAATAGATATTGATAAATGTTACATCATGAATGAACCTTGAAAATACTGTGTTCAGTGAAAGCAACCAGTCACAGAATACCACAATTTGTATGAGTGCATTTATGTGAAATATCTACAGTGAGAAAATTCATAGAGACAGAAAGTAAATTAGTTGTTGCCAAGGGTTGGGGGTATTGAGGAGTAACTGTTACTCATTTGTGCTTCCAACTTCATACCTCAAAGTACAGAATCTGTATCTCATATTAGAGTTGATCTCTGAAGTCTCTAGGATCCTCTTAAATTTGTATGTCAGGCTCTCAAAGAGATTGTGTTGCGAAAGTAATACCCTTGACTTGATTTTTAAACAACTTATATGGGGTAATTGGAAAATATATTAATTATTAACTCATTTTAGAGTTGCATGTTGTTCATTTATTTGAAACTTTGAAACATACTTCCAGAAACCATAGAAACTTGGTTAAAAGCTACAGAAGACAAATCCACCACCTAGCGGTGAAGACAGGAAGTTTCAGGTGGGCAATACCAGGTGTCATGTTCAAGACGGCTGTCCACAGCTCTTTTATCTTGCATTTGTCTTGTCCCCTCAACACTCAGAATAGTTTCATGTACGCAGAATACGTCCTGAGGTAATAGTTTGTTCATGTTCTGTTGATGTACTTTTAAGTCAATGAAGTATTCTGGACTTTCGAGAATTGTGGGAAAATCAATGGTTTTAGACTTGGGGGTGCTGAAGGTACCTTTCTATTCATACATTTCAAACCCCTCCTCCTCAAGAGGCCCGCCCAGTCCAGCTCTTTGGACACACCACGCCACAAGTGCCTGGTTCAGGGAATCAGGACCATAGCCTTTGAAAAGGTAAAAATCAATACACCAATGGGATCTTTGATGTCAAGTATTTAACGACTTTGTGTTACCTTCTACAGTAATTAAAATCAAGTCTTCAAACTTAAATTTAAATATCTAAAAGTAGGAATGCAACATCCTTAATCTTAAATTCCAAAGGTAGGGAAGAGGTCCGAATCCTAGGGTACTGAGCCTATTGGTAAACGGGGATCTTTACTGTTTTTCCTTTTGGTTTTGCATTCTGCTCCCCCTCCTCCTGCCCGTGCACTTTTCTTTCCCTTTTCATCTTTTTTCTCTTTCTCTCCTAAGTAACAGTCCAGCAATTAAGATCAGCACCGTGTTTAAGTGGAATAGGTTGTGCGCTGAACAGGGTGCTTTAATTATTCCAGGTTTTCACCTGAAAATCCCCTTTGCCATCGAAAATATTTCTCTTCGAGTCCTTTCCTTAAATATTAAGCCATTTCCCAACACTCTGCTTTAATGATCGTTGTCTTCTTTCGAAACAGTCTCACTTTAGCACAATTTTTAAAAATCCTTTCCATACAACACAGGAGAGGTTCTGAATACACCAACCTTAGAATTTTGCCCGTGGCAGCCTTGCTGATAGTTTTCAAAATTTAGGACGTTTGATTTCAATGTTTTACTGGGTTTACAAATGCCGGCTGCTTTTCAATAACCTAATAAAATGCATGCTTCTCACCTTTGGAGACTTTAGAGCTCAGTGCCTCCACGGGCATCCGGGCATTTATTCTTAATTCAGCTTCTTAAACAGGCTCCTCGGAGGAGCGGTTTCGACCTAGAAGTTCAGAGAAGCAGTTACGCAGAACTTGCAACAGTTGGTGTCGGGCCACAGGCAGGTTGAAAATGATACACAGGGTTGATTTAAGAAACAAAAAGCACCGGGAAGGGAAAAGCAGGGATAGCCGTGGCCTTGGGGGACAGCGCGGCGGCGGCGCGAGGCCCGTGGGGCCGAGCTCCGGACGTGGGAAGCTGGAGACGGCCGAGAAGCCAGCACCGCAGACACGGCCGCGCGGCGCTGTGTGCGGGAAGGGCGCGCGCCCAAGCCGCCCCCGGGTCCAAGTCGGGGCCACCGCGAGGTGAGGCCGGCCCTGCCCCCGCGCCGCCCCCGGCGGGAGGCGCGACGCCCGGGCCGCGGGTGCGTGCGCGGCCCCGGGCGACGCGGCTGGGCGTGCGCGGGGCCGCGGCGGAGGCAGGGCCGGGCGGGCGGCAGAAGATGGCGAGGGTGTGTAGGCGGCAGCAATGCTCCGTTGAGAGACGCGGCTTTCGGCAAGAACTGGACTCGTGGCGCCACAAGCTCATTCACTGTGTAGGTGAGACCCTCTCCCGGCAGCCTTCGGCCCTTGGGCCGCCCCACTGCCGGCCGTCCCGGAGGAGGAAGGGAGGGAGCCGGGACAGAGCAATTGCTGCTCCGGCCCGCCCGCCCTCTTTGGCTTGGCGTCCCCCTCCCCCACCCCCCGGAGTGCGGGCGCGCGCGACCTCCGGGCGGGCTCTCCCGGCTCGGGCCCGAGCGCGCGCTCCGGCCCCTCCCCTTCGCGCGCCCTTCCCGGGGCGGGCTCTCGGGCGGGAGCGCGTGCCCCTCCTATCCTCTCCCTCCCTCCCTCCCTGCCTGGCGGCCCGGCGCCGCCGCCGGCTTATTGTGGAGACTCGCCCCGCGCCGCTGCCACTGGTGCAGGAGCGGCGCAGCCGCTGGTCCCGCAAAGCCGACCGCGGGAGCCAGGGGCGTGCTGGGCCGCGGCTCGGCCTCCTGCTCCGCTCTGGCCGGCGCCTTCCGCGTCCCACGCAGCCCCTCCCCCGCCCCACGCAGCCCCTCCCCCACGCGCGGCCGCGGCGCGCGCCCCTGTCCCCGCGTGCACGGGCGGCGGGCGGGCGGGCGCCCGGCGCTCGGGCGTGTGCGAAGCGTGAGGTGGAGATGGGGGCGGAGGGAACCGGAGCTGTCACAGGCCCCGGGTCCGCCTGACCGAGCCAAGTGGGGTGTCATGGCCGCGGGGGGCAGCGGCTGCACTTCCTCTGCGGGCGGCGGCGGCGGCAGCGGCCGGGGAGTTAATCCTCGACGCTCGGGTCGGTGTGTGTGTGTATTTCTGTTTGGTGTGTGCGCGGCGGGTGGAAGGGGGATGGAACCGGGTGCGACCGGGAAGCCCGAGCAGTGGTCTTGTCCGCTCCTGGGAGATTTTCCGCAGCCGCCGCTTGGCCGAGCGCCTTGTCCGCCGCCCGCCTCCCGGACCTCGGGCCGCCTCGGGTGGCTTTTCCCCCGCGGGCAGAGGGAGCGTGGACGGGGTCGCCCCGGGAGGGGCCGGGCGGCGGAGCAGCGCCTCTCACACTGTGTGTTTTGTCTGTTTTTCTCTCCCAAGGTCCCGTTTCCCTCTGTGCGGCGGCCGGCGGGACCATAAGGGCTTAACTCATATATTTAACCCCCCTCCAAAAAGTAAGTGGCCCGTGTGGTGTCTCCGCTCCGCCCGCCGCCCCCTAGCCCCAGTGCGTCCAGTGTCTGACTCTCCTGTCCCCCAGCATTGTTATTTCCCCATCTTTGCTTCGGTGCTGCTGATGTGTGGGGAAATGCTGTCTCGTCGTTCTCCGTCCCCCACGCCCAGTCCTCGGGGAGACCCAGAATTCGAACCCCCCACCCCTCCCCACCCCACCGTGGGGAATAATCTTGGTCTTCCCAACAGAATCTAGGAGATTCTATCCGTTCGCTTGGGCCCCTTATCCCCTCCTTCCCGACAGGGTTTCGTTGGAAGGAATTATGCAAATCCTGCTTTCTGGTGTCCATTCAGCGGCAATTTCATGCGGTGAGAAGTTCTCTTTGTTGTGCGAGGGGGAGAACAGACACTGATTTAATAGACATATCTGTTGGGGGGAAGGGTAGAGGGGGGTGTGGAGAAGCTCAGTTTGGAAGAATTACAGCACTTGGTTAGCTCAGTGTCTTTGTGTTTGAGCTTTCTGGCTTGACAGGAGGGTATGCCCTTTACAACGTCCCGCAAGGGATATTTTCTGTAATAGATTGAAAAACAAAACTGAAACTTTAAACAAGTGAAAAATAAGGTAACTTTTAGTTAGAGAATATAAACCTTTCCATTTTTACGGCGTTTCATTATGAAAATGTATGTGAATTTTGTTTAGGATTTAGACTGTAATCAAAATTAATATAGGCAACAATGCTCTAAGGTATCTGGTATCACTTTGGTTGTCCACAGGTTAAAAGTGACATTTTAAAACATATACTTGTGTGAGTAGTAAAGGTATAAATCCATTTTTTGGCGTAATTTGTGTTGTGGCTATATTTTAAAATTTCCCTACTACTAATCCAAGCTCTGTCCTTCAGGAATCAGCCTTTTGGTTGTCAGTTATCATTTACTCTGCTCTGTCTCTGCTGGTTTTATTCTTTGAAGTCTATCTTACATTTCCTAAAATGTAACATCAGCTTTAGCACTTCGAAAATTATGTATCATTTGTAACTGTCATATGAGAGATGTAGAGGTTTTGAGAAACATGAAATTAATGAGTTTTCAGAATTGTGAGTTAATACAGAATCCTGACATTATTTTGAAGAATTTTTAGTTCTTCTATGTCTTTCACTTTTTTAATGATTTTTTTTGAGGGACTTTTTAGTTTTTAAAAGATTATGAAATTGATAATTATAACCCTATAGATTTCTTAAATTACTGTTGCTTTGGTTTAGATTGTTGTTTATCTTATTGTTTGCTTAGAGTTCTTCCCTCTTGCTTCAGCTCCCCCCTTTTTTAAATCAGTCATTGCTTAGTCTTAGTGGTGAGTTACTGCTGCTTGACAGAGTGTTTTTATTTTTCTCTCTAATAAAATCCTTCTGTAAATACCTGAGTTGAATATCAAATTTTAGATTCATTTTTTGAGGGAGGATTTTAATCTGGTTATCAGTTTTCCTTAAAAGCATTTTTTTAACTCTAAATCTCCACTTTCAAGGTAGTAAAGTTCAGGAGATTATAGAGTCCAGAGTGCAGATCAGTATTTTAATCTGAGGAGTAATACATAGTTGATAGTATCCCAATTAAAATCAGTTGGGTCTCATATTTTCTCTTTTATTGTATGTAATTTTGTTCTCTAAGAAGACAGTTCTATGTAAATTGTAGTGTTAACTTTCTACATGCAAGAGAGGTGGCAATGATCCTTATTTATATACAATCCCAAAGGCAACTCTGTCACTAGCAAATGTAATGGTTCCTCTTTTATTTTAATGGGATTGGTTCTGAACAGTTAATCCTCTATTTGATTCTCTTGACTGGTTATCTTAATACTTTAGGGTCATTGCTTTCTAAATGATATTTAATTTATAGCAGTCTTTGGATTACAAGTGAATTCTCACTCATTTCCAAAATTTAATACTCCCCCCCTTTTGTTTTTTGGAAAGAGGTGAGGGTCATGACTGTGGAGGTGGAAGTGGAGGTGTTGGTGTTTCCATTATTAAGTTTTAGTTGAATTGGAGTTAGCAGGTTCAGACAGTGATGATGATCAAGATGGATATTTGGTAGCCAGTTGATTATTGAGTCCTCAGGGACTAGAATGAGCTTCCATTCTGGGAAGATCAAGGTTCTCTCTGCTGCGTGATATGATGTAACTTATTGCTTGGCTGTTCCTCATCCTTGCTATATTCTCAAAAAACTCTTCCCAATCTAGGGGAAGTTGTGATGATTTCAGCTTAGCTCTAGCTTGCTGGAAAAAGGATAGCTGGATGAGTCTCTGACTAACAGAGAGTTATTGCTCCAGTTGCCTCAAATGTGCTTATAGCTGGAGCAGTTCTAAGAAGCATCTGAATAATGCCATTTCTTTAGCCTTATGGAATCTCTTCTAGCGTGAAAATTAGGTATTTAATGTCTGTGGGGACTTGCCACTTCTGAGTATTTGCCTAATTGCTTAGCTACTTGTACTAGTGCTGTTTTTAGGAGCAGAAGGCAGTTAGTTGAGTACAAATTTTATTTAAATATTTATTAAGCATATGTCTTATATATCAGGCACTGTGAGGAAACAAAGATGTTGGGGAAGTTGCCTTAACCTTGAAGAACTATTTAAAATATAGTGTATTCAGTGCAAGGCAAAATGTGCCATAGGATAGATGGCACGCAAGTTCTGGGGGCATGTAGAAGTGAAAAAAATTGCCTGAGATGATGAAGGAAGGCTTCATGAAGAAGGTGGTGGATTTTTGCTTCATTTTGATGAAAGTGGAAAAAGGCGTTCCTGTCATGTGAAACAAGCAGAAATATAAAAGGACTAGAATGAGTTATCTGTTTAAACTTCAGTCCGTGTTTCGTGTAGGGGGTGTATAGGTTACAGGTTTGCAGATATAAATTGTTGGATTTTCTAGTACAGGTTGAAAAGTGGTCTGTTAGGCTAGTTGGAGTGTGCAACACACCTCTCTCCTTAGCTCAGGGGAGGATTGTTTGCTTTATTTAAGGATTCCATTGTAAAACTGTACAATAATATTAGTTGTTTTTTAACTCAGCTTGGCAGAGACAGTATTGTCATTCACAGCAGTGTCCTTTCTAAGTAAACTCACTCATTTGGAAGCTGTACTTTGCACAAAACTCATTTTTGGCTTTCCCTAAAATCAGTGGTGCATTCATTCTTAAAGTACACTTAGTATTGGCAAATTTTCATCCTTTAGAGGTTGTATTTGGTATTTGGAAACAGTAAAAGAATATTTTCTGTAGCAAATAAAGGTATATATAAAATAATGAGATTGTTTTTTTCCTCTGCTTTGCAGACTGGCTCAGAAAGCTCAGCAGAGAGGCTTTGGTGTGCTTCTGAACTTCTGTTTTGATTCTCATTTCCTTTGTGTCCACCCTTCTGCTGAATGGAATCTGGGTATTGGGTAGATGTGAATAAACATAGCTGTTACTTTTTGTAGTTTCAAGTTAAAGACTTGTTAGTCACTACCCTCCAAATGATCTTTACTTCATTTGCAAATACTTTAAAAAATCGTTTTCATGTTTCTTACACTTGCACATTGTTTTTGGTATAATCTCAGTGTGAACCGTTCGTTAACTTTATTGACTCTTGTTTGCAGGAAGTATCCCAAGTCCAGTGGTCCATACCCTGAATTTAATTTTTTTGTTTTTAAAATTGAGATATAACTTATGTACTGTAAAAATTCACTCTTAATGTATACAGGTCAGTGGTTTTTAGTTTTTTGAGAAGGTTGTGCACATATCACTATCTAATTGTCTTAATACTTTCATATCCAAAAAAAGAAACTGAAACTCTATACTGGTTAGAAGTCATTTCACATTTCTACTATGATACAGTCCTTGGGAATCTATTTGCCTATTCTAGACAATTCATATAAATGTAGTATTATAACGTGACCTTTTTGTGTCTGGCTTCTTGTTTTCAGAATGCATCCATGTGGTAGCATACGTCAGCACTTCATTGCTTTTTACAGTTAAATATTATTGCATTGTATGAACATACCATATTTTGTATATCCATCAGTTGTGAGACAGTTGTTTCTACTTTTTGCCTCTTAGGAATAAGCTGCTGTGAACGTTAGCAGCATTATTTGTGTGGACATTTGTTTTCACTTCTTTTCCGTATGTACTTCAGAGTGAACTTGCTGGGTCATATACGTAACTGTTGTAACTTTGAGGAAGTGCCAAACTGTTTTCTTAAGCAACTGAAGTATTTTACATTCCCGTCAGGAATGTAGGATGATTTCAGTTTCTCCATAATCTTGCCAACATTTGTTAGTCTTTTTGGTTATAGTCATCCTAGTGGGTAGGTATGCGGTGGTACCTATTTGTGGTTTTGATTTGCGTTTCCCTAATGACAGTTGATGTTGAATGTCTTTTCATGTGCTTGTTAGCCATTTGTATATTTTCTTTGGAGAAGTGTCTGTTCAGATCCTTGTTTAGTGGCTCAGTTGTGTCTGGCTCTTTGCTATCACATGGACTGTAGCCCTCCAGGCTCCCCTGTCTGTGGAGTTTTCCAGGCAAGAATACTGAAGTGGCTTGCCATTCCCCTCTCTTTGGAATCTTCCCAGCTCAGGGATCAAACCCAGGTCTCTTGCATTGCAGGCAGATTCTTTACCATCTTAGCCACCAGGGAAGCTTGCTACTATCTAATTTCATAAAATTAAGTAAACAGAAAATAAGCAAAACTTTAGCAGACTTCAGCAACACTATGAAACTGACTCCATCCATCCCAACTTCAGAATATACCTTCTTCTCAGGAGCACACATTTACTGAGACTAATCATATTCTGGGCGATAAAACAAGTCTCAAATTTAAAGGGCTGAAATCATACAACATGTTCTCTCACTACTATAGAATTAAGTTGGAAATCAACAACAGAAAGGTCTATGCTGCTGCTGCTGAGTCGCTTCAGTCGGGTCTATAGAAAAGCTAATTTTTGAAAACAAAATAACATGCTTCTAAATAACCCATGGTCAAAGAAATTGAAAGAGAATTTAGAAAACACTTTGAACTTAATCAAAATGAAAATGCAACATAATAATCTTTGTGGGCAAACCTCCACAACTATAAGATAATAAGTTTCTGTTGTTTAAGCCACCTAGTCTTGTGGTATTTTGTTA
This sequence comes from Capricornis sumatraensis, assembly GCF_032405125.1. Classification (NCBI taxonomy): domain Eukaryota; kingdom Metazoa; phylum Chordata; class Mammalia; order Artiodactyla; family Bovidae; genus Capricornis; species Capricornis sumatraensis. The sequence goes on from NC_091091.1 coordinate 18,629,071, forward strand.
TGGCAAACCTAGCAAACTAATTGGAAGTCCCAAATTGGAAATAGCCTGAATGTCCATGCCAGGCCATGCTGCTCTCCAGGCAGGAATACTGGAGTGGGTTGCCAGTTTCTGCTGCAGGGGATCTTCCCGGCCCAGGAATCAAACATGAGTCTCCTGCATTGGCAGGCAGATTCTTTTTACCACTGAGCCACCAAGTTGAGTTAAATGTCTTTATATTGTTGAGTTGTAAGTGTATATTCTGGATACGAGACCCATATCAGTATATGATTTACAAGCTTTTTTTTTCTCATTGTACCCTCAATTTGATAATTAGAAGATAATCTGCAGCATCCCTTGTGAAGCAAATGATGGATACAGTAGCAATGATCAGAACGAACCAGAGTTTCTCAGGAAAGGCTTCCTTAAACATCCTCTTCTAGGAACTATTAAAATTGTTCTTTGATGTTTTGTATAATGCAGATATACTTTGCTATCCAGATCATCTATGCTTTTGCCTTTTTTAGTGAGGGTTCATATTTCAAGTTCAGATAATGTGGTAAACCATGTTATTTGAATCTGTTGTGTGCCTGAGTTTTGGATAGTACATAACCAAGCTTTGGGTGGAGAAGGATATCTTTTCTTTATATACACGTTTTGTCTGACTCTGTTCTATGTCTAGTGTTCATAGTGTGGCTGTCTTATATCTGCCTCGCACATTTTATATATATATTTTTAGAAAACTTCTACTTTAATATTGTCTTAATTTAGAAACTTAAAGTGCTAAAGATGGGCATTAAAATCTTGGTCAGTTGGGAAACACTGAGTAATAACTTCCAAGTAATAAGGGGGATTTCCCTTAGCGTAAATGCTTCCCTCTTATCCACAGAAATCACTTTATGATATTTTAATTTTTGAAATAGTTACCTAACTTCCCAGGTAAAAGTAAAACACAGAACTGAACTTTTTCACAGGCAGATTTTTTAATTTAATTTGCTGCAATTACTGTATGAAATTATATAGTAGTTTTCTACCTCTGTTAATGGTGATACACATCATGACGACTGACTTTTTGGGTTAGAAGATGTGAACACCAATATTATTTCCCATGAGAATTATTATTGGAAAGACTGCTGTATGATGAGCATTTTCAGTCTCAATTTTAAGATAATCTGTTGACTGTTGTTTGGTTTTATGATTAGTTTATTTTATCATTATTAATAAATGATTATTATATACTTTTATTAGTTGACTTTTTAGAGATTTCCAGAGGGTACAGTCATGTTTTCCCTCTCCTAAACTCCCCATATAAAGGGTAAGAACAACTAATTTTAAAAGGGTCCACAGGTTGTGTCTTGCTTGATAAAAGAAAACCCCACATCTGAAAATGTGAATTTACTGTAAAAAATGTTATTTCATGTTACAACGTAATTCATGTAGGCTTGGAAGAGGAAAGACAACAGAGGATATCCAGGTGACCCCCAGTCTTAAGCTCGGTGAGCCTTTCATATGGACCAGCTTAGTTCACAGGGCAATTTGAAGTTTGTAACAAAAACCTTATATGAACAGGGTGTGTATGTTAACAGGGTGTTGGTACCTGGCCTTTTCTTCTGTTCATATCCTTCCCACAGACCTCAGATGGGGACAGAGTGGTGAACAGGGTAAAGATGATTGAGGTCAAGATTCAGGATTCTTAGATTTTAGTCAGATGCTCTTCAGTTCTAACTTTTTGACTGTGGCTTAGACTTGGTACTTGGCAGTAAGTGTTTCAGAATGTGTGATGGAAGGGGAAGTTCCTGAGTAGTAGATAATTGCTGAGATGGGGAAGGAGCAATTTGACAGGTTTTTAAATGTACACTATTTTGGTAATTCAAGCATCACCTTAGACTGTATGACGAAGGTAAATGAGAGAAATTCCCATCAAAATAAAATGGAAAGCTCCTTGCCTTCACTAAGAATAAAAGCAGGAAGAACTTAAATGTGAATATGTGCCCATGTTGAAATGCAGCTTTTTAATTGCATGATTAATGATATAAATATTTACTAATCTCATCATATGTGTTAAGTGAATTTTCATTCAGCTAGTAAGGAAGCTGACAAAGTTTATCTTGTATAAATGGGCATTGGTTTAACTTATTTGATCACAATAAAATGATAACTTTGATTAGGGTGGGCTAAGTCTGTAAATCTTTGGGAGTAGTTATTGAAAAAACCTTTAAGCTGGTGATTTTTCCATGAGTGTTTAATGTAATTAATATATCTTTAAAAATGGTTTAGTTAATACATGCCCTGTGTTCAGTGATCATTGTGTTAAAATTTTCCTTATCGTTTACCTATTGGAAAACTTTCGTTTATCTTTAGTGGTATTTTTATAATACCTAATATGTTGGATACCCTATCTAGATTGTGTTTTTATTCTGGAAAGAGAATACATCACGGTAAAAACAATGAGATAATATGGATTAGTTTTCTAACAATTTTTTTAGAGGTACTGAAATTTTGCTGTATATCTTTTTCAAAAGAAAAACAGGTATGATTAAAGTGGTGGGGCTGTGTTCCACGTCAGACTTGTACAATCAATATTTATGTGTACATACATATATTTTTTATGGATAGCTTTTTACTGTGCAGTATTTACTGAAATAGATTTTGGCATGTTAAAATAGATGTATATATAGAGTCAGATCCATATAGCCTCTTGATAGCCATTTTAAGACCCATGGCTTATGGCTACTAGTGTACATACATTCTTATCTAAAAGATAACAGTTCCCTTTGACCCCTTTCTCCTTAGACAAAGAACTTCCGTTTAATTTTTATATAACATACAAATCAAAGATTGTTATATTTTATTGGTGATAGACAAGGGTAAATTCATAAATAAAGATAAGAGCAACTAGAATTTTCCACATTGAGAATAAGTAGGAATTACCAGTAGCTGTAAATCTGTGTGGGATTTAATTTTTCTAAAAATACTTAGCCCACATAAATGACAGTCCAACTTGAACAAGATTGTTAAACTATTAAGAAGATTGAATTATCCATGATTTTGATTTTTTTTAAAAAGCAAGAGAATGTAAATTAATGGAGAATTCTGATATAATAACACTGATAAAAAGTAAGCTGATATTGTGGCAAAGACAAGGAACCAGAGATGTTCATGACCCAGACAATTTTTGCTATTTTTTTTTCCTTTTCCTGAGGACTTCATTTAGGAAAAAGTGAGAGGTTCGTTTTTGTTAATTGATTAATAAATATTTATATATTTATGAAACTACTCGATAGGACTTATTTCTTAAAACTATATGGAAATGTCTGGGGCTTCCCAGATGACTCAGTGAATAAAGAATCTGCCTGCAATGTAGGAGAGGCAGGAGATGTGAGTTTGATCCCTGGATCAGGAAGATACCCTCGAGGAGGGCATGGCAACCTACTCCAGTATTCTTGCCTGGAGAATCACATGGACAGAGGGTCCTGGTGGGCTACAGTTCATAGCATTGCAAAGAGTTGAACATGACTGTAGTGACCGAGCATGCATGCATGCAAGTAATACCTAACATTTTGTGAGATATTCTTTAGACATGAGAAATCTGTATGCAGGTCAAGAAGCAACAGTTAGAACTGGACGTGGAACAGCAGACTGGTTCCAAATCGGGAAAAGAGTACGTCAAGGCTGTATATTGTCACCCTGCTTATTTAACCTGTATGCAGAGTACATCATGTAAAATGCCAGGCTGGATGAAGCATAAGCTGGAATCAAGATTGCCAGGAGAAATATCAGTAACCTCAGATATGCAGATGACACCACCCTTATGGCAGAAAGTGAAGAAGAACTAAAGAGCCTCTTGATGAAAGTGAAAGAGGAGAGTGAAAAAGGTGGCTTAAAACTCAGCATTCATAAAACTAGGATCATGGCATCTGATCCCATCACTTCATGGCAAATAGATGGGGAAACAATGGAAACAGTGAGAGACTATTTTTGGGGGTTCCTAAAATCACTGCAGATGGTGACTGCAGCCATGAAATTAAAAGGCTCTTGCTTCTTGGAAGAAAAGCTGTGACCAATCTATACAGCATATTAAAAAGCAGAGACATTGCCAACAAAGGTCCAACTAGTGAAAGCTGTGATTTTTCCAGTAGTCATGTATGGATGTGAGAGTTGGACTCTAAAGAAAGCTGAAAAAAAAAATAAAGCTGAGCACCAAAAAATTGATGCTTTTGAACTGTGGTGTTGGAGAAGACTCTTGAGAGTCCCTTGGACTGCATGGAGTTCAACCAGTCCATCCTAAAGGAAATCAGTCCTGAATATTCGTTGGAAGGACTGATGCTGAGGCTGAAATTCCAATACTTTGGCCACCTGATGCAAAGAACTGACTCTTCCAATATTGATTGGAAAAGACCCTGATGCTGGGAAAGATTGAAGGCAGGAGGAGAAGGGGACAACAGATTAGATGGTTGGATGGCGTCACCGACTCGATGGACATGAGTTTGAGTAGGCTTTGGGAGTTGGTGATGGACAGGAAAGCCTGGCGTGCTGCAGTCCATGGGGTGACAAAGAATTGGACACGACTGAGGGACTGAAATGAACTGAGATATTTTTTATGCAGAGAAAATCAGCTGATTTGAAGAATATGAGTATATATCCAGTTAGAAGCAGAAAAGGTAAAAAGTAAAGGCTATATGAAGAAGCAGAAGGATCTGTTAAATCATGCTGCCACTAATGTCTAGTTTCTGTGACTTGAGAAGTAAAAGCAGTGATAGTAATGATATTGTTGCTGTTATATGTAATTGGATTATGATATAAGCCGCACACTATAAAACTTCATGTTAAAAGGATACTTGCTCTCAGATGACAGAATACTCAGGAATTTCAAGTGTTTGGTACAATAATATAGCCTAGGATTCTGCCGAGAATGTTCCTTTAGGAGTGAGTAACTTGCTTTTGCATGATGTAGCTTTTCATTCATTTTTCTTCCCTACTGTATATATCTTCGTTTTCTTATACACGTTTTTTTCTTTTTGTGCACATAACATAAATCGATTTATGTTTGGAATACATCAAATGAGAAGTAAACTGAACTAATTTAAAAAATAAACATCTTCAGAAGCCCATGGAGATTAAAGATGACTTTAGAAGTAGAAAAATGTTGGTCATAGTTAAGGGAATGAAATTAACTAGACAGAGATTAGTGATAAAATATATTCATTAAGCTTTTTTTTTTCAGTAAATATTTTTGGTTCTGTTTGCATCATTGTTAATTAAGTTCATAAAACAATTTTATTTAGAGGTACTGCAGGGAAATAGTTTTGTGTCTTCTCTGGGTTTTATCTATTTATGAATTTTTAAAAAAGAGGTGCAGCCTTTCTTGAAGTTAAGCAATCAATTCTTCCCTGTTTTTGAAGGTAATTTTTTAGTTTGTTTTAAGTTGAATGAGTCTTTAAATTCTTTAGTGCTTTACAATTTTCAAAAGTTTCATGTACATAATTTCATATAATCCCATAGTAGCTTTTTAAAATTCCCCTAGTCCTGTATTATCTCTTTGCTCTCCACTGCTAACTGCTGGTTTGTTCCTCTTTATCTGTGAATCTGCTTCTTCCTGTTTTATTTACTAGTTTGCTGTATTTTTAGATTCCACATATAAGTTGTATCATATGATATTTGTGTTTCTCTGTCTGACTTATTTCACTTGCACTCCAAGTCTATCCATGTTACTGCAAGTGACAACATTTCATTCTTTTTTATGGCTGAGTAATATTCTTTTGTAGATGTATACTACTTCTTCTTTATCCATTTATCTGTTGATGGACTATTTTTTTACACCAGGTCATATGAAGACTATTTGAACTTTTTAATAGATAAGACACATGATGTTAAAAAATAATTTTTGGCATGAATTTAAATGCATTTCAAATATTACCCATATCTAGCTAACCCCTTAAAGATTGTATCTTGATAAATGGAAGAGATAATTAAATGTGCTCTGCATTCAGAAGTTTAATTCCTCTCAGTTCTCCAACTGTTAACCACATTCACAGGCCCGTTTTGAAAATACTTGGATATAATAAGAATAACAGGCCCATTTTGGAAGCATATATTAAAGCAATACTGAAACATGGCTTTGAGTCAGAGTCAGGCAGACTTGGGTATGAATTTATCTTCACACTTTACCAGCTAAGAGATGAGAGAAATTTCAGTTTATTCCTGTAGTAAATACTGTGTAGGAAGGTTGCGACAATTGAGAAGGAGGCAAAGAGCTTTGTCTTTGCTTAATAAATAATAGATGGCCTTAAAATAAACTTTCTGATCCATAAAATTTGCTCTTTGGATATATTCTGAAAATAATACAGTTTAATTTCTTTTAAATATTTTTTGTAATAGAGAGCAGTGATCTCTCTGGATTTTAAGTTCCACTCTGTTTGGTCTCTCCAAGACGTTTGCATATTTGCAATTTCTTTGTAATGGTAGTAACGTGTGTCATTAACATTATTACATCTGTTGGTATATCCTACAGGATAGAATAGCAAAAACATTCTGAATTTTTGGTTTTTGCCAACTAAGAGAGCTTCTACCTGTTTTTTCCCTAAGTTAAAAAAACGTAAAATATCGTATTAGGTTAAACAGTAGTTGCATCTTGGACAGTGGAATGGAGTGGGTAAAACCTCAAGGCAGGAGCACTGGGTTCTGGCATAAGTATGACTACGACTGTATGATTTTTAAGCAAATACATCACTTAATCTCTCTGTATCTTGGTTTCCTTATTTGTAAAATGAGAAGGTCTTGGAGAGCCTAATTATAGTATTTTAAGAAAAATTACTGTGTTGATTTTTACTGTTGAATAGTTTGGAGACAGTTGACATGAAATCCATTAGGAAATAGAATATTCATATTGTGTATAGCAGGGTAAGAGAGCTCAGCTAAATTATGTACTCAAAGCTGTTTGTCTTATAAAATGGTAAATAATGTACTCAAAGATGTTTGTCTTTGTACTGTTTATCTTTAAGGACAAAGCAAGATGTGTAAGGAATGGGCAATAGCTCCTAAAACTCATGCAAAATAATATTGCTAACTTTTCTCACTAAGAATATTAGCTAAACACAAGGTGAGAGAAACTTGGCTTCATTTAACTAATAATAGCTATAATCTGCATTTCATATAAAATAATATTTACATTTGAATTTTCTTTTGTTCTGTTAATTTTTTTAAGACTTTGTCCGTTTCTCCCACCCACCACCCTACCCTCTACTCCATCCCCACTCTTCACAATCACCAATCTTTTCTCTCTGTGAGCTTCGTTAGTTGTCTGTTTGCTTGTTTGTTTAATTACTTCAAATCTAACAGAGCTTATAGGGTATTTTTCTTTTCTCTGACTTATTTCATGTAGCATGATGCCATGAGTCCATCCATGTTTTCACAAATGGCAAGATTTCATTCTTTTTTTTTATTGTAATTGATTTTTGGTTGCACCAAGTCTTCATTGCACGTGGGCTTTCTCTAGCTGTGGAGAGCAGGGTCTACTCTCTAGTTGAGGGACATGGGCTTCTCATTGCAGTGGCTTCCTTTACTGTGGAGCACAGGCTCTAGAGCATGTAGGCTTTAGTAGTTGTGCCTCGAGGGTTCAATAGTTGCAGCTCATGGGCATAATTTTTTTGCCTTTTTGTGTGACTGTGGGATCTTAGTTTCCTGACCAGGGATCGAACCTGGGTCCTCAACAGTGAAAGCACAGAGTCCTACTCATTGGACTGCCAGGGAATTTCTGACATACATCTTTTTGAATTAGCATTTTTATTTTCTTTGGAAAATACCAGAAGTGGAATTGCTGGATCATATGGTAATTCTCTATTTAAATTTTTTGAGGAAGCTTCATACTATTTTCCACAGTGGCTGTACCAGTTTACTTTCTTACCAGTGGTACAGAAAGGCTCCTTTTTTTTTTTTTAACATCCTTACTGACGTCTGTTACTTCTTGTCTTTTTGCTAATAGCCCTTCTAACAGATGTGGGGTGCTATCTTATTGTGATTTTGATTTGCGTTTCCCTGATGCTTAATGGTATAGAACATCTTTTGATGTCCAGCTGGCCATCTGTAATGTCTCGTTTGGAAAGATGTCTAATCATATCTTCTGCCCATTCTTTAATCAAATTGTGGGGATTTTGTTGTTGGGTCTTTTTGCTTTTGAGTTGTATGAGTTCCTTATAAATTTTGCATATTAGCTCTTATCAGATATATCATTTGCAAATATTTTCTCCCATCTGTTGATACATGTTTCTACTTTTATGCCAATACCGTACTGTTTTAATTGCTCTAGCTTTGTACTATAACTAGAAATCAGGAAATGTGATGCCTCCAGCTTTGTTCTTCCTCAAGATTGCTTTGGCTCTTCAGGGTCTTTTTTGATTCAAATTTAGGATTGTTTGTTTTATGCCTATGAAAAATACTATTGAAACTTTTAAAAGGGATTGCATTGAATCTGTATATTGGTAATTTCTCTTCCATAGAGTTTATCATTAATGTATAGAAACAGCAGATTTTTGTGTATTGATTTTGTATCCTGCAACTTTACTGAATTTGTTTATTCTAACAGTCTTTTGATAGGAGTCTTTAGGGTTTTCGGTATCATGTTATCTGCAAATGGTGACAGTTTTACTTCCTCCTTTGCCATTTGGATGCCTTTTATTGCTTTTTCTTGCCTATTTCTCTAACTAGGACATCCTGTGTTGAATAAAAGTGATGAGAGTGGGCATCTTTGTCTTGTTTCTGATTGTAGAAGCTTTCACCTTTCCCTTGTTGAGTATAATGTTACCTTTGGGCTTGTCGTATATGGTCTCTTATGTTGAAGTACATTTCAGCTATACTTGTTTTTTTTTTTTTTTTTTTGCTTTTTATCATAAATGGATGTTAGATTTTTGTCAGATGATTTTTTCTGCATTTGTTGAGATGATCAGTTCAGTCAGTTCAGTTGCTCAGTCGTGTCCGACTCTTTGCGACCCCATGGACTGCAGCACTCTGGGCTTCCCTGTCCAACACAAACAGTTGAGATGATCATATGATTTTTATCCTTCATTTTGTTGATACTGGTGTATCGCATTAACCAATTGGTAGATGATGAACCATTATCCCTGGAATAAACCCTACTTGATCATGGTGTGTATTTTTCTATATTGTTGTATTTTAATGTATTGTTGAATTCATGCTGACATTTCGTTTAGGATTTTTGCATCTTTGTTCATCAGAAATATTGGCCTATAATTTCTTTCCTTGTGGAGTTCTTGTTTGCTTTTGGTATCGGAGTACTAATTTTACAAGATGAGTTCAGCAGAGTTCCCTCCTCTTCTGTTTTTGACATTTCAGAAGGATTGTTACTTATTCTTTGAATGTTTGGTAGAATTCACTTGTGAAGGTGTCTGGTCCTAAACTTCTGTTTATTGAAAGGTTGTTTGTTTTTTTTAATTACTGATTCAGTTACCTTGTAGTATCCAGTCTGTGCAGATTTTATTTTTCATCACGGTTTCAGTGTTGGTAGGTTACACTTTTCTTGGGATTTGTCTGTCTTTTATAGGTTGTCCAATTTGTTGGTATATATTTGTTCATAGTAGTCTCTTAGAATCCTTTGTATTTCTGTAGTATTGGTTGTAATATCTCCTCTTTGATTTCTGATTTTATTTATTTGAGTCCTCTCATCTTTGGTGTGTCTAGCTAGAGGTTTGTCAATTTTGAAAGATTACCTTTTGATCCACCTGTTGGTTTTGTTGATCTTTTTTGTTGTCTTTTTAAAAGTCTGATATATTTAACTTACTTCTCCTGTAATCTTTATTTCCTTTCTTCTGCTTGTTTTGAGCTTTGTTTGTTCTTTTTCTAGTTCCTTGCGTGTCAAGTTGGATGTTGTGAGAGTTTTGTTTTTTGACGTTGGCATTTATTGCTCTGAACTTCCCTCTTGAAACTGCTTTTATAGCCAATTATTGTAATCTTAATGTTTATTTTTTTTTTTGTTTTTCAGCCTTCTTGATAGCTTTGTAAGTAATTAATCCACTACTATTTCTAATGTATATTTACCTTTTCAGTGAGGTTTATTCTTTCATGTGTGTTCTTATTACTAATTAGCAGCCTTTCTTTTCAGCATAAAGAAGTCCTTTTAACGTTTCTTGTAGGGCCAGTTTAGTGGTGATGACGAATTTAACTTTTGCTTGTCTGGAAAATTCTTTCTCTCTCCTTCACTCTGAATAATAACTTTTCGTTATGGGGAGGGAGGTGGGAGGGGGGTTCATGTTTGGGAACGCATGTACACCCGTGGTGGATTCATGGCAATGTATGGCAAAACCAATACAGTATTGTAAAGTAAAATAAAGTAAAAATAAATAAATAAATAAATTAATTAATTAATTAATTAATAATAACTTTTCTGGGTAGAGTTTATTATTAATTGGAAGTTTTTTCTTTTAGCACTTCGAATATATTGTTCCACTCCCTTCTGGCCTGCAGAGTTTTTGCTGAAACATCTGCTGATAGGCTTATCAAGGTTTCCTTATTTGTAACAAGTTGTTTTTGTCTTGTTGCTTTTAATAGTCTCTTGGCGTTTTAGTTATAATGTGTCTAGGTGTGGGTCTTTTTGGACCCCTTGCGTGGAAGTCTCTGGCCTTTCTAGATCTGGATGTTTGTTTCCTTCCCTGTTAAGGATGTTTTCAGCCTTTAGTTTTTCAAATAAGGCGTTTACCCATCTCTATTCTTTTTCTGGGGTCTGTATGATGTGAATATTAGTCCATTTAATTCTATCCCATAAATTCTTTAAGCTATTTTCACTTCTTTTCATTCGTTTCCCTTTTTGTTGCTCTGATTGGATGAATTCCACTATCTTGTCTTTGAGTTAACTGATCTTTTATTCTGCTTCATTTAGTGTGCTTTTGAACTCTTCTAGTATAATTTTTCTGTTATTATGTTTTTCAGCTCCATGACTTCTCTTTGCTATGCTTATATTTTTCTTCTTTTTGTTGAAGTTCTCCCTGTGTTCATATCTTATTCTTCCCAGTTCAGTGAACATCTTTATGGCCATTACTTTTAACTTCTCACCAGGTAAATTACTTATCTCTGATTCATTAAAGTTTTTTTTTTAATACATATTTTAGCTTCTTTTTTCATATAATCAACTCTGGATTGTCTCTGTAGCTTGAGTGAATTTGCTTCATGTCTGGGGATGAGCTGACTGATGTAGGTTGACGTAAGCTAGGATGACAACAGTAACTAGACTGTTCACCTTTCTTATTAGTCTTGAGCAGGCCACTTTGGATCTGCTGTGGCATGGCAGAAGTACAAAAAGCAGGCAGAGATAATGAAGCAATTTTAAAAGCCCCTGGTTGTGTACTTTCTGCTAGTATGTTCATGGACTAAAACAGATCACATGATTGAGCCTAGGGAGATGGGAGGGGAGAATCATAAACTTACATAGCATAGGGCCTAGGTATATGAAGGGATGAATAATTGGGTCCATTGGCAATCTACCTTAGGAAATGTCAGTTTGACTTCTTCATGTAAGTGTTCATGACAGTAGATATTCATCAAGCACACAGTATATACTTAACATGTTTCATTTAATCTGTACAGTCAACCTGCAAATAGTCAAATAGTGTGATAGCTTTTTTTTTTTTTTTAACAGAGAAGAACAGAGAATTAGAATGATTAAAAAATAAATGTGATAGAACTGGTAATTTGAATCTGGGAGTATCTGATGTCAGAGCCTATAGGCTTTTAGATAATTGTAGTCATGTAAATTAGATTTTTAGTTTTTCCCCTAAGTTTTTCTCTCTTATTTTGGTGAATAAGGATGTATTTGTTTTATCAAGTATTCTGTACTGCATATCTTGTTTTTGTCCTTTCAGAATCTTCTCCTTTCTTTTTTGGCAGCAGTACCTTGGCTGACCTTTAGGGAGCCACTTCTAACAAATATTTTTGAGTTCAGTGAGGGTGAATCTGATTCACTCACTTCCGTGACTTGTGCCTGGCTATTGGTCACAGTGAGTGGGGATCAGCCTTGAGACTGGCCGGTGGCATTCTTGGGAAAGATCTTTTTTCTGGGGTAGCTAAGCTACTAGCCTTTGAGCAGGAAGGAGCTACCATGAGGGGATATCCTGCCTGCAAGTGAAGTGGTGTGCTTCTGTGCAAGACAGACACAGCGATGGATGGGGAGAGAAATATATCTTTGCATTTGGATCCAATTGTTCATGAAGGGAGTTCTAAAAACCCTACTTGAGAGTCAGTAACTACCCCTTTTAGCTCAGACCTATTTAGTTTGGCGGAGAAGGCAATGGCAACCCACTCCAGTACTCTTGCCTGGGAAATCCCATGGACGGAAGAGCCTGGTAGGCTGCAGTCCATGGGGTCATGAAGAGTTGGACAGGACTGAGCAACTTCACTTTCACTTTCATGCATGGATGAAGGAAATGGCAACCCACTCCAGTGTTCTTGCCTGGAGAATCCCAGGGACTGGAGCCTGGTGGGCTGCCGTCTATGGGGTCACACAGAGTTGGACACGACTGACGTGACTTAGCAGCATTTAGTTTGGGTTTTTATCACTTACAGCCAGAAATCCTTACTAAAGTAACACTTTTTTTTTTAAGTTCTCGAAACACTATATTTTTCTAAGGGGCACAGAATATTAGTAGCTTGCTGTGGGTAAGCAAATTAAAAGCTAGATTCTCTAGCCCTATGGAAATGGGGAGGGATGATTTGACCGGGAAGATACTGTACAGAAAGAAACATAACAAAATCTAGCATGGGTAGGATTTAGTAAGTTGAGAAAATAGACTCACTACTATAAGGCATTCACTCCTTTCATTCTTTCTTAGTCAGTGAGTGGCGATCAGCCTTGAGACTGGCCGGTGGCATTCTTGGGAAAGATTACTGAATTCTTCAGTAACCTTCTTGAGTACCAAGTACAGTATTAATATAGAGTGCCCATCTGGATGTTAAAGAGTTCATTTTATTTTACATTTTTGGCTCTTTCTATTTGACATTTTTCACCAAGAAACGGCATTATAATTATTGGTTCATGATACCAGGTCAGCCCGCAAACATGATTGAAGTAGACCGAAGGACTTAATATATTCTTGAAATAAAAAGAAGAGACATTTGTTTCCAACACCATCTCCTATACCTTATTATCTGAAAATTTTGAGATCTTGAATTCCAATATACCATAATCCCTGCATGTTTTTACATCTGCTATCACATGTAATTTAATCTTCATAATAACTTCAATAGGTGGGTATTGTTTTAATTTTACAAGTGGAAAAACAACTGTGCAGATTGATGCTACTACAGATTTCTGCTGCCCAGCCTTAGCTGGACTCAGCACTGGGAATTCTTCTGTGTGTTCTTGGTCAGTTTCTGTAGTTTAATCACCATGGTTCTCTCTTAGCCCCTGTGCACTCTGGTTTCTCACTCAGCTAATGATAGTGTCATCTATAGAGCAATGAAGTTTGAAGCTACGAATGTGAATGTTTCCCCAACATTGTCCCCACTCCTAGGACTACTTGGGAAACTTGAGACAAATACCTATCTAAAGCTTTGTTTCAAAATATTGACTTTGAATGAGATATCTGTAAAATTTGAAAATGTGGAATCCTGCCTCAGATTTGCTGAATCATAGTCTTCTTAGATGGGGCATAGGAATCTATTTTTAACAGGCATCTCAAGTGAGTCTTCTTGTACTCACTGGACTTGAAAAACCACAGGCATTTAGAATAAAGTTACTATAAGGAGCATGTAAGACCCTTATTAATTATCCTAGTCTGCTTAACGTTTCTCTGCATATGCTGCCCCGTCCCTGCTGTCTGATTTCTCAAGTCCTCTGACCACAAAATACAGGTCACTCTTTGTCTAGCGTGCAAACATTGTACTGCTTTATTTACCTTATCTTTCTTTCCCTAATTCTGCTGCTTCTGGCAAAACTCTTGAAGTCAACAACCATGTCACATTTTTCTTTGTATTTTAAGTACTTGGCAAGTGACTGGCACATAGTGGATGCCCAGTAAATATTTGTGGAAAGGTAGAAAACTGTACTTTGACTTAATACAATGAAATTGAGGAGGAGATAGTGTTCTATTTGAGTGACTCGAATTATTTAAGGAAAAACAAAATTAGTATGAGAAGGAAGGAGTGCAGACATTTTGAACACAATTTATGGTACCTTCAATAGCTTTAACACAGTGATTTTTAAGGGTAGTTGGGTGGGTCAAGAACCACTTTATTACTAGCTACTAGAGACTAATTTTCTGTGCATGTGAATTTTGTGGCAACACAAGTACGACCCAACAGGTGAAACATTATTTCTGTATTTTGTCTTTTTTCACTTCAAAATGTAATCTTCTCCTTTGTATTCAGAATGTATGTATGTATTTGAGTTTTCTGAAGTATCAGCAAAAGGAATAGGAAAGGGCTGGGCATTTTCCAGAGACAAATGATTGAGATAGAAACAAATGAATCATGAGCAATGATAGCCATATTAAAAGGCAGGACTATTATGAATGTTCTTGAAGTGGTGATATGGCAAGAAAGAGATATTTCAGTATGACTTTGTTCCACTCTGGCCAGCATATAGTGATGGTGGACATGTGGAGTGTCTTTGGATAGGAAAAGATTTTGTGAATGCTGTATTTTTAAATATTGATACTTAGGTTTTTATAACTCTGAGAGTTCCTTAATATTGTTTATATTTTGCTGTGAGGAGTTCACAGAGTCATACTTTAACAAGCATGAATGAATTTATTTATAACATTTAGATTTAAAAACCCTCATGGCACATGGTGTGATGGACAGAGAATGGACATGAATATAAACTATTCTTTGTCTACTGACTCTTCCAGTCTGTTTGACAAGTTTGAGAAAATGACTGAAAAAAGTGAGGCCTTGTTTTCAGTTGTATGGCAGTATTTTGCCGGTAACTATCAGAGCTCATTTCTGTTGCAAGTTCAGAAACCCAGTTCAAATTAATTAAAGTCAAAAATGTCATTTAAAAAGAAAAAGTCATTTTGTAGGTTTATAAACAGGATGTTAACAGAGTAAAGCCAAAGCTAGGTTCTGATATGACTGGATCCAGAAGTCTTACTTATGTCATCAGAAATATCTCCTTATCTTCATCTCTAAGCATTCCTTTTTTCTCTGGCTTCCTTTTTGGGCAGGTATGATGGTAAAGATAATCAATGGCAAGTTTAGAGTTAAATAATTTTAAAAATCCACATTGTCTCTTTCTGTATAGCACTAGCCAAATTGGGAGGATGGAAGGATTCATGGCCAGGCTTGGGTTATGTGGCCTATCCCTGAACCAGTCACTGAGGCCCGTGCCATGGAGTGTGATTCTCTGACCCAACCAGTGACAGATCCCTGACTTTGGAAAGAGGCTTTAATTGAGCCCTATGTTACGGCTTGAAGGAGAAGGCAGTGGCAGCCCACTCCAGTACTCTTGTCTGGAAAGTCCCGTGGACTTAGGAGCCTGGTAGGCTGTAGTCCATGGGGTCACGAAGAGTCGGACGTGACCGAGAGACTTCACTTTCACATTTGACTTTCATGTATTGGAGAAGGAAATGGCAACCTACTCCAGTGTTCTTGGCTGGAGAATCCCAGGGATGGCAGAGCCTGGTGGGCTGCCGTCTATGGGGTCGCACAGAGTTGGACATGACTGAGTGACTTAGCAGCAGCAGCAGCAGCATGGCTTGAAGGAGGAGCAGATTGACTCTTCAAAAGAAACTTGGATGCTATCACCTAAGAAAGGGAAATGGATACTGGTTAAGCAAAATCTGTAAATATTCCACACATAATTCTAGGTGGTCTACTTTTGAAGAAACTGACTAATTTGGACCTTGTTATAAGTTGAATTGTGTGTCCCAGAAAGATATAAGTCCTAACTCCTAGTATCTGTTAATGTGCCTTTATTTGGAAATGCAGTGTTTGCAGTTGTAATCAAGTTAAGATGAGATCATTCTAGATTAGGGTGAGCCCTAATCCAGTAACTGGTATTCTTGTAGGAAGAGGGAAAGTTGGATACAGACAGGGAAGTTGGCCATGTGAAGACAGAGGCACAAGTTGGAATTACACTTTGACAAGCCAAGGAACACCATGGGATTGCTGGCAACCACCGGACTCTGAAGAGGCAAGGAAGGATTCGTCCTTAGAGCTTTTGGAGGGAAGTTATGGCAACCCACTCCAGTATTCTTGCCTGGAGAATCCCATGGACGGAGGAGCTTGGTGGGCTACAGTCCACAGGTCACAAAGAGTTGGACATGACTTCACGACTTCACTTTTCCTTTCACTTTCACTTTAGACCTGCCAGCACCTTCTAGTCTCCAGAACTATGAGGGAGTACATTTCAGCTATTTTAAGCCACCTAGTTTGTGGTAATGTTATAGCAACTCTAGGAAACTAATACAGGCTGTATTTGCTACATATAAAATTTTTTATTTAGCTCATCCTCTTAAAATGCTGATCATAGTTTTCCCAGTAAATGTCTTTTACATTAAAATGGACTTTATGGGGATTTGGGATATCGCTGAAATTTATGGGCTTGGCATTTTAAAGTATATATTAATAATATTATTGTGACATGATAGTTTGTGATTGATTGTATTTATTGAACTCTGCATTTTTCAGAGTCTAATATGGTTGAAGCCATGATCCTTGTTGATGAACAACTAAACGGTTATTTTGGTGTGCTTGACTCCCAAATAGCCCAATGGCATGTGACAACCAGTAGCAGAAATAATTACAGTGAAAAACCATGTTCCTGTGTCCATATGTTGCAGTAGCCTAAATAAGAAAGAATATGTCTAGGGCAACTGGCTATTGAAGTGGTAACCTTAAGCAAACTTTAAGAGTATCTCTTGCAGTATTTCTGGGCTCTTGCTCATTTTTTGCAGAGACAGTACCTTCAGGGTTTGGTTAAACTTTGAAAAAAATATGGCCTTATGATTATCCTTCTATGTTCTAATATAAGGAAGTTGAATATTCTCTTTGGGTACTGTAGTTCTTACTCAAAGCCTTTGTGGTATGAAAATTCATTTTTAAGGAACATAAAATAATTGATTGGAAAAATAGTTGGAGGAATCTGTGTAAGCACTTCTAAATATATATTCCTCCCTATATTCACTAAAATAAAATAGAAGTAATAAATAAATTGTAATATTTTACATTATATATGATAAGCACAGTACAGGTTTCATTATGAATATTTTTGAAGTGTTATGTACATTTTTAAGTTTAATAATTTCTCAATTTAAAGCTCAAAAATTTATTTTTAGAGTGTAACAACGAGAAGTCTTCCCTCCACTCATTTCCCATGTATTCTAGTTTTACTTTTTTCCTGTAAGCATTTTTATTGTGTATTCTTTTAGTGTTTTTGTATAAAAATGAAAACAGATGTTAGTATTTTTCTTTTTTCCCCCGTCTTAGCTGTAATGATACATACAGAATACCTTCTTTTGTACCTTGCTTTTTTCACTTAATGTGTCCTAGCTATCTTTCCGTATCAGTATTTAAAGAGCATCTTCATTCTTTTTCACAGCTTCACTGTATTCCATTGTGTGGATGTGACTGTAATATATTAAACTAGGTGGTGGTTAAACAGTTGAATTTTCACTTTTCACTTATCACTAACTGTACTGCAGTGAAGAATGTTGAATGTGTACTGTCAGCGCGGAACTGTTCACAATGGCCGAGACACGGCTGGGTGATGGATAAAGAATATGTGGCACATACATCCAATGGAGTGTTACTCAGCCATTTAAAAAACTGGCCTGTACCTAGCAGAAGCAGAAGACACTAAGAAGAGATGGCAAGAATACACAGAAGAGCTGTGTAGGACACACTCCCAGAAATGGTATTACTGGGTTAAAGGTAAAATGTATTTGTAAATTTGCTAGATATTGCCAACTTGCCCTCTGCACAGGTGATATAATTTTGTATCTGTCCATCATTGTAGGAGAGTGCTGTTAGGAGAAGGTCCGTATCCCCACAACCGTACCAATATGCTATCGTGTTTGACTTGTGGATTTTTGCAAATCTGATAGATAAGAAGCATTCTCAGTGTAGTTTTCATTAGCCTTCTCTTTGTCAGTGAAGTTGATCCTCTTTTTAAGGGCATTTGCACTCACATTTGATCCTGAATCACCTCTTGCAGAGATGGTTGTGATGCATTGCCTTGGTGAAAGTAGTAGTGATATTTTAATAGGCGAGGAAAAGGAGGTGAAGATTGCTATTGGAAAAAAGACTTCTGGGTCCTCTCCCTTCAACTCCTGAGCTTTTATGTAATTCAAGATTGGTTCTGGAAGCTCAGATGCTTTGCCACTCCCGCTTCAGGAGGCCCACAGTGTGTGATTGGCACAGCAGAGCCATTCAGGTTTTCCTGAGCGTTCCTTCTGTATGCTTTCAAGAAAACATAGATTGTTGTCGTGCAGTCTCTCTAACCTGCCTCACAGGATTGTAGAAAATTGTTCAAATCTTGCTGGAGGTCTGCTCTTGTGTTCAGTCTAGGTGTTTGCAAAGCAGACTCTTACCTAGTTGGAGTAAATTGCTCTCTCTAAATGTTTTTGCTTTTATTTGGTGAGTTCTACAAAATGCTAGATGCCTTCTTTTATGGTGTTGTTTGTCTATAGCTTGCCTATTTTATCTGTTGTTTTTGGCACTTTAATTCTTTCAGAGTCAGTTAGCATTCTGTTTACTGAATGTTGGGAGAACAGTTTTGAGCTTTTTGGTAATCATGTCACTGCTGCACCCTGAACTGAAACCCTTTTCCCTAAGCAGTTATGTTTCTGTAGCTATTAATGCCATTAAATACTGTCTTGGCATTAGTTTATGAATATTATTTAATTTCTTAAAATCTGATATCTTACAAATTACAGGAGAAGTATATAATAGAGCATACAACAGATTAAGGGTAATATGAATAAATGTGCTCAGTTATGAAGGGAGCAACAGGCAGAATAAGGGTAGAAACTGGTGACTCACACAGAACAATCCTGTACTCTTTACGAAGCAAGTTGATAAGAAAGTAGATATTCAGTGACTCAGATACTGATTCAAAATGTCACCTGTCAAATAAAGGTATATTGACTTATAATGGACTTCTCAAGTAAGGACAACCTCTTTGCTTTGGGAGCAGTCTTTGTTTAAATTGCATTTTGAATTGCAATTGTTGAGTTGCATTTTTAATTTATTCATTGAGCTAAATGTTCTGTGAACATTTATGCTAACGCCTAAGCACAGTGCTAGATGGAGGAACACAGTGGTGTACATAGGAGACTGTTCTTGTTCACATGTAACTTAGAGTCTGTTGGGAGAAATCGGGCTGTTAACCAATAAGAAACCTGTAACTAACTGCCCAGTGAGAGAAGAGCTCTGCAGGAGACTTTGTTCTCATTGTATGTGTAATTGTGTTCGTGGAGGGGGACAAATGGAAGAAAATAGAAATTCAGAAGAATTTCCAAGAAACTTTTATTTAAGAAGTGAAAAATGAGTTAACGAATGAGTTAACTACTCAGGGGAAGGAAGAGGAGAAGAGTAGTAGGTTGAGAGAATTCTTTCAGACAGGGTATCAGAGGGTGTTTTCAGAAGACAAAAAGAAGATAGACCATGGTTTCCATGTTAGGATTCTGATTTTATATAAACATATTTCCTTTTCCCCACTTGGTGACACTTAAACGTGCTTTGTGTGTATGTGTGCTTAATCGCTCAGTCATGTCCAACTCTTTGCAACCCCATGGACTATAGTCCACCAGACTCCTTTGTTCATGGGATTCTCTAGGCAAGAATACTGGAGTTGGGTAGCCATTCCCTTCTCCAGGAGATCTTCCTGACTCAAGAATTGAACCCCAACCCCATGCATTAACTAGGCTCAATTTTGGTTGTGGAGTGTTTTTTGACTGTTTTTTTTAAATTAGAGAAACTGGGGCCTTCCTTGGTGGTGCAGTGGTTAGGGATCCACTTGCAGTGCAGGGACACAGGCTCCGTGCCTTTTGGGGAACTAAGATTCCACATGCTGAGGGGTAACTAAGCCTGTGTGCCGCTACTACTGAGTCCGTGCACCACCGCTCGAGAGCCTGTGTGCTACAATGATAAGATCCCACAGGGTGCAGTGAAGATCCTGTGTGCTGCAACTGAGACCCACCCCCACCAAATAAATAATGAATAAATATAATCAGGGAAACTGGAAAGGGGGGGAGCACTGGATGTGAAGAAGAAAATATGTTGTGTACTCAGGCACTGAATATTTCTGTAAATGGACAGTTGTACACTCACTTCCCTTAGAGAAGCTTGAAGGCATTACTTATTTGGCAAGTATTCTTGTCTTACCATTTTCTCTTTCCAAGTTCAAATAGGAGTGATTTTTTTTTTTAACCCACCATTTTAAATTGAGATATAATTAAAATGCACAGTTCTTAAGTTTTGACAGTTGTGTATACCCCCTGTGACCTCCATCCCAAACAAGATAAAGAACTTCCTGAAAAGTTTACTCCTGTCCTTTTCTGGCCAGTTGTTCACCACCATAATAACTGATTTATGTCGCATTAATTAGTTTTGCCTACACCCTAGATTTCATATAAAAGAATCATATAGTATGTATTCTTTTGTGTCTGGCTTCTTTTGCTTAAGCAGATATTTATGTGTGTTGTTATATTCATTTCTTTATAAAGTGAATTTATTGAGATATAATTCATGTAGCAAATAATTCACCTGTTTACTGTGTACAAGTCAATGATTTTTAGTATATTCATAGAGTTGTGTAACGATCATCACATTCAGATTTTAGAACATTTTTGTTGTGGTAAGGGGTATCACTGTATGCCGTTTACAGAATAGAAACCGGACCCAGTCAGCAGTCACTCCTTGTCTTGTCCCCTGTCTTTGTAATCCTCCAGCCGTAGACAGTTACTTATTTACTGTGTCTCTGTAGATTTGCATGTTCCGGACATTATTAGTTCATTTTTTATTGGTAAGTGGTATTCCATTGTATAGACTTACCAAAATTTATCTTGCTGGTGGACATTTGGGTTTTGTTTCCAGTTTGGGGTTACTATAAATAAAGCTACTCCATAAGCACTTTTGTATAAGTGTTTTGTTTCTCTTGAGTGAATCTCTACAGGGATCACCATGATAGTTGGTTCATTGTTGGATTATGAAATGACTCCCTGCAGGCATAGGCAGGGAAGAATAACTGCTTTTAAGGAGACATAACTTTAAAAAACAACAGTAGCAGCAACCAAATTTACTAACTTTCAAAAGTCACAATACCTGCCATTTCATAGAGTTCAAGATAGAATCGTGGTTCTCTCAAGTCTCTTCCTCCCCCAAGAAGTTTTGTCGCTTTTGATAGTCTTTAATGGACCCAAGAAAGCTGAGCACCGAAAAATTGATGCTTTTGAACTGTGGTGCTGGAGAAGACTCTTGAGAGTCCCTTAGACTGCGAGGAGATCCAACCAGTCCATTCTAAAGGAGATCAGCCCTGGGTGTTCATCGGAAGGACTGATGCTAAAGCTGAAACTCCAATACTTTGGCCACCTCATGTGAAGAGTTGACTCATTGGAAAAGACCCGGATGCTGGGAGGGATTGGGGACAGGAGGAGAAGAGGACGACCGAGGATGAGATCGCTGGATGGCATCACCAACTTGATGGACATGAGTTTGAGTGAACTCCGAGAGTCGGTGATGGACAGGGAGGCCTGGCGTGCTGCAATTCATGGGGTTGCAAAGAGTCCGACACGACTGAGCAACTGAACTGAACTGAATGGACTCAAGTAGTCTATGCCACACAGAATCTGACCTTCTCACCAGTACAGTCCAACTCTCACATCCATACATGACTACTGGAAAAACCATATCCTTGACTAGATGGACCTTTGCTGGCAAAGTAACGTCTCTGCTTTTTAGTATGCTATCTAGGTTGGTCATAACTTTCCTTCCATGGAGTAACTGTCTTTTAATTTCATGGCTGTAATCACCATCTGCAGTGACCTTGAAGCCCCCAAAAATAAAGTCTGACACTGTTTCCACTGTTTCCCCGTCTATTTCCCAGGAAGTGATGGGACCGGATGCCATGATCTTCATTTTCTGAATGTTGAGCTTTAAGCCAACTTTTTCACTCTCCTCTTTCACTTTCATCAAGAGGATTTTTAGTTCCTCTTCACTTTTGCCATAAGGGTGGTGTCATCTGCATATCTGAGGTGATTGATATTTCTCCCGGACATCTTGATTCCAGCTTGTGCTTCTTCCAGCCCAGCGTTTCTCATGATGTACTCTGCATAAAAGTTAAATAAGCAGGGTGACAATCTACAGCCTTGACGCACTCCTTTTACTATTTGGAACCAGTCTGTTGTTCCATGTCCAGTTCTAATTGTTGCTTCCTGACCTGCATATAGGTTTCTCAAGAAGTAGGTCAGGTGGTCTGGTATTCCCATCTTTTGAAGAATTTTCCACGGTTTATTGTGATCCACACAGTCAAAGGCTTAGGCATAGTCAGTAAAGCAGAAATAGATGTATTTTCTGGAACTCTCTTGCTTTTTCGATGATCCAGCAGATGTTGGCACATGTGAAATAAGAACTGCCCCTAAACTTGCCCTGTCATTTGCCCTCCAAAAGTGGTCTCACAGTGTAGCTAACTCACATTCTGCATCTGATAGTCCAGATAGCTGGAATTAGTGTGAACTCTGTTGTTCAGACACATGTGGCTTATATCATAACTTCAGTGTCAGTACACTGAACTTGTCTGAACAAGTTTTGCCAAACCTGCAGAAATTTCAGAGAGAGTGGGACAGTGTACCATCAGCATCAGCAGCCATGATTTAGGTTTTGTTACATCATGGAGTCTTTAGAAAACCAGCCTTTCGATTGACTGGGAGACGTTCATGAGCTTTCATGAACCTCTCTTGCCTGTGGAAAAGACAGCATGGGGCATTTCATGACCCTGAAGGAATTTTGTTGGAAATTTACTGAGTGTGAGTCTTTACTAAAACAGAAAACTTTCCAGATAGTCTAGGAATATTTGTTGCTAAGCATATCTGTATTTCCCATGTGATAAAAGTGTTAGGCAGTTGATCCCTTTTAATAGCGATTAGTATGCTGACATCTCAAATCTTGCAAGAGGCTTGCAAATTTTCCTCACTTTATAAAAGTTTTTATCACTTCTATATACACCATCATTGAAGATTCTTTATGATTCTTGCCTATCTGTATTGCATCCAATCTTTGACTCACACTGCCAATGTAATTTTTCTGAAACATGCCATTATCCTGTCAGAAATCCTTCAGTGGGTCCCCATCTTCTTCAGGATAAAATCCAGACTTTTATAACGTGGCTTTCCAGAAGCATTTTAACCTACTGCTTACAATTTTACCTGATTTATCTCCCTATCCCAATGATCAACATGGTAATAGCTAACGTTTATATAGTACTTACTTTATATGCCAAGCACTGGCCTAGGCCATCGTAATAAACTGTCTGTAATTCTACAGCTAGATCATGTTCTCCGATGTCATACCTTTTGCTCACTCTGTACCCTGGAGTACTATTTTCCAGTCTCTTCATCTGTATAATAAATAATGCCTACTTGTTCTTTCAGGTTCCATTCAGACATCACTTCTTAGAAGCTCAACTCCAAAATTCATTTTCTTCATCCCACCTCCACTCCTCACCTCTTAAAATTGTTCTGAGATGTCTGGGCAATGCATGTATAGTATCTAGAATTGAGCAGAACACAGTTTTTCCTCCCTGTGCTACATCCTTTTAGTGAGTATGGTTCGGTAGGAGTGACTTGCCCTAGTTTAAGGGCAGAGAGAACGAGATTTATGACTATTCATAATCAACATCACCTTCTCAGACTCTGTGTTTGAAAACACTTGGGTCCAGAGGCAAAATTCTTAGTCTGATAATATAGTAAGATAGTCCTTGCCTTTGAAGATCCCAGATTCTAGTGGGAATAGATGGACTTACAAACGGCTAATTATATGTAGCTGGATCAGAGATTTAAACATTAAAAGAAAAACCATAAAAGAATGAGAAGAAGCCTAGGCAACTTTTTTCTGTCATTGGATTTGGAAAGGCTGAAGGATCTAAGCTGTGAACTTTAAAGGAAATGATTGCTTTATTTAAAAATGAAGTATTTTACATGATAAAAAATCCCATAAAATAAAGCAAATAGAAGAATAGGATTGTAGCTTTTATTAATACATAACCTCTAACCTCTGCCATATATTGAAATGAACTTGTAACATTCAGAAAGCAAAAAGGATTAACAACCCACTAGAAAAATGGATGAGAAAATGAAAATGATTTCACAGAGAAGTCAGAGACATCAGTAAACCTGAAAATTGTTCAAGATAAATTATAATCGAGGAATTGCGAATTATTTCTAAAATAATTCTATTTATTTATTATTTTTGGCTGTGCTGGGTCTCTTGCTGCGCAGGCTCTTCTCCAGTGTGGCGAGCAGGCGCTGCGCTCTGGCTGGGGCTTCTCGTTGCTGGGGCTTCTCTCGTGGAACGCGGGCTCTAGGGTGCCTGGGCTTCAGTAGCTGTGGCTCTGGGGCTCTTGAGCACAAGCTGTATAGTTTGTGGCGCATAAACTTTTAATTCCTCTGTGACATATAGAATCTTTCTGGAACAGGGTTTGAACCGTGTCTCCTGCACTGGCAGGTGGAGCCTTTACAACTGAGCCACCAGGGAAGCCCATGAATTGCAAATTAAAATCTTTTGACTATCATGTTGGGGTGAGTTGTGTCCAAAGTTCACAAAGCCATCTTAAAGGTGCTCATACTGGCCTAACATGAAAAATGTGAATATAAGGAAAAAGTAAGGACTGCAATAGATTGAACTGTATTAAATAAGTAAAATTCCAGGAGTTCATAATGATATTTTTAAGATAAAAAAGGACAAATAACTATTGATCATGTTTGGATATTTCAAAGGTGTCAACTCATTATTATAAAAATTTATACATGGAAAGAAGCATGTATTTTGTTACAAAGTGTATTTCAGAGTAACCAAAGAGTCAATAGTGAAAAGCTCTTTATCAAAGAAGTTCAGTTAATAAATGAGGAAGGTATGAAAGTATTAGAAAAGTCACCATTTTGTGCCCATAATACAATAATAGGTCTAGACAGATTATTGGTGTATGCTAAAAGTATTAGGTAAAGGTGTTAGGTAACTAATGGTGGGTTCAAGTTAATATTCTAAATTCACTGATCAATCTTAGCATGACTAAACGTAGAAAAGACAGACGTTATATGTCTCTTGATTGGATAATATTGGGAAGACACAGGACTTCTTGTGACGTATTCTACCCTAAAAAAACTAACCTGAATCTAATCATATAACATAACAGAGGACAGATCATCTAAGGTTTATTAGGTTGTTGTGAGGACTTCGGCTTTCTGGTGTGGGGTGAGATAGTTGCTAATAGCCAGTTTCCCCCATAGCTCCCTTAGTCCTTCAAGTAAAGTTCGGCTACATTTTATACAGTCAAACCTGATTTTATTTTCTTTATTTTTTACAGCAGTTTAAGGTTCACAGCGAAATAGAAGGGAAGATAGAACTTTGGCTTTTACTATTAATAGTAAAGTCAGGTGCATTCCAGGCTTTTGAGCAGAATGATCTGGTTTAGTTTTAACAAACTACCTGACTGCTATGTCCAAAGTAGGCCGGGAGAAAAGGGAGCAGGAGTATTAGCACAGATGCCAAGTTGGGAGATTTTGTGTTAGTCCAGGTGAGATGTGAAGGTTGCTTGTATTGCATACTATCAGAGGAAGGGAGAAGCGCTTAGAACTGTAAACATATTAAGTTGGCAGAAGACTGGTTAGGATTAGTAGAGACAACATGATTTCTGATTTAAGGAGGGACATGAGAGAAAATGAGATAAGGAGGACCGTAAAGGTTTTGGTTCAAGCAATTCAAAGTGCATTATTACCTTGAGAAGGGGATGACAGAGGATGAGATGGTTGGATGGCATCACTGACTCGATGGACATGAGTTTGAGCAAGCTCTGGGAGTTCATGATAGACAGGGAGCCCTGGTGTGCTGCAGGCCATGGGGTCGCAAAGAGTCAGACATGACTGAGTGACTGAACTGAACTGGACATTTAACCAGGGTGGGAAAGACTGTGAGTGGGCAGATTTGGAACAGAAGATAAAGAATTCAGTTTTGAGTATCTTCCACTAAATAACTATCCATTGTGAATATAGTACTGCCGAATGTTGAGAACCAAGGGTATGAGACAGTTGCCATGAGAAGGCCTTTCACTGTCAGGCTCACATTACGCCTTAACTATGAGTTCTCACTCATGAGCTTGATATTGCTTCTGTATTTTTTTGTTTGTTTTATTTTTCCATTTAAGATTTATGCATATAATACCTACTTTGTGCCAGGTACTATTCTCTCAAGTTCAAGTACTAATTTTTTTTTTAATTCTCATAAAAACCTTGTGAGGTAACTGTATTGCCTATTTTACAGATGAGGCACTGAGAAATTAAGGAACTTGCCAGAGGCCACACAGCTAGAAAAGGTAGAGTTATAATCTCATTTAAGTCCTAGGTTTGGTTCCAGAGTAAATGTGAGTCAAATAAAGTGAGCCTGTGAGGCTGCAAAACAAGCAGGTATGCTCCGTTGTGTCTGACTCTTCATGACCCCGTGGACGTAGCCTGCCAGGGTCCTCCTTCCGGGGAGTTTTTCCAGGCAAGGATACTGCAGCGTGTTGCCATTTCCTTCTCCAGGGATCATCCAGACCCAGGGATCAAACCTGCATTTCCGGCATTGGCAGGCAGATTCTTTACCACAGTGCCACCTGGGAAGCCACTTGAGGCTACAGATGCTCATACAAAAAGCCCTAGAAATTACGTCTCAAGGTGCTTTTAACCGAGGCAGGTTTTTACGTGAATCCTTTTAAATCAGAAAAGGATTTATTTATTTGGCTGCATCAGGCCTGAGTTGTGGCACTCAGGGTTTTGTTGTATATGCAGGGTCTTTCATTGTGGCACGTGGACTCTAGTTGCGGCGTGCACGCTCAGCAGTTGCAGCACAAGGGCTTAGTTGCTCCCTGACGTGTGGGATCTTCATTCCTCAACCAGGCATCAAACCTGGGTCACCTGCAATGCAAGGTGGATCGTTTCCCGCTGGACCACCAGGGAAATTCCTATGTGAGACCTTCTTGAATGTAATCGTTATCTAAGTAGGAAAATATCAATACTGCGTTCTTATCCATTCCTTAACATAATAAAGGCCATATATGACAGTCTCACAGCTAACATCATACTCACGAAGGAAAAGCTGGAAGCATTTTTTTAAGATCAGAAACAAGACAGGGATGCTTATTCTCACCACTTTTATTCCGTATGTATTGGAAGTCCTTGCCACAGCAATCAGACGAGAAAAGGGAAAGAATTTCAAATTGGAAAGAAGTAAAACTGTCACTGTTTGCAGATGGTATGATACTATACATAGAAAATCCTAAAGATGCCACCAGAAAGGCACTAGAGCTCATCTATGAATTTGGTAAAGTTGCAAGATACAAAATTAACATACAGAAATCTGTTGCATTCCTATATAATAACTATGAAATATCAGAAAGAGAAATAATGAAACAATCCTATTAACCAATCACATCAAAAAGAATAAAATAAACCTCAACCTAAAGAGGTTAGGAATAAACCTCTACCTAAAGAGGTTAAAGACATGTGCTTGAAAAACAGTGACACTGCTGAAAGAAATTGAAGATGAGACAAACAGATGGAAGGATACACCATATTAATGGATTGGAAGAATTAGAATTGTTAAAATGGCCATACTACCCAAGGCAATCTACAGTTTCAGTGCAATCTCCATCAAAATACCAAGGATATTTTTAATTTAAAATTTTGTATGGAAACAGAAAAGATTGCAAATATAACAGTCTTGAGAAAGAAGAGCAGCACTGAAGGAGTCATGCTCCCTGACTTCAGACTGCATTACAGAGCTGCAGTAATCAGGCAGTATGATACTGACACAGAACAGACACATAGACCTGTGGAACAAAATAGAGAGCCCGGAAATAAATCCACGTACCTTTAGTCAGTTAACCTATTGGCACTGGAAGCAAGAATATGCAATGTAAAAAGTCTCTTCAGTAAGTGATGCTCAGAAAAGTGGACAGCTCCATGTAAAAAGAATGAAATTGGAATATTCTCTAAACCATACGTAAACCCCATGGATTAAAGACCTAAATGAAGTCTGGAAACCATAGAATTCCTAGAAGAAAACATAGGCAGAACATTCTTTGACATAATTCATAGCAGTGTGTGTGTGTGTGTGTGTGTGTGTGTGTGTGTGTGTGTGTGTGTGTGTGTAATTTTGATCTGTCTCCTAAGTCAAGAAAACAAAAGCAAAAATAAAAAATTTCCCTGGTGGCTCAGATGGTAAAGGATCTGCCTGCACTCTTGGAGACCCAGTTTTGATTCCTGCATTGAGAAGATCCCATGTAGAAGGGCTTGGTTACCCATACCAGTATTCTTGCCTGAAGAACTCCATGGGCAGAGAAGCCTGGCGGGCTATACAGCCTGTGGGGTCACAGAGTTGGATGCAACTGACACTTTCAGATGAGACTTAATTAAACTTAGAAGCTCTGTTGCACAGCAAGGAAGACTATTAACAAAGCAAAAAGACATCCTATTGAACGGGAGAAAATACTTGCAGATGATGAAACAATAAGGTTTATATCCAAAATATATAAACAGCTCATACAACTCAACATCAAAAAAATTTTGATTTAAAAATGGGCAGAAGACCAGAATAGACATTTTTCCAAAGAAGACATACCGTTATCCAAAAGACAATGAAAAGATGTTCAACATTGTTAAGCATTCAGTTCAATTGAGTTGCTCAGTTGTGTCTGACTCTTTGTGACCCCGTGAATCGCAGCGCACCAGGCCTCCCTGTCCATCACCAACTCCTGGAGTTCACTCAAACACATGTCCATCGAGTCGGTGATGCCATCCAGCCATCTCATCCTCTGTCATCCCCTTCTCCTCCTGCCCCCAATCCCTCCCAGCATCAGAGTCTTTTCTAATGAGTCAACTCTTCGCATGAGGTGGCCTAAGTACTGGAGTTTCAGCTTTAGCATCATTCCTTCCAAAGAAATCCCAGGGCTGATCTCCTTTAGAATGGACTTGTTGGATCTCCTTGCAGTCCAAGGGACTCTCGAGAGTTTTCTCCAGCACCACAGTTCAAAAGCATCAGTTCTTCTGCACTCAGCTTTCTTCACAGTCCAACTCTCACATCCATACATGACCACTGGAAAAACCTTAGAGAAATGTAAATCAAAGCCATAGTGAAATATTACCTCACAACTGTCAGAATGGCTGTCATCAAAAAGACCACAGAAAAAAAAATGTTGCTAAAGATTTGAAAAAAAGGGAACCCTTGTACACTATTGGTGGGAAAATAAATTGGTGTAGCCACTATGGAAAACAATATGGAGGTTTCTCAAAAAAGTAAGACTGGAATAACTATGTGACCAAGCAGTTCCACTCCTGGGTGTATTAATTGGAAAAAAAAATGCTAATTCAGAAAGACACAGTCACTCTGATGTTCATAGTAGCATTATTTACAGTTGCCAATATGGAAGCAACCTAAGTTGTGTTCATCAACAAATGAATGAATAGAAAATATGTGTGTGTGTGTGTGTGTGTGTGTGTGTGTGTGTGTGTGTGTGTATGTGTGTGTGGACACAGTGGAATATTAACCAGCCATTAAAAAGCTGAAGTTCTGCCATTTGCAGCAATATGGATGGACTCAGAAGGTATGCTAAGTGAAGTGAGAGAAATACAAATACCGTATGATGTCACTTACATGTGGAAGCTAATGTATTTAACAGAAAAGAAACACTCAAAGATAAAAAGAACTAATTAGTAGTTACAAGTGGGAAGAGAGAAGGGGTCAGGAGCAAGACAGAGGTAGGGAATTAAGAAGAACAAACTGCTATGTATAAAAATAAAGCTACAAGAAGGTAGAGTATGACAGGAGGAATACAGCCAGAATTTTATAATAAATACAGATAGAATGTAACCTTTAAAAATTATGAATCACTATTTTATACACCTGAAACATATAGTATTATACATCAACTAACTATGCCTCAGGTTTTAAACCAGAGAAATTTACTGCATCTTTGTCGTTCGTTTACATGACATGTGTTTCTGGTATGTTGCAAGTATTGTTTTGGAATTTGTGGACTGATGTTATTCTGTGTGCTTCATGTATTCTCCTATTTAATATTGCGTCAGTTGCTTGACTGATTAATGGTGAAAATCCTTAAGGAGTTGGCTGGCCTGTTTGCATTTAGTTATTGATTTTACCCCTTTTTTCTTTTTTGGCTGTACCATGAGGCTTGCAGGATCTATGTTCCCTGATCAGGAATTGAGCCTGGGCCCCTGAAGTGAAAGCTCCAAGTCCTAACCACTGGACCACCAGGGAATTCCTTTGTTTACTCCTTTTGGCTCAAACCTCCATTGCCCCAAAAGGCAGTGTAGCTTTTTAGTTCAGATTTCTTTTTAATAGTCACAGTGACCTTTACAGCTGTCAGTTTGAAATGGTATAATTTTGCAAAGTGGTTTATATTACTTGTTTTTCCTTGAAGGTTAATCAGTTTTTACAAGGTGATGATGATGGTTACTGGCCTTTTTAGGTTAATGTTCCTGTAAGGACCACATAATAAGTATAAAATAGTAATAATAGCTGTTTCAGAATTGTTGGGAAGATTACATAAAATAATGAATGTCAAGTTTTGGAATACAGCCTTAATGTTAGCTGGCATTATAATTTTGTAATATGTGATATAAAATGATAAGGATGTTTATATATTGCATTTATGAACATGGTGTATAGCAAATATCAAGCCTGTTCCTTTTTTGGGATGTGAAGCAATAGTAATTTAAGAATATCAGCCAGTATTTTTGGTATTGTGATACTTAATAGATTTTTGTAGTGGGACTATCCTCTTAAAAACGATTAAGTCTGTTGCCTGCTAAACTTAACCATATGTTGGTGTTTGTAATTCAGTATTTTTCAAGATATTTCTCTCTTCTTTGGAGAGCACTAATTTAGTTATTTTTTGTTTGATAATAGCTTCCTTTTAAGGGCATTTTGATACCCTAGAAACTGTTCTCAAACCTTTTTGGTCTTGAGACCCCTTAAAAATTATTGAGCTATTTGAAGAGCTATTGTGTTAATAATTTATTTGAAAATAACAATCATCAACCTATTATATGTTAACACTTTAGTGAAAATTTTAGTTTTCCAAAACAAAATAGTTAAGTGGGAAGAGGGGCGTTGTTTTTACATATTGCAAAATCTTTGAAGTCTGTGTTAATAGAAGATAACTGGATCCTTATCTACTTTTTCATTCAGTTACTATGTTTATTATTTTGGTTGAAGTATTTGAAGAAAGTCTAGCCTCACACGGGAATAATATCAGAAAAGAGAGAAATATTTTAATAGTCTTTCAGATAACTGGATATTTTTCTTGGATACAGCACCGAAACTTCATGAGTAATGTTTCTTTTTATTTTCCTTTTAATTAATAAACTATTTTTTAGAGCAGTTTTAGGTTCACAGCAAACTGTAAAAAGTATTGTGTTCTCATATATGCATAAACCCCCCACTGTCAGCATTTATCAGACTTGATGAGCCTACCTTGCCCTATCACTATCACCCAAAGTCCATAGTTTAGTGTTCGCTCTTGGTGGTGTACGTTCTGTGAGCTTTGACACAGGTATCCACCACTGCAGTATCAGGCAGAATAGTTTCACTGCCCTAAAAATCTCCTGTGTTCTGCGTATTGATCCCCTCTGCCCCCACTTCATCCCAGTCTCTGCAACCACTGAGTACTCTTTTCCTGGCTTGTAGTGGCCTGGCTTCTCACTGTGGTCTTACATGGCCCTTTCTCTGTATTCAAGTGAAAGTGGGAGCTCTCTCTGGTATCTGTTCTTTTTTATTTTTATTTTCTTTTGATTGAAGTATAGTTGACTTACAGTGTTTCAGGTATACAGCAAAGTGATTCATTATGTGTGTATGTATATGTATTTTTTTTCAGATCCTTTTCCATTTGGGTTATTACAAGACATGTAATTCCCTGTGCTATATAATAGATCCTGGTTTGTTTATTTCTTTGGTTTAGTTTTTAGTTGTCAAAGATTATAATTGTATAATATTGAGAAGTATAGAACAAAATACAGCTATTGGAAGATAATTACTCTACAGTATTGTATTGGCCTCTGCCACACATCCGCACAAATCAGCCACAGATATACATAGGTCCCCTCCCTCCTGAACCCCCCTCCCATCTCCCACCCCATCCCACCCCTCTAGGTTGTCACAGAACACGGGATTGAGCTCCCTGTATAGTAGTGTGTATCTGTTTTATTTGATTCGTAGAAAACTTTTTAACTTTAATAAAGTTTAGTATTTGAAAATTTTGTTGCTTGTGCTGTTGGTATGTAAGAATCCGTTGCTACATCTAAAGTCACAACATTTTACCCCTGTTTTTTTTAAGAGTTTGATTTTCTTCCTTATGTTTAGATCTTTGATACATTTTGGGTTAATTTTTTTATATGGTGTGAGGTCAGAAATCCAACTTAACCTTTTGCGTGTGGCTATTCAGTTGTCCCAACATCATTTTTTATTTATTTATTTTTTAATTGAAGGATAATTGCTTGGCAGACTTTTGTTGCTTTCTGTCAAACAGCATCATTTGTTGAAAAGGCAGTTCTTTCCCCACTGAGTAGTGTTGACAGTCTTGATAAAAATCAGTTGACCATTGATGTATGGGTTTACTTCTGGATTCTCAATTCTGTTGGTCTGTATGCCTATCCTTGTGTCAGTGCCACACTCTTTTTTAAAGTTTGTTTATGTATTCATTTATTTTTACCTGAGCTGGGTCTTCGTTGCTTTGTGCAGGCAAAGTGAAGGCTACTCCTTGTTGTGGTACATGGGCTTCTCATTGTGGCGACTTCTCCTGTTGTGAAGAAGCCTTCAGGTGTGCAGGCCTCAGTAGTCGCAGCTCACCAGCTTCGTAATCGTTCTGACCGTATGAAATTTTCCCAGACAGGGACTGCACCCATGTCCTCTGCATGAGCAGGCAGAGTCTTACCCACTGCATCACCAGGGAAGTCTAGTACTACCCTCTGATTATCGTGGCTTGTAATAATTTCTGAAATCAGGATATGGAACTCCTTCAGCTCTGTTCAGCTGTCTTTAAAACATGATTGTTCTGGCTGTTTGGGCTCCCTTGCAGTTCTATATGAATTTTAGGGTTAGTCTTTTCCTTTCTGCCAAAAAGAAATTTTGGTAGGGATTGCATTGAATATGAACATCAGTTTGGGGAATATTGACATCTTAACAATATTAAGTATTCTGACCTAGGAACATAAGATGTTTTTCCATTTATTTAGGTCTTTAATTTCTTTCAGCATTGTTTTGTACTTTTTACTATGCAGTCTGCCACCTCCTTAGTTAAATTTATTCCTAAGTATTTTACTCACTTTGTTACTATTGTAAATGGAATTGTTTCCTTCACTAAAGATTACCCATTGCTAGTGTATAGATGTGCCTGCTAATGTATAGAAACAGAAACAAATTTTGCATGGTTCTTGTATCTAGCAACCTTGATGAATTTGTTTATTAGGTCTACTAGTTTTTCTTCAGGATTTCCTATGTATAAGATCATGATATCTCTGAGGAGAGGTAGTTATTCTTCTTCCTTTTCAATCTGGATGCCTTTTATTTCTTTTTCTCTTACCAGTTGCCCTGGCTAGAACTTCCAGACAGTGTCCAACAGAGTGAATATCCTTGTCTTGTTCCCTCTTCTTAGTGAGAAGCTTTAAATCTTTCACCACTGAGTATGTTAGTCCTGAATTTTTCATAGATGCTCACAGTCAGGTTGTAGAGGCTTCTTTCTGTTCCTAGATTCTTGAGTGTTTTTATCATGAAAGGGTGTTGGAAGAGGTCAGATGTCGTTTTTGTGTCAGTTGAGATGATTGTATTATTTTTTCCCATTTCACTCTATTAATATGTGTTTGATTTTTTTCAATTGATTTTTATATGTTGAACCACCCTCGCATTTCTGGGGTAAATCCATGGTGCACAGTCCTCTTAGTACACTGCTGAATTTGGTTTGCTAATATTTTTTTTGAGGATTCTTACATCTGTATTCATAAGGAGATTGATCTGTAGTTCTCTTGATGTTTTTGTCTTTGGCAGGGTAAAACCAGCCTCATGTAATGAGTCAGGGAAGTATTCATTCCTTTATTTTTAGAAGAGTTCGAGAAGAACTGATGGTATTTTTCTTTTTTCTTTAAATGTCTGGCAGGATTCATCAGTGGAACCATGTGACCCTTGACTTTTCTTTGTCAGAAGTTTTAAAAATTACTGTTTTTATATCTTTATTTTTATTGTCTATCTTTTTTTTTTTTTGAGTACATTTTAGTAGTTTATTTCTAAGAATTTGTCCATTTCATCTGTGTTATCTACTTACTGGCATACTCTTGTTCATTTTATTTTTTTGTGACACTTTCTATTTCTGTCAAGTCAGTAGTGATGCTTTCATTTCTGATTTTGGTAAATTGAGTCTTCTTTCTGTGACTTCTTGGTCAGTCTGTCTAAAGGTTTTTCATTATCGTTAATCTTTTCAAAGAGGTTTTAGTTTCTCTGATTTTTCTCTATTTTTCTATTCTCTTGCTTCAAAAACTCCTTACCTACATCTTTATTTATTTCCTTTCTTCTGCTTCATTATCGTTTTGGTTCTTCTTTTTCTAGTTCCTTAAGGGTGGTAGGTTAGGGTATTGATTAGTGATAATTCTTTTTTTTAGTCTAAGTGTTTACAGCTATGAAATTTCCTCTGAACACTGCTTTTGCTGCATCTTATATATTTTGGTGTGTTGGGTTTATTCTCTTATTGTTATTCTCAAAATATTTTATAATTTTCTTTCTTTATTTTTATTTTGGCCATACTGTGTGACTTGCAGGATCTTAGTACCTTGACCAGGGATCAAACCTATGCTCCCTGCAATGAAAGTGTGGAGTCCTAACTGCTGGACCACCAGGGAATTCCTTATGGTAGTCTAACTTATATCTCTTAGTTGTTTCATCTATTATTGAAAGTAGAGTGTTGAAGTCTACAACTATTACTTTTCCTCCCTTCCACTCTGTCAGTTTTGCTTCATATTTTGGGGGGCTCTGTTGTTAGGTGCTTGTAAGTTTTTAATCGTTAAGTCTTTTTTTTTTTTAATAGTGGTATAGTTGATGTAGGGACTTCGTAGGTGATGCCGTGGTAAAGAACCACCCTCCCAATGTAGGAGACCATCCCTGAGTGGGAAATGCAGGTTCGATCCCTGAGTCAGGAAGATCCCTGGCAGGAGGAAACGGCAGCCCACTCAGTATTCTTGTTGTGGAGTGGCTAAGATGTGTCTGACTCTTTGCAACCCCATGAACTGCAGCATGCCAGGCTTGCCTGTCCTTCACTATATCCTGGAGTTTGCTTGGACTCAACGTCCATTGTGTTGATGATGCCATCCAACCATATCATTATCACCCCCTTCTCTTCCTGTCCTCAGTCTTTCCCAGCATCAGGGTCTTTTCCAGTGAGTCAGCTCTTTGTACCTGGTGGCCAGAGTATTGGAATTTTGAACAGTATTCTTACCTGGAAAATTGCACAGACAGAGGCGCCTGGTGCGCTGGAGTCCATAGCATCACAAAAGAGTTGGACAGCTGACTGACCAAGCACCCACATAGTTGATATACTTTGTTATATAATAGAGGTTAAGGTGTACAACACAGTAATTCATAATTTTTAAAAGTTACATTTCACTTACAGTTACTGTTAAATCTTCTTGGTAGATTGACTTACAGTGTCCTTTGTCTACTATAACAAGCTTTATCTTAACATCTATTTTGTCTCATGTTAGTACATTCACCCCATTTTTCTTTCATTTGCTCTTTTCATGGGCTTTTTCTTTCATCTTTAACTTCTTCATGTCTTTGAATCTAATGTTGAGTTTCTTATACACAGCATATAGTTGGATCATGGTGGTTTTTTTTTATCCATTCTGGCTCTTATTGGAGAGTATAATCCATTTACGTATAATGTAATTACTGATACGGAAGGATCTTTGCCATTTTGCTATTTGTTTTCTAACATATCCCATCTTACTGAACTGTTAAGTCTTCCTTACTGCCTTTTATATCATGTAAGTATTTCCTAGTGTACTATTTTGATTCCTTTTCCATTTTTACTACACAATTTTTAGTTATTTTCTTAGTGTCTGTCTTGGGGATATATAGTTAACTTCTTAATTAATAATGACTTAGTTTCAGTAGTATTACAAAATACTTGGCTCATATGTAACTGTGTCCCTCAACTTTAGATTGTTATTGTACTGTCACAGATTTCATCTTTATACATTGTATGCTCATCAACATAAACTTACGATTATTTTTGTATTAGCTATCTTTTAATCACATAAGGGAAAAAAGAAATTACAAACCAAAATGCAACCCTTCTCCCTTCCTTCCTTTATCAAACATTTTATATGTGCTAAGTTGCTTCCATCCTGTCCGACTCTGCGACTCTGTGGACTATAGCCCACCAGGCTCCTCTGTCCATGGGATTCTCCAGCCCACTGGAGTGGGTTGCTGTGTCCTTCTCCAGGGGATCATCCCAACCCAGGGATCGAACACACATCTCTTAACATCTGCTGCATTGGCAGGCGGGTTTTTTACCACTGGTGCCACCTGGGAAGTTCATTTTATGATAAAGTGGTTCGGTTATGCTTTCAGATACTATTCTAAATAGTTTGCAGATATTATCTTAATTTTTTGAGGTAAAAACAATTTTATAGCCCAGGAAGATGAGGCATAAAGAAGACAACTTACCCAAGGCCATAGAAGCATTATAACACATAGTCAGAAATCTAAACCCAGGTAATCTGACTCCAGAATCCATGTTCTTAACTACCCGTCTCTCACTTCCTGGAGTACTAGTATTCCTTCTATTACATTACAACATGGAGTGTAAAATTCAATTGGATACATAAAACGGATGCATTCATGTTGAAAATTCAGGATAGATAAAGCAAAGGGTCCTGGGAGTCAGCTGGGAGGAAGACCTATGTCGTTGAAGACCAAGCAGGATCACGACTTGAAATTTGAGAGAAGGACACTTTAAACAAAGGAACAGGATGAGGCAAGGGATCAGACAAACAAAAGCAAGGTGAATTTGAGAAACAATACTTTTGGGTTGAGTGTGCTTGAAGAACATTGGGAGAGTATATTGAAAAGGTCCACTTTAGGAAGAATGTAAAAGCTAGACTTCAGAGTTTGAAATTTACTCTACATGCATTAGATAATCACTGAACACTTTTGATGAGAGAAACTTATAAGAATTTACTTTACATGTACGTATATACGTGAATCTGAAGGCTAGCTCAAAATTTAGTGTCATTTTAAAATTTCTAAAATATGATGAAGCTTATTTCAGTGGGGTCCAGATTAAAGTTTGATCTTTTGTACTGCTGTGTATTAAAATGTTTTGGAGATGTGTTATAAAGTGATGATTTTGTAAATTTGCAAATTAGATACGTTTAAGTAAATGGGTTTGATTATATCAAAAGGGAGATGCTTCCTTTCAAAATCTTCTCTTGTGTGAGAGGTGGGGTGGTGTAATGTGCATTTAATTACATGCCATATACAGTAGTTCAGATCAGCAGTGTTTTTTGAGTCCTTCTGAAACCAGTGTGTTTGCCAAATACTGAAAGTATAACCATAAATAAGACTTAATCATATTTTCTCAGTCTCTTTTGCTTCCTAACTGGTAAACATTGGAATGCTCTAGTATTCATTCTTCTTCCTTCCTTTCCTCTTTCTTTTGTTTATATTCTTTACCATTATAGTTTATTACAAGATATTGAATATAGTTCCCTGTGCTGTACAGTAAGACCTTGTTTGTTTTATAGATATTAGTTTGTATCTGCTAATCCCAAACTCCTAAGTTATGTCTCCCTCACTCCCTTTCCCCTTTGGTAATCATGAGTTTGTTTTCAATGTCTGTGAGCCTATTTCTGTCCTGTAAATAAGTTCATTTGTTTTTCTTCTTTTAGATTTCACATATAAGCAATGTCATATGGTACTTGTCTTTGTCTTACTTAATATGATAATCTCCAGGTCCAACCATGTTGCTGCAAGTTCATTGTTTTTTTAAAAAAAGCAAATAGAACTCAGTATTATTTATTGTTTGCAGCGTATGGGATTTTAGTTCCCTAACCAGGGATTGAACCTGTGCCCTCTGAAGTGGAAGTGCAAAGTCCTAACCACTGGACCACAAGGGAATTCCCCAAATTTCATTCTTTTTTATGGCTGAGTAGATGCCTCTAGTCAAAGCTATGGTTTCTCCAGTAGTCATGTACGGATGGGAGAGTTGGACTTTAAAGAAAGCTAACCAATGAAGAATTGATGCTTTTGAACTGTGGTGTTGGAGAAGACTCTTGAAAGTCCCTTGGACTGCAAGGAGATCCAACCAGTCCATCCTAAAGGAAATCAGTCCTGAATATTCATTGGAAGGACTGATGCTGCAGCTGAAACTCCAATACTTCGGCCACCTGATGCAAAGAGCTGACTCATTTGAAAAGACCCTGATGCTGGGAAAGATTGAAGGCAGGAGGAGAAAAGGACGATAGAGGATGAGATGGTTGGATGGCATCACTGACTCAGTGGATGTGAGTTTGAGCAAACGCCGGGAGTTGATGATGGACAGGGAGGCCTGGCGTGCTGCAGTCCATGGGGTCGCAAAGAGTCAGACACGACTGAGCAACTGAGCTGAACTGATACATATATCTGATATGCGTATCTTCTTTGTTCATTCATCTTTTAATGAACATTTAGGTTGCTCCCATGTCTTGGCTGTTGTAAATAGTGCTGCTGTGAACATTGGGGAGTGCATGTATCATCTTGAAGTAGCGTTTTATCCAGATGGATGTTTAGGAGTCGGATTGCTTGATCATATGGCAACTCTCATTTTTTAGAGTTTTTACAGGAATCTCCATACTGTTTTCCTATCATAGTGGCTGCATCAGTTTACACTCCAACTAATGTAGGAGGATACTCTTTTCTCCACACTCTCGTCAGCATTTATTACTTCTGAACTTTCTGATGATGGCCATGCTGATCAGGGTGAGGTGATGCTTCGTTGTAGGTTTTATTTACATTTCTCTAATAAATAGTAATGGTAAGCATCATTTCATGTGCTTATTAGCCATCTATATGTCTTTTCTGGCGAAATGTCTGTTTATGTCTTCTGCCCATTTTTTGATTTGGTTTCTTTTCCTTTTTAAATACCCTTATTGAGTGGATAAGATCTTGTTCATGCGTGCCAAGTCACTTCGCTCATGTTTGACTCTTCAACCCTATGGACTGTAGCCCACCAGGCTCTGTCCATGGGATTCTCTAGGCAAGAATACTGGAGTGGGTTGTCATGCCCTCCTCCAGATCACTCCAACCCAGGAATCAAACCCATATCTCTTACGTCTCCTTAATTGGCAGGTGGGCTCTTTACCACTTGTACCACCTGGGAAGCCCAGATAAGATTTCATGTATTTCTAAAGCTTTAAGTTCTGTCTGTACTTACTTAGATGATTTCCAGTTGTATTTCCCTGGTCCCATTGTCTCCTATTTCAAAATCACCCGTCCAGTTGTTTCTTGCACACACTCACTTTGATTTCCAAGAGACAAGTCAGATTTAACGTGTCCAAAACTGAACTAAATTTCTCTGTTCCACTTGTTTCTCCTCCAGTCTTCTCTTAGAAAGTTACATTACCATTTACCCAGTTCTCAGAGGGGTCGCGAAGAGTCGGACATGACTGAGCGACTTCACTTTCCCTTTTCACTTTCATGCATTGGGGAAGGAAATGGCAACCCACTCCAGTGTTCTTGCCTGGAGAATCCCAGGGACGGGGAAGCCTGGTGGGCTGCCGTCTCTGGGGTCACACAGAGTCGGACACGACTAGAGCGACTTAGCAGCAGCAGCAGCAGTCTTCTCCCTCATTCTGCTAGTGCATCATCAAAGCAAGTTGGTTCAATCCTCAGGTTATACTCTGTTCCTTTCACTGATTTCTGCCTCCACCACTGCCACTCTGGTTTGTCACCATTATTTCTTGCGAAGGCTGTTGTAATAGTCTCATTACAATACTTTACTCATTATCAGTTATCTGTGCAGCCACCTGGTAAACTTAAACAATATAAATCTGATCATATTACTTCTGCCACTACCCAGATATAAAATTAGTGGATTTCTGTTAAATTCAGATCCCAGTCGTCTCACATAGCCTCTGTGATCTTGCCTCTAGATATCTGTCTCATCTCCTACTTTCTTACTTTGCCCAGACTACACCAGTTTTCTTGCTGTTTCTCAGATATACCATACTTCATACCCTTCACTGCTTCAGTACTGTTCCCTCTGTCTAGAACGTTCCTTTGTCTTGAATATCTAGATGACTTGCTCACTCAGTTCATTCAGTGCTCAAAAATTCGGCCTCTTAAGAGTCTTTTCCGGACCTAAGAATTCTCCACCCTACTCAGTTTTTCCTCAGCATTTCTCAGTGTTACCAGTAATAGTTTTTCAGGGTTTAGTTATTGCCCACCCCCCACCCCTGCCACCAGTCTGCTATATTCTGTGACCAGTTCTCTTGCTTATCTTTACCACATGTTATTCATTGTCATTGTCATCATTATTTATATATTTTTATCTCCTCTGCCAGAATTAGAGTTCCGGATATGAACTTTTGTCTGTGGTGTTCACAGCTGCATTGGTAGTGACTGACTCATAGTAGGTGCTCAATAAATATAAGTAAGTAAATATCTGTAGTCCACCAAAGACAAGAGCCTCAGAAACAACAGAACTTAGAAAAAAGAAATGACTGAACTCTCAAACAATAATTTTAGTATCTTTGAGAAAATATGTAATACCAGGGCTATTATGAATTCAGTAGTGCTTTTTAAAGAAATAATGCATTTTGTTCACAGCAAAAAATGCATTTAGAAAAGTAGTGGCTGTATGTGCAAGCACATTTTTATTTAATTTGCAAACAGTGCTCATGTGGATGTACTGACCTTCTAATGACTGAGTTTCTCTAAGGAATTGTGGCCCACAGATTGTGAACTCCTGATGTAATTGACTCATTTCTAATCAACTTCAGATTTGCATTTAAATGGCTTCTTTTTAGCATAATTACTGTACCCAAGACAGTTTGATAGAAAAAATTAACCAAAACTGCCCTTGAATTTTCAAAGAACTAAATCCAACTGACCTAGTTACTTTCTACCTTTGCAATTTTGGCTACTTAACATCACGAAATCTCATTTATGGCATAATATATGTAAATATAATTATATGAAATTATTTTGGTAATGTTCCAGCTACTCAAGATGTATTTTCCCTCCTTAATGTATTAATACCACTGTTTTTCAGGACTTCATCTCTCTCGATTGATTTCTGTCCTTGCTGTGATTACAGCTTTGCACACCAAAGTGTGTCCTGTCATCTCTGTTCATGGGCCGGCAAAGCAAGCCATTAATTATGTTCTGGTTTTAGTTCATAGATACAGAAACCTTTTTCCATTAGATATCGGTTGCTCTTCTGTTTCATTTATTTCTGTTTCTTTGGGTCTTCAACGTGGTAGACTCACAAAATGAATCATTTAAAAATCTTAAACCCGTGAGGTAAATAGAAGGGTATATTTGTATTTATCCAACTAACACTTACTGACTGCAGTTTGGGAACAGGCAGGCTGATGTTAAGAAAAAGAAGAATAGGTTCCTGTTTATTGCTCAAAAATCTAGCAGGTAAAATCTCCCCCCCCCCAATTTTTTTTTTTTTAAATGAAAGTATAGTTTTCTAGCAGTGCAACTTCAGCACTGATGGGGATGTCCCTAACTTTGCCTGAGATTTTGGACTGAGATAAAGGATGCCTTAAAATTAACTAGATTACGGGTTGCAGGGGAACATTCTGGGTAGAAGGCTTGCTGTGCTTAAAAGGCATGGAAGCATTGACATGTGTGCAATGACTGATAAATCAGTCTGGCCAGAGCATAGAATATGTAGAAAGAAAATGGCAGGGCAGACAGAAAAGTAGTTTGGAACTAGACAGACCCTCAGTGATCTTGCATACCAGCCAGGAATTTGAAGTCTTCAGTATTGTCAGTAGAAAGCTATCAGAGATTTTTAAAACTGAGAAAAGATGGAAGAGGTTTGATGGCAGTGTGAAGGATGGTTTTTGGTAGATTTGGTGATGTAGGGAATATTATTAAGTAGCCAGATGAACTAAAAATCAAGAGATGTTATTAGTAGGTTGTGTGAAGAAGTGAAAAGCCTGGGCTTGATAGAGTCACTGGCTTGGTTTTAAACCGAGGGTCTGTGTCTTTATAGTTATATGAAATAAAAATGGCTGCTTTGATTTTCTATTTTCTTACATATATTAGGTAATAGCAATAATATCTGTTTTACAGTGTTCCCCTGATGATATTATCATAATGGGTATGAAGTACCTGATACAGTACTTAGCTTGTTTGATACCAGCTAAGGGCTCAATTATTATCTATTATTATCAACATGAGTGACATGTACGGTAATTACTAAGGTACAAAATGGTGAAGGCCTGAATTTAGGAGTGGAAAAGAGAACAGATATAAGTGGACCTTTTCTGATTCAAGTGAATAGGATCGACTGATCTAGGGAGAGAATGGAATCATGAACCAACTGAGATTTGTAACCGGAATGACTTGGGAAGGGATTAGTGGTGCCGTTTTCTTGGTAAGGAGTACAAGAGTCATCGTTGGTTGAGGTGAGAGGAGAGGCGTAGGATGATTTTGATTTTGGGAGGTATTTGGGATATCTTGGTGATGATATGAAGCAGGCAATTAGAAATAAGGTCTGGAGCAAGAGATAAGAGATTGGAGTTGTAGGTATATGCATGGTACCAGAAATGTGTGTAAATCTTAATGGCAGGGCATGTATTTTAAATATTTGCTCTGTATCCCCACACTGCTGAGTTCTGTATTACACACTTGATTGGTT
The DNA here is from genome assembly GCF_032405125.1 of Capricornis sumatraensis. Lineage (NCBI taxonomy): Eukaryota > Metazoa > Chordata > Mammalia > Artiodactyla > Bovidae > Capricornis > Capricornis sumatraensis. The sequence goes on from NC_091091.1 coordinate 18,672,158, forward strand.
ATTATTAAGTGTGAGATATAGGGTGACTTTGTATGTAGAAAAGATAATAACATAGTTACTTTGATTTCTAATTTAAATGTTTATTTAAATTTATAAATTTAACCTTATTCTCTTAAAATACAGATCTTACTCCAAATATTTTAGTTAACTTTAAACATTTTTATCTATAAACTTAAAATTTTATATTTTCCCTTTAAATACTGATTTAACAAACTCTTCTTAGATACTTTTAAGTGTTGTTATTCTTAAATTGCATACATATTGTAACAAAGTATGTAAACTTAGTAAGGTTTCAGCCTGCAGTCAGACCTAAATCACCTATTCAATTCTGCATTTCAAATTAAAGTTCTCAACACAGGCTAACAGGCCAAATTTTCTTAAAACATTGTAAATATTTACTAAATATGCATACTTATTTTAAAAGCTTCATTGACATATAATTTATGCACCTTACAAGTCACTGATTTTTATTATATTTAGAGTTATGTAGCCATCACCAAAATCTAACATATTAGAATAAGTCTATCATCTCGGAAAAAAAAACATGTCTTTCGCAGTTATTCCCATTTTCACTCCCAGCCCAAGGAAAATCACTACTTTTAATCTCTACGAATTTGTTTTTTTTGGACATTTCATGTAAATAGAACCATATAGTGTGTGATATGTTATTTTTGGCCTTTTTCACTTAGCATAATGTTTTGAAGTTCGTTCATCCTTATTGTAAAGTATTCCATGATACTGATGTTTTGGCTTCCCAGGTGGCTCAGTGGTAAAGAATCCACCTGCCAGTGCAGGAGATGCGGGCTTGATCCCTGGGTTGGGAAGATCCCCTGGGGGAGGACATGACAACCCTCCATGTTCTTGCCTGGAGGGTCCCGTGGACAGCGGAGCCTGGTGGACGGGCTACAGCCTGTGGGGTTGCAAAAGAGTCTGATATGACTTAGCGACTGAACAACAACAAAATGGATATGCTGCATTTTATTTATCCTGGATTACTTTTTAATGTAAAATAGTTACGGTTTAATTATCTTAAATCACTCCTATGCTTTTTTTTAAGGGAAAAACTTGAAAATAAGTGAACTAAGCTACTGCCCTAAGTTAGAAACTTAATAACAGCAGAATAAACCCACAGAAAATAGAAAGATAATGAAACTTAGAGTAAAAATTGATGAACCAGAGAACAAAGAGAAGATCAAGAGGAGTCAAAAGGGAGTTGGGAGGCGGGACTAAGAAAACAGACCTGTTAAGATTAATCAAGGAAAGAAAGAAATAATATTGTGAAAATGAAGATTACTGATAAAGAAGAGATAAGGGATTTACAGCAACATTATTTTACAATAGCCAAAAGGTAGAAGTAACTACGATGTTTGTTGATGTATGAATGGAGAAATATGATCTGTGTATTAACAGAATATTATTCAGCCTTAAAAGGGACAAAAATCCTGTCACATGCTGCAGGAAGGATGAAGCATGAGGATATTATGCCAGTAACTAAATGAAGTAAGCTAGTAACTAAATTACAAATACGTACTCTATTATTCCACTTAAGAAGCGCTTGCAATAGTTGCAGTTGTACAAAATAGAATGGTAGCTGGCAAGACTGGGAGTAGAAGCAAATAGATAATTACCCTTCCACTGTATAGTATATAGTTCCAGTTTTCTTCTTCAGCAAAATGAAAGAATCACTGGAGATGGTTGATGGTGCCAACAATCTAAAATTTTATGCAGTAGTAAATGTAAAAATAATTAAAATTATAAGTTTTATATTATGTATATTTTGCCACTGCTTTCAAAAAGAGAAGGGAAAATATTATATACCAGTAATTTTTAAATTAAAGAAAAATATAACTTCCCAAAAACTGACTCAAGAAATAAAAAGCTTGAATAGTTCTATAACTATTAAATAAACTTAATAGTTAAAACAAAGAGAATAACCCCAGAATGCTTTACATGTGAGTTCCTCCCTACTTTTTTTAAGGCAGAAAGCTTCCCACTTTTCTGTCACCTCCTCCAGAAAGTAGGAAAAAAGGAAATATATCTCAGTTCTTTCTAGAAGGATATTTGTCAAACCAGACATATAAGAAAGAAAATCATAGGTCAGTTTTACTCGTGAAATAGATTAGCCCTTTAGTAATAGAAAAATTCTTCACTTTTTGGTTATATGCTTTTTTTCTTTTTAAAATTCTTATTGAACTGTTATGTTGTGTTAGTTTCACGTGTACAGCAAAGTGAATCAGTTATACATATCCATAGATTCACTCTTTAAAAATTGTTTCCCCATGTAGGCCATTACCTAGTATTGAGTAGAGTTCCCTGTTGTATCAGTTCAATTCAGTTCAGTCACTCAGTCGTGTCCGACTCTTTGCAACCCCATGAATCGCAGCACACCAGGCCTCCCTGTCCATCACCAACTGTAGGAGTTCCCTCAGATTCATGTCCATCGAGTCAGTGATGCCATCCAGCCATCTCATCCTCTGCCGTCCCCTTCTTCTCCTGTCCCCAATCCCTTCCAGCATCAAAGTCTTTTCCAATGAGTCAACTCTTCGCATGTATAGTAGGTTCTTATTAGTTATCTATGTTTTATACTTTATCCTTGAATAGTTCTTTTTCTGATTGTTATTGCCATCTCTATTGCTTTTTTCTTCGTACCTTTTTACATTTGTCTCACAGCTGTGCCTCCCTCTTCAGTTCAACATGCCTGTGTCACTTTGCGTCTGTTAGGAACGCGTGTTACTGTGCCCTGTTATTTAGGCACTCAGTCATGTCCCACTCATTAGCAGCCCCATGGTTCACCAGGCTCCTCTGTCTATGGGATTTGCCAGGCAAGAATACTGGAGTGGCTTGCCATTCCATTCTCCAGATCTTCCCAACCCAGGGATCAAACTTGTGTCTGCTGCATTGGAAGGCAGATTCTTTACCAGAGACAGGGAAGCTCATGCTGTGCCCTGTCACTTTTTTCTCTTTTGCTTAGTTAGTTTAATTGATTAATATTTATTGTAACATGTACATGTTTGATATTTTTCCTGAAATTGTTTTTTTGTTTCTTGTTTAGCATGCTTACTTTTTGTTTAGTTTTAAATTTTACTTCCTTTTATAGTTGTTGCTTGTTGTTCTTTATTTCCTCCGGTGATTGGAAATTCTTCAGCCTTATCCAATAAATAAAACAAATTTATTTTAAACCTAGATTTTCTTGTTAACATCAAAGAGTAATGACTATTACAAATTGTTCCCTCATCCTGCATGCACACTTGATCTAAGCATACTTTATTTATTCTTCTTCACCTAAGATTTTTTGTAACAGTTTGGGATGTTATTCCTACATCATTAATTTAAAAAATTATACTGTGTTTATTTAAAGAATTCTTTATCTCTTGTATTAAACTGAATCTCCTCATATTAGTAACACGTGTTTATACTTAACTGTTAGTTTTGCTGGTACATTGCTTGCCATTATTTGTTTTTAACTTTTTATTTTGTATTGGGATATAGCCGATTAACAAACAATGTTGTGAGTTTCAGGTGAACAGCAAAGGAACTCAGCCATACACTGTTATTCTTCATATAAAGTGTCATTTTTAGGAGGTTTTTGTTCTGAACTTTTTATTTTAGCTCAACTACTTTATCTGTTACTAGTACCCAGAGTAAATGGATGTCTTACTTTTTAAATCAGAGCATATCTAGTATTTTTATTTTATCCATATCTGTGAATAATAGATTGGCTTTAAACATTTGTTTTTTATTTTTAACCTTCAGAATTTTGTAAACATAGCTCCATTGGCTTTTAACATTTACTTTTACTGATGAAATGACTGTCATTCTGAATCTCTTTCCTCTTATTTTGTGTAAATTAAGTAAAATTTTCCCCTTATTTTGGAGTTTTTAAACTTTTATTTTTGAAATTCAAGTATTCTGCCAGGAGAGTTACATGTATCAATACACTTTTTTCCCCAGAGTATTCTGCCCAGTACTTCTCAAAACACATTAACTGTGAAGATGCATAACAGTATTCAACATCAGGAAGTTTTCTTTTTGTTCTCATCTTCCCCCTTCATCCCACCCCCATTTCTTAAATTTAATTTTTGAAAATTTTTATTATTTGTTCTCTCTTGTTCTGGAAATCCTCTTTCACAGATAGTGAATGTCCTGCCCTCCTCCTCATCTCTAATCTTTTTCACATGATTTCTTTGACTTCAGATTTACAATGCATTATGAGGACATTTCTTGAATTTTTAAAATCACTAATTGGTTGTATATTTTTCTATTTAATACTTTAATTTGGTTATTTTGGCAGTTTGGGTTTTCTTTTTTTTTCCTCCCCAAACACATATTCTGCACTCCTGGCAGCTTGCTTTTTGCTTTAAATACTGTTCTTCCCTGGCTTCAATAGAAACACTGTAATTTTTTTCAACCTCTAGTGTTTTTCTTCATTAATTGTGTTTCAGTTTGGGCTGTTAGTTTTGACTGGGTTATTGTTTGTCCTCAGTGTGTCTTATCAGGTTCTTTCATCAGTGTTTGTGCTGGGTGATTCTCAGGATGGTAAGTGAGCCCGCAGATGTGCTCCTCACAGAGTGTGGGCTGGGAGCAGATGCTCAGGGAGAGAGGAGGAAGTCTTAATGAGTGTAATTGTCCAGCAGGGGTGGATTGCCTAGAGTAATGAGAAGACAAGCCTGGGTTTTGCTCTTTACGTGTAGTTGATCCAGACTGCTTTGGTTGTATGATAGATACCTTAAAGTAGATGAAACATCGATTAAAAAGGGTTTAATTACCTCTCTTCCTTTGGATTGAGTATAAAAAATTGTGTAATCTGGTGCTTTTTAATTATTCATTTTGGTGCTTACTTTTAATGAAGTTAAGTGTGGTATTCCCAAGTTAAAACCCTGAGTTTTAAGCTAAAAACTCCAGATACTATCAGTCTCTTTTTTTGTGTATTAAGATACTAGTTGATGATTGTTACCAGCAAGCACCTTTGAACTGATATTTTATAAAATAATGATACTGTATTGAAGATTGAGCTCTTTTTTTTTTTTTTATACCAGGCATATCCAAGGGACCTTGATGTGAAAATTGTCTCTCAGACTGATAATCACTGTACTGTTCTCTCAGGAAAGGTTCCCAAGACGCGTGAACCATTTTTTCATTCCATCTATGATATTTTTCTTATTTCAGAAGTACAGGCTGTTGCTTACTTCAGTTGTCTGTGTATTTGATATATTCCTCTCATTACTTTTCATAATCTGCTTTTCCCATTTTGGTTAGAAATAGAGTAGAGATTATGATTTAGATTGAAGAGGGTAATATGTGAGAAATTTTAATCTTCTGTCTTTTGTTTTTGAGAGGTAGGTTATTAAAATCAAACTAAAAACCAGAGAGCCCTAGTGTAAGAGGAACACTGCGGGAAACAGGAAGGCCTTCCTTCCTAGCCTTCATGGCGTATTAAGTCTCCTAGAGGACCTAAACATATGGAAAGAAAGACAGAAGCCGGGTTTTGATAGCCTATGACAAATCTTATATTACAGAATACTTACATAGACAGTGCTTTGCATGTGATATTAATAGAAAAGAGAAAACATAGGGCAATTAACATTTATTTAAAAGAGAGGGAGTGATAGTGTGAATTCTGAGGATGAGAAAACTGGAAACTCAGGCTCCTTGAGGGCAGGTACCATGTCTGATCATCACTGCCTACCTATTCAGTGCTTGTCACTGTCCCTGATAGCTGGTAGGCTTTTGGTTAATGTATGTTAGATAAGCAAATATTTATTTGTTGAATAAGCTGAAGAATGCCTTGACGGAGATAATATATTTGGGCAGAAGTGAAATGAAGAAGGCTTCAGAAAATATGAGGACATAGATAGATGATTGAACACATTAGGATACCATCCTGGTTGGAGCTGTGATAATGAGCAGTAAAGTTTTGAGAAATAAGGCTGTCAGTGGTAGGTTAAGGTCAAATTATTAACTATAAATAGTTTTGATTGCTAGACTTAGGAATTTGGGATTTGTTTTTAAAAACAAAGTGTGGTTTTGGTGAACAGTTGGTCACATTGTTAAAGTAGTGTTTTAGGAAGACAGTCTGAAGACACAGTGATTGTCTTCAGGTTGCAGTAAGAAGAGATTGGAGACCAGCTTTCATTCCAGTTGCAATATTGGATAGGGATTCTTTGGCCAGTAGTCATGCTTAATAAAATTATTAATATTTCTTTACATGTAATATGTTACATACAGGTGAGTTTTAAGCCCTGGTGATTGAACAGAATGACATAGCTGTCTTTTTCATTATGTATTTAATTTTCCTTGGCATTTTGTTGTTGATCTTCATGGCTTTTCTATGAGATCATGGTATAAATTTTGAATACATTTATTCTTTTCTTATTTGCCTTTTGTTAATGTCAAGCATAGCACATGAGACATTCCTTGTTGCTATGCAACTGCTAAATTCAATATTTAGTATTAATAAAACTGAGTGGCATTAAATTCAGTTAAGCAGAGTTGGCAAAACATGACTTAACGGTGTCTCGTCAGTATTTGTATGGTTTAATGTATTGTTGCAGACATGCACAAAAGAGTAGTGACTTGTTTACAGTTGCTGTTTTGATCAAAATTAATTGTGGTTAAATCTTTGCTTTTATGGCCCGATTTTTTTTTCTTGTTTGATTATTTTTGGTCTTTCCCTTTTCCTCCTCTTTGATAATGTGATTCAGTTTTTGTTAGTGTTTTTATGTTATTGATGTTCTTACTATTCTTTGTAATTCTGTTATCTTTTGTAATTTTTAAAATTTTACCCACCAAGGCTTTTATTTGATTTTTTTCTTTCTTAGTATTATTTTTTGCTATATTTACATTTTCCCTTTCAAGAATTTATGCTAAGCATACACATTTAAAATTTGTTATTATTTCATATAAATCCAGGTGAAAGGATATTAGATTTGCTCTTCAGAATAAGAGCCACCCATAATCCCCTTTAGTTATTTGCAGTGTGTACTTGGTACTTGCCAGATATTCAAACACTTTCATTAATATTTGTGAAGTTAGAAATCCATTTTGGGAGTAAGAGGGCTCTAGAGGCAGGCTACAGGATTTTTTTTTTTTTCCTTTGTAAGCTAGTGTTGGAAATATCTAGTTTGCAGACTCAGGATAGGCAGTACCTAGCATTTCCTTCTCATTCCCTCACCACCACCTCCCCACCCTCAAAAACTTTAGCCCAACACTTAACCTCCCTAGTGTAGAGAAAAGAGGACATAGTGATTTAGTGAACAGTGTTTTCATTATAGTAGGCAAATAATAAACAGGGTAGATATTTCCCATTTGTTTGAATGGGTAGTTTGGTTTTGCTAATGTCCTTGGAATAATTTTGATGGGAAGAACAAAAGAGAGTTGAAAAACAATTGATTGTTCATAATAAATGAAAAACTTAGAATCTAGAAATCATGAAAATAGTACAACCAAGGCAAGTAACTACAGTGTAGATGGTACAAACTCTAGGGTTTACCCTATTGAATATGATGACTTAATATTAAGGACAAAGGAATCCTTTACAGTACAGTGTTACTCTTATAAGGAGATAAGATACTGTTTCTTGGGACCATCTTTCTTACACCCTTATTTTCCAAAGTCTTTCTGGTGATTGTGGTTAGGAAACGTCCCTGTTCGTGGGCTCATGTGCCCACCAGGCTATAGGATTTTAAATTAGTGGTTCCCTCACTTTTGAACATGGGGGTACTTTTTAACAATTGAAAAAAAATTGTAAACCCTTAGGTGATAATCAGATTATGTGACAAAATGCATAGTGACCCAAACTACTAGGAATTCAGTAACACTTACATATTTTCTTAATTACAATAATATCTCTGTACATTTGAGAAGTTGTGTGTACATGGAATGCACAAGACCATTTATTTCTTTCTTAAGGTCATGCTTAAAGGACGTGGATTTATAGACCTCTTGTTTTACTTACTTGAGCTCCAAATGAGGTCATGAAACATAGAGTTTGGGAACTGCTGTACTAGCCCATTATTTGTTGTGTTGTATGAAGGTACGGTTGTCTTCTCTTTTGCATTTTCCTCCTTACTCTTAATAAATACCCATAGATGACAGCAAAGATATTTTTTAACTTGTTTTTCATTGAGTTAATCAGTGGTATTTGAGGTAATATATTAGAAAAGTTTATTTCTTGTTTTCATTTTCTAAACATCTGTGTATAGGTATCTTTGAATTCTCTTTCTCTCTCTTTGTGTGTGTATAATCAGTGGTTCATAAAGGAACCCAGTAGTTACTGTGGCCGTGTGAACTAATGACAGAGGTCTTTTTCTTTTTGTGATACAAATGGTGTTTTCAGTGAGGCTTTTCCTTCTTAAAAAACTGTAGATTGAAGAATCTATTAACTCAGTTCATATTCAGAAATACACTGTTTAGATTAACCCAGAAGACTGAAAATTTTGAAGCAGTTTGACTCTTCATTGGGAAAGGTGCCTCTTAAAATGAAGTTTGAAAGTTTATGTAAAGAGGTATTTGGAATTTTGTAAGATGGTAAGAGACCTCATGAATTTACATTCCTTCATTGGTTATTTCTCCTGTTGTTTTGTATTGTCCTTGAATGGGTTGTGAATTTGTATTGAGTGTTAATCACTGACAGAAATGCAAATACTCCTTTTAGATTCGTCATTGACACTCTCCTCAGCATCCTTTGAATAATAATCTGGAGGTCCTGAGAATGGAAAGAAAGCACCATCATTTTTTCATGCAACTAGGTTAAAATGACTGTAGGGAATGTTATTGTAATAATGAATTTTTTTCATCCTTTCAGGGTTTGAAAGTATTCTTGAAGGGCTGTTTGGACCTGCATTATTAAAAGATCTCAGTTTATTTAAAGGTATTCAAAATCTTTCTTTGGTATTTCAAATTCTTCCTGGTGACATAAATGATATCTTGGTGACTTAAGCCCCAGTCTCCTTCTCCTTTTTATTCACGGTTTTATGTGGGATGACGGTATACCCATGTAAGCATCTTTTTGTATGTAGTTATCTGTGATAATGCAAATATATTTATGAATAAGGTGTGTTAACTAGTGAACAATTATTGCAGATAAGGAGCCTGTATTTTTGGTGTAGTTAAACCAGATAATATTTTTGAAATTAGTTCTCATTTGTTTCCTGAAAAATCTTTTGTGACTATTAATTTGTTATTCCTACTGTTTTTGCAGACTGTGAACCTGAAAGCATTTCTGATTGGACTTTTGATGAAAATTGTCTGTTCTGTTGCTTGAGAAGAGATAAAGTAAAGGTAACCAAGAAACTTGTGAAACTTGTCTAGTGTGGTATTTTATAGATTTTATTTTCCCAAAACTTGGTTACTTTGTTGGAGGATTTGTAGGAGTACAGATTCCATGTTCATTTATAAAGGATTTGATAGTAACTTGGTTTAGCAATTTAGACTGTTTCTAGTCTGTTGTTCAGTCTGTTGAGAAATCTGTATCCCAACATGCAATGCTCTATTTATGTAGTTCACTAGACAGAATAATTAACTAGGTCTCAAACTGTTGTGTTATTTTAAATATGAAATGTAATGGGAGTCATTTATACAGTAACAAGAACCTAGATCAAGTAGTTACTAATTCATGTAGACTTACGATGGACTATGATTTAGGCCGTCTCATGTTTCTTCATAGTATTTGAGCATGGATGCTGTTTGTATTCAGGTGTAGAAACTGGCTGTACCTTAGGGTTTCTCTTGTTTTATTGCTTTGTGTTAAACATAAAAAGAATTTTCGTTTAGATGCTTCAGTTGTTGGAAATTATTTATAATGATTTACAGTCTTATGTTTCTTTTCATGGTATTTCTACTCCATGGAAATGTTTAAAATGTTGGAAACATTTTTAATTCCTTCCTTTTCCTTGTACACTTCTGACTTCAAATCATTGACCAGGTTGTATCAGTTCTTCTTTGTATTGAATATCATTCTTTCTCTTTTCACAGTCATCACCGTAGTTCAGACCATTAGCATTTTTCTGGGCTACTGAAATGATTCCTCTCTCTGTTTTTGTCAGTGTGTTAAACACTGGTACAGGGTTATGGAAATGTTAACCTTCACTCAGTCTGGTGACTTCACAGTTGTCTTTGGGATTCATTAGCCTAATGCTCAGAGTCTCAGTACCCTCCCAGTTCCGTCCACTTCTCTTACCAATACTACTAGTCTTCTACACAAAATTGGTCTGATCATTTATAGTAAACAACATACTTTTACCATTTGGACTAGGCCATTGCACTTGTTCTTTAAAGCTTGAAATTCTGCTTGCTCTTACTCTTACCTTAACTCCCCTTTCTTATAAATGGTATACCTCTGCTCTTACTGCTGGTTCAACACTTCACACTGTTGTAGTAAATATTACACCAGTTATTTGTCAATTAATATTCTGCTTTCTGTTATTTATCCTTTTCTGTGTTTGATTCTTGTGTTCCTGACTACATTGTCAACTTCTGAAGACCACAGACCATGACTTATGCTTTTTTGTACCCTTGCATATAGCCGCTCTACCATTATTTACTAATGTTGGCAAGTTGCTTTAAAATCAAAGCTAATTTAAGAGCATTTTAATGTTCTTTTTTTTATGCCATCTTTTTCTTAAGTATGTGAAAAAATTATTGCTGTGACTATCCAAGATGGTCTGTTTTTATTGAATTAATGAGTAAAGTGTTTTGAAATTTATTGTGGTTTGGAAAAGACCAGAAAATTAAACAGCTACCAACGAAGTTTAAGTTCATCATTTTAAACTATGTGTCTTTGTGTGTACATTCATAATATGTTGTGACCAATTATTGAGCAAGTTATTTAATAGGCATTTTGGACAGAAGGAGCCAATGATTGATTACCTCTTTTTTTCAGAAGAGGATTGGGAGGAAAGCTCTTCTGTGGTCAATAATAGAGTACAGTATATTCTTGTAATATGGTTGAGTTTCCCATTGCTATATGAGGATAAAATATTTCATGAATATTTTAAGAAGAAGATACAGAAACAGCAAGGCATGGAACCATGTAGCATTTAACCACGTAGCAGCTGTTCTTACTGTTTGTAATTCTATAATTTTTAGTTAGTATTCTAGTTAGAAAGAATATTTGTTTGAAAGGCCAGCTAGATCTGGGAAAGCTAGTTTTCTCCATTAGACATGTCACTAACTGTCTTTGGCATTTGTTTTTATCAGAGACAGCCATAGTGTCCGTGTATTTGAAAATAGAGAGAGCCTGGAAAACATAACTTGTCAGATACATAGCTTTAGTTGTGTTAGATTGAAAGTGATTGTGTTGAAACTCTTCCAGACATTTGTGCATCTTATCTGAGGAGTAGATCCGGAAGTTAATTTAACCTACGTTGGGTTGAGACTTGGCTGACTTTGGTGGTGGTGGTTTTAGTCGCTAAGTCGTGTCCTACTCTTATGACCCCATGGGCTGTAGCCTGCCAGGCTCCTCTGGTCATGGAATTTTTCAGGCAAGAATACTGGAATGGATTGCCATTTCCTTCGCCAGGGGAATCTTCAGGACCCGGGAATCGAACCCAGGTCTCCTGCATTGAAGGCAGATTCTTCACCGACTGAGCTATGAGAGAAGCCCGTAAGATAACAGCCAAGAGGTGGCAGCATAGAGCACAATATTGGAATTTTGATTTTGAGGTTGGCCTGGTGAGATGTCAGATAATGTTTGAAAAAGCTGTTAGAAATACTAGTCTGATATTTAAGAATGAGATGCAGGTTATTCCTAATTGTTTTTAGTTAATTTGATTTTCATTGGATACTATTAGAATGGATAAAATAAATACCTGCCCTTTCCTGGTGACTCAGTTGGTCAAAGAATCTGCCTGCAGTGCAGGAGATCTGGGTTTGATCTCTGGGTCGGTCAGGGAAATCCCCTGGAGAAGGGAAAGGCAACCCACTGTAGTGTTCTTGCCTGGAGAATTCCATGGACAGAGGAGCATGGTGGGGTACTGTCCATGAGGTTGCAAAGAGTCGGACACGACTGAGCAACTACTAACACTTTAAAAATATCTAGTGAAAAATATGAAGTTGCCTTTTTGGAAAGTATAACAGGGACTTACCTAGAAATTAGTAAAATGATTGTTCATCTACACTTCAGCAGTTAGAAAATATATTTTGTATGGGAAAGACAAGTAACATTTTTTTTGAGCACCTACTATGTGCCAGTTACTTTTATTTGTTCCCATTTAATTCTCACAACAACATCCCTATAAAGTTAGTTATAAAGTTGGTTAAAGTCATCCCAGTTTTACAGATAAAGAAATGGCAAGGATCAGAGTCTGAGTTATGGGCAAAGTCACATAACTGGGATTGGATCCATGTTTTTAGAGTACATGGATTTTGATTACAAAGCTAGAAACATGAATATGGAAAGTGGTAGAGTAAGAATTAAATAGTATTTGAAGTTACTCAGTTTGGAAGAGGAAGAGAATAAGAGTGTAAATGGGCATGAGTATATTTGAAATAGCCAGTCTCAGTTGTGGTAGGAGTCTGTTCATGGGTGACTGTCTACCTGCCTGCCTTACTTGGTTTCTCCCTTCTTTCCTTCCTTTCCTGTTTGTTCAGCATGTAGTAGATACTCTAAAATATGTACTAAATGAATAACTAAGAAGAAGTCAGTGTACATAATAAAGTTGGAGAATTATAATATTATAGCTGTTTTGACTGCTTACATATGCCAAGTATATACACAAAAAGCTTTCTGTGTACTGTACACTTAAGAGGCTTTTATACTTTTCCTTAGCTTCTTTTTGAAATAATTTTAGATATATAAAACACTTGCAAAAATAATAAATTCCCCTATACCTTGATTTCCCAAATGATAATGTCTTATGTAACCACAATACAATGATAAAAATCAGGAGGTAAACACTGATAAAGTACTGTAATCTGCATGCCTTTCAGAATTCACCAGTTACCCCAGTAAAGTCATGTTTCTGGCCCAGGAGTCCATCTAGGACCACACTTTGCTATATGGCTGTCATGTCTGCTTTGTCTCCTTTAGTCTAATAGTTCTGTTTCTTTGCCTTTCATCACGTTGACACTTTGAAGAATGCTAGCAAATTGATTTGTCTGATGGTTCCTTATAATTGGATTCAGGTTATGCATATTTGGCAAGAATTGCACAGAATCGACGTGGTGTCACCCTTAGTGCACCATGTCAGGAAACACATGGTGATGTTTAATTTGATCACGTGGTTAAGACTGTGTCTGCCAAGTTTCCTCTACTGTGGGGTTTCTGTTGTTTTCCCTTTTGTGCTTGATAGGTATCTTGTGGAGACATACTTTGAGATTTTGTAAATATTTTTTTCCCATCATAATTTTAGCGTCAATTGATTAATCTTGTCTGAAAAAAATACTAGCATGGTGTTTACCAAATGATGCTTTCCTAGTTCTATTATTTCTTCAAACTCTATTTGTTGAAATCTTACTGTAAGGAAGATGTTTCCCTTCTCTGTGTTTTTGTTGTTTACCTGTCAGTGTTGACTCATGAATTCTTATTTTGTTCTTTGGATTATAATTTATTGCAATCATTATTTATTTTGTAGTTTGAGTTGTTTTCCGTTTGTCCATTGAAAGCCCATTCTGGTTGGCTTTTCATCTTTTTTTTTTTTTTTTTTAGCATGTTTCTATCAATCTTTACCTTTTGGCCCCCAAAACTGTTCCACACTTATCTTTCCTTTCTCTATCAGAACCCGCCAAAGAATCTTCATTTCTTTTTTTTTCTTTTAAACACCAAAAACATTTTGCTTTGGGGTATAGCTAATTAACAGTGTTTTGATAGTTTCAGATGACCAGTGAAGAGACTCAGCCATAAATATACATGTATCCTGATGCTGGGAAAGATTGGGGCGGGAGGAGAAGGGGACGACAGGGGATGAGATGGTTGGATGGCATCACCAACGTGATGGACATGAGTTTGGGTAGACTCCAGGAGTTGTTGATGGACAGGGAGGCCCAGCGTAATGTGGTCCATGGGGTCGCAAAGAGTCGGACACGACTGAGCAACTGAACTGATCCATTCTTCCTTGTTTTTTTTTTTTTTTTTTGGAAAATTGTGTAAGAAAGCAAAGTACTCGGTATACTCATTGGTACTGGAACATCATTGCTTTTAGACCTCCTTAGTTGTCTGAGCTAGAAAATATGTGTTAATACTTAAATATATGTACACATACACCTGTATTTCTATATCAGAAGCTATATTGTGATGCTTTTATTAATTGTAGGATTGTGTTGATAGCATGAAGAGCTGATTCAATAGTAGTGAAGGAGTACTGGAGAGAGAGAAAGAATTAAAAATTACTTTCAGTATTTCATATCCCTAAAAATGGACTAATTTTAAGTGATGAATGAGTGTATGATAATGGATGTTCTTGTACTTGGCTGAGATGGAGATAGCTATTATAAAGAGTTACAGATGTTTTAATAACTAAGGGTAATGTGAGATGGGATTTCGTATAAAAATATGAATTGTTTATGTTAAGTTTATTATAAGGCTATTATTAGTAAGTTTAGTATTTAACAATCAGGAGAATGTTTTAAGAAGTTAGGACTTGTGGTACATGTTTGAAGAATATATAGGTCTGGATAGACAGATACAGGAGAGGCAGAGAATTTATTTTTGTAAGTAACCAGCAATAAGATTGGAGTAAGTCAGGAAGATCCCCTGGAGAAGGAAATGGCACCCACTCCAGTATCCTTGCCCAGAAAGTCCTGTGGATGGAGGAACCTGGCGAGCTACAGTCCATGAGGTCACACAGGAGTGGGCTAGGGTCCATGAGGTCACACAGGAGTGGGCTAGACTGAGTGGCCTCACTCTGGCTTTTCACTTCCACGATCATACCTCTCTCAGGCCCATCTGTTCTCGGGACTCGTGTAACTAGGTGCTTCCCATGCCTGTCATTAGTCTGCCATGCTGTGCTTACTTTGAACATTCCATCATTTCCTCTTTTGTGAGTATGCACTAATTAGAAGTTTTAGAGATATCCATCTTACATTTTAATTTTTATTTCAATTTTAGCACATTGAAACTTATAGTAAGAGCAGATGCTAAATCTAAGTTATTATTTTCTCATTGTATTCTGCAGCATGTATTCATGTTGAATGTATCTGTTTGGGCATATTCAGCACTGCTGATAATGCCTTCTCTGTTATCTTGTCCTAGAGAACCACAACTCAATAAGTATTCACAGTACCTATTATGTAAATGGAACTGTGGAAGAAAAATGTATGAATATAGTGCCTGTCTGTTAGGACTGAGAAAGAAGAAACAAATCTGAGAAGTTTAAGAGTTACTTACTTAGGAGACGACTTAAATAAATACAGAATAAGTTGAATGAATCCCACACATTAGTACATAATTAATTACTTATGAAGTTAAGTGTACAAATCTAAATTGCAAGACCTAACCTTGTTGTATTTCCAGAGGCTTTTATATAGATTATTTTAAAAGATTAAGGAAAACCACTTGACACGGTAAATCAGTGCTCATCCAAGATTCAGTATCAGACAGTTTTTTTTCTGGCAGGGAGGAGGGTGATTTGTGTATGCATGTGTGTGTGTGTGTGTGTGTGTTGTGTTTTTTTAATATATACTCCCAGTCTGTGGACTTTTTTCCCCTAAGACAAACATACAGATTCAGAGAAACCATTATTGGAGATCAGTTCTATCCAATATTATGTGGTTAGAATTAAGCAGATACACTAGTTATTTGGCAAATTTGTTAAATGTCTGATTCTTGGTAAATCAGAGAGTATACCAGAGAAGTAAAAAATGGATCCCTCCTTGCGTATGGAATATTGGTGGCTGATGAAATTAAAGGAGATTTAAATCCTCCAACCTGCTTTGTTGCTGTTGCTTAGTCGCTTCAGTCGTGTCCGACTCTGTGTGACCCTATAGATTGTACCCTGCCAGGCTCCTCTGTCCATGGGATTTTCAAGGCAAGAATACTGGAGTGGGTTGCCATTTCCTCCTCCAGGGGATCTTCCCAACCCAGGGATCAAACCCTGGCCTCCTGCATTGCAGGCAGATTCTTTACCACTGAGACACCAGGGAATACTGACAACCTGCTTGCCCAGAACCAAAGCTCTGTCATTGAGACTAAAGTTCCCTGCTTCATTCCCATGTAATGTTTAAAAGGTAGTAGTTAGCAAAAGAAAATAGGTTTTAAAACTATACATGTCTAACGGAAGAAAAACTAACAGCAAGTGCTGATTATAGATACTGGTCAATTAAATAAAATAGTAGTAAAAGACGCTTACTCCTTGGAAGGAAAGTTATGACCAACCTAGATGGCATATTCAAAAGCAAAGACATTACTTTGCCAACAAATGTCCGTCTAGTCAAGGCTATGGTTTTTCCAATAGTCATGTATGGATGTGAGAGTTGGGCTGTGAAGAAAGCTGAATGCCAAAGAATTGACGCTTTTGAACTGTGGTGTTGGAGAAGACTCTTGAGAGTCCCTTGGACTGCAAGGAGATCCAACCACTCCATTCTGAAGGAGATCAACCCTGGGTGTTCTTTGGAAGGAATGATGCTAAAGCTGAAACTCCAGTACTTTGGCCACCTCATGTGAAGAGTTGACTCATTGGAAAAGACCCTGATGCTGGGAGGGATTGGAGAAGGGGATGACAGAGGATGAGATGGCTGGATGGCATCACTGACTTGATGGACGTGAGTTTCGGTGAACTCCAGGAGTTGGTGATGGACAGGGAGGCCTGGCGTGCTGCGATTCATGGGGTCGCAAAGAGTTGGACACGACTGAGCGACTGAACTGAACTGAACTGAATAGTCATTTGCTACTACCTGCACTTTAGGCTTAATTTCCGTGTACAGTAATGACAGTTAGATATACTGATAAGAATCATTTGTGGTACGTTTATTGGACATTTTTAATACTGTATTTAACTCTTGATATGTAGGCAGGCTTCAAACTTCATCATTTGCCTATTCTTTAACCTATTGGTCTGCTTAACAAAATTGAAAATAATGTTGAAAGTGAAAGTCACTCAGTTGTGTCCAACTCTTTGTGGCTCCATGGTCTATACAGTCCATGAAATTCTGGGCAGAATACTGAAGTGGGTAGCCATTCCCTTCTCCAGGGGATCTTCCCAGCCCAGATCTCCCACGTTGTTGGCGGATTCTTTAGCAGCTGAGCCACCAGAGAACCCCAAAGATAACATTGACATACAGTAAACATTGTGTTAGGACTTCCCTGGTGGCTCAGCCCAGCAATTCATATTTAGTCAATGTAAAAAGCAATAATTTACACAAAATAAGAAGCTTTCTTTTCAGATAATCGACCTTAAAAAAAACAGGCATGTAAAATGGTGGAGTCATTTTCCCTAAGACTTGATGGCATTTAAAATAATAAGATATAGGAGAGTGGCATTTAGATCAATGAGTTGCATTTTGTCAGCTCTTACTAGCTTATTGCTTGAAATGTCAGTAAGCCATTGGTAGCGGACATGGCTATAGCTGTAGACCCATGTTCTACTTGCATAGGTCTTTTTAAAATAATTATTACAAAACCTGCATGCATACATATACTTCTGTTTCCTAGATTTACTATGTGGTATGGATTTTTTTTAAAATACTATTTAAATTTGGAGAAAGTGAAGAGGGACTAAAAAGCCTCTTGATGAAAGTAAAAGAGGAGAGTGAAAAAGTTGGCTTAAAGCTCAACATTCAGAAAACGAAGCTCATGGCATTCGGTCCCATCACTTAATGGGAAATAGGTGGGGAAACACTGGAAACAGTGTCAGACTTTATTTTGGGGGGCTCCAAAATCGCTGCAGATGGTGACTGCAGCCATGAAATTAAAAGATGCTTACTCCTTGGAAGAAAAGCTATGACCAACCTAGATAGCATATTCAAAAGCAGAGACATTACTTTGCCAACAAAGGTCCGTCTAGTCAAGGCTATGGTTTTTCCAGTGGTAATGTATGGATGTGAGAGTTGGACTGTGAAGAAAGCTGAGCACCGAAGAATTGATGCTTTTGAACTCTGGTGTTGGAGGACTCTTGAGAGTCCCTTGGACTGCAAGGAGATCCAACCAGTCCATTCCTGAAGGAGGTCGGCCCTGGGTGTTCTTTGGAAGCAATGATGCTAAAGCTGAAACTCCAGTACTTTGGCCACCTCGTGTGAAGAGTTGACTCATTGGAAAAGACTCTGATGCTGAGGGGGATTGGGGGCAGGAGGAAAAGGGGACGACCGAGGATGAGATGGCTGGATGGCATCACCGACTCGATGTGAGTCTGAGTGAACTCCGGGAGTTGGTGGACAGGAATGCCTGGCATGCTGCGATTCATGGCGTCGCAAAGAGTCGGACACGACTGAGTGACTGAACTGAACTGAACTGAAATTTGGAGAACTCCATTACAGCATGGAAATGATCTTGAATTTTGACAGGAACAGCTCTAAAATGTCACCCCATCAGTTTTGTATCACACTTCTTAAGTCTAGGCCTTCTTAATCTTTCCCAAGTGAAACTTGTTATTTTTTCTTTCATTACTTTTCCTAAGATGTTATGTCTTGAAAATAAGCAGCTATGTAAGTGACCTCCCCTATTCTTATTCCCCCCACACAAACTCAAAGGTGACAAACTTTAGAGTTACAAAAGAAACTTTAAGAAATGTTAAATCTTTAGTTTTTGTTTAAAGTTTAACTTTATTAACTATTTATTGCCCTGACAACTAACTACCATGCTGATACAGTTTTGTTGCTTCATTTATTCAGTAATGTCCTTGCTGTTTCAGGGATCAGTAGAGCTACTTTTGTGTAGTTCTTAGAGAACTTTAATATTCTGTCATGGTTCAGAAAATCCAGCCCACGGTCGGTTTTTGTAATGCTTACAAGCTTAAAGAAGTAGTTTTGGAGGGGGAAGAACGAGATGTCACAGAGACTATATGTGACTTGCAAAGCCTCAAGTATTTACTCTCTGGCCCTTGCCAAAACGTTTCATTCTATTTTGATTATCTTCCATCAGGTTGTTGGAATTAAGAGAATGCTGAAATTTATTAATTTCCATATCCTATTTACTGCTCTCTGTGTTTTTCTTCCTCTGTGTATCAGAGCAACAACACAAGCAAATATAATTTAATGGCAAGAGAGCTAGGATTATAGAGAAGCGGGTAGGAGAGAAACAAGGAAGACTTGGCTTGTGGAAGGAAAGTAGGGTTCAACATTTGTCCACCCGACTTTTTTAAACTTTTAACTTTCAATAATTGCACATTTATAAAAAAGTTAAAAGAATGGCACAACAATTTCCGTGTGCCCTGTACCTAGATTTGCCACTTACTTTGCCATATTTGCCTTGTTAACTCATTCTTCTTTCTCTTTCACAAATATTGCATATCACACACACCCGCATCTTCCTGAACCATGTGAAAATAAGTTGTAGACATCATATCCCTCATACCCCTTTCCTCCTAAGTATTTTCATGTTTATTTCTCTATTTCCTAAGACTAAGGATATCTACTTACTTAACTACACAGTACAGTTACCAAAAGTTAGGAAAGTTAGCTTAGGTATACTGTCTAATCTACGAATCTCATTTAATTTTTCCCAGTTGTCCCGGTGACTTAATAGTTTCTTGCCCACTCCTTTAACCCAGAACCCAATTCAAGATTGCTCATTGACTTTGAGATTCATTATCCTTAGTCTCCTTTGATCTAGAATGGTTCCTGAGCCTTTTATTTCTGTATTTTTAATGACATTTACATTTTTGAAGAGTATAGGTCATTCATTTTGTAGAATGTCTCTTAATTTAGGTTTTTGATTTTTTTTTATTATTCAGGTCATGATCTTTTATCAGGAATATCCAGTGATATCCTTATCAGTCCATCACATCATGAAATACACACAGTGTCAGTTGAGTAAGTGATTTTAACTTTGACAAGGTTTATGCCCATTGAGTTTCTCCACTGAAATGTTAACTGTTTTCCCGCTTATAATTAATAAGTAATTTGTACATAGGTACTTTGAGTGACTGTAAATAGTTTTTCCTCACCAAACTTTTATCATTTCAGTTTTAGTATTGATGGTAGTTTCTTGCTGGATTAAGTTATTTTTCCAGTGATTTGAAAATAGTGATCTTTCTGACTCCATTATTTCTTCTATTAATAAATTGTTTAATTGGCTTTAAAAGCTGGCTTAAAACTCAACAGTCAAAAAACTAAGATCCAATCCCATCACCTCATGGCAAATAGATGGAAAAAGTGGAAACAGTAACAAATTTTATTTTCTTGGGCTCCAAAATCACTGCAGATGGTGACTGCAGCCACGAGATTAAGATGCTTACTCTTTGGAAGAGAAGCTATGACAAACCTAGATAGCGTATTAAAAAAGCAGAAATGTCACTTTGCCAACAAAAGTCTATATAGTCAAAACTATGGTTTTTCCAGTACTGTACCAATGTGAGCGCCAAAAAATTGATGCTTTCAAACTGTGGTGCTGGAGAAGACTCTTGAGAGTCCCTTGGACTGCAAGATAAACCAGTCAATCCTAAAGGAAATCGACCTTGAATATTCATTGGAAGGATTGATGCTGAAGCAGAAGCTCCAATACTTTGACCACCTGATGCAAAGAGCTAAGTCATTGGTAAAAACACTGATGCTGGGAAAGATTGAGGACAGAAAGAGAAGGTGGCAACAGAGGATAAAATGGTTGGATGGCATCACCAACTCAATGGACAAGTTTGAGTAAACTCCAGGAGGCAGTGCAGGACAGGGAAGCCTGGTGTGCTGCAGTTCAAGAGATTGCAAAGAGTTGGACACTGCTTGGCGACGGAACAACACTGTGAGGAAGAGTTTTCTCTTTCCCTCTGCCAGTTTGGAGTCAAGATTCTTTCTCTATTCAGTAGGTTATCATGTAGTGTCCTAGATCTGGTTAGTCAGGGCCTCTTCAAGCTAACCTCCCATGTCTTTTTGACATGTCCCCGTCATTTTTTTATCTCTTTTTTATCTACTTTCTAGTACAGGATATTTGGTCTTTTCTGTGTTCCAAAACTGGTTTCTGTTTTTGTAGGGGGGATCTGGTTTCTTTGGTAAGGAATTGTTAATGTTTATGTCGTCTGTGGGGTCACACAGAGTTGGACACGACTGAAGCGACTTAGCAGCAGTAGCAGCAGCAGCATACCTCCTTTTTAGTCCAAATAATATAGCTTTATTGGCAAAGACCAAATGTTGTGCAGTAATCAGCCTTATCTTCATTTATATCTAAGGATATAGAAAAAAGTATCAAAATGCCACCGTTTCTTGGCCATTGACATACCTAGTCAGAATACTATGCAAAGAAGTGGATGGCAAGTAAAAGATACTGTTTTTTTTTTTTTTACCTCCAAGTATGCTTGCTTGAAGAGAAAGATACATGAGTTTTTGGAAATGTGTCACATTTCTTTATGACTCTGAAAATGTAAGTAAAGGTCATTTCTTTGATTTCAAGTGGTAGTTCAGAAGTCACAATTCAGTGATACATTCAGTATCTAGCATTTTTAATACCCTGAATCTATTTGGAATGATTTTTATTGAGGTAATATTTATACACAATGAAATAAAAATTCATTTTAGAGTACAGATTAATGGATTTCGATATGTGTATACAAATTGATAACTGCCAGCACAATCAAGGTACAAGACAGTTTCTTCACCTTAAAATGTTTCCTCCTGCCCTTTTGAAATCAGTCACTTTATTGGACCCATAGACACAAGCAATCTTTATAATTTTATCTTTCCTAGAATTTTATGTTTTAAGAATTATATAGGTATATAGTCTTTTATTTTTGACTTCTTTCACTTAGCATAACTTTTAAATATTTATTCCTGATTTTGTATATGACATTTCGTTTCTTTTTATTGCTAAATAAGTCTCTGGGGGCGTGATATGCTGTTATTTATCCATTTTTTCTTTTTAAGTAGAATTTGAATTGCTTTCAGATGTTGGCTATTAGGCTTATTCACATGTAAGTCTTTCGGCATATATTTTCATTTCTCAGGGATACAATACCTAGAATTGGAATTGCTGGATAATATTGTAATTGCACATTTAACCTTATAAAATACTGTCATATATTTCACCAAAGTGACTGAAACATTTTTGTGTTTCTATCAGCAGTGTATGGGAGTTCCACTGTTGCACATTTTGCCAACATTTTTATATAATTGATCTTTGAAACGTCACCTATTCTGGTAGGTCTGTAGTGGTACCTCATTGTGATTTTCATTTTCATTTCCCTGACGACTAGTGTGTTGAGTGTCTTTCTTTGTACCTATCTCTGTGAAACACTGTATAAATCTCTTGCTTTTTAAAAATACTTGCTAAGCTGTAATAGTTCTTTATATATCCTGTATAAAACCTCTCATCAGTTTTTTCTCTTAAAACTCAGGATTTATGTCCTTTCCAAGAAATGTTTGCCTAATCCAGTGTCAAGCACAAGAAAATTTCATATTTTCTTCTGAAAGTTTAGTGATGTTAACTCTTACATTTTGATTTACTATTCATTTCTAGTAAATTTTTGCATATGTTGTATGAGGTAAATATTGAGGTTTATTGTATTCTGTAAGGTGATCCAGTTCTAGCATCATTTGTTGAAAAAATT
This sequence comes from Capricornis sumatraensis, assembly GCF_032405125.1. Taxonomy (NCBI): domain Eukaryota; kingdom Metazoa; phylum Chordata; class Mammalia; order Artiodactyla; family Bovidae; genus Capricornis; species Capricornis sumatraensis. Next base: position 18,694,777 of record NC_091091.1, read on the forward strand.
TCCTCCCCTGCTCCAGATTGAATTATTTTGGCATCTTTAAGTCAGTTGATGCCTACATGGTATACCATGTAGGCGTATTTTTGAACTTTGTCCTGTGCCATTGAACTGTATATGTCTATCCTTACATCAATACTACAGTGTCTTTATTGCTAATCTTTATATCTTGAAATCAAGTAGTACAAATCCTGTTTGTTTTCTTTTTCAAACTTGCTCTAGATCCTATATGTTTTTAAATTAATTTATCAATTCTTAAAAAAGACCTATTAAGATTTTATTGTTGTGCCAAATCTGTGGATCAGTGTGGAGAGAATTAGCAGTATTAAACCTTCCAATTTATGATTACGGTTTATCTCATTTTTATGCACATCATGTCTTACTTCCCTTAGCAGTGTTTTGTAGTGTCGGTTTAGACTGAAGAATTTTATGTGGCATTTCTAGTAGTGCAGAAAGATAGCACTTTTTAGTTGTAGAGAAATGTCACAGAGTAAACCTATTTGGAAACATTTTTAGATGTTTATTTCTTTGTCATTCCCCCAAATGTAATAAAGATAAAAATAAATTATATGGATTATATATTTTCAGATAACCAGAAGCTTAATATAGAATTTGAGGGCTTTTCTGTTGAAGAAGATCCCAACCTGTTCAGCATATCTTTTTTTCTGCTTTTTGTGATGAGTCATAAGACCACAAAGTGTTGACAGCTTACTGCAGCTCTCTTTCCCTCTACCTCTCCCTACCACTCTCACAGCTCCCTTAAAAGGAATTTCCTTAGAAGGATGTTGGAAAAGTGATGTAAACTGGTGAAGCTACCAGAGAACATAGCAGCTGAAATTGATGACGTAGTTTTCCCTGAAAGCTGTACACAGAATTAAGTTTTACACGCACATACATGCACATTGTTCATTTTGCCAACACTAGCACTTAGAAAATAAACATTTCATAATACTAAAATGTAAAATAATAAATATGTGGGAACTACATGAGTAAACAACAGAATTTTCAGTTCTGTTCAGTTGCTCAGTCGTGTCTGCTCTTTGCAACCCCATGGACTGCAGCATGCCAGGCCTCCCTTTCCTTCACCATCTCCCAGAGCTTGCTCAAACTCACGTCCATCGAGTTGGTGATGCCATCCAACCATCTCATCTTCTGTCGTCCCCTTCTTTTCCCGCCTTCAATCTTTCCCAGCATCAGGGTCTTTTCCAAGCAGTCAATTCTTTGCGTCAGATGACCCAAAAGATTGGAGCTTCAGCTTCAGCATCAGTCCTTCCAGAGAATATTCAGGACTGATTTCCTTTAGGATTGACTGGTTTGATCTCCTGTAGTCCAGTAGAATTTTGAGATCCATTAAATTTTGAGATAAATGTAAAGCAGTTCCTGAAAAAGATGACTGGACATCTTTAAGGATATTGCTTCTTTCTGAATTACTTTCTAAATACAGTACTAATCAGATCAAAACATGTCGTCTTTGGAGAAGTGGTGGTGGTGGGAACAGAATTGACTGAGTGATTTTAAATGCAGTCTGATGGAATAAAGGTTGAATAGCCAGGACATTTCGGAAAATATAAGTGACAAATGGAATTTGCCTTCCCAAATACAAAGTCTAATTATAAATATGTAATAGTTTTTAAAGTATGAACTGATGATGCTTTATTACAGGTCCTTATTTAGGAGAGAGCTTTTAAAAAACATAATGACTACTCCCTACTCCAGATTTACAGAATCCAAAGCTCTGGGAGTATGTTCTAGGCATGTATGCCTTTAAGAAGCTCATAGTAGGTTCTGGTAGGACAGAATTACCTCTGACTATGAACCAACCAGTCTGCGTAGACTGATACTTGAATTCTGAGGGAAGCAACTCATAGGTGATATAAATTACAGTTCTGATCTCGTCTTATTCCTGTTTAGTTCTGGGCCAAGAATTTGTTTGGTAAGGAATGATAATAAATGCAAAGAACAGTGGTTTTTTGTTTATAGAAGAGTGTGTCATATCATTTTGTTGTTTTTGCCACACAATGCATAATGTTTCCTATTAGAATTCATGTATTGTGGGGGGGGGGGGGACATCACATGAGTTAACCTCCTGTCTCCTGACTGTTGTGTTAGCTTTTTCAACTCTGTGTCATAGACACATTCTTGCTCTCGTTGGTCCGTTTAATTTTGGCATGCTTAGCTACAGTGAGGGAGGATGAGCTGCGCTTTGTTTATACGTGGCTGTGTAAATTTTTAGCTTCATGGCCAGATGCACTTGGAAAAAACACATGATTTTGTGCTGTGTCTTTCATCTTTGGTTGTAATATGGTTAGGATTGTTTTAATTAAAACAACTATTTGGTGAAAATTATTTTAAAAGAACACATAAACTTGGAAAATAGTTATCGTAAGGGCACAAAGCAAATGGAGAATCATTTGTTCCAAAAAAAAAAATTAATCTATTTAATCTCTGTAAGAAAAAGAGTCTAAGACATTTGAGCTATGACCCACTCCTACTCACTTCCCTGAGCTCAATCTGAGAGAAGCTCTACTCTGAACAGGAGGGGAAAACGTGGGCATCTTTTATACATTCGGGATTCTTATTGCAGAAACTTTCATCCAGACAGATCAAGTGAAAGGGCCCAGGACCCCCTTTCCTCACTCAGCCTTTATTGTGAGTGGAAGACTACTGTAGACATAGCAGGCTAAGAATACTAGGCCTCAGTTGCTGGGCCAGGCCTCATCCAAGAAGGGCAAGTTACCTGGCACCCCCACTCACAAAGCACAGATGTCACTCTGAGAGAAGTGAGTCACTCTCCCAGCCCCCAGTTCCTGTGCAGTGTCAGAAAGGTTATTCCTAAGGGAGAGGCAGGCCTTAAGAATAGAGACCTCCGTAGCTCTCCTAAGGAGACTTAAGTTTATTTGAAACAGAGCTTGCGACAAGTTGTTGAAAATTATGATCTTTGTGGTGAACAGTTAAAAGGAGGCTCATAGTTCCTTGTGCTAATAGCAACAAGTGAAATGGCAGACAAGTTAGATGGTGGACAGAAACTCTGCATGCTTAAGACGGCATCCTCTGAGAAGTGGTATCAGAGGCTACACACTGCCGGGGAATTAGAGATAAAGATGGACATTTTGAGAAAGCAACAAAAGGGTAAATCTATAACTATATTCTCTCCTAACAGTAAACCCCCAGAATGCATGAAGCAAAATGCTACAGAATTGAAGGGAGAAATAGACAATTCAAAATAATAGATGGACACATCAGTAGTCCACTTTCAATAATGGATAGAGTATCTAGGCAGAAGATCAACAAACCTGGAAGACTTGAACAACTCTATGAATCAACTAAATTTAGTAGATATCTATAGAACACTCCACCAAACAAGAGCAAAATACTCATTCTTCTCAAGTGCACATGAAACATTCTCTAGGAGAGTATCTCCTGGGCCATTAAAAAAATAATAAATTTTAAAGAATTGCAATCATATAAAGTATGTTTTCCAGTCACAGTGGAATGAAATTGGAAATCAGTTACAGAGTAATGTAAGGAATTCACAAATCTGTGGAAATTAAAGCACTTCTAAGTAACCAGTGGATCACAGAAGAAATCACAAAGGAGTAGAAAATAGTTTGAGATAAATAAAAGCGAAACCAAAACATACCAAAACTTATGAGATATAGCTGTCAGTACTTAGAAGGTAATTTATAGCTACGAATGCCTACGTTAAATGAAAAAGCTTTCAAATCATTATACTAACTGTCCACTTTGGGACTAGAAAAAGAAGAGCAAATTAAACCATAAGTAAGCAGAAATAAGGGCATGAGTAGAGCAGAAATAAATAGTAAAATAGAGAATATCGTCATAACTAAAAGTTGGTTCTATGAAAATGTTGATAGTTGAGAAACCCTTATTTAACGCCGATCAGAGTAAAAAGAAGATTCAAATTACTAAATCACAAGTTGATATGGGGAAATCACCACTGACCTTACAGCAATAAAAAGGATTATAAGAGGAGTATAATTGATAATATGTATGCCAGAAGATTAGATAATTTAGATAAAATAGGTACATGCTTACAAAGACACAGACTACTGAAACTGGCACGAGAAGAAATAGAATATCTGATCGGACATATGTTGCAGATTGAATTGTGTCCCCCTTCCCCCCAAAAAGAAAATGCTGAAGTTCCAATCCCTGGTACCTGTGAGTGTTAGTCACTCAGTCTTGTCCAACTCTTTGTGACTCCATGGACTATATAGCCCGCCAGGCTCCTCTATCCATGAAATTCTCCAGGCAGAAATACTGGAGTGGGTAAGCTATTCCCTTCTCCGAGGCATCTTCCTGACCCAGGGATTGAACCTGGGTTTCCTGTATTGCAGGCGGATTCTTTACCATTTAAGCAACCAGGGAAGCCTTAAGACATTTGGAAATGAGGTCTTTGCAGATGTAATGAAGTCAAGATGAAGTTTTACTGGATTTGGTTGGGCCATGAATCCAGTGACTAATATCCTTATAAAGAGAGTTGGAAAGACAGACACACATAACATAGGGAAGAAGGCGATGTAAAGATGGAGGAAGAAACTGGAGTTACGCTGTCCCAAGCCAGGAAACACCAAGGATTGCTAGAAACTAACAGAAGCTAGAAAGAGGCAAGAAAGGAGTCTCCTCTTGAGCCTTCAGAAGGAGCAGGCCCTGGAGACACCTTGATTTTAGACTTCTAGACTCCAGAGCTCTGAGACAAGTACCTTTCTACTGTTTTTAAGCCACCCAGTTTGTGATAGTAGTTACATTAATAATGTATATAATTAATAATATGTGTGTTAGTCACTCGGTTGTGTTTGAATCTTGGCAACCTCTGGACTGTAGCCCTCTAGGCTCCTTTGTCCATGGGATTCTTCAGGCAAGAATACTGGAGTGGGTTGCCATTCCCTTTTCCAGGAGATCTTCCCAACCCAAGGATTGAACATGGTATTCCCGCATTGCAGGCAGATTCTTTACCATCTGAGCTACCAGGGAAGCCCGTATTAATAGTAGCTCTAGGAAATTAATATGACCCAGAACAAGTAGAGATTGAATTAGTAATTTTAAAATATTCAGGAAAAAAAAGCATATGGCTAGTTCACTGATGATTTCTACCAGATATTTTTTTAAAAGAATTAATACCAATTCTTCACAAACTTGTCTAAGATATAAAGAAGGAACATTTCTTTATTCTGTGAGGCCAGTATTATTTGAAAACCAAAACCAAGCAAAGACATCATACAAAAAGAAAACTGCAGACCAGTAGCACTAGTGTGTAAAACTACACACTAGTATAATCACAAAAAATCCTTAACAAAATATTAGCAAACCAAATCTAACAATGTATAAAAACTGTTATACACCACCATTAAGTGAGATTTGTCTTAGGAATGCAAGGTTGGTGTAACACTACGAAATCAATTAATTTGTAATACAGTGTATTAATAAAATAAGTGACAGGAATCACATGGTCATCTCAGTAGATGCCTCCCAAATCCAATACCTGTTATCATAAAAATGCCCTGCAAACTGGAATAGCAGGGCACTTCATCAGCCCTACCTATAGAAATGTACAGCTAATATATCTGTTGTTATTGTTTAGTCACTAGGTCATATCTGACGCTTTTGCAGCCCTATGGACTGTAGCCTGTCAGGCTCCTCTATCCATGATTTCCCAGGCAGGAATACTGGAGTGGGTTGCCATTTCCTTTCCAAGGGGATCTTCCTGATCCAGGGATTGAACCCACATCTCTTTCATTGGCAGACAAATTCTTTACAACCGAGCCCCCGGGGAAGCACAGCTCACATCACACCTAATAGTAAAAGACTGAACAGTTTCCCCTAAAATCAGGTGATCACTTCTCTGTCTGGTGTTTTACAACAGGTTCTAGCTTTGGAAGTTAAGTGATAAGAAGAAATGAAAAGTATCCCGATTATTAAAGAGGAAATAAAAGTGTGTTTGCAAATGACATGATATTATATGTAGAAAATCCTAAGGAATCTATAAAACACTATTAGATTTAACCAGAATCAATAGAGTTGCAGAATACAGCTTTTTTTTTAAAAAATAGTTGAATTTCTATACATTATCAGTGAACAGTCTAAACATGAAATTAAGAAAATTCTATTTACAATAGCATTAAAAATAAATATTAGAAAGAAATTTTAACAAGTGTAAGACTCATACACTGTAAATGACAAAATATTGTTGAAAGAAAGATGTAGATTAATGAAAAGACATGCCGTGTTCATGGATAGGAAGTCTCAATATTGTGACGATGGCATTTCGCCGCAGATGATCTGCATGTTCCCTGTCAAGACCCTAGCTGGTTTCTTTGCAGGAATTGCCAAGTTAATGATAAATTTCATATGAAGATCCAAGGGACTCTGAATAGCCAAAACAATCTTAGAGCAAATTGACAGGTCTTGCACTTCCCAGTTTCAAAACTTACACAAAACTGTAATGATAAACACAGTGTGTACTGGCATAAGAACAGGTATATAGAGATTGATGGTACAGAATTGAGATGCAGAAGTTAACTTTATTGCTGGTGATTTTTCACAAAGGAAGTTGGACCCCTTCCTTACACCATACAGAAAAATTTAGTCGAAATGGATTTTGGACCCAAAAGTAAGTCCTAAAATGGTAAAGCGACCCCATGGAGTAGCCCGCCAGACCCGTCCATTCTATGGAGAACGTCCATGGAATTCTCCAGGCAAGAGTACTGGAGTGAGTAGCCATTCTCTTCTCCAGGGGATCTTCTGAACCCAGGGAATGAACCCGTGTCTCCCGCATTGCAGGCAGATTATTTACTGTCTGAGCCACCAGGGAAGCCCTTTTAGAAGAAAATGCAGGAGTAAATATTCACAGTCTTGGGTTAACCACTAGTTTTTTTAGATACAATAGCAAAAGCACAAATGGCCAAAAAGAAAAAAGACAAATTGGGATTCATTAAAATTAAAAAAGTTTTGTATTGTTAAAATAGTATCAGTGAAGGGTTGAGAAAGCGCACGGATGGGAGAAAATATTTGCAAATTATATATCTGATAATGAACTTGTATCCAGAATATCAAAAATTCTTAGCTCAGCAAAAGATAAATGTGGTGGTGGTTTAGTTGCTAAGTCGTGTCCAACTCTTTGCAATCCCATGGACTGTAACCCTCCAGGCTCCTCTGTCCATGGCATTTCCCAGGCAAGAGTACTGGAGTGGGTTGCCATTTTCTTCTCCAGGGGATCTTGCTGACCCAAGGATCAAACCACAGACCTGTGTATTCTACATCGCAGGCAGATTCTTTACCCCTGAGCCACCAGAGAAACCCCAAAAGATAAATAGCCCAGTTGAAAACCAAGCAAACTGTATGAGTATATATTTCTCTGAAGGAGATATTTGAATGGCCAGTGGGCTTCCCTGGTGCCTCAGATAGTAAAGAGTCCACCTACAGTGCAGGAGACCCAGGTTCAATCCCTGGGTGGGGAACATCCCTCGGAGAAGGTGTGGCAGTGCACTCCAGTATTCTTGCCTGGAGAATTCCACAGACAGAAGCCTGGTGGGCTCCAGTCCAGGGAGTCACATAGAGTTGGACACAAGTGAGTGACTATCACTTTAATTTTCAAGCAAACAAAAAGATGCTTAACACCAGTAGTCATTAGGAAAATGCAAGTCTAAATCATGAGATATCACTTGTTACATATTAGGATGGGTGTAATCAAAAAATTACAAATATCCATGAGTATGTGGAGTGGAAACCCTCATTACTGTTGGAAATATCAAGTGGTACACAACTTCAGACATGGTTTGACACTTCTTTAAAATGGTAAGATAGTTAACCACGTGATCCAGAAATTCCACTCCTACCAAGAGAAATTAAAATATATATCCACACAAAATTTGTACATGGATATTAAAAGCAGCATTGTTCATATCACAGTAGGCGAAAGTAGAAACAACATAAAAGTTCATCAGCTGATGAATGGTTAAAATGTTTAGCCTTACAGTGGAATGTTATTTGGCAGTAAAAGGAAGTAGATATTGATACCTGCTACAACTTGAATGAACCTTGAAAACATTATTCTAGGGAAAAGAAGTCAGTCACCAAAACCCAAATATTGTTTAACTGTGTGAAATTTCCAGAACAGATAAGTCTGTTAGTGGTTGACTAAGATTGGGAAAATGGAGAGTGACTGTTACTGAATATAGGGTTTCCTTTGGGGGTACAAAAATGTTCTAAAGTTAGATTATGGTGATGGTTCTGCTATGGATATACTGAAACATTGAATTTTACTTTAAATGAGTGAATTGTATGGTGTGTGAATTACAAACAATGAAACTATTTACAAAACAAAATGAATAGATATGACTACAATTATTATGAACCAACTAAAAAGTAAGCTGTATATTTCAGAGTACAAATTGATAAAATTTGTAAATGTTTGAATCAAGAAAGGACATGTAGCAGTTGCCTTACTGAATTCTAGATTAGTTGCTCTGTGTTGATTTAGGTTAGAAAGTAGCCTGAATGCTACATTAAACATAAAGTGTAAATAATTCTGTTCAAAGTCAATTATACTGACTAAATATAGGGCTAAGGACACTTAAATAGTTACTCCATGTAATGTCTGATTTTTAAAAATCAATAAACAATGAATGGCATTGAAGTGTAATAATGCAAATAAGGATTTTATCAAACTCTCTAATACCTGTTCCTGATACATTTTAAATGTTAAATTTATATCAAAATTAGATTGTGATTCATTTTTAAAAGATACTTTCTTAATAATTTCCTTCATCCATAGAAGAGAATGTTGGCAAAGAGAACTGTAATAAAGGTTTTTATAATGATTTGTAACACTTAAAATATTTTAAGAAATTTTAAACTAATGTGGCAAACGTACAATGTCGTACGGAAAATGTTAAGAAATCATTGTTTTAGTTTGAGAGTGCAAGAGAGTTCTTCATAGTGAACTATTTGTTTACGATGTATCCTTCCAAAAAACATAGTTTGAATTGCACTGTTGACACAGTTGAGTCATGGGGAAATCATGGAAAGTAGATGGCATATATCATTGGGTGTGTTTAAAATTTTTGAGGAAATCACTTGTGAATTGCAATGTGCCTTGAACGTTTACTTCCTTTTCACTGTGCCAAGGTATGTCCCGTTTTCTTTTAGTATTTAGAGCACTTTAAAGTTTTTCATGATGCAAGTAAGTGCATGTGTTGATGCACTGCAGTGAAGTAAATTATAAGCACTGGAACTCAAAATATGTACTTTGTTTTTCTTTATGCTCTGTTTTCTGTCATCATAATTTACTATTTATTTATTAACTGCAAAGGTGGAAGTGAGTACAAAGCATTGTCAGCCTAGACCAGGTCTTCTGCCATCTGAGAGCATATTCTGAGAGGCATCTAGAATGGCATTTTGAAAGTTTGATCAGGACCCACATTTTTATATTACAAACATTCAAGCATATATGTAGATATATATAATGTTGAAGTGTTTACCCTTAAGATAGCGAAGTGTTTAACTCTTTTAATACAATGCATTCTATTTTTCAGTTTTTTTTTCCTAGTGCTAGTTTTGACCCATTAATTTCACGACCCCCTAAAGATTTGAAAGCTACCATTTGTAAAATAGTACTCTAGGGACAGAATTATGAGGTCAAGTACCTTATTTTTGAGTTTCTCTCGTAATGGCCCTTAAAAAAAGTGTTTTGTGTCTGGAGAAAACAGGTTATGCTGGTAGGGCGAATATGATTCTCAAATGAGATTTGGTGTTTAAGATACCTTTTCGTGTGAGTTAGATACCTTTTCGTGTGAGTTGGGTTGTCTGTAAACTGTTGCTATAAATGTAACAAGAACCAATGCATTTGAATGCTCAAAGAAATTTTCCTTTTGGTAATTATAGTTTAATTAGAGTTAACCTACAAAATTAAGCAAAATTCATAATTAGAAAACACCCCAAATAATCTTTTATATTCATTTTGCTTTTATACTTTTGTGGCGATAAATACTATCCTGACTTGAAGTTCTAAAATATTTTAATTGTATTAAACTGATTTATCTGTCATTAACATTTGTCTTTGATTTTGGATCTCTGCTTTTGATATTGAATGGGGAAGGATTTTTGTGCAAACATTTCATCAAATATTTTTGCAGGGACACTTAGTCGGTCTGGATGAGCCAGCTTCGGGAGCTGGGCAAGAAGCTCTGCTTAAACAAGAGCAAGCAAAAATCATTCGATTCGAGAGACAAGCAGAAGAGTTCCTCAATGCAGTCTTTTGTAGAAAAGGTTGGTTCCAGTGAAGAATGACATTTAGTGTCTGCTTGTCTTATCTTAGTCTCCTTAATTTCAATGTCCGTTTTTAAAAGAGTTAATTTTAAACACATTTTTCTTTATTGATAGTATACTTTATAATTTTCTATATTCCTTTGGTCAAGGTAAATTGGAATGGGTAATTCAACCCTCTCCCTCCTTTTAGCTGTGCAGTGATGGTGCCATGTAAGATTTAGTTAAATAATTCTTAAAATTATTATGAATGTGTGAAAATTGTAAGGTCTCAGTAGTTCTGTATTTGTTAGACAAATTTTCTTAGCTAAACAGTCACTGTTGGGAGTTCCTTGATAGTCTAGTGGTTAGGATTCCAGGCTTCCATTGCCATGGCCCAGGTTCATTCCCTAGTCAGAGACCTAAGAATCCCACAAGCTCACAATATGGCCAAAAAAAAAAAGAAGAAGAAGAAGTAGTCACTATTTTAGTCACTGATAACCATAAAACTGTATAGAATTTTAATAATTCCTCATTGAAATTTCATTTGGAGGAAAAAGTTTTATCTTAAAATTAGATCTGCAAACTTTTTTTCTCCTTGATACAACCTTGTTTTACTAAAAAATTTAAGTATTAAAATTAAAGAAATTCTTTCTAATGAATTTGTTTTCCTTATTTATGCCATGTCTCTAGTTCCTGCCATGTCTCTAGTTCCACAGTGGTGATTACTGTGATAGGCTCTAAAGTTTTTTTTTATTTAATCTTCAGCAGACTCAATGATTCTATTTTCTTTAATATTTCTCCATATGTTCTGGTTTACACCTCTCATTCCTTTGAAAGTAGCCTTCTCTTTTCCAAAATCTGAAGGGTAATGTTTGTCTATACAGTGGTTATAAGTCTGATAAGTGCATTCCAACGGGTTGGTTACATACACTTGGAGACTAGCTGAGCTTCTGTTTAATGTGATCGATATTTTCAAAAGGGAGTGTGAAGTAAAGTGACATACGAAATTAAGGAGTACAGAAGGGTTTTGTTTTCAGAGGCACTTTTTCCCCTTTTTTTTCCATCAGATCTCCAGATAAAATTAAACCTTTTACTACATCCTCACTTCCTTTAATATCCTCTAGTACCCTCTGACCTCGAGCTCCCAACCAAGGCCTCCATGCTCACCATTTCATTTCCATAAAATACCCTGATTCCAAAGCTATGTTCAAAGCATTAGGTTTATGAACATTTGGGTGTTTTATTAAAGTAACTCACATTTAAAGTATAAATGACTGATATATCAGTTGTGAGTTTATTAACTAAATAAAATATCTTTCCAGCTTCTCTGCTGATCCTCTCCTTTAGGAAGTGTACATGGGTCTAATGCTGTAGGAAACGTCATTAACTGAAAAGAGGAACTCCTCTTCCTAATTTACATGGAGGAACCAACCACTTTCCTCTCTGCTTAGGGGGAGTTAGTGAGGTTAATCACAAGCAGATTCTTGAAGAGATTTCTAGCCTGCTTCTCTACTAATCCCATCCCTTTGTTGTATAGGAATAATGTAGGTTAAAGTTCTTGTGTTTTTACCCAAAAATTAAATTTAGGGGTACATACCCTTTAGAGGAGGAATTCTTACCTTGGAATAGGTCTTGAGAGATGAGAATCCTCTGAAATTGTAAAATTGTTTGTATATTTGTCTGTATACTGGCATATGATGCTTAGAAAAAGAAATACTGCTTTGCAGTTGGAAGTTTCCCCTTTATGTATTAATATTGTTACTTTTAGATTTTTTATTAATCCTCTTAGGAGTGTCTCAAAAATGGGCATTTGTAGGCTTAAAATTGATACCAAAAAATGTTCCAGAGATATAACAGGCTATTTAATCTAAGGAGAATATTTTGTTTTTAATAAATAAGATATTTGGATTTAGTTATTTGTTTCCAGAGTATTACAAATTGTTTAAATAATTGAGTATGAACAGGTTATCTGTAGCTAGGTAGGAACATTAGTTTAAATAAAAGTAGGTTTTTGTGGTATGGACTCTATATAATAAATTCCAATTTAAGGACAGTACAGCTGTCATAATCATTTCTTTTCATCTGGCTTTGTCACTTGTCTTAGAAAATTTAACACTTTCCTAAAAGTTAGATTTGCATTTTAAAAACGTAACAGGTGGCTATGATGTAGCATTCGCGTGCTTTTCTGTAGTTTTAACTTTGACCTGATATGTTGTTTTTATTTGACTCAGTTGTGCATGTTTCCCTGAGGGTGGCTAGGTTTATAGATGTTGTGTTTTAAGTAAATTAAAGAATGAAAAATTTTCAAGAGACATAGCAGGAAATGATCTTTGATCATAATCATGAACTGTTTCATGATTATAGTAGTTCTTCAACAGAGAGGCAGAATATGCTACAGACATTTAAAGATCAAAAGTAGCAATTTATGGTTTTTATCCTAAAATCTTTGACTCTTTGCAAGTCTGTTTAATATTTATTAATCTAGTTAAACATAGAGATATCTCATAAATTCATTTTGCTTCCTGTTTGGAAGCTTTCTTCTTCATGTATTATTCTCCAGCTTTTCAGAGGATAAAAAGATATAGTAACATATTAAAACTTAAAATTATATACATTCAGAGGATTTTATGTTATGGAAGGAAAAAAAGTTAAATGACTTTCTGCTTAATAAGAAATTCTAATAAGAAAACCCAGAGTAGAGGTTGAAAAAAGCAATACATGGCTAAAATGGTCATTAGAGCATTTAAGGAACCACTGTCAGTGATGGTAGTAACTTCTGAACCTTAATTACCTAGCTGAATATGTCTATTCTTTAACCATCTAGCATACCCATAGTCTTTTTTATAGAGAGGAAACTTAAGATTGAAAATACTTTAGAGTAGAACAGAAATGTTATTATGATAGAACAAACTTTATTAAACTCCAGAGAATTAAATATTCTGACTTTAGGATATGACTGTCTTCTGATACTGAATATTGTCCTTCAGGAAAAAAATTTGTTCTTGGGAGTCCTGTTTGATTTTAATGATGTGTTTGGTTTTTAGATTTTAGTGATAAATTAATAGCAATTAGTCAGTTTTTCTGACTAATCAAGGTTCCTTACAGCTCCAAAATACTATAGGTAAAGTAACTGACCTTCTGTGGTTAATCTTTAAAAGAGTAAGGAAACTCAGGTTTTCTGAGACCCATCTTCTAAAGCCTAGGAAGTGTAGGAAGGAAGTATAAAATACGGGTGGAACATTTTAATCAAGGGTCTATCACTAGCCATCTGTACAAAATTGAACAGGCCGTTTACTCTTTAGATCACAGTTATCGAATTTGTTACTTTTTTTTTTAAGAACTGTTTGTTGACTGATTTGATATTGATCCATTTATTAGTCAACTAAATACAAATGCATACTTCGCACCAAGGTTAGGTGCTGAGAGTACAGGAGTAAACAGACATTAACTCTGCTTTTCTCAAACGTTTAATCTCCCTGATAGTGTGTTAGTGACAGAGACGTGATGATAATATATTTATGCAAAATGTTTTCCCTTTTATTTTACTTTTAGGGTCCCTTCCAGTCCTGAAGGTTTTATAAGTTAGTGAATTCATATGATCTTTATTTTAAAATTAACATTGATTAGAAATTGATAACTTAGATGTTTATTACTTCTTTTTCTATTGTGTTCAGTGGTTGGTAGAGCATAAAGAACTTACCGAAAGTAACTTGGTCTTAAAGTTTTGAGGTTTGACATTTAAACTCCTAGCCTAGAGATTCTAGAAGTGTAGTCCCCAGACCAGCAGCATCTAGAAACTTGTTGGAAACACCAATTCCTGAACTTACTCTACAACTGCTAAATCAGTAACTCTGGAGAAAGGACCCAGCAATCTCTTTTTACAAACTCTCTAAGTGGTTGTGATGAGTATTAAAATGTGACATCTGTTGCCCTGGCCTATCATGAATCTTAAGTACCTCCTTTTATAATGTTGATATACCTGCAGTCTTTTAGCAGAAAGTGTTCATTCTTCAGTAATATAGGAAGATAATGGTTGAAGGATCTAGGGGAAACCAGATGTGATCGATAGGTGGTAAAGAGGGGAGTAATCATTTCATTAAAAAGGGGTTTTGGGATTTCTGTATCAGGTAAGTGATTCTTACCCATATGATATACTATTTGTTATCCCTTTATTTGACTTCATATTCGGGGGCGGGGGGTGGTATGTAGAAATAATTTTATTAAAAGTTTATTTTTAAAAATCAACTTTTATAAGCCTGCAGATTAAAAATATAGCTCTGAGGGAATACTATTTTTAGGATATTGCATTTTAAGAAAGAAAAATAAAATGAAATTTTGTTTGCTTGAAAGCTGTCTCTTTTTAGTACATTGTCCCACTTTAAAAGTAAATAAATCTTTGTTTACAGACAGTCCCTGGGTCTCCGACCCCAATATTCCCCTAGTGGCCCGTGAGATCATGCAGCGAATGATCCAACAATTTGCTGCTGAATATACCTCAAAAAATAGCTCTACTCAGGACCCCAGCCAGCCCAATAGCACAAAGAACCAAAGCCTGCCGAAAGCATCTCCAGTCACCACCTCTCCCACGGCTGCAACTGCTCAGAACCCTGTGCTCAGCAAGCTTCTCATGGCTGACCAAGACTCACCTCTGGACCTTACTGTCAGAAAGTCTCAGTCAGAACCTAGCGAACAAGGTACGGTTTGATGTCAAGATCTCCTCTGTCCAATAGAATACTTCTAGTTTGGGGAGAAAAAAAGGTATTGGCATGTAGAGCATCACTAATGTGATTTTTAAATTATTCTGGACTCTGCAGTGATAGAGAAGAAGTGGCTACCTTACCCATCAGTAGTTCATAGTCATGATTGATGTACCACCTGGGAACGTTAGGTGGTTATATTGTTACTTGATGTTTATATAAGTATTGCATACTTTACAAAGCATTATCATATCCATTGTTTTTAAAATCCTTTTGAAAAATTAACTTTCCCCCCTTTCCATCAGTGTTTAGGATTAGCACCTACCTGAGAAATAAATACATCTTGTTAGGTAGGAGTTAAACTCTGCATGTGAGATCATGAAGCAAAAATATATATTACTTGCATTTTTAAAAAACTCAGGGGATTAGAAATATTGAGAAGATAGTAGAAACACTTTGAGTTGTTAAAATATATTCAGTATTTTATAAATACACATACATACACTGTGTTATGAACTAGTTAGAATATTTTCAAAAGGTAGTCTGTTGGTGAGGGTGCCAATTAAGAGATTGAGAGGGTATCAGTTTTGCAGAGCAGCTATTTCTTGAGTCTTTGGAAAGGTACTCTCTTAAGTATATCTTTGTTGCTTTGTGATCTCATTTTACCTTTACTTTCACAAAGATGAAGTAAGCATTTCAACTTGGCCACTGTTTGAACCGCTACAAGTTATAAATTAGTGATATCTGTATTACTGAGATTTTATTGCCATAGATGTCTCATAAAAGTGTGAATTTAATGGTGAGAAATAGATTTATTTTTCAAAGTAAGTAAGTTTAATTCATGTAGGAATCTCTTTGAAAGAACTTTATTTTGCTCGTTTTAAGTAGTTTATGAAGTAATGACATTTAATGGGCTGGCTTTAGTTGCTTATTAAAGAATATTTTTTTGAATAGCTTTCCTTTGCCTTCTTTCTCTTTCTGTGAGGGAACAGCACTCAAAATCTCTAAAATTTCCTAGCAGGAGACCTTCTAGACCTCCTTTGGTTACCATGTTGTTTATAAAGTTATTCTTTTCCATTTTATAGAGAATTTTCTTTACCACAGATTGGTAGTTTTCATTAACAGTCTATTTACTCTAAACGTTGCATTTCAAACTTCAGGTTTACACTAGGAGAATGATGGCATAGAGGTTGTGTCTAAAATATTAATAATGGAGATTAACATACAAAGATACACATTAGTCTGATTTAACTTCTTATAGCAACTGTTATACTTGAAAGGTATGTTGTGTTGACAGCAGGAGAAATTTGCACTAGATGATAGGATTATAGTACATCAACTTCAAATGAAACCTTTCTAAAATTATTTTTCCTAAAGAATTTTAATGTATTTTCAACTTAAATCAAAATTTTTCAGTGGTAGATTTGAAGTATGTTGCCTATAATATGATTAGACTATGAAAATAATACTGTCTTTGGTTGGAAATATTTTAAGTAGTGCATTTTCTTGTTAGGAATCTAATTGGATTAGATCTCTAATGGAATACTTGGTTCTATAAGATTTCAGTTTATGTTTTTAGAAATATTAGTGGCTCTAAGAGACAACATGGTGTCCTTACTTTGTATGAGTTGTGGGCTTTTTTTGGTTTATAAACTGAGTTGCAGTGAAATAGGGAGTTACAGTGAAATAGGGAGTTACTTGACATAGGGAGTTAACAGTGTCCTCAGACACAAGTCCCGAGAGAGTTCTGTATTGGCATGGTCTTTAGTATAGCCAGATAGCAGGCCTCTCTGCCTACCAACTGAAAATCAGAGGCATTGAGTATTCCAGTTCCGAACAGAACAGCAGCCTTAAAAGTTATCCAGACTATGAGTTTTCTTTTCTAGACATGTCTACAGGGGAAAAAATGGCTTTTGGATAGAGTTAAAGTCTTCTATTTTATGTTCTAATAACATGAATTTGTGATTTTTATAGTAAAAGAAAAATGATTATTTCCCCAAGGCTCCCATCAGTATCAAGGCCGTGTTATTCTTCTTTCTTTTCTTAAACTTTGCCATCAATTTATAGTAGCTTATTAATTGAAAAACCTTGCCTTTGTAAATATGAGCAAGTAAATTTTGAATCTCTGCTGATTTTCCCCAAAAGCTTGAATCCAAATATACAGACTTTTGCAGATATGTCCCAAATAGTAATTTGAATATGTGCAAATTATAAACAGTTAACAACTGATTCATCTTGCATATTATCTTATACAGTATATGTTTACTATAACCATATAAATTTGTTTTTTAAATGAGTTTTGCATTTAAATTTTCCTAAATCTAACTTTTATGTACCCCTGATACTTCAGGCAGCCTTAGCTCTTGAGAAATTTGGTTTTATAATTTGTATGACGTTATCTCATTAATCTCATATACTTAGATCAAGGTAATTTAAAAAATGGCATGTCATAGTTCCATCACGGAGCCTCATATGTAAACTGCTGTTTCTAATATCTCACTGTATCTTAACATCTTTAGTGTTATGCTCTAACTTTTCTTTTGTCCTATTAATAAAATATTTAACCCTTGGAGATAGTAGATACAACATCGACTTTGATAAGCTTATGTCTCTTTGGGAGAAAAAATATCCTGATTCTATTAATGAATTGGTTTTGTAACTGAAAACGTATGGCTAGTTTTATCTGTTTAGTTGAGTAAGCCTACTGCTTTGACACTTTTAGCCTATTCAGTTCACATTGCTCCCCGTTTTTAATATTCTCAGGTGTTTCTTTGTGTCTCTGCAGACGGTGTACTTGATCTGTCCACTAAGAAAAGTCCGTGTGCTGGCAGCACTTCCCTGAGCCATTCTCCAGGCTGCTCCAGTACTCAAGGGAACGGGTAAGGGAAAATATTTGTGGCCTTCCACAGTCTTATAGGGGACAGTTTATCAAAGATTGATGCCAGTCTCCCTTGTCTGCTTTGAAACAGTCCATTAGAGTAACACTCCTGTGGTGGGTTACAGTCCATGGGGTCACAGAGAGTCGGACACAACTAAGCGACTAACACTTATAGGTGGACCGTTAGTAAAATTACTTTTAGTCTGTCGATCAAGTAAAGGCACAATCTGTGAAATCTAGAATTGGCAAGTATAGTCAATTTTGCCCGTTTAGTACAAATAGTAAAGAATTAGGAATATGGCAAGAATGTCTGTGGGTTTTTTGTTGTTGAGTGTTGAGGAATATGAACCCAACCTAAATAATTCCAGAGTTCACATGTAAAGGCAGTGTTTTGTATGCTGAAGTTGTTGAATGAAAATTGGGTTCCAATCTTTAACTTGGTATTGCTAACGGAGTATAGGGGCTATTCGTTTTTTCCTTGCTTGGTTTGGTTTGGTTTGGTTTATTGATTTGAACTGCAGTTTTAACTCTTGTGTGGCAGTTCAGAAAATAATTGTGTGTATTTTTTGTTTTTGATTAGATAAGACTGGTTGTCGGTGTTGATAGATAACCATCTTATGCTTCCAAGACAGTATTACATGATCAGTTTTAAGAACTATTACCAGACTAAAGAGGATTTTCTAACCACCCAATTTTATAGTGTAAGAATTATCTAATTCTCTCTGTATGTGTACATAGTAGCCATTTTTAAAAGTCATATATTAATGAAGATGCTTAGATGCCATTTTGGGAAGGCATTTCATAAAACTGTGTTGTGACCAAAAATGAGCTTCATCTAGATATGAAACATAGTTAATTATTTAGGTTTATTTAACTCCTAGAATGTCAACATGGGGAAGATATTTAGATATCAAAGGAGTAAGTAGGCACTAAAGGGACTAACCTGTTCCAACTTACTCTTAATTACCTTCAAATTGAAGGATTCCTTTACTGACTTCTAAAAAGCTCCCTTTATTTTCTCTACAATTCCATCATCTTCCTTTTTCTCTCCTCCTTTATTCGGTCTAAAAGTAACATTAATTTAATTCATTTTGCATAGTTTACTAATCATTTTTTTCTTAAGCCCTTTTTTCACTATAGTTCATACTATATATATATCTAAGTCATCATGGTCCCAAATCATTTGGTTCCATTTATATATCAGAAAACTTGAGTTGTGTAAATAAGGACACGTGTAGAAGCCTAAGTGCTGTTTGCATAAATACATCCCTTGTACAAGATTTTCTTTAAACTTGGCCACCAGATCTGTGTACTGTACGGTTGAAATTGCTGTGTTTGTCCCTCTGAATGGAAAGTAAATGCACTCATTGTGGTAGAGTTTTCTGGAAGACGAAAGCACCAACAGTACTGCCCACCTTTTAGTTGAATTGTCATCCCTACTATATTATTTACTGCTAACAGCAGAGTCCCTGTAGACTTTCCGAAAACATATCTGATTTACCATTATTTCTGCAAAGTTCTGCTTTTGTGCCTAGTTAATGTAATTACTCCCCTTGGGCATGCCTTAGCAGTTACCAGTTTTATCACTGATAAATCCTTCTCTACTGTAAAAATGAAAACCTTATGAATTAACTTTATGTCAGTAGTTGATTTTTTTTAAGCATTATTTGAAAGTTACCCACTTAAAATTTGAAAATTAATGCTTGGTATTTTAAGAAGAAGGTTTCCTTCAACTAAGAAAATGCTAAAAAATTGTTTCTATAACTCTGACAATAATTACTTTGAGTAGAACTTAAGGAAAAAAGTTTTTGGGAAAATAAAGGACAGTTTCTTTAAAACTTGGATTATTTCCTATACTATCATGTAAGAATTGAATCGCCAGTCTATGTCTGACGCAGGTTACAGCATGCTTGGGGCGGGTGCATGGGGAAAAAAAAAAAAAAAACAAATGGAAAAATGAGTGGTATTCGTGTATCCGCAACAAATAGTGTTTTAAATGAAGAAATGTGGTAAGTTATAATTTGATGGGTAAAAATTTCATTGTTTTGGTTTGGGGTTTCCCCCCACCATGGGGCTGGTAGCCATATTTTTTTTTTCCCAAGCAAAATAAGAAATGTCATTTGGAGTTACCTGATTTTTGATAAGAACATCAACTTGTTTGTGGGAATAAATGAGCAGTTATCTGTGGGTTCCACCAATGTAAATTGTTCAAGTTTTATAGCTGGTTGTCATGAATGTTGAATATGTTGCATTAAAATAAATAATTTGGCTTACTCTTTTATTACTGTACTTGTTTAGTGGTAACGTCACATTGGTAACACAATTCTTTGTAGTATGGAGACTTGATGATTACTTTGTAATTAGTAATTAAGGTGCTATTTTCAGACAGTTGCGCGAAACTTTTTCTCCGAATATTTGTGAACCCAACCAGAGACTAGCTGACAGGTTTAATTTTTCTTTGCCCAAAAGCTCCTGGTTTTTTTTTTCTTTTTCTTTTTTTGTTTTTTTGCTTTTGTTTTTGTTTTTTGTGAACAAGTTTAAAACTAACTGCTGAGACCTTTTTTTTTTTTAATTTTAGAGAAAATAAATAAATAACACAAAGTGATGTTACCCAAGCAAGGCGTTCTAATAAAGGAGTGGTCCCCTCACCCATCCCTCCCTACCTGTGCAAGTCCTGCTCACATCAGTTTCCTTCCATCCAATTAGGCGACCTGGGAGACCCAGCCAGTACCGCCCAGACGGACTTCGGAGTGGTGATGGGGTACCTCCAAGAAGCTTACAGGATGGAACCAGGGAAGGTTTTGGACACTCCACATCACTCAAAGTTCCACTGGCTCGATCCCTGCAGATTAGTGAAGAACTACTGAGCAGAAACCAATTGTCCACAGCTGCCAGCCTTGGGCCGTCTGGATTACAGAATCATGGACAGCACTTAATATTATCCAGGGAAGCCTCTTGGGCAAAACCACATTATGAGTTCAACCTCAGCCGTATGAAGTTCAGGGGAAATGGTGCACTCAACAACATCAATGACCTTCCTTTTCTTGCAGAAAACTCTGCCTTTCCAAAAATGGCACTTCAAGCAAAACAAGATGGGAAAAAGGATGTGAGCCATTCATCTCCTGTAGATTTAAAGATACCACAAGTTCGAGGAATGGATCTTTCTTGGGAATCTCGCACTGGTGATCAGTACAGCTATAGCTCTTTGGTAATGGGTTCACAAACGGAGAGCGCGCTTAGTAAAAAATTAAGGGCTATTCTTCCAAAACAAAATAGAAAAAGCATGTTAGATGCTGGACCCGATTCTTGGGGCTCAGATGCTGAGCAGTCTACCTCTGGACAGCCATATCCCACATCGGATCAAGAAGGAGATCCTGGCTCCAAGCAGCCTCGGAAGAAAAGAGGGCGTTACAGACAGTACAACAGTGAGATACTGGAGGAAGCAATCTCAGTGGTTATGAGTGGAAAAATGAGTGTTTCCAAAGCTCAGAGTATTTATGGGATTCCCCACAGTACACTGGAGTACAAAGTAAAGGAGAGGCTGGGCACTTTGAAAAACCCTCCAAAGAAAAAGATGAAGTTAATGAGGTCGGAGGGGCCAGATGTTTCTGTAAAGATTGAATTAGATCCCCAGGGAGAGGCAGCACAAAGTGCAAATGAATCAAAAAATGAGTAGGAATACTGTAGAGTGCCAATTACTGTACAAACTGGGTGAGCACTACTGCATTGTTCAGCTGTCATTGCTGCACCTAACTTCATTTACTGTGACACTTGTTTCTTTGCAGACTTTGCATTGACCTGTGTGTACAGAGATGAAAGGTGCATTCTGAATGTTGCATATTTTAAATTTTTCATGTGCAGTATGGCTCGAGATATTGTTTGGCCTTTTTGCATGTTTCTCTACAAAAGAGAATTGAGTTACCTCACAGAGAACAGATACATGGAAGTGGACTCCTTGCCTGTAGAGCCTGCATGCGTTTCTTTCTTTTTTTTCCTTAAGTTATATTTGCCTTTATTTAAAAAGAAAAGAAAAAAGCCCCCTTTTAGAAACCACCTGTCGTTTTGGGAGCTTTATCACTGCAAATTGGAAAGCCATCTTATAAAATTATTCACATTTTTTTCTTCAGAGATTCAACTCATTTAAGGGTTAAACTAAAGAAACTAAGGACAATGAACCTTTGAATTTAAGAAATTTGACTGTTCACTGATAAATAATTCTTTGGCTCAATTAACATTTTTATGGTTTCCCTTCTCACTGCTAAGTTTACTTAACAAATTAGCAATCTGTTTAGTGCTCACCCAGAGGGGAAGGAGGTGGAAAATGTGCACACACTACCTTCAGAAACGCTTGGGTTGATTACGTTGTGACACTACCTTTGCTGTAATTTCATTTGGGATTTTCTAAGGGTAGAATTTGGTCTCACCCAACAAGTGAGGATATAGCCTTATCTCATGGAGGACGAGCTCCGTTCTTACTCAGGAGCAGTCAGGGTACATTACATGAAACAATAGAGGATGCCTCATTTTAGCAAACTGAGTTTCTTTGTATTCTTAAATCTTTTTACAGATTTGATCATGTGCTAACTAATGACTGAATGTCAGTTGCAGCAACTATTTAAAAATTTTTAAGATCTGTTTGTTGGGGGGATGGGAGAAATAAGGGGGAAATGTGTGTGAGTAATTATAATAATGCGAAAGTGGTATCTAGATTTTACAGCCTCGGTAATCTGCTCAAATATCCACACAAGTGAAGAGTCTGTGTTTGTGGTGAGAGAAAAAAACACAACCCCAAAGTAACCTAATGTGATTTAGGTTGCATTTCAGTTCTAACAATAATTCAATCAGAAATCAAGCTCCTTAGCAATTCTTTTTTAACTAATTCAAATACTAGTAGAAGGCGGGCAGGGATTTTTAGTTTTTAATTTAATTTGTTGTTTTGACTTTTTTTGGCATCCTACATACTATCCCTTTCTCAACTTTTCTGCTATTTAGCCGATTTTTATGGTTGTTTAGCACACTGTTAGCACAGGACCTTTCAGATTATGTTCTGTATAAGCACTCCTTAAAGAACATCTAAGCTTTTTTTTTTTTTGAGATGGGCTTTTAAAATCACACTGATAAGGCTTGTGACATTTATTTTCTACAATTTCTTTTGCAAGAATAATAGGTAAATAAAGCCCATGAAATTTAATTCTGCATCATGACCAAATTAAAAATACTCTTTCTTCAAAATAAAATCTACCATACATGACCCTATATTCTTACCTACTGAAAAAGGTGATCAGGCCCTTCTAAATGCTTAACCAAAAACAAACCCCAAAAAAACATTGGATTTTTTTTTTTGGTGAAATAAAATCAAACTGGGAGCGTTAAGTTGAGATTAATGATTTCTGATGGATACTAACAGTTTGAGGAGTAGGTCCAGATATTCCCAAGGCATAAATTCTTGCCTGGACACTTTGGAGCAGTTAATTAGGTTAACGATAGTTTTTCCTTGGCACCCTGTGTGTTCAAAGGTTAGGCACACCATTGCTGTTATTAAAATACACACATTCTTGGTATAGCCTGGGCTTGGGTTCCTCTTTTGGTTTGGTTATTATGTGTAGCAGTTTGATCAGTGGATGACTGAGCCTGTTTCCTCTTAGTTTGCTAGTCTTCTCAGCAGAAAAAGCAGTTTGGGTTCAGAGCAGTGTATGACTCTGCGGTATTTTCTAGCCTAGCTGGAAGTTGCAATAAAAATACTTACTGAAATGTATGGTTTTCATCTGCAGTTGAAGGAAGTAGTAGAAGTTTTGCTAAAAGCAAAGGACTAAGCTTATGAAGGAACGCCTCCTTTGTTCCACACTCGATTTGTCACACACAATTAATTGTAACCATGGTGCCTTTTTGCATGATGTTTGGGGGCATTCTATAGCCCAGCATTGCTGCAAAAAGGTCCTTTGAGCAATTAATTTGTGCTTCTTTTTAATCCCCTCAGAAAGGCATCAATAAGGCCCATTAAAAAATCTGGCCCTAAAAGTTCAACTTTTGTAGAGTTTTACTGTTCAGAGAGGTTTTAATCCCATGTGGTAGTCTCTAAAGTGACGTATGAGTTGAGTTATGTAAATTTTGTCATTGTAGTGTAATGGAGTGATCATTTTACTAACATAAATATTTTCTATGTGTGTTTCAGTGGATGACAATCGAGCAGCAGAAGAATGGTGTGCCTACCCTTTAATGCTGCAGTTTAAATAAGAGAACTTGTATTGTGTCATTTCAGATTGTAGGCTGAGAGTTGTAAATAGTGAAAATTTGAGTACTTCTATTATTTGTTTTGGTTAGAAAGTGAATTTAAAAAACAAACCAAACTCTAAACTTTCTCAGATTAAAAGTCCTGAGACCTGAAGATTGTAATATTCATGTCTGTGAAGCTTTTAAACATTACACTTGAGATCAGTCATGACTTGATATTCAGGTAAATTTTCTTTTCCAAGAAGCTTTTGAATAAGCATATTTCCTCCAAAGGTCGGTTGGTCTCTCTTTTTCTTTTTGAGTGTAGATTATTTTAAAGCACTAATTGCATTACATTGGTAACTGCAATATAAAATAGCCATTATTGTTTTGTGAAGCATGGTTGAAATTAGATAGTGGTCCCTTTTAAATTTCATGAGCCTCTCAAAAAAAAAAAACTTTAAAAAAAATACAGAAAGCTGCTGAATATTTCAAAAGATATATATTTTACCTTATTGTAGGTTTTGTAAAGTTAGTTTGTAATATTCAGGTGCACTTTTAATGTTAAATTTTGTGTTCAGAGTTCCATTATACCATGTGTTCCTTGGATGTGGCTCATCACATGGCTGGCTATCAGTCTTGGTGCCGCAGTGATCCCGTAATATTTGATTTCCCTCTTGATTTGCCACTATTCTGTATTGGCACTTTCAGTGTAGATATTCTAGTTTGGGGACATCCTCATAAATGTGTAATAGCGATTGGTCCATTCGCATGCTTAATTTCTGCTAATCAGAGTTTTGCATGGCCCAAACAACAGTTGACCATTTTTATGGTATGGGAAAGTATAGTTCACAACTATCTGTGTCACAAAAGCCTTTTCTCCTTTCATTTTCCAGTAGGCAGATGATGACATTACTTCAGCTGTATGTTATTCAAACTAATGTTAGAAAGAGGGAGTGTATTTAAAATCAATTCCTACATTTTTTATGAGGAAACGTAGATACAGAGTAGATAAGCTATGGCACTATAAAGTCAAAAAACACTAATTCTGTGGAAGGATTTCTAGGTGGTATTTTTATCATTAGCATTCTCACTTCTGAAACAGAGTCATCAAGCTTGACAGTAATGTATTTATCACTTGTTCAGAAGGCTTACAAGTGACTGAACTGTGTTCGTGATGAGCTATACACTTTTTTCTGTTCCCCAGATACCATGAAGGACAAGGTCTCTCTTTCAGGAAAAATAATTTATATTTGTGTATAATACTTTTTAATGTTAAGTTTGTTGTTACTCTGAAGTTTAGATGTTGCTTGACAAACCTTTGCTGCAGCAGATCTTGGATGTGAGTAAGGCTTTGTGTGATAATAGGGGTCCTTATGTGAAGTTAATTACTGTTCAGTTCTGGTGAGCAAGCTCAACAAGTGTAAAGTGTATATTAGCTTTATTTGGTACACTTTTACTTTACAATATTGAAGTGCTTTTAGAACTCTGGTTATCTTATATAAACCATTACCTCAATCAATTGGCATTTCCATTCCCCAGCATTTTACCTGAGCTATTTATAAGATGAGCTATATGGGATCAGATAGTAAAATAGTAAGGCACAATGAGAAGTTTAGTTCCCAATTTTCTGGAGAGAACTCTAAATTAGACTAAAAATGACTACCTGCAAAGGCTCATACCATAACTGCCTTTTGTCATTAGGCAGTACGTAGCAAGCTTGGCGCTGCTAGTGAGCTGTGTGTTCTCCCCCTGCCCCAAGGAAGCACATGGTGCGAGGCTTGGCTAAGCCTTTGTGACTCTTTATATTTCATTGACCCATAATAGTGACGCTTGGATTCAGTCAGTTATTTTTATAAAACAAATTATTGAGTCAGCCCAGTGTCAGAACCTGAAATTATTTTGAGTACTTACAGCTGATATGACAGCTCAGTGTCATTTTCTAAGAGCTGTTATCTCTGTAGATTTAGGTTTGAAACTACACATCTTTCTTTTGTAATTATTCTTTCTTTAACTAAATGCCAGAGTTTGTTTTTATGTGAACCACCCTGCTCTGTGTATTCAGGTTGCTGTCGTTGGTGATGGAATATGGCAATAGACTGAATTGCTCTACTTAGTCTTTTGTAGGAGACATTAAAAGTTATAGGTTAAATTTTGACCTTCATGAAGATATCAAAGATTGTTTTCCTTGTTACTTTCCATTATAATTAGGTCTTCATTAATACTGTGGTCAGGCCAGTGTTATTAAACTTAATGGCTTTAACCAAACAGCCCATTTGGAAACTTGATTAAGCTATATAGGATTTTTTTTTTTAATCTAATTGCTTTCAAGCACTACTGAAAAGGAAAAAAGTATAATTGTGGTACAAGGAATGCAGACCTCCAAAGTTGTCTTAGTTTTTTTCTGGATACATTCTGTCCTTGAGACTTGAGTAGGATTTGTGAACACGGTGACTGAAGGGAAAATAGAGGAAATTCTTTTCATATTCTCTGTCTCTCATTCCCAAATAAACTCGCAGTTGCTTTTTAAAGAAGCAGACATTGGCCCTGTAGCTGTGTGCCCTATGAAGGAGATTGGAAGAGGGAGTTGGGAAGTAGGGTAGGGGGAAGTAAGTGAAGTTGAAGGAAGGATTCCGCCCTACAACTAACTAAAGCTGAGTTGCGGGATAGAGCACATGGTACAGTTGGGCCGCCTTCATTTGATAGTCAGAAAAATCTTTTAGATTATTTGAAAAGTGAGAATCAAGACAAATTAATGTTGGCTTGACAGATAACAAAATTTGAGTTAATTCTGCAACTATTGGGGGGGGTAATTTTAAGGTTTCCAGTTCACGTAGAGCTATATCAAAAGCTGAAAAGCAAGCACTTTTAGTTAATCGTAGATTTATTGGATGTAGCAAATATTATAATCATAATATTTAATCTTTATTGTTTGAATATGAAAATAAACTCTTTACCCCATCTTGAACTGTCACTGAGCAGGTTCAAGATGGTGTTTTCAACACTGGAAATGACCCTACACACATACCAAAAAAATCTAAAGCAGTAAGACATATTTTAAGATCCATACCTCTTAGACTTTTTAGATTTGTCTTGGGAAAGAATTTATGAACCTGTAACCAGTATTAGTGCAGTCTTGGGTTCCTTGTTCTGCATAATTGCACCCTTTCTCAGGTATGTCCTGAAAACATAAATCTTAAAATAATCTCTTTAGAGATTAGATTCTCAGTGGATAGTGTGTAAGGGGGCTGGGTGGGGGGTGGGAGGGTTGGACACAGAACACTGACACGGTGGAGCAGGGATCTTTAACATACAGTCGCCAAATAGAATTTCAACCTGGACTATTTCACCCCCTCAGAAGGAGCTGAATAACATCTGTTATTTGGTAACTACTCGGTGCTACACTCCTAAAAGTCTTTTCTTTCAATCCAGGTGACTTTTTTTCCTGCTTGGTGGAAGGGTATATAGTGAACTTTACCGTCACTTAGGAAAGCACTTGTCTGAAATGTTTAAAGTACTAGAAAAGGGATAATTCAGCACTTTTTCTGTTACAACACTAAAGTCTTAATTTATCTTCAGAGTCTTAGGTACTGTAAGTTTTAGGGTGATTATTTAAAAATATAAAACATACTACATATTATGGGATCAGATCACATTTATATAAATAATTCTTGTCTTAAAGATTTTTAAAAAGACAATAACATTTTGTACCTTTCAAGCAATTCCAAGTGATTGCCTCATTTTCCCCATTACATTAAGCATTTCAGGCTGAGAATTTGGAATTTGAGAGGAGGTGAGGGGGAAATTCCCCAAAATGAAAAATTGTGTCAGACAGTTTTAGAAAAATAAATCACTAGGAAAATGGGTAGGGATTCTCTCTCCCTTTAAGTCTTCAGGGAATGAGCAGTATTTAGAATCTTTGGCTGAAATTCAAGCCTTTTTACTGTGTAAATTTTTAATATTAATTCACTGACATGCTTTTTACATCAGAGGACTGAAAATGGATCTTAATGTTTTTAAGTTGTGGAAGGGTATATTTCTAAAATGAGGGGGGGATAATTAACTAGGTTAGTATACCAGCATTAGTAAGTTTAAGGAATTTTAGTATGTAATAGCAAAGTGTTTGATTAAAAGTCTAATCCTATATTGCTAGTCGAAATTAGTTACATTCTGATCTAGGAAAGATATAGTCATTGGATATTGATATGCTGTGCTGTCAGAAAACCAGACTAAGATAGAAACCTTTATCTGACTCCCACATGTTGCTTGTTCTGATGGGATGTATACTTTACAGCAGCTTATTGCTGCTTTGAGAAGAAATGTATAAACTATACATTTGGAGTGTTTGCATATAATTCTTTATAACCTCCACTTTAAACTGTCAGACATTGGTATTTTATCAGTCCACACTGTTAAATAAAGCTAATGTTCTTAGGAATCCAACTTGTACACACTGTTTAAAAACCCTCAGGGACAGTTTACACACTATTCTCACTCAATTCAGGTACTTTGATGCTATTCTTAAACCTAACAGTGACTTGTATTTTTCTGTTTTGCTTTTATTTTGACGTGCTGGTAGCACATCCTTGATGAATGTCAACTTAAAAAACTCAGTTCAGGTATCCAGGTATAACTCAGCCAAACAGATTTTAAAGCTGCATAGAACTCTCCAGCACACGGTGCCTCACACTCTTATAGTGGCATTCTATATATTCAGTTATTACTACTGAGCAGATAATATGGGGGTTCCTGTTAACAGTGTATTTAAAGAAACAAAACGTGCATAAATGTATAGCCAGCACATGCAACACACGTATACACAGTTAAACTATCTATTTTTAAATGCCACTAATAGCCAGCACAATTAAATGACATTCCTTGCTGCTTCTGTAAAATATGACAGATGCATGCAGTCCTTCCTCAGTGTGGCTCTTGCTTCTTCACCATACTACTACTAAATTCAAGCACTGGTCCTTGGGTGTCTGACCTCTACATTCTAGTTTATGCAATGTCTTTAGAGAATTCTGTGCACTGGCCACTGTGATGGAACCGTTGGGCCAGGAGTGCTCTGAGTTTATTAGTAGTGATTCTGCCAAAGTTGGTGTTGTAACATGAGTATGTAAATGTCAAAAAATTAGCAGAGGTCTAGGACTACATATCAGCAGACAATTTTGTCAGTATATTTTGTAGCCTAGAAGCCCTCAATGACAAGTTTCTGATGTGAAGTTCTAATTCCAGCTTTAGCCCTTTGCATCTTTTAATGTTAAGACTTGTCTGCTAGAGATGTTTATTCTTTAAAACTACCTTTGTTTTCTGCAGTACTATCTGTGGTTAACAAAACAGATTATTCCTCTGCTTTAATATTTGATATCTTACACCTAAAAGGCATTCTCCACATATAAAACCTATAACCTTTGAAGATACAGAAAACGGCATCTTTCAGATTTCTAGAAGTTTGAGTGTCATGCAACAAAACAGGAACCCCCTTTACTCTTATGGACCTCATTTCAATATACTGTTTACAGTTTGACGGAATTGTATAATTTAATATTTCTCTTGTACTGTAGTTTATATTTATTTACAGATTTTTTTGTACGGTGTGATTTGAACTTTTTGTTCCTTGCTATGATCAATGTTTATGTAGTAGAGCACTTATGATCACAAATTAAGTTCTTTGGTTTGATTGCACTACATTAAATTTTTTTAATGCAGTTCTGATTTTTGACTGGACTAAAATAAGCTGTGTCTTAATGTATGTGATGAGTACTTAAAATTTTAATCCATGTGGTCCCCCCCCCTTTTTTTTTTGCATTGTATGTCAGACGCGCTAGTTCTTTCGTGCATGTGTAAGAGTTAATGGTTCCATTGTATTATTTGACCATGACATTTTGGAGAAACATTCCCAGCTGTAATGTTGTGTATGGTAGTTCTCACTGGATGCTAGACTTTTCAAAACCACTATTCTTCTAATAAATTTTGTTGTGAAAACTGTTTTAAAAGCTTGGTTTCTACTTCTTAAGGGTATAATGCTCTTAAAAAAAAAAATCCACAAAGGGGGTAAGATTTCGAGATGCACTATAAATGCACGTGGTAACCAAAGTTTGTATTTTTTTTTTCCCTTGGTGATAATTTATTTCCATGAAATCTCTTAGATAACCAGAAATTGCTGCTTCAATATTTGGATTCGGTACTGCCTTGTAACTGTCTTTACTAATTTGATACTCCCCTATCTCAGTTCTCTGAATTGGATTATTCACTAACTATTATTGATAATTTTCATAATGCCTGCTTGCTGAACTTAATTTTTCATAATTTTCTTACAGTAAAACTCTAATCTGGAATTACTTACCAAGAATAATGATTTACTCATTTTTGTTTGCTCTTTTCTAGAGGCATAAGTATGAAAGCACTGTCAGTCAATTAAGGTTATTTTAGCAGTTCTGATTCTTGGGAGAATGCTGGTATTTTCTTTTATCAGCATGTAGTTGTTCAACATTTACATTGTGGTTTTAGAAACCAGGGATATTTAAAAGTTTTTTTTATTACAGAATGATTTCCATTGTCAGATGGTTAAAGAACAGCTGAATTATAGTGATAAAGGTAGAAATGGTACACCAAATGTTTTAGAAAGCTGCTTTTTCAAGCTTGTGATATTCATGTTGTATAAGCTGGTTGAAGTGATTTTCAGTCACTTCTAATGGCATTTTCTATTTTTTAATAATGTTATTGTTGGTCTAGGTTATCTTTTAGTTAATATTTTTTGGTCTCATTTCTTTGGCTGCCTCACTAGCACTTTCCTACCTTTTGGCTTGATGTTTATAAAATTGGAAACTTTGCTGGCACTACAGGCTTGTTCGTTGGCTTCACTTGGTCCCCTTACTCAGTTATGTCATGTGTCTATAGAATGCTTTTCTGAAAACCTAAGTATTATTTCTTTGTACAAAACTGTACCTACATGTTTCTTGTCATTATCCATTTTTAACTGGTGACCAGGTCAGTTGTGGTAGGATTTTAATCTGGCATCTCATCAATGAACTTATCCTAGTGATCCTATCTTCATGCTAATAGCTCTTCAATTATGACCTGATTTTTAAAAAGGACTTGTTTCATCTAACGCAAAATTTTCTCCTCTGATTTTGCTGATACTTTCGAATTAATTCAAGAACTCTTAGGAATCAGAAATCACATAAGGGAAATGGAGTGCAAAATGGTCTCTGCTTTCTGAGTTGTAGAGTTATTTTTTCCTCAAGGACTATGAATTTCTCTCCCCAGACATGTGTATTCAAATGTAAAAACATAACCCAAGTCATAAGATGTTAGATTTTGTAGCTGAAATGAGTGAAAATCCTTTTCTTAGCAATGTATAAAGTCACATAAGAGATAGCTGTTCTTATACTCGATTATCACTTAGTCATTATTTGCTTCTAAGTGGTAAGCATTTAACACAGAATTTTATTCATCATATTCACCTTATAAGTTGGATGTTTTGCTGTTTAGGGAGAAGTGGTAGTGTTGGTATCAAGCTGTGTTTGTAACTAGAGTAGACAGGCTTGTTTTCAGAGGTTAGTGGAAAAGAAGTGTTCTCAAAACATTTTTTATTTTGTTTATCTTTTTTCAAAAAATACTTCATTTACTTACTTATCGGGCACATGGAACGTGGAATCTTAGTTCCACAACCAGGGATCGAACCCTTGCCCCCTGCATTGGGAGCTCGGAGTCTTAACCACTGGGCCACCGGGGAAGTCCCCTGGAAACATTGTAAAAGATACATGAATATGTAATGAGTGGTTTAAGTCATAGTTTGGTTAGAGTTCAGCTTGGAAAGTAAGCTAAAGTGTATTAAAATCTATAGGTATGAAATCTTTATAGGCATGTTGTTGTCCACTGGTAGTTTTAAAATGTTAATTGTAGTGTTCTTGCCAGTTTTATTTGATCAGCAGTATGGAGTGATACGGAATTATTTGGTAATATAAATTCTTGCAACTTGGTATACTAGAAAGATCACTTGCTTTTACATCTGTAAAGTTGAGAATGCTGTCCTGAATGCCTTTTAGGCCCTATTTAAAACTCTGTGCCTATTAAAACTGCAATTGAATGTGAGACAGATACACCAATTGTATCTGTTCAAATATTGAATAATACAGTAGCAACCCTTTATTTAATACTAGGGTCTTGTAAACCTTAGGTCTTATCTTTGCGTTTGCAGCATTTTCAAAAAGAAAAAAGAATAGGTCTGAATATCATTTTAGATGACTTTCATTTAAAATAAGCCTGTTTTGTTACATTTTTGTTATGAACTGTATGAATGTGATGATCTTTTTGCAAAAATTAAGCAGTTACTTTTTATTCTGATTAATTTTAAAGTATTGATATGTTCATAATTTTTGTTTCTATTGTGTGCAGGCTAGTTCTGCTTTGAATGTTAGAGCACAAAGAGTTCTGGGGCTCATTGGATATAATTTGTCTCAATCAAAATCAGTCTTTTAACAGTACAGATGCTTGAATCAGTTTATAAGAGTGAGACGAACATGTTACATATTTTCAAATTGTAACACAGGTTTTTTTGGGGAGGTGTTGCATTTTTAAGTTCATTTATTCAGCAAATCTTTTTTTTTTTCTAATTCTGTCAAAAGACATAAAGTTAGTTTTAACCATTTTTAAGCGTATAATTTAGTAGTGTTGTGTATATTCACATTGCTGTGACCACAGGAGGTATTTTATTAACCCACTGATTAAACACTGTTGGTTCCACCCTAATCTCTTATTTTTAAAGAAAAACATGGAACTTGGGGTCTTTGGGGGCTTGCCTGCTCTCCTAACATGTAATGAGTTGCCCTTAATATGATTGAAAACCATTATACTTACCTTTATACCATTTTGGCACCCTTAACCTAGAATTAAAGTGAAGGATTTTATAATTTCCTTTTAGATTCACTTTTAACTAATTAAATCAGCTATTCATTGTTGAATAAATAAATTACATTGCTTTTTAGGAAGAGAATTTAATCTGTGTTATGAAATTGCCAGTAAAGAAATGTGAGGTATTTAAGACTTCTTTGTTAAATAGAAATTAGCATTATTGACTCTGTGATGGACGAGGTGAATCTTGAGGAGTAGGTAGAGCATAGCAGAGTGGAGACCACCTCAAGTTTAAGAGAGAGAATCTGATGAGCCTGGCTTAAAACCCTAGCCTTTGTACTTTCCCAGAACATGGTCTTGAAAAGTTTCTGAGCCTTTCTGAACCTCAGTTTTCATTTGAGTAATAGGGGTTTATACCACCCACCTCAGAGATTTGCTTTGAGGCTGAAATAAAATTCTGTATGTACAATACTTAGCACTATGCCAGGCTCTTTGCAAGTGCTCAATAAATGAGAGTTAGAGAAATCACCTGGTAGGAGTTAATTTAGTGTGAGGGGTAAAAAGAGAAAATCAGTTTGAAAATTGTGGAGGAAGTTGTTTAATTAAAACTTTGAATGTGAGGCAGGTAAGTTTGTATTAGACCAGGACATTGTTCGGCCAATCTTGTTTTAACTTAAATCAGAGACATAGAAATGGTAGAACTACAGTTGAAACATGAAATGCTGCTTTTCTGATTGCTTCGTCCTATTTCAGAGGAATGTTATCAAACTATCAATAATTTTTTGTTTCTTTTCAAAGATTAAGTGGAATAAAAGTTGTTTGGAAAGTAGATGTTTAAAAAGTATAAAGTTACGTAGAATTTATCTTCCTTTCCATTATATGTCTTTTTTTATATTTTCAAGGTTGAAATTTTACATGCTTTGAATTTGTAGATTTTTCTTTTTTCATGATGGTGGTTTGAAAAACACAGTGTAAGAGCTAGGTGGGATGGTGGAGATGTGTGTGTGCTTGTGTGTTTAATCATCAGACCTTTAGTTTTCCTGTAAAAGAATTTGGGGACTACACTGCCTTTTCAGTGAGATTCTAATTACACTCTTACTGAATGGGAGTTCTGTGCATTTCAAACAGATCATAGCTAGCACAGTTTAGAAGTGTTCATTTCAGTGTCTGTTAAAATGACTTGAGATGTTTTCCCCAGGATAACCTAGTAGTGTAATTTTAGCTAGATAGAAATGGACTAAGAAGAAAATCAGGATAGCAGACTCTTGTGAGGTGCTAGGAATTGGTGAGTCTGTGTAAACCAGCTTTTCAAACTTTAATCAACTGGTTATAGCTTACTAGTGATTTATAAGATCAGGGAGTTATAAACATTTTAAAAATACATTAAAAAGAAGAAAAGCCAGTCAGAGAACATAGCATAATGCACATAAATACTGTTTTGTTGAATCTTACGTGTTACCATACACATCCAAACTAGAACGTGTGTATTGAGTCATTTATTTCTTGTCCTTGGCTTCAGTCAGAAAGTCTAATTCTTGTGAAAGCCATTATGTAAACCATACCTTTCCACCTTTTTTTTTTTTTTTTTTTTTCTCCTTTTGGTACTAGCAATCTCCTGCATGCCTACAGGTAGGAGCCTATCCTCTTGCTGTCTGGCATTCAAAATTCCCTTCCATTCCCTGCCTCGTCAATTAGATTTGAACTCATTTTCTTTGAAAACTTTTTCTTTTCCTTTCTGATTGTCAAAATATTTCCTCTTCCCTTTTTAGTTTCTTTGAAAAAGGAAAGAAGGAAAAAGGCCTTTGAAAAAGGTCTTAGGAAAACTATTTTCACTACATAGTAATTTATTCCGTTAGCTTATTCATCACTTGTGCCTGAGATGAGCTAAGCCCCTGCTTGTAGGCAGCGAAACCACCATGTTAAAAAGGCCAAAGTCCTGGACCTGTAGAAAGATCTACAGTCTAGTGGAAGATGTAGCCATGTCAGCTACCGTGCTACATAAATGCTATTTAGGAAAGAGAGACAAACTGTGAGAGTAGAGTTAGGGATAACACAGCCCACGGGGAGAAGGTGCTAAAGGAGAATGGACTGAGCAGTGGGAAGTTGACTGAAATTTTATGCAGAAAAAGTGACAGGATCAGATTTGGGCTTTAAGAAGATAGCAATTCTGGGTGATGTACAGCAAACTCTAAAATGAGAATTAGTTGCAGGGAGCTTACAATGTAGAGTTTTCCAAAGGAAGTCGAATCAGTATAGGTGAAGTGGATTGTATATTGGAAGCAAGAGGAGTGACAAAACTAGGGATAAACACTGAATAAACATTGAGATAGTGTTAAGTACCTAAGCTGAGTATACATGTGTGAAAATGTGTATATGTTTGCTTACATTTTGTCTCCCAACCTTCCTAAATAAAACCTTGAATAATACAGATGATTCTGTACAGTTCCCCTCACTCCAGTGTATCTCCGACAGTAGCCTTGAGTGTTTCCCAAGAAACATGGGGTAAGGGATGGTTATAAAGCACTATTTATTCCAAGAGCACACTCCAGAGAATGGCAGCTGAAAATAGTTTTCTTATGATACTTTAACTTCTAAAGTATATATACCTCCTCTAACAGTCATGAAGTGAACAAATAAGAAATAACACTAAAGTTTGTATAAGGTACCTTAGGAATCATTTTAAATCTTAAATCCTTTTACATTTTGCAGAGTTGTCTAGGTCCTTCGCATAATTGGTTAATACTTAGGAGTGCCATCATTGTGTCAATTTTAAGTGGTTTATTATATGACACCAAAAGTAGAACTTGGCACTTTTAAGGATTATACCACAGATTTATATGGTTTCAGGCGTGGAGACTAAGAACTGCAAGTGAAGATATAGACGATCCCATAAAAATCACAAAAATACTAGACAACTGCTTATTCGGATATTTATGTAATCTGCTACTTCCTCTCTTCTTTCACTCAAAAAGAAACCAGGAATATATGTTGGAAACGTACCACTTCATTTCTTGAGAGGGAAAAGCATTTCTGCTGCAGGACTCTGTCTTGTCCTTCTGGTTTTTGTGTGTGCCAGCTCCCCATGCCTCCTTTAGCCCTCTCTCTGCGTACACGCTGCCCTGCAAAGTGATCATTTGGGGATTTGTTAGAGGTTTTTGGTATTAAAAAGAAAAACATTCCAACAGTACTGGAAATCTTGTCTAGACTCCCTCCTCTCGGCTCCACTCCAGGGAAACCATACAGGGTTCTTGGTCACTGTTGGGTCTTGACAGATGTTTCTTTCCCCTCACCCCTCTTGAACAGAGCGTCGTGACACAGTGCCTTTTCTCTCACTTGGGGAGTGAGCATCTCTGCCTAAACAATGGTACTTTTTTAGTCTGTCATCGTCCTAGTCATTTTAAGGGAGTTGAAGAGCAATTTCCCCCAAAGAACAACATAGATTTTAATCCCCTACCTGACAGATACAAAGACAAAAAAAAAACAGAAATAGGCCAGACTTGCTGACTTGTCATGAGCTCTCATGTATCCTGACCTAAAATGTCAAGTATGCCTTTCAGATCAGATCTCTCTTTAATCTGGTTTCAGTAACTCCGTGAGTCTAGGGACAGACACTTTTTCAGTTCAGATCAGCCCTGGGCAGAGATCTGCCTTCTTTGTCTGTAATTACTGTATTATTTTCTGAAGTCTATTTTAAAGTGTCTTCTAAGAATTTGTAGTTATAATACTCGTAATTTAGGTTTGTGTTCTCATCAAATGAGTAGGTATATCATTTAGGGATATTTCTTCCCCTATGTCCAGAAACTATCATTTTTAGAACATATGCCATCTAGTCCAAAGTCCCCTGTCTTTCACTGCCACTGGACCCTCCCTTCTTTTGTTTATATTAATTAACAAAAGTTGGAGAAGGAAATGGCAACCCACTCCAGTATTCTTGCCTGGAGAATCCCATGGATGGAGGAGCCTGGGGGGCTACAGTTCACAGGGTTGCAAAGAGTCAGACACAACTGAGCAACTTCACTTCACTCACTAACAAAAGTAATGTATTTAGTAATATATTTAGTCTTGCATGCAGAGCCTTACCTAGGATTATAGAAACAGAAATCAATATGATGGAGGGGGATAGCGGATAAAAATTTTTCAGAAGTAAGTAGATTGGTAGAACTGTTTATTTTTTGAGCCTGTTACGTTCCTAGAGAGGAGATGGAGGCCTTGGACTATTGTGGCTAATGACACCTTGTTCTGACTTCTGACTCACCAATGTAACTTTCTGATTATATTTTGGCTTCCCAGGAACATTTGCCTCTAGGGTGAAATATGTTAAAGAGTGAACATGAGGATCTTGATAATTATATTTTTATTGTAATTTAATAAAGTTGACAATCTAGCT
This sequence comes from Capricornis sumatraensis, assembly GCF_032405125.1. Lineage (NCBI taxonomy): Eukaryota > Metazoa > Chordata > Mammalia > Artiodactyla > Bovidae > Capricornis > Capricornis sumatraensis. The sequence goes on from NC_091091.1 coordinate 18,732,068, forward strand.
GAATTTACAGGACATAAAAGATACAATATATAAGCCTTTCATTCATTCATTCAGTCACTCAGTCGTGTCCCACTCTTTGCAACCCCATGAATTGCAGCACGCCAGGCCTCCCTGTCCATCACCAACTCCTGGAGTTCACTCAGACTCACATCCATCGAGTCAGTGATGCCATCCAGCCATCTCATCCTCTGTCATCCCCTTCTCCTCCTGCCCCTAATCCCTCCCAGCATCAGAGTCTTTTCCAATGAGTCAACTCTTCCCATGAGGTGGCCAAAGTACTGGAGTTTCAGCTTTAGCATCATTCCGTCCAAAGAAATCCCAGGGCTGATCTCCTTCAGAACGGACTGGTTGGATCTCCTTGCAGTCCAAGGGACTCTCGAGTCCTCTCCAACTGCTCCTATTAATATCATATATGTAGTCCAAATAATAGCCTTTTATTAACCCCTGAGATACAGAAAAACTAGCAAACTATCCAGTAACCACTCTCTGAATCGCCTCTATTCCCTAGTTTACAGTATTCATAATGTTTTGAGCCTCTGTTCTGCCCTGTTTTTAGTAAACTTGGTTAAGAACACAGTAAACTTAGCTATCAGAAAGGAATTGGATGTCTTTTGTTTTAAATCAGTAATTCTCAACTATTTGTCCACTCCACACCTGAGCAAGATGCCGCGTTGCCATCAGCAAGAATGACTCTGAGTACTCCTACAGGGTGAAGAGACACAGATACATCTTGGATTTGACCCCTCACCCAACACACACACCATCCCCCACAATTCTGATCTCTGTTTAATGCCAATTTTGAAATCATTTTGTCTAAATCCATCTAAATTCTAAGTCCAAATTTAGATAATTAGGATTTCAGTTCAGTCACTCAGTTGTGTCCGACTCTTTGCAGTACACCAGGCCTCCTTGTCCATCACCAACTCCCAGAGTCCACTCAGACTCATGTCCATTGAGTCAGTGATGCCATCCAACCATCTCATCCTCTGTCGTCCTCTTCTCCTCCCGTTTTCAATCTTTCCAGCATCAGGGTATTTTCAAGTGAGTCAGCTCTTCGCATCAGGTGGCTAAAGTATTGGAGTTTCAGCATCAACATCAGTCCTTCTAATGAACACCCAGGACTGATCTCCTTTAGGATGGACTGGTTGGATCTCCTTGCAATCCAGAGGACTCTCAAGAGTCTTCTCCAACACCACAGGTCAAAAGCATCAATTCTTCGGTCCTCAGCTTTCTTTCTAGTCCAACTCTCACATCCATACATGATTACTGGAAAAACCATAACCTTGGCTAGACGGACCTTTGTTGGCTAAGTAATGTCTCTGCTTTTTAATATGCTGTCTAGGCTGGTCATAACTTTCCTTCCAAGGAGTAAGTGTCTTTTAATTTCATAGGATTTCACCCACCTGGAAATCAGGTATTAAGCTGCCTGATTTTAAGAGGCCACTTTCTATGATCTTAAGAACTTTATTTCTCACTTAGCACTTTTACTGTTTCTTGCTTCAGTTCAATCGCTAAATCATGTCCGACTCTTTGCCCCCAAGGACTGCAGCACACCAGGCTTATTAATTACCCTTTTACTTTTTATCCTAGTTCAGTTCTGGGAAAGAAAATTTGATTGTTCAGTAGTTTACACATACAACTGTACATGGCCTTTTAAATAGTGAAAAAGACCTCCATACCCCATGTTTTATCTTCTCCACTACACACAGAAGCACACACAATTTTGTCATAAACCTTAGTGTATTCCTGTATCCAGGTATGGAAGATACACAGGTGTGAAATAGCCAGAAGTAGATGCACTTCCCAGTAAAGGATGAGTACTTGGCAGCAGACTTATCCAGGCCTTTGAACATACTTATATTTTCAGTGCTTGAAGGACTAGAAGTAAGGAATGAGGAAACATAATTTCAGACTATGGCAAAAATTACAACTCTTTCAGCAGGGCTAACAGTGCATTTTGGTGTTTTCTTGTATTTAAAGAGAAAAATCATTGGACTCAGAGGGAGAGGGAGAGGGTGGGATGATTTTGGAGAATGACATTCTATCATGTATACTATCATGTAAGAATTGAATCGCCAGTCCATGTCTGACGCAGGATACAGCATGCTTGGGGTTGGTGCATGGGGATGACCCACTGAGATGTTATGGGGAGGGAGGTGGGAGGGGGGTTCATGTTTGGGAACACATGTAAGAATTAAAGATTTTAAAATTTAAAAAAAAAATAGAAAAATCAAGCCAACTTTACTTACAGCTCTTGACTGTTGGGTCACTCAGTCTAAACTGTTGTCTCAAGCTTTCTCTCCCCTTCTGGTTTCCTGGGATTATCTTTTTCTCCTTCGAAGATTAGTTCCCATCCAGACATCATTCACTCTCCCTCTTGGTCTATTTTTCAGTCAGAAAGAACATATTTTGGTCATCAGTGATGTTGCATTTGCCATCGGTAGTTCTAGAGCAGATACTGAGAGGCTACCTGAATCCCTCAGTTCCACATTCTAGACTCTTAAAATTGTCATTTCAGCTCTCGGCCACATCTCTTGTTTATTTGACCTTTTACCCCAAGAGAACCTAGGCCTGGACCATCCACCATTTATATTAACCGCTGGAATGTTATCCTTTGTAAATTTAAGTGTGGTGGTATTGACAAAGGAGGCAAATTCAGCTCTGTCTAATCTCTGATCTAGAAAAATATCATTGAGTAAATCATTAAAGATAAGATTGTGAAACAGCACATCATTCTTAAACTGTGCCTTTCAAAGTTTTTATGAATATTATCTTATCCTTCTGCCACACCCTTAAGAATTAGGCACTGAATTGGGCGTAGAGGGACAAAGTGTTCAAGGTCACACAGGCCATCTCTCAGCAGGTAGAGAAACTCGGCGCTAATCTCGGTCATCGTCGTCCTCTGTAGCCCTTCTTTCCATTTACCAGTCCCTAGGATCTCACTGCTCTTTCGTGGTGGTGGTGAAGTGTTTCTGACTGATGAAAAATTGACTTAACTGTTAGTATCCTGTTGTTGAACAGAAGAAATGTGAAATCAAGCAAGTGATTTCAAAATCTGTGATGACTTACTGTTATTTTAAAACTCTAGTATAGTCAGATGTGATGCGCATACTATGATGTCAACTATAATCACTGAACTAATAATAAAACATGGTGCTTCTGCTTAGGTCGGGTTTGCATGAGTCGTCTGTAGGACAGAAGCTCAGCCCTCTCTGATTTCCTTATTTCCTCTTTAAAAAGTAATCAGGGCAAATGCTGTATTTAGGCTCTGTTGAAGGCCTGAGACTATGGGAAGCATTGAACAGAAGCAAAGGTAGAGACCGGCTATTTGCTGCCAGGCAAAGCTGGCCAGCATCCATTTCTTTAAAATATGAAAAAAGAATAATAGAATTAAACTTCAGAAAGTTGATGTTAATTTTTAAAACAAAGTAGTTGAATGATATGAAAAGAAAAATCATCTAAACATAGATTTTATTGAAGAAGTTTCCAGAGAAAGTCAAATAAGGTAGGAAGCTGGATAATTTAGAAGCACAGTCAAAAGTAATTTTATTACTATAGTTGTAAAGTTAGGTATTATAACAGGGCCCATTTAATGACACTTGGACAAAGGTTGGTATTAATGTGAAGGTTCTCAGATTCAGGTGAAGCTCCGTGGGCACATACCTGTGTGTCCCTGGTTGCCTACCAGACAGATTCAGAATCTTATAAACATTTCAACTCAGTGTGTACAGAACAGAACTCTTCAGACACATAAACCCCTACAGTCAGCAGTTGCCAGCTTTGTTGTTTGTGTGCCTATCTCAGTAAACGGTGCTGCCCAGGATGAAAACCCGGGAAGCATCCTTGATGCTCCCTTTCCCTCCCCTTCTTGTTTTGCTAAGAGGAAACAGAAAAACATGAAATGTGACCCCTGCCTACACTCAAGTAGTTTACATCTTCTTGGAAAGCTAAGACAAAGAGAAGACTTAAGTCAGTAACAGATACAAATTGCGGGGTAAATGTACAAGACCGCTATCATCACCAAAGAATTTTACAAACCACTGTAGCTTCAAATTTCAGGAAAGGACACAGTCACTCTAAGATGATACTTTCGAGGTGGCCAAGGATCCTTCCTGCTTACTCTGGTGACCTGTGCTTTACCAATACATTGTCCCTGATCCTTTTTACCAGGAATGTACACACAAAACGACCCTTTGTTGATGTCTCTTTCTCACAAGCAAGGCTGCCATTTACAGTTTTAATGTTTGCATCGTCTCCTGAGCATCCCCAAACCACTGTTGTAAATGCCTGTCAAGGTTGGGATGGTCTGTGTCCACCTCGCTGACGCTGTTTTGCAGCTTCCACATGCTGTTCTGCGTTGTTCCAGGTTAGAGTTAAGTGGGTACTAACCATGTGTCTCCAGTATGCCGTAGTTGTGAAGACACCGCTTCCACCTGCCATAATGCTGAGAAATAGCTAACACCAACAGGTGGCTGGTTGTCTGCTTTGTCCTCGAGGACTAGCCACATTGCCATGGTCCTTGCTTCAGAGCTGATTTGGAAGATCTTACATTAGTCAGGGGTAAATAAAATATTAAATCACTATTAAATTATTGAGACATGTGGGATAGCAGGAGATCCAAGTTTCACAACCATAAAGGAAGTTAAGTATCATCTGAAGTTTAATCATTATTCAGTTTTTTATTCTCTCTGAGCATCGCTTTAGAAGAAAGTGCCTCCTCAGTTTTTCTTGAGAGCACTCTGTACTTTTATTGGGCACACACTCCTTGATTTCAAGAATCTCAAGGCATATTGTTAACTCCGAACACAAATCCTGCTTCCAGAGCACTGCCGCAGGCATGAAGCAGTTCCAGAAGATTTTCACAGACTTTACCATTTATCTCTTCATTCTTTTCGACAATAAGATGCCAAGATATTTCTTAATCCTTCTCATAGATCTTTGTCAACTTTCCCCCGCTTTCTTGTATTGCTAAAATGTACTTAGGATATATTCTTTGATGCATTGAAAAGACAGTTAATATCTCACTCATTTGTAGCCACCTATCTCAGAAATATCAGGAACGCATCCTTGAAGTTGTCAAGAAATCTATGTGGCTTACTTACAAAACTCTTCCTGTAGCCTTCATTCAGAGCTTATTTGTTTTCACTTAAGGTACCAGTGTAGCACTTGAGATTTGAATTCACAGCTAGTGAGCAGAAGTACTCAACTAAAGGTGAAAATGAGACTCCTAAACATAGCTGCTCTTTTGGAAGCCAGTCAGAAGAAAGCTTTTTAATAAAATACAGACTGCCACCTGACTTTTTTGCATTTAAGCAGTAGATTTACCTACTTGAGTGGCTCCCAGAGCTATCAATATATTTCAGTTCAGCATAATAAAAATAATAGCCAAGCTTCAATATTAGTGTACATGGTAATGACCCTTGAGTCATTAAGAAAGAATAAATTACATTCACAGGAAGAGACCATTTTTTAAAGACTTCCACCAAAAATACTTAAAATTTTTAATGTTTTTTGCCTGAAGGATAAACTTTGATTATCTAGAAAATCCACTTTGTGGGGTTGTAAGAAAGTATTAATGTACATTTCTGGTCTCTGAGTTATTTTCACTGAAGCATGTTTAATGTGATTGGCTAACAATGATGGTAACTGGTATTTGTGTAAACTTTGTAGGTTTTCTTTTGCAACTGTCTTAAGTGATCGATGGGGCAGGTACTCTACTAAGATCTAAAATGGTTCAGTGTTTTGGCCAAAGTCACACAGCTAGCAACGGGTAGACTGCTGTCCAGTGTCTCCCAGTCTACATCCTATAACACATAGTAACAGTAGTTGGTAACACTAGGTGGGCCTGGACACCAGGTACCTCCTGGGGGAGTCCTTCAGCAGGGACCTCCTGACTTCCCCGTGAGCTGCAGAGTCTGCAGCTTGCTGGAGGAGTTTGTCAAGTCCCCGTGTGTATCTCATTGAGTCCGAGAGTTGAAAATGATTATGCAGTCACTTACCCAAGGGTGTCACAGGTGTCTCCCCTGCTCTAAAGGAAGGGAGGAGCTTATGTTTTCATTGAGTAGATGCTCCTACTCTATTGAATAAAAAGCATATGGGCCCTGAGAAGCAGTTTTGGACAGAGAATAAAACATAAGTAACACTGATGAATTTCATAATGTAAAAATGGCTCTTTGGAGAATGATCATACTGATTTCTTCTTTCTCTTTGTCTGTCTAGTGAGAACTCAGCAGAGGCAATAGCAGTACATTCTAACCATCAGTCGAAGTCCCCACTGGAGAAGTTTATGGTCAAACTGTGCACACACCATCAGAAGCAGTTCATTCGTGTTCTGAACGATCTGTACACTGAGTCTCAGCCCGGCTCCGAGGACCTGCAGTCTTCTGATTCTGGAGCCATGGACGCCTCCACCTGCGATGCTGGCTGTGCCCAGCTCGGCACCAGACATACAGAAAAGGATGCTCTGTGTCTCAACATGAAGTCTTCTACTTCTGTAGACTCGCCCGTAGACTCTGGAGGCTCCCACAGCCCTCCACATTTGACAGAGCAGGCCCTAAAGGAGCCTCCGCCTGAGATAAATTCTGTAGATGGAAGAGAGAAGACTCTGACTATTGTCCAAAAAGATTCCTCTGAACTTCCAACCACTAAACCTAATTCAATGGATAATTCCACTCTGGGATACCTCACTGCACCGAATTCTTCCTCATTAAACTTCCACCGCATCTCTAAGAACTCGGAGGGGCAGACCACTGAACAGGAGCCAGACACAGGTGTGAAAATATGTGAAGACGGTAAAGACCACGTGCAGAGCGCAGCTTTAGTAGAAAACCTAATTGCAGTAAAAGCGGCAGCTGAAAATAATGAGGAGAGCGACAGCTGTATTGTTTCTCAAAGAAATTCATTCAAAGCTTTATCAGAAGAGGCTTGGGACTCAGGGTTTATGGGGAATTCACCTAGAACTGCTGACAAAGAGAATGCTTTACAGTGTAGCTCAAAAACACCTTTACGCCAGGACTTAGAGGCATGTGAACAAGATTCAAGGCCAAAGCAAGAGAACCATCTTCACTCCCTAGGAAGAAATAAAATGGGTTACCATTTACAGCCCAATGATAAGAGCCAGTTTGATCATTCCAAAGATGGTTGGTTAGCCCCCAGCCCCATGCCACCCGTACACAAAGCATCGAATGGACACTCACGAACCAAGATGATATCCACCTCCATTAAGACAGCTCGGAAAAGTAAAAGGGCATCAGGGTTGAGGATAAATGATTATGATAACCAATGTGATGTCGTTTATATCAGCCAGCCAATAACAGAATGCCACTTTGAGAATCAAAGATCGATATTATCTTCTCGGAAAACAGCCAGGAAGAGTACTCGAGGATACTTTTTCAATGGCGATTGTTGTGAGCTGCCAACCGTTCGCACGCTGGCCAAGAATTTACACTCCCAAGAAAAAGCAAGCTGCTCAACTGTGGCATCAGAGGCAGTGGTCACTCCCAAGCGGACCCTTATCACGTCAGCACCTCAACCTACAGTAGAAGTAGAGCATCCCAGAGAAGACAAGCCCGAAGAACCTAATAAAGAAACAGCCCCTCTCACGGAAGGAGACAGAGGTGCGTCACCTGAAAAGGAATCTCAAGAGCCAGAGGCTTGCCTCGTGATGAATAACGCAAACCCAAGTGGCTCCCCCACATCAAAAGAAACAGCAGCCTCCAGCCCGGTGTGTCCCCTCCCTGCTCATCTTCCTGAAGAGGACCCACCAGAAGGCAGCTCCATGGCCTCAGCTCCCCCGGGAAGTGAGATGTCTTCCCCTGAACGAGACCAGCAGCCAGTTGAACTGCTGAGTACAGAGGAGATGAGTGTACCCCAGGACTGTTCCCTACTTCCTTCCGCAGAGAGCATTTCTGAGGGAGACAGTGACGATGTTGCCCCCAGGCCTGTTTCCCCTCCTGAAACAGCAGAGAGAGAGGAAAGCCCTCTGTGTTCAGAAAGTCAAAGTCCCTCCGCGGGCTTGGATCCTCCCATGAGCCCAGGAAAGGCCGAGGAAGAGCCAAGTGTCGCTACTGAGGCTGAGTCCGAAGACACTCAGGAGCTAGATACCGACCCACTCTCGAAGGAAAGCAGCACTTTGACAAATGAAAACCCCAGTGAAATTGAGGAAAGTGAGGCAGCAGGTGGTACAGAAAAATTAGAGGAAGAGGACGGTGATGTAAAACATCCTTCAGAAAAAGATGCATGCGATCAAAACACCGAGTCACCTGAAGAAAATCTGGACAAGAAGAAGAAAGGTAGAAAATTCCCGGAGGCCTCCGATAGGTGTCTCCGAAGTCAACTTGCAGATTCTTCCTCTGCCGAGAGGTGCCTAAAAAATCAAAGTTTAGATTCTTCCTCTCCTAGTGCTGACATCAAGGTTTCTAAAAGTTCTGGTGCAAAACGCTCTAAAAAAGAAGGGCACCCTGTTGGGACAACACCCGAGAGCTTCCTTACTGAAGGCTGCCATGCAAAAGCTCCGGAATACACTGAAAACCCAATTGTCAACGAAAAGACCCCTGAGAAAGACATTGAGCAGGAGGTTGAAGGGGGTCGGGTGATCACCAGGCAGACTTTTAAAAACATGCTGGTGAAAGAAGTCAAGGGGGAAGAAGGAAGTATTTTCCCCAGCAGTGATCCCTTAGCCGCAGTTGGCCAGCCCCAGCCTGGAGAGAAACTGGAAATCTATGTTCAGTCTAAATTAGATGAGAACAGTACTCAAGAGCCCTCTGAAAGCATTCCTTGTACTTTCCCAGAACAATCACAGGGGAAGCCAGGACCTGTTCCTGCACAGGAGACGGAGGAGGCCGTGAATGAAATAGACAGTACTGACAGCCAGCATAAAGATGGCGATAGTGATGACGTGCCGCCTAGCACGCTGGGATCATCAAGTAGTGGAAATGATGACACAGCAGTGCCCCCAAAATGGGCCCCGAGGCTTACAAGACTGACCTCCTCCACCTACAACCTAAGACACATGCATTCTCTGGACTCTTTGAATACTATAAAAGTGACTTCCGAAAAGGAAGCAGCGCAGGGAAGCCCAATCCCAAAGGAAAATGCAGCTTCCGAGAGCAGAGACCCCACAGATGACGGTGGTGTGGGCCCCGCGGTGGATGAGCCGCCGAAGTTTGTGGAATGGTGTGCCGAGGAGGAGAACCAAGAGCTCATTGCCAACTTCAATGCCCAGTACATGAAAGTTCAGAAGGGCTGGATCCAGCTGGAGAAAGAAGCCCAGCCAACGCCAAGGGCAAGGAACAAGTCCGATAAGCTGAAGGAGATTTGGAAAAGCAAGAAAAGGTCACGGAAATGTCGGGGTTCACTGGAGGTTCAGAAGTTTTCTCCTGTTCAGATGCTGTTTATGACAAACTTTAAATTATCTAATGTTTGTAAGTGGTTCCTAGAGACGACTGAAACCCGCTCTCTGGTCATTGTGAAGAAGCTCAATACTCGTCTCCCAGGCGACATCCCACCCGTCAAGCACCCTCTTCAGAAGTACCCTCCTTCCAGCCTGTACCCCAGTTCACTACAGGCCGAACGCTTGAAAAAACACTTGAAGAAATTTCCCGGAGCTACTCCTGCCAAGAACAATTGGAAAACACAGAAGCTCTGGGCTAAATTTCGAGAGAATCCTGACCAAGTGGAGCCAGAGGATGGCAGTGACATGAGCCTCAGCTCCAGTCCTGAAGAGAGTGTAGAGGAGACCAAGGAAGGTAGAAGCAGCCATCCTCCCACCAGCTCACCGACCCCAGCCAGTACCCGCATCCTTAGGAAATACTCCAACATTCGAGGAAAGCTCCGAGCCCAGCAGCGTTTGATCAAGAACGAGAAAGTCGAAAGCCCACTTGGTCCGGCTGTGGAAAGCAAACAGAGTTGCAAGAGTGTGTGCATCAACCCTCTGATGTCCCCCAAGCTCGCCCTGCAAGTCGGTGCAGATGGGTTTCCCATTAAGCCCAAGAGCACCGATGGAACGAAGGCAAGGAAAGGGAAGCAGGTGCCTGAGGTCTTGCCAAAAGCCGAGGTTCAGAATAAACGCAAGAGGACAGAAGGCGGCAGCACTCAGGACAGGAAGGACAAAGGGCCTGCGATGAAGGCCAGCAAAGAAAAGCATGTTGATGGGTCCACCAGAATCTCCGCTGCCAAGAAGCCAGCCACAAGGGACAGAAGCAGCCAGCTGCCCAAAAAGACATCTTCAAGAGAGAATAAAGTGAAGATCCCTAAAAAATCACCTGGGAAGAGCTGCCCGCCCTCCAGGAAAGAAAAAGAGAATGCAAACAAAAGGCCTACCCAGCCCTCTGCCTCCGATCCGGTGACAAAATCTGCCAAGCCAAAAGGGGCAGGTGAGTCCTCTTCCAGGCCACAGAAAACCACAAACAGAAAGCAGAGCAGTGGAAAGACTCGGGCCAGACCCTCAACAAAATCCCCAGAGAACAGTGCGGCCCAGAGAAAGCGAAAGCTGAAGGCGAAGCTGGACTCTTGCCACAGCAAACGGAGGCGGTTGGATGCAAAGTGATTCGCAGGGCGGTAGCCCAGAGTTAAAACTGTTCTATAGAAGTAACCCTTTATTTTGCATTAACTAAATCTGCTTTTATAAGCTTATCAAGCCTTTCAAATCTGCAGTTAATGGAGAACACCACAATTTAAGATGTCAGAAAGTGCGTCTCAGATGGAGAAGGGAACTTGCAGAGTCTTTCTCTGAGGCTGAGTAAGGGAAGTTATATATTATATTCTGGTTGTTCCTTGGGTTTTAAACTTGGAACCAAGCAGTTTTAGTTTTTAAAAGTACAGTGCCTTATTTATCCTTTTTGTTTTTAAATTTACAAAAGCTAAAAAGCTGATCTATGTGATTAAAGGCTTGTATTTTATACTTGATGCACAAGCACTTGTACTGTAGCCAAGAAGACCACCATCATGCACATAAAAGTAGCTTTTCAGCAGCCACCCTGCAGTGTCAGTACACGAACAGATGCTCCTCTGCAAACCCCAGCAGTGAACTTCCCTCTGTCTTGTTTGTTTAAATGATATTTGAAAGCTAAACCAAATCATTTTTACAGTATGTGGAGAATGCAGAGGGAATTTATAATTATTATAAAAGATTAATACTTCTGTTACCCCTTTTTAAAAATTCATATTCGTTGTTGGTCACTCATCTCTGATCTTTTGTCATTTGAGGAAATATATTCTAAAGTATGTGCTCATGGGACAAAAGGTGTGTCACAAGGTGTTAATATTGATATATGAGCTCTGAAAATTATTCACATCCCCCAAACTATTTGCATTACTGATTCTTCCCATCCTTTTCATTTTTGATCTTGCACACTTGCTAGCACACTAATGAGGTTTTCATCTTACTTTGGGAGAAAAAAAAAAAGCTAATGTCTTTTTGCTGTAGTTTGACAATTGGGATAAGAGTGACCATTCTAATTATTTTTCTTGTCTTGGGTACTTCTGTATTCAAAGAAAGCCAAAACGTTATTTTCAGTAATAGGAAAGTTTAAGAGAGTGTGTGTGTGTTTGGGGGTATTTGCATGTGGTTATAAAGCCACAAATGTCTCCCATTCCCCCAGTTAAATTCTTTCTTCTCCATGCAGCATGATAGGATGTTCATGAGCTGAGTAATTAGCATAGGCCAGATGGCTTAAATGAAGCCTAGGGTCTCTATGAGCATTCCCCAAATCACTATGGCACCAGACTCAGAATTATAAAAAGGTCAGAGCAGCCTTTCAGTTGGAGAAAATCTCATTGTGTGCCCACACACATCCCAGTACCAGGAGCTGATGCTCAGCTGGTATTCCAGTGTGAAATGTACATGTTTAGAGTGGATGCCCTTTCTGATGGATTAACATCATACTAGTAGTTAATGCTTATAGAATCACAATGGCCTCTATCACATCGGGCTCTGTTCCATGGCTCAAAAGCGAGAGCTGCAATATTTGTAACTGATGTTGTTTGAGACCTGAAATAAGTGTATTGGCTTTACCTTGGTGCCTATAACATTGCTCCATTATAACACAGTGTGTACTCGGCATCTCCATTGGGCCACTCTGCTGATAAGTCTTGGTTGCTAAAGCTTCAGCCAGCTTCTCTGACATGCTCTGTCCCCAAAATAGGCTCGTATGGACAGCTGCTATTCCGTCCTTTTTATTAAAAGATTTTCCATCCCTATTGCTTGAAATCTGTTTGGATAAACCCAGATGTACCTGTTTTCATGCATTAGTTCATTCAGATCATGATAAAACAAGTTTTCTACCCATTCTGTTAAAGTTTTGCTGTATATAATGAAAACTTCTGGGATAGGATTAGAAAACAGTGTTTGATTCATGGGAAACTGAGCACGGTGTTGAATTTTGCAGATAGTGAAGCTTACTATCTTCAAAGAAGCCTCCCCCCCCCCACCCCCACCCGCCCAGTATCTCCTCTATCCCATGAGTCTTTTTCTCTTTTCTGTATCTTTGACCTTGGCCATTCCAGAGCTACCTATATTAATGAAACTGCTGAGTGTGTGTGTGTTGGCAACCTTCCTCAGCATTAAGTTGCACAGAAGCATTAACATGTTTTAAGTAGGTTCATTTAATCTATGTAAGTGGTTTTTAAGTTTTTAAAAAAATCTTCTCATAGAGTCGTCACTGGATATTGTTTTTGTGGTGACTTTTAACAGTGGAGGCTTGCCCACATCAGGTGTGCTGATCTCGGTACATACGTTCAAGGCGCCCCTTAGCTGCATACAGACTACCTTGTAAGGGTGCTTGGGTTAGGTTAGGGAGAGATGCCAGGCTGGAGGTAGGTGGCACTTTTCCAGTTGCAGGTTATAATCCATTCCATTCCTTTTCTCATTTCTTTTTCATTTTTGAAAGCTTATCACTTCAAGATCATAGCCTTCTCTCCCATTCTAGACAGCATTGGGGAAAAGATATCAAAGTGCATCTATTTATTTTATAAATCAACTTACAGTTTATAACAGACTACACTTAAACAGACTGGGATTCTACATAAGCACGACACTTAAAAGTTTAGAATTATATTTGTTGAATCTCACTTTTGCTGATTCAGTTAACTTTACTAATAGAAGAAAGGGAAAAAGCCGACTTGAGGTCCAACTCTGGAAGGCCCATTTACACTTACAGCAGATGCTAGCAAGCCTGTCTCTCAGACATTTCCAAGCCTAGACTTGGTTCTGACTCAAGACTCCCCTTGATCTCCCCTCCTTGCCAGACCTTCCTGTAGCCGTCGTCCCAGTGTGGCTTGCACTGGATGCAAAGGCAGTCTGTCCCACCTTCTGGATTCCAGATTTAAAAGGAATACAGCTCCTTTACCTGTACTCAGAGAAGTAACTTTTGGAGCTGACGCTGATGACGAGAGAACATCAGTGTTCCCTCTGAGCTTCTGGGGAAGCTGGAAGACGCCTGGAAAGCAGTCACTGAAGCCCCACCATAGCTCCCCAGAGCTGGGGCCTCTTTAGGAGGCCCTTTTCCATCTCCCATTTTCTACTTTCTGAGGCTCCCCGGGTTTGGAGGAACCACCTGGAATCTGCGCCCTTGGTCAGGGTCCAGAACCTTGCCCCTGGCACTGGCACAGATATGTTAACAGTCTTGCAGCACAGCAGGAAAGCCATGAACCTTTGTTCTGCTTGTGAGGCTACGTATATAAAAATGTTAGTCATGTCTGTTAACCTGAAGTTGCTAGTCCCGTGGCTCCCTTTGGTAGACCAGTTCTGTTGTGTCTGCACTTCATTAAAGACTTCTACACAAGCCTTACTTTTAAAATAATCTTAGGCCGTTTCATGCCTCCTTGTTCCTGTGTAGTATAGATGGAAGAGGTGTAGTTAGTCATCACTTCGTAAATGTGGTTCTTCTAATGGGGTCCTCTGTGCATCGCAAGACTGTGCAGGTGAATTCCTCACAGTTCAGATAGGTCATCAGTAAACACATCACTTGATGATGGTCATTTTGAATTGAAGTTTGGACTCTTCTCCCCTGGGATGAATTCTGTAGTGAAGACTGAAGCTGTCACTGTCATTTGTGGGCAGCTTGCCTGTTGGGCAGTGGGCCTAGGAGCCAAGAAGGAAAGGCCAACGTGCCATGTGAGGCGAGCTGGAGATGCTGTAGTGTCACCATCGGTGAGTCTGGTATCCGGTCACTTTCCCTGGGGCAGAACTGGAATTTCCCCAGGTGCTGGCCAAGGGTACCCCAACCGCCTGCTCCTTATGGTTTCAGGTCAGCCCATGCAGGCCCTCATTTGGCCTACAGATGATCCTTCACTGCTCTGCAAACTGTGGGCTGGTCATGCTTTCGTAAATAAAAGTGTATTGGAACACAGCCATACCCATTCATTTAGGTATTATCAATGGCTGTATGTATTTACAGCAGAGTTGAATATCTGTAGCAGAGAACACATGCCCCACAAAGCCTAAAATATTTACTACTTGGATCTTTGAGAAAAAGTTTGTTGACCCATGCTTGAGAGAAGAATCTTTTTTCAGGAGGGAAAAAAAAAAAAAACTTCACTGGTTTATCTTCTCCTTTCTTCTGCCTCTTTCTGTCCTCTTCTTCTTCCTCCTTATCTTACTTCAATTTTGTTCCTTTTATATCTTTATTTTTTCTTGCTACGAAAGAGACATGTTGCCACAGCACATCAAATACCATCTCCTGAAACCTGAACTGCCTTAGCCTCACATCCTATTAGAATCACCCATCACCTTTAGCCTCTAGAGTCAGAATCCATGAGCAAATAGGAATTTGGAGTTGTAGAAGTATGTGGCCTTGGCCTCTCCTTTCATTCAGTTTTTATCATAGACTTGACTCTGGCTTCACTTCGTGTTTATTACTAATCAAGTAAGCCAAGATTTTATTTCTTTCAAAGTTAATTGAGACTTCGTTAGGTGGATGTTCAGTTTTCTGAACCTTACGTTTAGATATGAAAAGCCTTTTCACAAAGGGGAAAAAAAAGTCCAATCACAAACCCAAATTGTTGTTTATTATATCATAGTTCTGGCCAGCTTCTAGGAAAATGTATTGACACTGATATTTTTTTCAGTCACACACTCTTCTTTCAAAATAATTACATTAAAAGCAAACCAACAACTGAAAAACAGAAGCTTGAAGTGCTTTAGAAAGACTAATAGAAAATTGGAGCATATTACAACCTGAATGTGACTGAGAAGTTATGGATGATATCTTTAGCTTAAATCCAGTTAACTTCCAAGGTGGTGTCTTTTCCCTCCCCAAAACTCAAGGATCCGTTTCTGCTTTTTATCAAAATGAAGGATTGATAAAATTTTGTCAGTGGCTCTAAAACAATGACTGTTTTGTATGTTTTGAAACATAATTATCATTTGAATTGTTTACTATGAGTTTTTATCTTATGGCTTGATATCCACTGAAATACTGAAATTTTTCCAAGCATGAAGTCATGTCTGTGTCAGGCATCCGCAAGGCAGTCCTCACATCCCAGCATTGTGTACTTTGCCACAGGCTTGCTCCCTAGTCCTTTTCAGGGGAAAAAGGACAAAAAGATTACTGTAGTTAAAACTAGCAGAATTTTGGGAAGCCTGTTGAGACAGCCTTTGATATAGCTCATCCCTTGAAACATGAGAGCCAAGTGCTGTCATCTACAGTGGGTGGGCTGGAAGACACAAAGTTCTGACCTTCCCTTAAAGATGTTAAGTCATGCTGAGGCAAAACCCCAGAGCTCTCTGATGCTGCTCCCAGCTCAGGCCTCACCATGCTGTACTGAGGACCCAGGGAATCACCCGGGGCACTTTGCAGGCATCCTTGCTCATGCTCTTTTGCCTCTGGTTTGAGCCAAAGCTGGCTATTCCTTGCAGTACCTTCCCTTTGATCCTTTTACCAGAGCCCTGGTGGTTTACGTCAGTGCTCAGAGGGGCCGGGTGAGCAGGGTGACAGAGGCTCTTTGACCTGTGTGGGACCATTCCTTTTAACACGAAGTGCTCAGTAGGCAAGCCACATGGAAGTAGCTTTTTTCTCATTAAAAGCTACTCATTTTTTGCTCATTAAAAAAGATCCAACTTGCCCATGGTTGTATAATCTACCAGAGACTGGAGGAATGCATTAAACAAGGTTATGTTTTAAAGAAAAAGAGACCCTATGTGGCCCACATAGCCTAAAATGTAAACTACTTAATACCCGACCCTTTTCGGAAAAGGTTTACTGATCCTTGCCCAATCCTTGCAATATGTCATTCAAGATCAAATCGTGTGGTCAGTTAGGCACAAATATATTTTTTTCATGTAGTCCAGCACTGCAACATTTCTTTCCTTTTAGATTTTACCATTTCTTGTCTGTTCATCTTAGCACACAGCTGCTATCCCACATTATTCCTAAATAATGTTCGTGTATTAAAGAACACATCTCCCTTTGTGGATTGAATGTGTGTTGAATTGTGGACATTGAATCTGATCTACCAGAATACCAAGTTAAAGTGAAAAGTACAAAGTCTTTTAAACTAAAAGTACTACAGTTGTCTTCATGTTTATGAGTTAAGGTGAACTTGACTCTCATAGAACAACATTCCTCGACAGCAGTGCTCAACACAAACGGGTTTACTCATGAACTCAAAAGCCTAGAGTACAGCCCCTCCCAGCAGGTACAGGGCGTACTGGTTTCACCCCCCAGAAACCATACAGTGTCTTTGTGTACAGTATGTTTGCAAGTTTATCACTTCCCAAGCTTTGGTCATTACTTGTGAACATACATGGCTGGTCTTTGCCTGTTTGAACCTCATTCCGGATCCCCCATTCTCAACTCTCTTAAAAATACCAGCATGTCAATGGCACCTTGTCAGCACACCAGCAGCTTTAGACCGAAGTTCAGGGCTCTCCAGCCTGGGCAGCGAAACCCACTCCTGCCTGGTCAGGCCTAGCTCACCTCATTTTAAGGCCCCTCCTTTAGCATCTTGCCTCTTCCCTCTTCTGCCCCCAGCCCCCTTCCAGGAGGCACCTTCTCCAGGAAGCCACCTACCTTTCGAGTGCTTTGCTGAACATGTGTATGTCATATTAGAAGCATTTCATGACTGTTTTTCTTCTCATGTTTAGCCATTGGGTCCATATGCTATTCAGCTTATCAACTTTCTCACTCAAGTTGTTTTCTATAATCTACACTTCATGTCATCTTATCGCTAACGCTGTAGAATTTGGGAGCTAGTTTGTGGAAGAGAGGCTGTACAAACAAGATTTGCATAATTTTGTATATTTATACCACAGGTAGGGATGAGTTAGAGCCCTATAGCTTAAGGTTGTTAGTTTCACCAGTGATTTCTTCATTCTTAATAGCTCTAGGAGAGTGTGTGACTATGATTTCAAATATATATATATATAATACATATTTATACATACCACTGTGAAATTTATTTCACTGTGTAGATAGTGGTATTTTCCTGTTCAAATGCTTCTATAGAAAGTATTTATTTTAACAAACAAAAACTGTCAAAAGGGCTTTCCAAAAAAGTGTTCTTTCTAGAAAACCCATCCTCCCCAGCTCCCATGCTCAGCCACTGAACCCCCAAACTATATCATGAAGGCAGAAGGGTGAAACCTTGAAGCCCTCACTGTATTGGGGCAGACACAACTGCATCGGGAACCTGAACACATTCCCCACTGTCACCCCATCCCAGAACAAAGTGGGTCTCCCATGATGGGGTCAGCTGTGCCAGCCATGGTCTTGGGACTTGTCTCAAGCCACCCACTCCTTACATACACAGTTGGCCCATTCTACTGTACATTTCAACAGCCTGTGCAGGGAGACGAGCAACCCCAAGGAAATCCAAACTTATACCTGTGGGATATGGAGAGACCACTGGTTGCCTAAAGAAAGCATTAAGATGTATTTTAGTCTTTCTCACCTTCAGGAAAGACACCTGTTCCCACTCTCTTAAACCAGGGGAGA